>NC_091287.1:458691081-461091081 GCF_032444005.1 Ranitomeya imitator | reverse complement strand
TAGTAGCATTTTGTGCTACTCAGCAGAGTACCCCACCCATGAAGCAAGCTATACCGCCTGTTTATCTAATTACTAAATTTTAACTGCATCTAGCCCAGGCAATACATTGGGCCTAGTAGCAGTTTCTGCTACTCAGCAGAGTAGCCCACCCATGAAGCAAGCTATACCGCCTGTTTATCTAATTACTAATTTTTAACTGCATCTAGCCCAGGAAATCGTTTTGGGCCTAGTAGCAGTTTCTGCTACTCAGCAGAGTACCCCACCCATGAAGCAAGCTACACCCCCTTCTTCCTTTCTCAATCTAACCCCTCGGCTCTGTGGTGTCCGCTCTCCCTTCAGCTCTCTCCTTCTCACAGGTGGACTACCGCGTGTATTCACACTGTGACGAATCTTTTGGGCCCAGGCATAAGAAGTCGTCAAGGTAATGGATAATATGTGCCCCCTTAGAAACGTCCATGACGACCCATTCGAGGAAGCAACTAAACGCCTCAAATAGTGAGCAGGATATGGAGCACCCCATGGGCAATCAGCGATCTATGTAGTATGCTCCTTCATAGAAGCAGCCCAATGGGAGGACACTATTCGGAGGCACGGGTAGTAACCGGAACGCCCCCTCAATGTCTGTTTTGGTCATTAGGATGCCCTTTCCCAACTTCTTGACCCACCTGATTGCCTCGAGGTACAGTATATAGTACTGTACTTGGTTCCGCGTCGATGTTGTTGTTTACTGACCTGCCCCTTGGATATGACAAATGGTGGATTAGTCTGAATGTATTGGGTTCCATTTTGGCACGACTCCTAATGGGGATACCATTACGTCTTCTAAGGAAAGTGTTCTGAATGGACCCACTATTCTACCTAAAGATATTTATTTTTTAAATTTTTTGTCACGATATCTGGGTATTGGTAGGTTGATTTTAGATTTTTACTCCAGCCTTTCTTGATTTTAGAAGGGCATGACATGCCTATATCTGTGTCTCCTCCTCCTTTTACTTCTCCACCTCTTTTCTTTTCACATGACTATATGTACTTGTGACTTTTCCATGTGTTTGTTGTGTCTTCTGAGCAGTTTGTCAGCTTTTAGACACATTTTAAGGTGTTTTACATGTGTTTCCTATGTGTTTGTATTTGTCTGTGTTTGCCTGCCATTAGTGTCAATGGGGTTTGACGGTATTCGTCGAATGTTCGACGAACAGTCGTTGAACACGTTCCAATTCGATGAACCGAACCAAACTTGAACACTAGGGGGGTGGCTCAACACTAGTTATATCATCTATTCACACATCCTCCATGCACTTAATAGCTATATTAATTTGGACACACACAGAAACTGCTTGGTGACTGGTTCGTGCAGCTTTGCTTTGATACTTTTATTTATTTTAATCAAAGCTGGACAATACACTACAATCAGTTTTATCCTTTTGAGTCTCCCATACTTCCTTGTATCATGTAAGCTTATGATCAGGGCTTTAGGTCCTTGTGTTTAGTGTTTGAATTACTTGTAATATCTGATATCATCTGTACATGTATTCTGTAATTTGTAAAGTGAGGCAGAATATGTTGGCGCTATATGAATAAAATCATTATTATTACCTATCCCCTTCAACACTGAGTTAGCCACTTTCTGCTACCTCTCATCGCTTTGTGCTTGAAAAATTAATTTTCTCACTGCCTCTTAAATGGTTATTGTTACAGTGTTTACATTGCAAGGATTTCCCGAAGTATACCTCCAGTGAAGGCCTCCATAATAGCTATACAATGGTTAATGTTAGTCACATGCATTTGAGGGACAGAGTAGCATAGTAATTTTTTCTATATAGGTTAAAGATTTATATGAAGTATACCAGCTCGACGTACGCAAAAAAACACTTTTTGCATGTTTTGGGGGCTTTGAAAGTCTATGGATACATTTGGTGTATACTTTAAAAGCTTTCTGGACACCTAAAGCTCAATGCAAACAGAGTGCAAATTACCATTTGTCGCTATAGCCTCCTTGGGAACCTAAGGGTGGAAGACCTGACTGATGAGGATCCTATTTGTACTCAGAATCCACCAGGTAATTTGAGAATCCTGTACACCAAAAACATACACTATGTGTCAAAAGAGGAAAAAAATAGTCTACTAAGCTATAATACCAGGTGGTATATTTTTTACTGTACTTATTTGTAACAAATTATCTTGCACTTTAAATTCTAATTGTATGATTTACTAATATGAATAATTGAAATTTAAAGTTGCTCTGTACCAAGTTGTATCTGGACATCTTTTATCATGATGTTAAAGATGACTTCTCCAAATAGAAAAATAAAGTGTGGTGCTATATCAGGCAAGCGCTATTTCCATCAATAAAGTGTTCAGGCGTCACACACTCTCGTTACTGCACTTAGAATGAAGCATTCATTTGTGGCTTAATCACACAAATATGGCTGTTTATGACCTAAAATGACCACTATCTTAGTGTACTAAAAGTAAATACAGAGAGTAGTAATGTTAGTGGCATGCTCACAAACCCGAAACCTTCCTCTGTGCATCTAGTGTTGAATGTTATAATGCTGAATGTTCTGTGATTCTGGAACTCTTCCTAAATTATATATCTTCTCTTCCAAATCGAAAATTAAGTAGACTCTGTGGAAGCACCACGGGGAGTAAGAGAGACTCTTTGTGCCCTATTAAAGATCTTTGCATACACTCTACACTTGATGTATAATTTTCTGAAGGGCAAACCAGATTTGACTTTCTCAGTTTCTCACCTTCCTCACAGGAGTTTTTATTTTAGAAATGATATCCAAACTGTGCTTAGGACAGAAAAAAAACACGTAATATTCACATGACCTTCAACCAATATTTATATACTCTGCCAGATCAAAGCCACATTTACCGTATTTTCCGGCGTATAAGACGACTTTTTAACCCCTGAAAATCTTCTTAAAAGTCGGGGGTCGTCTTATACGCCGGGTATCTATGGTGGGTGGGGGGGAGTGGTCCCGATGACGGAGGGGGCGTCTCACAGGGAAGTGTGAGTATGCCCCATTACCTCATATTATAGCTGCAGCGTCAGCGTGGGGTGCTGGGGAGCGGCGGCGGCGGCTGCTCCTTTGTGCCGCGTGGGTGCTATGGGGCGGCGGTTCCTTTTGGTACAGCGTCGTGGCTCTGTGCTGTGGGGCGGCAGCGGCGGCGTATCTTCAGGGAGAGTCAGTCGGGGCTCCTCCGGCATCTCCCGAAATCCCGGAGGCGCCGGCAGCTCCATTGCTGCGATGCGGTGGCCTCCGGGAAAATGTCCGCTGGGGGCGGCGCAGGCTCAGATTCAGATCTCATCTCCCGAGATCTCGGGACGAGATCTGAATCTGAGCCTGCGCCGCCCCCAGCGGCCATTTTCCCGGAGGCCACCGCATCGCAGCAATGGAGCTGCCAGCGCCTCCGGGATTTCGGGAGATGCCGGAGGAGCCCCGACTGACTCTCCCTGAAGATACGCCCCCGCTGCCGCCCCACAGCACAGAGCCACGACGCTGTACCAAAAGGAACCGCCGCCCCACAGCACCCACGCGGCACAAAGGAGCAGCCGCCGCCGCCGCTCCCCAGCACCCCACGCTGACGCTGCAGCTATAATATGAGGTAATGGGGCATACTCACACTTCCCTGTGGGACGCCCCCTCCGTCATCGGGACCACTCCCCCCCCCAAAAAAGGCACATTAGTCACCGGCCGTATAAGATGACATACGGCGTATAAGAAGATCCCCGATTTTTAAGATTTTATATTTTAACTGGAAAAGTTGGGGGGTCGTCTTATACGCCCAGTCGTCTTATACGCCGGAAAATACGGTAGGTCCTCATGTTGTACACACTATAGAAAACACAGCAGTGGCAACAAGTTAATATTTTATTTCTGCAGAAGCACAGTCTTTCTTTTTTGTTCTATTAAATAATGCAAATGTTTTCCCTGTTCATAAATGCCCTTCTCTTCTGCAAAATATCTGGCAGAGCAGCAGTTCATGTTTCAAAGCAGGGATTACTTCTATAAGTGGGAATGTGAAAGTACCAGCATAGCTAGCCAACTTACTATTAAGAGGTTGTAGTTTGATTTTTCATTTCCCTCCCAATAGAACATTATAAGCGGGTAAAGGAGTGTAAGATGGCTGCACCATCTGAAGACTTATTGCATTATAGAGAATTTCTTTTCATTATATACTGCATTTTTCATACTATAAGACGCACTGGACCATAAGAAGCACCCTAAATTTTCAGAAGGAAAATAGGGGAGAAAAAATGTGTCAAATGGGGGTCCATCTTACTGTCTGAATTCAACTTACCGGGGAAGGGTTGTGGCACTGGTGGAGGAGTAGTCACAGAGGTTGTTCTGTGGTCCAGGCTGGTGCCATGGCCTCTGGGAAATTCCATACCAGGCTTGTGCGGTGGTGCTACGGCTCTGTGGGGCGCAGTGGCCTGTGGGGCTGCAGTGTTCTGTGGGGCTGCGGTGACCGATGGGGCTGCGGTGGCCTGTGGGGCTGCGGTGCTCTGAGGGGGGGTGCTGCTCTGTGGGGCAGTAGGGCTCTGTAGGGAAGTGGTGTTGCGGCTCTGAGCAGGGGGAGCAGCGGCTCTCTGTGCTGCGTGGGGGGCTCTGCCGCCAGTTTGTCAAAGTCTGGAAGCCACTGCAGCTCTGTTGCTGTGATGCGGAGGCCTCCAGAAAGATGGCCGCTGGTGGCCTTTGGAAAGATGGCTGCCAGGCACGGAGCATGTGCTCAGATTCAGATCTTGTCAACGAGATCTTGTCCCAAGATCTCGGGAGACGAGATCTCGCTGCCGAGATTTGAATCTGACCATGTGCCGCCCCTGGCAGCCATCTTTCTGGAAGCCACTGAGTCACAGCAATGGAGCTGCGGGGGCCTCCGGGCTTTGACGAAATGCCGGCGGAGCCCCCATGCAGCAGAGAGCCCCACTGCTGCAACACCACAGAGCCCCAACATCACCACACCACAAAACACAGCTACAGCCGAACTAGCTGCATCGGGACCTCCACCTCCACGACCGCCGCCAGGATTTGTAAGTATATTGTGACCATAATACGCACCCCCATTTTCCCCAAAAAAATTTTGGGAAGAAAGTACGTCTTATGGTCCGAAAAATATGTTAACTGTTTATTGTACTGCACTAAATGCCTTATTTTTTATACTGATGCAATTACTATGATATTCTCATTAATACAATTGTTACTATTGTAAGCTATTCCTATATTGTAATGATATTGGGGGGAAATAAAAGAGACATTGTAGACATTTGGTCAGGGAAGAATTGAACAGTTAAATGCAGACTTGGCAGCTGGGAGTAGTTAAGGAAACATAAGAGATATTGCTAGGAAGATCTAGGAGCTTGGAGTTAAAGAGCAAGAACAAATAAGGGGTGTGACAAGCTCTGCTCCAGAGTCTGTAGGAAGGAGAGAGAGGTAGCAAGCCTACAACTTGATTGACATGTGATTGTTGGAATAGTATACAACTGACAAGTAAAATAGGTGAGTTCAGCTTCAGTGGTATGGAGCCCGAAGTCCAAGAGGTATAGCTGTTGGTAAATAGGGATCCTGAGACAACACAGGATAAAACAGGGACATAGCCTATGTGTAGGCTAAACATGGAGGCATGAATAAAGAAATACTAGGATTTCAGGACAGGGCATAGGTACTGCAATGAAGTTAACTCTGGTCAGAAGTAAGGTTAGCTGATGGAATGAAGGACTCAAGTTGACTGTACTGCATAAGTGAAATGATTTTTGCACATAAAGTGTCTCCAAGTGTATTCAATATGCATGTAATCCTTGCGAAAGAGGTAAATGTAATGTCAAAGTTATATACTGTACTTCCAGTCAAATGAATATTAATTTATCAATTTCTAAATTAAAATAAAGCTTGTTTTTGTACACTAGACCGACTCCTTTCTTATCAGAGCTGTGCATTTCAGGTTCCTTGGCAATCTAAAAACATATGGCCAAGCAGAGAGAGGTCTAAAGAGGAATAACCATTTCACTATTCTTCAGGATTGCAGTACATCTTGGTCTGTGCGATCCTTCCAAGGGTCTGCTCTTCAAATTAGCATTTATCAAATATTAACATATAGCATTCATTACAAAGTACTATATATATATATATATATATATATATATATATATATATATATATATATATATATATATATTGGGCATGGAAAGTATTCAGACCCCTTTACATTTTTCACTCTTTGTTTCATTGCAGCTATTTGGTAAATTCACAAGAGGTTCATTTTTTTTCTCATTAATGTACACTATGCACCCCATCTTGAATGAAAAAAAAACAGAAATGTAGAAATTTTTGCAAACTTATTAAAAAAGAAAAACTGAAATATCACATTGTCATAAGTATTCAGACCATTTGCTTAGACACTCATATTTAAAGTGACACTGTCACCTGAATTTGGAGGGAACAATCTTCAGCCATAGGGGCGGGGTTTTGGGGTTTTTGATTCACCCTTTCCTTACCCGCTGTCTGCATGCTGGCTGCAAAATTGGATTGAAGTTCATTCTTTGTCCTCCGTAGTACATGCCTGCACAAAACAATCTTGCCTTGCGCAGGCGTGTACTATGGAGGACAGAGAATGAACTTCAATCCAATATTGCAGCCAGCATGCAGCCAGCGGGTAAGGAAAGGGTGAATCAAACACCCAAAAACCCCGCCTCCATGGCTGAAGATTGTTCCCTCCAAATTCAGATGACAGTGTCCCTTTAAGTCACATGCTGTCCATTTCCTTGTGATCCTCCGTGAGATGGTTCTACACCTTTATTGGAGTCCAGCTGTGTTTAATTAAACTAATAGGACTTGATTTGGAAAGGCGCACACCTGTCTATATAAGACCTCACAGCTCACAGTGCATGTCAGACCAAATGAGAATCATGAGGTCAAAGAAACTGGCAAAAGAGCTCAAGAAACAGAATTGTGGCAAGGCACAGATCTGGCCAAGGTTTCAAAAGAATTTTTGCAGTACTCAAGGTTCCCAAGAGCACAGTGGCCTCCATAATCCTTAAATGTAAGAAGTTTGGGACCACCAGAATTTTTCCTAGACCTGGCCATCCAGCCAAACTGAGCAATCGTGGGAGAAGATCCTAGGTGAGGGAGGTAAAGAAGATCCCAAGTTCTGTGTGGCTGAGCTCCAGAGATGCAGTGGGAAGATGGGAGAAAGTTCCACAAAGTTAACTATCACTGCAGCCCTCCACCAGTCTGGCCTTAATGGCAGAGTGGCCCCACGGAAGCCTCTCCTCAGTGTAAGAAATGTAAAAGCTTGCACAGAGTTTGCTAAAAAACACATGGAGGACTCCCAGACTACGAGAAATAAGATTCTCCTCTGGTCTGATGAGACGAAGATAGACCTTTTTGGTGCTAATTCTAAGTGGTATGTTTGGTAAAAACCAAGAACTGCTCATCACCTGCCCAATACAATCCCAACCGTGAAATATGGTGGTGGCAGCATCATGTTTTGTTGGTGTTTTTCAGCTGCAGGGACAGGACGATTGGTTGGTTGCCATTGAAGGAAACATGAAAGCGGGCATGTACAGAGACATCCTGGATTTATCCTCTTCCAGAGTGTTCTGGACCTCAGACTTTGCCGAAGGTTCCCTTCCAACAAAACAATGACCCTAAGCACACAGCTAAAATAGCAAAAAAGTGGCTTCAGAACAACTCTGTGACCATCCTTGACTGGTCCAGCCGGAGCCCTGGCCTAAACTCAATTGAGCCTCTCTGGAGAGACCTGAAAATGGCTGTCCACCAATATTCACCATCCATCCTGATGGAACTGGAGAGAATCTGCAAGGAGGAATGGCAGAGGATCCCCAAATCCAAGTGTGAAAAACTTGTTGCATCATTCCCAAGAAGACTCATTGCTGTAGTAGCTCAAAAGGGTGATTCAACTCAATACTGAGCAAAGGGTCTGAATACTTATGACCATGTGATATTTCAGTTTTTATTTTTTAATAAGATTACAAAATGTTCTACATTTCTGTTTTTTTCAGTCAAGATGGTGTGCAGAGTGTACATTGATGAGAAAAAAATAACTTTTTTGACATTACCAAATGGCTGCAATGAAACAAATGGTGAAAAATTTAAAGGGGTCTGAATACGTTCCGTACCCACTGCATATATATTTTTATTATACTTAACGACCAAGCTAATTTTTACAATTCTGTCCCCTTTCAATAATATGGTGGACCCTATGCAGTTTTTTTAAAAATTATTTACTTAAATAATTTAAAATAATTGCATTGGGTCCCCTGTTTTCTTCATAACCAGCCATGATAAAGCTGACAACTGAGGGTTGCTAGCAGTTCTCAGTTTTGCCATGCTGGTTATAAAAAATAGAGGGGAACCCTTTTTGTTTATTTATTTATAATGTATGCGCCATTTGATGAATACTCCCATCAGCCGTGTCTGCTCTCACTGGTATTTGCAGCATCAGGCATAGGCCGATAGGAGTAGTACTCTCTTACCAGCGACACCTCTGTGACCGGAGATAAACATTTAACGATCTTAACCCAGATCAGAGCCAGTGTTTTCAGCGTAGTCATGCATATGACAGCATGGCAAATAATAATTCTTCTATATGGGGTCTAGTACCTGAACCAAACTTTTTTTTTAACTGTTCGGCTGAATCCACCAGACCCAAACACCCACGGGTTCGTCCATCACTAGTCATGATTAAACACTACAAGTTTTTATGGCTGTGCACACAATCTGTGCAAAGCATGTAAACATGCAAAAACAGCAGACACTTCTCACCTGTGCATAATAACAAACAGTCTTGCATTTATAACTACAACAGTTATAACAGCTGTAGGGATTAGGAAACATTCACACAGGCACTGGATTCTTTGGTCAAAAAAATGTGATGCTTAATTCCACTGGTTGCATAGTAAAAAAAAAAAAAAAAACACAAAATCACTAGCCTTGTCCAGGTGCTAACTACAGAAAATAGACCCTCGCTACTTCCACACGGCTGAGCTAGTCCCAGTTTGGTCAAACACAATGACTATTATCCATAGCAACCTATGATTAGTGATGAGCAAGTATACTCCTGGCTCGAGTTTTCTCGAGCACGCTTGGGTAGTCTCCGAGTATTTATTAGTGCTCAGAGATTTAGTTTTCGTTGCCGTAGCTGCATGAGTTACGGCTGCTGGACAGGCTGAGTACATGGGGGGTTGCCTAGTTGCTAGGGAATCCCCACATGCATTCAAGCTGTCCAGCAGCCATAAATTATTCAGCTGAGGTGAGGAAAACTAACAAATACTCGGAGACCACCAGAGTGTGGTCGAGAAAACCCAAGCAATGAGTATACTCGCTCATCACTACCTATGATACTTGTTTGGTGCACACGGGACTTGCAGACTCTTCTCAGAGAGAGATACTGTGGAGCAGGAGCTCCTAAGAGGTAACCACTGGTATGGGGAAAAGAACTGTGTGCGCTAACATAGGACAGTTGCTGAACTGTGCAGTCACCCGGTGGCTGGAGAGATACCAGTGTGAACACTGAAGGATTTGTAAAGCTATATATGATGAACTAAAGGACTTGTGAGGTCTGTGATATGTAACATGGCCTACAGTGGTTTATGCTGAGAGTATAATAAACCACATGGACTGTTTATCTGAAAAAACCGTGCTTGTCTATGACTATTCTGCTGCCAAGCGAGTGTCCCCCAAGACACGTAGTGGGTGAAACGCTACAATATTTATATTGCTGTTATAATCAGATAGGTAATATTGAAAGACCAAATCCTGCTAAATATTTAATCCTTGTGATGATGTGGCATTTAATGAGAAGATCCAATATGATTCTATATTAAATAGTTATCTATTGTAATCACATACTCATATCAGTTTTTGAACCCTCTTAATACTGCAGAATGTGATTGAGCTCAGATTACCAACATGTGCTTCAGCAAAATGGTTGGAGACACTCGAGGCATCTGTAGCATTGGGGTTTATGGAGTCAGACCAAGCTAGGTTGACTCCAAGTCAGCCCAAGGTCCACAACAGGACCATCCAGGTCAATGGTCTCACAGTGCTTCCAGGACGACTCCACTCCCAGGAGCCTCCAACACTGACCATCCAGGACCTACAGCACACAGGCTACTCAGTGCCAAAGCCCAACCATGTGCTATTCAATTATTCCCAGGATTTCCAACACAGCCTTCCAGGGCCTTGCACTTGGACCATTCAGATCCAAACACAGGAACCATGTGACCCACACCCTGGTCACATTGCATACCCGTAACCACTCCCTTGGGTGGGAGTGTGGGTGTGTGTGGCTAGTTTGTCCTGCCCATCTCACATAACTAGCCCTGCCAATCTCCTATTAGAACTTACACATTTACATGTGGGACTACAGGTCCCAGACCACAAAATAACTTTAGACTGACAGAGCAGAGTGTCCTCCTCTGCGACACACATACCGGCCATCTACAATTCTGCCAGACTTTGTCTCATCACAACTATGCCTCCAAGTGCATCTTGAAGTGCACACGCACCGCCCCCTGGCTGTAACATTGGTCACTGCACCACATACCTCCCCCTTTGTTCAACCCTATTGGGGTGGACACATGACATAAACCAGTGGTTCCCATATCGGGAACCCACGTCACCTTTGATAGGCCCCTCCCGCCCCCAGCGGTCAGTTTGTCGGCCTTGGGTTTCAACCCTTGAGTCACCATCTGTCTGTGTCAGCAGACCCTTTTTAGTCAACCAACTTACAGTCGAGCTGACTGTCTGGTCTGAGTCTGACCCTTCGCTACTACGTCTGCTACCAGGTCTCCCACCTGGGTCACTGAGCCTCGAGCTAACAGAGGAGTCATTACTTTGAACTCTTCTGTTCTTTAGGGTACTTTTTCGTACCTCCATACCCTGGGTTGGAAGTGGTCGCCATCTTATATTCTAAATCGAGCTCAAATACCAGTAATATCATATCAAAAAAGTTTAATTAATACAAAAAGCTCAATAACAAATAATAATGGCTAATAGCCCAATGTAGAAACATGACGAGAATGAAAGGGACAGAAACGTGATAAAAACCATGTGTGATCAGCCACTCAGCATGTCTCCCTGCTAAGGAAAGCCTGGAGCAAAATGTAATTCAATAAATAGAAGAGCATCCCAATAATTGTATATACCATCTAGCACTAGGGAGCCCATACCAGCACACTGCTGGTTCTAATAGACACAGAGTATGTGAGCCCACAGGCTAGTTAGGAGCGTAGCAAATGCTTACCCATGTGGGAGAGAGACCGTGGATGGCTGAAGACACCGAGAGACCCCGACGCGCGTTTCGCGTAGTTGGCTTCCCCCGAGGAAACGCGCGTCGGGGTCTCTCGGTGTCTTCAGCCATCCACGGTCTCTCTCCCACATGGGAAAGCATTTGCTACGCTCCTAACTAGCCTGTGGGCTCACATACTCTCTGTGTCTATTAGAACCAGCAGTGTGCTGGTATGGGCTCCCTAGTGCTAGATGGTATATACAATTATTGGGATGCTCTTCTATTTATTGAATTACATTTTGCTCCAGGCTTTCCTTAGCAGGGAGACATGCTGAGTGGCTGATCACACATGGTTTTTATCATGTTTCTGTCCCTTTCATTCTCGTCATGTTTCTACATTGGGCTATTAGCCATTATTATTTGTTATTGAGCTTTTTGCATTAATTAAACTTTTTTGATATGATATTACTGGTATTTGAGCTCGATTTATTTATTGTATCCATACTATTGAGAGTATAGACTCCTATTTCTCTTGTAGGTTTATCTCATATTTTGGAGTAGCGTTCAGCGCTCTCATCCTAGATCCTGGTGTACAGGATCATTATCCTTTTAAGTGTTTTCCAATATGTCAGTGGTTGTTAATGCCATCTTATATTCTGCAGCTGTTTATTAATCTTCAGACATTCCAGTCTTAGATGCTCTATCTCTTTTAGATACGTCACCCAGTATTCAAGAAGCACTCAAATGTTCCTAAGGCTATCTACTGAGCCAATTACAACAAATGGAACCTTCTCATCGTCACCAGTTACCTGGACTTTGCCAACATCTTGAATCCTCACTCTTGCCACACCAGATCTATTCACCAGGTCCTGCATCACTTTTACAAACCTTCCAATGGCTTTCCCCACCAGATTTCTGGGTACTCGAACGATGTCTTCCACAAAGCTCAGCCGACTTTGCGCTTTCCTGGCATGCTCCAAATGTTGAGCTGCTTCCTTGTTCCTCAAAAGGATCATTTGTTTCGTGCGAAGACATTGTAGGTGCATATCCTTCAGGATAGCCACCTGCTTCACTGTGACTCCCTTAGTCGACAATATCATCAACTGTTTCTTCTCTGGGGCCCAGTTCACACTATTCGCTTCGACCCCCTTCTTAAAGGCCTCATGCACATCTTCGGGTACATCTATCACACACTTGAATAGCGGGGTCTCACTCTCTTCATGGACAGGCGGCTCCCGTTTTACCTCGGACCTTTCCATCAAGACATCTGCCGCGACCGGACAACTATCTGGTTCTGCTTTTAGCGCCAATTCTTCCTCCACTTCACACTTCTCAACATTCCTTGCCAAGATGGGCATCTGCAGCTCCGCCTTGTTATCGCTCGGGCATGGCTGCTGTACGTCTCTCACCCGTAACTTCTACTCTGGCAGAAGACTTCTTACTGCTTCTCGGAGCACTACCACATTTTCGCCTAAGGCCTTATTCACACTGTGCGATGCTGTCAGGTGACCTCTGAGCTCAGAGACGTCCTTCTCCAGCTCATCCAACCTGTTCTCCCCCATTTGTCTCAGGGCCTTTTCTTGTTCCAGATGCCCTTTTAGTGTTTTTAATTCGACCTGTAAATCAGCCACCATTTCCTTCTCACAAGATAATCCTTTAGCGATTTCCTGGAACCCCTGTGCTTCCTTCGCTACAAGACAGTCCTTGACTGCTGAGAGCTCGGACTCCAGGTGATGCACCTGATCCAGCTGCGCAGAGTTGGCGACTTCCATACTCGCCACCTTCAAACTTTCCTTTTCCAGCTGTTGACAGACCTTTTCACGCTCTTTTTCTAAGCTTTGTAAGTGCGCTTCTACCTGGAGAAAGCAGTCGGCTTGCTCTTTCCATGTGCGCATTTCCTTGGTCAGCTTGTCAACTTTATCCTCTAGTTGTCGAGTGATATCGGTCGAATTAGACAGCTTCTCCTGCAGGCTCTCTATTTTATTTTGGAGTTATTTTGGCACCTGTCCCCGTCTCCTCTTTATCACTCTTCTCCGAGGGTGCAATTTGTTCAGCCGGTTTTCCTCTTTTACGTCTCCGGCGACCGGAGGAGGTTCTGCTATTTATACCAGAGTCAGTCTTACTACCCTCTTTTCCGCTTTTGTCACCATCTGAATGGGAGTCACCACCTAAATAGGTCACATTTTCTGGTATGGTTGCGCCTGACATCCTGACATCACCTTGTGGAGCACTGTCATTCCCCTGTGTCAGTGTTTCTGTCAGCACACCATTGTACTCAGTCCTAGCGGTTGCTACTGACAACGACATGTCACAGTCACCCCCTGAGTCTGTGTCACACCCCACAGTATGGTGAACCCTCAAGTTCCTTTCTAATATGGTGTCAGCTTCACAGGTTTTTTTTCCCACATCACTGTCAGTCATTTTGGGGTACACGTCAGGTGACATCATGTTGGTAAGTTGGGCAGATGAACCCTTCACAATGGTCACCCTGATGTCTGACCCGTCAATTCTGGGATGTTTTTCTGACTTAACGTATGCCCCTGCAACAACAGAGAGACTTCCATCCTCCTGCTGTAGAGGAACACCCTGCTTCCACAAATTCGGGAACAACTTACAGTCCCGGCCTACTATCACCAGACAAGGTAAGTTTGGAACTATGGCGGCCTCCAGACTTGAATGACCCCTGACCGTTTCGAGTTGCACCAAGGCCACTGAATAAATCTTAGTGTCTCCATGGATGCATGTGACCTTAATCTTCCTTTCAGATATTACAAATTTATCTTTTACAGCCCTTACTAGGGTCACCGAATTCCACGAATCGACCAGACCAAATACCTCTTCTACGTCTGCGTTCAATTCAAGTACACACCCACGTAACCTCTCGCTGGGTGGGTAGTTCATAGAGCAGATTGGACACACATAGTACAATTGCCCCAGGCCACAGTTCAATGATGCATTCACTGCCGCCTCTTTTCCTGCCACCACCTCTATTTGGGTTACCGCCCCCTTTTGGGAATCTGCCCCTTTTAGGGTCACTACCCCTTTTGGTACTCCACCACCTTTTGGGCAACTACGCCTTTTTGGGATACCGCCCCCTTTGGGGACTCCACCCCATTTTTAACAACCATCCCTGTTTGGGTTACCGCCCCCTTTTTGGGGGACACCACCCTATTAGGGACACCACACCTTTTCTGGGGTACACCCAACAGTTCTCTCAGGCACGAGTTCACACACGTCTCTTTGGGTCGCACTGGCCCTTTAAGAGTCTGCAAAAAAAATAATATTTTTTTTTCTCAATTCTCCAGCTCCTGCTGATAATCACAAGCCGCTGCTGCTGAACCTCTTGCTGCAACTGCAGCTGCACTCCACAATGCTCTGTACTGCTCCACCGCAGACTTCGTGGACCCGCCGATCCACAGCAAGACACTTGTCACCTTCGTAACCCCACCGAGTTACAGCAAGACGCTTGTCACCGTCGTAACCCCACCGAGTTACAGCATTACAGCACAAACACAATTTCTCTGACCCACCGATCCACAGCAAGCTTCGTGACCCCACCGAGCCACAGCAAGCTGATAATTGTATTGGGGAACCGTTCTGCCCGCATTCTCCACCAATTGTAGCTTTTCACCCACTACGTGTCTTGGGGGACACTTGCTTGGCAGCAGAATAATCATAGACAGGCACGCTTTTTTCAGATAAACAGTCCATGTGGTTTATTATACTCTCAGCATAAACCACTGTAGGCCATGTTACATATCACAGACCTCACATAGTCCTTTAGTTCATCATATATGGCTTTACAAATCCTTCAGTGGTCACATTGGTATCTCTCCAGTCACCGGGTGATTGCACAGTTCAGCAACTGTCCTATGTTAGCGCACACAGTTCCTTTCCCAATACAAGGGGTTACCTCTTGGGAGCTCCTGCTCCACAGGTTGACTCCACGTCAGTCCAAGGTCCACAACAGGACCGTCCAGGTCGATGGTCTCACAGTGCTTCCAGGATGACACCACTCCCAGGAGCCTCCAACACTGACCATCCAGGTCGACGGTCTCACAGTGCTTCCAGGATGACTCCACTCCCAGGAGCCTCCAACACTGACCGTCAAGGACCTACAGCACACAGGCTACTCAGTGCCAAAGCCCAACCATGTGCTATTCAGGAATTCCCAGGATTTCCAACACAGGCTTCCTGGGCCTTGCCCTTGGACCATTCAGATCCAAACACAGGAACCATGTGACCCACACCCTGGTCACTTTACATACCCGTAACCACTCCCTTGGGTGGGAGTGTGGGTGTGTGTGGCTAGTTTGTCCTGCCCATCTCACATAACTAGCCTTGCCAATCTCCCATTAGAACTTACACATTTACATGTGGGACTACAGGCCCCAGACCACAACATAACTTTAGACTGACAGAGCAGAGTGTCCTCCTCTGCGACACACATACCGGCCATCTACAATTCTGCCAGACTTTGTCTCATCACAACTATGCCTCCAATTGCATCTTGAAGTGCACATGCACCGCCACCTGGCTGTAATATTGGTCACTGCACCACAATATTTATATACAGTTGAAACTAGAAGTGTACATAAACTATATAAAAGACACATATGCATGTTTTTCTCAATATCTAAAATGAAATCAAAATAAACCTTTCATGCTTT
The DNA here is from genome assembly GCF_032444005.1 of Ranitomeya imitator. NCBI lineage: Eukaryota > Metazoa > Chordata > Amphibia > Anura > Dendrobatidae > Ranitomeya > Ranitomeya imitator. Next base: position 461,075,155 of record NC_091287.1, on the reverse strand, counting down.
AGGTCAACTATGATTACCATAAATATTAATAATTGCCAAATGCTAGAATGATGAGAGAAAAAGAATGTTTTAACAGTATTTTGTGAGGATTTTATATGATATATCAACACAAAGAAGCAAGTATTTGTAAAGTGTAAAGATATTAATACATAATCTTTTAATTATTTTAAAATTATAAATCTGAAAAGTATTACATACAGAACTTGATTGCTCCTTTATGACCCTTCTTAAATAAGCTATGTTATCAATAACCATTTACAAACTTTAAAAATGTGAAATATCTACAATCTACCGTTGACTAAATCCTTGTCTAATCTGGTGGTCACTTTTCTTCTATCAGTTCAACTTCATTCTGACCTATCATGCAGCTGGATAGAACCGCAGAGCTGATGTTCTCTTCCTATATCTGATTCCTGTGAGGAAGTACCCTCATATGTAATTGACTGTGCACATATTCTTACCTTTACCTCTTTGTCAACTAATACTATACTTGCTAAGGTCTTATCGTAGGCTCATTCTTAACTCTTCTGTGGTCAGTGTCACCTTTGAGTTAAACAAACTGCTTATTTTCTCTCCTGTTTCTATTGATGGTCCACTGTATGTGGAGTCTGGATGTTAAAACGTTTGAAGCATTTTGCTTTCATTGTACCCAAATCAAATCTTCTTGTCAAGCACCTTTTGGTCCCCTGCAGCCATTACCTAGTCCACAACAAACCTCTGTTAAAATTTCTATGGACTTTATCACTGACCTTCCTGAGGCTTAATGGTTCACTGCTACCTGGATAATAGTGGTTCAGTTTTCCAAACTGTGTCTTTTTGTCACTGTACCTGTTCATACATCTGCTCCACAGCAGACTCAAGTTTTCTTAACAGAAATTTTCCACTTTGACAGCCTCCATGCTTGTCTTATTTCTGACCCCAGGTGTACAGTTTCTTTCAAGATTCTGGATGGTTCAACATCCTCAAAATATTCTTAGACTCGTGCTCTGACTTCAGCAACCAAATTAATAAACTAAATGAGAGGGTCAATCACTCTTTAGAACAGTATCTTTGGATTTTCTCCAATGCCCATCTGTATATTTCTGTTGATAAAGATTTGCTTTCCACCAAATGCATTCATCTGAAGCCACGATCACACATTCAGTATTTAGTTCTTATTTCCCATCAGTACTTGTAAGCCAAAATCAAGAGTGGAAACATCAGAGGAAAAGTACAATAGACACACGTGCACCATTTCTGTATTTTTCACCCACTCCACATTTTGGCTTACAAATACTGATTTAAAATACTGACCAAATTCTGAACATATGAATGTAAAAACTGCCTCGCCCTCCTCTATTTGTTCCTCGGCTATAGCACCTTCACTAGCAGTTTATCTGGCACCATGAGCTCCCCTCGATCGCTGTAAGACACCCTCCCATGGCATCCGCCTGTGCAACGACAGTCCGGAAAATTGAGATATTTTTATCCCTTCCACATCCTATTCTGCTTCCAACTCTTCCTCTGGGACCACCACCTCCTCACACAGACTATTCAAAGTGTGCTCGTCCATGTAGATGACCAAAATAGTGATGCTGGTGCTGGCATCGTCAGCGTTAACCATCTTAGTAGCCATTTCAAGCACTGTGCAGAACGGTGCAGAGATCCTTCTTCTGTGCCCACTCCACAAGCATGATTTGCACCATGAACCCAACTGAGTTGGCCCATGCTATGCAAAAGGACATGTTGCATCAGGGCTCGTTGGTGCTGCCACAGTCACTGCAACATGTGCAGAGTGGAATTCCACCATGTCGGAAGATCACAAATCAAATGGTTAGCTGGAAGCCAGAAAGATGATTACTGGTGAAGTGGGAATGTCAGAAGTGCCCACACAGCGACCGTTCAAGAAGTTTAGTAACCCTACAGATGCTTCATAGTAACTGAAGCAATGTGGAAGGAAAAAATGAACATTTAATTTTTTTCACAAAAATTTTTATTTAGACCCAAACTTTTTTATTTTCACAAGAGAAACAGGAGAAAATAGACCCCAAAGTTTGTTGTGCAATTTCTCCTGGGTGCGTTAATACTTTATTTGTGGGGGGAATCTACTGTTTGTGAGCATAGCAGAGCTCAAATGGGGCGGAGCGCCATTTGATTTTTTCAATGTAAAATTAGCAGATGCCATTTTGCGTTTGGAGAGCCCCTGATATGCCTAAACAGTGTAAACCTCTCTCAAATGACCCCATTTTGGAAACCACACCCCTCAAGGATTTTATCCAGAGGTATAGTGAGTATTTTGAACCCACAGATATGACACAGAAATTGATAACATTAGATCATCATATTGAATATGTCGCCATTAGTGTTAAGAGCAAGTGCTCACTACTCCAGTTTACATCAGGTCATTGAATATACAACTAATATCGTGGATGCTCAAATGTGATGCTTGAGTCCCCACCCTGCATGTTTTGTGGCTGTTAGACACCCAAAAAAAATGCAGGATCTGCATACCCGACCACCTGATGCAAACTCGAGTAGCGAGCACTTGTGCTCCACACTAGCCGTCATATCATCATTTTTATTGTTTAATTTACCGTGTAATGGCCGACAGATCTCGGCGAGTACACTGCGCATGCACCGGACAATTTTTTTTCCATTTTTCCAAGGATGAAGATGCTGGGCCAGAGGATGGATCAAGAGGGACATGTATATAATGTCACAAGAGAGAGAAATTATTGAAACAGCAGGCACACTTTTATTTTTTTAGTGGTCGCCGTTATTCACTGAATAACATAGATCACGTAATCAGACACAGGGAAATCCATCCTGATCATGTTCTCCAGGGTCTCGGCTACCCCTGATAGCCGAGGCACTGGGCAGCGCTACAACCGTATTCCGGTCATTTTAAAGTGATGCTGAGGAAATAAGTACCCTTGACGGCCGCTGTTTTAATGCATGTCAGAGGTGGTTAAGGGGTTAATATTTTATTAGTGAGAGTCTGATTTCTGCTGTATCTGGCAGAATGAAGAGGGTCCTGTCACCCTACCCCCTTTTATTGCTTACACAGGAACAGCCTGTGAGTATGGGCAGCTGTCCCTGATCGTGCAGCACCAAGACAGACTGAGGTTATGTGCACAGGGTGCGGATTAAATTGCAGATTTTTTCCCATCGATTCTGCAGAATCCGCAGGTAAAACGCACTGTGTTTTATCTGCGGATTCAACAAGAATTATCTGCTGATTTTATGCAGATTTTGTGCGGATTTCACCTGCATTTTTACACCTGCGGATTCCTATTATGGAATAGGCGTAAAACGCTGTGGAATCCACAAAAAGAATTTACATGCTGCGGAAAATAAACTGCAGCGTTTCCGCGTGGAATTTTCCGCAGCATGTGCACTGCAGATTTGATTTTCCATTGGTTTACATGGTACTGTACACCGCATGGAAAACTGCTGCGGATCTGCAGCCAAATCCGCAATGTGTGCACATACCCTTATACCCTTGGGAAATCTATTTACAGTCTACAGGATTGGGCTTTGTATATATCTGCATAGTGTGTGTTTTATCAGCTAATATCCATTTTTTATAACATATTTTTGTAAGAAACTAAACTCACAGTTTCTTATGTACAGTAAAAATTGTCTACAACTGTTATGATTTCTGCTCCCTGTGCGCACCGAATGCATACAAAGCAACTTTTGAAGACATAGGAAACTGAGACACCTGTTTGCAATTTACCACCATTTTTCTTGGCTGGGACATAGCTACATGTCTTGAGAGAGCTCAAAAGCTGTTATTTTTTTTTTCTTAACTCTTTTTCTAGTAGAAATCTTTTTTTTACTAAAACATTAGCATTTTAATTTATTTTTCAATTCTCAGTATTGTAGCAACAAACTGTGAATACAATGTAATTCCACAAAGCCAGATGTTCTATATATTGTTTGCTCAGGGTTATGGATGTATTAAGCCAGCAAATCTAGGTCAACTCAGCCAAATACCAGCTAGATTTGTCAGTGATAATACAATAACACACCGCAAAGGAGATGTGTAAAAAGTGTTATAAGGGGCTACAGAAAACCTGCAAAAGGAATTAGTTCAATTTCTGAAGCTATTCATGTTGATAGATCTACATAGAAGCCTCCATAAACAGGAGGGTGTAATTCCTTTTTTCCTATTGTTTGTTTTTATTTTTTTAAGAAAAAAATACACAAATGCCCCTAAGGTCGGTTTCACACATCAGTGGCTCCGGTACGTGAGGTGACAGTTTCCTCATGTACCGGAGACACTGACTCACGTAGACACATTAAAATCAATGTGTCTCTGCATATGTCAGCGTGTTTTCATGGACCGTGTATCCGTTTGGAAAACACGGAGACATGTCAGTGTTCATGGGAGCGCACGGATCACACGGACCCATTAAAGTCAATGGGTCCATGTAAAACACGTATGTTGTCCGTGTGCAGTCCGTGTGCCTTGCAGGAGACAGCGCTACTGTAAGCGCTGTCCCCCCCCCGCGTGTGGTGCTGAAGCCCCATTCATTTCTTCTCTCCAGCAGCGTTTGCTGGAAAGAAGGAATGAATAATCTTTTTATTGTTATTTATTTTTGTTTTTAAAATAAAGTTGCCGGTAATCTGCCCCCTCCCACCCCCTGTTCCCCCTCTCCCGCCCCCCCCCCCCCGCCCCCGCTGGCATTAAAATACTTACCCAGCTCCCTCGGTGCTTACATCCTCTCAGCGTCGCTGCTTGTCCTGTATGAGCGGTCACGTGGTGCCGCACATTGCAGTGATGAATATGCAGCTCCACCTCTCATAGGGGTGGAGCCGCATATTCATTACTGTAATAAGCAACATGTCTAATGGTTAGCTTAAGAGATTCCCTGTGTGTCCAACACAGGCCACCCCTGAGGTCATTGTCACCTCTTGAAACGGTGTCTGCCCTCTTCGCAAGTCCTAGCACTGTTACATCCTTCAATTGTCTGCAGCGGTTGGTAACTAGAAGAGTGTTTTACTCACTTGACCACTGCAACAAATACTGTACATGCTGCAGAGGTGCAGGGACTCTTAAATGAGGCAGACATCGCTTCTGGTGCTTGGAAGACACATCCGGAGTACAGTATATGGTTTTGGATTTGCAGGGGTTCTGAAAGGTGGGTATGCATCTGTTCATTGTTTTTAATCAATCAATGTCTAGAAAAAAAATTTTTCCTGTCGGAGACCTTTATTACATCACACGCAAATGAAATGTATCACATTAAATTAATGTTTGTTACAGCTGTATGTCTACAATGATCATATTATTTTACATTTTTACATTCAGTCACCATTCAGCTCACCTGCAGGGTACCTCACACTTCTTTTAACAGTCACATATAATACTCTAGCGGTCGTACACATCCCTCTTACATTTACACGTTCCTCTCTATATTAACAGACTGCTATGCACATGTTAATGTGAGAAGGTTGTGGGATGCAGTGACAATTTAATTTAACAGTGGGATACTCCATGCAGAGAGGCAAACAGCTAAATGAGGGAATAAACAGTTACATTGTAATGGATATGCAGTGTTAATGAACAATGAATGTGGTAATGGCAGTTCTTTCAAACACATATCGGGTCAGATGTTCCTCCGGCTGCAGATGATGCTTGGGAGTCAGTAGTGCCAACAACGGCCGGCGTGGTGCTTGTCCAATGTGGTCCTGCAGCAGGGGCGGACGTACCGCATGTGCAGCTGGTGCTGCCAGAGGCTCCGGGGGGGGGCCCTGCAGGGAGTCTAATAATGAGGGCAATCTGGCCTGTTTATGCAGCCCCAGGCTCTGGGAGGCCCCCTGGCCAGATTGCCCTCATGTGCAGTGGGCTGGGAGAGATCCCTGCAGCTCCGCTGCCTACAAGAGAAAATGGCAGCGGAGCTACAGCGATCCCATCCTGCCACGCTTCCTGTCTCATACAGGACAGCAGTCAGCGGCGCGGCTGAATGACATCATCATTCAGTGTCGCCGCGGCTGTACCAGAGAGAGGAAGCTGCTAACGCGGGAGGGCTTGCGGAAAAGTGAGAGGTGCTGTGTGTGTGTGTGTATATACGTGTACATATGTGTGTGTGTGTTTGTGTAGAGAGGAGCTGTGATGTGTGTGTGCGTAGCACCGTGGCGGAACATGCAGATAGGTAAATGGTGCTTTGTTTCTCTGTGTGTGTAGGTGGAAGAGAGGGCAATGATGGGGAGAAGTCAATGATGGGGGTGATGGAGAGGGCAATTATGGGGTGGTGGGGCAGAAATTAATGATGAAGGTGGGAAAAGGGCAATAATGGGGGTGGGGGAGAAAGAAAATGCTGGAGGTGGTGGAATTTGCAATGATGGTGGTTGTGGGGGAGAAGGCAATATTAGAAGTGGTGGAAAGAACAACGATGTTGGTGGTCGACAGGGCAATAATGTGGTGGTGGGGAGGGGGAAATGATGGAGGTGGTGGAATGGGCAATGATGGGGGTAGTGGGCGAAAAGGCACTGATGGTGGTTGTGGAAAGAGCAATGATGGGTATGTGGGGGAGGAAAAAATGATGGAGGTGGTGGAATGAGCAATGATGGGGAGAAGGCAATGATGGTGGCAGTGGAAAGGACAATGATGGGGTGGTGATGAAGGAGGCAATGATGGAGGCGGTGGGGAAGAAGGCAATGATGGGGTGGTGGGGGAGGAAGCAATGATAGAGGTGGTGGAAAGGATAATGATGGGGTGGTGGGGGAGAAAGCAATGATGGAGGTGGTGGAAAGGGCAATGATGTGGGTGGTGGGGAAAAAGCAATGATGTTGGTGGTGGAAAGGTCAGTGATGGTCGTGGTGGAAAGGGCAATAATGGGGGATGTGCAAAGGAGGAAATGATGGAGGTGGTGGATTGGGCAATGATGGGGGTGGTGGGGAAAAGGCAAGGATGGAGGTGGTGTAATGGGCAAAGATGGGGCGGGTGGGGGAGAAAGCAATGATAGAGATGGTCTAAAGGACAATGATGGTGGAAAGCGCAATGATGGGGGTGATAGAGGAGGAGGAAATGATGGAGGTGGTGTAATGGACAGTGATGGGGTGGTGGGGGAGAACGCAATGATGGAGGTGGTGTAATGGGCAATGATGGTGTGGGTGAGGGAAAAAGCATTAATAGAGGTGGTGGAAAGGGCAATGATGGGGGTGGTGGGAGAGAAGGCAATGGTAGAGGTGGTGGAATGGGCAATGATGGGGTGTTGGGAGAGAAAGCAATGATAGAGGTGGTGGAAAGGACAATTATGGGGGTGGTGGGGAAGAAGGCAATGATGGAGGTGGTGGAATGGGCAATGATGGGGTGGTGGGGGAGAAAGCAATGCTAGAGGTGGTGGAAAGGACAATGATGAGTTTGCTGGGGGAGAAAGCAATGATGCCGGTGCGAGAGAGGACCATAATGGGATGCGGGGGAGGAGTACAATGAGGGGTGTGCGGGATTGGGAAGGGAGGAAGGGGGATTTATAATGGCTTTAGGAACAGGGGGAGGTGGAGGAAAATGTTATTATCGCTTATTATGTTTAACACAGTCCCTTAGTATATAGTGTACTCACTTATTATACATAGCACAGCCCTCTAGTATATAGTGTACTCACTTTTTATGCATTGCACAGTCCCTTAGTATATAGTTTACTCACTTATTATGTTTAACACCATCCTTAGCTACAGTTTTCTCTTTTTATGTATAACTCTGTCCTTTATTACATAAGATCCTCTTTAGTTGTATATGATGCCATCCCTTATTATATAGCTTCCTATGCTGTTATGAACAGTGCTGTCTCTTACATAGTGTATTCTTGTTATTTTTGTTATTCACAGTGCCCTCTTTTATTACATAGTCCACTCTGTTTTTAGATATAAAGTGACTGCTGATGGAGGAGCCGATGACCAGACTACCAGTCCATTATCTCCATCATTGGAAAAGAAGCTTTCCCATGCTCCATCAGTGATCATTGCATTATATATGTAACAAGAGAGGACGGTTTGTAATGAAAAACAGGGCTCTATATAATGCAATATGTAAGGGATGGTGCTGTACATAGCAAGAGAGGGCACTGTATAAGGAACGGCAATATACATAATAAAGGAGACTATGTAATATTGTGTGGATATATATATATATATATATATATATATACATGTATATGTATATGTAAAACTTTGTCACCATAAAAGGAGGGGGGCCAAGACACATTTCTTGCACAGGGGACTCAAGCTATCAGTGTCCACCCCTGTCCTGCAAGCAACTGTAGTCCGTCTTCTGGTCGCAGCGGTCGGTCTCCAATACTTTCCGCTGAGCCCCTAGTTCATAATTGAATGTGGCCAATGCAATCAAGGCCACAGTACTTCAAAATAGTTAAAAAAAATTACTGCACACGTACGAGTTGAAAATTATGCTTCAAGTGAAAATTTATTAATAGTGATTGTTGAAGCGACAGGCAAAATGAAGTTTCGGCCAGTTAATAGCCTTGATCACATAGTCGCCCATTTAATGAAGCCTAGGTCAAAGATAGTTAATATCTCTGTGGTGTAGCATTTCATACAATATTATACGGTGTATCAGGGATCTTTTCACCACGCTGAGACACGGAAGTGTCAGCTTCTACCATTGTGCCACCGACGGATAGCGACGGCTCCACACCAGAACCTACTGTGTCCAATAGGGTTGAGCGAAACGGATCGTTCATTTTCAAAAGTCACTGACTTTTGGCAAAGTCGGGTTTCATGAAACCCGACCCGACCCCTGTGTGGGGTCGGCCATGTGGTACGCGACTTTCGCGCCAAAGTCGCGTTTCAATGACGCGAAAAGACTCATTTCTCAGCCAATGAAGGTGGACGCAGAGTGTGGGCAGTGTGATGACATAGGTCCTGGTCCCCACCATCTTACAGAAGGGCATTGCAGTGATTGGCTTGCTGTCTGCGGCGTCACAGGGGCTATAAAGAGGCGTTCCCGCCGACCGCCATGTTACTGCTGCTGATCTGAGCCTAGGGAGAGGTTGCTGCCGCTTCGTCAGAAGCAGGGATAGCGTTAGGCAGGGTCCATTAACCACCAAACCGCTTGTGCTGTAGCGATTTCCACTGTCCAACACCACCTTTTGTTTGCAGGGAAAGTGGAAGCTACATTTTTTTTCCTCAGCGCTGTAGCTCATTGGGCTGCCCTAGAAGGCTCCCTGATAGCTGCATTGCTGTGTGTACGCCGCTGTGCAAACCAACTGCTTTTTTCAAAGCACAAATCCTGTTGTTCCTTCCTTTCTGCACAGCAATCTTTTTTGTTTGTCCACACTTTTTATTTAATTTGTGCATCAGTCCACTCCTTATTGCTGACTGCCATACCTGGCTGAGATTACTGCAGGGAGATAGTAATTGTAGGACAGTCCCTGTTTTTTTTTTTTAATTCTCCCTAAAAAAATAAGTTGTGGGAGATTAAGATTGGCATTTCTGCTAGAGTGCCATCCCTGTGTGTGCCATCTCTCTCACATAGTGGGCCATAGAAAGCCTTTTTATTTTTCTGGTTTTTTTGGGGGGGGTTTATAAATTCTCCCTGAAAAAAAAAAACAGCGGGAAATTAATATTGGCCTTTCTGCTTTTGTGCCAGTCCTGACTCCTGGGTGTGCCATCTCTCTCTCTCAAATAGTGGGCCATAGAAGGCCTATTTTTTTTTTTATTTGGTTTCTAAATTCTCCCTGAAAAAATAAAAAAAAACAGTGGGAGATTAATATTGGCCTTTCTGCTTGTGTGCCAGTCCTGACTCCTGGGTGTGCCATCTCTCTCTCTCAAATAGTGGGCCATAGAAAGCCTATATTTTTTTTTATTTGGTTTCTAAATTCTCCCTGAAAAAATCAATTTTTTTTATTTGGTTTCTAAATTCTCCCTGAAAAAAATAAAAAAAAACAGTGGGAGATTAATATTGGCCTTTCTGCTTGTGTGCCAGTCCTGACTCCTGGGTGTGCCATCTCTCTCTCTCAAATAGTGGGCCATAGAAAGCCTATTTTTTTTTATTTGGTTTCTAAATTCTCCCTGAAAAAATCAATTTTTTTTTATTTGGTTTCTAAATTCTCCCTGAAAAAATTAAAAAAAACAGTGGGAGATTAATATTGGCCTTTCTGCTTGTGTGCCAGTCCTGACTCCTGGGTGTGCCATCTCTCTCTCTCAAATAGTGGGCCATAGAAAGCCTATTTCTTTTTTTTATTTGGTTTCTAAATTCTCCCTGAAAAAATCATTTTTTTTTATTTGGTTTCTAAATTCTCCCTGAAAAAATAAAAAAAAAACAGTGGGAGATTAATATTGGCCTTTCTGCTTGTGTGCCAGTCCTGACTCCTGGGTGTGCCATCTCTCTCTCTCTCAAATAGTGGGCCATAGAAAGCCTATTTTTTTTTATTTGGTTTCTAAATTCTCCCTGAAAAAATAAAAAAAAAACAGTGGGAGATTAATATTGGCCTTTCTGCTTGTGTGCCAGTCCTGACTCCTGGGTGTGCCATCTCTCTCTCTCAAATAGTGGGCCATAGAAAGCCTATTTTTTTTTATTTAGTTTCTAAATTCTCCCTGAAAAAATAAAAAAAAACAGTGGGAGATTAATATTGGCCTTTCTGCTTGTGTGCCAGTCCTGACTCCTGGGTGTGCCATCTCTCTCTCTCAAATAGTGGGCCATAGAAAGCCTATTTTTTTTTTTATTTGGTTTCTAAATTCTCCCTGAAAAAATCAAATTTTTTTATTTGGTTTCTAAATTCTCCCTGAAAAAATAAAAAAAAACAGTGGGAGATTAATATTGGCCTTTCTGCTTGTGTGCCAGTCCTGACTCCTGGGTGTGCCATCTCTCTCTCTCAAATAGTGGGCCATAGAAAGCCTATTTTTTTTTATTTGGTTTCTAAATTCTCCCTGAAAAAATAAAAACACAGTGGGAGATTAATATTGGCGTTTCTGCTTGTGTGCCAGTCCTGACTCCTGGGTGTGCCATCTCTCTCTCTCAAATAGTGGGCCATAGAAAGCCTATTTTTTTTTATTTGGTTTCTAAATTCTCCCTGAAAAAATCATTTTTTTTAATTTGGTTTCTAAATTCTCCCTGAAAAAATAAAAAAAAAGCAGCGGGAGATTATTATTGGCCTTTCTGCTTGTGTGCCAGTCCTGACTCCTGGGTGTGCCATCTCTCTCTCAAATAGTGGGCCATAGAAAGCCTATTTTTTTTTATTTGGTGTGGAAATTCTCCCTGAAAAAATAAAAAAAAAGAGTGGGAGATTAATATTGGCCTTTCTGCTTGTGTGCCAGTCCTGACTCCTGGGTGTGCCATCTCTCTCTCAAATGGTGGGCCATAGAAAGCCTTTTTTTTTTTTTATTTGGTTTCTAAATTCTCCCTGAAAAAAATAAAAAAACAGTGGGAGTTTAATATTGACATTTGTGCTTGAGTGACAGTCCTGCGTGTGTGGCATCTCTCTCATTTGGTGCCACCGAAAACAGAGTGTGTAACATTGTGTCTGATTTTCCTTCCGGTCTCACCCACCTGTAAAGGGATATCTAAATCATACTGAAGTTATAGCTCACCGTGTAAGTTGTTTGACAGCAACAAATACCGTTACTTTGGTTACGTTTTTAAAACAATGAGGAAGTCTGGTGGAAGAGGTCGTGGCCGTGGGCGTTCATTGTCAGCTGGTAATGATGGTAGTGGTAGAGGAGCATCAGATGGTCGTGGGAAAAAAATATTGCACCTAAGTCTGGAGCTGTGGAGCCAGGTTCGTCGTCTGGCTACAAAAGGCCTCGAACGCTCCCTTTTCTGGGAGTAGGAAAACCGCTTTTAAAGCCGGAGCAGCAAGAGCAAGTTTTGGCTTACCTTGCTGACTCAGCCTCTAGCTCTTTTGCCTCCTCTTTTGAAACTGGTAAATGTAAAAGCAGCGCGTCGTTAGTGGATGTTGACGGTCAGGGACAAGTTGCTTCCTTGTCCTCTTCAGCAAAAACAACAACAGAGAAGGATGCAGCAGGCGACACAACGGGTTACTCCATGGAGCTCTTTACACATACCGTCCCTGGCTTAGAAAGTGAAACAGTTAACAGGCCATGCCCATTACCAGTTGAATCTGACATGGAGTGCACTGATGCACAGCCACAGCCAGACTACTATGCTGGTCCTTTGACTCAGACCACAGCATTGCCCTCGCAGGGTACTGATCCAGAATCAGACCCTGATGTGACTATGTTGCCCCGTCACGAACGCTATACCACCGACTTACACGGTGACACAGATGAAGTTGCACACGAGCTAGAAGAGGAGGTTATAGATGACCCAGTTGTTGACCCCGATTGGCAGCCATTGGGGGAACAGGGTGCAGGCGGCAGTAGTTCTGAAGCGGAGGAGGAGGGGCCGCAGCAGGCATCAACATCGCAACAGGTTCCATCTGCCGGGCCCGTAGATGGGACAAAACGCGTGGCCATCCGGTTAAAGCTCAGTCTGCAATGCCTGAAAAGGGATCCGATGCTCGAAAGAGTGCAGTCTTGCATTTTTTTAAACTGCATCCAATTGATCAGCGCAAAGTCATCTGTCAAAAATGTTCAACTACCTTAAGCAGAGGTCAGAATCTGAAAAGTCTCAATACAAGTTGCATGCATAGACATTTAACCACCATGCATTTGCAAGCCTGGACTAACTACCAAACGTCCCTTAAGGTTGTAGCACCCTCGGCCAATGAAGCTAGTCAGCAACGCTACATCTCTTCCGTCACTGTAAGGCCAACATTTTCCGCACCACCTGCAGTAAATGTGCAGGTTTTTTTGCCAGGCCAAAGCAGTCAGGGTCAGGGAATCACCAGTTTCGTAGTAGGAAACACTGCATCTAGGGCACCGGCGGAAACAATACCATCTCCAACCGTCTCTCAGTCTGCCATGTCCACCGGCACACCCGCTAGTTCCACGATCTCCAGCTCTCCAGTCCAGCTCAGCCTACATGAGACTCTGGTTAGAAAAAGGAAGTACTTATCCTCGCATCCGCGTACACGGGGTTTGAACGCCCACATAGCTAGAATAATCTCGTTAGAGATGATGCCCTACCGGTTAGTTGAAAGCGAAGCATTTAAAGCCCTGATGGACTACGCTGAACCACACTACGAGCTACCCAGTCGACACTTCTTTTCGAGAAAAGCCATCCCAGCCCTCCACCAGCATGTTAAAGAGCGCATCATCCATGCACTCAGGCAATCTGTGAGTACAAAGGTGCACCTGACAACAGATGCATGGACCAGTAGGCATGGCCAGGGACGTTACGTGTCCATCACGGCACACTGGGTGAATGTGGTGGATGCAGGGTCCACAGGGGACATCAATTTCGGGACAGTTCTGCCTAGGCCACGGTCTAGGAAACAGTTGGCTGTAGGCGTTCGCACCCCCTCCTCCTCCTCCTCCTCGTCCTTCTGCAGAAGCGAGAGCTCGTCCACAGACCGCAGTCGCCCAACCACTCCATCTGCAGCTGCCACTGTTGCACACCAGTTGTCCCATTATGGGGCAGCTACTGGCAAGCGTCAGCAGGCTGTATTGGCTATGAAGTGTTTGGGCGACAACAGACACACCGCGGAAGTTCTGTCCGAGTTCTTGCAGAAAGAAACGCAGTCGTGGCTGGGCACAGTAGATCTTGAGGCAGGCAAGGTAGTGAGTGATAACGGAAGGAATTTCATGGCTGCCATCTCCCTTTCCCAACTGAAACACATTCCTTGCCTGGCTCACACCTTAAACCTGGTGGTGCAGTGCTTCCTGAAAAGTTATCCGGGGTTCTCCGACCTGCTCCTCAAAGTGCGCGGACTTTGCTCACATATCCGCCATTCGCCCGTACACTCCAGGCGTATGCAGACCTATCAGCGGTCTTTGAACCTTCCCCAGCATCGCCTAATCATAGACGTTGCAACAAGGTGGAACTAAACACTGCATATGCTTCAGAGACTGTGCGAACAGAGGCGGGCTGTTATGTTTTTGTGTGAGGATACACATACACGGGCAGGCAGTAGGATGGCAGACATGGAGTTGTCAGGTGTGCAGTGGTCGAAGATACAAGACATGTGTCAAGTCCTTCAGTGTTTTGAGGAATGCACACGACTGGTTAGTGCAGACAACGCCATAATAAGCATTAGCATCCCCCTAATGCATCTGCTGATGCAAAGTTTGACGCACATAAAGGATCAGGCGTCTGCAGCAGAGGAAGAGGAAAGCCTTGATGACAGTCAGCCATTGTCTGGTCAGGGCAGTGTACAGGACGAGGTAGCGGGCGAAGAGGAGGTGGAGGACGAGGAGGATGATTGGGATGAGTATATTTTTAATGAGGAAGCTTTCCCGGGGCCACTGGAAATTGGTGGCGTGGCAAGGCCGGCTTCTGGTTTTTTGAGGGACACAAGTGACGTAGATTTGCCTGAAACTGCCCCTCAACCAAGCACAACCGCAGATTTGACAACTGGAACTTTGGCCCACATGGCGGATTATGCCTTACGTATCCTCAAAAGGGACACACGCATTACTAAAATGATGAACGATGACGATTACTGGTTGGCCTGCCTCCTTGATCCTCGCTATAAAGGCAAATTGCAAAATATTATGCCACATGAGAACTTGGAACTAATATTAGCAACCAAACAATCAAATCTTGTTGACCGTTTGCTTCAGGCATTCCCAGCACACAGCGCCCGTGATCGTTCTCACACGAGCTGCAGGGGGCAGCAGACCAGAAGTGTTAGAGGTGCAGAAATCAGAAGTGACATTGGACAGAGGGGTTTTCTGACCAGGTTGTGGAGTGATTTTGCTATGACCGCAGTCAGGACAGGTACTGCTGCATCAATTCAAAGTGACAGGAGACAACATTTGTCCAGTATGGTTACTAACTATTTTTCATCCCTTATCGATGTTCTCCCTCAACCGTCATTCCCATTTGATTACTGGGCATCCAAATTAGACACCTGGCCAGAATTGGCAGAATATGCATTGCAGGAGCTTGCTTGCCCGGCAGCTAGTGTCCTATCAGAAAGAGTATTCAGTGCTGCAGGTTCAATATTAACCAAAAAAAGTACTCGTCTGGCTACCCAAAATGTTGATGATCTAACCTTCATTAAAATGAACCATAACTGGATTTCGAATTCTTTTGCCCCACCTTGCCCGGCCGACACCTAGCTTTCCTATGTAAAGGTCTTGCCTGTGGACTACTCTGAATGACTTTACCAATCTCATAACTTGCAGCAGCTGATTGTCCAGCATACGACATGTTTACACCTCCCTAAATGGCCAAACTCCCCACACGGGGCCGTGGTATCGCCACTTGGCGCAAGCACCCGTGAGAGTGCTGTTTGTCTGAAGAGGTGGGTGTGCCCGCTTTTGGTCGACGGCACTGCCACTGGGTCCATCATAGTACAATTAAGTGTCTCTGGCGGTGGTGGTGCGCACCCAACGTCAGACACACTGTTGTAACATGAGGGGCCCTGGGCCTGTACCGCCGGCCACAAGAGAGTTCCCCCACCCCCAGCTGAAACATTGCTCTACCACTTGCACAATTATCTCTCACAGTTCCACCAATGTTTAGTCTATGCGCTGACATCCTTAAATTCCTGCCACTGACAATACCATTGTGTTGACATGTATGATGGTACTTAACATAGTCAGGGGCAGTGTCCTATTTTACCCAAGTAAATACTTTCCGCCAAATTACTAGGTCTGAAACGACGCAGAGGAGCCCACCCCTGTACCTAATGATTGCACCCTTTTGTGTTTTCGTTTTGTTGTAATGCGAGACATTAACATGTATTTATTGTTTGGGACTACTAACTGGCAGACACTCATTACAATCGGTCTCTGCTGACAACACCAATGCTGCCTGTGTACCCCTGCAAGAGAATTCCAAGTGTCTACAGCCAAATTTTATTATATTAGGCCTACTACGCCTGTCTGCGGTCCCTCCTTCCACTAGTCCTCCACTGACCTGTCTACTGCTGCCCGTGTACCCCTGGAACTAATTTTAAAGTGCCTACAGACCAATTTTATTATGTTAGGCCTTCGAAGCCTGTCTGCGGTCCCTCCTTCCACTAGTCCTCCACTGACCAGACCACTGCTGCCCGTGTACCCCTGGAACCAATTATAAAGTGCCTACAGCACAATTTTATTATATTAGGCCTTCGAAGCCTGTCTGCGGTCCCTCCTTCCACTAGTCCTCCACTGACCAGACCACTGCTGCCCGTGTACCCCTGGAACCAATTTTAAAGTGCCTACAGCCCAATGTTATTATGTTAGGCCTTCGAAGCCTGTCTTCAGTCCCTCCTTACACTTGTCCTCCACTGACCAGACCACTACTGCCCGTGTACCCCTGGAACCAATTTTAAAGTGCCTACAGCCCAATGTTATTATGTTAGGCCTTCGAAGCCTGTCTGCGGTCCCTCCTTACACTTGTCCTCCACTGACCAGACCACTGCTGCCCGTGTACCCCTGGAACCAATTTTAAAGTGCCTACAGCCCAATGTTATTATGTTAGGCCTTCGAAGCCTGTCTGCGGTCCCTCCTTACACTTGTCCTCAACTGACCAGACCACTGCTGCCCGTGTACCCCTGCAACCAATTATAAAGTGCCTACAGCCAAATTTTATTATGTTAGGCCTTCGAAGCCTGTCTGCGGTCCCTCCTTCCACTAGTCCTCCACTGACCAGACCACTGCTGCCCGTGTACCCCTGGAACCAATTATAAAGTGCCTACAGCACAATGTTATTATATTAGGCCTTCAAAGCCTGTCTGCGGTCCCTTCTTCCACTAGTCCTCCACTGACCAGACCACTGCTGCCCGTGTACCCCTGGAACCAATTATAAAGTGCCTACAGCCCAATTTTATTATGTTAGGCCTTCGAAGCCTGTCTGCGGTCCCTCCTTCCACTAGTCCTCCACTGACCAGACCACTGCTGCCCGTGTACCCCTGAAACCAATTTTAAAGTGTCTACAGCCCAATTTTATTATGTTAGGCCTTCGAAGCCTGTCTGCGGACCCTCCTTCCACTAGTCCTCCACTGACCAGACCACTGCTGCCCGTGTACCCCTGGAACCAATTATAAAGTGCCTACAGCACAATTTTATTATATTAGGCCTTCGAAGCCTGTCTGCGGTCCCTCCTTCCACTAGTCCTCCACTGACCAGACCACTGCTGCCCGTGTACCCCTGGAACCAATTATAAAGTGCCTACAGCACAATGTTATTATATTATATAAAGTGACTAGCACACTCCAGGGTGTTGTGATGCAAAAAAGTGGGGATTTATTACATACAGTAAATCACAAACGTTTCGGTCGATACTGGACCTTCATCAGTGTGCTACAAAAAAGGAATTATATACAGAACAAAAAACAATAAATGTGTTGTACATATGAAAGACAAAAACAAAACAGAAACAAAAGTATATACATCACGGAGACACAGGTCATAAAATGAGGAGAGAGAACAATGACCCTGGAGGACATTCAACTTGCGTGGATACAGGTGTATATATATATATATATATATACATACATAATTCTTTAAATCATAGGCTGCAAGTTCTAACATGGAAAAGCCGTTGGTACGCTGAGGACATAGGTCCAAGAGGGAGTGTGAGAGGACTACTTTGTGGAACACGAGCGGTGAAGTGATATGCCGAGGGGAGAGTTGGTGTACAGTGAACACATACCTAGGTATAATTGTATACTTGTATGGCCCCAAAAACAATAGACTACTCGGATTTGCATCTAGAGATGAGAAAACGGGGTTACGGTCACAGACACTAATGGTGCCGAGTGTGTGTGGAGCTAAATAAGGCTACCTACCAATCAGACATGCTGGAAAAAAAGCAACAAGCCGGGAAGAAACAGAACCAGGCTGGTCTGTGGAGTAATGGTGAAATAATAATGGAAATATAAGACAAGATGCTATTATGTGTACATGGAGAGTAATAAGGAGGGGTACATACCAACTGACGGTGAGTCAGAATAATGGGTGGCGCTGAGGCTCAAAAGAGCTGTCTGTAGGAGGAGGGTAAAAATCTATTGTTAATGTACTACTACAGAGACCATGTAAATTGTACCGCCATAAGTTGCAGAGTGACGCTGAGAGACTTACCAGTACGCCAGGACACTAGGGATAAATGCGGTATCCACCGCTAATAGAGTGTGTGCAGGGATTGCCGGCATGGCCCTTTATATAGTGGGGCAGAGCACATAGTGTGCTGTGTGAGCTGGCAAGACACAGGAAGGGGTGGGGCGGTGATGACATGGGAGTCAGCTGACTAATGGGGGCGGTGATCTGAGCGCTCCACTGACAAAAAAAAAAAAAAAAATATTAGAGGTGTATTCCAGCTGCTGGGATGAGGTGTTAGCTGACCGCAGAGGGCGGTGATGTGAGCGTTCCACAAATGGAGGTGCATTCCAGTTGAGAGGAGCAGTGAATAGCCGTGCATTAGTGGTGGCCGAAAGGTGTCACAAAACGGCAGTGGAGAAGTGAAGTCAGAGTGGGCGATTCTGTGAAAAAGAGCAAAGATAATTACTATGCTATATTGAACACATTAAGCAGCAGACATGATAACTACATTGGAATATACCAAACGTGCAATATTGATACCGATATAGATGCAAACCAAGGGGTTATACAGGTAAAAAAAACTGGGTTATATTACAGACCTGGAGAATAGGAATAACAATAATTATTGTTAGCAAAAAACTCACAGTGAGTTGCGGGGGTGAAAAGGACAACCCCTTAATTATGGGATATACAAGACCCAAAGATACTATACCATAGCATAATGGTTGCATGATAAAAAAAGGTGCACTTAGGTATAAACCTGATGAAAGAAACCATATGGGGCCACTAAAGATAGAGGTACTCCTGTCAAGGAAACAGAACTGCAGGTTATAAATAATATGATAACAAAATGTAGAATCATAAGGCAACAATAGCACATTGATGTTACAGATGATCAGAAATTGGATTTTTAATTTCAAATGAAGGACATTAGTTCGTAATCCCTGTTGAGACCTTTGGGACTTAAGGTGTTAAGCTCGTGTATCCAATAAGCCTCCCTACGCTTCAGTATAGTAACTCTGTCTCCCCCGCGGCGAGGTGGTGTGACCTGTTCGATTATTTGAAATCTGAGTTGGGACAGGTTGTGGCCTTTCTCTATAAAATGAGACGGTAATGGGAGCATGAGATTTTTGCACCGAATGGTGGACTTATGTTTAGATATACGTGATTTTACTGACTGAGTGGTCTCGCCCACATATAAAAGACCACAGGGGCATTTGATCAAATAGACTGCGTAATTAGTATCACAGGTAAAAAAGTTGTTGATTGGGTATCTCTTTCCTGTGTGTGGGTGATGTATGGTATTGCCCCGCAGTACGTTGTTGCACTGATTGCAACTCAGGCACGGGAAGGTACCCGTTTTGGGGTTGGCTAGAAAACGCTGAGTTGGGCCAGAGTGTGTGGGGCCAATGTCTGCACGGACTAGGTTATCCTTGATATTACGCGGTCTTTTAAAGCATGGGAGAAAAGGATGTTGAAATTCTTGGATCGTGGGGTATGCTTCTTGAAGAATATGCCAATGTTGGCGAATGGTTCTGTGTAGTTTATAAGCTGCAGGATGGTACTGGTGTACAAATGGGATCCGTGACGTAGCGGATATCCTGTCTCTGGTAGTACTGTTGGCCTGGGCGGTATCAAGGATATGTGGTGGATAAACCCCTTTCAAGAATCTCGAGAGTCAACTCTCTTCCACCATATCGGTTGACGAATTTAATTCCCTTAAGAAGAAAATCGATTCTAACATCAGTCTACATCGCCGCGACATCGAGCTGAAAAAAAGGACCAAGTTCCAAAGGGACCTTGAGGACTATGAACTAAATAGAGTGTACCAATGGCAGGACAAGTCTACCTCCAGAAAACCTTCCAGGCAGGAAGGCTACCATTCATCAGTAGACTACACTACGTCAGATTCGGATCCAGAGCGACCTGGCAGATACCCGTATCCGGGTCGTTTTTTAGGCCGACAGAAACGACAAGGCAAAAGAAGAGGGCCAGACGGGGGCTTCACAGGACCCAGAAACATGGACTTTGCGAGAGTGACACGATCTCAGGTACACAACCGTTAGTCGTAAATATTTCCTCCAAAACTCTAGGGGTAGCTGAACACAGCGCCTTACAGAAAGGGCTCTCATTTTGTCCGAGTTACAAACACAACACGTTCCAAATGGATATGGATCTGCAGAAGTTCTACAGATCCTTAAGACTCAAGTTACACTTTGCTGATACAGACCATGCAACACCCCCTAACCTACAAGCCATGGCACCTATAGGGATTACTGCAGCTAGCCTTGGGCTACGTGATAAGAGCACATATCAGCCACCAAAAGGGTCACATCCCCTTGAGACCTTCATCCAATTTGTAGACAAATCTTTTCAAAAACTGAGGAACGACACGGATAGAGGTAGGATCCACTACCCTTCAAATCTTTCCGTTACCGAGAGACAGGCCTTAACATCCTTAAAACAAGAGAAGGACATCATTATCAAGCCAGCAGATAAGGGTGGGGCCATAGTGGTAATGGACAAAACCCTTTATAAGAATGAAGTGTACCGCCAACTCAGCGACACTACCACATACAAAAAACTTTCCTATAATCCCACTCAAACCATCCAAGATGTCATCCGCACAACTCTAGATGGGTTTCAAACCAGGGGCATCCTAGATTGCAAAACTCGGGCCTTTTTGACTAAGAAACATCCGATTACACCAGTAATTTACATCCTACCCAAGATCCACAAGTGTTTACATAATCCACCTGGTAGACCCATTGTGGCATCTACTGATTCGATCTTGGCTCCCATTTCTATCTACTTAGAAAAGATCTTGACACCCCTCATTAGGAACACCACTTCCTTCCTTCTTGACACGGGTGCCTTTCTGGAAACTGTTAGGAACATATCCCCTGTCCCTCCTGACGCCTATCTAGTATCCTTTGACGTGAAGGACTTGTACACGTCCATACCCCATACAAATGGCATACAATCTGTCCGCTGGCTACTCACCACTAATCACATGAACCCCGATCTTTCTGACCTGTGTTGTGAGCTCCTGTCTATCGTTCTGAATAATAACTTTTTCTTGTTCGAAGACACCTACTATCTCCAAATAAAGGGCTCGGCCATGGGCTCGAACGTGGCACCTCCATATGCCAATGCCTACATAGCCCATTACGAAGACACATCTATATACACTCAAGATCTCTTTCGTAGCCATGCATTGACATGGAAGCGCTATATAGATGATGTCTTCTGTGTCTGGGGGGGTGATCTTAGAACCCTACAAGCCTTTTTTCAAGTTCTTAGGACCTCGTGGCCCGGATTGGATTTCACGATGACGTATGACACTCACCAAATCAGTTTCCTCGATACATTGGTCATCAAAGATGATAATGGGAATTTGTCAACAGATTTATACTCAAAACCTACGGACCGCAACAGTCTGTTGCATTACAGTAGTTTCCACCCCAAAAACATGATAAAATCTATTCCCAAATCACAACTAAACAGGGTATCAAAAATAGTCTCAGACCCTGCCACCAAAGACCTTAGAACAACTGAGATGAGGTCAAAATTCCGTGAAAGGGGTTATCCACCACATATCCTTGATACCGCCCAGGCCAACAGTACTACCAGAGACAGGATATCCGCTACGTCACGGATCCCATTTGTACACCAGTACCATCCTGCAGCTTATAAACTACACAGAACCATTCGCCAACATTGGCATATTCTTCAAGAAGCATACCCCACGATCCAAGAATTTCAACATCCTTTTCTCCCATGCTTTAAAAGACCGCGTAATATCAAGGATAACCTAGTCCGTGCAGACATTGGCCCCACACACTCTGGCCCAACTCAGCGTTTTCTAGCCAACCCCAAAACGGGTACCTTCCCGTGCCTGAGTTGCAATCAGTGCAACAACGTACTGCGGGGCAATACCATACATCACCCACACACAGGAAAGAGATACCCAATCAACAACTTTTTTACCTGTGATACTAATTACGCAGTCTATTTGATCAAATGCCCCTGTGGTCTTTTATATGTGGGCGAGACCACTCAGTCAGTAAAATCACGTATATCTAAACATAAGTCCACCATTCGGTGCAAAAATCTCATGCTCCCATTACCGTCTCATTTTATAGAGAAAGGCCACAACCTGTCCCAACTCAGATTTCAAATAATCGAACAGGTCACACCACCTCGCCGCGGGGGAGACAGAGTTACTATACTGAAGCGTAGGGAGGCTTATTGGATACACGAGCTTAACACCTTAAGTCCCAAAGGTCTCAACAGGGATTACGAACTAATGTCCTTCATTTGAAATTAAAAATCCAATTTCTGATCATCTGTAACATCAATGTGCTATTGTTGCCTTATGATTCTACATTTTGTTATCATATTATTTATAACCTGCAGTTCTGTTTCCTTGACAGGAGTACCTCTATCTTTAGTGGCCCCATATGGTTTCTTTCATCAGGTTTATACCTAAGTGCACCTTTTTTTATCATGCAACCATTATGCTATGGTATAGTATCTTTGGGTCTTGTATATCCCATAATTAAGGGGTTGTCCTTTTCACCCCCGCAACTCACTGTGAGTTTTTTGCTAACAATAATTATTGTTATTCCTATTCTCCAGGTCTGTAATATAACCCAGTTTTTTTACCTGTATAACCCCTTGGTTTGCATCTATATCGGTATCAATATTGCACGTTTGGTATATTCCAATGTAGTTATCATGTCTGCTGCTTAATGTGTTCAATATAGCATAGTAATTATCTTTGCTCTTTTTCACAGAATCGCCCACTCTGACTTCACTTCTCCACTGCCGTTTTGTGACACCTTTCGGCCACCACTAATGCACGGCTATTCACTGCTCCTCTCAACTGGAATGCACCTCCATTTGTGGAACGCTCACATCACCGCCCTCTGCGGTCAGCTAACACCTCATCCCAGCAGCTGGAATACACCTCTAATATTTTTTTTTTTTTTTTTTTTTGTCAGTGGAGCGCTCAGATCACCGCCCCCATTAGTCAGCTGACTCCCATGTCATCACCGCCCCACCCCTTCCTGTGTCTTGCCAGCTCACACAGCACACTATGTGCTCTGCCCCACTATATAAAGGGCCATGCCGGCAATCCCTGCACACACTCTATTAGCGGTGGATACCGCATTTATCCCTAGTGTCCTGGCGTACTGGTAAGTCTCTCAGCGTCACTCTGCAACTTATGGCGGTACAATTTACATGGTCTCTGTAGTAGTACATTAACAATAGATTTTTACCCTCCTCCTACAGACAGCTCTTTTGAGCCTCAGCGCCACCCATTATTCTGACTCACCGTCAGTTGGTATGTACCCCTCCTTATTACTCTCCATGTACACATAATAGCATCTTGTCTTACATTTCCATTATTATTTCACCATTACTCCACAGACCAGCCTGGTTCTGTTTCTTCCCGGCTTGTTGCTTTTTTTCCAGCATGTCTGATTGGTAGGTAGCCTTATTTAGCTCCACACACACTCGGCACCATTAGTGTCTGTGACCGTAACCCCGTTTTCTCATCTCTAGATGCAAATCCGAGTAGTCTATTGTTTTTGGGGCCATACAAGTATACAATTATACCTAGGTATGTGTTCACTGTACACCAACTCTCCCCTCGGCATATCACTTCACCGCTCGTGTTCCACAAAGTAGTCCTCTCACACTCCCTCTTGGACCTATGTCCTCAGCGTACCAACGGCTTTTCCATGTTAGAACTTGCAGCCTATGATTTAAAGAATTATGTATGTATATATATATATATATATACACCTGTATCCACGCAAGTTGAATGTCCTCCAGGGTCATTGTTCTCTCTCCTCATTTTATGACCTGTGTCTCCGTGATGTATATACTTTTGTTTCTGTTTTGTTTTTGTCTTTCATATGTACAACACATTTATTGTTTTTTGTTCTGTATATAATTCCTTTTTTGTAGCACACTGATGAAGGTCCAGTATCGACCGAAACGTTTGTGATTTACTGTATGTAATAAATCCCCACTTTTTTGCATCACAACACCCTGGAGTGTGCTAGTCACTTTATATTGTATACGTTCAGGTTTGGGCACCTATGACTGTGCACCTCCCCTATTTAGGCTGTGCTTAGCATCTTCTATATCACAGTATCTTCCCATATGCTCAGCACGCCGACATTGTCATGTCAGCTTTAACCTTTTCATATAACCCAGAGGAGACATCCA
This sequence comes from Ranitomeya imitator, assembly GCF_032444005.1. Taxonomy (NCBI): domain Eukaryota; kingdom Metazoa; phylum Chordata; class Amphibia; order Anura; family Dendrobatidae; genus Ranitomeya; species Ranitomeya imitator. Next base: position 461,050,879 of record NC_091287.1, on the reverse strand, counting down.
ACATTATCGCGTTGTCCAAAGTTCCTAGCGACTTCCTTAAGATCCCCCCCTGTGAAATACGGGGTAGGGATTGGGAGCGCGAACTCCGACGCTGCACCAATCTCGAACTGCATGGGGCCACTCTAACTGAGTATCTCAAAGCTCAGAGGATTCCCCGGGGCCTAAGGGTTTCACTCCGTCCCACCCTATTTAGCAATTCCACTGAATTCTGTACTAAGTTTGAATTGATTTTAAACAAATGCTCCTTTGATCTTATGGTCCTAACATTAGAACACCTTCACAAGGAGATCTCTACCACCCAGGAACAGATCAAGAATCTCGAGAGTCAACTCTCTTCCACCATATCGGTTGACGAATTTAATTCCCTTAAGAAGAAAATCGATTCTAACATCAGTCTACATCGCCGCGACATCGAGCTGAAAAAAAGGACCAAGTTCCAAAGGGACCTTGAGGACTATGAACTAAATAGAGTGTACCAATGGCAGGACAAGTCTACCTCCAGAAAACCTTCCAGGCAGGAAGGCTACCATTCATCAGTAGACTACACTACGTCAGATTCGGATCCAGAGCGGCCTGGCAGATACCCGTATCCGGGTCGTTTTTTAGGCCGACAGAAACGACAAGGCAAAAGAAGAGGGCCAGACGGGGGCTTCACAGGACCCAGAAACATGGACTTTGCGAGAGTGACACGATCTCAGGTACACAACCGTTAGTCGTAAATATTTCCTCCAAAACTCTAGGGGTAGCTGAACACAGCGCCTTACAGAAAGGGCTCTCATTTTGTCCGAGTTACAAACACAACACGTTCCAAATGGATATGGATCTGCAGAAGTTCTACAGATCCTTAAGACTCAAGTTACACTTTGCTGATACAGACCATGCAACACCCCCTAACCTACAAGCCATGGCACCTATAGGGATTACTGCAGCTAGCCTTGGGCTACGTGATAAGAGCACATATCAGCCACCAAAAGGGTCACATCCCCTTGAGACCTTCATCCAATTTGTAGACAAATCTTTTCAAAAACTGAGGAACGACACGGATAGAGGTAGGATCCACTACCCTTCAAATCTTTCCGTTACCGAGAGACAGGCCTTAACATCCTTAAAACAAGAGAAGGACATCATTATCAAGCCAGCAGATAAGGGTGGGGCCATAGTGGTAATGGACAAAACCCTTTATAAGAATGAAGTGTACCGCCAACTCAGCGACACTACCACATACAAAAAACTTTCCTATAATCCCACTCAAACCATCCAAGATGTCATCCGCACAACTCTAGATGGGTTTCAAACCAGGGGCATCCTAGATTGCAAAACTCGGGCCTTTTTGACTAAGAAACATCCGATTACACCAGTAATTTACATCCTACCCAAGATCCACAAGTGTTTACATAATCCACCTGGTAGACCCATTGTGGCATCTACTGATTCGATCTTGGCTCCCATTTCTATCTACTTAGAAAAGATCTTGACACCCCTCATTAGGAACACCACTTCCTTCCTTCTTGACACGGGTGCCTTTCTGGAAACTGTTAGGAACATATCCCCTGTCCCTCCTGACGCCTATCTAGTATCCTTTGACGTGAAGGACTTGTACACGTCCATACCCCATACAAATGGCATACAATCTGTCCGCTGGCTACTCACCACTAATCACATGAACCCCGATCTTTCTGACCTGTGTTGTGAGCTCCTGTCTATCGTTCTGAATAATAACTTTTTCTTGTTCGAAGACACCTACTATCTCCAAATAAAGGGCTCGGCCATGGGCTCGAACGTGGCACCTCCATATGCCAATGCCTACATAGCCCATTACGAAGACACATCTATATACACTCAAGATCTCTTTCGTAGCCATGCATTGACATGGAAGCGCTATATAGATGATGTCTTCTGTGTCTGGGGGGGTGATCTTAGAACCCTACAAGCCTTTTTTCAAGTTCTTAGGACCTCGTGGCCCGGATTGGATTTCACGATGACGTATGACACTCACCAAATCAGTTTCCTCGATACATTGGTCATCAAAGATGATAATGGGAATTTGTCAACAGATTTATACTCAAAACCTACGGACCGCAACAGTCTGTTGCATTACAGTAGTTTCCACCCCAAAAACATGATAAAATCTATTCCCAAATCACAACTAAACAGGGTATCAAAAATAGTCTCAGACCCTGCCACCAAAGACCTTAGAACAACTGAGATGAGGTCAAAATTCCGTGAAAGGGGTTATCCACCACATATCCTTGATACCGCCCAGGCCAACAGTACTACCAGAGACAGGATATCCGCTACGTCACGGATCCCATTTGTACACCAGTACCATCCTGCAGCTTATAAACTACACAGAACCATTCGCCAACATTGGCATATTCTTCAAGAAGCATACCCCACGATCCAAGAATTTCAACATCCTTTTCTCCCATGCTTTAAAAGACCGCGTAATATCAAGGATAACCTAGTCCGTGCAGACATTGGCCCCACACACTCTGGCCCAACTCAGCGTTTTCTAGCCAACCCCAAAACGGGTACCTTCCCGTGCCTGAGTTGCAATCAGTGCAACAACGTACTGCGGGGCAATACCATACATCACCCACACACAGGAAAGAGATACCCAATCAACAACTTTTTTACCTGTGATACTAATTACGCAGTCTATTTGATCAAATGCCCCTGTGGTCTTTTATATGTGGGCGAGACCACTCAGTCAGTAAAATCACGTATATCTAAACATAAGTCCACCATTCGGTGCAAAAATCTCATGCTCCCATTACCGTCTCATTTTATAGAGAAAGGCCACAACCTGTCCCAACTCAGATTTCAAATAATCGAACAGGTCACACCACCTCGCCGCGGGGGAGACAGAGTTACTATACTGAAGCGTAGGGAGGCTTATTGGATACACGAGCTTAACACCTTAAGTCCCAAAGGTCTCAACAGGGATTACGAACTAATGTCCTTCATTTGAAATTAAAAATCCAATTTCTGATCATCTGTAACATCAATGTGCTATTGTTGCCTTATGATTCTACATTTTGTTATCATATTATTTATAACCTGCAGTTCTGTTTCCTTGACAGGAGTACCTCTATCTTTAGTGGCCCCATATGGTTTCTTTCATCAGGTTTATACCTAAGTGCACCTTTTTTTATCATGCAACCATTATGCTATGGTATAGTATCTTTGGGTCTTGTATATCCCATAATTAAGGGGTTGTCCTTTTCACCCCCGCAACTCACTGTGAGTTTTTTGCTAACAATAATTATTGTTATTCCTATTCTCCAGGTCTGTAATATAACCCAGTTTTTTTACCTGTATAACCCCTTGGTTTGCATCTATATCGGTATCAATATTGCACGTTTGGTATATTCCAATGTAGTTATCATGTCTGCTGCTTAATGTGTTCAATATAGCATAGTAATTATCTTTGCTCTTTTTCACAGAATCGCCCACTCTGACTTCACTTCTCCACTGCCGTTTTGTGACACCTTTCGGCCACCACTAATGCACGGCTATTCACTGCTCCTCTCAACTGGAATGCACCTCCATTTGTGGAACGCTCACATCACCGCCCTCTGCGGTCAGCTAACACCTCATCCCAGCAGCTGGAATACACCTCTAATATTTTTTTTTTTTTTTTTTTTTGTCAGTGGAGCGCTCAGATCACCGCCCCCATTAGTCAGCTGACTCCCATGTCATCACCGCCCCACCCCTTCCTGTGTCTTGCCAGCTCACACAGCACACTATGTGCTCTGCCCCACTATATAAAGGGCCATGCCGGCAATCCCTGCACACACTCTATTAGCGGTGGATACCGCATTTATCCCTAGTGTCCTGGCGTACTGGTAAGTCTCTCAGCGTCACTCTGCAACTTATGGCGGTACAATTTACATGGTCTCTGTAGTAGTACATTAACAATAGATTTTTACCCTCCTCCTACAGACAGCTCTTTTGAGCCTCAGCGCCACCCATTATTCTGACTCACCGTCAGTTGGTATGTACCCCTCCTTATTACTCTCCATGTACACATAATAGCATCTTGTCTTACATTTCCATTATTATTTCACCATTACTCCACAGACCAGCCTGGTTCTGTTTCTTCCCGGCTTGTTGCTTTTTTTCCAGCATGTCTGATTGGTAGGTAGCCTTATTTAGCTCCACACACACTCGGCACCATTAGTGTCTGTGACCGTAACCCCGTTTTCTCATCTCTAGATGCAAATCCGAGTAGTCTATTGTTTTTGGGGCCATACAAGTATACAATTATACCTAGGTATGTGTTCACTGTACACCAACTCTCCCCTCGGCATATCACTTCACCGCTCGTGTTCCACAAAGTAGTCCTCTCACACTCCCTCTTGGACCTATGTCCTCAGCGTACCAACGGCTTTTCCATGTTAGAACTTGCAGCCTATGATTTAAAGAATTATGTATGTATATATATATATATATATATATATACACCTGTATCCACGCAAGTTGAATGTCCTCCAGGGTCATTGTTCTCTCTCCTCATTTTATGACCTGTGTCTCCGTGATGTATATACTTTTGTTTCTGTTTTGTTTTTGTCTTTCATATGTACAACACATTTATTGTTTTTTGTTCTGTATATAATTCCTTTTTTGTAGCACACTGATGAAGGTCCAGTATCGACCGAAACGTTTGTGATTTACTGTATGTAATAAATCCCCACTTTTTTGCATCACAACACCCTGGAGTGTGCTAGTCACTTTATATTGTATACGTTCAGGTTTGGGCACCTATGACTGTGCACCTCCCCTATTTAGGCTGTGCTTAGCATCTTCTATATCAATGTTATTATATTAGGCCTTCAAAGCCTGTCTGCGGTCCCTCCTTCCACTAGTCCTCCACTGACCAGACCACTGCTGCCCTTGTACCCCTGGAACCAATTATAAAGTGCCTACAGCCCAATTTTATTATGTTAGGCCTTCGAAGCCTGTCTGCGGTCCCTCCTTCCACTAGTCCTCCACTGACCAGACCACTGTTGCCCGTGTACCCCTGAAACCAATTTTAAAGTGCCTACAGCCCAATTTTATTATGTTAGGCCTTCGAAGCCTGTCTGCGGTCCCTCCTTCCACTAGTCCTCCACTGACCAGACCACTGCTGCCCGTGTACCCCTGGAACCAATTATAAAGTGCCTACAGCACAATTTTATTATATTAGGCCTTCGAAGCCTGTCTGCGGTCCCTCCTTCCACTAGTCCTCCACTGACCAGACCACTGCTGCCCGTGTACCCCTGGAACCAATTTTAAAGTGCATACAGCCCAATGTTATTATGTTAGACCTTCGAAGCCTGTCTTCGGTCCCTCCTTACACTTGTCCTCCACTGACCAGACCACTGCTGCCCGTGTACCCCTGGAACCAATTTTAAAGTGCCTACAGCCCAATGTTATTATGTTAGGCCTTCGAAGCCTGTCTGCGGTCCCTCCTTACACTTGTCCTCCACTGACCAGACGACTGCTGCCCGTGTACCCCTGGATCCAATTTTAAAGTGCCTACAGCCCAATGTTATTATGTTAGGCCTTCGAAGCCTGTCTGCGGTCCCTCCTTACACTTGTCCTCAACTGACCAGACCACTGCTGCCCGTGTACCCATGGAACCAATTATAAAGTGCCTACAGCCAAATTTTATTATGTTAGGCCTTCGAAGCCTGTCTGCGGTCCCTCCTTCCACCATTCCTCCACTGACCAGACCACTGCTGCCTGTGTACCCCTGGAACCAATTTTAAAGTGCCTACAGCACAATGTTATTATATTAGGCCTTCAAAGCCTGTCTGCGGTCCCTCCTTCCACTAGTCCTCCACTGACTAGACCACTGCTGCCCGTGTACCCCTGGAACCAATTATAAAGTGCCTACAGCCCAATTTTATTATGTTAGGCCTTCGAAGCCTGTCTGCGTTCCCTCCTTCCACTAGTCCTCCACTGACCAGACCACTGCTGCCCGTGTACCACTGGAACCAATTATAAAGTGCCTACAGCACAATTTTATTATATTAGGCCTTCGAAGCCTGTCTGCGGTCCCTCCTTCCACTAGTCCTCCACTGACCAGACCACTGCTGCCCGTGTACCCCTGGAACCAATTATAAAGTGCCCACAGCCCAATTTTATTATGTTAGGCCTTCGAAGCCTGTCTGCGGGCCCTCCTTCCAATAGTTCTCCACTGACCAGACCAATGCTGGCCGTGTACCCCTGGAACCCAGCTGAAAGTGCATGAAGCCAACATTTTTTCCTTGTTTTATATTTATAAAGCCCAGATGAACTACGCTGTACCACGGTTCAAGCTACCCAGTCGACACTTCTTTTGCGAGAAAAGCCATCCCAGCTCTCCACCGGCATGAAAAAGTCTGCATTGTCATAGCACTCAGGCAATCAAACTGTAGAAAGGTGCACCTGACAAGAGACGCATGGACCAGTAGGCATGTCTACAAAAAGTTACGTGTCTATTACGGCGCACTGGGATAATGTGTTGGATGCATGGTCCACAGGGGACAGCCTACAAAGTCTGTCTGCAGTCCCTAATTCAAATTGTCCTCCGCTGACCACACCACTGCTGCCCGTGTACCCCTGGAACCAATTTTAAAGTGCCTACAGACAAATTTTGTTATGTAAGGCCTACTACGCCTGTTTGTGGTCCCTCCTTCCAATACTCCTCCACTGACCACACCACTGCTGCCCGTGTACCCCTGCAACCTATTTTTAATTGCATAGAGCATCCTTTTTTTAATAGTAGGCGTACAAAGTCTGTCTGCGGTCCATAATTGAAATAGTCCTCCAGTGACCAGACCAATGCTGCCTGTGTACCCCTGTAACCTTTTTTAAACTGCATTGAGCCACATTTTTGGTTTAAGGCCTACTACCTGTGTCTGTCTGCGCCACTCAATACAGCTGTCCTCCTTTGAAAAATGCTGAGCGTCAATAGTCTGGTTTTCAGCCTCTAGGAATTTGAAAACTGCATTGGGGCTACTACTTCGGTAGGGGCTACTAACGGTGTCTGCCGCTCCAAGGTGTTCCCCAGGTTTCCTCGCCATTGCTTCAATCTTCTGACTCTCGTTTAGTAGCTGTTGAAAACTACACTGCATTAGGCCTACAAATTGGGTATGGGGTGTAGAGACGGTGTGTTCCACTCCAAGGTGTTCCCCAGGTTGCCTCTCCATTGCTTCGATCTTCTGGCTCTTCTTAAGTAGTTGTTGAAAACAACACTACATTCGGCCTACAAGTTGGGTCTGGGGTGTAGAGACGGTGTGTTCCACTCCAAGGTGTTCCCGAGGTTTCCTCTCCATTGCTTCGATCTTCTGGCTCTCGTTTAGAAGTTGTTGAAAACAACACTGCATTAGGCCTACTAGTTGGGTTGGGGCCTTCTATCTGTGTCTGCCGCTCCTTGCCGTTCTCCTACAGTGAACAAAGCTGTGCCGCCGGTTTACTACTGTTGCCAATTTTGAACTGCATTTAGAATACTTACTGATTTGGGCCTACTCTCTGTGTCAGCCTCTCATTCCAGTTGTCCTCCACTGCACAAAACAATGCCCCCTGGTTAGTCCTGTTACCAACTTTGAACTGCATTTAGCCCACTTTATTCTTAGGGCCCATATCTGTTTCCCCCTCATCCTGCCCATTGCCCAGCCAGTGATAGATGAGTCTGCTGGTACATTGACCCATAATGCAACATTCCCCGTGCACGCTACACTGCAAGATTGTGACCCTGCTGAAAGTCAGGTCCCCCTTCCCGCATACCATACCACCTTACACGGGGACAAAGAGGAAGGTGCAGATGAAGGTGCAGGTTCCTTCATCAGGTGGGGGGAGGAATACTAGTTGGCGACGTCACTGGCACAGGGCCCCTCATAGTACACAAAAGTGTTGCTGCCGGTGGGAGGCGCCCCCGCCGTGCAAACACACCGCTGTACTTTGAGGGGCCCTGTGCCAGTGCCAATGCCAACGAGTGGGCCCCCCCTGCTTGCTCAGTATCACAGCACTTGCAAAGTTGAAATACTTACCTCTCCCTGCTCCACTGCCGTGACGTGGTCCAGATTTACTGGGCCCACTAATTACTTGAACCAGCCCTACCCCCCACAACTTTAGCCAAATGACCCCCAATTTCAAATGCCTTACAATTATTATAAGGTAAATTAAGATTGACAAGCTTCAGTAACAAGAATGGATGTTTTTGCCATTAAAATGGGCTCTGTACATATTTGCCTGGCCTCTACTCACTGCAGACTATGCTCCCCCATTGACTTGCATTGGGTTTCGTGTTTCGGTCGATCCCCGACTTTTCGCGATAATCAGCCGATTCCACTCGACTCAACTTTTGAGATAGTCGGGTTTCGCGAAACCCGGCTCGACTCTAAAAAGGTCAAGGTCGCTCAACTCTAGTGTCCAACCTTCTTTTGTCAGCACTTGTGAAATATATACAGATCCAACTCGTAGCAACATACTTATATACATAACAGCATAACAACTATGCACCTTTAAAGGGGTAGGGATGTGAGATCCCCTTACATAGTAACACAGGTAGTTGACTGATCAATTGACCCAGAGAACAACATTTTATAATGGCACAGAAGCAGTCTGCCATGCGCCATGAGGCATCAGGTTTTGAAACAGTATTTAAATTTAAACTTTGAATTGAAGTTTAAATTAACAACTAGTGGTTAAGGGATCAGTTTCATAGAGTACTATTGGTAGAAAAATGTAAGGATAGCAACAAAGGTAGCTGAGTGAAAGTAAGTGCAGACCTGTTTGTCTAGAGCCCTACTGCTACAGGCAACACACATGAAGGAGACTCAACCATTATTTTTAATCTGTAAAGACTCCATAATAACAGGGTCTGTACCACAGGACTGGCGTATAGCAAATGTGGTGCCAATATTCAAAAAGGGGACAAAAACTGAACTCGGAAATTATAGGCCAGTAAGCTTAACCTCAACTGTGGGTAAAATCTTGGAGGGCATTCTAAGGGATGCTATACTGGAGTATCTGAAGAGGAATAACCTCATGACCCAGTATCAGCACGAGTTTACTGGGGACCGTTCATGTCAGACTAATTTGATCAGTTTCTATGAAGAGGTAAGTTCCGGATTGGACCAAGGGAACCCAGTGGACGTAGTTTATATGGACTTTTCAAAAGCTTTTGATACGGTGCCACACAAAAGGTTGATACATAAAATGAGAATAATGGGGATAGGGGAAAATATGTGCAAGTGGGTTGAGAGCTGGCTCAGGGATAGGAAACAAAGGGTGGTTATTAATGGAGCACACTCGGACTGGGTAGCGGTTAGCAGTGGGGTACCACAGGGGTCAGTATTGGGCCCTCTTCTTTTTAACATATTTATTAATGACCTTGTAGGGGGCATTCAGAGTAGAATTTCAATATTTGCAGATGACACTAAACTCTGCAGGGTAATCAATACAGAGGAGGACAATTTTATATTACAGGATGATTTATGTAAACTAGAAGCTTGGGCTGATAAATGGAAAATGAGCTTTAATGGGGATAAATGTAAGGTCATGCACTTGGGTAGAAGTAATAAGATGTATAATTATGTGCTTAATTCTAAAACTCTGGGCAAAACCGTCAATGAAAAAGACCTGGGTGTATGGGTGGATGACAAACTCATATTCAGTGGCCAGTGTCAGTCAGCTGCTACAAAGGCAAATAAAATAATGGGATGCATTAAAAGAGGCATAGATGCTCATGAGGAGAACATAATTTTACCTCTATACAAGTCACTAGTTCAACCACACGTAGAATACTGTGCACAGTTCTGGTCTCCGGTGTATAAGAAAGACATAGCTGAACTAGAGCGGGTGCAGAGAAGAGCGACCAAGGTTATTAGAGGACTGGGGAGTCTGCAATACCAAGATAGGTTATTACACTTGGGGCTATTTAGTTTGGAAAAACGAAGACTAAGGGGTGATCTTATGTTAATGTATAAATATATGAGGGGACAGTACAAAGACCTTTCTGATGATCTTTTTAATCATAGATCTGAAACCGGGACAAGGGGGCATCCTCTGTGTTTGGAGGAAAAAAGGTTTAAGCATAATAACATACGCGGATTCTTTACTGTAAGAGCAGTGAGACTATGGAACTCTCTGCCGTATGATGTTGTAATGAGTGATTCATTACTTAAATTTAAGAGGGGACTGGATACCTTTCTGGAAAAGTATAATGTTACAGGGTATATACACTAGATTCCTTGAAAGGGAGTTGATCCAGGGAACTAGTCTGATTGCCGTATGTGGAGTCGGGAAGGAATTTTTTTCCCCAATGTGGAGCTTACTCTTTGCCACATGGTTTTTTTTTTGCCTTCCTCTGGATCAACATGTTAGGGCATGTTAGGTTAGGCTATGGGTTGAACTAGATGGACTTATAGTCTTCCTTCAACCTTAATAACTATGTAACTATGTAACTATGTAACTTGGATTCTCCACATTTCAAAAAATTATTGTCACACACCACTAAAGTGGCATCAATTTCCACAGAGTAGAAACAGTACAATAGGCCTCTGACACACATTCCACTATAGGCAACCCACCAGATGGAGACCCAACTTGGAGTTTCCACATTTCAAAAAATTGTTTGCAACATCAGCAGCAGTAACAACAACAGGCACAGAAGCCATGACAAAGGCGTCACAGATTGCAATAATGCGAAATCAATGAATGAAACTAAAAATGACATAATTGCCTAGTCTAACCAGTCTGCGACTGGGGTGCAAAAATTATTATAGATCCATGACTTGTTCAGTGTGATGAAAGTTAGGTGGTCTACACTTTCAGGGGATAGCCAGATGTGCTTATCAATCAAGACACCACCAGCAGCACTGAAGACACATTCTGAGATAATGCTGGCTGCCGGGAATGACAAAAACTCCAAGGCATGACATGCGAGCTCAGGCCACTCTTCCATTTTTGAAGACCAAAATGCTAAAGGGTCCAAATTCTCCATGATGGCATTGATATTAAGATCCAGATGCTTCTGCGCCATCCTCTCCAGTCGTTTGTAATGTGTCAGACTTGTACTGTGGTCTCCTGGTGCAAGGACTGGTCTAAAAATGTGTGAAATGATTCACAGAAATTTCTTATGCCACTCACACTGCTGCAAATGTTTTTGACATTTTCAAGGTTGAAAGTCTTGAACTGCGTTGCACACTGTGTGCTTCACTGCTGTCTTGGGTAAAACCACTCTTAAGATTGTCTACAAGCGTGTTTCGATACTCCAGCTTGCACTTGTTCCTCTCCAGTGGGTGGAAGGATCTGTGAAAATTTACTTTGTACCATTGATCTAGCAGAATGGCAACCAATTAGTCAGCACTATTTCTAACCCCAAGAATATGGGCATCATGTTGAAGATAGTGCTGCAAGAAGGCGCTCATGCGTTGGGTGCTCCTATAAGGTACAAGTCTATGGTGTGTTGGTAGCGGCGTAACACTTTAGGTTGCTTCCTCCATCCCTGATCATCAACCATGGACAAGAGAGAGGATCATTATCCTCTTCATCTCAAGACTGTTGTGCATCCATCACCTCTTCTTACTTGTCCTCCTCAATTTGTTCTCCTCATGCACCTTCACTAACAGTTTTTCTGGTACCATAAACACAACTTGATTACTGTAATCCTCCCCACACACTGTGCGACGATAGTCCGCTGCGACTTGAGGATATTGTTACCGCTACCACATCCTCCTCTGCTTCCTCATCATCCTCTGGGACCACAACCTCCTCCCGCAGACTATTTAAAGTGTGCTCTAGCATGTAGATGACTGGAACAGTGATGCTATCAATGGCATTGTCAGCACTAACCACCTTAGTAGCCATTTCGAATCTAAGCAGAAGGTTGCAGAGGTTCTTCATCTGTGCCCAATCCGCAAGAGTGATTTGCACCACATCTATACTGAGTTGGCCCAGGCTATGCAAAAGGACATACTGTACCAGTGCTCGTCACTGCTTCCACAGTCACTGCAACTTGTGCAGAGTGGAATTCCACCATGTCAGAACATCGCTTTTCAAACAGTTAACCAGTAGACCTAAAGACCTCTGTAGTGATGCAATTCGATGACTTGTAGGGTACGATGATTGGAAGTGAGTACACAGAGACCGTGCTTTTTGTAGCAGCACATCCAGGCCAGGATAGTGGCAGAGATATTGCTGCACTACCAGGTTGAGGACGTGAGCCATGCAAGGCACATTTGTGAGGTTGCCCCAGTGTAGGGCCGCCATCAGGTTTACACCGTTATCGCACACTGCCTTCCCTGGCTCCAGGCTGAGTGGATACAAATATTGCTCTAACTGGACCTGGATAGCTGTCCATAACTCTTGAGCTGTGTGACTGTGATCTCCAAGGCATATTAATTTTAACACTGCCTAATTGCGGTGAACTCTGCCATTGCAGTACGGAGGTGTAGGTGATTCTCTCTGCCCTGTTGGAATGCATGTCCCTATAAGGGAGAGGTTGAGGGCGCAGGTTGAAGCCCTAGATGAGGTGGAGGAGAAAGCAGTGGTTTGTCCTCCAAGCCTTGGGGATTCAAAGACTTGTGGGACAGCCTCTTGACCGCCTGCCACCACAGTCACCAGAGTCACCAGTGTCCATTTATTGAGATGTAGTGCCCTTCTCATGTTTGCTCATCCAGGTGTCAGTAGTGAAATGCACCCTGGCAAACACAGATTTTTCCAAGGAATGGATGATGTTGCCTGCGACATGCTGGTGTAGAGCAAGCACATATTTCTTAGAGAAGTAAAGGCAACTGGTAAACTGTTACTGGGGGCTGCGACAGCCATCAACTTTTTGAAACTGTCTGTATTCATCAGGCAGAATAGCAGAATTTCTGTAGCCAACCGATTGGAGGTGGTGAAGTTCAAGTTTTTAGGTTTGGCTTGTGTAGAAGGCAACATACTTTTTAAGTGACCACAACTGCGGGACCGAGGGCTGGCTGCTGTGCTGAGAGAGGGTTGAGTAGGGTAAACAGAACAAACTGCTGAACTGTGAGTGAAGTGCAGGTGGAAATGTTATTGTGGATTGAGAATGATGTGTGTTATGACCTGATGGTAAGGACAATAATGGACCTGGTGGTTAAGAGCACACGGAATGACCTGATAGTTACTAATAATATAGGACGAGCTCTGAGACGTGGGAACTCTGCTGACCGCAATCCCTAATCCTATCACACACACTAGAAATAGCCGTGGATTGCTCCTAACGCTCCCTATGCAACTCGACACAGCCTAAGAAACTAGCTAGCCCTAGAGATAGAAAAATAAAGCCTACCTTGCCTCAGAGAAATTCCCCAAAGGAAAAGGCAGCCCCCCACATATAATGACTGTGAGTAAAGATGAAAATTACAAACACAGAGATGAAAATAGATTTAGCAAAGTGAGGCCCGACTTACTGAACAGACGGAGGATAGGAAAGGCAACTTTGCGGTCAGCACAAAAAACTACAAAAAGACCACGCAGAGGGCGCAAAAAGACCCTCCGCACCGACCCATGGTGCGGAGGCGCTCCCTCTGCGTCCCAGAGCTTCCAGCAAGCAAGACAAAATCAAATAGCAAGCTGGACAGAAAAATAGCAAACCAGAGAAAAGCAAACAGGAACTTAGCTTCTGCTGGGAAGACAGGTCACAAGAACGATCCAGGAGAGAACAAGACCAATACTGGAACATTGACAGGTGGCATGGAGCAATGATCTAAGTGGAGTTAAATAGAGCAGCCAGCTAACGAATTAACCTCGTCACCTGTGGAAGGAAACTCAGAAACAGCAGCTCCACTCACAACCACCAGAGGAAGCCCATGGACAGAACCAGCCGAAGTACCATTCATGACCACAGGAGGGAGCTTGACAACAGAATTCACAACAGTACCCCCCCTTGAGGAGGGGTCACCGAACCCTCACCAGAGCCCCCAGGCCAAACAGGACGAGCCAAATGAAAGGCACGAACCAGATCGGAAGCATGAACATCGGAGGCAAAGACCCAGGAATTATCTTCCTGACCATAACCCTTCCACTTGACCAGGTACTGGAGTTTCCGTCTCGAAATACGAGAATCCAAAATCTTCTCCACCACATACTCCAACTCCCCCTCAACCAACACCGGGGCAGGAGGATCAACGGATGGAACCACAGGCGCCACGTATCTCCGCAACAATGACCTATGGAATACATTATGGATGGCAAAAGAAGCTGGAAGGGTCAAATGAAACGACACAGGATTGAGAACCTCAGAAATCTTATACGGACCAATGAAACGAGGCTTAAACTTAGGAGAGGAAACCTTCATAGGAACATAACGAGACGACAACCAAACCAAATCCCCAACACGAAGTCGCGGACCCACACAGCGCCAGCGGTTAGCGAAACGTTGAGCCTTCTCCTGGGACAATGTCAAATTGTCCACCACATGAGTCCAAATCTGCTGCAACCTATCCACCACAGTATCTACACCAGGATAGTCCGAAGACTCAACCTGCCCTGAAGAGAAACGAGGATGGAAACCAGAATTGCAGAAAAACGGCGAAACCAAAGTTGCCGAGCTGGCCCGATTATTAAGGGCGAACTCAGCCAAAGGCAAAAAGGACACCCAATCATCCTGATCAGCAGAAACAAACCATCTCAGATATGTTTCCAAAGTCTGATTAGTTCGTTCGGTTTGGCCATTTGTCTGAGGATGGAAAGCCGAGGAAAAAGACAAATCAATGCCCATCCTAGCACAAAAGGCTCGCCAAAACCTCGAAACAAACTGGGAACCTCTGTCCGAAACGATGTTCTCCAGAATGCCATGTAAACGAACCACATGCTGGAAAAACAATGGCACCAAATCAGAGGAGGAAGGCATTTTAGACAAGGGTACCAAATGGACCATCTTAGAGAAGCGATCACAAACCACCCAAATGACCGACATCTTTTGAGAGACAGGGAGATCCGAAATAAAATCCATAAAGATATGCGTCCAGGGCCTCTTCGGGACCGGCAAGGGCAAAAGCAACCCACTGGCACGAGAACAGCAGGGCTTAGCCTGAGCACAAGTCCCACAGGACTGCACAAAAGAACACACATCCCGCGACAAAGACGGCCACCAAAAGGATCTAGCCACCAAATCTCTGGTACCAAAGATCGAGCCTGTCTAGGATTCAACCGTTTGGCAGACTCGAGATAAGTCAAATTCTTGTGATCCATCAAGACCACCACGCGATGCTTGGCTCCTTCAAGCCAATGACGCCACTCCTCGAATGCCCACTTCATGGCCAACAACTCTCGATTGCCAACATCATAATTACGCTCAGCAGGCGAAAACTTTCTAGAAAAGAAGGCACATGGTTTCATCACCGAGCCATCAGAACTTCTTTGCGACAAAACAGCCCCTGCTCCAATCTCAGAAGCATCGACCTCGACCTGAAACGGAAGCGAAACATCTGGCTGGCACAACACAGGGGCAGAAGAAAAACGACGCTTCAACTCCTGAAAAGCCTCCACAGCCGCAGAAGACCAATTGACCACATCAGCACCCTTCTTGGTCAAATCAGTCAACGGTTTAGCAACACTAGAAAAATTACTGATGAAGCGACGATAAAAATTAGCAAAGCCCAGGAACTTTTGCAGACTCTTCACAGATGTCGGCTGAGTCCAATCATAAATGGCCTGGACTTTAACAAGGTCCATCTCGATAGTAGAAGGGGAAAAAATAAAACCCAAAAATGAAACCTTCTGAACTCCAAAGAGACACTTTGACCCCTTCACAAACAAAGAATTTGCACGAAGGAACTGGAACACCATTCTGACCTGCTTCACGTGAGACTCCCAATCATCCGAGAAGACCAAAATATCATCCAAATATACAATCAGGAATTTATCCAGGTACTCTCGGAAGATGTCATGCATAAAGGACTGAAATACTGATGGAGCATTGGAAAGCCCGAATGGCATAACCAGGTACTCAAAATGGCCCTCGGGCGTATTAAATGCTGTTTTCCATTCATCGCCCTGTTTAATACGCACAAGATTATACGCACCACGAAGATCTATCTTGGTGAACCAACTAGCCCCCTTAATCCGAGCAAATAAATCCGACAGCAGCGGCAAAGGGTACTGAAATTTGACTGTGATCTTATTAAGAAGGCGGTAATCAATACAAGGTCTCAAAGAACCATCCTTCTTGGCCACAAAAAAGAACCCTGCTCCCAATGGTGATGACGACGGGCGAATATGACCCTTCTCCAAAGATTCCTTTACATAACTCCACATAGCGGCGTGCTCTGGCACAGATAAATTGAACAGTCGGCCCTTAGGAAACTTACTACCAGGAATCAAATTGATAGCACAATCGCAATCCCTATGAGGAGGTAGTGAACTGGATTTGGGCTTATCAAATACATCCCGGTAATCCGACAAAAACTCTGGAACTTCAGAAGGGGTGGATGACGAAATAGACAAAAATGGAACATCACCATGTACCCCCTGACAACCCCAGCTGGACACAGACATAGATTTCCAATCCAATACTGGATTATGGACCTGTAGCCATGACAACCCCAAAACGACCACATCATGCAGATTATGCAACACCAAAAAGCGAATATCCTCCTGATGTGCAGGAGCCATGCACATGGTCAATTGGGTCCAGTACTGAGGCTTATTCTTGGCCAAAGGCGTAGCATCAATTCCTCTCAATGGAATAGGATACTGCAAGGGCTCCAAGAAAAAACCACAGCGCCTAGCAAACTCCAAGTCCATCAAATTCAGGGCAGCGCCTGAATCCACAAATGCCATTACAGAATAGGATGAAAAAGAGCAAATCAGAGTAATGGACAAAAGAAATTTCGACTGTACCGTACCAATGGTGGCAGACCTAGCGAAACGCTTAGTGCGCTTAGGACAATCGGAGATAGCATGAGTGGAATCACCACAGTAAAAACACAGCCCATTCCGACGTCTGTGTTCTTGCCGTTCAGCTCTGGTCAAAGTCCTATCACATTGCATAGCTCAGGTCTATGCTCAGATAATACCGCCAAATGGTGCACAGCTTTACGCTCACGCAAGCGTCGATCGATCTGAATGGCCAAAGGCATAGACTCATTCAGACCAGCAGGCATGGGAAATCCCACCATGACATCCTTAAGGGCTTCAGAGAGACCCTTTCTGAAAATTGCTGCCAGGGCACATTCATTCCACTGAGTGAGTACAGACCACTTCCTAAACTTCTGACAATACATCTCTACCTCATCCTGACCCTGACACAGAGCCAGTAAGATTTTCTCTGCCTGATCCACTGAATTAGGTTCATCATAAAGCAATCCGAGCGCCAGAAAAAACGCATTAACATCACGCAATGCCGGATCTCCTGGCGCAAGGGAAAATGCCCAGTCTTGAGGGTCGCCACGTAACAAAGAAATAATGATTTTCACTTGTTGAACAGGGTCACCTGAGGAGCGAGGTTTCAAAGCAAAAAACAATTTACAATTATTTTTGAAATTCAGAAACTTAGATCTATCCCCAAAAAACAAATCAGGAATTGGAATCCTAGGCTCTAACATCGGATTCTGAACCACAAAATCTTGAATGTTTTGTACCCTTGCAGTGAGATTATCCATACAAGAGGACAGACCTTGAATGTCCATATCACACCTGTATCCTGAACCACCCAGAGGTAAAGGGGAAAAAAGAGACAAAACACACTGCAAAGAAAAAAAAATGGTCTCAGCACTTCTCTTATCCCTCTATTGAGATGCATTAATACTTTGGGCCACCTGTACTGTTATGACCTGATGGTAAGGACAATAATGGACCTGGTGGTTAA
Source organism: Ranitomeya imitator (assembly GCF_032444005.1). Lineage (NCBI taxonomy): Eukaryota > Metazoa > Chordata > Amphibia > Anura > Dendrobatidae > Ranitomeya > Ranitomeya imitator. The sequence continues at coordinate 461,033,070 of NC_091287.1, read as the reverse complement.
GAGCACACGGAATGACCTGATAGTTACTAATAATATAGGACGAGCTCTGAGACGTGGGAACTCTGCTGACCGCAATCCCTAATCCTATCACACACACTAGAAATAGCCGTGGATTGCTCCTAACGCTCCCTATGCAACTCGACACAGCCTAAGAAACTAGCTAGCCCTAGAGATAGAAAAATAAAGCCTACCTTGCCTCAGAGAAATTCCCCAAAGGAAAAGGCAACCCCCCACATATAATGACTGTGAGTAAAGATGAAAATTACAAACACAGAGATGAAAATAGATTTAGCAAAGTGAGGCCCGACTTGCTGAACAGACGGAGGATAGGAAAGGCAACTTTGCGGTCAGCGGAGGCGCTCCCTCTGCGTCCCAGAGCTTCCAGCAAGCAAGACAAAATCAAATAGCAAGCTGGACAGAAAAATAGCAAACCAGAGAAAAGCAAACAGGAACTTAGCTTCTGCTGGGAAGACAGGTCACAAGAACGATCCAGGAGAGAACAAGACCAATACTGGAACATTGACAGGTAGCATGGAGCAATGATCTAAGTGGAGTTAAATAGAGCAGCCAGCTAACGAATTAACCTCGTCACCTGTGGAAGGAAACTCAGAAACAGCAGCTCCACTCACAACCACCAGAGGAAGCCAATGGACAGAACCAGCCAAAGTACCATTCATGACCACAGGAGGGAGCTTGACAACAGAATTCACAACAGATGTGTTGTGCTTGCTGAAACAAAAACAGCAGCCATTTCCACTATTGTAACAGCTGACGGGCTCTCACTCACTCCGACTGTAGAGGGTAAACAAGTGGAGTTTCTACTTCAGGAGACCTGTGTGAAAACACTCTGCAAGGTGATGGAGGAGGAAAAAGCAGTAGATGTGGTTGATGGGTTAGCCGGTGGTTGGCAAGGCTTGCTAGTCAGCATTTTAGCACAATGAGATTTCCAGACTAAGGCATGTTGATCACGTGGGTGCCAGTTCATGCATGTAGATGACAAATTATTGCAGAGTCTTTTTTTTCAAATTTGGCAGCTAATGTGAGTTTGATCATCCTTTGTGGTCTCAAAAACAGCCCAGGCAAGGCAAACCTTGACACCCATGCGAATTGGAAACTTGCGACTGTTGCTGTACGGCAATCTGTAACGTAACCTCCTCATATTCCTCCTCCTCCACCTCCTCTGCTTAGTTACTCAGCTGCATGCCTCTGGGTTCACACAAAGTGGGATCTACAAATTCATTATCACACTCTCTGTTCTCGCCCTCCTCACCCTAAGTCACCCTCCCTCTCTTCCTTAACCTAACCAGGATCACCTCCACACAGGGGGTACCATTTGATGACGAGTCTTGTTTCTGCTCGGACCCTACTTCGTCCGGCCCTTTTTGGGCATGGTGAAGATGCTTTCCTCCTCTGTATTATGTGAGTCTTTTGGAGCAGACCTCTAATGCCCATTTAATAGAATGCGTGAACAGCTCTGCAGAATGGCCCATCTGTATTTTCTCACACTTAAGTTAGCGTTTGGAAACTTAAGATGCAGGGAGAAACAAGGGTGATTAGGGTGCCATCTCTGAGTATTGTACTGTGTGTGATGCTAAGTTGGAGGAATAGGAGGAGAGGCGCGCTTGCCATCTACTGAAGCACATGTTCTTTCTGACCCAGAAGCCTGCCTAGTAACAGATGTTGTCAGTGGTCTTTTTTAGAAAGAGACAGTGTTTGTTTAGTTGAGCTTTCATTAACATTAACACCTAATCCATGCACACATCGAACGCCAAAAACATATTCTCCCTTCTACCACAATCTCGCTTTTTCCCACACATGTATGTAGCCTTCCCCTCTTTTAACCTACTGTTTCACATTCTTATTCCCACACCTGTCAGCCACCTGTCACTAACTGAACAATTACTATTCATGTTCTTAGGTAATGTTCCTGAACAACACTTTTGTACCTAACAAATTTGATGAGCAAATGGGACTTCCTATATAATGCTTAACTATTTTTAAAATGAAATGAGGCCTCCTGATTCCGAACTGCAACACTGTTTTATCCCAAATTATTTGGATAAGCAAATAGTGCCTCCTGGCTGAACCCCAATATTAGGACTAATGATATTTTAACAGCAAATAGGACCATCTGATTATTCACTTCAACACAGTTGTATCCAAAATTATTTGGATTAGCAAATAGGCCTGTCTGAAACCCTATGATTTTTAAGAAGAAATGGGGCCTGCTGATTTTTCACTGCAACACAGTTTTATCCCAAACAATTTAAATAAGCAAATAAGGCCTTCTGGCTGAACCCCAATATTAGGACTAACAATTTTTGAGAGCAGACGGGGCCTTCTGATTCCTCACTGCAACACAGTTTTATCAGAAAGGATTTGGTTTAGCAAATAGGGCCTCCTGGCTGAAACTCTGTGATTTTTTAGAATAAATGGGGCCTCTTGAGTCCTCACTGCAACACAGTTTTATCAGAAACGATTTGGATAAGCAAATAGGGCCTCCTGGATGAACTCCAATATTAGGACTAATGATTTCTAAGAGGAAATGGGGCCTTCTAACTTCGTACTGCAACACAGTTTTTTTTGATTAGTAAAGGGAGCCTCCTGACTGCTACACAGTTTTAGCACAATCTAGTTAGATGTTGGAAGAGCGACAGGATCTTATCATGCAGGAAAGGATCCTATCTTGCTAACTGACAAGTTCACTTTCAGCAGCGGCAGGAGCTGCCTCTTTGTGCTGTTACACTGATATAATGTCACTAGCAAAATAAGATATCCACTTTTTATATAGACAGGGACGGGACATGTGACTTCAGCAGCCAATCACAGAAGACCTTGTTTCATGATGTTGTGGATGTTTTTTGTGCCCTGATTGGCTGCCATAATGTACATAATGTACATTAAGTTATCATAGAACAAAAAATACACTCTGCCGCTCCAAGACACACTCCCTCCTCTCATAAAACTCATCTTCAACCACCCTGCCCTGTTCATCATATAGCACCACTATCCTAGAAAAGTGAAAGCATTAGTGAAAACACATGTTAGGTGACAGGATTTTCCCGCTGCTTGGGATAGATCCAAAGCCTTGTTTGCTTCTGCAGTCTCCCATTCAGGCTCGGCCGCTGCAGGTGCTGCTCAACATAGATGGAGGTCCTAGCATCTTGCTCAGGCTCAAGGTATTCATTTGTCATTACACCAATAAATTTCCTCAGACATATATTAAGGATCCCTTCAACTTATATAAGTAACAATCCATGAGAGAACATAGAAGGACCACTGATCCAATGTATAAAAATGTATAAACAACAACTTTTATTAATCAATATAGTACATATAATAAGACAATAACAAAAAACATATACAAAAAATGCATAAAATATGGATACTTGACAGATGGGATAGTGCATAGACCAATGAGCGCACGGAACACCAACTGTCACCATGTAGGTAGAGGGAGGACAGCAGTATATAATAACAACAACAATGTCTCCCTATAGAGCATGAGTACTATAAATATGTCCGGATATAATATCACTAAATAACCACCCACCGCTCAAGATAATAAACCTAACTTGCTGTCCACCTCAAACATAAATATCAAAGGTGCAGTGGGCTGCATGTATGGTTGTAGCTAAATAACATTATACACTCGGTGAACCAAAAAACGTCCAGCCTCAATGAAAAAAACAGGCCCAATGAATGACACTATAATAGAACCGTACCTGTAGACATGGTGCCAGAGGAATGCGTGCACAAAAACACCTCGACGTGCGTTTCGCTGTCTGCTACAGCTTCGTCGGGAGGTAAAGTAGCCAAACCTAAGCCCCCATATATAGCACATACCTGATGAATTGATTGGCAACATACTAGATGGCGCATAACCTCCATGATGCAGCGCCATGGAGAGCGCGTCGCTCAATGCGCCCGGTATCTGGTGACGTAGCAGAGTCACATGACCCGCCCGTCTCCTAGACAACGAGCCGCATACATAGAGCGCCGTCCCAACATGGCCCCACAGCGCATGCGCAGGTAAGCGCACGTGTTGCCATAGAAATAGCTGCATAATGCCCTCACCTAACTTACACATAAATGTTGCAGCAGATAATAAATGACCGCGCGGCCTATATATTAACAAAAGTAGCTATGTGTTAAGCGGCCACTAGAAATATGGCCATAAGTACAACCATACTAAAATTAACAACCTAATTATCATACAACATAACCACTGTATGTATTAAATGGCATTAGAGTTCTGACAGTGGTGGGTACAGTACAGGGACCAATCATACCTATTATAAAATGTAACGATATAGAGAGTACAAAGAAGGGCAACAAAATTAATAAAGGGGATGGGAGAACTACAATACCCAGATAGATTAGCGAAATTAGGATTATTTAGTCTAGAAAAAAGACGACTGAGGGGCGATCTAATAACCATGTATAAGTATATAAGGGGACAATACAAATATCTCGCTGAGGATCTGTTTATACCAAGGAAGGTGACGGGCACAAGGGGGCATTCTTTGCGTCTGGAGGAGAGAAGGTTTTTCCACCAACATAGAAGAGGATTCTTTACTGTTAGGGCAGTGAGAATCTGGAATTGCTTGCCTGAGGAGGTGGTGATGGCGAACTCAGTCGAGGGGTTCAAGAGAGGCCTGGATGTCTTCCTGGAGCAGAACAATATTGTATCATACAATTATTAGGTTCTGTAGAAGGACGTAGATCTGGAGATTTATTATGATGGAATATAGGCTGAACTGGATGGACAAATGTATTTTTTCAGCCTTACTAACTATGTTACTATGTTACTATGTAGAAACTACCTATATATAATAGATAAATGTACTACATATCAAAAGTATATAATAGTATACATTGCACAACTATATAATAAACAGCTAAAAAAAATTATAAACGTACATATACATAATATAAAATATATCAGAACAGGCCCTATATATAATAAATAAATTTATAATAAAATAACATACATGAATCATACAACGTATTTAAATAAATTAATAAATAAATACATACATATATACAATATAATAAATCAAAGTGCCAAGAGTGCTACACGTCATATGTACATAAACATATAAAAATATCTATACAGACTATAATAAATACTACAATAGACAAGTAAATATACACAATAAATATAAATAATTATAATGTATACAAAAATAATTGCTACATGACAATAAGTGAAAATTCTAGAGTGCAAAAAGTGTCATATGGACTGTTAAGAATAAATATATAAATAACAATAACACTAACTAACACAGCTGTGCAACATAGACGCATACAGTATCTTCATATTCATCATGCGTTGTTGGATAAAGTGCTTGTAAAGATGTAAACAAATATCTGGGGTCACCCAACTGATATCAACGGAATTGGACCATTACCAAAGGTAACTAGAACTCTAGAATGAGAAGACCCCAACAGCAGTTAGAGAAGGCTATATATGAGGAAAATAAACGAAAAAGATAAAAAAGTAAAAATAAAAACAACAATGACACACAAAGTAATAAAATTAGCGCTACTATAAGAAGGGTTTGAAGCTTACATATTCATTTAACCCCTTGGGGGCAATCGTGTCCAAGACAACCATCCATTTACTTTCTCTTTTGAGTAATTCCTTTTTATAATTCCCACCTCTAATACCTAGCTGTACCCGATCAATTCCTTTAACCCTAAGCAATTTTGGGTTACTATGGTGGCATTTTCTGAAATGTTTAGGAATGGTCTTCAACAATTCAATTTCCTCAACTGATGCCCCATTTTTGATATCTCTCACATGCTCTTGGATCCTTACTCGCAGTTGGCGGGTGGTCATGCCAATATAGATTAACCCGCATGGGCAGTATGCAAAATAAATGACATTTTCCATTTTACAATTTATGTGATGTGTTATAGTGAAATTACGGCTGTTATCACTGTTATTGAACGAGAATGCCCTATCCATAAATCTGCAGGCTGAACAATCACCACACAGGAATGATCCCCACTTGGGGCCTACCCAATTAGAAAAATGCAGGGTTTGTGGCGCGACATAATGGCTTTTAGTTAAAATATCCTTCAAGTTTTGAGATCTACGCCACGTAACAGAAGGGTGTTTTGAAATACAACCAGCCAAATCATCATCAGCTCTCAGTACATTCCATTGCCTGCGCAGAACCTGCATAATCTCCTGCCATTGCGAATTAAACCTTGTTATGAGCCTCACAGCTTGTGTATCTTTAGATGTCTGTCTATTGGAACAAGATAGTAGCTATTCCCTAGATGAAAATTTAGCTCTTCGGTATCCTGCCCTTATTACTTTGTGGTTGTACCCCCTGTTTTCTAAGTTGGCCGTAAGGATTTTTGCTTGGTTTTCAAAACCGCTTTCATCAGAGCATATGCGTTTCATATGCAGGAATTGGCTAGTATGTATGGATTTAAAGACCTGCGGGTTGTGGGAAGAAGAGGCGTGCAGGAGAGTATTAGTTGCAGTTACCTTTCGATAGACATCAATAGAAAGGTATCCATCCAAGCCTTTGTTAACACTGATGTCCAAAAATTCCACCCTTTCTCTGCTGTATTGCCACGTCAAATGAATATTGTAGGAATTTGCGTTAAGTCTATTGAGAAAAGAGTTCAATGAATTTTCTGAACCTTGCCAGACAAACAAAATGTCGTCGATATATCTGGACCACGAGACCACGGCGTCAATACCCTCAAGGTTTTGGACCACTTCTCTTTCCCACAGCCCTAGGAAAAGATTTGCGTCTGAGGGCACACAAGTCGCCCCCATCGCAGTTCCCTGGAGCTGTAGGAAATAGCGGTCCTTGAATACGAAAAAATTATGAGTGAGGGAAAAATGCAATAAAGTAAGAATAAATTCAATCAAATTTAAATCTAAATTAGTCATCTCCAGAAAAAATCTTGACGCCGCAATCTCGTGGTCGTGACATATCGACGTGTACAAAGCCTCAACGTCGCATACTACAAGGAACATATCCTGCTCCAATTGCACCTGGGAAAGTCTTTTAAGAACATCAGTAGTATCCTTGACGAATGAAGGCAAAGTCTCTACACATTGCTATAGATAAAAATCTATGAACCTGCAAATGTTTTCTGTCAAACTCCCCACACCCGCTACTATCGGTCGACCTGGTGGGTTACTCATATTTTTGTGGACTTTCGGAGTCAAGTACAGTGTTGGAATTATTGGAAAGGTAGTTGTTAGTCCCTCCATCATTTTGACAGATATAACACCTGAATCCACACCCTGTTGTAATAGCGCATCTAATTCCAACTTGAAAACATTTAGCGGATTATTGGCTAGTTTTTTGTAGCAATATGCCATATTAAGTTGTCAGAATGCTTCCCGTTCATACATATCTGCAGGCCATAACACAACATTTCCCCCCTAATCAGCTGGCTTAATCACAAAATGTTTCATATTTTTAAGTTGTTTAATTGCTTGATTTTGTGCCCTAGTCAAATTAAATTTAGATACATTTTCTGAAAGTAGGGACATATATCTTTTAACAAGTTTCAAAAAGATGTCGATATTCGTACATAACCCCATAGGGGGGAAATGTTGTGAACGGCCATGCAGATACGTAGGAAACCGGGAATCACTCAAAGCTGTCTGTTCATCGAGTAAGGCTTCAAGATCAACCAAAGCCTGTTGTTCTATATCGGTTGGAAACTCATTCCTAGATTTATTAAGGAAATATTTTTTGAAAGAAAGCTTCCGTGCAAACAATTCCAAATCCTTCACAATGGTGAAATAGTCAAATTTTGCTGTAGGAGCAAAGGTTAACCCCTTTTCCAGTACAAATAGTTGTGCAGAGGAAAGTGTGATATTAGATAAATTTATTACCTTCATACTCTGCGTGTTTTCCGTTTCTTTGAGAAATTCCGTGTGCGCATAGGAGGGAATGGTGTGACGGATTTGTGGGGTTGATGTCCAATACTGTTTGCCTCTCCTCCCCCACTCCGTTGTCCTAAAAAATGTTCGCCACATGATTCTTCCGATTGGATGGATGAAAACGATGATGATCGGGAGAAGGGTTTTTGATTTGTTTTAAGATACTGCCACTTATAGATCTTTTTCTGAGAATAATCTTGTAGATCACGTTGAAATTTTCGAATTTTGAGGCCCTGTATCTCCTTTTCCCACTTAGTAATTTCAATATCTAAATCTTTATCCAAAGTATTACATTCGTCTATGGACAAAAGACTCTGAATTTTTACTTTAAGTGCATCAATGTCACCTTCAACTACCTCTAATGCTCTTTTGTCTGACCCAATGATTAGTTCAAGTAACGTACGTGAGCACTTAGATAGTGTTTCTTCCCACCTACTAATAAATGTGGTATCGTTATTTTCAATGGTTGGATATATCTGGACTCTGAGGCCCCTGGGTATAATATCTTTTTGGAGATAGTTCTCCAAAGATACTTTATTCCACCACAGTTTTGTACGTTTTTTTAAAAGATTTTTTATGTTAAGCTTCAAATCCTTCACATCATTAGTCTCTGTATCAATCCCAGGTTTTTCACCAAACAAACTGCCTAATTGCGAAATCCAATTTTTATCACGTTTCCTGAAATCCATATATTCACTTCTAGAGGTATCTGTAAACACAGACAAAGCACATAGTCATTACACCAATAAATTTCCTCAGACATATATTAAGGATCCCTTCAACTTATATAAGTAACAATCCATGAGAGAACATAGAAGGACCACTGATCCAATGTATAAAAATGTATAAACAACAACTTTTATTAATCAATATAGTACATATAATAAGACAATAACAAAAAACATATACAAAAAATGCATAAAATATGGATACTTGACAGATGGGATAGTGCATAGACCAATGAGCGCACGGAACACCAACTGTCACCATGTAGGTAGAGGGAGGACAGCAGTATATAATAACAACAACAATGTCTCCCTATAGAGCATAAGCACTATAAATATGTCCGGATATAATATCACTAAATAACCACCCACCGCTCAAGATAATAAACCTATCTTGCTGTCCACCTCAAACATAAATATCAAAGGTACAGTGGGCTGCATGTATGGTTGTAGCTAAATAACATTATACACTCGGTGAACCAAAAAACAGCCAGCCTCAGTGAAAGGTATTCAATTGGTTGCTGCTGGCTCCCCAGCCAAGTCTACAGTAACCAGCGGTAGGCACCTGTGGCTTGACACTCTGGAGTCTAAGTCCAGAAATTACCTTACTGAGCATGTCCGTGATGTGTCGGCTTCTCATTGGTGATCAGACTTATGTTGCTCTGGTGAAGTGGCAGTTCTGGACTGGCCAGCAGACGATGCTTCGGTTGACTGGGCGTGAGTGTTTGAGATGGAGCCTAAGGTATAAAAGACCCCCAGCAGTGCACGTGGGCACGCAAGTATCTTTTATGTGTGGCTATGTGAGTGGAGACTCTACCTTTCTGTCTGCATGTGTTGTATGTCTGCCTAGCTTTGGGACTGTACATGTAGGGAGCCAGCTAGCATAATTGGGGGCAATTAGCCACTTGGCTTAGCATCTGTTACCTACATGTGTGCAGTTAGCACAGTAAAGTTTCAGAGCAAGCTCAACCCTAGTCAGGGTTTTATACCCAGCATCCGTTTCATTCCTGTGTACGATTGACATGGTTCAGTTGCAGTGAAAGGTCAGTTCATGTGCTTGTCCTGTGACGTTTACAGGACTTAGCACTTAGTTCTCATTTGTACTGTTCCTCCCTGCGGAATAACAGAGCTTGGGAATCAATGTCCTGTTCACACTGAGTTGCGTTAACTCAGTGTGTACAAGTAATCGCTCGCCATGCGTTCTGTCGTTCCTTACTAGCAGCAGTTTTACGTCTCTGCACAGTGGATCCCGGGTTACAAAAACGTAGAGTAGGACTGCCCCATTATGAGAATGCCGTGAAGTGGTGGGGTGGCTCAAAGAATTGATCAATTGTTTGCTAAATGTCTAATTTTTAAAAACAGTTAGAAATCAATATGTGCATGTGCACTTTATGTTTTGCTTTTGCGTTCTGACCATAAGCAGCGTTGGCTTCTCCCCCCTTTTTTTACAGACTCATGACACTCTGCTCCCGCTCGCAGCAGAGCAGGAGCCGAGGGGCATTAGCATATTGCATCCGATGCTCTTGCATCAGATGCCATATGCTAGTCTGAAACCGGCCTTAGTCTGAGGATAGCAGAGATCAACTATGAAGGACAAGGGTTGCACTATATTTTATTGGTGGTGATTGTAATTGCTCTGAGCACACCTTCATGTATGGAAGCTGGCAGCTCCTAGGATAAAGGTCATATTCTTCTGGGTGCCGCACTTTCGCTAGAGTGGTCAGTCACTTTATTAACCAGCAGCTTAACAAACTAACTATATCTGCGGGTTAATAGTGTTATCAGATCTTACAGGTTCGCTTTTAGCTTTCCTTGCTGAGGTGTGCAATGTGGAGAAAAAAGGAAAGTTAAACTTTTTGTTGTCAAGAAACACCATTCTATAACTTAAATCATTCTATATTTTTAGAATTTCCAGAATATTTCCAAAACTCCAAGACTCAGTTGTTTTCTAACTCTGCTCTACCTTTTACTATTACATTACTAACCATGGAGAATATTGGCAATCAGCACTGATAATGCAGAAAGACAACAATTTTTGTGATTTTGGGTAATACAGCAACTTAAACAATGTTTTAAGACACATTTTTAAAGGCCTGAGACTGCCTGAAAATATTTTTTTTCTTAAATTATACTGATCCTTGTCAATCTTTTACAACTGCCAATGTGGTACTCACCAGGTCCCAACTTCTCTTTGCTTCCAGATTCCATCATGGACACTTTGATAATACCCAGAAATGTCAGATAAGCCAATTACTGACTACACAGTGACACACCTCAGCCAGTGATTGGCTGAGTTGGCAGACATTTCTTATGCATTAAGGATAGAATCGGGAAGCACAGAGTAGTAGGGACCAGGTAAGAACTAGTACAAGAATTGTGAAGGGTTGATTATTATTATTATTTATTGTTATGGCGCCATTTATTCCATGTAAGGAGGGGTATACATAATAAAAACAAGTACATGATGAGCGTTGATGAGCGTGAATATCATTTATGATTATTTTAACCCCATAGCGACCACCGATACACATTAAAATGGTAGCCACTAAGGGCACTTATTCCCTCATCACTGTTTTAAAATGGCGATTGGAAATAAGGCAGTAGCCCCTCCCCCCCCCCCCCCAGAGTCCAAAAATCTCTGAGGTCTCGGTTGAAGGACATGATCAAGACCAGATTCTTCAGTGTCCGAAAACGTAATCGCCTTTAATCAGTGAATAATGGCAGTCACAAAATAAGAGAGAGGAGAGAGAAATGATGCCCCCTAGCCCCCCTGGCAACTCCACAATGCTCCGATCACTTCTGATCAGTCCCATGGCCCGGCACCATCTTCCTGGAAATAATTATTGTCGGGTGCATGCGCGGTGCGCCCATCAATATCTGTCGGCGGAGGCCCTATCACAGTGATCAATATAAAAAAGAAAGTAGGTCAAATCCCCCTTTGTCACCCCCTAGATAAAAATTATAAAATACATTGTTTTTATTTTTTTCCATTATTTGCAGTTGGGCTTAGGGTTGGGGTTTGTTAGAGTTAGGGTTAGGGCTGTGTTAGGAATGGGGCTGTGTTAGGGTTGGGGTTAGGGTTGAGGTTGGGGTTTTTTCAAAAGTAAAAAAAAAAGACAATGTGTGTTGCACTCAAATGCTAAGCTACTCGAATTCACATCAGATGCTCAGGTATGCAAGGAGTATCGCGGATCTTCGCATGTTTTTCTTGGGTGTCTAACAATCTCTAAATATGCAGTATAGGGACTTGTGCATGTAACTCCAGCACCAGCAATATTCAGTGCATACCTGAGCACACAATGCAAACTGGAGTAGCGAGCGCTTGTGCTCAACTCTAATGATGACATATTAGATATGACGACCTAATATTATCAAATTCTGTGTCGTACGTGTGGGTTCAAAATGCTCACTATACCCTTGGATAAAATCCTTGAGCGGCATGTTTTCCAAAATGTGGTCACTTGGAGAGGGTTTCCACTTTTCGGCATATTAGTGGCTCTCCAAATCATCTGCTAATTATTCCAGCAAATTTTACATTGAAAAAGTCAAATGGTGCTCATTCCCTTCAGAGCTTTGCCATGCACCCAAACAGTAGATTTCTCCCACAAATAAAGTATTGGTTTATTAAGAAGAAATTGCACAACAAATTTTGGGTCCATTTTCTTCTGTTACCCTTGTCAAAATAAAAAAGTTTGGGTCCAAGATAAATTTTTTGTGAAAAAAATTTAATGTTCATTTTTTCTTCCACATTGCTTCAGTTCTTGTGAAGCACCTTGAAGGGTTAATAAACTTCCTTAGTGTGGTTTTGAGGTGTGCAGTTTTTAGCATGGTATCACTTTTGAGTACTTTCTGTCACATAGACCCCTCAAAGTCACTTCAAATGTGAGGTGGTCCCTAAGAAAATGTTTTTTAACCCCTCTGTGACCTTAGACGTACTATCCCGTCGAGGTGCCCTGGGCTTATCTGACCCTGGACGGGATAGTACGTCATAGCCGATCGGCCGCGCTCACGGGGGGAGCGCGGCCGATCGCGGCCGGGTGTCAGCTGCTTATCGCAGCTGACATCCGGCACTATGTGCCAGGAGCGGTCACGGACCGCCCCCGGCACATTAACCCCTGGCACACCGCGATCAAAGATGATCGCGATGTGCCGGCGGTGCAGGGAAGCACCGCGCAGGGAGGGGGCTCCCTGCGGGCTTCCCTGAGACCCCCGGAGCAACGCGATGTGATCGCGTTGCTGCGAGGGTCTCACCTCCCTCCCTGCTCCCTCCAGCCCCGGATCCAAGATGGCCGCGGATCCGGGTCCTGCAGGGAGGGAGGTGGCTTCACAGAGCCTGCTCAGAGCAGGCACTGTGAAGGCTGCAGCGCTGCATGTCAGATCAGTGATCTGACAGAGTGCTGTGCAAACTGTCAGATCACTGATCTGTGATGTCCCCCCCTGGGACAAAGTAAAAAAGTAAAAAAAAAAATTTTCCAAATGTGTAAAAAAAATAAAAAAAAATATTCCAAAATAATGAAAAAAAAAAAATAATATTATTCCCATAAATACATTTCTTCATCTAAATAAAAAAAAAACAATAAAAGTACACATATTTAGTATCGCCGCGTCCGTAACGACCCGACCTATAAAACTGTCCCACTAGTTAACCCCTTCAGTAAACACCGTAAGAAAAAAAAAAAAAAACGAGGCAAAAAACAACGCTTTATTATCATACCGCCGAACAAAAAGTGGAATAACACGCGATCAAAAGGACAGATATAAATAACCATGGTACCGCTGAAAGCATCATATTGTCCCGCAAAAAACGAGCCGCCATACAGCATCATCAGCAAAAAAATAAAAAAGTTATAGTCCTGAGAATAAAGCGATGCAAAAATAATTATTTTTTCTGTAAAATAGTTTTTATCGTATAAAAGCGCCAAACCATAAAAAAATGATATAAATGAGGTATCGCTGTAATCGTACTGACCCGAAGAATAAAACTGATTTATCAATTTTATCAAACGCGGAACGGTATAAACGCCTCCCCCAATAGAAATTCATGAATAGCTGGCTTTTGGTCATTCTTCCTCACAAAAATCGGAATAAAAAGCGATCAAAAAATGTCACGTGCCCAAAAATGTTTTCAATAAAAACGTCAACTCGTCCCGCAAAAAACAAGACCTCACATGACTCTGTGGACCAAAATATGGAAAAATTATAGCTCTCAAAATGTGGTATTGCAAAAAATATTTTTTGCAATAAAAAGGGTCTTTCAGTGTGTGACGGCTGGCAATCATAAAAATCCGTAAAAAACTTGCTATAAAAGTAAATCAAACCCCCCTTCATCACCCCCTTAGTTAGGGAAAAATTAAAAAAAATGTATTTATTTCCATTTTCCCATTAGGGCTAGGGTTAGGGCTAGGGTTAGGGCTAGGGCTAGGGTTAGGGCTAGGGTTAGGGCTAGGGTTAGGGTTAGGGCTAGGGTTAGGGCTAGGGCTAGGGTTAGGGCTAGGGTTAGGGCTAGGGTTAGGGCTAGGATTAGGGTTAGGGCTAGGGTTAGGGCTAGGGTTAGGGCTAGGGTTAGGGCTACAGTTAGGGTTGGGGCTAAAGTTAGGGTTAGGGTTTAGATTACATTTACAGTTGGGAATAGGGTTGGGATTAGGGTTAGGGGTGTGTCAGGGTTAGAGGTGTGGTTAGGGTTACCGTTGGAATTAGGGTTAGGGGTGTGTTTAGATTAGGGTTTCAGTTATAATTGGGGGGTTTCCACTGTTTCGGCACATCAGGGGCTCTCCAAACACGACATGGCGTCCGATCTCAATTCCAGCCAATTCTGCGTTGAAAAAGTAAAACAGTGCTCCTTCCCTTCCGAGCTCTCCTGTGTGCCCAAACAGGGGTTTACCCTCACATATGGGGTATCAGCGTACTCAGGACAAATTGGACAACAACTTTTGTGGACCAATTTCTCCTGTTACCCTTGGGAAAATACAAAACTGGGGGCTAAAAAATAATTTTTGTGGGAAAACAAAAAGATTTTTTATTTTCACGGCTCTGCGTTATAAACTGTAGTGAAACACTTGGGGGTTCAAAGTTCTCACAACACATCTAGATAAGTTCATTGAAGGGTCTAGTTTCCAATATGGGGTCACTTGTGGGGGGTTTCTACTGTTTAGGTACATTAGGGGCTCTGCAAACGCAATGTGACGCCTGCAGACCAATCCATCTAAGTCTGCATTCCAAATGATGCTCCTTCCCTTCCGAGCCCTCCCATGCGCCCAAACGGTGGTTCCCCCCCACATATCGGGTATCAGCGTACTCAGGACAAATTGGACAACAACATTTAGGGTCCAATTTCTCCTGCTAACCTTGGAAAAAAACAAAACTGGGGGCTAAAATATAATTTTTGTGGAAAAAAAAATATTTTTTATTTGCATGGCTCTGCGTTATAAACTGTAGTGAAATACTTGGGGGTTCAAAGCTCTCACAACACATCAAGATGAGTTCCTTAGGGGGTCTACTTTCCAAAATGGTGTCACTTGTGGGGGGTTTCTACTGTTTAGGTACATTAGGGGCTCTGCAAACGCAATGTGACGCCTGCAGACCATTCCATCTAAGTCTGCATTCCAAATGGCGCTCCTTCCCTTCCGAGCCCTCCCATGCGCCCAAACGGTGGTTCCCCCCCACATATGGGGTATCAGCGTACTCAGGACAAATTGGACAACAACTTTTGGGGTCCAATTTCTCCTGTTACCCTAGGGAAAATACAAAACTGGGGGCTAAAAAATAATTTTTGTGGGAAAAAAATTTTGTTTTATTTTTATGGCTCTGCATTATAAACTTCTGTGAAGCCCTTGGTGGGTCAAAGTGCTCACCACACATCCAGATAAGTTTCTTAGGGGGTCTACTTTCCAAAATGATGTCACTTGTGGGGGGTTTCAATGTTTAGGCACATCAGTGGCTCTCCAAACGCAACATGGCGTCCCATCTCAATTCCTGTCATTTTTGCATTGAAAAGTCAAACGGCGCTCCTTCCCTTCCGAGCTCTCCCATGCGCCCAAACAGTGGTTTACTGCCACATATGGGGTATCAGCGTACTCAGGACAAATTGGACAACAACTTTTGAGGTCCAATTTCTTCTCTTACCCTTGGAAAAATAAAAAATTGGGGGCAAAAATATAATTTTTGTGAAAAAATATGATTTTTTATTTTTACGGTTCTGCATTATAAACTTCTGTGAAGCACTTGGTGGGTCAAAGTGCTCACCACACCTCTAGATAAGTTCCTTAGGGGGTCTACTTTCCAAAATGGTGTCACTTGTGGGGGGTTTCAATGTTTAGGCACATCAGTGGCTCTCCAAACGCAACATGGCGTCCCATCTCAATTTCTGTCAATTTTGCATTGAAAAGTCAAACGGCGCTCCTTCCCTTCCGAGCTCTCCCATGCGCCCAAACAGTGGTTTACTGCCACATATGGGGTATCAGCGTACTCAGGACAAATTGGACAACAACTTTTGAGGTCCAATTTCTTCTCTTACCCTTGGAAAAATAAAAAATTGGGGGCAAAAATATAATTTTTGTGAAAAAATATGATTTTTTATTTTTACGGTTCTGCATTATAAACTTCTGTAAAGCACTTGGTGGGTCAAAGTGCTCACCACACATCCAGATAAGTTCCTTAGGGGGTCTACTTTCCAAAATGGTGTCACTTGTGGGGGGTTTCAATGTTTAGGCACATCAGTGGCTCTCCAAACGCAACATGGCGTCCCATCTCAATTCCTGTCAATTTTGCATTGAAAAGTCAAACGGCGCTCCTTCCCTTCCGAGCTCTCCCATGCGCCCAAACAGTGGTTTACTGCCACATATCGGGTATCAGCGTACTCAGGACAAATTGGACAACAACTTTTGTGGTCCATTTTCTCCTGTTACCCTTGGTAAAATAAAACAAATTGGAGCTGAAATAAATTTTTTGTGTAAAAAAGTTAAATGTTCATTTTTATTTAAACATTCCAAAAATTCCTATTAAACACCTGAAGGGTTAATAAACTTCTTGAATGTGGTTTTGAGCACCTTGAGGGGTGCAGTTTTTAGAATGGTGTCACACTTGGGCATTTTCTATCATATAGACCCCTCAAAATGACTTCAAATGAGACGTGGTCCCTAAAAAAAAATGGTGTTGTAAAAATGAGAAATTGCTGGTCAACATTTAACCCTTATAACTCCCTAACAAAAAAAAAAATTGGTTCCAAAATTATGCTGATGTAAAGGAGACATGTGGGAAATGTTACTTATTAAGTATTTTGTGTGACATATCTCTGTGATTTAATTGCATAAAAATTCAAAGTTTGAAAATTGCAAAATTTTCAAAATTTTCACCAAATTTCCGTTTTTTTCACAAATAAACGCAGGTACTATCAAAGAAATTTTACCACTATCATGAAGTACAATATGTCACGAGAAAACAATGTCAGAATCACCAGGATCCGTTGAAGCGTTTCGGAGTTATAACCTCATAAAGGGACAGTGGTCAGAATTGTAAAAATTGGCCTGGTCATTGACGTGCAAACCACCCTTGGGGGTAAAGGGGTTAAAATTTTGTTGGAAAAATTAGAAATTGCTGGTCAACTTATACCGCTTCTAACTTCCCCACAAAAAAGTTGTTTCCAAAATTGTGCTGATGCAAAATAGACATGTGTGAAATGTTATTTTGTTTGACATCTCTCTAATTGAAGGGCATAAGAATTCAAAATTTGGAAATTGTGAAATGTTTCAATTTTTTACCAAGTTTCCATTTTTTCGCAAATAAACACAGGGCATATCGAAGAAATTTTACCACTCTCATGAAGTACAGTATTTCACGAAAAAATATTCTCAGAATCATTGGGTTACGTTGAAGCGTTCCAGAGTTGTAACCTGATAAAGTGACATTGGTCAGAATTGTAAAATTTGGTTTGGTCATTAAGGTCAAAATGGGCTCGGTCATTAAGAGGTTAAAGCAATCATTGATATGAAAACACTTTTTTTCCCTGCAACACCCCTTTAAATTTCTAACAATTCAGTTTCACAGGTTTAAATATCTTTAGAATTGTGTTGTTACAACATGTTGCCTCTCCTCAAGAACCTAACTTCAAAAATTCTACTTAGTCCAGAATATTTCAGGTACAAACCTGTCAAACAATAATATTTTTGTTCTAACTATAAATTATCAAAGATCCTGAGTAACTATCACATAAGTGATTTTTGGCCTCTGAGACATTTTCCTTGATATTGATGACGTGCAGTGTTCACTGTTCAGATGTGCCTTGTCCAATGTTGTTATGAAATCCTTAAAAATCAAATATATCTTTTGAAATCTGAAATTGCATCTTAAATATACAAAAACAGATTATTTTTCACTATGTATTTGTAGAGGATTTAAACATCCTCCCACCCAATGCTTGGCAGGAAGGCCTACATTTTGGAGTTTAGATTTGATATCATGAGAAAAGTCAGGTCTTTAATTCCATATCTTTTTTATGGTACTACTACTAACTATCATAATACATTGAATGATTCTTCTTCTTTGTCACAGATTTATAACTTTAGGTCCTAAACATTTAAGGTGACCTGACAGCTGATACATGCTGCCAGATCCACGGGTACTGATTGTATGATTTCAGACATGTATGTTTGACCCAGAAATGCCGCATCTACAAGTGTTTCCCTATATGCTAACATAGGGAGAGACCCGTCATTCAAGGGGAGCATGTTGGGAGAATCCGGTGGGGACTCGACTTTTTGACTATCCACCATGCTGATTGATGCCTGGCGGATTTTAAAGTAATTTGTTCTCTGAAACTCTGCAGCATTTCAGAGTCAAGAATAAATGGCTGAAATCATACAACCAATGTGAGATGCATGCGGCCCGTGGATCGTGTCACTTGTATCAGGGGCAGATTCCCTTTAAATTTTAATGTTTGTACAAAAAATATATATATATTTAAAAAAAATTTTAAATCCAGCTTTCATATGAAAATGTTTTACATTTCAGCAATGCAAAATACTACCTTAGCGCATTGGAGGAAACACTAAACAATGTCTCCACTGCTACAAAGCTCCCACTTTTATCAATTTAAATTGGATGGTTGTGACATTGCTAAAATTGTTGACTCTTTAGTTGGCACCTATGTCAAGCATTATTGGGAAAACTGGAATTAGTTTGCCATCCTTGCTCTCTTCCATCTGCTTCCTTCTAGGAAAACCCTGACCAGGTTCCAAAGAATTCAAGGGGTTACTTTCTTGTTAAAATATGTTGTGGGCTAGCCTGTGAGCTGTAATATGAGAGATTTGGGCTCTTATTACTAATCCTGACTTGTGGCTTTGACTTTCAATTTAAGGTCCTGTGCACACGTTTCGAATTTACTGCATTGTTGTCGCCTTTTTTTCTGCCATAACACCTGAAGGGTTTGATCCTTAGTACCAGCAAAGTGAATGAGAATCCTGACGTCTCATGCACACGTTGCTTATTTTTAAATATGCAGCCAAAAACACATGTAAAAAACACATAAAAAATACAGCAAAAACCTATTTTACTCTGTTAATACCACTGTGTAGAAGGACAATATATACAATACCACATGTACAAATAAAGACCAATTATTCACTCTAAAAAGAAATCCTTAAAAAGGAGTCTAGTTATTTCTAGGTGAAAACTGTGCACAAAATAAAGTAAGGTGCAATGTATGTAATTGTAAATGGGTTATATCCACAAAACATAGTGTTTTCAAAGATATTCACATTAAAAAAAAGCTAAATAATGCACACTGGTAAAATGATCAAGTCCTTATAGATTGTAAAAAGAGCTGCTGGGTAAAGTAAAAAATGTTTAGCCATAGGTCCTGATAAAGCGAGATGAACCAGGTACCATTAACTTAATGAATTCTTGCTGCAGCATTGAAGGAGACTCCCTTGTGTCATACAATCATAGAATCACAGAATCATAGAATGTTAGAGTTGGAAGGGACCTCTTGGGTCATCTGGTCAGTGGAGTATCTAGGGGGGGGCATCCGGGGCATGTGCCCCGGGCACAGCCGGCAGGGGGGCGCAGTCGGGCCGCCTAATGTGGCGGTCTGCAGTGTCTCCCCCGACGGCGGCATTCTGCCGCCCCCGGTCTGGGAGTCAGCTGTTCTCTGTGTCAACTGTCAAGCTGACAGCCGGCACAAAGAAGCTGCAGAGCGCCGACTCCCAACAGGTGCGGAGATGGAGGGGGGCCCCTGCAGGGTGGCTGTGGCGGGCAGGGAGAAATCCCTGCAGCTCCACTGCCAACAAGAGAATATAGCAGCAGTGCTGCAGCGATATGTCTTCCTGCTTCCTGCCCGCGCTTCCTCTCACACAGACACGCCGCTGGATGACGTCATCATAAGAGAGATGCCGTAAAGTGGCTACCAGGTACACATAAAATTGGCCATTTTTATGCGCTAAATGCTCTCATTTTTCATATTTCTAGTGCAGTAATGCAGTTCAAATTTCGTATTTCAGGTTTGTATGTTCTAGCGCTGCAGTGTGCTGCCTTATTTATTTAACTATTTACGAGTTGGCAACTCTAGGTTCAGCACCTGTTCACACTTAGCCTATGTTTGGATGTGCAGGTCAGGTTTTTGAAATGTATTCTCTAGCCTTCTGATCGTGCACTCCGCCTTCTAGCCACAAGTGTTTTAATTACAGCAGGTCCAATACCCCTCCATAGAGAGAGAGAATTTTAGTCTAGGAAGAGGTTTCACATGTACCCATTCAGATGTAGACGTTTATTCTCAGCGAGGTAAGGCAAGCGTAGGACCTGGTATAAGAGAGATGCCTTAAAGTGGCTACCAGGTACACATAAAATTGGCCATTTTTATGCGCTAAACGCTCTCATTTTTCATATTTCTAGTGCAGTAATGCAGTTCAAATTTCGTATTTCAGGTTTGTATGTTCTAGCGCTGCAGTGTGCTGCCTTATTTATTTAACTATTTACGAGTTGGCGACTCTAGGTTCAGCACCTGTTCACACTTAGTCTATGTTTGGATGTGCAGGTCAAGTTTTTGAAATGTATTCTCTAGCCTTCTGATCGTGCACTCCGCCTTCTAGCCACAAGTGTTTTAATTACAGCAGGTCCAATACCCCTCCATAGAGAGAGAGAATTTTAGTCTAGGAAGAGGTTTCACATGTACCCATTCAGATGTAGACGTTTATTCTCAGCGAGGTAAGGCAAGCGTAGGACCTGGTATAAGAGAGATGCCGTAAAGTGGCTACCAGGTACACATAAATTTGGCCATTTTTATGCGCTAAACGCTCTCATTTTTCATATTTCTAGTGCAGTAATGCAGTTCAAATTTCGTATTTCAGGTTTGTATGTTCTAGCACTGCAGTGTGCTGCCTTATTTATTTAACTATTTACGAGTTGGCGACTCTAGGTTCAGCACCTGTTCACACTTAGTCTATGTTTGGATGTGCAGGTCAGGTTTTTGAAATGCTTGGCAGGAAGGCCTACATTTTGGAGTTTAGATTTGATATCATGAGAAAAATCAGGTCTTTAATTCCATATCTTTTTTATGGTACTACTACTAACTATCACAATACATTGACTGATTGTTCTTCTTTGTCACAGATTTATAACTTTAGGTCCTAAACATTTAAGGTGACCTGACAGCTGATACATGCTGCCAGATCCACGGGTACTGATTGTATGATTTCAGACATGTATGTTTGACCCAGAAATGCCGCATCTACAAGTGTTTCCCTATATGTTAACATAGGGAGAGACCCGTCATTCAAGGGGAGCATGTTGGGAGAAGCCGCCAGGGACTCGACTTTTTGACTATCCACCATGCTGATTGATCCCTGGCGGATTTTAAAGTAATTTGTTCTCTGAAACTCTGCAGCATTTCAGAGTCAAGAATAAATGGCTGAAATCATACAACCAATGTGAGATGCATGCGGCCCGTTGGATCGTGTCACTTGTATCAGGGGCAGATTCCCTTTAAATTTTAATGTTTGTACAAAATATATATATATATATATTTACATTTTTTTTAAATCCAGCTTTCATATGAAAATGTTTTACATTTCAGCAATGTAAAATACTACCTTAGTGCATTGGAGGAAACACTAAACAATGTCTCCACTGCTACAAAGCTCCCACTTTTATCAATTTAAATTGGATTGTTGTGACATTGCTAAAATTGTTGACTCTTTAGTTGGCACCTATGTCAAGCATTATTGGGAAAACTGGAATTAGTTTGCCATCCTTGCTCTCTTCCATCTGCTTCCTTCTAGGAAAACCCTGACCAGGTTCCAAAGAATTCAAGGGGTTACTTTCTTGTTAAAATATGTTGTGGGCTAGCCTGTGAGCTGTAATATGAGAGATTTGGGCTCTTATTACTAATCCTGACTAGTGGCTTTGACTTTCAATTTAAGGTCCTGTGCACACGTTTCGAATTTACTGCATTGTTGTCGCCTTTTTTTCTGCCATAACACCTGAAGGGTTTGTTCCTTAGTACCAGCAAAGTGAATGAGAATCCTGACGTCTCATGCACACGTTGCTTATTTTTAAATATGCAGCCAAAAACACATGTAAAAAACACATAAAAAATACAGCAAAAACCTATTTTACTCTGTTAATACCACTGTGTAGAAGGACAATATATACAATACCACATGTACAAATAAAGACCAATTATTCACTCTAAAAAGAAATCCTTAAAAAGGAGTCTAGTTATTTCTAGGTGAAAACTGTGCACAAAATAAAGTAAGGTGCAATGTATGTAATTGTAAATGGGTTATATCCACAAAACATAGTGTTTTCAAAGATATTCACATTAAAAAAAAGCTAAATAATGCACACTGGTAAAATGATCAAGTCCTTATAGATTGTAAAAAGAGCTGCTGGGTAAAGTAAAAAATGTTTAGCCATAGGTCCTGATAAAGCGAGATGAACCAGGTAACATTAACTTAATGAATTCTTGCTGCAGCATTGAAGGAGACTCCCTTGTGTCATACAATCATAGAATCACAGAATCATAGAATGTTAGAGTTGGAAGGGACCTCTTGGGTCATCTGGTCAGTGGAGTATCTAGGGGGGGGGCATCCGGGGCATGTGCCCCGGGCACAGCCGGCAGGGGGGCGCAGTCGGGCCGCCTAATGTGGCGGTCTGCAGTGTCTCCCCCGACGGCGGCATTCTGCCGCCCCCGGTCTGGGAGTCAGCTGTTCTCTGTGCCAACTGTCAAGCTGACAGCCGGCACAGAGAAGCTGCAGAGCGCCTACTCCCAACAGGTGCGGAGATGGAGGGGGGCCCCTGCAGGGTGGCTGTGGCGGGCAGGGAGAAATCCCTGCAGCTCCGCTGCCAACAAGAGAATATAGCAGCAGTGCTGCAGCGATATGTCTTCCTGCTTCCTGCCCGCGCTTCCTCTCACACAGACACGCCGCTGGATGACGTCATCATAAGAGAGATGCCGTAAAGTGGCTACCAGGTACACATAAAATTGGCCATTTTTATGCGCTAAATGCTCTCATTTTTCATATTTCTAGTGCAGTAATGCAGTTCAAATTTCGTATTTCAGGTTTGTATGTTCTAGCGCTGCAGTGTGCTGCCTTATTTATTTAACTATTTACGAGTTGGCGACTCTAGGTTCAGCACCTGTTCACACTTAGTCTATGTTTGGATGTGCAGGTCAGGTTTTTGAAATGCTTGGCAGGAAGGCCTACATTTTGGAGTTTAGATTTGATATCATGAGAAAAATCAGGTCTTTAATTCCATATCTTTTTTATGGTACTACTACTAACTATCACAATACATTGACTGATTGTTCTTCTTTGTCACAGATTTATAACTTTAGGTCCTAAACATTTAAGGTGACCTGACAGCTGATACATGCTGCCAGATCCACGGGTACTGATTGTATGATTTCAGACATGTATGTTTGACCCAGAAATGCCGCATCTACAAGTGTTTCCCTATATGCTAACATAGGGAGAGACCCGTCATTCAAGGGGAGCATGTTGGGAGAAGCCGCCAGGGACTCGACTTTTTCACTATCCACCATGCTGATTGATCCCTGGCGGATTTTAAAGTAATTTGTTCTCTGAAACTCTGCAGCATTTCAGAGTCAAGAATAAATGGCTGAAATCATACAACCAATGTGAGATGCATGCGGCTCGTTGGATCGTGTCACTTGTATCAGGGGCAGATTCCCTTTAAATTTTAATGTTTGTACAAAATATATATATATATTTAAATTTTTTTTAAATCCAGCTTTCATATGAAAATGTTTTACATTTCAGCAATGTAAAATACTACCTCAGTGCATTGGAGGAAACACTAAACAATGTCTCCACTGCTACAAAGCTCCCACTTTTATCA
Source organism: Ranitomeya imitator (assembly GCF_032444005.1). NCBI lineage: Eukaryota > Metazoa > Chordata > Amphibia > Anura > Dendrobatidae > Ranitomeya > Ranitomeya imitator. The sequence goes on along the minus strand of NC_091287.1, from coordinate 461,009,067 downwards.
TTTTAAATTGGATGGTTGTGACATTGCTAAAATTGTTGACTCTTTAGTTGGCACCTATGTCAAGCATTATTGGGAAAACTGGAATTAGTTTGCCATCCTTGCTCTCTTCCATCTGCTTCCTTCTAGGAAAACCCTGACCAGGTTCCAAAGAATTCAAGGGGTTACTTTCTTGTTAAAATATGCTGTGGGCTAGCCTGTGAGCTGTAATATGAGAGATTTGGGCTCTTATTACTAATCCTGACTTGTGGCTTTGACCTTCAATTTAAGGGCCTGTGCACACGTTTCGAATTTACTGCATTGTTGTCGCCTTTTTTTCTGCCATAACACCTGAAGGGTTTGTTCCCTAGTACCAGCAAAGTGAATGAGAATCCTGACGTCTCATGCACACGTTGCTTATTTTTAAATATGCAGCCAAAAACACATGTAAAAAACACATAAAAAATACAGCAAAAACCTATTTTACTCTGTTAATACCACTGTGTAGAAGGACAATATATACAATACCACATGTACAAATAAAGACCAATTATTCACTCTAAAAAGAAATCCTTAAAAAGGAGTCTAGTTATTTCTAGGTGAAAACTGTGCACAAAATAAAGTAAGGTGCAATGTATGTAATTGTAAATGGGTTATATCCACAAAACATAGTGTTTTCAAAGATATTCACATTAAAAAAAAAAGCTAAATAATGCACGCTGGTAAAATGATCAAGTCCTTATAGATTGTAAAAAGAGCTGCTGGGTAAAGTAAAAAATGTTTAGCCATAGGTCCTGATAAAGCGAGATGAACCAGGTACCATTAACTTAATGAATTCTTGCTGCAGCATTGAAGGAGACTCCCTTGTGTCATACAATCATAGAATCACAGAATCATAGAATGTTAGAGTTGGAAGGGACCTCTTGGGTCATCTGGTCAGTGGAGTATCTAGGGGGGGGCATCCGGGGCATGTGCCCCGGGCACAGCCGGCAGGGGGGCGCAGTCGGGCCGCCTAATGTGGCGGTCTGCAGTGTCTCCCCCGACGGCGGCATTCTGCCGTCCCCGGTCTGGGAGTCAGCTGTTCTCTGTGCCAACTGTCAAGCTGACAGCCGGCACAGAGAAGCTGCAGAGCGCCGACTCCCAACAGGTGCGGAGATGGAGGGGGGCCCCTGCAGGGTGGCTGTGGCGGGCAGGGAGAAATCCCTGCAGCTCCGCTGCCAACAAGAGAATATAGCAGCAGTGCTGCAGCGATATGTCTTCCTGCTTCCTGCCCGCGCTTCCTCTCACACAGACACGCCGCTGGATGACGTCATCATAAGAGAGATGCCGTAAAGTGGCTACCAGGTACACATAAAATTGGCCATTATTATGCACTAAACGCTCTCATTTTTCATATTTCTAGTGCAGTAATGCAGTTCAAATTTCGTATTTCAAGTTTGTATGTTCTAGCGCTGCAGTGTGCTGCCTTATTTATTTAACTATTTACGAGTTGGCGACTCTAGGTTCAGCACCTGTTCACACTTAGTCTATGTTTGGATGTGCAGGTCAGGTTTTTGAAATGTATTCTCTAGCCTTCTGATCGTGCACTCCGCCTTCTAGCCACAAGTGTTTTAATTACAGCAGGTCCAATACCCCTCCATAGAGCGAGAGAATTTTAGTCTAGGAAGAGGTTTCACATGTACCCATTCAGATGTAGACGTTTATTCTCAGCGAGGTAAGGCAAGCGTAGGACCTGGTATAAGAGAGATGCCGTAAAGTGGCTACAAGGTACACATAAAATTGGCCATTTTTATGCGCTAAACGCTCCCATTTTTCATATTTCTAGTGCAGTAATGCAGTTCAAATTTCGTATTTCAGGTTTGTATGTTCTAGCGCTGCAGTGTGCTGCCTTATTTATTTAACTATTTACGAGTTGGCGACTCTAGGTTCAGCACCTGTTCACACTTAGTCTATGTTTGGATGTGCAGGTCAGGTTTTTGAAATGTATTCTCTAGCCTTCTGATCGTGCACTCCGCCTTCTAGCCACAAGTGTTTTAATTACAGCAGGTCCAATACCCCTCCATAGAGAGAGAGAATTTTAGTCTAGGAAGAGGTTTCACATGTACCCATTCAGATGTAGACGTTTATTCTCAGCGAGGTAAGGCAAGCGTAGGACCTGGTATAAGAGAGATGCCGTAAAGTGGCTACCAGGTACACATAAAATTGGCCATTTTTATGCGCTAAACGCTCTCATTTTTCATATTTCTAGTGCAGTAATGCAGTTCAAATTTCGTATTTCAGGTTTGTATGTTCTAGCGCTGCAGTGTGCTGCCTTATTTATTTAACTATTTACGAGTTGGCGACTCTAGGTTCAGCACCTGTTCACACTTAGTCTATGTTTGGATGTGCAGGTCAGGTTTTTGAAATGCTTGGCAGGAAGGCCTACATTTTGGAGTTTAGATTTGATATCATGAGAAAAATCAGGTCTTTAATTCCATATCTTTTTTATGGTACTACTACTAACTATCACAATACATTGACTGATTGTTCTTCTTTGTCACAGATTTATAACTTTAGGTCCTAAACATTTAAGGTGACCTGACAGCTGATACATGCTGCCAGATCCACGGGTACTGATTGTATGATTTCAGACATGTATGTTTGACCCAGAAATGCCGCATCTACAAGTGTTTCCCTATATGTTAACATAGGGAGAGACCCGTCATTCAAGGGGAGCATGTTGGGAGAAGCCGCCAGGGACTCGACTTTTTGACTATCCACCATGCTGATTGATCCCTGGCGGATTTTAAAGTAATTTGTTCTCTGAAACTCTGCAGCATTTCAGAGTCAAGAATAAATGGCTGAAATCATACAACCAATGTGAGATGCATGCGGCCCGTTGGATCGTGTCACTTGTATCAGGGGCAGATTCCCTTTAAATTTTAATGTTTGTACAAAATATATATATATATATATTTACATTTTTTTTAAATCCAGCTTTCATATGAAAATGTTTTACATTTCAGCAATGTAAAATACTACCTTAGTGCATTGGAGGAAACACTAAACAATGTCTCCACTGCTACAAAGCTCCCACTTTTATCAATTTAAATTGGATTGTTGTGACATTGCTAAAATTGTTGACTCTTTAGTTGGCACCTATGTCAAGCATTATTGGGAAAACTGGAATTAGTTTGCCATCCTTGCTCTCTTCCATCTGCTTCCTTCTAGGAAAACCCTGACCAGGTTCCAAAGAATTCAAGGGGTTACTTTCTTGTTAAAATATGTTGTGGGCTAGCCTGTGAGCTGTAATATGAGAGATTTGGGCTCTTATTACTAATCCTGACTAGTGGCTTTGACTTTCAATTTAAGGTCCTGTGCACACGTTTCGAATTTACTGCATTGTTGTCGCCTTTTTTTCTGCCATAACACCTGAAGGGTTTGTTCCTTAGTACCAGCAAAGTGAATGAGAATCCTGACGTCTCATGCACACGTTGCTTATTTTTAAATATGCAGCCAAAAACACATGTAAAAAACACATAAAAAATACAGCAAAAACCTATTTTACTCTGTTAATACCACTGTGTAGAAGGACAATATATACAATACCACATGTACAAATAAAGACCAATTATTCACTCTAAAAAGAAATCCTTAAAAAGGAGTCTAGTTATTTCTAGGTGAAAACTGTGCACAAAATAAAGTAAGGTGCAATGTATGTAATTGTAAATGGGTTATATCCACAAAACATAGTGTTTTCAAAGATATTCACATTAAAAAAAAGCTAAATAATGCACACTGGTAAAATGATCAAGTCCTTATAGATTGTAAAAAGAGCTGCTGGGTAAAGTAAAAAATGTTTAGCCATAGGTCCTGATAAAGCGAGATGAACCAGGTAACATTAACTTAATGAATTCTTGCTGCAGCATTGAAGGAGACTCCCTTGTGTCATACAATCATAGAATCACAGAATCATAGAATGTTAGAGTTGGAAGGGACCTCTTGGGTCATCTGGTCAGTGGAGTATCTAGGGGGGGGGCATCCGGGGCATGTGCCCCGGGCACAGCCGGCAGGGGGGCGCAGTCGGGCCGCCTAATGTGGCGGTCTGCAGTGTCTCCCCCGACGGCGGCATTCTGCCGCCCCCGGTCTGGGAGTCAGCTGTTCTCTGTGCCAACTGTCAAGCTGACAGCTGGCACAGAGAAGCTGCAGAGCGCCTACTCCCAACAGGTGCGGAGATGGAGGGGGGCCCCTGCAGGGTGGCTGTGGCGGGCAGGGAGAAATCCCTGCAGCTCCGCTGCCAACAAGAGAATATAGCAGCAGTGCTGCAGCGATATGTCTTCCTGCTTCCTGCCCGCGCTTCCTCTCACACAGACACGCCGCTGGATGACGTCATCATAAGAGAGATGCCGTAAAGTGGCTACCAGGTACACATAAAATTGGCCATTTTTATGCGCTAAATGCTCTCATTTTTCATATTTCTAGTGCAGTAATGCAGTTCAAATTTCGTATTTCAGGTTTGTATGTTCTAGCGCTGCAGTGTGCTGCCTTATTTATTTAACTATTTACGAGTTGGCGACTCTAGGTTCAGCACCTGTTCACACTTAGTCTATGTTTGGATGTGCAGGTCAGGTTTTTGAAATGTATTCTCTAGCCTTCTGATCGTGCACTCCGCCTTCTAGCCACAAGTGTTTTAATTACAGCAGGTCCAATACCCCTCCATAGAGAGAGAGAATTTTAGTCTAGGAAGAGGTTTCACATGTACCCATTCAGATGTAGACGTTTATTCTCAGCGAGGTAAGGCAAGCGTAGGACCTGGTATAAGAGAGATGCCTTAAAGTGGCTACCAGGTACACATAAAATTGGCCATTTTTATGCGCTAAACGCTCTCATTTGTCATATTTCTAGTGCAGTAATGCAGTTCAAATTTCGTATTTCAGGTTTGTTTGTTCTAGCGCTGCAGTGTGCTGCCTTATTTATTTAACTATTTACGAGTTGGCGACTCTAGGTTCAGCACCTGTTCACACTTAGTCTATGTTTGGATGTGCAGGTCAGGTTTTTGAAATGTATTCTCTAGCCTTCTGATCGTGCACTCCGCCTTCTAGCCACAAGTGTTTTAATTACAGCAGGTCCAATACCCCTCCATAGAGAGAGAGAATTTTAGTCTAGGAAGAGGTTTCACATGTACCCATTCAGATGCAGACGTTTATTCTCAGCGAGGTAAGGCAAGCGTAGGACCTGGTATAAGAGAGATGCCGTAAAGTGGCTACCAGGTACACATAAAATTGGCCATTTTTATGCGCTAAACGCTCTCATTTTTCATATTTCTAGTGCAGTAATGCAGTTCAAATTTCGTATTTCAGGTTTGTATGTTCTAGCGCTGCAGTGTGCTGCCTTATTTATTTAACTATTTACGAGTTGGCGACTCTAGGTTCAGCACCTGTTCACACTTAGTCTATGTTTGGATGTACAGGTCAGGTTTTTGAAATGTATTCTCTAGCCTTCTGATCGTGCACTCCGCCTTCTAGCCACAAGTGTTTTAATTACAGCAGGTCCAATACCCCTCCATAGAGAGAGAGAATTTTAGTCTAGGAAGAGGTTTCACATGTACCCATTCAGATGTAGACGTTTATGCTCAGCGAGGTAAGGCAAGCGTAGGACCTGGTATAAGAGAGATGCCGTAAAGTGGCTACCAGGTACACATAAAATTGGCCATTTTTATGCGCTAAACGCTCTCATTTTTCATATTTCTAGTGCAGTAATGCAGTTCAAATTTCATATTTCAGGTTTGTATGTTCTATCGCTGCAGTGTGCTGCCTTATTTATTTAACTATTTACGAGTTGGCGACTCTAGGTTCAGCACCTGTTCACACTTAGTCTATGTTTGGATGTGCAGGTCAGGTTTTTGAAATGCTTGGCAGGAAGGCCTACATTTTGGAGTTTAGATTTGATATCATGAGAAAAATCAGGTCTTTAATTCCATATCTTTTTTATGGTACTACTACTAACTATCACAATACATTGACTGATTGTTCTTCTTTGTCACAGATTTATAACTTTAGGTCCTAAACATTTAAGGTGACCTGACAGCTGATACATGCTGCCAGATCCACGGGTACTGATTGTATGATTTCAGACATGTATGTTTGACCCAGAAATGCCGCATCTACAAGTGTTTCCCTATATGTTAACATAGGGAGAGACCCGTCATTCAAGGGGAGCATGTTGGGAGAAGCCGCCAGGGACTCGACTTTTTGACTATCCACCATGCTGATTGATCCCTGGCGGATTTTAAAGTAATTTGTTCTCTGAAACTCTGCAGCATTTCAGAGTCAAGAATAAATGGCTGAAATCATACAACCAATGTGAGATGCATGCGGCCCGTTGGATCGTGTCACTTGTATCAGGGGCAGATTCCCTTTAAATTTTAATGTTTGTACAAAATATATATATATATATATTTACATTTTTTTTAAATCCAGCTTTCATATGAAAATGTTTTACATTTCAGCAATGTAAAATACTACCTTAGTGCATTGGAGGAAACACTAAACAATGTCTCCACTGCTACAAAGCTCCCACTTTTATCAATTTAAATTGGATTGTTGTGACATTGCTAAAATTGTTGACTCTTTAGTTGGCACCTATGTCAAGCATTATTGGGAAAACTGGAATTAGTTTGCCATCCTTGCTCTCTTCCATCTGCTTCCTTCTAGGAAAACCCTGACCAGGTTCCAAAGAATTCAAGGGGTTACTTTCTTGTTAAAATATGTTGTGGGCTAGCCTGTGAGCTGTAATATGAGAGATTTGGGCTCTTATTACTAATCCTGACTAGTGGCTTTGACTTTCAATTTAAGGTCCTGTGCACACGTTTCGAATTTACTGCATTGTTGTCGCCTTTTTTTCTGCCATAACACCTGAAGGGTTTGTTCCTTAGTACCAGCAAAGTGAATGAGAATCCTGACGTCTCATGCACACGTTGCTTATTTTTAAATATGCAGCCAAAAACACATGTAAAAAACACATAAAAAATACAGCAAAAACCTATTTTACTCTGTTAATACCACTGTGTAGAAGGACAATATATACAATACCACATGTACAAATAAAGACCAATTATTCACTCTAAAAAGAAATCCTTAAAAAGGAGTCTAGTTATTTCTAGGTGAAAACTGTGCACAAAATAAAGTAAGGTGCAATGTATGTAATTGTAAATGGGTTATATCCACAAAACATAGTGTTTTCAAAGATATTCACATTAAAAAAAAGCTAAATAATGCACACTGGTAAAATGATCAAGTCCTTATAGATTGTAAAAAGAGCTGCTGGGTAAAGTAAAAAATGTTTAGCCATAGGTCCTGATAAAGCGAGATGAACCAGGTAACATTAACTTAATGAATTCTTGCTGCAGCATTGAAGGAGACTCCCTTGTGTCATACAATCATAGAATCACAGAATCATAGAATGTTAGAGTTGGAAGGGACCTCTTGGGTCATCTGGTCAGTGGAGTATCTAGGGGGGGGCATCCGGGGCATGTGCCCCGGGCACAGCCGGCAGGGGGCGCAGTCGGGCCGCCTAATGTGGCGGTCTGCAGTGTCTCCCCCGACGGCGGCATTCTGCCGCCCCCGGTCTGGGAGTCAGCTGTTCTCTGTGCCAACTGTCAAGCTGACAGCCGGCACAGAGAAGCTGCAGAGCGCCGACTCCCAACAGGTGCGGAGATGGAGGGGGGCCCCTGCAGGGTGGCTGTGGCGGGCAGGGAGAAATCCCTGCAGCTCCGCTGCCAACAAGAGAATATAGCAGCAGTGCTGCAGCGATATGTCTTCCTGCTTCCTGCCCGCGCTTCCTCTCACACAGACACGCCGCTGGATGACGTCATCATAAGAGAGATGCCGTAAAGTGGCTACCAGGTACACATAAAATTGGCCATTTTTATGCGCTAAATGCTCTCATTTTTCATATTTCTAGTGCAGTAATGCAGTTCAAATTTCGTATTTCAGGTTTGTATGTTCTAGCGCTGCAGTGTGCTGCCTTATTTATTTAACTATTTACGAGTTGGCGACTCTAGGTTCAGCACCTGTTCACACTTAGTCTATGTTTGGATGTGCAGGTCAGGTTTTTGAAATGTATTCTCTAGCCTTCTGATCGTGCACTCCGCCTTCTAGCCACAAGTGTTTTAATTACAGCAGGTCCAATACCCCTCCATAGAGAGAGAGAATTTTAGTCTAGGAAGAGGTTTCACATGTACCCATTCAGATGTAGACGTTTATTCTCAGCGAGGTAAGGCAAGCGTAGGACCTGGTATAAGAGAGATGCCTTAAAGTGGCTACCAGGTACACATAAAATTGGCCATTTTTATGCGCTAAACGCTCTCATTTGTCATATTTCTAGTGCAGTAATGCAGTTCAAATTTCGTATTTCAGGTTTGTTTGTTCTAGCGCTGCAGTGTGCTGCCTTATTTATTTAACTATTTACGAGTTGGCGACTCTAGGTTCAGCACCTGTTCACACTTAGTCTATGTTTGGATGTGCAGGTCAGGTTTTTGAAATGTATTCTCTAGCCTTCTGATCGTGCACTCCGCCTTCTAGCCACAAGTGTTTTAATTACAGCAGGTCCAATACCCCTCCATAGAGAGAGAGAATTTTAGTCTAGGAAGAGGTTTCACATGTACCCATTCAGATGCAGACGTTTATTCTCAGCGAGGTAAGGCAAGCGTAGGACCTGGTATAAGAGAGATGCCGTAAAGTGGCTACCAGGTACACATAAAATTGGCCATTTTTATGCGCTAAACGCTCTCATTTTTCATATTTCTAGTGCAGTAATGCAGTTCAAATTTCGTATTTCAGGTTTGTATGTTCTAGCGCTGCAGTGTGCTGCCTTATTTATTTAACTATTTACGAGTTGGCGACTCTAGGTTCAGCACCTGTTCACACTTAGTCTATGTTTGGATGTGCAGGTCAAGTTTTTGAAATGTATTCTCTAGCCTTCTGATCGTGCACTCCGCCTTCTAGCCACAAGTGTTTTAATTACAGCAGGTCCAATACCCCTCCATAGAGAGAGAGAATTTTTGTCTAGGAAGAGGTTTCACATGTACCCATTCAGATGTAGACGTTTATTCTCAGCGAGGTAAGGCAAGCGTAGGACCTGGTATAAGAGAGATGCCGTAACGTGGCTACCAGGTACACATAAAATTGGCCATTTTTATGCGCTAAACGCTCTCATTTTTCATATTTCTAGTGCAGTAATGCAGTTCAAATTTCGTATTTCAGGTTTGTATGTTCTATCGCTGCAGTGTGCTGCCTTATTTATTTAACTATTTACGAGTTGGCGACTCTAGGTTCAGCACCTGTTCACACTTAGTCTATGTTTGGATGTGCAGGTCAGGTTTTTGAAATGCTTGGCAGGAAGGCCTACATTTTGGAGTTTAGATTTGATATCATGAGAAAAATCAGGTCTTTAATTCCATATCTTTTTTATGGTACTACTACTAACTATCACAATACATTGACTGATTGTTCTTCTTTGTGACAGATTTATAACTTTAGGTCCTAAACATTTAAGGTGACCTGACAGCTGATACATGCTGCCAGATCCACGGGTACTGATTGTTTGATTTCAGACATGTATGTTTGACCCAGAAATGCCGCATCTACAAGTGTTTCCCTATATGCTAACATAGGGAGAGACCCGTCATTCAAGGGGAGCATGTTGGGAGAAGCCGCCAGGGACTCGACTTTTTCACTATCCACCATGCTGATTGATCCCTGGCGGATTTTAAAGTAATTTGTTCTCTGAAACTCTGCAGCATTTCAGAGTCAAGAATAAATGGCTGAAATCATACAACCAATGTGAGATGCATGCGGCTCGTTGGATCGTGTCACTTGTATCAGGGGCAGATTCCCTTTAAATTTTAATGTTTGTACAAAATATATATATATATTTAAATTTTTTTTAAATCCAGCTTTCATATGAAAATGTTTTACATTTCAGCAATGTAAAATACTACCTCAGTGCATTGGAGGAAACACTAAACAATGTCTCCACTGCTACAAAGCTCCCACTTTTATCATTTTAAATTGGATGGTTGTGACATTGCTAAAATTGTTGACTCTTTAGTTGGCACCTATGTCAAGCATTATTGGGAAAACTGGAATTAGTTTGCCATCCTTGCTCTCTTCCATCTGCTTCCTTCTAGGAAAACCCTGACCAGGTTCCAAAGAATTCAAGGGGTTACTTTCTTGTTAAAATATGCTGTGGGCTAGCCTGTGAGCTGTAATATGAGAGATTTGGGCTCTTATTACTAATCCTGACTTGTGGCTTTGACCTTCAATTTAAGGGCCTGTGCACACGTTTCGAATTTACTGCATTGTTGTCGCCTTTTTTTCTGCCATAACACCTGAAGGGTTTGTTCCCTAGTACCAGCAAAGTGAATGAGAATCCTGACGTCTCATGCACACGTTGCTTATTTTTAAATATGCAGCCAAAAACACATGTAAAAAACACATAAAAAATACAGCAAAAACCTATTTTACTCTGTTAATACCACTGTGTAGAAGGACAATATATACAATACCACATGTACAAATAAAGACCAATTATTCACTCTAAAAAGAAATCCTTAAAAAGGAGTCTAGTTATTTCTAGGTGAAAACTGTGCACAAAATAAAGTAAGGTGCAATGTATGTAATTGTAAATGGGTTATATCCACAAAACATAGTGTTTTCAAAGATATTCACATTAAAAAAAAAAGCTAAATAATGCACGCTGGTAAAATGATCAAGTCCTTATAGATTGTAAAAAGAGCTGCTGGGTAAAGTAAAAAATGTTTAGCCATAGGTCCTGATAAAGCGAGATGAACCAGGTACCATTAACTTAATGAATTCTTGCTGCAGCATTGAAGGAGACTCCCTTGTGTCATACAATCATAGAATCACAGAATCATAGAATGTTAGAGTTGGAAGGGACCTCTTGGGTCATCTGGTCAGTGGAGTATCTAGGGGGGGGCATCCGGGGCATGTGCCCCGGGCACAGCCGGCAGGGGGGCGCAGTCGGGCCGCCTAATGTGGCGGTCTGCAGTGTCTCCCCCGACGGCGGCATTCTGCCGTCCCCGGTCTGGGAGTCAGCTGTTCTCTGTGCCAACTGTCAAGCTGACAGCCGGCACAGAGAAGCTGCAGAGCGCCGACTCCCAACAGGTGCGGAGATGGAGGGGGGCCCCTGCAGGGTGGCTGTGGCGGGCAGGGAGAAATCCCTGCAGCTCCGCTGCCAACAAGAGAATATAGCAGCAGTGCTGCAGCGATATGTCTTCCTGCTTCCTGCCCGCGCTTCCTCTCACACAGACACGCCGCTGGATGACGTCATCATAAGAGAGATGCCGTAAAGTGGCTACCAGGTACACATAAAATTGGCCATTATTATGCACTAAACGCTCTCATTTTTCATATTTCTAGTGCAGTAATGCAGTTCAAATTTCGTATTTCAAGTTTGTATGTTCTAGCGCTGCAGTGTGCTGCCTTATTTATTTAACTATTTACGAGTTGGCGACTCTAGGTTCAGCACCTGTTCACACTTAGTCTATGTTTGGATGTGCAGGTCAGGTTTTTGAAATGTATTCTCTAGCCTTCTGATCGTGCACTCCGCCTTCTAGCCACAAGTGTTTTAATTACAGCAGGTCCAATACCCCTCCATAGAGCGAGAGAATTTTAGTCTAGGAAGAGGTTTCACATGTACCCATTCAGATGTAGACGTTTATTCTCAGCGAGGTAAGGCAAGCGTAGGACCTGGTATAAGAGAGATGCCGTAAAGTGGCTACAAGGTACACATAAAATTGGCCATTTTTATGCGCTAAACGCTCCCATTTTTCATATTTCTAGTGCAGTAATGCAGTTCAAATTTCGTATTTCAGGTTTGTATGTTCTAGCGCTGCAGTGTGCTGCCTTATTTATTTAACTATTTACGAGTTGGCGACTCTAGGTTCAGCACCTGTTCACACTTAGTCTATGTTTGGATGTGCAGGTCAGGTTTTTGAAATGTATTCTCTAGCCTTCTGATCTTGCACTGCGCCTTCTAGCCACAAGTGTTTTAATTACAGCAGGTCCAATACCCCTCCATAGAGAGAGAGAATTTTAGTCTAGGAAGATGTTTCACATGTTCCCATTCAGATGTAGACGTTTATTCTCAGCGAGGTAAGGCAAGCGTAGGACCTGGTATAAGAGAGATGCCGTAAAGTGGCTACCAGGTACACATAAAATTGGCCATTTTTATGCGCTAAACGCTCTCATTTTTCATATTTCTAGTGCAGTAATGCAGTTCAAATTTCGTATTTCAGGTTTGTATGTTCTAGCGCTGCAGTGTGCTGCCTTATTTATTTAACTATTTACGAGTTGGCGACTCTAGGTTCAGCACCTGTTCACACTTAGTCTATGTTTGGATGTGCAGGTCAGGTTTTTGAAATGCTTGGCAGGAAGGCCTACATTTTGGAGTTTAGATTTGATATCATGAGAAAAATCAGGTCTTTAATTCCATATCATTTTTATGGTACTACTACTAACTATCACAATACATTGACTGATTGTTCTTCTTTGTCACAGATTTATAACTTTAGGTCTTAAACATTTAAGGTGACCTGACAGCTGATACATGCTGCCAGATCCACGGGTACTGATTGTATGATTTCAGACATGTATGTTTGACCCAGAAATGCCGCATCTACAAGTGTTTCCCTATATGCTAACATAGGGAGAGACCCGTCATTCAAGGGGAGCATGTTGGGAGAAGCCGCCAGGGACTCGACTTTTTCACTATCCACCATGCTGATTGATCCCTGGCGAATTTTAAAGTAATTTGTTCTCTGAAACTCTGCAGCATTTCAGAGTCAAGAATAAATGGCTGAAAATATACAACCAATGTGAGATGCATGCGGCCCGTTGGATCGTGTCACTTGTATCAGGGGCAGATTCCCTTTAAATTTTAATGTTTGTACAAAATATATATATATATTTAAAAAAATTTTAAATCCAGCTTTCATATGAAAATGTTTTACATTTCAGCAATGTAAAATACTACCTTAGTGCATTGGAGGAAACACTAAACAATGTCTCCACTGCTACAAAGCTCCCACTTTTAGCAATTTAAATTGGATGGTTGTGACATTGCTAAAATTGTTGACTCTTTAGTTGGCACCTATGTCAAGCATTATTGGGAAAACTGGAATTAGTTTGCCATCCTTGCTCTCTTCCATCTGCTTCCTTCTAGGAAAACCCTGACCAGGTTCCAAAGAATTCAAGGGGTTACTTTCTTGTTAAAATATGCTGTGGGCTAGCCTGTGAGCTGTAATATGAGAGATTTGGGCTCTTATTACTAATCCTGACTTGTGGCTTTGACCTTCAATTTAAGGGCCTGTGCACACGTTTCGAATTTACTGCATTGTTGTCGCTAGAGTTGAGCGACCTTGACCTTTTTAGAGTCGAGCCGGGTTTTGCGAAACCCGACTATGTCCAAAGTCGGGTCGAGTGAAATCGGCCGATTATGACGTAAAGTCGGGATCGACCGAAACACGAAACCCAATGCAAGTCAATGGGGCAGCATAGTCGGCAGTGAGTGGGGGCCAGGAAAACACCTAGAGTGGCCATTTTAATGTCAAAACCATCCATTCTTCTTAATGAAGCTTGTCAAGCGTAATTTACCTTATAATAATTGGAAGGCATTTGAAATTGGGGGTCATTTGGCTAAAGTTGTGGGGGGTAGGGCTGGTTCAAGTAATTAGTGGGCCCAGGAAATCTGGACCACGTCACGGCAGTGGAGCAGGGAGAGGTAAGTATTTCAACTTTGCAAGTGCTGTGAACCTGAGCAAGCAGGGGGGGCCCACTCGTTGGCATTGGCACTGGCACAGGGCCCCTCAAAGTACAGCGGTGTGTTTGCACGGCGGGGGCGCCTCCCACCGGCAGCAACACTTTTGCGTACTATGAGAGGCCCTGTGCCAGTGACGTCGCCAACTAGTATTCCTCCCCCCACCTGATGAAGGAACCTGCACTTTCATCTGCACCTTCCTCTTTGTCCCCGTGTAAGGTGGTATGGTATGCGGGAAGAGCAACCTGACTTTCAGCAGGGTCACAATGTTGTTGTGTAGCGTGCACGGGGAATGTTGCGTTATGGGTCAATGTACCAGCAGACTCATCTATCACTGGCTGGGCAATGGGCACGATGAAGTGGAAACACAGATATAGGCCCAAAGAAGAAAGTGGGCTAAATGCAGTTCAAAATTGGTAACACAGGAATAACCAGGGGGCATTGCAGTGGAGGACAACTGGAATGAGAGGCTGACACAGAGAGTAGGGCCAAATCAGTAAGTAGTCGAAATGCAGTTCAAAATTGGCAACCGTAGTAAACAGGCGGCACAGCTTTGTTCAGTGGAGGAGAACAGCAAGGAGTGGCAGACACCGATAGTAGGCCCCAAACCAACTAGTACGCCAAATGCAGTTGTTCCATTTAACCACAATTTAATGAGAGCCTGAAGATAGAAGCTCAGGAAAGGCAACCTGGGGAACACCTTGGAGTGTAACACACCATCTCTCTCCACCCCATACCCATTTTGTATGGCCTAATGCAGTGTACTTTTCTACAACTACTAAACGAGAGTCGGAAGACCGAAGCAATGGCAAGGAAACCTGGGGAACACCTTAGAGTGTAACACACCCTCTCTCTACACCCCATACCCAATTTGAAGGCCTAATGCAGTGTAGTTTCCAAGAACTACTAAACGAGAGCCGGAAGATCGAAGCTCAGGAAAGGCAACCTGGGGAACACCTTGGAGTGTAACACACCCTCTCGCTACACCCCATACCCAATTTGAAGGCCTAATGCAGCGTAGTTTCCAACAACTACTAAACGAGAGCCGGAAGATCGAAGCTCAGGAAAGGCAACCTGGGGAACACCTTGGAGTGTAACAAACCCTCTCTCTACACCCCATACCCAATTTGTAGGCCTAATGCAGCGTAGTTTCCGACAACTACTAAACGAGAGCATGAAGATCGAAGCTCAGGAAAGGCAACCTGGGGAACACCTTGGAGTGTAACACACCCTCTCTCTACACCCCATACCCAATTTGTAGGCCTAATGCAGCGTAGTTTCCGACAACTACTAAACGAGAGCCGGAATATCGAAGCTCAGGAAAGGCAACCTGGGGAACACCTTGGAGTGTAACACACCCTCTCTCTACGCCCCATACCCAATTTGTAGGCCTAATGCAGCGTAGTTTCCGACAACTACTAAACGAGAGCCGGAATATCGAAGCTCAGGAAAGGCAACCTGGGGAACACCTTGGAGTGTAACACACCCTCTCTCTACACCCCATACCCAATTTGAAGGCCTAATGCAGTGTAGTTTCCAAGAACTACTAAACGAGAGCCGGAAGATCGAAGCTCAGGAAAGGCAACCTGGGGAACACCTTGGAGTGTAACACACCCTCTCGCTACACCCCATACCCAATTTGAAGGCCTAATGCAGCGTAGTTTCCAACAACTACTAAACGAGAGCCGGAAGATCGAAGCTCAGGAAAGGCAACCTGGGGAACACCTTGGAGTGGAACACACCATCTCTCTACACCCCATACCCAATTTGAAGGCCTAATGCAGAGTAGTTTCCAAGAACTACTAAACGAGAGCCGGAAGATCGAAGCTCAGGAAAGGCAACCTGGGGAACACCTTGGAGTGTAACACAACGTCTCTCTACACGACGGAAGGGCTGATTCTTAGGAAGGAAGGCTGTTGGAAATAAGCATTGCGCGTCCGAGGGTGATTATATTCTTATTAGGTATATACTCACCCTCGGACGCGCCCTGCTTCTTTATTTGGAATGAATGTTTATTTGCAATGTGGTGTTGACTTTCTCTATTATTTTGGTAATTAATGATTTTATTATTTTCATTATTTTGCATCTTCTCGGCAATAATATAAAGAAGACGCGACAGGACAACACTCGGTGGATGCCATATGTGTGTTTTCAATTTAAAAAAACTTTCAGTTAACTACTTGCAGGAGAAAGTAATTGTAGCTGGTGGCCATTTTTAGTACTGTACCAGATTAGAGTTGTGTGTTTGTTTTTAATGTTAAAATGTCTGCATTTGATATCTCACCAGTATTTTCTTTTTTATAAGCAAAATACTTATTTTTATATTTTCTGATGTTGGTTCCAGGGGTACACGGCCAGCAGTGCCCTGGTCAGTGTAGTAGTAGTTGAAAGAATGGACCGCAGACAGGCATCGAAGGCCTAAAATAATAACACATGGCTGTAGGCAATTTTAAATTGGTTCCAGGGGTACACGGACAGCAGTGGTGTGGTCAGTGGAGGCCTAGTGGAAGGAGTGACCGCAGACAGGCATCGAAGGCCTAAAATAATAACACATGGCTGTAGGCAATTTTAAATTGGTTCCAGGGGTACACGGGCAGCAGTGACCTGGTCAGTGTAGTAGTAGTTGAAAGAATGGACCGCAGACAGGCATCGAAGGCCTAAAATAAAAAAATTGGGCTGGCTGTAGGCAATTTTAAATTGGTTCCAGGGGTACACGGGCAGCAGTGGTGTGGTCAGTGGAGGCCTAGTGGAAGGAGTGACCGCAGACAGGCATCGAAGGCCTAAAATAATAACACATGGCTGTAGGCAATTTTAAATTGGTTCCAGGGGTACACGGGCAGCAGTGACCTGGTCAGTGTAGTAGTAGTTGAAAAAATGGACCGCAGACAGGCATCGAATGCCTAAAATAATAACACATGGCTGTAGGCAATTTTAAATTGGTTACAGGGGTACACGGACAGCAGTGACCTGGTCAGTGTAGTAGTAGTTGAAAGAATGGACCGCAGACAGGCATCGAAGGCCTAAAATAAAAAAATTGGGCTGGCTGTAGGCAATTTTAAATTGGTTCCAGGGGTACACGGACAGCAGTGGTGTGGTCAGTGGAGGCCTAGTGGAAGGAGTGACCGCAGACAGGCATCGAAGGCCTAAAATAATAACACATGGCTGTAGGCAATTTTAAATTGGTTCCAGGGGTACACGGACAGCAGTGGTGTGGTCAGTGGAGGCCTAGTGGAAGGAGTGACCGCAGACAGGCATCGAAGGCCTAAAATAATAACACATGGCTGTAGGCAATTTTAAATTGGTTCCAGGGGTACATGGACAGCAGTGACCTGGTCAGTGTAGTAGTAGTTGAAAGAATGGACCGCAGACAGGCATCGAAGGCCTAAAATAAAAAAATTGGGCTGGCTGTAGGCAATTTTAAATTGGTTCCAGGGGTACACGGGCAGCAGTGACCTGGTCAGTGTAGTAGTAGTTGAAGGAATGGACCGCAGACAGGCTTAGAAGGCCTAACATAACAAACTTGGGCTGGCTGTAGGCACTTTTAAATTGGTTCCAGGGGTACACGGGCAGCAGTGGTCTGGTCAGTGGAAGTCTAGTGGAAGGAGTGACCGCAGACAGGCTTCCAAGGCCTAACATAACAAACTTGGGCTGGCTGTAGGCACTTTTAAATTGGTTCCAGGGGTACACGGGCAGCAGTGGTCTGGTCAGTGGAAGTCTAGTGGAAGGAGTGACCGCAGACAGGCTTCCAAGGCCTAACATAACAAACTTGGGCTGGCTGTAGGCACTTTTAAATTGGTTCCAGGGGTACACGGGCAGCAGTGGTCTGGTCAGTGGAAGTCTAGTGGAAGGAGTGACCGCAGACAGGCTTCCAAGGCCTAACATAACAAACTTGGGCTGGCTGTAGGCACTTTTAAATTGGTTCCAGGGGTACACGGGCAGCAGTGGTCTGGTCAGTGGAAGTCTAGTGGAAGGAGTGACCGCAGACAGGCTTCCAAGGCCTAACATAACAAACTTGGGCTGGCTGTAGGCACTTTTAAATTGGTTCCAGGGGTACACGGGCAGCAGTGGTCTGGTCAGTGGAAGTCTAGTGGAAGGAGTGACCGCAGACAGGCTTCGAAGGCCTAACATAACAAAATTGGGCTGGCTGTAGGCACTTTAAATTGGTTCCAGGGGTACATGGGCAGCAGTGTATGGTCAGTGGAAGTCTAGTGGAAGGAGTGACGGCAGACAGTCTTCGAAGGCCTAACATAACAAAATTGGGCTGACTGTAGGCACTTTTAAATTGGTTCCAGGGTAACACGGCCAGCAGTGGCCTGGTCAGTGTAGTAGTTGTAGAAAGAAGGGACCGCAGACAGGCTTCGAAGGCCTAACATAACAAAAATGTCAAAACAATGGTATTGTCAGTGCCAGGCATTGAAGGATGTCAGCGGCTAGACTACACATTGGTGAAGCTGTGAGAGATAATTTTGCTACTGGTAGAGCACTGTTTGAGCTGGGGGGGGAACTGTCTTGTGGCCGGCGGTACAGGCACAGGGCCCCTCATATTACAACGGTGTGTCTGACGTTGGGTGCGCACCACCACCGCCAGAGACACTTTATTGTACTATGAGGGACCCAGTGGCAGTGCCGTCGACCAAAAGCGGCCACACCCACCTCTTCAGACAAACAGCACTCTCAAGGGTCCAAGCGCAAAGTGGCGATAGCACGGCCCCGTGTGGGGAGTTTGGCCATTTCGTGAGGTGGAAACATGTCGTATGCTGGACAATCAGGTGAAGAAAATTACGAGATTGGAAAAGTCATTCAGAATAGTCCACAGGCAAGACCTTTTCATAGGAAAGCTAGGTGTCAGCCGGGCAGGGTGGGGCAAAAGATTTTGAAATCCAGTTGTGGTTCATTTTAATGAAGGTTAGATCATCTACATTTTGGGTAGCCAGACGAGTCCTTTTTTCTGTTAGTATTGAACCTGCAGCACTGAATACTCTTTCTGATAGGACACTAGCTGCCGGGCAAGCAAGCTCCTGCAATGCATATTCTGCCAATTCTGGCCAGGTGTCTAATTTGGATGCCCAGTAATCAAATGGGAATGACGGTTGAGGGAGAACGTCGATAAGGGATGAAAAATAGTTTGTAACCATACTGGACAAATGTTGTCTCCTGTCACTTTGAATTGATGCTGCAGTACCTGTCCTGTCTGCGGTCATAGAAAAATCACTCCACAACCTGGTCAGAAAACCCCTCTGTCCAACGCCACTTCTGATTTCTGCCCCTCTAACACCTCTGGTCTGCTGGCCCCTGGAGCTCGTGTGAGAACGATCACGGGCGCTGTGTGCAGGGAATGCCAGAAGCAAACGGTCAACAAGAGTTGATTGTTTTGTTGCTAATATTAGTTCCAAGTTCTCATGTGGCATAATATTTTGCAATTTGCCTTTATAGCGAGGATCAAGGAGGCAGGCCAACCAGTAATCGTCATCGTTCATCATTTTTGTAATGCGTGTGTCCCTTTTGAGGATACGCAAGGCATAATCCGCCATGTGGGCCAAAGTTCCCGTTGTCAAATCTGCGGTTGTGCTTGGTTGAGGGGCAGTTGCAGGCAAATCTACGTCACTTGTGTCCCTCAAAAAACCAGAACCCGGCCTTGCCACGCCACCAATTTCCCGTGCCCCCGGGAAAGCTTCCTCATTAAAAATATACTCATCCCCATCATCCTCCTCATCCTCCACCTCCTCTTCGCCCGGTACCTCGTCATGTACACTGCCCTGACCAGACAATCGCTGACTGTCATCAAGGCTTTCCTCTTCCTCTGGTGCAGACGCCTGATCCTTTATGTGCGTCAAACTTTGCATCAGCAGACGCATTAGGGGGATGCTCATGCTTATTATGGCGTTGTCTGCACTAACCAGCCGTGTGCATTCCTCAAAACACTGAAGGACTTGACACATGTCTTGAATCTTCGACCACTGCACACCTGACAACTCCATGTCTGCCATCCTACTGCCTGCCCGTGTATGTGTATCCTCCCACAAAAACATAACAGCCCGCCTCTGTTCGCACAGTCTCTGAAGCATGTGCAGTGTTGAGTTCCACCTTGTTGCAACGTCTATGATTAGGCGATGCTGGGGAAGGTTCAAAGAACGCTGATAGGTCTGCATACGGCTGGAGTGTACAGGCGAACGGCGGATATGTGCGCAAAGTCCACGCACTTTGAGGAGCAGGTCGGATAACCCCGGATAACTTTTCAGGAAGCACTGCACCACCAGGTTTAAGGTGTGAGCCAGGCAAGGAATGTGTTTCAGTTGGGAAAGGGAGATGGCAGCCATGAAATTCCTTCCGTTATCACTCACTACCTTGCCTGCCTCAAGATCTACAGTGCCCAGCCACGACTGCGTTTCTTGCTGCAAGAACTCGGACAGAACTTCCGCGGTGTGTCTATTGTCGCCCAAACACTTCATAGCCAATACAGCCTGCTGACGTATGCCAGTAGCTGCCCCATAATGGGAGACCTGGTGTGCAACAGTGGCAGGTGCGGATGGAGTGTTTGTGCGACTGCGGTCTGTGGACGAGCTCTTGCTTCTGCAGGAGGACGAGGAGGAGGAGGAGGAGGGGGTGCGAACGGCTACAGACAACTGTTTACTAGACCGTGGGCTAGGCAGAACTGTCCCAAACTTGCTGTCCCCTGTGGACCCTGAATCCACCACATTTACCCAGTGTGCCGTGATGGACACGTAACGTCCCTGGCCATGCCTACTGGTCCATGCATCTGTTGTCAGGTGCACCTTTGTGCTCACAGATTGCCTGAGTGCATGGACGATGCGCTCTTTAACATGCTGGTGGAGGGCTGGGATGGCTTTTCTGGAAAAAAAGTGTCGACTGGGTAGCTCGTAGCGTGGTACAGCGTAGTCCATCAGGTCTTTGAAAGCTTCGCTTTCAACTAACCGGTAGGGCATCATCTCTAACGAGATTAGTCTAGCTATGTGGGCGTTCAAACCCTGTGTACGCGGATGCGAGGCTAAGTATTTCCTTTTTCTAACCATAGTCTCATGTAGGGTGAGCTGGACTGGAGAGCTGGAGATCGTGGAACTAGCGGGGGTGCCGGTGGACATGGCAGACTGAGAGACGGTGGGAGATGGTATTGTTGCCGCCGGTGCCCTAGATGCAGTGTTTCCTACTACGAAACTGGTGATTCCCTGACCCTGACTGCTTTGGCCTGGCAAAGATACCTGCACAGATACAGCAGGTGGTGCGCTAAATGGTGGTCCTACACTGCCGGAAGGGATGTTGCGTTGATGACTAGCTTCATTGGCCGAGGGTGCAACAACCTTAAGGGACGTTTGGTAGTTAGTCCAAGCTTTCAAATGCATGGTGGTTAAATGTCTATGCATGCAACTAGTATTGAGACTTTTCAGATTCTGACCTCTGCTTAAGGAAGTAGAACATTTTTGACAGATGACTTTGCGCTGATCAATTGGATGTTGTTTAAAAAAATGCCAGACTGCACTCTTTCTAGCATCGGATACCTTTTCAGGCATTGCAGACTGAGCTTTAACCGGATGGCCACGCTGTCCTCCACCAGGTTTTGGCTTTGCCACGCGTTTTGGGCAAGATACGGGCCCGGCAGATGGAACCTGTGGCGATGTTGATGCCTGCTGCGGCCCCTCCTCCTCCTCTGCTTCAGAACTGCTGCCGCCTGCACCCTGTTCCCCCAATGGCTGCCAATCGGGGTCAAGAACTGGGTCATCTAATAACTCTTCTTGTACCTCCTGCGCAACTTCGTCTGTGTCACCGTGTCGTTCGGTGGTATAGCGTTCGTGATGGGGCAACATAGTCTCATCAGGGTCTGATTCTTGATCAGCACCCTGCGAGGGCAATGTTGTGGTCTGAGTCAAAGGACCAGCATAGTAGTCTGGCTGTGGCTGTGCGTCAGTGCACTCCATGTCAGATTCAATTTGTAATGGGCATGGACTGTTAACTGCTTCACTTTCTAAGCCAGGGACGGTATGTGTAAAGAGCTCCATGGAGTAACCCGTTGTGTCGCCTGCTGCATTCTTCTCTGTTGTTGTTTTTGCTGAAGAGGACAAGGAAGTGACTTGTCCCTGACCGTGAACATCCACTAACGACGCGCTGCTTTTACTTTTACCAGTTTCACGAGATGAGGCAAAAGAGCTAGAGGCTGAGTCAGCAAGATAAGCCAAAACTTGCTCTTGCTGCTCCGGCTTTAAAAGCGGTTTTCCTAATCCCAGAAAAGGGAGCGTTCGAGGCCTTGTGTAGCCGGACGACGAACCTGGCTCCACAGCTCCAGACTTAGGTGCAATATTTTTTCCCCCACGACCACCTGATGCTCCACCACTACCACTACCCTCATTACCAGCTGACAATGAACGCCCCCGGCCACGACCTCTTCCACTAGACTTCCTCATTGTTTTAAAAACGTAACCAAACTAACGTTATTTGTTGCAGTCACACAACTTACACGGTGAGCTATAACTTCAGTATGATTTAGCTACCCCTTTACAGGTTGGTGAGACCACAGCGAAAATCAGGCCCAATGTTACACACTCTTTTTTTGGTGGCTGCAAATTAGAGAGATGCCCCACACGCAGGACTGTCACTGAAGCACAAATGTTAATATTAATGTCACACTATTATTTTTTTTTTATTTTTATTTTTTTCAGGAACACTTTAGAAACCCCCCAAAAAAAAAAAAATAGATTTTTGCAGGGAGAATTTAGAAAACAAATGTAACAAACTATATGCTTTCTATGGGCCACTGAGTGAGAGATGACGCACACAGGAATCAGGAGTGGCACACAAGCCCAGAGGCCAATATTTTTCTACCAATGATTGATGGAGTTATTTTCTCTGGTAGATTTTGGAACCCAAATCAAGGAAAAAAAATGTAGGCTTTCTATGGACCACAATTGGAGAGAGAGAGAGAGAGAGATGGCACACCCAGGAGTCAAGACTGGCACACAAGCAGAAAGGCCAATATTAATCTCCCACTGTTTTTTTTTTTTTGTTTTTTTTTTTTTTTTTTTTTCAGGGAGACTTTAGAAAAAAAAATAATAAAAAAAATATGATTTTATCAGGAAGAATTTAGAAACCAAATAAAATAAAATGATTTTTTCAGGGAGAATTTATAAAACAAATAAAAACAAAAATAGGCGTTCTATGGCCCACTGACTGAGAGATGACGCACACAGGAGTCAGGAGTGGCACACAAACCCAGAGGCCAATATTTTTCTACCAATGATTGATGTAGTTATTTTCTCTGGTAGATTTTAGAACCCAAATCAAGGAAAAAAAATATAGGCTTTCTATGGACCACAATTGGAGAGAGAGAGAGAGAGAGAGAGAGAGAGAGAGAGAGAGAGAGAGAGATGGCACACCCAGGAGTCAAGACTGGCACACAAGCAGAAAGGCCAATATTAATCTCCCACTGTTTTTTTTGGTTGTTTTTTTTTTTTTTTTTTTCAGGGAGACTTTAGAAAAAAAAATAATAAAAAAAATATGATTTTATCAGGAAGAATTTAGAAACCAAATAAAATAAAATGATTTTTTCAGGGAGAATTTATAAAACAAATAAAACCAAAAATAGGCGTTCTATGGCCCACTGACTGAGAGATGACGCACCCAGGAGTCAAGACTGGCACACAAGCAGAAAGGCCAATATTAATCTCCCACTGTTTTTTTTGGTTGTTTTTTTTTTTTTTTTTTCAGGGAGACTTTAGAAAAAAAAATAATAAAAAAAATATGATTTTATCAGGAAGAATTTAGAAACCAAATAAAATAAAATGATTTTTTCAGGGAGAATTTATAAAACAAATAAAACCAAAAATAGGCGTTCTATGGCCCACTGACTGAGAGATGACGCACCCAGGAGTCAAGACTGGCACACAAGCAGAAAGGCCAATATTAATCTCCCACTGTTTTTTTTTTTTTTTTTCAGGGAGACTTTAGAAAAAAAAATAATAAAAAAAATATGATTTTATCAGGAAGAATTTAGAAACCAAATAAAATAAAATGATTTTTTCAGGGAGAATTTAGAAAACAAATAAAACCAAAAATAGGCGTTCTATGGCCCACTGACTGAGAGATGACGCACACAGGAGTCAGGAGTGGCACACAAACCCAGAGGCCAATATTTTTCTACCAATGATTGATGTAGTTATTTTCTCTGGTAGATTTTAGAACCCAAATCAAGGAAAAAAAATATAGGCTTTCTATGGACCACAATTGGAGAGAGAGAGAGAGAGAGAGAGAGAGAGAGATGGCACACCCAGGAGTCAAGACTGGCACACAAGCAGAAAGGCCAATATTAATCTCCCACTGTTTTTTTGGTTGTTTTTTTTTTTTTTTTTTCAGGGAGACTTTAGAAATAAAAATAATAAAAAAAATATGATTTTATCAGGAAGAATTTAGAAACCAAATAAAATAAAATGATTTTTTCAGGGAGAATTTAGAAAACAAATAAAACCAAAAATATGCGTTCTATGGCCCACTGACTGAGAGAGAGAGAGAGATGGAACGCTTAGTACTGGCACACAAGCCCAAAGGGCAATATTAATCTCCCTTTTTTTTTCCAGGGAGAATTTCTGAAACCCAAAAAAAAAATAAAATAGGCTTTCTATGGCCCACTATTTGTGAGAGAGATGGGACGCTCAGGACTGGCACAGATGGCACGCTCAGGACTGGCACAGAAGCCCAGAGGCCAATATTAATCTCCCTTTTTTTCTGGGAGAATTTATAAAACCAAAAAAATATTTAAATAGGCTTTCTATGGCCCACTATTTGTGAGAGAGATGGCACGCTCAGGACTGGCACAGATGGCACGCTCACAACTGGCACACAAGCCCAGAGGCCAATATTAATCTCCCTTTTTTCAGGGAGAATTTCTAAAACCCAAAAAAAAAATAAAATAGGCTTTCTATGGCCCACTATTTGTGAGAGAGATGGGACGCTCAGGACTGGCACAGATGGCACGCTCAGGACTGGCACAGAAGCCCAGAGGCCAATATTAATCTCCCTTTTTTTCTGGGAGAATTTATAAAACCAAAAAAATATTTAAATAGGCTTTCTATGGCCCACTATTTGTGAGAGAGATGGCACGCTCAGGACTGGCACAGATGGCACGCTCACAACTGGCACACAAGCCCAGAGGCCAATATTAATCTCCCTTTTTTCAGGGAAAATTGATAAAACAAAAAAAAAAATTAAATAGGCTTTCTATGGCCCACTATTTGTGAGAGAGATGGCACGCTCAGGGCTGGCTGGCACAGATGGCACGCTCAGGACTGGCACACAAGCCCAGAGGCCAATATTAATCTCCCTTTTTTTCTGGGAGAATTTATAAAACCAAAAAAATATTTAAATAGGCTTTCTATGGCCCACTATTTGTGAGAGAGATGGCACGCTCAGGACTGGCACAGATGGCACGCTCACAACTGGCACACAAGCCCAGAGGCCAATATTAATCTCCCTTTTTTCAGGGAAAATTTATAAAACAAAAAAAAAAATTAAATAGGCTTTCTATGGCCCACTATTTGTGAGAGAGATGGCACGCTCAGGGCTGGCACAGATGGCACGCTCAGGACTGGCACACAAGCCCAGAGGCCAATATTAATCTCCCTTTTTTTCAGGGAGAATTTATAAAACCAAAAAAATAAATAAATAGGCTTTCTATGGCCCACTATTTGTGAGAGAGATGGCACACTCAGGACTGGCACACAAGCCCAAAGGCCAATATTAATCTCCCACTGTATTTTTATCAGGGAGAATTTATACACCCCACAAAAAAAAATACAGAAAAATGAAAAGGCTTTCTATGGCCCACTATGTGAGAGAGATGGCACACACAGGGATGGCACTCTAGCAGAAATGCCAAATTGCCAATCTTAATCTCCCACCAAAAAAAAAAAAAAAAAAAAAACAGGGAATGTCCTACAATTACTATCTCCCTGCCTGCAGTAATCTCAGCCAGGTATGGCAGGCAGCTACTATCTCCCTGCCTGCAGTAATCTCAGCCAGGTATGGCAGGCAGCAATAAGGAGTGGACTGATGCACAAATGAAATAAAAAGTGTGGACAAACAAAAAAGATAGCTGTGCAGAAAGGAAGGAACAAGAGGATTTGTGCTTTGAAAAAAGCAGTTGGTTTGCACAGCGGCGTACACACAGCAATGCAGCTATCAGGGAGCCTTCTAGGGCAGCCCAATGAGCTACAGCGCTGAGGGGAAAAAAAAAAAAAAAAAAACTTCCACTGTCCCTGCACACCGAGGGTGGTGTTGGACAGTGCAAATCGCTGCAGCACAAGCGGTTTTGTGGTTAATGGACCCTGCCTAACGCTATCCCTGCTTCTGACAAAGCGGCAGCAACCTCTCCCTAAGCTCAGATCAGCAGCAGTAAGATGGCGGTCGGCGGGAACGCCTCTTTATAGCCCCTGTGACGTCGCAGACAGCAAGCCAATCACTGCAATGCCCTTCTCTAAGATGGTGGGGACCAGGACCTATGTCATCACGCTGCCCACACTCTGCGTTTACCTTCATTGGCTGAGAAATGGCGCTTTTCGCGTCATTGAAACGCGACTTTGGCGCGAAAGTCGCGTACCGCATGGCCGACCCCGCACAGGGGTCGGATCGGGTTTCATGAAACCCCGACTTAGCCAAAAGTCGGCGACTTTTGAAAATGTTCGACCCGTTTCGCTCAACCCTAGTTGTCGCCTTTTTTTCTGCCATAACACCTGAAGGGTTTGTTCCCTAGTACCAGCAAAGTGAATGAGAATCCTGACGTCTCATGCACACGTTGCTTATTTTTAAATATGCAGCCAAAAACACATGTAAAAAACACATAAAAAATACAGCAAAAACCTATTTTACTCTGTTAATACCACTGTGTAGAATGACAATATATACAATACCACATGTACAAATAAAGACCAATTATTCACTCTAAAAAGAAATCCTTAAAAAGGAGTCTAGTTATTTCTAGGTGAAAACTGTGCACAAAATAAAGTAAGGTGCAATGTATGTAATTGTAAATGGGTTATATCCACAAAACATAGTGTTTTCAAAGATATTCACATTAAAAAAAAAGCTAAATAATGCACACTGGTAAAATGATCAAGTCCTTATAGATTGTAAAAAGAGCTGCTGGGTAAAGTAAAAAATGTTTAGCCATAGGTCCTGATAAAGCGAGATGAACCAGGTACCATTAACTTAATGAATTCTTGCTGCAGCATTGAAGGAGACTCCCTTGTGTCATACAATCATAGAATCACAGAATCATAGAATGTTAGAGTTGGAAGGGACCTCTTGGGTCATCTGGTCAGTGGAGTATCTAGGGAAGGGGCATCCGGGGCATGTGCCCCGGGCACAGC
Source organism: Ranitomeya imitator (assembly GCF_032444005.1). Lineage (NCBI taxonomy): Eukaryota > Metazoa > Chordata > Amphibia > Anura > Dendrobatidae > Ranitomeya > Ranitomeya imitator. The sequence goes on along the minus strand of NC_091287.1, from coordinate 460,981,906 downwards.
CGGCAGGGGGGCGCAGTCGGGCCGCCTAATGTGGCGATCTGCAGTGTCTCCCCCGACGGCGGCATTCTGCCGCCCCCGGTCTGGGAGTCAGCTGTTCTCTGTGCCAACTGTCAAGCTGACAGCCGGCACAGAGAAGCTGCAGAGCGCCGACTCCCAACAGGTGCGGAGATGGAGGGGGGCCCCTGCAGGGTGGCTGTGGCGGGCAGGGAGAAATCCCTGCAGCTCCGCTGCCAACAAGAGAATATAGCAGCAGTGCTGCAGCGATATGTCTTCCTGCTTCCTGCCCGCGCTTCCTCTCACACAGATACGCCGCTGGATGACGTCATCATAAGAGAGATGCCGTAAAGTGGCTACCAGGTACACATAAAATTGGCCATTATTATGCGCTAAACGCTCTCATTTTTCATATTTCTAGTGCAGTAATGCAGTTCAAATTTCGTATTTCAAGTTTGTATGTTCTAGCGCTGCAGTGTGCGGCCTTATTTATTTAACTATTTACGAGTTGGCGACTCTAGGTTCAGCACCTGTTCACACTTAGTCTATGTTTGGATGTGCAGGTCAGGTTTTTGAAATGTATTCTCTAGCCTTCTGATCGTGCACTCCGCCTTCTAGCCACAAGTGTTTTAATTACAGCAGGTCCAATACCCCTCCATAGAGAGAGAGAATTTTAGTCTAGGAAGAGGTTTCACATGTACCCATTCAGATGTAGACGTTTATTCTCAGCGAGGTAAGGCAAGCGTAGGACCTGGTATAAGAGAGATGCCGTAAAGTGGCTACCAGGTACACATAAAATTGGCCATTTTTATGCGCTAAACGCTCCCATTTTTCATATTTCTAGTGCAGTAATGCAGTTCAAATTTCGTATTTCAGGTTTGTATGTTCTAGCGCTGCAGTGTGCTGCCTTATTTATTTAACTATTTACGAGTTGGCGACTCTAGGTTCAGCACCTGTTCACACTTAGTCTATGTTTGGATGTGCAGGTCAGGTTTTTGAAATGTATTCTCTAGCCTTCTGATCGTGCACTCCGCCTTCTAGCCACAAGTGTTTTAATTACAGCAGGTCCAATACCCCTCCATAGAGAGAGAGAATTTTAGTCTAGGAAGAGGTTTCACATGTACCCATTCAGATGTAGACGTTTATTCTCAGCGAGGTAAGGCAAGCGTAGGACCTGGTATAAGAGAGATGTCGTAAAGTGGCTACCAGGTACACATAAAATTGGCCATTTTTATGCGCTAAACGCTCTCATTTTTCATATTTCTAGTGCAGTAATGCAGTTCAAATTTCGTATTTCAGGTTTGTATGTTCTAGCGCTGCAGTGTGCTGCCTTATTTATTTAACTATTTACGAGTTGGCGACTCTAGGTTCAGCACCTGTTCACACTTAGTCTATGTTTGGATGTGCAGGTCAGGTTTTTGAAATGTATTCTCTAGCCTTCTGATCGTGCACTCCGCCTTCTAGCCACAAGTGTTTTAATTACAGCAGGTCCAATACCCCTCCATAGAGAGAGAGAATTTTAGTCTAGGAAGAGGTTTCACATGTACCCATTCAGATGTAGACATTTATTCTCAGCGAGGTAAGGCAAGCGTAGGACCTGGTATAAGAGAGATGCCGTAACGTGGCTACCAGGTACACATAAAATTGGCCATTTTTATGCGCTAAACGCTCTCATTTTTCATATTTCTAGTGCAGTAATGCAGTTCAAATTTCGTATTTCAGGTTTGTATGTTCTAGCGCTGCAGTGTGCTGCCTTATTTATTTAACTATTTACGAGTTGGCGACTCTAGGTTCAGCACCTGTTCACACTTAGTCTATGTTTGGATGTGCAGGTCAGGTTTTTGAAATGCTTGGCAGGAAGGCCTACATTTTGGAGTTTAGATTTGATATCATGAGAAAAATCAGGTCTTTAATTCCATATCTTTTTTATGGTACTACTACTAACTATCACAATACATTGACTGATTGTTCTTCTTTGTCACAGATTTATAACTTTAGGTCCTAAATATTTAAGGTGACCTGACAGCTGATACATGCTGCCAGATCCACGGGTACTGATTGTATGATTTCAGACATGTATGTTTGACCCAGAAATGCCGCATCTACAAGTGTTTCCCTATATGCTAACATAGGGAGAGACCCGTCATTCAAGGGGAGCATGTTGGGAGAAGCCGCCAGGGACTCGACTTTTTCACTATCCACCATGCTGATTGATCCCTGGCGGATTTTAAACTAATTTGATCTCTGAAACTCTGCAGCATTTCAGAGTCAAGAATAAATGGCTGAAATCATACAACCAATGTGAGATGCATGCGGCCCGTTGGATCGTGTCACTTGTATCAGGGGCAGATTCCCTTTAAATTTTAATGTTTGTACAAAATATATATATATATATTTAAAAAATTTTTAAATCCAGCTTTCATATGAAAATGTTTTACATTTCAGCAATGTAAAATACTACCTTAGTGCATTGGAGGAAACACTAAACAATGTCTCCACTGCTACAAAGCTCCCACTTTTAGCAATTTAAATTGGATGGTTGTGACATTGCTAAAATTGTTGACTCTTTAGTTGGCACCTATGTCAAGCATTATTGGGAAAACTGGAATTAGTTTGCCATCCTTGCTCTCTTCCATCTGCTTCCTTCTAGGAAAACCCTGACCAGGTTCCAAAGAATTCAAGGGGTTACTTTCTTGTTAAAATATGCTGTGGGCTAGCCTGTGAGCTGTAATATGAGAGATTTGGGCTCTTATTACTAATCCTGACTTGTGGCTTTGACCTTCAATTTAAGGGCCTGTGCACACGTTTCGAATTACTGCATTGTTGTCGCCTTTTTTTCTGCCATAACACCTGAAGGGTTTGTTCCCTAGTACCAGCAAAGTGAATGAGAATCCTGACGTCTCATGCACACGTTGCTTATTTTTAAATATGCAGCCAAAAACACATGTAAAAAACACATAAAAAATACAGCAAAAACCTATTTTACTCTGTTAATACCACTGTGTAGAAGGACAATATATACAATACCACATGTACAAATAAAGACCAATTATTCACTCTAAAAAGAAATCCTTAAAAAGGAGTCTAGTTATTTCTAGGTGAAAACTGTGCACAAAATAAAGTAAGGTGCAATGTATGTAATTGTAAATGGGTTATATCCACAAAACATAGTGTTTTCAAAGATATTCACATTAAAAAAAAAAGCTAAATAATGCACACTGGTAAAATGATCAAGTCCTTATAGATTGTAAAAAGAGCTGCTGGGTAAAGTAAAAAATGTTTAGCCATAGGTCCTGATAAAGCGAGATGAACCAGGTACCATTAACTTAGGCTACGTTCACATTAGCGTTGCGCACCGGTGCGTCGGCGACGCAACGGCGACGCAACGCGCGATGCACCAAAAACGCGTGCAAAAACGCTGCGTTTTGCGACGCGTGCGTCGTTTTTTGACGAAAATCGGACGCACGAAAAATGCAACTTGTTGCATTTTCGTGCGTCCGACGCTAGCGAAAAACGCTAACAAAAAAACGCACGCGTCCCCTATGTTAAACATAGGGGCGTGTCACCGCTGCGTCGCCGCTGCGTCGCCGACGCAACAGCGACGCACATTAGCGTAACGCTAATGTGAACGTAGCCTTAATGAATTCTTGCTGCAGCATTGAAGGAGACTCCCTTGTGTCATACAATCATAGAATCACAGAATCATAGAATGTTAGAGTTGGAAGGGACCTCTTGGGTCATCTGGTCAGTGGAGTATCTAGGGGGGGGCATCCGGGGCATGTGCCCCGGGCACAGCCGGCAAGGGGGCGCAGTCGGGCCGCCTAATGTGGCGGTCTGCAGTGTCTCCCCCGACGGCGGCATTCTGTCGCCCCCGGTCTGGGAGTCAGCTGTTCTCTGTGCCAACTGTCAAGCTGACAGCCGGCACAGAGAAGCTGCAGAGCGCCGACTCCCAACAGGTGCGGAGATGGAGGGGGGCCCCTGCAGGGTGGATGTGGCGGTCAGGGAGAAATCACTGCAGCTCCGCTGCCAACAAGAGAAGAAAGCAGCAGTGCTGCAGCGATATGTCTTCCTGCTTCCTGCCCGCGCTTCCTCTCACACAGACGCGCCGCTGGATGACGTCATCATTCAGCGGCCGGCTGTGTCAGAGGAAGGCAATGGAGAAGAGCGCGAGGAGAGGTGAGAGGTGTGTGTGTTGCGCACTGCAGGGGAATGTGCAGAGAAGTAAATGCTGTGTGTGTGTGTGTGTAGGGGGAGGAGAGGGCAAGGATGGGGATGGTAGTGGCGGATGAAATGATGGAAGTGGTGGAATGGGCAAGGATGGGGATGGTGGTGGAGGAGGAAATGATGGAAGTGGTGGAATGGGCAAGGATGGGGATGGTGGTGGAAGAGGAAATGATGGAAATGGTGGAATGGGCAAGGATTGGGATGGTGGTGGAGGAGGAAATGATGGAAGTGGTGGAATGGGCAAGGATGGGGATGGTGGAGGAAATGATGGAAGTGGTGGAATGGGCAAGGATGGGGATGGTGGTGGAGGAGAAATGATGGAAGTGGTGGAATGGGCAAGGATGGGGATGGTGGTGGAGGAGGAAATGATGGAAGTGGTGGAATGGGCAAGGATGGGGATGGTGGTGGAGGAGGAAATGATGGAAGTGGTGGAATGGGCAAGGATGGGGATGGTGGTGGAGGAGGAAATGATGGAAGTGGTGGAATGGGCAAGGATGGGGATGTTGGTGGAGGAGGAAATGATGGAAGTGGTGGAATGGGCAAGAATGTGGATGGTGGGGGAGGAGGAAATGATGGAAGTGGTGGAATGGGCAAGGATGGGATTGCTGGGGAGGAAATTCTGGAGGTGTTGAAATGGGCAATGATGGGCATGACGGAGAAGGCAATGATGGAGGTGGTGAAGAGAGCACTGATGGGGTGGGGTAGAGGACAATAATATGTGTGTGGACAATTTGAGTGGGATAGGGGGATTTATTATGTGTGGGGAGAATTTGGGGATGGGGGAATTTATAATGTGTGGGGTGAGATTTGCAGTGGGGATGGGGGATTTAATGTGTGTGGGAGACTTAAGGACACAAAATGAAGAGCAATGGGGGGCATATATGAGGAAACAGTACAGGGGAATTGGGGGCATGTATGAGGAAACAGTATGGGGGAATGAGGGCATGTACGAGGAAACAGTATTGGGGAATGGGGGGCATGTATGAGGAAACAGTATGGGGGAATGGGGGGCATGTTTGAGGAAACAGTACGGGGGAATTGGGGGCATGTTTGAGGAAACAGTATGGGGGAATTAGGGGCATGTATGAGGAAACAGTATGAGGGAATGGGGGCATGTATTAGGAAACAATATGGGAGAATGAGGGCACAGTATGAAGAGCAATGTGAAAAATTTATGTGGACAGAGTACGGGAAGTGAGGGTGATGGGATGTGTGCTGACACAGTATGGGGAGTTAGGTGAGCAGGTAATATAGAAAGTAAAGGGGTAAATATTTGAGGAGACAGTATGGTGAACAGGAGGGATGTGAGAGGAGACAGTATAATGAGGGAGGGGAATAGTGTGAGGAGACAGTATGGGGGGACAAAAGTGAGTGGGCACAGAATAAACTGAATAGTGGGGGTGTAGCATGGAGGAACAGTGTGAGGGCACAGCCAGGAGGGGAAAGTATAACAGGAAGGGGGAGTTTGATGATAGAGTACAGTATAAATACTGGGCCCTATAGGGGGAACACAGTATGAGAGGACAATGTGAAGAGGGAACCGGTATGGAAAGGAGAGGTCAGTGTGAAGAGCATGAACCATAAGAGGGACAGTGTGGGGGTCATATTTTGTGCAGACAATATAGTGAGAGGCAATTTTTTATTCAGGAGCATTTTAATGACACTTGTATCTTTAAGTGCATCATGTGGAGATTTTCTGCAAAAGAACGGAGAAGATGGAAATCTGCAGAGACGGCTGTGGATGAGAAAACTCATCATTGGGTGTGGACAAGATGAAGAAAAGAAGGAGATCGGCTCCAGAGATGACGTCATCTATAAGGTACCTGGATGTAAATGTTATGTGTGATGTTAACTAATTCTCATGTTTTTATTTATGTTAGGAGCTTTAAGCGGAATGTCCATATTTATAATGAGTCTGCAGTTATTCTTTGTGACTGCAGATTTCTGAATTCTCACAGTGCGCCCTGCACACTGTCAGGATTCTCTCATGCTGGCTATTTAGATACATGCGGTCACATGCTGACTATATATGTGTGGCCTCACTCAATGAACTGAGAGAGGCCGGGCACGTCTAGTCGTAATGTGTTCAGAAGTATTCAAATCGCATGCTTGTGCTGACATGACTGTCCACAGGCAAGGGAGAATCCTAAAAGTGTGCAGTGCATTCGTTGTGAGAATTCAGAAGCCTGTGATGTCAGGATTCAGCTCTGAAGGTTCCTGTAGTCGTCACTTGAACACTTCACTCATATGCGACTTTCATACTTGTGGTCCTGTGACAACGAGCTTCTCTTCTGCTTCTCTCAGTTTTTCACTGATCATTGAGAGCATTGGGGAGAGGAGCTCGTGGGTACATGACTAAGTGTGAAAATCACATATGTCCTGGGATGGGGGGGGGGTTGCCAAAATGAATTCTTGCCCCGGGTACCAGAAACCCTAGATACACCTCTGCATCTGGTCCAACCCCCTGCTCAAAGCAGGATTCACTAAATCATCCCAGACAGATGTCTGTCCAACCTCTGTTTGAAGACTTCCATTGAAGGAGAACTCACCACCTCTCGTGGCAGCCTGTTCCACTCATTGATCATCCTAACTGTCAAAAAGTTTTTTCTAATATCTAATCTGTGTCTCCTCCCATTCAGTTTCATCCCATTGCTTCTAGTCTTTCCTTGTGCAAATGAGAATAAAGATGATCCTTCTACAATGTGACAGCCCTTGACACATTTGTAGACAGCTATTAAGTCTCCTCTCAATCTTCTTTTTTGCAAGCTAAATATTCCTAAATCCTGTAAACGTTCATCATAGGACATGGTTTTCTGACCATATAGTAGAAAAAAGGTAAGGCTGAACGGATTGACTCTACATGCCTGGTTCCCACTGTAAAGCATGGAGGAGGAGGTGAGATGGTGTGGGGGTGCTTTGCTGGTGACACTGTTGGGGATTTATTCAAAATTGAAGGCATACTGAACAAACATGGCTACCACAGCATCTTGCAGCGGCATGCTATTACATCCAGTTTGCGCTTAGTTGGACCATCATTTATTTTTCAACAGGAGAATGACCCCAAACACATCTCCAGGCTGTGCAAGGGCTATTTGACCAAGAAGGAGAGTGATGGGGTGTTGCGCCAGGTGACCTGGCCTCCACAGTCACCAGACCTGAACCCAATCAAGACGGTTTGGGGTGAGCTGGACCGCAGAGTGAAGGCAAAAGGGCCAACAAGTGCTAAGCATCTCTGGGAACTACTTCAAGATTGTTGGAAGACCATTCTCGGTGACTACCTCTTGAAGCTCATCAAGAGAATGCCAAGAGTGTGCAAAGCAGTTATCAAAGCAAAAGGTGGCTACTTTGAAGAACCCAGAATATAAGACATAATTTCAGTTGTTTCACACTTTTTTGTTAAGTATATAATTCCACATGTGTTAAAACATAGTTTTGATGCCTTCAGTGTGAATGTACAATTTTCATAGTTATGAAAATACAGAAAAATATTTAAATGAGAAGGAGTGTCCAAACTTTTGGTCTGTACTGTATATGTGACTGACATCTTTATATCTATCCATTTTATATGTATATATCTATTCTATTCTGTCTGGTCATGCTGTGATTTTACTGTATGCGGCAAATGAAACGTAAGGTTTTCAAGGACATGGGTGTGTAAAACTCGTATGGCACTCGCATGGTCCATACTTTTCCTGGTGTCTGCCCCTAATTTGAGCTGTGTTGGCAGCTTTTGGCTCCCCCTGGACGTGTTGTCTATGCATTTGGTTTTGCCTCCTATTGAATTCAATGGAACTCGGATACATTCCAGCCAAACCGAACCTTAAAAGGTTTGATCATCTATACTCGGCGAGCACCTTTAACATAATCTATCTAGGCCTTGTGCTCAGGTATCTACATAGCGCATGAATATTCATATACTTGAGATTTTGCTGTCTACCACAAGTTAGGAATAACTTGCCTTCTGCCCACTAGGATCTGCTTCTGCAATATGTCTCTTTGCTATTAAGTCTCTGCTATTCTTCATTGCTGTCTACACACTCAGCTCGGCTACAACAAAGTGACTGTCTGCCAATCAAGCTCTGCTGATTGTGGGCACTGTGTGTGAACTAAGTTTTGCTACAAGAAAGTGCCTGTCTGCCAGTCCCCTGTGCTGTTCCTACATGCTGTCTGTACTGGTCTTTCAAGCTCAGATTAAAGTTTTGGAGTTGAAACTACTTAAGATTATGTGACAAGACCTTAAATGGGCTGTTCACTCCTGAAACTTCTCCAATCTAGCCAAAATAAAACAATTTTGCAAAGAACAGCATTCCAATATTTTTCTACAACCATTGTGACAAAGTCACCAATAAAGTACCGGAGGACAAGTATGTATCACTGAGGCTATTAGCTTCAGTGATTTGAAATCTAGAAGTTTGCTCCAGCATGTTATATGCTGAGAGGGGTAAATCGGCCATGTTTTGGGCTCGATTATTTGTGGACAGCTGAAGAGTGGGTGGGAGGCCGTCCACCATATCTCCATATCTCTGGGGTCTAGAGGGTAAATACACAGTCCTTTGACTCATTCGTAGTTCAGTATGCCTGGAGGGGCTAACTTCAGAGTGGTGCTCATGTTTATGCTAAACTAAACTGTGCACTTTTTGATAATCCTGAGCGGGTGGATTCCCACAACCATACAGACTGTATACCTTTTTGTTTTGGTTTCCTGTTTCTTCAAGGGCCGTTTTTATTTTTACTTTGCACTGCTTTATGCCACATGTATATAATAAGCCAATGAAAGATTTAAAGAGACAGTGTTCCTGTGTCTACCTCTGGGTACAGCCGACTGAACTATATAGTGGTTTGAAATAAAGATCTAACTTCAATTAATGGAATATCCACATAAAAACTGCATTTGGAGTTTCTTTGAGTTTTCTTTATCTAATATTAAATTCGTTCTATGATGTGAAATACACAATGAACACTGAAATCCCACATCCTAGATATCACTGAATGAAATATTCCAGTTCTAAATCTTTATTCATTACATAATGGAATGTGTTGAGAACAATAAAACCTAAAAATTATCAATGCAAATCACAACTAATATCCCATGGAGGTATGGAGTAGGAATGATGTTCAAAATCTAAGTGGAATATGAAGTTACAGGCTGATCCAACTTCAGTGGAAATGCCTCAAGACAAGGAAATGATGCTCAGCAGTGTGTGCGGCCTCCACGTACCTGTATGACCTCCCTACAATGCCTGGGCATGCTCCTGAAGAGGCGGCGGATGGTCTCCTAGAGGATCTCTGCTCAGACCTGGACTAAAACATCCACCAACTCCTGGACAGTCTGTGGTGCAACGTGACGTTGGTGGATGGTGCAAGACATGGTGCCCCAGATGTGTTAATTCGGATTCAGGTCTGGGGAATGGGCGGTCCAGTCCATAGCTTCAATGCCTTCATCTTTGCAGGAACTGCTGACACACTCCAGCCCATGAGGTCTGGCATTGTCCTGCATTGGCAGGAACCCAGGGCCAACCACACCAGCATATGGTCTCACAAGGGGTCTGAGGATCTCATCTCGGTACCTAATGGCAGTCAGGCTACCTCTGGCAAGCACATTGAGGGCTGTGCAGCAATCCAAAGAAATGCTACCCCACACCATTACTGACCCACTGCTAAACTGGTCAAGCTGAAGGATGTTGCAGGCAGCAGGTCGCTCTCCACGGTGTCTCCAGACTCTGTCACATCTGTCACATGTGCTCAGTGTGAACCTGCTTTCATATGTGAAGAGCACAGGGTTGTTATGATCAGGTGGCCTTGGAGCAGCATGAAATGATCTTCGCTGGAGCAGTGATAACTTTACTGACCGCAAACCCTGATCCTATCACCGCAACTAGAAGTAGCCGTGAGGTGTGCCTAACCAGACCTAGACACCTCGACACAGCCGGAGAACTAAATATCCCTAAAGATGGAAATAGGAAAACTCTCTTGCCTCAGAGTAGACCCCCAAAGGATAGGTAGCTCCCCACAACTAATGACTGTGAATAGGAGAGGAAAAGACATACGCAGATAGAAAACAGGGATAAGCAAATGAGGCCACTACTACCTAGATAGAAAAGGATAGTACAGGATACTATGCGGTCAGCATAAAACACTACAAAATATCCACAGCAGAAAAATACAAAAACTCCACCACCTAACTAAAGGTGTGGAGAGTATATCTGCGACTCCAGCGAATCCAACTAGACTGAGAAAAACATCAGGCACAGTCTAGCAGAAACAAAATAGAAACAAGATCAGCACAAAAAATAACACAGCCGTGTGTCTAAAAAAAAAGAAGCAAACACTTATCTTAGCTGAGATGGCAGCAAGCAGGAGAGGCCAGGCAGAGGAGCAACACTTCCAAAGGAACATTGACTACTGGCAAGGACTAATGAATCCTGCACAGCTAAATACCCCAGTCAGAATTGCAATTAGCCGAAACACCTGTCCAAGACTGCGGCTAAGGAATAACTGCATTACCATCAACAACCACCGGAAGGAGCCCAAGAGCAGAATTCACAACACAGGGCGCCAGTGGCGAATTTGCCAATCCTGGTGTTCTGTGGCAAATGCCAATCGTCCTGCACAGTGTTGAGCTGTGAGCACAACACCCATCTGTGGACGTCGGGCACTAAGACCATCCTCATGGAGTCGGTTTCTAACCGTTTGTACAGACACATGCACATTTGTGGCCTGCTGGAGGTCATTTATCAGGGTTCTGGCAGTGCTTTTCCTTTTCCTCCTTGCACAAAGGCTGAGGTATCAGTCCTGCTGCTGGGTTGTTGCCCTCGTAAGGCCCCCTCCACATCTCCTGGTGTACTGGCCTGTCTCCTGGTAGCGCCTCCAGCCTCGGGACAGTATGCACACAGACTCTGCAAACCTTCTTGCCACAGCTCGCATTAATGTGCCATCCTGGATGAGCTGCACTACCTGAGCTACTTTTGTGGGTTGTAGAGTCAGTCTCATGCTACCACGAGTGTGAAAGCACAACCAACATTCAAAAGTGACCAAAACATCAGCCAGAAAGCATAGGTACTGAGATGTGGTCTGTGGTCCCCACCTGCAGAACCACGTCTTTATTGAGTGTGTCTTGATAATTGCCAATAATTTCCATCTGTTGTCTATTCCATTTGCACAACAGCATGTGAAATTGATTGTCAAACAGTGCTGCTTCCTAAGTGGACAGTTTGATTTCACAGAAGTTTGATTTACTTGGAGTTATATTCTGTTGTTTAAGTGTTCCTTTTATTTTTTTGAGCAGTGTATTTAATTATGACAAATTAGCAAAAGTAGAAGAAATGAGGTTAAAGGGCTAATACCTTTACACAGCACTGTCTATGCTTTTACCTCTGTGTCTTTATTGCTTTTCCTGCCAACAGAAGTAATGGTGGGAGGTATGGTGCAAATAAACAACCAAAAAATAAATCACATATTGCCTTTAATAAAAGGGAAAACAAACAGCCCACAAATGCTGACTTAGCTAGTGTTACGCTTTTGAAGGATCAGTAGGATTACACATCATTTAAAACCATTACAACTTTATAATCTGTTACTTTGTTTTAATTTTTTAACAGCTGCTTTATAGTCATGATATTTATGCATCCTTTCCTCCTACAAACTGCTAAGAATGGTTAACCAAGTCTAAAGCAGAAGCAAACCGTGCAATTTGTGGATATAATCACTGATATAAATCATGCAAATTTTTTTGATCATCAAAGCATCAAACAACTGTATAAAACACAGTTGTATTATCCCAAAGACACAACTCATCTAGAACACTGTGTCATGTTCATAAGATTCCTCTAAAAATACAGCGTGATTGTGGCCTAAACCTGCAGGGACAGTTTGACTGTGGCTCAGAGGTCAGGGACTAAAATAGAGAAACAGAGCCCTCCTTCTATGTGCCATACTGTAAAATGATTTCTATTGACTAAGTGAAATAAAAATTTAATAAATAAACCACAGGGTGTATTATTTCTCAGCATAGGGCCTGAATATGATGTTCTTCATGTGTGGAAATTTTGTTTGTTTATATGGGATATGGGAGAGGGAAAAGTCAAAACAGTGAATGGAAACTTTGTAAATCCATCAGCTGAGCTGGAGACCACTTGGCAGAAGACATTAAATGCTTGTTATTACTGGCTCTCCCTGTACATTGGCAAGTTCACCTACCTTCACCGGTGTAATATTAGATGTCCGCATCACTAAATTGTAAATGAAGACAAAAATTATTCTGCCAACATTTACAATCTTGTTTCTACAAGTAATCATACCTTTAAAGCCTCTGGCACCTGACTCATCCTTTTGCATTTTTGTTTTTTAAAATCAAATTTGTCTTCTTGGATTAGTTGTCATTTGTTATGCCAAATTAATAAAAATGACGCAAACGATTTATACATTTTTGTCGCAAAATATAAAAATGGTCTTTTTCTCTTTTTTTTTTTTTTACTCTTCAGTGCCAAAAGCTGTATGTTTTACAAAATGAAGCAAAAATTGTGCAAAAATACTTACATACTAATAAATATACCAGGAGGAGGACTGGAGTAGAGTTCTGCCAAACTGTACAACTTTTTAAAAATTCGCAATTGATGATTGATGAATCAGGTTAAAAAATTTGGAAAACAAACAAAACAAAGCAAGTGAACACATAAACAGACTTCAAAGAAGGTGCAATTACAATAATTAATTGAGTGTAAGCAAATGATTATGAAATTGTTTTCTTTTGCATTATTTGAGGTCTGAAAGCCCTGTTTTGTTTTGTTTTTTGACCATTTCTCCTTTTCAGAAAAAAATGCAAAATGTATTGCTTGGAAATTCGGAGACATGTTGTCAGAAGTTTATAGAATCAATGAACAATTTACATTTTACTCAAAAATATACCTATAAAGAGAAAAATCTGAAAAACTGAACATTTTGCAGTGGTCTCTTAATTTTTGCCAGAGCTGTATGTAACCCATATGTAATAATCTTTTAATAATCTTTACTTTTATATAGCGCCAACATATCCTGCAGTTACAATTTACAGCTTTGCACATATTATCATCATTGTCGCCAATGAGGCTCACAATCTAAATTCCCTATCAGTATTGTTTTGAAATGTGGGACAAAACCGGAGACCCACGCAAACATGGGGAGAACATTCAAACTCCTTGCAGATGTTGTCCTTGGTGGGATTTGAACCCAGGACTCCAGTGCTGCAATCTACTATATAATTGTCTAAGGGTCACTTCCATTTTTCTGTCCTTCTGTCTTTCTGTCTGTCACGGATATTCATTGGTCACGGCCTCTGTCTGTCATGGAATCCAAGTCGCTGATTGGTCTCGCAAGCTACCTGTCATGGCTGCCGTGACCAATCAGCGATGGCCACAGTCCGAGTAATCCCTCCCCTACTCCCCTGCACTAGTCACAGTGCCCGCTCCATACTCCCCGTAGTTAGTGTCCCCGGCGCCCGCTCCATACTCCCCACAGTTAGTGTCCCCGGTGCCCGCTCCATACTCCCCGCAGTCAGTGTCCCCGGCGCCCGCTCCATACACCCAGCTCCATACTCCCTGCAGTCAGTGTCCCCGATGCCCGCTCCATACTCCTCGCAGTCAGTGTCCCCGGCGCCTGCTCCATACTCCCTGCTCCATACTCCCCGCAGTCAGTGCCCGCTCGATACTCCCCTCCGGTCACCGCTCACACAGGGTTAATGCCAGTGGTAATGGACCGCGTTATGCCACGGGTAACGCACTCCGTAACCGTTGCTATTAACCCTGTGTGACCAAGTTTTTTCTATTGATGCTGCCTATGCAATAGTAAAAAGATCTAATGTTAAAAATAATAAAAAAACAAAAATCTGCTATTCTCACCTTCGGACGATGTGCTCGTGCCGGCCGCCATTCTTCCGCTGGGTAATTTCGCAATGCTTCCTGGGAACGGAAGATGGCGGCCTCATCACACAGCTTCGCTGGATCCCAGGGGTGAGTATATAACTATTTTTTATTTTAATTATTTTTTTTAACGGGGATATGGTGCACACACTGCTAAATACTGCGTGGGCTGTGTTATATACCTACGTGTCTGGGCAATATACTACGTGACTGGGCAATATATTACGTGGCTGGGCAATATACTACATCGCTGGGCAATATACTACATCGCTAGGCAATATACTACGTGACTGGGCAATATACTACGTGACTGGGCAATATACTACGTGGCTCTGTGCTGAATACTACGTCGCTGGGCAATATACTACATGACTGGGCAATATACTACATGGCTCTGTGCTGAATACTACATCGCTGGGCAATATACTACGTGGCTGGGGAATATACTATGTGTCTGTGCTGTTTACTATGTGACTGGACAATACACTACGTAACTGGGCAATATACTACGTGACTGGGCAATATACTACGTGACTGGGCAATATACTACGTGACTGGGCAATATACTATGTGGCTGTGCAATATACTACGTAGCTGTGCAATATACTACGTGGCTGTGCAATATACTACGTGGCTGGGCAATATACTAAAGAAGAAAACAGGCAGTGCTGACACAACAGCATGGAGGAAAACAGAGACCGATAGCTTACTACACAGCACAGTTTGACCCAGTGATTAGAGGATCTCCTACGTGTGTCCGTGCTGTAAGAGGTGCTGTATTACTGCTAGGCATGTGAGCTCACGCTGACTTTTCCTTTGACAATTTACATTATTGCCATACTCGTACAAGTTCAACAAAAACACCTGTCTATGGCTAGACAGATCAGACTTGAATGTTCTCTAATACTAATTCCTGAATATGTCACCCTCAAAAGACATAATGTTCTGAATCCAGCCACTCATCTGCCTGTGGATTCGGAAAAGGGGGAATTGGTGACAGCATTCGTAGGTGAAAAAGAGTACTTTGGTACTTTGACATGACTCACAAACATGACTGCATAGGAACTGATGAGTCAGAAGATAGTGGGTTTTACATGTGTTCATGGAAAAAAACACCTGTTCCTAATGCATATTCTGAGGTTTTTATTTTTGTAGATGGCTCCAGATACCACCAGTATGGGCGATTCTACTCTGGATATGCAGTAGTATCCTCACATGAGGTAATTCGAGCTGAACCACTTCCTCCTCACATGTCTGTGCAGGAGGAAGAGTTGAAGGCACTCACTGAGGCGTGTAGAGCTGCTGCAGGTAAATTCGCTAATATTTACACAGATTTAAATTATGCATGGGGAATATTCCATGATTATTGCCCTATCTGGAGAAGCAGAACTTTTCTTACATCAGCCGCTAAGCCCATTAAAAATACAGAGCTGGTGAAACAATTAATGGAGGCATTGATGTTACCAGTCCAGGTTGGCATCGTCAAGGTAAAAGCACACACGAACAGTGACTCTATGGAGGTAGAGGGCAACAGAAGGGTGGATGAGGCTGCTAAAGTAGCAGCAGGGCGGCCTAGGGAGCAGTGGACAGTGGCGGGGAGTCAGCGTATTCCAGCCACACTGAGTCTAGATGTCCTGAAATTCCTTCAGCTGCCCAAGCAGAGAAGAAACACTGGGGGAGAATGGGAGCTGAGCTGAACTCAGAAGGAGTATGGGAGAATAAGGATAAATTGTATATAACAAGGTCCCTGTTCCAAATTATGGCGCAAGCAACACATGGCCCCACTCACACCTCAAAATGTCACATGTGTCCATGGTAGATGCCTTCTGGATTGCTCCTGGTTTCAGTTACGCAGCCGCAAAACTCGTACAGTCATGCTTCAACTGTGCACAGCACAACCCAGGAAAAACAGTAAAAATCCCTAAGAAAGCGACACCCAGGCCTCTCTACATGTTTCAGAGACTGCAGACTGACTACATACAGCTACCCAAGGTAGGTGTTTATGAAAAATGTCCTAATATGTGTAGAGCTCTTCTCTGGTTGGCCAGAAGCCTATCTGGTAAATTGTGCAAATGCTAAAGCGACTGCAGACAAACTGATGAAAGAAGTGATCTGCAGGTATGGTGTCCCAGAAACCATAGAAAGTGATAGGGGTACGCACTTCACGGGAGAAATAATGAGGGAAGTCATGCAGGCCCTGGGAATACAGCAAGTATTTCATACACCATATAGACCACAAAGTAGTAGGAAAGTGGAAAGACTAAACGGGACACTTAAACTGAAAATTCAAAGGCCATGGCAGACACAGGAAAGAGCGGGGTAGAGTACTTGCCTCTTGCATTCTTTTCAGTCAGACACACTATAAATAGAAGGACAGGCTTATCTCCCTTAGAAATCCTGTTTGGTAGTTTGCCAAAGACTGGTTTGTACTTCCCACAGGTGCTACAAATGCAACAAGGTGCTATGACAGCCCATGTCCAGGCCTTGCAGAAAAGACTTAAGGTACCGTTACACTAAACGATTTACCAACGATCACGACCAGCGATACGACCTGGCCGCGATCGTTGGTAAGTCGCTGTGTGGTCGCTGGAGAGCTGTCACACAGACAGCTCTCCAGCAACCAACAATGCCGAAGTCCCCAGGTAACCAGGGTAAACATCGGGTTACTAAGCGCAGGGCCGCACTTAGTAACCCGATGTTTACCCTGGTTACCATTGTAAATGTAAAAGAAAAAAACAGTACATACTCACACTCCGGTGTCTGTCACGTCCCCCGGCGTCAGCTTCCTGCACTCACTGTGTCAGCGCCGGCCGACGTCACTGCTGTGCTTTACGGCTGGCGCTCACAGTCAGTGCGGGAAGCTGAAGGCGGGGGACGTGACAGACACCGATATGTGAGTGAGTATGTACTGTTTTTTTTTTACTTCTACAATGGTAACCAGGGTAAATATCGGGTTACTAAGCGCGGCCCTGCGCTTAGTAACCCGATATTTACCCTGGTTACAAGTGAACACATCGCTGGATCGGCGTCACACACGCCGATTCAACGATGACAGCGGGTGATCAGCGACCAAAAAAAAGGTCCTGATCATTCCCAGCGACCAACGATCTCCCAGCAGGGGCCTGATCGTTGGTCGCTGTCACACAGAATGATTTCGTTAACGATATCGTTGCTACGTCACAAAAATCAACGATATCGTTAAAGAAATCATTATGTGTGACGGTACCTTTATTGTGGTGCATAAACATGTCTTTTCATCCATTCCAGATCCTAATGCCAGTGCAGACATAAATCAGCTGAATCCAGGTGATTGGGTGGTCATACACAGACACGTGAGAAGGAGCCTGGACCCACGGTTTAACAGCCCGTTTTAAAGTCCAGCTGACCACATTCACCTGAGTGAATCTTGAGGGAAAACCCACCAGGATCCATGCCAGTCACTGCAAAAAGATCATTTCACCAGCAGAATAACTGTTCTCCTACTAACCTTGCTGGAAATAGTAGGATTTTTGCACCCTACAGAGACACTGGATAAATTTTTAACTGTTGACAGGGACAACAAACTTATTCAACATCTTGCTTTTCTTATAAAAGATGCGGAAGGACAAAAACTGCTGGACTGTTGGATCTGTACACACAGCCCAGTATCTAAAAGGACTATGCTGTACTTAGCCTTATCGCTGGAGCCAAGGAAGATATTAACGCCACACTGCACAGACAATGAGACTTGGACTCAGATTTTCTAGGTTCCTTAACCCCTTCCCAACCTGTGACACAGCGTATGCGTCATGAAAGTCGGTGCCAATCCGACCTGTGATGCATATGCTGTGTCACAGAATGATCGCGTCCCTGCAGGTCGGGTGAAAGGGTTAACTCCAATTTCACCCGACCTACAGGGACAGGGGGAGTGGTACTTCAGCCCAGGGGGGTGGCTTCACCCCCCCCCCCCCATGGCTATGATCGCTCTGATTGGTTGTTGAAAGTGAAACAGCCAATCAGAGCAATTTGTAATATTTCACCTATGAAAAGAGGTGAAATATTACAATCCAGCCATGGCCGATGCTGCAATATCATTGGCCATGGCTGGAAACCCTGATCTGCCCCGCCACTGCCACTGATCTCCTCCCCGGTCCTCCGTCCTCTCCCGTACGGTGCTCCACTCCCCTCCTTCATCCTGTCCGCTCCCCCCGTCCTCCTGTCCTCTCCTCCTGTGCTCTGACCAACCCCTGTGCTCCAATCCACCCCACCATGCTCCGACCCCCCCTCATACTTACTGGGCCTCCCGGTGTCCGTCCATCTCGTCCAAGGGGGCCGCCATCTTCCAAAATGGTGGGCGCATGCGCAGTGCGCCCGCCGAATCTGCCGGCCGACAGATTCGTTACAGGTACATTTTGATCACAGTGATAAAACCTATCACAGTGATCAAAATAAAAAAATAGTAAATGAACCCCACCCTTTATCACCCCCAAAGGTAGGGACAATAATAAAATAAAGAAAATATACTGTATTTACCTTTATTTTTCCCTATTTGGAAATAGGGTTAAGATTAGGCTTGTGGTTAGGGTTATGGTTAGGAGCATGTTGAGGTTAGGGTTGTGGTTAGGGTTGGGATTAGGGTTGGGATTAGGGTTAGGATTAGTGTTAGGGTTGGGATTAGGGTTAGGGGTGTGTTGGGGTTAGGGTTGTAGTTGGGGGTGTGTTGGGGTTAGGGTTGTGATTACTGTTATGGTTAAAGTTGGGATTAGGGTTAGGGGTGTGTTGGGGTTAGTGTTGGAGTAAGAATTGAGGGGTTTCCAATGTTTAGGCACATCAGGGGTCTCCAAACGCAACATGGCGCCACCATTGATTCCAGCCAATTTTGCATTCAAAAAGTCAAATGGTGCTCCCTCCATTCCGAGCCCCGATGTGCGCCCAAACAGTGGTTTACCATCAAATATAGGGTACCAGCATAGTCAGGACAAACTGGGCAACAACTATTGGGGTCCAATTTCTCCTGTTACCATTGCGAAAATAAAAATTGCTTGCTAAAACATATTTTTTGAGGAAAGAAAAATGATTTTTTATTTTCACGACTGTGCGTTATAAACTTCTGTGAAGCACTTGGGAGTTTAAAGTGCTCACTAGGGTTGAGCGACCTTGACCTTTTTAGAGTCGAGCCGTGTTTCGCGAAACCCGACTATCTTAGAAGTCGAGTCGAGTGGAATTCGCCGATTATCGCGAAAAGTCGGGTATCGCCCGAAACACGAAACCCAATGCAAGTCAATGGGGGAGCATAGTCGGCAGTGAGTGGAGGCCAGGAAAACACCTACACTGCCCATTTTAATGGCAAAAACATCCATTCTTGTTAAAGAAGCTTGTCAATCGTAATTTACCTTATAATAATTGGAAGGCATTTGAAATTGGGGGTCATTTGGCTAAAGTTGTGGGGGGTAGGGCTGGTTCAAGTAATTAGTGGGCCCAGTAAATCTGGACCACATCACGGCAGTGGAGCAGGGAGAGGTAAGTATTTCAACTTTGCAAGTGCTGTGATCCTGAGCAAGCAGGGGGGGCCCACTCGTTGGCATTGGCACTGGCACAGGGCCCCTCAAAGTACAGCGGTGTGTTTGCACGGCGGGGGCGCCTCCCACCGGCAGCAACACTTTTGCGTACTATGAGAGGCCCTGTGCCAGTGATGTCGCCAACTAGTATTCCTCCCCCCACCTGATGAAGGAACCTGCACTTTCATCTGCACCTTCCTCTTTGTCCCCGTTTAAGGTGGTATGGTATGCGGGAAGAGGAACCTGACTTTCAGCAGGGTCACAATCTTGCTGTGTAACGTGCACGGGGAATTTTGCGTTATGGGTCAATGTACCAGCAGACTCATCTATCACTGGCTGGGCAATGGGCAGGATGAGGAGGAAACACAGATATAGGCCCAAAGAATAAAGTGGGCTAAATGCAGTTCAAAATTGGTAACACAGGACTAACCAGGGGGCATTGCAGTGGAGGACAACTGGAATGAGAGGCTGACACAGAGAGTAGGCCCAAATCAGTAAGTAGTCGAAATGCAGTTCAAAATTGGCAACCGTAGTAAACAGGCGGCACAGCTTTGTTCAGTGGAGGAGAACAGCAAGGAGTGGCAGACACCGATAGTAGACCCCAACCCAACTAGTAGGCCAAATGCAGTCTAACATTAACAACTACTTAACGAGAGCCTGAAAATAGAATTTCAGGACAGGAAACCAGGAGAACAGCAAGGAGTGGCAGACACCGATAGTAGGCCCCAAACCAACTAGTACGCCAAATGCAGTTGTTCCATTTAACTACAATTTAATGAGAGCCTGAAGATAGAAGTTCAGGAAAGGCAACCTGGAGAACACCTTGGAGTGTAACACACCATCTCTCTACACCCCATACCCAATTTGTAGGCCTAATGCAGTGTAGTTTCCAACAACTACTAAATGAGAGCATGAAGATCGAAGCAATGGAGAGGAAACCTGGGGAACACCTTGGAGTGTAACACACCATCTCTCTACACCCCATACCCAATTTGTAGGCCTAATGCAGCGTAGTTTCCAACAACTACTAAATGCGAGCATGAAGATTGAAGCAATGGAGAGGAAACCTGGGGAACACCTTGGAGTGGAACACACCATCTCTCTACACCCCATACCCAATTTGTAGGCCTAATGCAGCGTAGTTTCCAACAACTGCTAAACGCGAGCATGAAGATTGAAGCAATGGAGAGGAAACCTGGGGAACACCTTGGAGTGTAACACACCATCTCTCTACACCCCATACCCAATTTGTAGGCCTAATGCAGCGTAGTTTCCAACAACTACTAAACGAGAGCATGAAGATTGAAGCAATGGAGAGGAAACCTGGGGAACACCTTGGAGTGGAACACACCATCTCTCTACACCCCATACCCAATTTGTAGGCCTAATGCAGCGTAGTTTCCAACAACTACTAAACGCGAGCATGAAGATTGAAGCAATAGAGAGGAAACCTGGGGAACACCTTGGAGTGGAACACACCATCTCTCTACACCCCATACCCAATTTGTAGGCCTAATGCAGCGTAGTTTCCAACAACTACTAAACGAGAGCATGAAGATTGAAGCAATGGAGAGGAAACCTGGGGAACACCTTGGAGTGGAACACACCATCTCTCTACACCCCATACCCAATTTGTAGGCCTAATGCAGCGTAGTTTCCAACAACTACTAAACGAGAGCATGAAGATTGAAGCAATGGAGAGGAAACCTGGGGAACACCTTGGAGTGGAACACACCATCTCTCTACACCCCATACCCAATTTGTAGGCCTAATGCAGCGTAGTTTCCAACAACTACTAAACGAGAGCATGAAGATTGAAGCAATGGAGAGGAAACCTGGGGAACACCTTGGAGTGTAACACACCATCTCTCTACACCCCATACCCAATTTGTAGGCCTAATGCAGCGTAGTTTCCAACAACTACTAAATGAGAGCATGAAGATTGAAGCAATGGAGAGGAAACCTGGGGAACACCTTGGAGTGTAACACACCATCTCTCTACACCCCATACCCAATTTGTAGGCCTAATGCAGCGTAGTTTCCAACAACTACTAAACGAGAGCATGAAGATTGAAGCTCAGGAAAGGCAACCTGGAGAACACCTTGGAGTGGAACACACCATCTCTCTACACCCCATACCCAATTTGTAGGCCTAATGCAGCGTAGTTTCCAACAACTACTAAACGAGAGCATGAAGATTGAAGCAATGGAGAGGAAACCTGGGGAACACCTTGGAGTGGAACACACCATCTCTCTACACCCCATACCCAATTTGTAGGCCTAATGCAGCGTAGTTTCCAACAACTACTAAACGAGAGCATGAAGATTGAAGCAATGGAGAGGAAACCTGGGGAACACCTTGGAGTGGAACACACCATCTCTCTACACCCCATACCCAATTTGTAGGCCTAATGCAGTGTAGTTTCCAACAACTACTAAACGAGAGCATTAAGATTGAAGCAATTGCGAGGAAACCTGGTGCACACCTTGGGGAGGCAGACACCGTTAGTAGGCCCTACCAAAGTTGTACACCCAATGCAGTTTTAAAATTCCTAGAGGCTGAAAACAAGATTATTGACGCTCAGCTTTTTTCAAAGGAACACAGCTGAATTGAGTGGCGCAGACAGACACAGGTAGTAGGACTCAAACCAAAAATGTGGCTCACTGCAGCAGAAAAAAGCTACAGGGGTACACAAGCTGCAGTGCTCTGGGCAGTGGAGGACAATTTCAATAGTGAACCGCAGACAGACTTTGTACGCCTACTATTAAAAAAAGGATGCTCTATGCAATTATAAATAGGTTCCAGGGGTCCACCGGCAGCAGTGGTGTGGTCAGTGGACGAGTATTGGAAGGAGGGACCGCAGACAGGCGTAGTAGGCCTAACATAACAAAATTAGGCTGTAGACACTGTAAAATTGGTTCCAGGGGTACACGGGCAGCAGTGGTGTGGTCAGCGGAGGAAAATTGGAATTAGGGACTGCAGACAGACTTTGTAGGCTGTCCCCTGTGGACCATGCATCCAACACATTAACCCAGTGCGCAGTAATGGACACGTAACTTTTTGTGGACATGCCTACTGGTACATGCGTCTCTTGTCAGGTGCACCTTTCTACTGTGTGATTGCCTGAGTGCTATGACAATGCAGACTTTTTCATGCCTGTGGAGGGCTGGGATGGCTTTTCTCGCAAAAGAAATGTCGACTGGGTAGCTTGACTGGTGCACAGCGTAGTTCATCTGGGCTTTCTTAATATAAAACAAAGAAAAAAAGGAGGCTACATGCACTTTCAGCTGGGTTCCAAAGGTACACGGCCAGCATTGGTCTGGTCAGTGGAGAACTATTGGAAGGAAGGACCGCAGACACGCTTCGAAGGCCTAACATAATAACAGATGGCTGTAGGCAATTTTAAATTGGTTCCAGGGGAACACAGGCAGCAGTGGTGTGGTCAGTGGAGGCCTAGTGGAAGGAGTGACCGCAGACAGGCATCGAAGGCCTAAAATAATAACACATGGCTGTAGGCAATTTTAAATTGGTTCCAGGGGTACACGGGCAGCAGTGGTGAGGTCAGTGGAGGCATATTGTAAGGAGTGACCGCAGACAGGCATCGAAGGCCTAAAATAATAACACATGGCTGTAGGCAATTTTAAATTGGTTCCAGGGGAACACGGGCAGCAGTGGCCTGGTCAGTGTAGTAGTAGTAGAAAGAACGGACCGCAGACAGGCATCGAAGGCCTAAAATAAAAAAATTGGGCTGGCTGTCCAGGGGTACACGGGCAGCAGTGGTGTGGTCAGTGGAGGCATAGTGGAAGGAGTGACAGGCTTCGAAGGCCTAACATAACAAAAATGTCAATACAATGGTATTGTCAGTGGCAGGCATTGAAGGATGTCAGCGCATAGACTAAACATTGGTTTAGCTGTGAGATAATTTTGCAAGTGGTAGAGCACTGTTTGAGCTGGGGGGGGAACTGTCTTGTGGCCGGCGGTACAGGCCAAGGGCCCCTCATATTACAACAGTGTGTCTGACGTTGGGTGCGCACCACAACCGCCAGAGACACTTTATTGTACTAGGAGGGACCCAGTGGCAGTGCCGTCGACCAAAAGCGGGCACACCCACCTCTTCAGACAAACAGCACTCTCACGGGTGCTGGCGCCAAGTGTCGATACCACGGCCCCGTGTGGGGAGTTTGGCCATTTAGTGAGGTGTAAACATGTCGTATGCTGGACAATCAGGTGCAGAAAATTACGAGATTGGAAAAGTCATTCAGAATAGTCCACAGGCAAGACCTTTTCATAGGAAAGCTAGGTGTCAGCCGGGCAAGGTGGGGCAAAAGATTTCGAAATCCAGTTGTGGTTCATTTTAATGAAGGTTAGATCATCTACATTTTGGGTAGCCAGACGAGTCCTTTTTTCTGTTAGTATTGAACCTGCAGCACTGAATACTCTTTCTGATAGAACACTAGCTGCCGGGCAAGCAAGCTCCTGCAATGCATATTCTGCCAATTCTGGCCAGGTGTCTAATTTGGAAGCCCAGTAATCAAATGGGAATGACGGTTGAGGGATAACGTCGATAAGGGATGAAAAATAGTTTGTAACCATACTGGACAAATGTTGTCTCCTGTCACTTTGAATTGATGCTGCAGTACCTGTCCTGTCTGCGGTCATAGCAAAATCACTCCACAACCTGGTCAGAAAACCCCTCTGGCCAACGCCACTTCTGATTTCTGCCCCTCTAACACCTCTGGTCTGCTGGCCCCTGCAGCTCGTGTGAGAACGATCACGGGCGCTGTGTGCAGGGAATGCCAGAAGCAAACGGTCAACAAGAGTTGATTGTTTGGTTGTTAATATTAGTTCCAAGTTCTCATGTGGCATTATATTTTGCAATTTGCCTTTATAGCGAGGATCAAGGAGGCAGGCCAACCAGTAATCGTCATCGTTCATCATTTTAGTTATGCGTGTGTCCCTTTTGAGGATACGTAAGGCATAATCCGCCATGTGGGCCAAAGTTCCAGTTCTCAAATCTGCGGTTGTGCTTGGTTGAGGGGCAGTTTCAGGCAAATCCACGTCACTTGTGTCCCTCCAAAAACCAGAACCCGGCCTTGCCGCGCCACCAATTTCCAGTGGCCCCGGAAAAGCTTCCTCATTAAAAATATAATCAACCCCATCATCCTCCTCGTCCTCCTCCTCCTCTTCGCCCGCTACCTCGTCCTGTACACTGCCCTGGCCAGACAATGGCTGACTGTCATCAAGGCTTTCCTCTTCCTCAGCTGCAGACGCCTGATCCTTTATGTGCTTCAAACTTTGCATCAGCAGACGCATTAGGGGGATGCTCATGCTTATTATGGCGTTGTCTGCACTAACCAGCCGTGTGCATTCCTCAAAACACTGAAGGACTTGACACATGTCTTGAATCTTCGACCACTGCACACCTGACAACTCCATGTCTGCCATCCTACTGCCTGCCCGTGTATGTGTATCCTCCCACAAAAACATAACAGCCCGCCTCTGTTCGCACAGTCTCTGAAGCATGTGCAGTGTTGAGTTCCACCTTGTTGCAACGTCTATGATTAGGCGATGCTGGGGAAGGTTCAAAGAACGCTGATAGGTCTGCATACGGCTGGAGTGTACGGGCGAACGGCGGATATGTGAGCAAAGTCCACGCACTTTGAGGAGCAGGTCGGATAACCCCGGATAACTTTTCAGGAAGCACTGCACCACCAGGTTTAAGGTGTGAGCCAGGCAAGGAATGTGTTTCAGTTGGGAAAGGGAGATGGCAGCCATGAAATTCCTTTCGTTATCACTCACTACCTTGCCTGCCTGAAGATCTACAGTGCCCAGCCACGACTGCGTTTCTTTCTGCAAGAACTCGGACAGAACTTCCGCGGTGTGTCTGTTGTCGCCCAAACACTTCATAGCCAATACAGCCTGCTGACGTTTGCCAGTAGCTGCCCCATAATGGGAGACCTGGTGTGCAACAGTGGCAGCTGCGGATGGAGTGGTTGTGCGACTGCGGTCTGTGGACGAGCTCTCGCTTCTGCAGGAGGACGAAGAGGAGGAGGAGGGGGTGCGAACGGCTACAGCCAACTGTTTCCTAGACCGTGGGCTAGGCAGAACTGTCCCAAACTTGCTGTCCCCTGTGGACCCTGCATCCACAACATTCACCCAGTGTGCCGTGATGGACACGTAACGTCCCTGGCCATGCCTACTGGTCCATGCATCTGTTGTCAGGTGCACCTTTGTGCTCACAGATTGCCTGAGTGCATGGACGATGCGCTCTTTAACATGCTGGTGGAGGGCTGGGATGGCTTTTCTGGAAAAAAAGTGTCGACTGGGTAGCTCGTAGCGTGGTACAGCGTAGTCCATCAGGGCTTTGAAAGCTTCGCTTTCAACTAACCGGTAGGGCATCATCTCTAACGAGATTAGTCTAGCTATGTGGGCGTTCAAACCCTGTGTACGCGGATGCGAGGCTAAGTACTTCCTTTTTCTAACCATAGTCTCATGTAGGGTGAGCTGGACTGGAGAGCTGGAGATCGTGGAACTAGCGGGGGTGCCGGTGGACATGGCAGACTGAGAAACGGTGGGAGATGGTATTGTTGCCGCCGGTGCCCTAGATGCAGTGTTTCCTACTACGAAACTGGTGATTCCCTGACCCTGACTGCTTTGGCCTGGCAAAGAAACCTGCACAGATACTGCAGGTGGTGCGGAAAATGGTGGCCCTACACTGCCGGAAGGGATGTTGCGTTGCTGACTAGCTTCATTGGCCGAGGGTGCTACAACCTTAAGGGACGTTTGGTAGTTAGTCCAGGCTTGCAAATGCATGGTGGTTAAATGTCTATGCATGCAACTTGTATTGAGACTTTTCAGATTCTGTCCTCTGCTTAAGGTAGTTGAACATTTTTGACAGATGACTTTGCGCTGATCAATTGGATGTTGTTTAAAAAAATGCCAGACTGCACTCTTTCTAGCATCGCATACCTTTTCAGGCATTGCAGACTGAGCTTTAACCGGATGGCCACGCTGTCCTCCAACAGGTTTTGGCTTTGCCACGCGTTTTGGGCAAGATACGGGCCCGGCAGATGGAACCTGTTGCGATGTTGATGCCTGCTGCGGCCCCTCCTCCTCCGATTCAGAACTGCTGCCGCCTGCACCCTGTTCCCCCAATGGCTGCCAATCGGGGTCAAGAACTGGGTCATCTATTACCTCTTCTTGTAGCTCGTGTGCAACTTCGTCTGTGTCACCGTGTCGGTCGGTGGTATAGCGTTCGTGATGGGGCAACATAGTCACATCAGGGTCTGATTCTGGATCAGTACCCTGCGAGGGCAATGTTGTGGTCTGAGTCAAAGGACCAGCATAGTAGTCTGGCTGTGGCTGTGCATCAGTGCACTCCATGTCAGATTCAACTTGTAATGGGCATGGACTGTTAACTGCTTCACTTTCTAAGCCAGGGACGGTATGTGTAAAGAGCTCCATAGAGTAACCCGTTGTGTCGCCTGCTGCATTCTTCTCTGTTGTTGTTTTTGCTGAAGAGGACAAGGAAGCGACTTGTCCCTGACCGTGAACATCCACAAACGACGCGCTGCTTTGACATTTACCAGTTTCACGAGAGGAGGCAAAAGAGCTAGAGGCTGAGTCAGCAAGATAAGCCAAAACTTGCTCTTGCTGCTCCAGCTTTAAAAGCGGTTTTCCTACTCCCAGAAAAGGGAGCGTTCGAGGCCTTGTGTAGCCAGACGACGAACCTGGCTCCACAGCTCCAGACTTAGGTGCAAAATTTTTTTTTTTCCACGACCAGCTGATGCTCCACCACTACCACTACCCTCATTACCAGCTGACAATGAACGCCCCCGGCCACGACCTCTTCCACCAGACTTCCTCATTGTTTTAAAAACGTAACCAAACTAACGGTATTTGTTGCTGTCACACAACTTACACGGTGAGCTATAACTTCAGTATGATTTAGCTACCACTTTACAGGTGAGTGAGACCACAACGAAAATCAGGCACAATGTTACACACTCTGTTGTTGGTGGCAACAAATGAGAGAGATGCCACACACGCAGGACTGTCACTGAAGCACAAATGTAAATATTAATCTCCCACTGATTTGATTTTTTTTTTTTTTCAGGTAGACTTTAGAAAAAAAAAATAATAAAAAAAAATGATTTTTTCAGGAAGAATTTAGAAACCAAATAAAATAAAATGATTTTTTCAGGGAGAATTTAGAAAACAAATAAAACAAAAAATAGGCTTTCTATGGCCCACTGAGTGAGAGATGACGCACACAGGAGTCAGGAGTGGCACACAAGCCCAGAGGCCAATATTTATCTCCCACTGATTGATTTATTGATTTTTTCAGGTAGAATTTAGAACCCAAATCAACCCAAAAAATAAATAGGCTTTCTATGGCCCACTATTTGTGAGAGAGATGGCACGCTCAGGACTGGCACACAAGCCCAGAGGCCAATATTAGTCTCCCACTTTTTTTTTTTTTCCAGGGAAAATTTATAAACCCAATAAAAAAAATAATAAATAGGCTTTCTATGGCCCACTATCTGAGAGAGAGAGAGATGGCACGCTTAGGACTGGCACACAAGCCCAAAGGCCAATATTAATCTCCCTTTTTTTTTCAGGGAGAATTTATAAAACCAAAAAAAAAAAAAAAATAGGCTTTCTATGGCCCACTATTTGTGAGAGAGATGGCACGCTTAGGACTGGCACACAAGCCCAAAGGCCAAAATTAATCTCCCACTGATTGATTTATTGATTTTTTCAGGTAGAATTTAGAACCCAAATAAAGCAAAAAAAAAAAAATAGGCTTTCTATGGCCCACTGAGTGAGTGATGATGCACACAGGAGTCAGGAGTGGCACACAAACCCTGAGGCCAATATTTTTCTCCCATTATTGATGTAGTGATTTTTTCAGGTAGATTTTAGAACCCAAATCAAGCAAAAAAATAAATAGGCTTTCTATGGCCCACTGACTGAGAGATGGCACACACAGGAGTCAAGAGTGGCACACAAGCCCTGAGGCCAATATTTTTCTCCCACTGATTGATGTAGTGATTTTTTCAGGTAGATTTTATAACCCAAATCAAGCAAAAAAATAAATAGGCTTTCTATGGCCCACTGAGTGAGAGATGGCACACACAGGGATGGCACTTTAGCAGAAATGCCAATCTTAATCTCCCACAAAAAAAAAAAAAAAAAAAACAGGGAGTGTCCAACAATTACTATCTCCCTGCTGTAATCTCAGCCATGTATGGCAGGCAGCAATAAGGAGTGGACTGATGCACAAATTAAATAAAAAGTGTGGACAAACAAAAAAGATAGCTGTGCAGAAAGGAAGGAACAAGAGGATTTGTGCTTTGAAAAAAGCAGTTGGTTTGCACAGCGGCGTACACACAGCAATGCAGCTATCAGGGAGCCTTCTAGGGCAGCCCAATGAGCTACAGCGCTGAGGGGAAAAAAAAAAAATGTAGCTTCCACTGTCCCTGCACACCGAAGGTGGTGTTGGGCAGTGGAAATCGCTACAGCACAAGCGGTTTGGTGGTAATGGACCCTGCCTAACGCTATCCCTGCTTCTGACGAAGCGGCAGCAACCTCTCCCTAAGCTCAGATCAGCAGCAGTAACATGGCGGTCGGCGGGAACGCCCATTTATAGCCCCTGTGACGCCGCAGACAGCAAGCCAATCACTGCAATGCCCTTCTCTAAGATGGTGGGGACCAGGACCTATGTCATCACGCTGCCCACACTCTGCGTTTACCTTCATTGGCTGAGAAATGGCGCTTTTCGCGTCATTGAAATGCGACTTTGGCGCGAAAGTCGCGTACCGCATGGCCGACCCTGCACAGGGGTCGGATCGGGTTTCATGAAACCCGATTTTGCCAAAAGTCGGCGACTTTTGAAAATGAACGACCCATTTCGCTCAACCCTAGTGCTCACCACACATCTAGATTAGTTCAATGGGAGGTCTAGTTTCAAAAATGGGGTCACTTGTGGGGGAGGTCCAATGTTTAGGCACACAGGGGCTCTCTAAACGTGACATGGTGTCCGCTAACGATTGGAGCTAATTTTTCATTCAAAAGCCAAATGGCGCTTCTTCCCTTCCGAGCCTTGCCGTGTGCACAAACAGTAGTTTGTGACCACATATGAGGTATCGGTGTACTCAGGAGAAATTGCCCAATACATTTTAGGATCCATTTTATCCTGTTGCCCGTGTGAAAATGAAAAAATTGAGGCTAAAAGAATTTTTTTGTAAAAAAAAAAGTATTTTTTCATTTTACGGATCAATTTGTGAAGCACCTGGGGATTCAAAGTGCTCACTATGCATCTAGATAAGCTTCTAGGGGGGTCTAGTTTCGAAAATGGGGTCACTTGTGGGGGAGCTCCAATCTTTAGGCAGTCAGAGGCTCTCCAAATGCGACATGGTGTACACTAATGATTGGAGCCAATTTTTCATTGAAAAAGTCAAATGGCGCTCCTTCCCTTCCAAGCCCTGTCGTGTGCTCAAACTGTGTTTCCCCCCACATATGGGGTAACGGCATACTCAGGACATATTGTACAATAACTTTTGGCATCCAGTTTCTCCTTTTACCTTTGGGAAAATAAAAAAATTGTTGCTAAAATATCATTTTTGTGACTAAAAAGTTAAATGTTCATTTTTTCCTTCCATGTTGCTTCTGCTTCTGTGAAGCACCTGAAGGGTTAATAAACTCCTTGAATGTGATTTTGAGCACCTTGATGGGTGCAGTTTTTAGAATGGTGTCATTTTTGGGTATTTTCAGCCATATAGACACCTCAAACTGACTCCAAATATGAGGTGGTCCCTAAAAAAAATGATTTTGTAAATTTCGTTGTAAAAAATGAGAAATCGCTTGTCAAATTTTAACCCTTATAACTTCCTAACAAAAAAAAAATTTGTTTCCAAAATTGTGCTGATGTAAAGTAGACATGTGGGTAATGTTATTTATTAACTATTTTGTGTCACATAACTCTCTCACTTGCCAGAATTAAAATAAAAAATTTGAAAATTGCGAAATTTTCAACATTTTCGCCAAATTTTCATTTTTTTCACA
The DNA here is from genome assembly GCF_032444005.1 of Ranitomeya imitator. Classification (NCBI taxonomy): domain Eukaryota; kingdom Metazoa; phylum Chordata; class Amphibia; order Anura; family Dendrobatidae; genus Ranitomeya; species Ranitomeya imitator. The sequence continues at coordinate 460,951,190 of NC_091287.1, read as the reverse complement.
AATAAGTGCAAAAATTATCGACTTAAATTTATCAATAACATGAAACCCAATATGTCACAAACAAACAGTCTCAGAACCACTAGGATCCGTTGAAGCGTTCCTGAGTTATTACCTCATAAACGGCCAGGTCATTAAGGTCAAAATAGGCTGGGTCATGAAGGGGTTAAGGCTCTTAATGAGATTAATACAATATAAAGACTCCTCTTTAAATAAAGCCAATTGGCTTAGTGGCCTAGCGGGATGGATTATTTTTGGTATTTTACAGACTTGCATACAATTTTTATTGTTTTGCTTTGTTTATTGCTTTATGTAGCTGAAAAAGCGCTAATATATGCGTTACATAAGTTATTGAAGAGTGTATGTTCAAGGAAGGACTCTAAGGCTGTGTCAGCCATAGTATATAATAGACCACGGATAACCACTGCTGATTAGGGAAGTGAGTGTTCACACTGAGGGTGGATGGGCGAAGCAGGTAGAAAGCCCCCTTATGGGTACTAGACCCATGAGACAGTAGCTCCTTTGTGGACATCATCTGACCCTGTGGCAGAGGTTTTACCATTTACAAAAGGGGGAAATTGATATAGAAGGGTTAAGGATAGGGTAGTCCGGGCCGATCTGGGATCTGCCAAGTCAATGGGTAACAGGACATTGAGCGGCCAGAAGAGGACAGGTACATTCCCGTGCCTTAATTGCATGAATTGCTCCAATATAATCAAAGGCAATGAAGTGGTTCACCCACAAACAGGCAAATCTTACCATATCAAGGACTATTACACCTGGGAGTCCAATTTTGTGATCTACATCATCAAGTGTCCCTTATGTGGGCGAAACAACCCAGACCATCAGGGACCACATTTCTAGCCACAAGTCCACAAATCAGATGTGAAAAAACATGGCTACCCCTGCCGACACATTTCAAAGAGGCCAGACATAATGTGGCCCAACTCAGGTTTCAGGTGATAGAAAAGGTCCCCAGACCAAGGAGGGGGGGTAACCACATCCAGATGTTGAAACAGCGTGAAACCTATTGGATATCCGCTCTGGACACACTTCACCCCAAGGGTCTCAACCCTTATATAGATTGGTTAGTGTAGTATACTCTTTGGTCTTTTTTCCATAGATGAACTAATTCTCCTTTGTCTACGTATTCTTGAGACAAACCACACATGACTTGGTAAGATTGAACGTCAGAACCCCACCCCCTTCTTTTCTCCTTCTTATTTATTTATTTTCTCTACAGTTTGGACTCCTACATTATTTTGATTATTTTATTTACATTATTCTAATTATCTCAATAATTTGACTCCTCTTCCGTTTACCATTTTATTTGCCCGCATTTATTTGTTTCATTATTTATTTCCCCTGTCATTTATTTACTTGCACCGGTTTTATTTCATCATTATCTGCATTTTTGCTAATTTCATGATTCCATTTGTCCATTTATGTTTTTACTTAATTATCTATTTGCTTTTTGATCATACAATTTATGTCTATCCATTGTACCATCAGGTATCTTCCTGATCTAATACACTAATCATCACAGTACATCAGACTTTAGGGCCACTACCATAGTAAGCTTTTTGTATACACAGGGCTCAATATACAGTGGGATGCTCTCCCCCTCTTTAACTGCTGACATAGACCTACATGCAGCAAACAACCCCTTACACAAACAGCCCAGCATGAGATCGTGCCAGCAGACCTTCCTTCCCCTTACTGCGCAGGCACCAGCGCTTCTCGGCAGGTCACACTAGCGCTACCATAGTGACCACTCAAACAAGCCCAGCTTGAGATTCTCCTTATTGCGCATGCGCCGGTGCTCCCTGGCAGGTCACACTAGCGCTACCATGGTGACCATTCAAACAAATTGCGCCAGCAGGCCCGCCTTCCCCGCACTGTGTATGCGCCGGCGTCCCCCGATGTTTCTGGTCACCTGACCTATGAGCGCGTTAAATCAGCGCTCTACCACTGACACCCATGCTTCCAATTGCTAAGGCAAGTGTGTGCCAGCTCTCCCACTTCACCACCAACATCACCTTGTCACTGGCTTTCCGTACCGGACTCCACCGCCATGTAAGCCTCATTGGGACACAGCTAAGTATCACTTCCCATATATCCGTCACCATACTTAACTATGCATTTTTTACTTTCCATTTCAGCTGTTGTTTAGGCTTTTGCAGTATTAAATATCGGCTCTAACTACAAGGGTAACTATATATCTCTGTTACTTTTGCTTCTGGTGTGAGCCAGTTTACATTATGCGCACTCAATATATATATATATATCTTTTACTCCTTAGCGTCACAAATGCTCCTCAATCCCTGTTGCGGCTGTAGCAGTAGCCTTTATTCAGTTGTGGTAACTATATTATCCATACCTTTGATGTGACACGTTTATATCCATCAACTTATTTAATCTATGTAATATTCCACCACACCGGGTTCCCCCTTGTATGGATATCATAGCATCCAAACATATGACCTCATTTTATCACTGGTCACCCACTACTGCCTCCTCATGCTTCCCTACGACACACATTAGCCCAAGGCCAAAGTGTTGTAATTTCAATATAGAGGGAGTTATAATTATAATCATTGTTCACTACTTTTAACAGGATGTATGTGCCATACCTAGCCTTTTTCCCTTCCGGGACGTACAAGCACGACTTGTTGACGCACCAAAATTACGGTATGTCCCCATATTGATCGGATTGTTTCTTATGTTCTTTCGCTCATTCTTACCTTCAACTGGATCCTGATAGACTTTACCATGTCATTCTATAAGGAATACGAACCAATACTTTCCCCCTATGTCTCTAATTGATGCTCTTTACCTTATCAATATCATCATTAACGGTTCCCATACAGTATCATAACTTAGGTTATTACCCTACTCAGTAGTCTCTCTGACATCGCTTCACTTCCCTGCTACACATACTACGACATATGTTATATGGCTTTATTGTATATATTGTATATAGTGTATATTCTTGCTGCATTAGATCAGATAAAGTGACTTTGCTCACAGAACGTGTGTGATTCCTTTGTCTCCAAGCGCCCTTGTAAATGATGGGCGTAACCTCCTGATTTGGCCTCACTGGTTATCTGACATGTCTGACATTGGGTCAGAATGTAAACAGCTACAACAATAGTCAGGAAAATACAGAAAAATCTGTAAATGAGAAGATGTGTCCATACTTTTGGTCTGTACTGTGTATAGATAGATAGATAGATAGATAGATAGATAGATAGATAGATAGATAGATAGATAGATAGATAGATAGAATTTAAAAAATGACAAAAAGGAAAATTATTTGATGAAACAGTTTGGGCACCATGCATGGTGGGCAGCTAGTAGCAACCATTTTGAATGAATCACAGTCTGTAAACACTTTTGTAGACAGACAAATGTCTTTCAATTTTTGTTTGAGGGATTTTCATCCATTCTTCCTTGGAAAATTATTCCAGTTCTGTGAGATTCCTGGGTCGTCTTGCATGCTCTGCTATTTTGAGGTCTAGCAACATATTTTTAATGATGCTCAGATCAGGGGACTGTGAGGGAAATTGTAAAATTTTTACGATGCGCCTTTTGAGGTAGTCTATTGTAGATTTAGGCGTGTCTTTAGGAGGATCATTATCCATTTGTAGAAACCATCCTCTTTTCAACTTCAGCTTTTTTTTTACAGATAATATTATGTTTGCATCAAGAATTTATAGAAATTTAATTGAATCCATTCTTCCCTCTACCGTGAAATGTTCCCAATGCCATTGGCTACAACACGACCCCAAAGCATGATTGATCCACCCCCATGGTTAACGGTTGGTAAGATATTCTTTTCCTGAAATTATGTGCCTTTTTTCCCTGCACATACTTTTGATCATTATGGCAAATGAGTTTTATTTTAACCTCTTTGGTCCACAGGACTTGTTTCCAAAATACAACAGCCTTGATAAGATGTTCCTTTGCATACCACCTGATGCTGAATTTTAAGTTGAGGACACAGTATAAGTTTCTTCTGATGACTCCTACATGAAAGCCATATTAATGCAAGTATCTCTCAACAGTACAGCATTGTACCACAACTCCAAAGTCTTCTAAATCTTTCTGAACGTCTTTTGCAGTCAAGTGAGGGTTCTGATATGCCTATCTAGCAATCCTCTAAGCAGCTCTCTTCCAGACATTATCTTGACCTCCTCTGTTCCTGTTAACTGCCATCTCTTAATTACATTTCGAATTGCGTTAAGGGCAACTTGAAAATGCTTTGGGGCATTTAAAATGCTCATGCCTTAAGTGCTTCACTAATCCCACCCATCAGAGCCTGTGTCACATGACCGCGAGTTGCTGATGGGTTGGCATGACAACCCAGGGTCTGCGGCAGACCCCTGTGGTTGTCATTGTTGGAATGCTAAGAGCGCCAACCGCTGATCATTTTAGGTACCGCTGAAGCCCTGCTCTGTGTAGCACAAGTGATTGAATGATCACAGCTTCTAGTCTCCCATGGAGACTATAGAAGCAAGTAAAAAGTAAAAAAGAAACGTTTTTAAAAATAATAAAAAAAATATAAAAGTTCAAATCATCCCCCATTCGCCCCATTCAAAATAAAGCAATAAAGAAATAAAACACATATTTGGTATTACCGTATTCAGAATCGTCAGATCTATCAGTATATAAAAAGAATTAATCCAATAAGTGAACAGCATAACGAGAAAAAAAGTCAAAACAGAAGAATTATGCTTTTTTAATCGCCAAATCAATGCATTAAAATGCAACAATGAGCGATCAAAAGATTGTATCTACACCAAAATGGTATCAATAAAAAAGGCAACTCGGCATGCAAAAACAAGCCCTCATTCAACCCCAGATATGAAAAATTGAGATGAAAACAGCGATTTTTTTTTTAGAGGCTTTGGATTTTTTTTCACCACTTCAATAAAAAAGAACCTATACATGTTTAGTATCTACGAACTCATAATAACCTGGAGAATCATAATGACAGGTCAGGTTTAGCATTTAGTAACCATCGTAAACAAGTGAAACAAAAAACAATTGTGGAATTGCACCTTTTTTGCAATTTCACCACACTTTGAAATTTGTTCCCATTTTCCAGTATACACTCTGGCAAAACCAATGGTGTCATTCAAAAGTAGACTGTGTAACATGCAATCCTTAAAACTATTAAGTTTAATGCAAAATTATTTTAAAAATACCTAATCCCAGTGTAACGAACTAGTAATATAGATCTACTCTGTAGTAATAACCTTACAGTTTCCCTATACTTTGCTGCTGTCCCTACCTGACAGTGGAGGTTGGCACCATAAAATACATGATTTTTTGGCGCGCCCACTCAGCGGCGGCTATCCCCAACTCGCCCTGTTAAATACCTATTGAACTATAGGTGGGAAAACAAAAAGCAGCAAAAAGAGAAGAAAAAGGAAAGTACTTAATAAAAAAAGCTATAGTACAGAAGATAATTCAATTCCTCCATCATAAAGTGCTAGTATACAGTACAGACCAAAAGTTTGGACACACCCTCTCATTTAAAGATTTTTCTGTATTTTCATAACTATAAAAATTGTACATTCACACTGAAGGCATCAAAACTATGAATTATCACATGTGGAATTATATACTTAACAAAAATGTGTGCAACAACTGAAAATATGTCTTATATTCTTGGTTCTTCAAAGTAGCCACCTTTTGCTTTGATGACTGCTTTGCGCACTCTTGGCATTCTCTTGATGAGCTTCAAGAGGTAGTCACCGGAAATGATCTTCCAACAATCTTGAAGGAGTTCCCAGGGATGCTTAGAACTTGTTGGCCCTTTTGCCTTCACTCTGCGGTCCAGCTAACCCCAAAACCATCTCGATTGGGTTCAGGTCTGGTGACTGTGGAAGCCAGGTCATCTGGCGTAGCACCCCATCACTCTCCTTCTTGGTCAAATAGCCCTTACACAGCCTGAAGGTGTTTGGGGTCATTGTCCTGTTGAAAAATAAATGACGGTCCAACTAAATGCAAACCGGATGGAATAGCATGCCACTGCAAGATGCTGTGGTAGCCATGCTGGTTCAGTATGCCTTCAATTTTGAATAAATCCCCAAAAGTGTCACCAGCAGAGCACCACCACACCATCACACCTCCTCCTCCATGCTTCATGGTGGGAACCAGGCATGTAGAGTCCATCCGTTCACCTTTTCTGCATAGCACAAAGACACGGTGGTTGGAACCAAAGATCTCAAATTTGGACTCATCAGACCAAAGCACAGATTTCCACTGGTCTAATGTCAATTCCTTGTGTTCTTTAGCCCAAAAAAGTCTCTTCTGCTTGTTGCCTGTCCTTAGCAGTGGTTTCCTAGCAGGTATTTTACCATGAAGGCCTGCTGCACAAAGTTTCTTAACAGTTGTTGTAGAGATGTGTCTGCTGCTTGAACTCTGTGTGGCATTGACCTGGTCTCTAATCTGAGCTGCTGTTAACCTGTGATTTCTGAGGCTGGTGACTCGGATAAACTTATCCTCAGAAGCAGAGGTGACTCTTGGTCTTCCTTTCCTGGGGCGGTCCTCATGTGAGCCAGTTTCTTTGTAGCGCTTGATAGTTTTTGCCACTGCACTTGGGGACACTTTCAAAAATTTTTCCAATTTTTCGGACTGACTGAACTTCATTTCTTAAAGTAATGATGGCCACTCGTCTTTCTTCACTTAGCTGCTATTTTCTTGCCATAATACAAATTCTAACAGTCTATTCAGTAGGACTATCAGCTGTGTATCCACCAGACTTCTTCTGAACACAACTGATGGTCCCAACCCCATTTATAAGGCAAGAAATCCCACTTATTAAACCTGACAGGGCACACCTGTGAAGTGAAAACCATTCCCGATGACTACCTCTTGAAGCTCATCAAGAGAATGCCAAAGAGTTTGCAAAGCAGTCATCAAAGCAAAAGGTGGCTACTTTGAAGAACCTAGAACATATAGCATATTTTTAGTCATATCACACTTTTTTGTTAAGTATATAATTCCACATGTGTTAATTCATAGTTTTGATGCCTTCAGTGTGAATTTACAATTTTCATAGTCATGAAAATACAGAAAAATCTTTAAATGATAAGGTGTGTCCAAACTTTTGGTCTGTACTGTACATAGCCTATAATACAGTAGCGTATATCAAACAGAGATCCTATATTGTGATGGCTATAATGGCCGCTTCATGTGTAAACAAAGCCTATACTCCATAGGACTCAAAGATAACAAGACAGGAGGGGGAATAGTGTAGCCATAGGATAACAGGATAAACGGCCTGATTCAAAATAGCGATAACATAAATCACATGTCGACTCAAAGCAGCACACAATTTTGTGAACATTGATGAGTAATACAGAGAAGAAGCATATGCGGGTGTTAACCCAGAGAAAAATACTTAGCTTCCAGCAAATAGCCTCATGGCCACGACGCGTTTCCCCAACCTACGGTTCATCAGGAGGCAGAGTATAAGGCAAGCTATTCCATAGATGCAGGTATCAAGATGAATGGACAGACCTCATTCAAAAGTACAACCGTCCCACAGAAAACAAGCCCTCAAATGTCCATATTGAAAAATAAAAAAGTTATGGCTCTAGAAGGAGGGAAGCAAAAAATTGAAACTCAAAAACAAAAAAAACTCAAGGTGGTGAAGGGGTTTACCATTCCTTGTAGGACAGTCTGCTCACCATATTGTTAGCTCTTCTCTGAACTTGCTCCAGTTTTTCAATGTCTTTTTTTAAAATGTGGTGCCCATAACTAGACACAGTGTCTAGAAAAGTCCTGAACAAGGAAGAGTAGAGGGGGGTAATCACTTCACATAATCTAGACTCTATGCTTCTCTTGATACATCTTAGAACTGTTTTTGCTTTTTTTGCTGCTGCATCACACTGTTTACTCATATTCAGTTTGTGATCTATTAGCATACCCAAGTCTTTTTCACACGTGCTTATTCTGACTCATGGATATGTAGAACGTAGTGGTGCCTGGATAGACCCTTCTTTTTAGGCGCTTCCGTATTCACCTGTACTCGCGTTCATACCGATTAATCAGACAGCTTAACTCAGCCACGATGTCATGTAAGAAGACTCCAGGAAAAGAGGGTTGCTTTAACTGAAATTCTTGTATTATGATGAAAGTAGCAGGTAAAAAGGAATATTCAACAGAGGACATGTAGTAGGATGCATACAGATGGAGGAATGTTGACAAAATGGAGAATAAGGGCGTGAACAAACATACATCACAGGACTACAGTGAGAGAGTTGGGACAAAATACAGGGAAAGGCAAACTTCTGCCTAGAAAGAAGGAACGAACACAAGCAATGCAAATATTAAATGATTTCTCAAGTCGTGAGACATGACACTCCCCGTCTGAAGTCCTTGGATTTCACGATGTCCGTAATTCTTCGAAGTCGTTCGAAGCTGAAAAAACAAGAGGAAAGAAAACATGCATGCAATAATAAACATCAAAGATTTTAAAGTCCAAACTCGTTGTTGTCGACCCGTAGATCACACCGAAAGATAAGTCCAAATATATTAAACCCATCTTCAGATTGGGGAAGCCGCAAACATGCCAGCTCTTCCACCAACCCAGAATCCAATGGCAATGTTAACAGTTCAATCCAATGGAAAATGTCAATATTCAATAAACTGGGGGACGAGGAGGAATGCTCCCCGCCGTGAGCAACGTCCAGGAGCATGTTCAGTTCATGTGATGTCCTCCTTTCGTAGAAGCAGCACGAGTTCAGTGACCGGGCGGAAGAAGGTTCGGGTAGAGCCCCCTTTTGTCACCTTAACTTCTACCTTACGAGTCTTTCCGTCCTCACTGGGTAGGACCTTGGCGATTAGTCCCATTGGCCAGTCATTACGATGAGCCTCTTTGTCCTTTAAGAGAACAAGGTCTCCTTCTTGGAGATTGGGACTGGGCGTCTGCCATTTGTGACGGTTTTGAAGCAAGTGCAAATATTCGGTCTTCCAGCGATGCCAAAACACGTTAGCCAGATGTTGTACTTGCCTCCACTGACGTTTGTAAATGTCCTTGTTATCGAAATTCCCATGCGGAACTGTAGCAGCTCCAGTCTTCTGTGTAAGAAGTGTAGCTGGAGTAAGGATCGTTGGAGCATCGGGGTCGGATGATACTGGAACTAAAGGTCTAGCATTTATTATGGCTGACACTTCTGCGAGGAAAGTGACCAGAACTTCATGAGTAAGGGGAAGTTTATGGTCCAGCAACATGGAGTCGAGGATCCTTCGTGCAACACCAATCATGCGTTCCCAAGATCCAGCCATGTGTGAAGAGTGTGGAGGGTTGAATACCCAAGTGCATCCATTGTAGGACAAGAAATTGTCAAACTGGAGTTCCTTGCAGGCTCCTTCAAAGTTTGCGCCGCAGTCGGACCGGAGTTGCTTGGCAGGTCCCCGGATGGAAAAGTATCTTCTTAGGGCATTGATGAAGCTGGAGGTATCCATGGATTCAATTACCTCGATGTGAACTGCACGGATACTGAGACAGGTGAATAGGACAGCCCACCGCTTACTGTTCGCGGCTCCTCCACGGGTTTTCCTGGTAACAACCGACCATGGCCCGAAGACCTCTACACCAACATATGAGAACGGTTGGGCCGTGCTCATTCGATCTGCTGGGAGGTTGGCCATTTGTTGTTGTTGGTGTTTTCCTCGTAACCTTTGACACTTGACACATCTATGGAGAACTGAGGAGACGCACCTTTTCATTCCCATGATCCAAAAGCCAGCAGACCTGATGGCACCTTCAGTAAGATGTCTGCCTTGGTGCTGTACTCGTTCGTGATAGTGCCGAATCAACAGAGTAGTGACGTGATGTCGACCTGGAATGATGATAGGGTTCTGCTCCTTATCGTATAGGTCTGATTTACTTAAACATCCACCCACTCTTAGAAACTTGAGATGATCGACTACTGGGTTCAAGTTGAGTAGGGTGCTGTTTTTGGACACACTGACTCCCTTGGTAATACTACCAGTCTCATGTGAATATTCTTCTTGTTGCACACACCTGATGATGACTTGTTCAGCATGGTCTATGTCATCGGCAGTAAGATGACTCTTACACACGTGCCAACCATGGCACCCTGAGAGCTTGTCCTTTGTAAAACAGCGAGCAATGTGGATAAGACGAGCTACAGTTCGTTCAACGGAGGACCAGCTTGAGAAGCGTTCAAAGCGGTGAGACTTCAAACCTTGCCTAGATGTCATTGAAGTATAGTGAGCAGAGATAGTTTGTCTTATCTCCTTGTCAGATTCTGGTTCCACCAGCTCATAAGCATTTTTGTTGTTGTTTGCACAGAAATCTTCGTACAGGAGACTAGGAGGCGCCAACCACATGTTATCACCAAGTTTAGAAGCAGCTGTGAGTCTTGTACCTCGGTCTGCTGGGTTTAAATCGGTGGAGATGTGATGCCACTGCTCAGGGGTAGAAAAACTTATGCTGCGCTCTACTCTGTTGCTCACATATGTATAGAACTGCTTCGTTTGGTTGTGTATGTACCCGAGTACCACCCTGCTGTTTGTGTAGAAGGTAAAGGAATCAATTGTAATGTCCATTTCGTCTCGTACAACTTCAGCAATTTCTACTGCCAATACCGCAGCGCAAAGCTTGAGTCTAGGTACAGAGTGTGCAGGCTTTGGAGTTAATTTGGTCTTACCCAGGATGAAACCACAATGTACCTTATTGGCTCCTAAGGTCATCAGATAAGCTACTGTGGCTATGGCTTCTGTAGATGCATCAGAGAAAATATGGACTTCTCTTCTGATTGCAGTCAAAGGTGATCTTGGAGAATAACAACGTGGAACTTGGAGTTGCTATAAGAACTCCAGAGACTTCTTCCATGCTTCCCACCTTTGCTGTTTCTGAGTTGGAAGCGGGGTGTCCCAATCCGTGTTCTCGGCCGTAAGCTGTCTTAACAGTATCTTGCCTTGAATAGTGATGGGTGCTACAAACCCGAGAGGATCATAGATGCTATTTATGACAGATAGGACTCCTCGTTTGGTAAAAGGTTTGTCATAGGGTGACACTTGGAAGGTGAAGGTGTCCCGTTTGATATCCCACAGTAGACCAAGGCTGCACTGTGTTGGAAGAACATCAGAACCCAAGTCGATGTCTTTTAGGTTTGTGGCATGGTCTTCAGATGGAAACGCGTTCATTACCTCTTGACTGTTAGAGATAATCTTGTGGAGTCTAAGGTTTGATGTGGATAGCATTTCCTGTGTCCTGGAGAGTAGGTCAATTGCATCTTCACTTGTGGGCAAGGACTTGAGCCCATCGTCCACATAGAAGTTCTTCTCTACAAATTGCCGAGCATCGGATCCGTACTCCCTCTCACCTTCCTAGGCTGTCCGTCTCAGACCATAGATCGCCACAGCAGGTGAGGGACTGTTGCCGAAGACATGGACCTTCATCCGGTAGTCTATGACCTGATTGTTGACATTGTTGTCTTTGTGCCATAGGAACCTAAGATAGTTTCTGTTGTCTTCTTTCACAATGAAGCAATGAAACATCTGCTGAATGTCGGCCATTATGGCGACAGGTTCTTGTCTGAAGCGGATCAATACTCCAAGGAGGCTGTTGTTCAGGTTGGGCCCAGTTAGGAGCAGGTTATTGAGAGAGAGGCCTTCAAACTGAGCACTGGAGTCAAACACCACTCTGATCTGATTAGGCTTGCGAGGGTGATAGACACCAAAGGATGGAAGATACCAACATTCTTCTCCCTCCCTCAGTGGTGGCGCAGGTTCAGCATGATCTCTGTCAAAGATGTTCTGCATAAAGTCAATGAAATGCTTCTCCATCTCTGGTTTCCTCTTTAGGGTACGCTTTCAGCATGAGAACCTTGCAGTAGCTTACTGCAGGTTGTTCGGCAACCTCACTTTTGGGAAACGAAAGGGTAAAGGAGCTACCCAACTGTTGGAGTCATCTTGAGCAAATTCTTTATCCATAACCTTTATGAATTCTTTATCTTCCCTTGTGGGTGCCAACTTGTTGTCACTACTTGTAGAGTCGAACACTGATGACCCAAGGTTTTCATCCCAGGGCTGGTGCGTGTTCATGTTGTTGAAGGATTCCTGTTGCCACTTGGTGTTGCTCACTTTCTCTTTCACCCAGTAGTGATGTGGGCATGGTTGGAAATGGGTGCTGCGACCATTTGACAAGATGTGTGTTTTGTAAGAGGAGATGTTGTTAGGTCTCTTCATCTTGTGTATGCAAACATTGCCTACGATTACCCAGCCTAGATCTAAGCGTTGGGCAAATGGTGCATCGTGTGGTCCGTTAATTTGCTGACGTACCTTCTGCAGCCGGAGAATGTCTCTGCCCAGCAGAATCAGGATATCTGCATTGTTGTTGAGGGCTGGTATCTTGTTTGCTATCCTCTTGAGATGTTGATGATGAAGAGCAGCCTCTGGCGTTGGGATCTCTTCTCGATTGGATGGAATCTGGTTGCACTCGACCAGTGTAGGTAACGGTATCTCGACGGTGTTCTCGAGAGGTGTCACTGTAAGACCACTGACCCTTCTCCCAGAAACCTCTGTAACACCACTGCAGGTACCTAAGGTGTAAGGGTAAGCATTTCCCTTTAAGTTAAACATATCAAAGACCTTGCAAGTGATCGGTTGCTCTGATCATCCAGAAGGACATACACCTTCACGGCTTTCTCTGGGTGACCGTTGGGATACACGTTCACCAGGCAAATCTTCGCACAGGACTTGTCCCAGAGGTCTTCTCCGCAGACTTCTGTGCATGAAGAAGATATTGTGGTATGGCTTGCAGTTTGAGCTGCGTCCTCCCCGCCATGGCTCATGGTGGGGGAAGGAGTAAGTGTAGAGTCAGGACGGAATGGGTGGAGTGCCTGTACGTGGTCCTCACTGTCACACTCCATGCACTTAATTGTAGTTTTACAGTCTTTAGCAAGGTGTTCAGTAGAAGCACAACATCTGTAGCATACCCCGAACTTCTTTAGAAGCTCCTTGCGTTCTTGGAGCGGTTTCTTCCTGAAGCCAATGCACTTTTTTAAGGGATGTGGCTTCTTGTTGATGGGACATTCACGATTTGGGTTCTCTATCTTTTCACCCTTGTTACTCTTGCCTGGGGCTGATGTTGGTAAGGGAAGAATATCCGTCATTCGAGCGTGCACTGACGTATTTAGAAGGAGGTGAAGCTGGGCCACTGGATTCTTCGTAGGAAAAGCTTGGGTCATTCTTACACTCTGCCACGTCTTTTATAAACTCACAGAAGTAGGAGAATGGAGGAAATGACACTTGATGGTCTTTCTTGTATTTTGACCCTAGTGTAGTCCACTTTTCTTGTACATTGTACGGTAGCTTGGAGATAATGGGATTTACTCCACGAGCAGTGTCCAGGTAGCTGAGGCCAGGTAGGTGGTTGTCTGCCTTGGCCAGCTGGAGCTCTAACAGCAAGTCACTGAGCTCTAGGAACTTTGAACTGTCTTTGCTTGATATCTTTGGAAAACTCTGTAATCGCTTGAACAGTGCATCCTCTATGGCTTCTTGGTTGCCAAAGTTTTTCTCTAGTCTTTCCCATGCAGCCATGAGACCAGCCGTTGGATTACTGATATGTACAGACCTGAGTCTCTTGACACGCTCTGTGGATTGTGGTCCTTGCCATCTGATTAGCAGGTCCAGCTCTTCGGTAGCAGTGATGCCGAGGTCACTAGTTACGGTTCTAAAGGCATTTTTCCAACCTCTGTAATTTTCAGGTTGGTCGTCAAACCTTGTGAGACCGGTTTTAGTAAGTTCGCGGCGAATCATGTACCTTGCGAAGTCGGACATGTCTGTTCTTTCTAACTTAGGATGCACGAATGTAGGCTGAGCAGTGTTGTACATAGGGGTGGGGACGTCCTGGCCTTGAAACGTGGGTAAGTATGGAGTGGCATATGCATTTAGTCCAGCAACCGGTTTGGTGGGTATAGTCTCTGCTACATGCGGAGCTGGCACTGCGCGGTTGTCGAGAGTATAATGACCTGCCGGCATATTGGGTTGCGTGTAGGTATTAGCCTGTGGAGTTTGGTGAGATGCGGGGTCTTGGCGCATACTGGAATACGAAGGAAGTTCAAGTTTGGGAGCATTGTACTGACCTTGAATGCAGGGTTCTGTAACTGGATCGGCATCCTGGTGCCCTGGAGAAGCATGAACGCCACCAGGAGTGTTAGTAATGATCTGCGGTTCGCCATTTTGGCTTAGCACGTAGTCTCTTGTGCGTTCAATAGGGTCTTCTGCCTCCACTTCACACAAACTGATGCTGTCTCTTTGACTCCCACTGATAGCTCGCTCCAGGATCCTTATCTCTGCCATGGCTGTCGCGTGCTCACATTCCTTCTCCAGAGCTTCCTTGCGTGCTGCATCCGCATCCATTTCTGCTCTCTTTTGTGCTGTGGCTGCATCCATTTCTGCTCTCCTTTGCGCAAAGGCAGCTTGTATCTTAGACGTTTCTGCCTTAGCACGTGCTCTTATAAGCTGCTCGCTGAGAGTGGAATATTTTGATGAACTTGACCTAGATGAGCGTTTTGAGTGCTTGGACAATTTGGATGAGCGAGTTGATGCATCTGGTGTCCGTGGAATTTTAGCCTCTAACTTGGTTTTAATGTCACGTAGGTGCAGTCTCTTTCAGAATTAAGCTGCTAGAAACTTTGCAATTCGTTTAAAGTCTCTGGCAGATTCAGTTTTTTCAGGAGAATAATGTATTGGTCAGTCTTCGCCATATACATTTGGTATGCTGTGCATAATTGTTCTAGGACTCCCTCAAGTGGTAACTCATGAGAAGCAGGCCTTGATACAGTGTCTATGTGATTCAGCACTTTCTCCCACAGTGAAGACACATCACTATATACGACACATTTTGCAGTCTCTAAATTCTCCATGACTTTCCATGTAGGTTTGACTGTACATTTTCCCCTTTCACTAGCTGGTGGATGGGGATCTGGGTCTCTTTCCTGTGTTTGTAAGTCTGGTAGGGACATTGTATTCCTTGCTTCAGACATGATTTGATTGCAGGCAGGAAGAGTGGAGGATGAGGGTTATACTTCTTCCTGTTTATCTGCAGTGTGTGCTTCTATGCACGCTGGGGTCTGGCTGGGAACTGGGATACTATCTATCTGGGAAATGTCCTTTTCCACTGAGGTTCAGCACAGACCTTGAGTTACTGTCTCTGAAGGCAGGCTATTCCTTTTTACTATTCTGACTCATGGATATGTAGAACGTAGTGGTGCCTGGATAGACCCTTCTTTTTAGGCGCTTCCGTATTCACCTGTACTCACGTTCATACCGATTAATCAGACAGCTTAACTCAGCCATGATCTCATGTAAGAAGACTCCAGGAAAAGAGGGTTGCTTTAACTGAAATTCTTGTATTATGATGAAAGTAGCAGTTAAAAGGAATATTCAACAGAGGACATGTAGTAGGATGCATACAGATGGAGGAATGATGACAAAATGGAGAATAAGGGCGTGAACAAACATACATCACAGGACTACAGTGAGAGAGTTGGGACAAAATACAGGGAAAGGCAAACTTCTGCCTAGAAAGAAGGAACGAACACAAGCAATGCAAATATTAAATGATTTCTCAAGTCGTGAGACATGACAGTGCTGTTGCTTAGTTCTATTCCTCCCTTTCTGTAGATGTATTTATTTTTTTTCCTTGCCCAGATGTAGAATCTTGCATTTCTGTTAAATACTATTCTATTAGTTGCTGCCCATTGCTCAAGGATATCTAGCTACAGGCCTTTACTAATGATGATAGTGAACAAGCCATAACCATTAGTGATGAGCGAATGTGCTCGCCACTACTCATTACTTGCCCAAGTATCGCTACGCTCGGTGTACTCGGCGAACACCGAGCATTTCCAGGATTATTCGGCGGTAACTGGTGTCTCCATCCAGCGTTTTTGGGGGACTTTACAGACACAATCATGGTGCAGGGATTGTCTGCCAGGCCATAAAATGACGCAGCCATCTTTGTTGTGGTCGTACAGTGATTGGCTTGGCCACACAGCATCATCCCGAGTATAAGAGACCTTGCGCCACCCTGCTTGCTGCATTCTGTTCCTGATTCAGCGAGAGTAGGGAGAGCTGGTGCCGAAATAGGGTCAGAATCGTGGTTATTAGAGTTAGTGTAGGTCTACAACTCTTAAATCCACCATTCCTCAGAAACCAAAAGTCCATTTTAGGGCTAATTCATGGGTCCCAATATTGCAGCGCTAGGTAGGCAGGGCACAGCATATCCACATCAGTGGAAGGCCTGCAGGCACAGTATGTGTGTCCATTGCTCTCACTGCATCCCTCCCAAAGCTCCATAACTGTCTGCTGCTGCACCTTCTTTACTATATACCTAGTTGAATTTTTTTTCCAAAAATTCACCCTCAAAAAACAAAAATATACAGTCTGTTCTGTCAGACTGAGGCCTGTTGAAAAATCATAGTTTGTCAGGCATACGTAGCATAGTTGTGTGTGCTAGCCTTGTGCCACTTTTTTGTGTGTGTGTTTTAAATTCACCGAAAAAGGCCTCATATATCTGTTTGCTCCAACTTTGGGCATTGTAGGCCGGTGGACCCCTTTTTTTTCTGTCTGAGACTCTAATTCTATACAGAACTATTTAGCTTCCAAATTTACAAAAAGGCCACATATTTGTCAGTGTGGTATTTCCGTGACAGCCCTCATATATCTGCGTGCTCCAAGTTTTGTCATTGTAGGGCAGTGGACCACTTTTTTTGCTGTCTGTTAAACTAATTATATAGAGCAATATTTTGCTTTAAAAAAAAAAAATAAAAAAAAGGCCACATTTTTGCCAGTGTGGTATTTTGCATAAATTTACGTTGCAAAAAAGCCCCCCAAAATTGAATACAGTCTGTTATATCAGGTTGAGGCCTGCCTGGTGTTTTGGTTTGAAAAATCGTAGATTTGCAGGCATACTGATCAGATACTGTTTCGCTACTAATAAAAATATTTGTGTTGAGCATTTGAAATAGTGCAGTAGTCCATTTAAAATGGGCAAGGCAAGGGGCAAGGGATGGGAAAGTGGACGCGATGTTGATGGTGCATGCAAAGGACGAGGCCATGGCCAAGGTGAAAGTGGGCAACAACAAAGACCAACATCTTCTCGCTCGACCTTCCTGTCCCAGTTTCTAGGGGACCACAGCACACCACTATTGATGCCAGAGCAGTGTGAAATGGTTGTTGGTTGGATAGCGGGTATTGCTTCCAGTCACTTAGCCAACCACCACCACCATGTCTTCCACATGGTCAAGTCTGAGTAGCTGTGAGTGTGGCCAGGATATTCCTCACCCTGATCCTCCTTCGCCCCACCATGCCGAGTGTCCTGAGACAACTGATCCCACACTTGGACACTCTGAAGAGTTGTTCAGTTTTCCATTTCAAGATTCTGAACTCTCGGCTGGTCAACTTGAAGTGGGGACAGATGAGATCACATGTACAGATGCCCAAAGCTTTGACCAGCCCCAGTCAAGCGAAGGCGATGGAGGGAAAGTGTCAGAAGAGGTGGACGATGATGAGGCGCAATTGCCAGACAGTCAGGAGGAGGAGCAGGTTGCAGATGTGGAAGACGAGGTGGTGGATGACATAGTGACTGACCCAACCTGGCAGGAGGACATGCAGAGTGAGGGCAGCAGTACACATGGGGAAGGAGGCATATCACCACAACAGCCAGGAAGAAGCAGTGTGGTGGCCACAGACAGAAGGCGTGCATCCATTCCCCTGTAAAACCAACATAAGGGAAGTAGCCATTCCAACTGTTATATCTTAACCCACATTGAGTAATTGGGCATTACATGACATTGGGACTACTTCTTAACTCTGTCTCCTGCAATGTCTCTTGTTTAACTGCCAGTAGATCACCAGGGTGAAAGTGCTTTGCATAGGTCGGTGAATTTTGGGCAAGGGGCCTGCGATAGCACTAGTATATTTTTAAAAAGGTACCCAACATTGGTGAAACCACATCCTTGCTGGCAAAGATTTCACAACATTTGTGTACCTAAAAAAGCTCCCTTAAAAAGCGTCTTTTTGTGGTGCCTGGTTGCTCACATTGGACCCAATACTCTTCATATAAGTTTGATAAAGCAATGCTGTTAGTTTGGCTCAGAAGTTCATTAAAAATATACCTTTGTCCACTATATTAGTTTCTCTCCTTGAGAGCCATAACTTTGGCTGCCTCAAATGTACAAATGGCGAATATACAAATGTTGATTTGTAACCGAGATTAAAATACTCTATACCTAATGCATTCAGACAATCACATAGCTGCATTTCTTGGAAAACATTTACAGATGTGACAGACAATGCTCATAGTGACACAATCTTGATAAATGTTTGTTTATTTACTTCACAAACAGTTCTAAGGCTCTAAATGTTTGCTGTTTGTCATTGTAAAACATTAAGGTTTACTGAAACTATGCCGGTGGTGGTTTGATCTAAGTCCTTGTGGGGTTCTCTGTCTTGGTGTTGCTTCTCTGATATTCCAGGTGAATGATGTTTAAAAGCCTCT
Source organism: Ranitomeya imitator (assembly GCF_032444005.1). Classification (NCBI taxonomy): domain Eukaryota; kingdom Metazoa; phylum Chordata; class Amphibia; order Anura; family Dendrobatidae; genus Ranitomeya; species Ranitomeya imitator. The sequence continues at coordinate 460,932,637 of NC_091287.1, read as the reverse complement.
TGATGATGATCTAAGTATACTGTATGTAACTAATCTTCATATATACGTAATCACTATATTTAATTAATCCTTATATGTACTTATTAACCTGTGTATGTTAACATATACAAAAGTGTACGCACTCACACTAGTCAATCATACTATTCCTTGAATTTTGTAGTTTGCAATAAAATTGCATTGTATTGCAAGTATTAGCTTTTTTAAAGCCATATCTGAAACTTAGTGTTAAAAACATGGCAAATATAATTGCCAAATTATCCCGTAACTAATTGTGCAAAGAGGGAACCATCATACCATTAAAAAATGGTGGAGTAGATTTTCATGGGCCCATCCAATATGTGGGTTCAAAGGCGTAATGGGGTGCATTTGACTGACTATGCAGCAGGGCTGGCCTTGCTGCCAATGTGTAAAACAAAGGAGTACAGAGTACAAAATGCATATTGTGAAGTGGATTTTCATGGGCCCATCCAGTATGTGGGTTCCAAGGCCTAATGGGGTGCATATGACTATGCAGCGGGGCTGGCCTTGTTGCCAATGTGTAAAACAAAGGAGTACGGAGTACAAAATGCATACTGTGAAGTGGATTTTCATGGGCACATCTAGTATGTGGGTTCCAAGGCCTAATGGGGTGCATATGACTGACTATGCAGCAGGGCTGGCCTTGCTGCCAATGTGTAAAACAAAGGAGTATGGGAGAACAAAATGCAAGTTGTGAAGAGGATTTTCATGGGCCCATCCAGTATGTGGGTTCAAAGGCTTATTGGGGTGCATATGAATTGGTAGCAGGGCAGGCCTTGAATTCAGTGCAACACTTTTTCAGGAGTCCCCCCTGGACATCTTATGACAAGGGTATTGTGGTGCATCATAATTCTTGGCAGCCCATCCACTCACAACATAGGCGACAACAGCTTAGGAGACCCACTGTTTAATAATTGCCCTTTAAGAAGATTAACGCCGCCTGATGCACCAGTAAAAATAGGCTCTGTGACATTAAGAGTCCCTCCTTCATAAATGAAGCAAGATGGGTCTGCTTATGTGTCACACACCACATGGCCAGCTAGGGGTGTTAAATGTTACAATGACATTTCCCAGTGAATGCATTTGTAGTGGTTGAAAGGAATGTTAAAGTTGAAAAACGCTTCAAAAACGCTGTGTCTGAACTAAACCTAAGTGGGGGAGGAAATTTTCGGTCTGGGGTTAAATATTTGGCCTTACAGGCAAGTCATTAATCTGCAAATGATGTACCTTGATATATTTCCCAACAAAATCTGTATTGGTTTCATTTTAGTGTGTTTTTTGTTGCACTGGGAAAAATGGCGTGAAGCTCGGAAAAAAATCTTTACAGCTGTGAACTAGGAGTCAGGAATGCTTCCAGGGGCGATCCCCATAATGTCCCTGTTTCTTTTGATCATGGTAAAAATACTCGGGTCCCCCATAGACTTACTGTACATTGGGCTCGTTGTTCTGGCCGAGTACCCGAGTATTCCAATCAGCTCGACCTGAGCAATGAGCACCTGAGCATTTTAGTGCTCGCTCATCACTAATAACCATAAAAAGCTAATTAAAGTTTGAAATCTTGGTCAAAGTTATCTGAGAACACAAATCTCCAAGGGTGCTAAAACTTTTGCATCAGCCCATTGTCCTTTTTACATTTTTTAAAAAATTGCAATATATGTATTGTTTCCTAAAATACAAAGAACATGTTTGATCTTTAACTAGGCCTTTTAATGAACATTTTGTCTTCAACTTGCTTCACTGTTGACCATAACAATAATTTTGACCCGGAGTGCACAAACTTTTACATGCCACTGTATGTGTTTACCCTGTTATGTCTTTATTGTTTGTACATGTACACTCTGAGATGCAAATTCCTGCAGAATATGTTGGAACTATGGAAATAAAAATTATTATTATTATGATTTTTTTTTATTTGGAAAAATATTCCAATTTTACATGTCTGTGAGTATAAAAGCTTGTGAAAATTTAGAATTAGCAGATAATTTGAAGACGAATTTAGACTAGTATTTTCAGTCAATGGAATGATAATCATGTGTGAGCGGTTGGCCTGTTTCATTTAAAGAACATGGATTTATTAACGTCTGATTATATCATAACACATGTTTTTGATAGTGGATCATGGCACAAACAAATGATATTTCTGAGGACCAAAGAAGAGTTTCTGATGGTCAGTACTGTATTTTCTGGCGTATAAGACTACTTTTTAACCCTTGAAAATCTTCTCAAAAGTCGGGTATCGTCTTATAGGCCAGGTGTCGTCTTATAGGGCAGGTGCAGAGTAATCTGCGGTTGCCGCATATTGTGAGGGTAGCGACCCCAATGATGAGGTGAGGGGGCACCTCACTGGGAAGGTGTAAGTGAAGCAGAGGCAGAGAAGGAGATAATAGGATACAAGGGCGAGCCAGATTAGTGAAAGAGGAGTGTTTTTCTAGGCACAGCACTGCTCTCTCTCTTATTTGCATAACCCTGGCATCCCAGACGCTGACAGTTTGCTTCACTTACACCTTCCTGGTGAGGCGCTCCCTCACCTCGTCATCGGAACCACTCCCCCCACTATATAATTCGACCGTAGATTGCTCCGCACCCACCCTATAAGACGACACCCGGCATATAAGACAACCCCTGACTTTTGAGAAGATTTTATATCTTAACTGGAAAAGTTGGGGGTCGTCTTATACGCCCAGTCGTCTTATACGCCGGAAAATACGGTAGTTGGAAAAAAATACAAAACCATTGCTAAATAGTTTGGACTCCAGCATTCTACAGTAAGACAGATTGTGTACAAAAAGAAGGAATTTGAAGACCATTACTACCCTTTTCAGGAGTGATCAACCAGCAAACCAGCAAACACCACTCCAAGAACAAGGCTGATAGCAGTCTGCAAGGTCACAAAGGAATCCAAGTTGATCTTAAAAAACTAAATGTCTCTCTCAAATAATTATCTAATGAGAGTCTTAATGATCCCACCATCAGGACATTGAACAACAATGCTATGCTTAGCAGGAGTAGAAGGAGGTTGCCACTGCTCTCCAAAAAGATGATCTGGATAAGCCAGTAAACTATTGACCTTGGAACAATATTTTGTGATCGGATGAAATCAAAATATAAATTTTTGATTAAAATGAGAAGCTTTATGTTTGGAGAAAGAAAAACAATACATTACAGCATAAAACCCTCTTACTATCTGTGAGAACATAGTGGTAGCGATATCCATCTATGCTGAGAGATGTCCATAGTTTGAGACCTAACAGAATGTTGGCAAGCAGACACCACAACCTGCTGGTCAAATGTTGAAGGACAAGAGAAAGTAGCAAGAACTGCATCATCAGGAACTGTAGGACAAAGTACATGGTTCCTGAGGGTAAAATATTAATGGAGACACAAGGTCAGGTGACAGCTGTGGCTCAGTTATTAATTATAAAAGGCTCAGGAGGGCAGAGAAAGGGAGGAGTCGGTGCCTAGACCTGTGACAGGACTTTTGGGTTTTATCAGAAAATTCTATGGGTAATGTCAGAACATCTGTGCATGAGCTAAATCTCAGGTAAACGAGGGACAAGACAATGAGCCACATTCTCATTCACATTTGCTCTACAAAAAGATTGATTAAAGAAGAATAAAGCTAAAGTTTTGTAATGGCCAAGTGAAAGTATTGACCTTAAGCCTACACACTTGGTCAGAATTGTTGGTGCCCCTTCAAGTCGTGGCCCTTTTTCATTTTTGCGTTTTCGTTTTTCGCTCCCCTCCTTCCCTGAGCCATAACTTTTTTATTTTTCCGTCAATATGGTCATGTGAGGGCTTATTTTTTGCGGGACAAGTTGTACTTTTGAAAGACACCATTATTGGTTTTACCATGTCTTTTACTAGAAAACGGGAAAAAAATTCCAAGTGCGGTGAAATTGCAAAAAAAGTGCAATCCCACACTTGTTTTTTGTTTGGCTTTTTTGCTAGGTTCACTAAATGCTAAAAGTAACCTGTCATTATGATTATCTAGGTCATTACGAGTTCATAGACACCTAACATGACTAGGTTATTTTTTTTCTAAGTGGTGAAAAAAAATTCCAAACTTTGCTAAAAAAAAAAAAAAAAAAAGTGCCATTTTCCGATACCCGTAGCGTCTCCATTTTTCGTGATCTGGGGTCGGGTGAGGGCTTATTTTTTGCGTGCCGAGCTGATGTTTTTAATGATACCATTTTTGCACAGATACGTTCTTTTGCTTGCCCGTTATTGCATTTTAATGCAATGTCGCGGCGACCAAAAAACGTAATTCTGGCGTTTCGGATTTTTTTCTCGCTACGCCGTTTAGCGATCAGGTTAATGCTTTTTTTTAATTGATAGATCGAGCGATTCTGAACACGGCGATACCAAATACGTGTAGGTTTGTTTTTTTTTTAATTGTTTTATTTAGGATGGGACGAAAGGGGGGTGATTTAAACTTTTATATTTTTTATATTTTTTTCATATTTTTAAAAACATTTTTTTTTTACTTGTGCCATGCTTCAATAGCCTCCATGGGAGGCTAGAAGCTGGCATAGCCTGATCGGCTCTGCTACATAGCAGCGATCATCAGATCGCTGCGATGTAGCAGAAATGCAGGTGTGCTGTGAGCGCCGACCACAGGGGGGCGCTCACAGCAGACCTGCATCAGTAACCATAGAGGTCTCAAGGACCTCTATGGTTACCTTCCTGATGCATCGCCGACCCCCGATCATGTGACGGGGGTCGGCGATGACGTCATATCCGGCCGCCTGGCCGGATGCGGTAGTTAAATGCCGCTGTCTGTGTTTGACAGCGGCATTTAACAGGTTAATAGCGGCGGGTGAATAGCGATTTCACCCGCCGCTATTGCGCGCACATGTCAGCTGTACAAAACAGCTGACATGTCGCGACTTTGATGTGGGCTCACCGCCGGAGCCCACATCAAAGGGGGAGACACGATATGAGGAGTACATGTACTGCTCATGTCATGAAGGGGTTAATGACAGAAAAACCCACAATGGTCACAGAAATAACTTGAATCTGGCAAAAGTGATAATAAATAAAAAATCTATGAAAATTAACAAATGAAAGTCAGACATAGATTTTCAACCATGCGTCCACAGAATAAAAAAAAAAAATAAAACTCCTGAAATAGGCCTGGACAGAAATGATGGTACCCCTAAAAATAATGTGACAAAAGTGACATGTTAAAGGGAACCTGTCACCCTCAAAATCGAAGGTGAGCTAAGCCCACCGGCAACAGGGGCTTATCTACAGCATTCTGTAGTGCTGTAGATAAGACCCCAATGTATCCTGAAAGATGAGAAAAAGAGGTTAGAATATACTCACCCAGGGGCAGACCCACTGTGGTCCGGTCCGATGGGCGTCTAGGTCTGGTCCGGGGCCTCCCATCATCTTACGATGACGTCCTCTTCTTGTCTTCAAGGACGTCATCCTATGAAGATGGGAGCCCCTGATGCCAGTGGGCGTAGCTCACCTTCGATTTTGGGGTTGACAGGTTCCCTTTAAATCAAGGGGCGTCCACTAATTAGCATCACAGGTATCTACAATCTTGGAATCTATGAATGGGCCTGTATATAGTGCTACAGATACTTAGTTTAGACATGGTGGCATGCACCATAAGTGGTCACTGAGCGTGCCCTGCTGTTGGTCTGTGATGAGCCAAGTTATCTCCTCAGTCAGCAAGACCTCACAATAATATATAAAAATAAATAAAGAGGGATAGCTGGGCTGCCCAGGAGGAGAAACCATTGGCAGTTTGCTGAGTATAGCTCTGCAATCGGTGCAGCACTATTCACTATCTGTCAGAGAAATGGCATCACACAGAGGAAGCAGATGGTGCAGAAGTGACACATGAGAGTATGACAGGGCTTCTTAATTAGGTTGACTGTAACTCGGCCTATTAAAAAAAGGGCTGCCACCACAATCCATTTAATAGCATCACATACAGCACAAAACCATTATAAGCAGCCTGCATACAACTTTAGAGCTGCATTCTGTGAATCACAGTATAGCATACTGCAGAATGTATTTAAGAATGAGATTTGTTAATGCCTGTAAAGCAGATTACCGTATATTTGCTCTATCTAATAAATACATTTAAATAGTAAAACTATAAGAGAACTCGCTCTAACAGCAGAATTTGAAAGTCTTATCTGATATTTTTTCTAAGCTAAATTTCATGTGGTCATTAATTCATTTAGAAAAAAAATCAAAATATGAAAGAAAGATAAGCTTTTTAAAATCTTCTGTCAGAAGAAGCTCACATATAGGTATGCCTTATCTCATTCTGCAGTTTGCTATGTATTATGATAAACATAGTCTGCAGAAGCTAAAGTTTTCAACACATTTAATCGAATATTTTTAGGAAAAATTATCTTTAGCCAAAGATGCACTCATTTGATGTTATATAAAATTTTGCTCTTAAAGTTGTCCGTATTTTCTACTGGAGCATATATGGTGCCATTATAAGATCTTTGACAATATATCTAGATTTATACATAGTGTGTGTCATGTATATAAACAGTGGGTATGGAAAGTACTCATACCCCTCTTTCATTTCAGCCATTTGGTACGTTCAAAAAAGTTCATTTTTTTTCTCATTAAAGCACAATCTGCACCCCATCTTGACTGGAAAAAAACCTGAAATGTAGTAATTTTTGCAAATGTATTAAAAAAGAAAAACTGAAATACCACAGTCATAAGTATTCAGACCCTTTGCTCAGTATTGAGAAGAAGCACCTTTATGATCTAGTACAGCCATGAGTCTTTTTGGGAATAATGCAACAAGTTGTTCACACCTGGATTTGGGGTTCCTCTGAAATTCTATCATGCAAATCCTCTCCAGTTCCCTCAGGTTGGATGGTGAATGTTGGTGGACAGCCATTTTCAGGTCTCTCCAGAGATGCTCAATTGGATTTAGGTCTGGGCTCTGGCTGGTCAAGTCAAGCATGGTCACAGAGTTGTTCTGAAGCCAATCCTTTGTTATTTTAGCTGTGTGCTTAGGGTCATTGTCTTGTAGGAAGGTGAACCTTCAGCCAAGTCTGAGGTCCAGAGCACTCTGGAAAAGGTTTTCATCCAGGATATCTCCGTACTTGGCTGCATCATTGTTTCCTTCAATGACAACCATTCGTCCTGTCACTGCAGCTGAAAAACACCCCCATAGCACGATGCTGCAACCACCATGTTTCACTGTTTGAATTCTATTGGGCAGGTGATGAGCAGTGCCTGGTTTTCTCCACAGATATTGCTTTGAATTATCACCAGAAAGGTCTATCTTCATCTCATCAGACCAGATAATCTTATTATCTCATAGTCTGGGAGACCTTCATGTGTTTTTTAGCAAACTCTATGCCGGCTTTTCTATGTCTTGCAGTGGTGGAGGGCTGCAGTGATAGTTGATTTTGTGGAACTTTCTCATGAAGTATAGCTAAGGCATATAATGAAATAGGCCCTGTCTAAATCCTCAGGATCAAATGTAGTAGCAGCAATAGAGGATATCCATAATATAAAACATAACTTTTAATACATCTCGTTATAAAATCTGGATCCTAAAAACACAAACAAAAAGAAAAACGTGCTCAAGTGAAACAGTGCTCAAGATAAAAAATTGGAGCAGTCTTACCAATTGGACGGACAAATAAGGGAAATCCCTCAGATGATAGGAGGAAGGTGGTACCGCTTGCACTCGCCAGGTAAGAGGGTAGGGAAATAATACGTAAATAACTATCTTCCCTGTAAACCCTCCACGAACTCCTGTCCTGACAAGGACAGGCCCCAAGTAGATCCTGCTAAGGATACCCACCAACCAATGAGAAAAAGCAACAAAAGAAACGAAAAAAATGTCTATAGTCTCCCAACGCGTTTCAACTCCAATGGGGGAGAATCATCAGGGGAGTTGTGTGATTCACGACCAATGGGTCTGCGGTAGTCCGTAAAAAATAATAATGTAGTCTCATTCATGAGGGTCCATATATAGCCTGGGTCCCGCAGTGGCAGGGAATACCCATATGCGGTTAACAGGTGTCCGTTATGTCCACAGCCTGTAAGGAGTCTCCTGTCTCCTGACTCCTTACAGGCTATGGACATAACGGACACCTGTTAACCGCATATGGGTATTCCCTGCCACTGCGGGACCCAGGGTATATATGGACCCTCATGAATGAGACTACATTATTATTTTTTACGGACTACCGCAGACCCATTGGTCGTGAATCACACAACTCCCCTGATGATTCTCCCCCATTGGAGTTGAAACGCGTTGGGAGACTATAGACATTTTTTTCGTTTCTTTTGTTGCTTTTTCTCATTGGTTGGTGGGTATCCTTAGCAGGATCTACTTGGGGCCTGTCCTTGTCAGGACAGGAGTTCGTGGAGGGTTTACAGGGAAGATAGTTATTTACGTATTATTTCCCTACCCTCTTACCTGGCGAGTGCAAGCGGTACCACCTTCCTCCTATCATCTGAGGGATTTCCCTTATTTGTCCGTCCAATTGGTAAGACTGCTCCAATTTTTTATCTTGAGCACTGTTTCACTTGAGCACGTTTTTCTTTTTGTTTGTGTTTGTTAGGATCCAGATTTTATAACGAGATGTATTAAAAGTTATGTTTTATATTATGGATATCCTCTATTGCTGCTACTACATGTGGAACTTTCTCCCATCTCCCTGCTGCATCTCAGGAGCTCAGCCACAGTGATCTTGGGGTTCTTCTTTACCTCTCTTACCAAGGCTCCTCTCCCACGATTGCTCAGTTTGGCTGGATGGCCAGGTCTAGGAAGACTTCTGGTTGTCCCAAACTTCTTCCAGTTAAGGATTATGGAGGCCATAATGTGCTCTTAGAAACCTTGAGCACTGCAAAAATTCTGTGGTAACCTTGGCCAGATCTGTACATTGCCACAATTCTATCTTTGAGCTCCTTGGCCAGTTCCTTTGACCTCTTGATTCTCATTTGTTCTGACATGTACTGCGAACTGTGAGGTCTGGTATAGACAGGTGTGTGCCTTTCAAAATCAAATCCTATCAGTTTAATTAAACACAGCTGGACTCCAATGAAGGAGTAGAACCATCTCAAGGAGTATGAAAAGGAAATGGACAGCATGTGACTTAAATATGAGTGTCTGAGCAAAGGGTCTGAATATGTCATGGTTAGGACATGGTTAGTGTCATGTTCTCTCAGGGTTAATTTTGCTGGCCTCCCTTTGAATCTGGGAGGGGTATTTATTCTCACTCCAGACAAGGATTCCCTGCCTGCTATACTTTTGTCTTGTCTGTATGCCTGACCACTGGAGTGTGATCTTAGCTTGTTTTGTTACTCTCCTGTGTGTATCGTCTCCTTTGCTCCCCGGTGTCTGGCTCTGCCCCCGACCTCCTCCGACTCTGTCACATGGTTCAGGTCCTGTTTGTTACCTGTTTAGTAACCCGGTGCTTTGCTCAGCTCTCTCGCTGCTGTGTGCAGCTCTCCCTGTAGCAGTAATACCCGGGCGTCGTGACAGAATACTTACGACCATGTGATATTTCAGGTTTTGCTTGTTATTAAATTTGCAAAAATTTCAACATTTCTGTTTTTGTCAGTCAAGATGGGGTGCAGAGTGTACATTAATGTGAAAAAAATGAACTTTTTGAATTTACCAAATAGCTACAATGAAACAAAGAGTGAAAAATTTAAAGGGGTCTGAAGAGATTCCGTACCCACTGTAAATACAACAGGTGAAAGAAGTATTAAACACGTCATCAATTTTCTAAGTAAATATATTTCTATAGGTGTTATTGACAAGAGATTATCACCAGATGTCAGTAGCAACTCATCCAATCCACGCCGGCAAACAAATCAAACCATGGAAGTCCATAAATAAAGGTATTGTATGTGTGATAATGAGAAATGATACAGGGAAAAAATATTGAATACATGAAGAAAGAGAGGTGCAGAAAGCCATGGAAAGTTATGACACCAGTTGAAATCTATCAGTAATTAGGAAGAAATCCTGCTACTTAGTGAAAATATCAGCTGGTTCAATTGATGGCCAATAAAAAGGGTCTCATTACCAAGGTACTACACAAGAATCATCTAATGATTGGTAAAACCAGTGAGCTGTCTCAAGACTTTTGCAACTTTATTGTTGCAAAAACATATTGTTTGGCATTGGTTACAAAAGAATTTCTAAAGTACTGATGATTACACTGAGAAATCTTGGGGCCATAATCCCAGAAATGGAAAGAACATTATTTATCCATAAACTTGCTACGACCAGGTGTTCTCCACAAAATTTCAGAAAAAGGAGTGAAAAGAATCAAAAGAAGAGTGGTCCAAGAGCCAAGGACCACCTGTGGAGAGCTACAGAAATAATTGTTTTAAAGAAAACAATAATTAATGCACTCAACTTCCTTGGCCTGCATGCACCTTAGACTCCATTGCTGAACAAAAAGCATGCTCAAGTGTGTTTAATGTTTGCTCAACAGACAAGCCTGTGAAACACTGGGAGAATATAGTTTGGTCAGATGAGACCAAAATTTAACTTTTTGAATGTCATTATACACACCATGTTGGGAGTCCAAGGGCATTTCATTTCCTCCCCAAAACCCCATGCTAACAATGATGTTCGGAGGTGGAAACATCATGGTGTGGGACTGTTTTTAGCATATGGCACTGGCAAAATTCATATAATTGAAGGGAGGATGAATGGACAAATATACAGAGACATTCTTGATAAAAATCTGCCGCCTCTATACTTTGAAACATGTTGAAATAAACCACCACCTTACTGTACCATACTGAAATATACGTCTTCATTCTGTCAGCAGCGTGGAATATTGTCCAATGATTACCTCTACAGTCTGATGTCTGATGGTCACTTATTTGGTCCGTGTATCCACTGCAGCAGATTTCTACATTACATGCTTCTTTAACAGATTGAACAAGTGAGTGCTAAACTAACTGTGTTTCTCGGATAAGACCCTATTTGCCCTGATCTCTCCTACAGTTTCTTGATTATACAGACCATGTTTGGAGTTCAAAAGGCACTGCATATCCCTCCAAAAAACCCATCATAAGGCTACGTTCACATTTGCGCTGTTGGGCGCAGTGTCGACCACGCATACCGACGCATGCGTCATGCACCCTATCTTTAACATGGGGGCGCATGGACATGCGCCGGTATGCGTTGTATTGCATTTTATGATACATGCGTCAATTTGACGCACCAGACAGGGCACGGACGACGCTACTTGTAGCGTTTTCCCTGTGCCAAAATTCATGAACATTACTAGTTTATGTCAATGCATGCGTCAAAAAACGCAGCGTTGTGTATATGCGTTGTTGGTTGCGTACGACGCTGCGCCCAATAATGCAAATGTGAACGTAGCCTAACAATGTTTGGAGGTGGAAACATCATGGTGTGGGACTGTTTTTCAACATACGGCACTGGCAAAATTCATATAATTGATGGAAGGCTGAATGGACAAATATACAGAGACATTCTTGATAAAAATCTGCTGCCATCTACCAGGATGATAAAGATGGAATGAGGGAGGACATTTCAGCAAGACAATGATCTCAAACACACAGCCAAGAAAACTTTATGGAAGGAACTAAAACTCAGAGATCATAGAAGGAGCCCATGGAACCTTCAGAATTTAAAAATTGTTTTTGTAGAATTGGCTAAAATTACACCTGAGCAATGCATGTGACTAGTTTCTCCATATAGGAGGCGTCTTGATGCTGTTCTCGCCAACAAAGGCTTTTGTACTAAGTATTAAAGACATTTTAGTATTATGTTCAATATATTATATATATATATATATATATATATATACACATATATTGAACATATATATATATAAATATATATATATATAAAATATACTAGCTATTGAACCCGTTCTACGCCCGGGTGGCGAGCATTTATATTGGTATATGGTCTCCATCCTGGTATGTGCTGCTCCATCCTGCGTCCCCATCCTGTCATGTGCTGCTCCATCCTGCGTCCCCATCCTGTCATGCGCTGCTCCATCCTGCGTCCCCATCCTGTCATGTGCTGCTCCATCCTGCGTCCCCATCCTGTCATGCGCTGCTCCCATCCTGCGTCCCCATCCTGTCATGCGCTGCTCCCATCATGCGTCCCCATCCTGTCATGCGCTGCTCCCATCCTGTGATGCGCTGCTCCCATCCTACGTCCCCATCCTGTCATGTGCTGCTCCATCCTGCGTCCCCATCCTGTCATGTGCTGCTCCATCCTGCGTCCCCATCCTGTCATGCGCTGCTCCATCCTGTGTCCCCATCCTGTCATGTGCTGCTCCATCCTGCGTCCCCATCCTGTCATGTGCTGCTCCATCCTGCGTCCCCATCCTGTCATGCGCTGCTCCATCCTGTGTCCCCATCCTGTCATGTGCTGCTCCATCCTGTGTCCCCATCCTGTCATGTGCTGCTCCATCCTGCGCCTCCATTCTGTCATGTGCTGCTCCCATCCTGCGTCCCCATCCTGTCATGCGCTGCTCCATCATGCGTCCCCATCCTGTCATGCGCTGCTCCCATCCTGCGTCCCCATCCTGTCATGTGCTGCTCCATCCTGCGCCTCCATTCTGTCATGTGCTGCTCCCATCCTGCGTCCCCATCCTGTCATGCGCTGCTCCATCCTGCATCCCCATCCTGTCATGCGCTGCTCCCATCCTGCGTCCCCATCCTGTGATGCGCTGCTCCCATCCTGTGATGCGCTGCTCCCATCCTGCGTCCCCATCCTGTCATGTGCTGCTCCATCCTGCGTCCCCATCCTGTCATGTGCTGCTCCATCCTGCGTCCCCATCCTGTCATGTGCTGCTCCATCCTGCGTCCCCATTCTGTCATGTGCTGCTCCCATCCTGCGTCCCCATCCTGTCATGCGCTGCTCCCATCCTGCGTCCCCATCCTGTCATGCGCTGCTCCCATCCTGCGTTCCCATCCTGTCATGCGCTGCTCCCATCCTGCGTTCCCATCCTGTCATGCGCTGCTCCCATCCTGCGTCCCCATCCTGTCATGCGCTGCACCCATCCTGCGTCCCCATCCTTATGTGCTGCTCCATCCTGCGTCCCCATCCTTATGTGCTGCTCCATCCTGCGTCCCAATCCTGTCATGTGCTGCTCTATCCTGCGTCCCCATCCTGTCATGTGCTGCTCCATCCTGCGTCCCCATCCTGTCATGTGCTGCTCCATCCTGCGTCCCCATCCTGTCATGTGCTGCTCCATCCTGCGTCCCCATCCTGTTATGTGCTGCTCCATCCTGCGTCCCCATCCTGTTATGTGCTGCTCCCATCCTGCGTCCCCATCCTTATGTGCTGCTCCATCCTGCGTCTCCATCCTTTCATGTGGTGCTCCATCCTGCGTCCCCATCCTGTTATGTGCTGCTCCCATCCTGCGTCCCCATCCTTATGTGCTGCTCCATCCTGCGTCCCCATCCTTATGTGCTGCTCCATCCTGCGTCCCCATCCTTATGTGCTGCTCCATCCTGCGTCCCCATCCTTAAGTGCTGCTCCATCCTGCGTCCCCATCCTTATGTGCTGCTGCATCCTGCGTCCCCATCCTTATGTGCTGCTCCATCCTGCGTCCCCATACTGCCTCTGACCCGCTCGGCGCCGAGTGCTGGGGGTCCTGAGCAGGCAGGGACACCGGCGCGCTGTGGGAGTCAGGTGCCGGTATCGCCGCCAGCTCAGGCCCCCCAGCACTTACTATATTCACCTGTCCTCCGTTCCAGCGCTGGGCGCCGCCATCTTCCCGGTCTCCTGGCCGTTACTCTTCAGTCAGAGGGCGGCGCCTGCGCGCATTAAGCGCGTCATCGCGCCCTCTGAACTGAAGGTCACAGGCCGAAGACCGGGAAGATGGTGGCGCTCAGCGGTGGAACGCAGGACAGGTGAATATGGCCGATACTTACCCTCCCGGCGGTCCCTGCTTCTCTGTTGGAGATCGCGGTGTGCGTTCAGTGTGAACGCACACCGCGATCTCCCGGGAGCGTCACTCTGTGAGGCCCAGACTGCGCCGGCGCTTGCGCCTGCGCAGTCTATAAAGGCTTCGGACAGAGTGACGCTCCTAGCGTTTTATTATAGATATTCAATATAGTAACAGTGCTATTCACTTGGGAGCGATCTGAGGTATCAAAGGAACCGCTTCTGTTTAAAGTCCGGTTTAGTTCAGTCCTCATAAACCACATCACAATAAAACTTAAATACAACCGTTATTCGGCACAAGGTAAACCATAAAATATCAACTTCATACAATAGTATGAGTCCAGCTTCTTAGTCATTTAGCGAAGGCACTCATTCCAGGAGCTCTGCACACCACCATACAAACCTATAGAGAGAGACAAACATGTGTTTTACAAAGTGAAACACATCCAGGGGTGAAGATATAGTAAGCAGTGGTCTCTCTCCACTGCTCAGCTGCTCAAAATCAAACTGTCATGGACGATAAACCCCTTTTAGTCCTATATGTCCCTCGCCAGCTTCAAGTTCACTCTCACTGCCGCAAAACAAATTTACTTCTCATCTCTCATATCCTCCCCGTCTCACAACCCTAAACAGCTTTTTAACACTTTCAATTCTCTACTCCATCCGCCAGCACCTCCTCCCTCTCCTCTTATTTCTGCTGAATACTTTGCCTCTTTCTTTAAACAGAAGATCAATACAATGAGAGAAAGCTTTGGCCCGCAGCGACCAACACCACTATTAGCTGCTCAATCCTGTTCCTCCAAAACCATCTTCTCTACCATGACAGAAGATCAGCTCTTTACCCTCCTGTGAAGATCACATCTCACCACCTGAACGTTTGACCCTAACCTTGCCACAATCTTCATCCCAACCCTAACACAACTTTTCAACCTCTCACTCACAACTGGTGTCTTCCCTGCATCATTCAAGCATGCCTCGATCACACCCATCCTCAAAAAGCCCTCCCTCAACCCATCCTCCATGTCTAGCTATCGCCCGATATCTCTTCTCCCTATCTTGGATCTCATCATATCTAACAGACCGAACATTCAGTGTCTCTCTCTCCCACACCACCTCATCAACTCACCCCTTGTCTGTCGGTGTTCCTCAAGGCTCAGTTCTAGGACCCCTATTCTTCTCCATCTACACCTTTGGCCTGGGATGGCTCATAGAATCTCACGGTTTGCAGTATCATCTCTACGTTAATGACACGCAGATCTACCTATCTGGATCTGACCTCACCTCCTTACCAAAATCCCACACTGTCTGTCTGCTATCTCAGCTTTCTTTTCTGCTCGCTTCCTAAAACTGAACATGGAAAAAACAGAATTCATCATCTTTCACCATCTCACTCTACCCCTGCACCAGATCTATCCATCCATGTCAATGGCTGCTCACTTTCCCCAGTCCCACACGCCCGCTGCCTCGGGGTGATCCTCGACTCTGCCCTCTCTTTCAAGCCACGTATCCAAGCCTTTGCCTCCTCCTGCCAACTCAAACTCAAAAATATTTCCCGGATCCGCGCATTCCTTGACCATGAAACCACAAAAACACTTGTGCACACCTTTTTCATCTCCCGCTTTAACTACTGCAATCTCTCTGGCCTCCCCTCTTGCACTCTGACACCACTCCAATCCATACTTCACTCTGCTACCCAACTAATCCACCTGTCTCCCTGCTATTCCCCAGCCTCTCCCCTATGCCAATTCCTTCACTGGCTTCCTATCATCCAGAGACTCCAGTTCCAACTCTTACTATTACTGTACATAAAAAGCCATCCACAACCTGTTTCCTCCATACATCTCCAGGTAGTTACCTTCACGCAACCTTCAATCCTCACAAGATCTCCTCTACTTCCCTCTTATCTCTTCTTCCCACAACTGCATCCAAGACTTGTCCCGTGCTTCCCCCATACTCTGGAACTCTCTACCCCAACACATCAGACTCTAGTCTACCACGGAAACATTCAAAAAGAACCTGAAGCTTCACCTCTTCGACAAACCTACAGCCTGCAGTGATTCTCAACCTAGTGAATCGCCACACAACCAGCTCTACTCTCTTCTAGTGTATCCTAACCCATCCCCTGTAGACTGAGCCCTCGAGGGCATGGTCCTCTCTACTTCTGTACCTGTTAGTGCCTTGTTTTTGCTCATGTTTATTGTATTTGTGTACATTTGCCCCCTTTTCCCCTTGTAAAGCGCCATGGAATAAATGGCGCTATAAAAAATGTATAATAGTAATAATAATAATATGTACTAAAGCATTACTACAGGTTTATCGCTCATCCACCAGGTATCCTACCGGCATCTTCCAATATATAGATACTAGCTATTGAACCCGTTCTACACCCGGGTGGCGAGCATTTATATTGGTATATGGTCTCCATCCTGGTATGTGCTGCTCCATCCTGCGTCCCCATCCTGTCATGTGCTGCTCCCATCCTGTGCCCCCATTCTGTCATGTGCTGCTGCCATCCTGCGCCCCCATTCTGACATGTGCTGCTCCATCCTGCGCCCCCATTCTGTCATGTGCTGTTCCCATCCTGCGCCCCCGTTATGTCATGTGCTGCTCCCATCCTGCGCCTCCATTCTGTCATTTGCTGCTCCCATCCTGTCATGTGCTGCTCCCATCCTGCGCCACCGTTCTGTCATGTGCTGTTCCCATCCTGCGCCCCCGTTCTGTCATGTGCTGCTTCCATCTTGCACCCCCGTTCTGTCATGTGCTGCTGCCATCCTGCACCCCCGTTCTGTCATGTGCTGCTCCATCCTGCGCCCCCATTCTGTCATGTGCTGTTCCCATCCTGCGCCCCCGTTCTGTCATGTGCTGTTCCCATCCTGCGCCCCCGTTCTGTCGTGTGCTGCTCCCATCCTGCGCCCCCATTCTGTAATGTGCTGCTCCCATCCTGCGCCTCCATCCTGTCATGTGCTGCTCCCATCCTGCGCACCGGTTCTGTGATGTGCTGCTCCCATCCTGCGCCCCCATTCTGTCATGTGCTGCTCCCATCCTGCGCCCCCGTTCTGTCATGTGCTGCTTCCATCTTGCACCCCCGTTCTGTCATGTGCTGCTGCCATCCTGCACCCCCGTTCTGTCATGTGCTGCCCTATTCTGTCATGTGCTGCTCCTATCCTGCGCCCCTGTTGTTTCATGTGCTGCTCCCATCCTGCGCCACCGTTCTTTAATTTGCTGCTCCCATCCATATGCCCCATACGCTGCTCCATAATATATGCCCCGTATCAGGTGGCGTAAGTAACAAATAGCTGTGGCATGAAGTGCCACAGCCTCATGCCACAGCAATTTGTTACTTGCGCCACCTGATTCCTTTCCGCCGCTATTTTCTTGGTCCTCCTGCTGGCGGAATCGGCACCTGCGCAGTCCGCACTTTTCGGCGCCATTTTCTTGAAGACAAACTGCAGTGTGTCTTCAAGAAAATGGCGCCGGAAAGCGCGGACTGCGCAGGCGCCGATTCCGGCAGCAGGACCAAGAAAATGGCGGCGAAAAGGAATCAGGTGGCGTAAGTAACAAATTGCCGTGGCATGAAGTGCCACAGCTTCATGCCACAGCAATTTGTTACTTACGCCATTCCTTTCCGTCCATTTTCTTCGTCATCCTGCTGCCGGAATTGACGCCTGCGCAGTCCGCGCTTTCCGGTGCCATTTTCTTGAAGACACACTGCAGTGTGTTTTCAAGAAGATGGCGCCGGAAAGCGCGGACTGCGCAGGCGCCGATCCCGGCAGCAGGAATTGGCGCCTGCGCAGTCTGCGCTTTCCGGCACCATTTTCTTGAAGACACACTGCAGGGCGCAGGCGCCGATTCCGGCAGCAGGACAAAGCAATCAGGCAGCATAAGTAACAAATTGCTGTGGCATGAACTGCCACAGCTTCATGCCACGGCAATTTGTTACTTACGCCATTCCTTTCCGCCCATTTTCTTCGTCCTCCTGCTGCCAGTATCGGCGCCTGCGCAGTCCACGCTTTCCGGCGCCATTTTCTTGAAGACACACTGCAAATGGCGCCGGAAAGTGCGGACTGCGCAGGCGCCGATTCCGGCAGCAGGAGGATGAAGAAAATTGGCGGGGCGGAAAGGAATGTTGTAAGTAACAAATTGCTGTGGCATGAAGTGCCACAGCATAATCAGGGCGCAAATATGTGCACGGTGTCCCCCTGCTCCCGACCCCCTGCTCCCGGCAGTCCGCGCCTTCCGGCGCCATTTTTTTTTCCTGACACTCTATAATGTAACGCCAGGAGCGTCGCGCCTGCGCAGTCTATAAAGGCTTCGGACAGAGTGACGCTCCCAGCGTTATATTATAGATGCTCTAGATGTTTGATTCTGCTCTTTTTTGTTAACATCTTAAGGACAAGAATAAAACTGTTGAGGTTCTACTTGTATTTGTAATGAATCATCCTGTAAAGAAATTTTTAATTAATAATAATTATTTATATTGCATTTTATTTCTCCTTTTAATGCTGGAAAATTCATAAGGAGAGCTGCTTCTAACCTGAAATAGTCTGCTAGAGCAAACTATTCTTGAACAAACAGTAATTCCAATATTTGCTTCTGTCTGGTTCTAATTGTTTTATCATTTACTTGACTGAAGGATTTTTTATGAATCCTTTCCATTGGCATAATTTCGAACTTCAACTTTCTGGAGTTAAAATTAGCTTTATTACTTTCTGTGATGATGTTTTATGGCACACAAAGATTTGTACTGGCCACTTCACAATGCTAAACTTTGCCCGTCGTAATAGGAAAATATTGCCCGGCTCTAGTAAAGGAAAAAAGTATTATAGTATTGTTTGCAAAAGTTATTACTTAACCAACATCATTTATTTTACCATTTTTAAAATTAAATAAAAAAAAAAAGTAAACAGGTGGGCTTTGTATGCAAACTAACCATAGCTTACAAAACGATAGAAAAATTACATAAATACAATTATCTCATCTCTCCACTATAGTAAAAAAAAGATTGATGTTATGCTCAGTATTACAGTATAGTATGAATGGTATAGATGAACAAATAAATTTGATCCAAATCGAATTTGTGTTGAAATTTTAGAAATTTGCCAAACCCAGTGAATTTGGACAATTAGCAATTCGCTTGTTGTGAATCACCATTTTACATATTGCATAAGATTAACAGAAGGATCAAATGAGCTCAGGCATGGCCGAGTAAGCAGATTTTCCCTTTATGCTTTCCATCAATCACATCATAAGGTATAGGAGATTCAATCAGGAGGGGACATCAGAGCTAACAGCTTAGTCACAAAGATTAGGAGAGAAACCATAATTCACTAAAGAAGCAGTACAGATAGTGTGTGATAGCACAGCAGTTAAGGTACCGTCACACTGAACGATATCGCTAGCGATCCGTGACGTTGCAGCGTCCTGGCTAGTGATATCGTTCAGTGTGACACACAGCAGCGATCAGAATCCTGCTGTGATGTCGTTGGTCGCTGCAGAAAGTCCAGAACTTTATTTCGTCGCTGGACTTCCTGCTGACATCGCTGAATCGGCGTGTGTGACACCGATTCAGCGATGTCTTCGCTGGTAACCAGGGTAAACATCGGGTTACTAAGCGCAGGGCCGCGCTTAGTAACCCGATGTTTACCCTGGTTACCAGCGTAAAAGTAAAAAAAAAAAAACACTACATACTTACCTTCCGCTGTCTGTCCCTCGGCGCTCTGCTTCTCTGCACTGTGAGCGCCGGCAAGCCAGAAAGCAGACCACAGCAGTGACGTCACCGCTCTGCTTTCCGGCCGCTGTGCTTACACAGGGCAGAGAAGCAGAGCGCCGAGGGACAGACAGCGGAAAGTAAGTATGTAGTGTTTTTTTTTTTTACTTTTACGCTGGTAACCAGGTTAAACATCGGGTTACTAAGCGCGGCCCTGCGCTTAGTAACCCGATGTTTACCCTGGTTACCGGCATAGTTGGTCGCTGGAGAGCTGTCTGTGTGATCCGGATCATTGTCGGTATCGCTGCAGCGTCGCTTAGTGTGAAGGTACCTTTAAGAAGATTAGTGTGTTAATTGATAGGGAGAGAGACAGGAGAGCAGATCAAGTTAGGAAGGGCCCTGTACCTGGATGCTACTGCTTAAATGATTAAAACATCCTACAGTTAAAGGAATCCAATGCCAAATATAAAAAAATAAATCAATACATCTTTATTTAACAATAACATTAAAGAGTACAAACAGAGATACAAATGCAAGAAATAGTACCGCCATATACACGTATGTATCAATAAGAAAAGTATATACTAGAGGTCCTTTAGGTGAATATCTAATGAATTTAACAGTTTGTATACATATAAGGTTTGAAAACCAAACCAACAGTTAAACTGCCAAATGGACCTGAACAAACAACAAAAGGACTCCTAACCTTATTCCTTTTAACAAAGTGTCTAGTGCACAATTGCACATATATCCAACCAACTGGGTGTACATCCCTAGGTACTCAAACCAGGGGTTGCAGCAAGTACCTAGTGCATATATAGCCATTAAGGGGTAACCTATGAAAAGTGCTTAGTGCTAGATAAGTGTAGTTGCATAATGCAAATCAATTTTGACATCCCTGGCTCATATAAAAAAGTAACATAGTAACATAGTAACATAGTTAGTAAGGCCGAAAAAAGACATTTGTCCATCCAGTTCAGCCTATATTCCATCATAATAAATACCCAGATCTACGTCCTTCTACAGAACCTAATAATTGTATGATACAATATTGTTCTGCTCCAGGAAGACATCCAGGCCTCTCTTGAACCCCTCGACTGAGTTCGCCATCACCACCTCCTCAGGCAAGCAATTCCAGATTCTCACTGCCCTAACAGTAAAGAATCCTCTTCTATGTTGGTGGAAAAACCTTCTCTCCTCCAGACGCAAAGAATGCCCCCTTGTGCCCGTCACCTTCCTTGGTATAAACAGATCCTCAGCGAGATATTTGTATTGTCCCCTTATATACTTATACATGGTTATTAGATCGCCCCTCAGTCGTCTTTTTTCTAGACTAAATAATCCTAATTTCGCTAATCTATCTGGGTATTGTAGTTCTCCCATCCCCTTTATTAATTTTGTTGCCCTCCTTTGTACTCTCTCTAGTTCCATTATATCCTTCCTGAGCACCGGTGCCCAAAACTGGACACAGTACTCCATGTGCGGTCTAACTAGGGATTTGTACAGAGGCAGTATAATGCTCTCATCATGTGTATCCAGACCTCTTTTAATGCACCCCATGATCCTGTTTGCCTTGGCAGCTGCTGCCTGGCACTGGCTGCTCCAGGTAAGTTTATCATTAACTAGGATCCCCAAGTCCTTCTCCCTGTCAGATTTACCCAGTGGTTTCCCGTTCAGTGTGTAATGGTGATATTGATTCCCTCTTCCCATGTGTATAACCTTACATTTATCATTGTTAAACCTCATCTGCCACCTTTCAGCCCAAGTTTCCAACTTATCCAGATCCATCTGTAGCAGAATACTATCTTCTCTTGTATTAACTGCTTTACATAGTTTTGTATCATCTGCAAATATCGATATTTTACTGTGTAAACCTTCTACCAGATCATTAATGAATATGTTGAAGAGAACAGGTCCCAATACTGACCCCTGCGGTACCCCACTGGTCACAGCGACCCAGTTAGAGACTATACCATTTATAACCACCCTCTGCTTTCTATCACTAAGCCAGTTACTAACCCATTTACACACATTTTCCCCCAGACCAAGCATTCTCATTTTGTGTACCAACCTCTTGTGCGGCACGGTATCAAACGCTTTGGAAAAATCGAGATATACCACGTCCAATGACTCACCGTGGTCCAGTCTATAGCTTACCTCTTCATAAAAACTGATTAGATTGGTTTGACAGGAGCGATTTCTCAGAAACCCATGCTGATATGGAGTTAAACAGTTATTCTCATTGAGATAATCCAGAATAACATCCCTCAGAAACCCTTCAAATATTTTACCAACAATAGAGGTTAGACTTACTGGCCTATAATTTCCAGGTTCACTTTTAGAGCCCTTTTTGAATATTGGCACCACATTTGCTATGCGCCAGTCCTGCGGAACAGACCCTGTCGCTATAGAGTCACTAAAAATAAGAAATAATGGTTTATCTATTACATTACTTAGTTCTCTTAGTACTCGTGGGTGTATGCCATCCGGACCCGGAGATTTATCTATTTTAATCTTATTTAGCCGGTTTCGCACCTCTTCTTGGGTTAGATTGGTGACCCTTAATATAGGGTTTTCATTGTGTCTTGGGATTTCACCTAGCATTTCATTTTCCACCGTGAATACCGTGGAGAAGAAGGTGTTTAATATGTTAGCTTTTTCCTCGTCATCTACAACCATTCTTTCCTCACTATTTTTTAAGGGGCCTACATTTTCAGTTTTTATTCTTTTACTATTGATATAGTTGAAGAACAGTTTGGGATTAGTTTTACTCTCCTTAGCAATGTGCTTCTCTGTTTCCTTTTTGGCAGCTTTAATTAGTTTTTTAGATAAAGTATTTTTCTCCCTATAGTTTTTTAGAGCTTCAATGGTGCCATCCTGCTTTAGTAGTGCAAATGCTTTCTTTTTACTGTTAATTGCCTGTCTTACTTCTTTGTTTAGCCACATTGGGTTTTTCCTATTTCTAGTCCTTTTATTCCCACAAGGTATAAACCGCTTTAACTGCCTATTTAGGATGTTCTTAAACATTTCCCATTTATTATCTGTATTCTCATTTCTGAGGATATTGTCCCAGTCTACCAGATTAAGGGCATCTCTAAGCTGTTCAAACTTTGCCTTCCTAAAGTTCAATGTTTTTGTGACTCCCTGACAAGTCCCCCTAGTGAAAGACAGGTGAAACTGCACAATATTGTGGTCGCTATTTCCTAAATGCCCAACCACCTGCAGATTTGTTATTCTGTCAGGTCTATTAGATAGTATTAGGTCTAAAAGTGCTGCTCCTCTGGTTGGATTCTGCACCAATTGTGAAAGATAATTTTTCTTGGTTATTAGCAGAAACCTGTTGCCTTTATGGGTTTCACAGGTTTCTGTTTCCCAGTTAATATCCGGGTAGTTAAAGTCCCCCATAACCAGGACCTCATTATGGGTTGCAGCTTCATCTATCTGCTTTAGAAGTAGACTTTCCATGGTTTCTGTTATATTTGGGGGTTTGTAACAGACCCCAATGAGAATTTTGTTACCATTTTTCCCTCCATGAATTTCGACCCATATGGACTCGACATCCTCATTCCCTTCGCTAATATCCTCCCTTAAAGTGGACTTTAGACAAGACTTTACATAGAGACAAACCCCTCCTCCTCTCCGATTTTTACGATCCTTTCTAAACAGACTGTAACCCTGTAAGTTAACTGCCCAGTCATAGCTTTCATCTAACCATGTCTCGGTTATTCCCACTATGTCAAAGTTACCTGTAGATATTTCTGCTTCTAGTTCTTCCATCTTGTTTGTCAGGCTTCTGGCGTTTGCGAGCATGCAGTTTAGAGGATTTTGTTTTGTTCCAATCTCCTCACTGTGGATTGTTTTAGAAATGTTCTTACCTCCCTTCTGAGTATGTTTTCCTGGGTCGTCTTTGTTCGAGTCTAATGTTTTTCTTCCCGTCCCCTCTTCTTCTAGTTTAACGCCCTCCTGATGAGTGTAGCGAGTCTTCTGGCGAATGTGTGTTTCCCAGGTTTGTTGAGGTGTAGTCCGTCTCTGGCGAGGAGTCCATCATACCAGTAATTCACACCGTGGTCCAGGAATCCAAATCCTTGTTGTCTGCACCATCGTCTTAGCCAGTTGTTTGCATCAAGGATCCTGTTCCATCTCCTGGTGCCATGCCCGTCTACTGGAAGGATAGAAGAAAAAACTACCTGTGCATCCAGTTCCTTTACTTTCTTCCCCAACTCTTCAAAGTCCTTGCAGATTGTCGGTAGGTCCTTCCTTGCCGTGTCATTGGTGCCAACATGTATCAGAAGAAATGGGTGGACGTCCTTGGAGCTGAAGAGCTTTGGTATCCTATCGGTCACATCCTTGATCATCGCACCTGGAAGGCAGCATACTTCTCTTGCAGTTATGTCCGGTCTGCAGATGGCTGCTTCGGTGCCTCTCAGTAGTGAGTCTCCCACCACCACCACTCTTCGTTGCTTCTTGGCTGTACTTTTTGCTGTCACTTGTTGCTGAGTGCCCTTTTCTTTTTTGCTTGCTGGTATTGCTTCATTCTTAGGTGTGCCATCTTCATCCTCTACAAAGATTTGATATCGGTTCTTCAGTTGTGTGGTTGGTGATTTCTCCATGGTCTTCTTGCTTCTTTTGGTCACATGCTTCCACTCATCTGCTTTTGGAGGTTCTCTGACACTTTTTGCACCTTCTGTGACCAGTAGAGATGCTTCTGTTCTGTCTAGAAAGTCTTCATTCTCTTTGATGAGTTTCAAAGTTGCTATTCTTTCTTCCAGACCCCGCACCTTTTCTTCTAAAAGGGCCACTAGTCTACACTTCTGACAGGTGAAATTGGATTCTTCTTCTGGTCGATCTGTGAACATGTAGCACATGCTGCAGCTCACCATGTAGGTTGTCACATCTGCCATGTTGCTCCTAGATCCTGCTGACTTGCTGTGTGTTTTCCTTCTTGTGTAATCTACTCAGCCAAGCTCTCTTGCAATAAAGTAGAATGCATATATAACAAAGGACAGGTTAAGCCTATGGTGAAAACCCCATAACAAGGGTGCTTGTATATAGGGAGTAGAAAAAGTACATATAAATCAATACATGACCTGTATAGGCGGTGCCAATATTGTAGAAACAAAAAAATACAAATAACTCACAAAAATGCTTCAAAAAATTGTGCATGTCACAAACCCTGCTTATTCCTGGCACACCTGTGAGGGTATGTGCACGCAGCATCTTTTTTAGGCGGACTGTGCCTGGATTTTTAAGTGGATTCTGCCTTGATTTTTATGCTACATACAACCCCTGGCAAAAATTATATTATGTAATCACCGGCCTTGGAGGATGTTCATTCAGTTGTTTAATTTTGTTGAAAAAAGAGATCACAGACATGGCACAAAAAAGTAACCATTACTGGCTACCACAATTTATGTTCTTGATTTCTTTTAGTGGTTCTTAAAGCCAGAAAGTTGCCATTTCAAATCACTAGTTTTGCGCCATGTCTGTGATCTGCTTTTTCTCTACAAAATTAAACAACTGATTGAACATCCATCCAAGGCCGTTGATTCCATAATTTTTGTCAGGGGTTGTAATAATAGTTTCTTGAAATAGGGGTTGAGCAGCCCTTTCAAAATGTGGACTATTGATTGCTGTACTGTGCCCCAAACAATTCAGAGTTGTGTGTTTTGGCTAGTCAAGAGCATGTAAATTAAAAGTAAATATTCACCATTAAGGTACCTTCACACTGAGCAACCTTACAACGAGAACGACAGCGATCCGTAATGTTGCAGCGTCATGGATAGCGATCTCGTTGTGTTTGACACGCAGCAGCGATCTGGATCCCGCTGTGATATCGCTGGTCGGAGCTAGAAGTCCGGAACTTTATTTGGTCATCAGGTCGGCGTGATTCGTCATGTTTGACAGCAAAAGCAATGGTGCCAGTAATGTTTTAACATGGAGCGAACAACCGGCGAGAACGATAAGTACGTCACTGGATCGCTCCTGCATCATTCTGGAGCTGCCGTGTTTGACGTCTCCTAGTGACCTAAACAGCGATGCTGCAGCGATCGGCTCGTTGTCTATATCGCGGCAGCGTCGCTAAGTGTAACGGTACCTTTACTCATAATCCTGCCTACCCCACAGCGCCGATGTCAGTGATAGGGTGCAGTCAGACTGCCATATTACTCGCCTGACGATCGCATCACCTGTATCTGCATTACCTGTATAGTGGACATAGAAACTCATGAGCAGTGAGAACTACTTTCACAGGCGATGATGTCACATCCTCTCTTGCACTCCAATGACAGGAAAGAGTTCATATGAGAATAAGTGATGTCAGACACCTCTCCCCCACTCCCTTGAATCGGAAATACATGAATGTCAATGTGTAATGATCAGGGTCTGGATTAAAGTCTTTATTATTGCAGCCACTCTGGGAAGCCAGAAGTTACTACATAGGAACAGCAGTATACTATGGTGGAGCAACAGGTAGCATTGTCAGTGAATAGTGAGGGGTCGGTAAACAGGACCAGCAGTATGGTATGGCGGAGCGGTAAGTAAAAGCGCTAGACTAAAGGCTGGGAGCTCAATATCACAAGGAAGGAAGTACAAGGCCAGATTTAAGTAAGGTGTCCTATCAAGAAATCACAGAATGAGCGAATCAGGAAGACATAGGGTGGAGCTGAATTAGCAAAGAGATGTCCGGAGAGCTGATTAGCCCAAGTGGAAGGGCTGCCGTGTGGTGCACATGAATTGCCAGGTTCAAGTCATGACACAATGGTTGGATGAGTTCCCTTGTGCATAATTTATTTAAGGCCTTGATTCCACTGATGACATAAGCCTTGGACACAGCCAGATTCCCACTCTCTACCAGTATATAGGCAAGCAGAGATTTAGTAGTCCAATGGGGTGGTTGCCTCCTGGCACATTTACTGTATGGAAGAAATGCATTATTAGCCTATTAGGGGTTGGGTCTGCATTCCCAGCACTCACTATATGAGCCTAGATGTTACCAGAGAGACGTTTAACCTCTTAGTAATGGAGCTTATTTTGACTTTAATGATCTCACCAAACTTTTTACATCTGACCAGTGTCACTTTATGTGATAATAACTTTGGAACGCTTCAACAGATCCTAATGATTCTAAGATTGCTTTTTCGTGACATATTATATTTAATGTTAGTGGTAAATCGTTGTCAATATAATTAACTTATATTTATGAAAATATCAAAAATTTTACAAAAAAATTTGAAAATGTATCAATTGCCAAACTTTTATTTTTTATTAAAAAGGTTAAAAAGAATCGGTCCTAGCACAGATTTCTGCGGTTCCCTACTGCTGACTATATCACTATATTAGAGAAAGTACCTCTTTGTTTCCTGTCTTTTAGCCAATTCCTTACCCTTCTGCATATAGTTTCCCCAGTCCTTGCTTGTGTAGCTTCAGTATAAGACTGTACAGTATCAAATACCTTTTAAAAGTCCAGATAAACCACATCAGCCGCATTACCAACATCCAGATTTGCATTTACCTCTTCATAGAAACCCAACATGTTGGTCAGACATAACCTATCCTTCATGAATCTGTGCTGGTTGACATTTATTATATTATTCTCTTCAACATATCTCTGCAGGTAATCTCTTACAATACCCTCAAAAACTTTGGACACTACTGATGTCAGATATACCTGGATCCATCTTCATACCTTTCTTAAATATCGGTACCACATCAGCCATCCTCCAATCCTGTGGCACCACAAGAGAGTCTAAAAATATGAAATGCAATGGTCTATCAATTAATGAGCTAAGTTCCCTCAGTATCCGTGGATGAATGCCATCTGGACATTCCTAATACTTACATGCTCGTTTCGAGTAATGAGTATATTGGGAGTCAATGGGAAAGTCAAGCTATTTTCTGTCACACCCTAAAAAGAGTTCGTGGGGGCAATGAAAATGTTCAAACGGAAGGTAAAAGTGCTGAATGGAAGGAGAATAGCATGGTGAAGATGCCTAGAAACATTTTTTCCTGTATAATGACTTGTGTGTAACACAAAATTTTAAAAGGATGTAAAAAAATATATAATTTAAGTAAACCAAAATAGATTTTTTATAAAAAAAAAAATAAAGGAAATTTCAGTTTCATGCACATTCTGCTCAAATTGTCATTTATTGGTACTCTTAGACTGAAATGATATGCACTTTTGATCGTTATATGCCAAGGAAATGCACTCCAGATCAAGCAATAGTCTATGGGTCAGCAATGTAATACCGACAAGGGTATGTGCACATGTTGAGTAAACTTTCTGCAAAATTTCTGCATCTCTAGGCAGGAAAAATGCAGTTGTAAAAACATGCATTTTTGGTGCGCTTTTGATTTGAGTGAAGTGAATGTTAAAAATGCAGGACAAAAACGCACAGGGAATTCACAGATTATTTTCTGCACCACATCTGCAAGCCGAAAATACTCAATACATGTGTGACACAACAGATTTCTAATTCACTTTGCTGCCCTTAGGTTTTGCTTCACGTTTGGTCACAAATCCGCTCAGAAAAAAATGCTTACAAAGGTGCTAAATCTGCCATGTGTGCAAACAACCTAAATTTTTTAACAAGTTTTTTTGAGGGTTATATATCAACAAAATGTACTTCAGACCACAATAGTCTATAGGTGAACATTATAAGAAGATGTAATACCCTATGGATGAGCAATAAGATACGGATAAATTTGGAACAAGTTTTTGAAAGTTTATATAGCAACGTAATGTACCCAAGAAGATGTAATACCCTATGGATTAGCAATGTAATACCAATACATTTGGAGCAAGTTTTTGGAGGCGTATACAGCAACAAAATGTGCCCAAGAAGATGTAATACTCTATGTATGAGCAATATAATACTGATAAGTTTTGAACAACTTTTTTGAGAGTTATATACCAACAAAATGTACTGGAGACCAAGTAATAGATTCTAGGTGAGTAGTATACTGTAATAACGATACATATTTAAACAAGTCTTTTGAGGATTTTGTAGCAATGAAATGTACCAAAGAAGATGTAATACCCTCTGGATGAGCAATATAATATCACAATAAATATGGAATAATAGATGGTTGCCCGATTCTAACGCATCGGGTATTCTAGAATATGTATGTCCATGTAGTATATTGCCCAGCCACGTAGTAGATTGCTCAGCCACGTAGTATATTGCCCAGCCACGTATTATATTGTCCAGCCACGTAGTAGATTGCCCAGCCATGTAGTAGATTGCCCAGTTACGTAGTATATTGCCCAGTGACGTAGTATATTGCCCAGTGACGTAGTATACAGCACAGTGCCACGTAGCATATTGCACAGCCAATGTAGTATATTGCCCAGCTATGTAGTATATCGCCCAGCCACGTATGACACAGGTTAAAAAAATAAAATATAAACATATACTCACCTTCCGCAGGCACGTTGTAGCACTGTCACCTGTGTGCGGTGCAGGCGGCATCATCCTGTCCCAGGGTGTGCTGACGTCGCAGTCACGTGACCGTGTCGCGGTCACATGACCGTGATGTCACGGCAGGTCC
This sequence comes from Ranitomeya imitator, assembly GCF_032444005.1. Lineage (NCBI taxonomy): Eukaryota > Metazoa > Chordata > Amphibia > Anura > Dendrobatidae > Ranitomeya > Ranitomeya imitator. The sequence continues at coordinate 460,903,457 of NC_091287.1, read as the reverse complement.
TTGTCGTGCAGGACCTGTCATGACGTCGCGGTCACATGACCGTGTAGCGGTAACATGACTGTGACGTCACGGCAGGTCCTTTTCGCGCAGGCGCGCAGGACTTGTGATGACGTCGCAGTCACATGACCGTGACGTCATGGCAGGTCCTTCTGCCAGACCATCCGTGCAACCGGAACGTGACGGTTGCATCGCGAGGAGCGGGAAAGGCGGCATAGGTGAGTATATAATCATTTTTTATTTCTTTTATTATTTTTAACATTTGATGTTTTTACTATTGGCGCTGCATAGGCTGCGTCAATAATAAAAAAACTTGGTCACACAGGGTTAATAGCAGCGGTAGCGGACTGCATTACACTGTGGCATAACGCGGTCCGTTACCGCTGCCATTAACCCTGTGTGAGGGCAGACTGGAGGGGTGTATGCGGGCGCCGGGCAGTGAGTGCGGGGAGTAAGGAGCGGCCATTTTCTTCTGGACTGTGCGCGTCGCTGATTGGTCGCGGCAGCCATGACAGGCAGCTGCTGAGACCAATCAGCGAACGAATAACCGTTACAGACAGACAGGACAGACGGAAGTACCCCTTAGACAACTATATAGTAGATGTTTTTTGAGGCTTTTATAGCAGAGCTTGGTGACGTGGCACACCATTCAGTGGACTGGCACCTGCATGTGCTGCTGCAGCACTGCTAGAAATGGGCGCTGATGCAGCGTACCTTTACCAGAGCTCTGGAAAATCTTTGTATGTTTTCAGGAACCATTGAACATCCAAGTTGATCACATGTGCCAAGCATGGTGTGTGTGAGCTTGCCAAGCTTAAGAGCCGCCACCAGGTTACACCCATTATCACACATGACCACGCCTGGTTGGAGATTTAAAGGAAAAATGCACAGATCTGTCTGATCTGTTATTCCTTAAAGTAACTCTGCTGCGGTGTGTGGTTTGTCTTAGACAAATCAGCTTCAGCCGAGCCTATTGCCGCTTCTGATGAGGCCGTGCTGCAAAGCTTCCAGCTTCTGGCTGATGTGGATGACATGCTTTAAGATACCACATCAGAGATAGAGGTTGAGGAGAAACAGGAGGGGGTGCAGGAACTGCTGTAGGAGGTGGAAGAAACCTTGATAGAAGTAGGGCCAGCAATCCACAGCATTGAGAGAACATGCGCCGTGCCAGGGTATAACTCAACCCGAGCCTCTGCAATGTTCACCCATTGTGCTATCAGGGAAATGTAGGGTCCTTTGACACAAGCACTTGTCCATGTGTTGGTCGTTAAAAGGACAATGCCAGTAGGTATATTAGTAATGGCAGGGTTGATGTTCCTGAACACGTGCTAGTACAAGGCAAGGATGTCACACCGGGAGAAAAAGTGGCAGCTGAGGACAAAGTTCCGAGGGATGGCTGCCACCATGAGTCAGCGGAAATCCTTTGTGTCTACCAGACTAAATTACACTTCCACTGCAAACAGCCTTAAAATGTACCCGTTTTGCATTTGGGCCTATGGGTGGGTGGCTGAGAACTTTTGTTTTTTTGTACCAAGGCCAGGGGTGGGGACAGCTGAAAGGTGGGCTGGGACAAGGATTTGGAAGTGCCTGATGATGGCAAATCAGAATGTGCAAGGATACGAGCAGGGCAGGATGCATCTGTGCCAGTGTTTTGGACATGGGATTGGGAAGCACCTAGTACAGAAGAAGAGACAGTGGTGTTACCCAATTGCACCAATCATGGACCCAGAGATTTGGCCAACCGATTCGAGTGCTTAGAAGACATATGTCTGATCATGATGGTGGTTAGATTCTTAGTGGTCAGGCCCTTGCTGGTCTTTGCATGGCATAGGTTGCAAATGGCTATTTTGTTTGCTTCAGAACTCTCTTTAAAAAAGTCCCAAACTAGGGAACATGAAATTCAAGCGTGTTGGTGCTCTGCGGAACACTTGCCTGCCTTCTCCCTTTGGTCACCGCACTGCCTCTTCCTGTTGGTTTTGGTGCTGGCGATTACTCCCACTCTGTGCTGCTGGCCTCACTGTGCATGAAAATAAAAAAAACGAATAAGATGAATGGAAGAAAAACAGATTATTAAATAAGAATACAATGCAACGTGCAAATATAAGTACAAAAGATGTAATACACAAGACATATAAATGAAAGTGATAAAAAAATATTTTTACAATATAAAAGGCAAAATGCCAATAATAAAATTTGGACCTATTGGATTTTGCCATTCTATGAATATGTGAAATGGACTATTTGGACCCCATTCAACATCTACGCAGCATCTTCATGAAGATATTTGCACCAGCACTTACAGTGAATATTATTAGCATTTTGTACTTATATTTGAACGTTGCATTGTATTCTTATTTAATAATCTGATTTTTCTTCCATTCATCTTATTCATTTTTTTCACTTGTCACTTTAATGCCCTTTATCATTTTATACTGTGTATATTGTGACCTTTGTGGGTTCTTAGGATTGTATCTTTAATAAAGTTATCTAATTTAGTTGCTATCTGCACAAGATAGTTTCCCTCATCCCTGGCGTCTTCGAAAATGGAGTTCAGCTCGTACGCATGCGTGGTGTGCTGTGTGATTTTCGACACTGTCGACAGTGCTCGGCTGTTACTCTTGCTGGCTCCAGACATCACTGGGGATTTCCTCTGCCTGCCATGTCACTGTGAGTGGAAGCAATGTCAGCACAGAAGCTGACCTTTACCGTGCATGTGCCGGCTCCCAACCCGCTCCGTATACTGTTACCGGATAATGGCTTCTGCACAACGGGATTTAACTAGCCTCATTAAGCGCTCCTATATCAAGACCCTATTGCACACATAGAGTTGCAGCCACCCGAGGAAGCCCATGCGAACTGCTCGTTGGGGCTGCCATCTGCCTGCTTATCCACACATGGGTTACTGTGGGTAAGATGCCTTTTTCTTTTTCCTTTCACTTGGATTGCCATGGTCAGTTTTACAAGACCTTGATGTGATACCCCTGTGGGCCATATTTATTATTGGAGCCTTTTCCTACTACTGCTTTCCTTACCATATTTCATGGCATAATAACGTATTTAATTAGTGGGAACTTTTTTCCATTTTTAGCCATTGCTACAGGACCTGTTGGCATCCGATTATGCATGTTGGAATCTTGTCTTTGGGACTCTTTGTTACTACTGCATCATGTACCCCATACCTAACATTTTTCTTGTGGATTTGTGAACAGTTGCTGACACTGTGCGCCATTGCCTCTACTTTTTTGTTTACCTTTGATGTCTACTATTACTTTTTATGATCTTTAATAAAATTGTGCTTTTATTATTCCTTGGACGTTTTACTCCATGTCTCTTGTAGGATATATATAACATTTTATGTCTGAGAAATGGAAGCCTACAAAAATGTTAAAAGCTTTTGTTTAGTTTTAGAGATCACACAAATGTTCACTGACCATGTAACACTGCATGAAGCCTATTGAGTAACAAGAAGAAGGCATTAGAATCCAAATTTTGCAAATTCATATATCAAAACATTTAATGACACATAGTAAAAGATTACATGTATTATTACTTATAAAATTAAATAAATATCTACAATGAAAATAATACGTACGTAGAATAAGGTACGTTCGCAGCCCGGGGTCCACCGTGCACAGATGGAACCTGCTGCCAAGTAATGACGGACTATATGGCGGTACAATGTGAATACACACGGGTTAACTTCACCCTGTGTGAAGGAAGCAAACCCTGTTAAGTCACAGGGCCGCGGTACCTGTTATGACCTGGTGGTCAGGACAATAATGGACCTGGTGGTTAAGAGCACATGGAATGACCTGATAGTTACTGATAATAAGGACGAGCTCTGGGACGTGGGAACTCTGCTGACCGCAATCCCTAAACCTATCAAACACACTAGAAATAGCCGTGGATTGCGCCTAACGCTACCTATGCAACTCGGCACAGCCTAAGAAACAAGCTAGCTCTGAAGATAGAAAAATAAAGCCTACCTTGCCTCAGAGAAATTCCCCAAAGGAAAAGGCAGCCCCCCACATATAATGACTGTGAGTAAAGATGAAAATACAAACACAAGGCCCGACTTACTGAACAGACCGAGGATAGGAAAGGTTACTTTGCGGTCAGCACAAAAACCTACAAAAGACCACGCAGAGGGTGCAAAAAGACCCTCCGCACCGACTCACGGTGCGGAGGCGCTCCCTCTGTGTCCCAGAGCTTCCAGCAAGCAAGACAACAAATTAAATAGCAAGCTGGACAGAAAAAATAGCAAACCAAAGAAATACAAGCTGGAACTTAGCTTCTGATGGGAAGATAGGTCACAAGAACGATCCATGAGTGAACAGACCAATACTGGAACATTGACAGGTGGCATGGAGCAAAGATCTAAGTGGAGTTAAATAGAGCAGCAGCTAACGAATTAACCTCGTCACCTGTGAAACTCAGAAACACCCACCAGAGGAAGTCCATGGACAGAACCAGCCGAAGTACCATTCATGACCACAGGAGGGAGCCCGACAACAGAATTCACAACAGTACCCCCCCTTTGAGGAGGGGTCACCGAACCCTCACCAGAGCCCCCTGGCCGACCAGGATGAGCCAAATGAAAGGCACGAACCAGATCGGCAGCATGAACATCAGAGGCAAAAACCCAGGAATTTTCTTCCTGACCATAACCCTTCCACTTGACCAGGTACTGGAGTTTCCGTCTCGAAACACGAGAATCCAAAATCTTCTCCACCACATACTCCAACTCCCCCTCAACTAACACCGGGGAAGGACGATCAACGGATGGAACCACAGGCGCCACGTATCTCCGCAATAACGACCTATGGAACACATTATGGATGGCAAAAGAAGCAGGAAGGGCCAACCGAAATGACACAGGATTGATAACCTCAGAAATCTTATACGGACCAATGAAACGAGGTTTAAACTTAGGAGAGGAAACCTTCATAGGAACATAACGAGACGACAACTAAGCCAAATCCCCAACACGAAGTCGGGGACCCACACAGCGCCGGCGGTTAGCAAAACGTTGAGCCTTCTCCTGGGACAATGTCAAATTGTCCACCACATGAGTCCAAATCTGCTGCAACCTATCCACCACAGTATCTACACCAGGACAGTCTGAAGACTCAACCTGCCCTGAAGAGAAACGAGGATGGAAACCAGAATTGCAGAAAAACGGCGAAACCAAAGTAGCCGAGCTGGCCCGATTATTAAGGGCGAACTCAGCCAACGGCAAAAAGGACACCCAATCATCCTGATCAGCAGAAACAAAGCATCTCAGATATGTTTCCAAAGTTTGATTAGTTCGTTCGGTTTGGCCATTTGTCTGAGGATGGAAAGCCGAGGAAAAAGACAAATCAGTGCCCATCCTAGCACAAAAGGATCGCCAAAACCTTGAAACAAACTGGGAACCTCTGTCAGAAACGATGTTCTCCGGGATACCATGTAAACAAACCACATGCTGGAAAAATAATGGCACCAAATCAGAGGAGGAAGGCAATTTAGACAAAGGTACCAAATGGACCATCTTAGAAAAGCGATCACAAACCACCCAAATGATCGACATCTTTTGAGAGATGGGGAGATCCGAAATAAAATCCATAGAAATATGCGTCCAGGGCCTCTTCGGGACCGGCAAGGGCAAAAGCAACCCACTGGCACGAGAAAAGCAGGGCTTAGCCCGAGCACAAGTCCCACAGGACTGCACAAAAGAACGCACATCCCACGACAAAGACGGCAACCAGAAGGATCTAGCCACCAAATCTCTGGTACCAAAGATTCCAGGATGCCCAGCCAACACTGAACAATGAATCTCAGAGATAACTCTACTAGTCCATCTATCAGGGACAAACAGTTTCTCCGCTGGGCAACGATCAGGTCTATCAGCCTGAAATTTTTGCAGCACCCGCCGCAAATCAGGGGAGATGGCAGACAAAATTACCCCCTCTTTGAGAATACCCGCCGGCTCAGGAACACCCGGAGAGTCAGGCACAAAACTCCTTGACAGGGCATCAGCCTTCACATTCTTAGAGCACGGAAGGTACGAAACCACAAAATCAAAACGGGAGAAAAATAATGACCATCGAGCCTGTCTCGGATTCAACCGTTTGGCAGACTCAAGATAAGTCAAATTCTTGTGATCTGTCAAGACCACCACGCGATGCTTGGCTCCTTCCAGCCAATCACGCCACTCCTCAAATGCCCACTTCATGGCCAACAATTCACGATTACCAACATCATAGTTACGCTCAGCAGGCGAAAACTTTCTAGAAAAGAAAACACATGGCTTCATCACCGAGCCCTCAGAACTTCTTTGCGACAAAACAGCCCCTGCTCCAATCTCAGAAGCATCAACCTCAACCTGAAACGGAAGCGAAACATCTGGCTGGCACAACACAGGGGCAGAAGAAAAACGACGCTTCAACTCCTGAAAAGCCTCTACAGCCGCAGAAGACCAATTGACCACATCAGCACCCTTCTTGGTCAAATCAGTCAACGGTTTAGCAACAGTAGAAACATTAGCGATGAAGCGCCGATAAAAATTAGCAAAGCCCAGGAACTTTTGCAGGCTCTTCACAGATGTCGGCTGAGTCCAATCGTAAATGGCCTGGACTTTAACAGGGTCCATCTCGATAGTAGAAGGGGAAAAAATGAACCCCAAAAATGAAACCTTCTGAACTCCAAAGAGACACTTTGACCCCTTCACAAACAAGGAATTCGCACGAAGGACCTGGAACACCATTCTGACCTGCTTCACATGAGACTCCCAATCATCCGAAAAGACCAAAATATCATCCAAATACACAATCAGGAATTTATCCAGGTACTCTCAGAAGATGTCATGCATAAAGGACTGAAATACTGATGGATAGAGTTGAGCGACCTTGACCTTTTTAGAGTCGAGCCGGGTTTTGCGAAACCCGACTATGTCCAAAGTCGGGTCGAGTGAAATCGGCCGATTATGACGTAAAGTCGGGATCGACCGAAACACGAAACCCAATGCAAGTCAATGGGGCAGCATAGTCGGCAGTGAGTGGGGGCCAGGAAAACACCTAGAGTGGCCATTTTAATGTCAAAACCATCCATTCTTCTTAATGAAGCTTGTCAAGCGTAATTTACCTTATAATAATTGGAAGGCATTTGAAATTGGGGGTCATTTGGCTAAAGTTGTGGGGGGTAGGGCTGGTTCAAGTAATTAGTGGGCCCAGGAAATCTGGACCACGTCACGGCAGTGGAGCAGGGAGAGGTAAGTATTTCAACTTTGCAAGTGCTGTGAACCTGAGCAAGCAGGGGGGGCCCACTCGTTGGCATTGGCACTGGCACAGGGCCCCTCAAAGTACAGCGGTGTGTTTGCACGGCGGGGGCGCCTCCCACCGGCAGCAACACTTTTGCGTACTATGAGAGGCCCTGTGCCAGTGACGTTGCCAACTAGTATTCCTCCCCCCACCTGATGAAGGAACCTGCACTTTCATCTGCACCTTCCTCTTTGTCCCCGTGTAAGGTGGTATGGTATGCGGGAAGAGCAACCTGACTTTCAGCAGGGTCACAATGTTGTTGTGTAGCGTGCACGGGGAATGTTGCGTTATGGGTCAATGTACCAGCAGACTCATCTATCACTGGCTGGGCAATGGGCACGATGAAGTGGAAACACAGATATAGGCCCAAAGAAGAAAGTGGGCTAAATGCAGTTCAAAATTGGTAACACAGGAATAACCAGGGGGCATTGCAGTGGAGGACAACTGGAATGAGAGGCTGACACAGAGAGTAGGGCCAAATCAGTAAGTAGTCGAAATGCAGTTCAAAATTGGCAACCGTAGTAAACAGGCGGCACAGCTTTGTTCAGTGGAGGAGAACAGCAAGGAGTGGCAGACACCGATAGTAGGCCCCAACCCAACTAGTAGGCCAAATGCAGTCTAACATTAACAACTACTTAACGAGAGGCTGAAAATGGTATTTCAGGACAGGAAACCAGGAGAACAGCAAGGAGTGGCAGACACCGATAGTAGGCCCCAAACCAACTAGTACGCCAAATGCAGTTGTTCCATTTAACCACAATTTAATGAGAGCCTGAAGATAGAAGCTCAGGAAAGGCAACCTGGGGAACACCTTGGAGTGTAACACACCATCTCTCTCCACCCCATACCCATTTTGTAGGCCTAATGCTGTGTACTTTTCTACAACTACTAAACGAGAGTCGGAAGACCGAAGCAATGGCAAGGAAACCTGGGGAACACCTTGGAGTGTAACACACCATCTCTCTCCACCCCATACCCAATTTGTAGGCCTAATGCAGCCTACTTTCCGACACCTACTAAACGAGAGCATGAAGATCGAAGCTCAGGAAAGGCAACCTGGGGAACACCTTGGAGTGTAACACACCATCTCTCTCCACCCCATACCCATTTTTTAGGCCTAATGCAGTGTACTTTTCTACAACTACTAAACGAGAGTCGGAAGACCGAAGCAATGGCAAGGAAACCTGGGGAACACCTTGGAGTGTAACACACCATCTCTCTCCACCCCATACCCATTTTGTAGGCCTAATGCTGTGTACTTTTCTACAACTACTAAACGAGAGTCGGAAGACCGAAGCAATGGCAAGGAAACCTGGGGAACACCTTGGAGTGTAACACACCATCTCTCTCCACCCCATACCCAATTTGTAGGCCTAATGCAGCCTACTTTCCGACACCTACTAAACGAGAGCATGAAGATCGAAGCTCAGGAAAGGCAACCTGGGGAACACCTTGGAGTGTAACACACCATCTCTCTCCACCCCATACCCATTTTGTAGGCCTAATGCTGTGTACTTTTCTACAACTACTAAACGAGAGTCGGAAGACCGAAGCAATGGCAAGGAAACCTGGGGAACACCTTGGAGTGTAACACACCATCTCTCTCCACCCCATACCCAATTTGTAGGGCTAATGCAGCCTACTTTCCGACACCTACTAAACGAGAGCATGAAGATCGAAGCTCAGGAAAGGCAACCTGGTGAAAACCTTGGAGTGTAACACAACCTGTCTCTACACCCCATACCAAATTTGTAGGCCTAATGCAGCGTAGTTTCCACCAACTACTAAACGAGAGCCGGAAGATCGAAGCTCATGAAAGGCAACCCGGGGAACACCTTGGAGTGTAACACAACCTCTCTCTACACCACGAAAGGGCTGATTCTTAGGAAGGAAGGCTGTTGTAAATAAGCATTGCGCGTCCGAGGGTGATTATATTCTTATTCGGTATCTACTCACCCTCGGACGCGCCATGCTTCTTGATTTGTAATTAATGTTTATTTGCAATGTGCTTTTGACTTACTCAATTATTTTTTTAATTATTGATTTTATTAAATTAATAGTTTAACATCTTATTGGAAATAATTTAAAGGAGACGCGACAGGACAACACTCGGTGGATGCCATATCTGTGTTAACAACTCCAAAAAACTTTCAGTTAACTTCTTGCAGGAGAAAGAAATTGTAGCTGTTGGACCTTTGTAGTACAGTTCCAGATATTTGTTGTGTGTTTGTTTTGATTGTTAAAATGTCTGCATTTGAGATCTCAACACGATCTTATTTTTTATAATCAAATTAATTTTTTAAATATTTTATTAGGTTGGTTCAAGGGGTACACGGGCCGCAGTAGACAGGTCAGTGGAGGCCTAGTGGAAGGAGGGACCGCAGATGCGCCACTGTTTCACCCATACACAATTAGTAGGCCTAATGCAGCGTAGTTTCCAACAGCTACTAAACGAGAGCCGGAAGATCGAAGCTCAGGAAAGGCAACCTGGGGAACACCTTGGAGTGTAACACAACCTCTCTCTACACCACGGAAGGGCTGATTCTTAGGAAGGAAGGCTGTTGTAAATAAGCATTGCGCGTCCGAGGGTGATTATATTCTTATTCGGTATCTACTCACCCTCGGACGCGCCATGCTTCTTGATTTGTAATTAATGTTTATTTGCAATGTGCTTTTGACTTACTCAATTATTTTTTTAATTATTGATTTTATTAAATTAATAGTTTAACATCTTATTGGAAATAATTTAAAGGAGACGCGACAGGACAAAACTCGGTGGATGCCATATCTGTGTTAACAACTCCAAAAAACTTTCAGTTAACTTCTTGCAGGAGAAAGAAATTGTAGCTGTTGGACCTTTGTAGTACAGTTCCAGATATTTGTTGTGTGTTTGTTTTGATTGTTAAAATGTCTGCATTTGAGATCTCAACACGATCTTATTTTTTATAATCAAATTAATTTTTTAAATATTTTATTAGGTTGGTTCAAGGGGTACACGGGCCGCAGTAGACAGGTCAGTGGAGGCCTAGTGGAAGGAGGGACCGCAGATGCGCCACTGTTTCACCCATACACAATTAGTAGGCCTAATGCAGCGTAGTTTCCAACAGCTACTAAACGAGAGCCGGAAGATCGAAGCTCAGGAAAGGCAACCTGGGGAACACCTTGGAGTGTAACACAACCTCTCTCTACACCACGGAAGGGCTGATTCTTAGGAAGGAAGGCTGTTGTAAATAAGCATTGCGCGTCCGAGGGTGATTATATTCTTATTCGGTATCTACTCACCCTCGGACGTGCCATGCTTCTTGATTTGTAATTAATGTTTATTTGCAATGTGCTTTTGACTTACTCAATTATTTTTTTAATTATTGATTTTATTAAATTAATAGTTTAACATCTTATTGGAAATAATTTAAAGGAGACGCGACAGGACAACACTCGGTGGATGCCATATCTGTGTTAACAACTCCAAAAAACTTTCAGTTAACTTCTTGCAGGAGAAAGAAATTGTAGCTGTTGGACCTTTGTAGTACAGTTCCAGATATTTGTTGTGTGTTTGTTTTGATTGTTAAAATGTCTGCATTTGAGATCTCAACACGATCTTATTTTTTATAATCAAATTAATTTTTTTTATATTTAATGATGTTGGTTCAAGGGGTACACGGGCAGCAATAGACAGGTCAGTGGAGGCCTAGTGGAAGGAGTGACGGCAGACAGGCATCAAAGGCCTAACATTGGGCTGGCTGTAGGCAAGTTAAAATTGGTTCCAGGGGAACACGGCCATCAGTGGCCTGGTCAGTGTAGTTGTAGTTGAAAGAACGGGACGCAGACAGGCTTCGAAGGCCTAACATAATAACATAGGGCTGGCTGTAGGCAAGTTAAAATTGGTTCCAAGGGAACACGGCCATCAGTGGCCTGGTCAGTGTAGTTGTAGTTGAAAGAACGGGACGCAGACAGGCTTCGAAGGCCTAACATAACAAACTTGGGCTGGCTGTAGGCACTTTTAAATTTGTTCCAGGGGTACATGGGCAGCAGTGTATGGTCAGTGGAAGTCTAGTGGAAGGAGTGACCGCAGACAGGCTTCCAAGGCCTAACATAACAAACTTGGGCTGGCTGTAGGCACTTTTAAATTGGTTCCAGGGGTACACGGGCAGCAGTGGTCTGGTCAGTGGAAGTCTAGTGGAAGGAGTGACCGCAGACAGGCTTCCAAGGCCTAACATAACAAACTTGGGCTGGCTGTAGGCACTTTTAAATTGGTTCCAGGGGTACACGGGCAGCAGTGGTCTGGTCTGTGGAAGTCTAGTGGAAGGAGTGACCGCAGACAGGCTTCGAAGGCCTAACATAACAAACTTGGGCTGGCTGTAGGCACTTTTAAATTGGTTCCAGGGGTACACGGGCAGCAGTGGTCTGGTCAGTGGAAGTCTAGTGGAAGGAGTGACCGCAGACAGGCTTCCAAGGCCTAACATAACAAACTTGGGCTGGCTGTAGGCACTTTTAAATTGGTTCCAGGGGTACACGGGCAGCAGTGGTCTGGTCAGTGGAAGTCTAGTGGAAGGAGTGACCGCAGACAGGCTTCCAAGGCCTAACATAACAAACTTGGGCTGGCTGTAGGCACTTTTAAATTGGTTCCAGGGGTACACGGGCAGCAGTGGTCTGGTCTGTGGAAGTCTAGTGGAAGGAGTGACCGCAGACAGGCTTCGAAGGCCTAACATAACAAACTTGGGCTGGCTGTAGGCACTTTTAAATTGGTTCCAGGGGTACACGGGCAGCAGTGGTCTGGTCAGTGGAAGTCTAGTGGAAGGAGTGACCGCAGACAGGCTTCCAAGGCCTAACATAACAAACTTGGGCTGGCTGTAGGCACTTTTAAATTGGTTCCAGGGGTACACGGGCAGCAGTGGTCTGGTCTGTGGAAGTCTAGTGGAAGGAGTGACCGCAGACAGGCTTCGAAGGCCTAACATAACAAACTTGGGCTGGCTGTAGGCACTTTTAAATTGGTTCCAGGGGTACACGGGCAGCAGTGGTCTGGTCAGTGGAAGTCTAGTGGAAGGAGTGACCGCAGACAGGCTTCGAAGGCCTAACATAACAAACTTGGGCTGGCTGTAGGCACTTTTAAATTGGTTGCAGGGGTACACGGGCAGCAGTGGTCTGGTCAGTGGAAGTCTAGTGGAAGGAGTGACCGCAGACAGGCTTCGAAGGCCTAACATAACAAAATTGGGCTGGCTGTAGGCACTTTAAATTGGTTCCAGGGGTACATGGGCAGCAGTGTATGGTCAGTGGAAGTCTAGTGGAAGGAGTGACGGCAGACAGTCTTCGAAGGCCTAACATAACAAAATTGGGCTGACTGTAGGCACTTTTAAATTGGTTCCAGGGTAACACGGCCAGCAGTGGCCTGGTCAGTGTAGTAGTTGTAGAAAGAAGGGACCGCAGACAGGCTTCGAAGGCCTAACATAACAAAAATGTCAAAACAATGGTATTGTCAGTGCCAGGCATTGAAGGATGTCAGCGCCTAGACTACACATTGGTGAAGCTGTGAGAGATAATTTTGCTAGTGGTAGAGCACTGTTTGAGCTGGGGGGGGGAACTGTCTTGTGGCCAGCGGTACAGGCACAGGGCCCCTCATATTACAACGGTGTGTTTGACGTTGGGTGCGCACCACCACCGCCAGAGACACTTTATTGTACTATGAGGGACCCAGTGGCAGTGCCGTCGACCAAAAGCGGCCACACCCACCTCTTCAGACAAACAGCACTCTCAAGGGTCCAAGCGCAAAGTGGCGATAGCACGGCCCCGTGTGGGGAGTTTGGCCATTTCGTGAGGTGGAAACATGTCGTATGCTGGACAATCAGGTGAAGAAAATTACGAGATTGGAAAAGTCATTCAGAATAGTCCACAGGCAAGACCTTTTCATAGGAAAGCTAGGTGTCAGCCGGGCAGGGTGGGGCAAAAGATTTTGAAATCCAGTTGTGGTTCATTTTAATGAAGGTTAGATCATCTACATTTTGGGTAGCCAGACGAGTCCTTTTTTCTGTTAGTATTGAACCTGCAGCACTGAATACTCTTTCTGATAGGACACTAGCTGCCGGGCAAGCAAGCTCCTGCAATGCATATTCTGCCAATTCTGGCCAGGTGTCTAATTTGGATGCCCAGTAATCAAATGGGAATGACGGTTGAGGGAGAACGTCGATAAGGGATGAAAAATAGTTTGTAACCATACTGGACAAATGTTGTCTCCTGTCACTTTGAATTGATGCTGCAGTACCTGTCCTGTCTGCGGTCATAGAAAAATCACTCCACAACCTGGTCAGAAAACCCCTCTGGCCAACGCCACTTCTGATTTCTGCCCCTCTAACACCTCTGGTCTGCTGGCCCCTGGAGCTCGTGTGAGAACGATCACGGGCGCTGTGTGCAGGGAATGCCAGAAGCAAACGGTCAACAAGAGTTGATTGTTTTGTTGCTAATATTATTATCATTATTTTGTAATGCGTGTGTCCCTTTTGAGGATACGCAAGGCATAATCCGCCATGTGGGCCAAAGTTCCCGTTGTCAAATCTGCGGTTGTGCTTGGTTGAGGGGCAGTTGCAGGCAAATCTACGTCACTTGTGTCCCTCAAAAAACCAGAACCCGGCCTTGCCACGCCACCAATTTCCCGTGCCCCCGGGAAAGCTTCCTCATTAAAAATATACTCATCCCCATCATCCTCCTCATCCTCCACCTCCTCTTCGCCCGGTACCTCGTCATGTACACTGCCCTGACCAGACAATCGCTGACTGTCATCAAGGCTTTCCTCTTCCTCTGGTGCAGACGCCTGATCCTTTATGTGCGTCAAACTTTGCATCAGCAGACGCATTAGGGGGATGCTCATGCTTATTATGGCGTTGTCTGCACTAACCAGCCGTGTGCATTCCTCAAAACACTGAAGGACTTGACACATGTCTTGAATCTTCGACCACTGCACACCTGACAACTCCATGTCTGCCATCCTACTGCCTGCCCGTGTATGTGTATCCTCCCACAAAAACATAACAGCCCGCCTCTGTTCGCACAGTCTCTGAAGCATGTGCAGTGTTGAGTTCCACCTTGTTGCAACGTCTATGATTAGGCGATGCTGGGGAAGGTTCAAAGAACGCTGATAGGTCTGCATACGGCTGGAGTGTACAGGCGAACGGCGGATATGTGCGCAAAGTCCACGCACTTTGAGGAGCAGGTCGGATAACCCCGGATAACTTTTCAGGAAGCACTGCACCACCAGGTTTAAGGTGTGAGCCAGGCAAGGAATGTGTTTCAGTTGGGAAAGGGAGATGGCAGCCATGAAATTCCTTCCGTTATCACTCACTACCTTGCCTGCCTCAAGATCTACAGTGCCCAGCCACGACTGCGTTTCTTGCTGCAAGAACTCGGACAGAACTTCCGCGGTGTGTCTATTGTCGCCCAAACACTTCATAGCCAATACAGCCTGCTGACGTATGCCAGTAGCTGCCCCATAATGGGAGACCTGGTGTGCAACAGTGGCAGGTGCGGATGGAGTGTTTGTGCGACTGCGGTCTGTGGACGAGCTCTTGCTTCTGCAGGAGGACGAGGAGGAGGAGGAGGAGGAGGGGGTGCGAACGGCTACAGACAACTGTTTACTAGACCGTGGGCTAGGCAGAACTGTCCCAAACTTGCTGTCCCCTGTGGACCCTGAATCCACCACATTTACCCAGTGTGCCGTGATGGACACGTAACGTCCCTGGCCATGCCTACTGGTCCATGCATCTGTTGTCAGGTGCACCTTTGTGCTCACAGATTGCCTGAGTGCATGGACGATGCGCTCTTTAACATGCTGGTGGAGGGCTGGGATGGCTTTTCTGGAAAAAAAGTGTCGACTGGGTAGCTCGTAGCGTGGTACAGCGTAGTCCATCAGGTCTTTGAAAGCTTCGCTTTCAACTAACCGGTAGGGCATCATCTCTAACGAGATTAGTCTAGCTATGTGGGCGTTCAAACCCTGTGTACGCGGATGCGAGGCTAAGTATTTCCTTTTTCTAACCATAGTCTCATGTAGGGTGAGCTGGACTGGAGAGCTGGAGATCGTGGAACTAGCGGGGGTGCCGGTGGACATGGCAGACTGAGAGACGGTGGGAGATGGTATTGTTGCCGCCGGTGCCCTAGATGCAGTGTTTCCTACTACGAAACTGGTGATTCCCTGACCCTGACTGCTTTGGCCTGGCAAAGATACCTGCACAGATACAGCAGGTGGTGCGCTAAATGGTGGTCCTACACTGCCGGAAGGGATGTTGCGTTGATGACTAGCTTC
The DNA here is from genome assembly GCF_032444005.1 of Ranitomeya imitator. Taxonomy (NCBI): domain Eukaryota; kingdom Metazoa; phylum Chordata; class Amphibia; order Anura; family Dendrobatidae; genus Ranitomeya; species Ranitomeya imitator. The sequence continues at coordinate 460,887,875 of NC_091287.1, read as the reverse complement.
ATTGGCCGAGGGTGCAACAACCTTAAGGGACGTTTGGTAGTTAGTCCAAGCTTTCAAATGCATGGTGGTTAAATGTCTATGCATGCAACTAGTATTGAGACTTTTCAGATTCTGACCTCTGCTTAAGGAAGTAGAACATTTTTGACAGATGACTTTGCGCTGATCAATTGGATGTTGTTTAAAAAAATGCCAGACTGCACTCTTTCTAGCATCGGATACCTTTTCAGGCATTGCAGACTGAGCTTTAACCGGATGGCCACGCTGTCCTCCACCAGGTTTTGGCTTTGCCACGCGTTTTGGGCAAGATACGGGCCCGGCAGATGGAACCTGTGGCGATGTTGATGCCTGCTGCGGCCCCTCCTCCTCCTCTGCTTCAGAACTGCTGCCGCCTGCACCCTGTTCCCCCAATGGCTGCCAATCGGGGTCAAGAACTGGGTCATCTAATAACTCTTCTTGTACCTCCTGCGCAACTTCGTCTGTGTCACCGTGTCGTTCGGTGGTATAGCGTTCGTGATGGGGCAACATAGTCTCATCAGGGTCTGATTCTTGATCAGCACCCTGCGAGGGCAATGTTGTGGTCTGAGTCAAAGGACCAGCATAGTAGTCTGGCTGTGGCTGTGCGTCAGTGCACTCCATGTCAGATTCAATTTGTAATGGGCATGGACTGTTAACTGCTTCACTTTCTAAGCCAGGGACGGTATGTGTAAAGAGCTCCATGGAGTAACCCGTTGTGTCGCCTGCTGCATTCTTCTCTGTTGTTGTTTTTGCTGAAGAGGACAAGGAAGTGACTTGTCCCTGACCGTGAACATCCACTAACGACGCGCTGCTTTTACTTTTACCAGTTTCACGAGAGGAGGCAAAAGAGCTAGAGGCTGAGTCAGCAAGATAAGCCAAAACTTGCTCTTGCTGCTCCGGCTTTAAAAGCGGTTTTCCTAATCCCAGAAAAGGGAGCGTTCGAGGCCTTGTGTAGCCGGACGACGAACCTGGCTCCACAGCTCCAGACTTAGGTGCAATATTTTTTTCCCCACGACCACCTGATGCTCCACCACTACCACTACCCTCATTACCAGCTGACAATGAACGCCCCCGGCCACGACCTCTTCCACTAGACTTCCTCATTGTTTTAAAAACGTAACCAAACTAACGTTATTTGTTGCAGTCACACAACTTACACGGTGAGCTATAACTTCAGTATGATTTAGCTACCCCTTTACAGGTTGGTGAGACCACAGCGAAAATCAGGCCCAATGTTACACACTCTTTTTTTGGTGGCTGCAAATTAGAGAGATGCCCCACACGCAGGACTGTCACTGAAGCACAAATGTTAATATTAATGTCACACTATTATTTTTTTTTTATTTTTATTTTTTTCAGGAACACTTTAGAAACCCCCCAAAAAAAAAAAAATAGATTTTTGCAGGGAGAATTTAGAAAACAAATGTAACAAACTATATGCTTTCTATGGGCCACTGAGTGAGAGATGACGCACACAGGAATCAGGAGTGGCACACAAGCCCAGAGGCCAATATTTTTCTACCAATGATTGATGGAGTTATTTTCTCTGGTAGATTTTGGAACCCAAATCAAGGAAAAAAAATATAGGCTTTCTATGGACCACAATTGGAGAGAGAGAGAGAGAGAGAGAGAGATGGCACACCCAGGAGTCAAGACTGGCACACAAGCAGAAAGGCCAATATTAATCTCCCACTGTTTTTTTTGTTTGTTTTTTTTTTTTTTTTTTCAGGGAGACTTTAGAAAAAAAAATAATTAAAAAAATATGATTTTATCAGGAAGAATTTAGAAACCAAATAAAATAAAATTATTTTTTCAGGGAGAATTTATAAAAAAAATAAAAACAAAAATAGGCGTTCTATGGCCCACTGACTGAGAGATGACGCACACAGGAGTCAGGAGTGGCACACAAGCCCAGAGGCCAATATTTTTCTACCAATGATTGATGTAGTTATTTTCTCTGGTAGATTTTGGAACCCAAATCAAGGAAAAAAAATATAGGCTTTCTATGGACCACAATTGGAGAGAGAGAGAGAGAGAGATGGCACACCCAGGAGTCAAGACTGGCACACAAGCAGAAAGGCCAATATTAATCTCCCACTGTTTTTTTTGTTTGTTTTTTTTTTTTTTTTTTCAGGGAGACTTTAGAAAAAAAATAATAAAAAAAATATGATTTTATCAGGAAGAATTTAGAAACCAAATAAAATAAAATGATTTTTTCAGGGAGAATTTATAAAACAAATAAAAACAAAAATAGGCGTTCTATGGCCCACTGACTGAGAGATGACGCACACAGGAGTCAGGAGTGGCACACAAGCCCAGAGGCCAATATTTTTCTACCAATGATTGATGTAGTTATTTTCTCTGGTAGATTTTAGAACCCAAATCAAGGAAAAAAAATATAGGCTTTCTATGGACCACAATTGGAGAGAGAGAGAGAGAGAGAGAGAGAGAGAGAGATGGCACACCCAGGAGTCAAGACTGGCACACAAGCAGAAAGGCCAATATTAATCTCCCACTGTTTTTTTTGGTTGTTTTTTTTTTTTTTTTTTCAGGGAGACTTTAGAAAAAAAAAAAATAAAAAAAATATGATTTTATCAGGAAGAATTTAGAAACCAAATAAAATAAAATGATTTTTTCAGGGAGAATTTATAAAACAAATAAAAACAAAAATAGGCGTTCTATGGCCCACTGACTGAGAGATGACGCACACAGGAGTCAGGAGTGGCACACAAGCCCAGAGGCCAATATTTTTCTACCAATGATTGATGTAGTTATTTTCTCTGGTAGATTTTGGAACACAAATCAAGGAAAAAAAATATAGGCTTTCTATGGACCACAATTGGAGAGAGAGAGAGAGAGAGAGAGAGAGAGAGAGATGGCACACCCAGGAGTCAAGACTGGCACACAAGCAGAAAGGCCAATATTAATCTCCCACTGTTTTTTTTGGTTGTTTTTTTTTTTTTTTTTCAGGGAGACTTTAGAAAAAAAAATAATAAAAAAAATATGATTTTATCAGGAAGAATTTAGAAACCAAATAAAATAAAATGATTTTTTCAGGGAGAATTTATAAAACAAATAAAACCAAAAATAGGCGTTCTATGGCCCACTGACTGAGAGATGACGCACCCAGGAGTCAAGACTGGCACACAAGCAGAAAGGCCAATATTAATCTCCCACTGTTTTTTTTTTTTTTTTTTTTTTTTCAGGGAGACTTTAGAAAAAAAAATAATAAAAAAAATATGATTTTATCAGGAAGAATTTAGAAACCAAATAAAATAAAATGATTTTTTCAGGGAGAATTTAGAAAACAAATAAAACCAAAAATAGGCGTTCTATGGCCCACTGACTGAGAGAGAGAGAGAGATGGAACGCTTAGTACTGGCACACAAGCCCAAAGGGCAATATTATTCTCCCTTTTATTTTCCAGGGAGAATTTCTAAAACCCAAAAAAAAAAAAAAATAGGCTTTCTATGGCCCACTATTTGTGAGAGAGATGGGACGCTCAGGACTGGCACAGATGGCACGCTCAGGACTGGCACAGAAGCCCAGAGGCCAATATTAATCTCCCTTTTTTTCTGGGAGAATTTATAAAACCAAAAAAATATTTAAATAGGCTTTCTATGGCCCACTATTTGTGAGAGAGATGGCACGCTCAGGACTGGCACAGATGGCACGCTCACAACTGGCACACAAGCCCAGAGGCCAATATTAATCTCCCTTTTTTCAGGGAAAATTTATAAAACCAAAAAAAAAATTAAATAGGCTTTCTATGGCCCACTATTTGTGAGAGAGATGGCACGCTCAGGACTGGCACAGATGGCACGCTCACAACTGGCACACAAGCCCAGAGGCCAATATTAATCTCCCTTTTTTCAGGGAAAATTTATAAAACAAAAAAAAAAATTAAATAGGCTTTCTATGGCCCACTATTTGTGAGAGAGATGGCACGCTCAGGACTGGCACAGATGGCACGCTCACAACTGGCACACAAGCCCAGAGGCCAATATTAATCTCCCTTTTTTTCAGGGAGAATTTATAAAACCAAAAAAAAAATTAAATAGGCTTTCTATGGCCCACTATTTGTGAGAGAGATGGCACGCTCAGGGCTGGCACAGATGGCACGCTCAGGACTGGCACACAAGCCCAGAGGCCAATATTAATCTCCCTTTTTTTCAGGGAGAATTTATAAAACCCAAAAAAAAATAAAATAGGCTTTCTATGGCCCACTATTTGTGAGAGAGATGGCACACTCAGGACTGGCACACAAGCCCAAAGGCCAATATTAATCTCCCACTGTATTTTTATCAGGGAGAATTTATACACCCCACAAAAAAAAATACAGAAAAATGAAAAGGCTTTCTATGGCCCACTATGTGAGAGAGATGGCACACACAGGGATGGCACTCTAGCAGAAATGCCAAATTGCCAATCTTAATCTCCCACCAAAAAAAAAAAAAAAAAAAAAACAGGGAATGTCCTACAATTACTATCTCCCTGCCTGCAGTAATCTCAGCCAGGTATGGCAGGCAGCTACTATCTCCCTGCCTGCAGTAATCTCAGCCAGGTATGGCAGGCAGCAATAAGGAGTGGACTGATGCACAAATGAAATAAAAAGTGTGGACAAACAAAAAAGATAGCTGTGCAGAAAGGAAGGAACAAGAGGATTTGTGCTTTGAAAAAAGCAGTTGGTTTGCACAGCGGCGTACACACAGCAATGCAGCTATCAGGGAGCCTTCTAGGGCAGCCCAATGAGCTACAGCGCTGAGGGGAAAAAAAAAAAAAAAAAAACTTCCACTGTCCCTGCACACCGAGGGTGGTGTTGGACAGTGCAAATCGCTGCAGCACAAGCGGTTTTGTGGTTAATGGACCCTGCCTAACGCTATCCCTGCTTCTGACAAAGCGGCAGCAACCTCTCCCTAAGCTCAGATCAGCAGCAGTAAGATGGCGGTCGGCGGGAACGCCTCTTTATAGCCCCTGTGACGTCGCAGACAGCAAGCCAATCACTGCAATGCCCTTCTCTAAGATGGTGGGGACCAGGACCTATGTCATCACGCTGCCCACACTCTGCGTTTACCTTCATTGGCTGAGAAATGGCGCTTTTCGCGTCATTGAAACGCGACTTTGGCGCGAAAGTCGCGTACCGCATGGCCGACCCCGCACAGGGGTCGGATCGGGTTTCATGAAACCCCGACTTAGCCAAAAGTCGGCGACTTTTGAAAATGTTCGACCCGTTTCGCTCAACCCTACTGATGGAGCATTGGAAAGCCCGAATGGCATAACCAGGTACTCAAAATGGCCCTCGGGCGTATTAAATGCTGTTTTCCATTCATCGCCTTGTTTAATACGCACAAGATTATGCGCCCCTCGAAGATCTATCTTGGTGAACCAACTAGCCCCTTTAATACGAGCAAACAAATCAGACAGCAACGGCAAAGGATGCTGAAATTTGACTGTAATTTTATTAAGAAGGCGGTAATCAATACAAGGTGTCAAAGAACCATTCTTCTTGGCCACAAAAAAGAACCCTGCTCCTAACGGTGATGACGACGGGCGAATATGGCCTTTCTCCAAGGATTCCTTTATATAACTCCGCATAGCGGCGTGTTCTGGCACAGATAAATTGAACAATCGGCCCTTAGGAAACTTACTACCAGGAATCAAATTAATTGCACAATCACAATCCCTATGAGGAGGTAGGGCACTGGCTTTGGGCTCATCAAATACATCCCGATAATCCGACAAAAACTCTAGAACTTCAGAAGGAGTGGAAGACGAAATAGACAAAAATGGAACATCACCATGTACCCCCTGGCAACCCCAGCTGGACACAGACATAGATTTCCAGTCCAATACTGGATTATGAACCTGTAGCCATGGCAACCCCAAAACGACCACATCATGCAGATTATGCAACACCAGAAAGCGGATATCCTCCTGATTTGCAGGAGCCATGCACATGGTCAATTGGGTCCAATACTGAGGCTTATTCTTGGCCAAAGGCGTAGCATCAATTCCTCTCAATGGAATAGGATACTGCAAGGGCTCCAAGAAAAAACCACAGCGCCTAGCATACTCCAAGTCCATCAAATTCAGGGCAGCGCCTGAATCCACAAATGCCATAACAGAATAGGATGACAAAGAGCAAATCAGAGTAACAGACAATAGAAATTTAGACAGTACCGTACCAATGGTGGCAGACCTAGCGAACCGCTTAGTGCGCTTAGGACAATCGGAGATAGCATGAGTGGAATCACCACAGTAAAAACATAGCCCATTCCGACGTCTGTGTTCTTGCCGTTCTGGTCAAAGTCCTATCACATTGCATAGGCTCAGGCCCATGCTCAGATAGTACCGCCAAATGATGCACAGCTTTACGCTCACGCAAGCGTCGATCGATCTGAATGGCCAAGGACATAGACTCATTCAGACCAGCAGGCATGGGAAACCCCACCATGACATCCTTAAGGGCTTCAGAGAGACCCTTTCTGAAGATTGCTGCCAGGGCACATTCATTCCACTGAGTGAGCACAGACCACTTTCTAAACTTCTGACAATATATCTCCGCTTCATCCTGACCCTGACACAGAGCCAGCAAGATTTTCTCTGCCTGATCCACTGAATTAGGTTCGTCATAAAGCAATCCAAGCGCCAGGAAAAACGCATCAACATCACGCAAAGTCGGATCTCCTGGCGCAAGGGAAAATGCCCAGTCTTGAGGGTCACCACGTAACAAAGAAATAATGATCTTTACTTGTTGAACAGGGTCAGCTGAGGAGCGAGGTTTCAAGGCAAGAAACAATTTACAATTATTTTTGAAATTCAAGAACTTAGATCTATCACCAAAAAACAAATCAGGAATTGGAATCCTAGGCTCTGACATCGGATTCTGAACCACAAAATCTTGAATGTTTTGTATCCTTGTAGTGAGATTATCCATCCAAGAGGACAGACCTTGAATGTCCATCTTTACACCAGTGTCCTGAACCACCCAGAGGTAATGGGGAAAATAGAGACAAAACACACTGCAAAGAAAAAAAAAATGGTCTCAGAACTTCTATTATCCCTCTATTGAGATGCATTAGTACTTTGGGCCACCTGTACTGTTATGACAATAATGGACCTGGTGGTTAAGAGCACATGGAATGACCTGATAGTTACTGATAATAAGGACGAGCTCTGGGACGTGGGAACTCTGCTGACCGCAATCCCTAAACCTATCAAACACACTAGAAATAGCCGTGGATTGCGCCTAACGCTACCTATGCAACTCGGCACAGCCTAAGAAACTAGCTAGCCCTGAAGATAGAAAAATAAAGCCTACCTTGCCTCAGAGAAATTCCCCAAAGGAAAAGGCAGCCCCCCACATATAATGACTGTGAGTAAAGATGAAAATACAAACACAGAGATGAAATAGATTTAGCAAAGTGAGGCCCGACTTACTGAACAGACCGAGGATAGGAAAGGTTACTTTGCGGTCAGCAAAAAAACCTACAAAAGACCACGCAGAGGGCGCAAAAAGACCCTCCGCACCGACTCACGGTGCGGAGGCGCTCCCTCTGCGTCCCAGAGCTTCCAGCAAGCAAGACAACAAATTAAATAGCAAGCTGGAAAAAAAAATAGCAAACCAAAGAAATACAAGCTGGAACTTAGCTTCTGCTGGGAAGACAGGTCACAAGAACGATCCAGGAGTGAACAGACCAATACTGGAACATTGACAGGTGGCATGGAGCAAAGATCTAAGTGGAGTTAAATAGAGCAGCAGCTAACGAATTAACCTCGTCACCTGTGAAACTCAGAAACACCCACCAGAGGAAGTCCATGGACAGAACCAGCCGAAGTACCATTCATGACCACAGGAGGGAGCCCGACAACAGAATTCACAACAGGTACCGCACACAAAAGCACAAGCAAGGAGTCTCCGAGCTCAGTCCTAAGACTTGGGATCTGAGTCTGTGTAGACTATTTGCAGTCGACACCACAACTGGGGTGTCAGCATAACCAAAATAATAACAAAAGAATGCACGAGAGTGCGTGCGGTGCCGCACTGGCGGACGCCACTAACCACCCAGGCTTGGGTCAGGAAAGCGCTGTGAAAGCGCACAGCGCCGTACACAGCAACTAGACGCTGTATTAGTGTGTAACGTGCTGTTGGGTAAGTCGGGTGCTAGATAGCAATCATACACCTTCCGCAAACAGTCATCCAATAGGGAGAGTTATTTAAAGAGCAACTTTCACTCACAACACACACACGTTTACAAATGTACACTAGCGCATGGCCGTGCGGCTATGCGAGCCTTAAATAGCTGCAGCACGTATAGGACCTTTCAAAGAAGGACCAATGGAATTGCTGCAGTACCTGAGCATGTGACCCTAGATCTCCACTGAGAGATCTTGCCCTGGGCATGCTCAGTGTGTGCAAAGTAGGACTGTCCCAGAAGCGTCTGCTCGCCGCTGCCCAGCACTGGCTTCAATGGCAGAAGCTGGAAAAGTAGCAGTAACCCTATGCACAGAGTGAGACTGAGCAAGATGCTGGGACCGACGTCTCCGCTGAGCAGACTCCACTGCGGCTGGAGAAGAATGGGAGACCACAGCAGAGATGGTTCGAGATTCCCCCTGTGCAGAAGCGGGAACTCGACATCTAACACTATATAATACAACATGGGCCGAATCCCTGTCTACAGACTGTATTCTGTCACTCTTCCTGCTCCTGTGACTCTCTCTCCCTCCTTAGGCTATAAGCAGATTGTATGTGATACAAACGATTAACCTTTAGGAAGGCTGATAGTATGATGGCTCAGCTTCACTATACTGTGCACACAGGCCTAGACAAGCATTCTCTTCCTCCAATATGAAGTGTCATAGAGCTGTGCAATAGCTTCAATCAGGGGGTGCTTGTCCTTTTGTAATCCCTGATGATTTCAGACGGCCAGCCAATCACAGTAATGCCACAACCAAGATAGGTTACTGTATTACAGTGACTCACAGGCAATGCCTGCTTGCTGATTGGCTGCATAACAGGCGCCAAAGATTCAGGATGGGGTTCGAGTTTTACATCGAGCACTGCCCATTTCTTGCCAAGTAATGAGTAGAGATGAGCGAATTTGCTCGGGCTCCCTCTTATTCGGCAAGCTATAGTGCTTGCCGAATAAGCTGCAGAGGAAACCTGGCTTCCTGGATCGTGCGGGTTGATCAGCTGATTGGCGCCGCAGCTGCATGTGACAGTCACCACACATGCATGGAGAGCTTGTTTCTGTATTCTTTGTTTTTGGCTTATTAAACTTTGTACTGTCTTATTTATCCATAATGATTTATTTGTATTACTTTACATTTTATTACCAGAGGGTATAAGGTTTCTACAGGATTTATGTTTGGTATCCCCAGTTACCATGAGATGGTCTCAGTCAAGCCAATTAAGCTCTTCCCTTAATTTGTTGAAATCAGATTTCCTAAAGTTCCAGGTTTTTGCATTTCCCCTTTTGATGTTTGATTGAAAATTACACTGAAACTTACCATGTTATGGTCACTGCATCCTAAATGCTCCCTATCATTTAGATTTGAAATTGTATCTAGTCTGTTTGACAGAACCAGATCCAGCAGAATATCTCCCCTGGTTGTAATTGTCTTTAATTGCAGATAAGGGCTTGCAGATTTTTCTATAATAAGAATGTTCTATGTCCAATTGAATGTCTGGATAGTTAAAATCCCCAGTACTAAGGACCGTATTACTTGCTGCCTTGTTAATTTGTTGAAGAATTTCATCCTCTACCTGTTCAGATATATTAGGAGGCTTGTAGCAAACTCCAATAATCATATTTCCATTATTGCCATCCCCATCTACATTTACCCATACTGACTCTACATTGTCGCAGCTCCCCCAATGTCATCATTGAGCTCAGATTTTAAGTTGGATTTTACGAAAATACACATCTCTCCACCTTTTTGTCTTCCTCATTCTTTTTAAATGTAGTGAGTCCACTGTGTTCTGCTCCTCTGTAAACAAGCTGTGCCTCTGATGCAGTAACTGCTGGTGATAGCAGGTCACAGGGCAGTCACACACAAAATGGTGCTGCCCAGTCATGCTGCTCTTCATTCTGCCCCAGGGATATTAGACCACCCAAAAGGGGAGGGAAATGGTGATGTCAGCAGTTACTGCCCCAATTTTGCTGCTTGTAAATCTTACTATAGCTGCCTGAGGTCTAAAACGGAAAATGCTCCCCCTAGTGGTAAATATGTATATTTGTAAAAAAAATATATAATATTTTTCAGATAGAAATGTTTGCAAACAGTGCAAACATTGCATTAATACATTTTAATTACTATTTTAAGCTTAATTTCACAAAAAAAAAACAAAATACAAGAAAACTGGTGGCACTTTCCCTTTAATTAAATAGGCATATTATCCCTGTTGAGGCTGGTATACACAGCGACAGACATATATTTTCATAGTAGTTGAATCACTGAAACTGACAGCTTGTACATGCCTCCCAATTCGTGGGCAGAGTCCCTCTCCATATTATAGGTCTTCTCCTTTGAGAGACCTGCTAAATTAAGGCTACACACATGAAGAAGACACAACTAGGAGTCCAAACATTTCCCAAAATTAGTGGACTGTCTTTCTTCCACCTGCTACTGATCAATGTTTCAGCTAGAAATATTGGTCCAAGCCTTTTCCCATGCATCCATGCTGTGCAATTATACTTTTTGTACTGGGTCAATTGATTCCGCTGGTGTATGCTCCTAATTTGAGCTGTTTGGGAAGCTTTTTGGCCCCCCCTTAAGATGTTGCCTATGCATTTGGGTTAGCCTTCCATTTAATTCAATGGGGTTCGAGTCTGTTCGACAAATTGTTCGGCAACTATATTCTGCAAAGATCCGGACGTTCGCTGAACCGAAACATGAAAGGTTTGCTCATCTCTAGTCCAGAGCAGTCAGACGTCTGATTTCATTTTCTAAATTGTGTTAGAAGAATTAAATGAAAATGTTATCTGAATGGTTGCTACAGGCAACACAAACACCTTTTTGATACACCGTTCTGATGCATGAGGTCCCATATAAACACATTGCAATGGGGGAGAACTGTAAAATTATACCATAGTTCTGATTGCTGAATTCTTCCCAAACTTTAGCCGGTTCCGTCTTTGTTGATGTTGGCACATTGAGCTTCCTGTCATAATTTCAAACAGATGGCCTGATATACTTACACTGTAGACCACACAATTAACATTAGAAAAGAATTTCCAGAATGTATAACTCTCCAGTGTATCGCTGGTCAGCATATCTATAAACCATTTAATGCTTATGTTGCATTTCTTACACAGCAGAGATTTGTAATAACGTGCATTTATCTTTCCCGAATAAACTAATCAGATTACAATATTCACATCTACAATGTTGTGCGCTCTTATTTTCCGTTTTTTTAATAAAAGAGAGGGCACGAAGTTGGCATTTTTGTCTCACACAGTCAGATGACATTCACATGAAACTAACACATAGTCAAATTGTAAGTACAGCAGGTCGGGATACAACAGCGGCTCCACTAGTCATGTTTTATATATATGCCGTAGAGGAAGATGGCGATTAGATAATATTTGTTTTGCTTGTTTGTTTTATTTTTTAAATCTCAACACAACTCCTTCCTCTAAAGACAGTGCAGCTGCGTGTGCTTACAAGGCTATCCAGGATTTTTTTTTTACTCTGGGCCTAAAAACTAACAGGCAGGTAGTTGCTAACAGAGGTAACTACCAACGCTCACAGTGGTTAATTACTGCTCCTGATGGTGATTCAGCTGCTTCCTTTCATCAGAACAGTTCTTCTTCTGCCGGCTGCTCTGTCAATGGGCAGTGGCTGCCGGCATCATGTTGATCGACAGCCGTATTCCTGCAGGTAGCTGGGAGTTGGCTGTCAATAAGTATGATGTCAGCAGTAGAGCATCATCTACAGAGCAGAGCGGGAAAGAGGCAGTTTGCGCTGTTTATGTGACATTAGCCGAAGCCTCTGAACTTCAAAATTTCTTCATAAGCACAGGGGTATAAAAAAAACCTACTACTACCACCGCTGAGCTTGTTGATTGGCTGCAGATGTGAAGTTGTCTGCAGCACTGCAGTCAATCACTGAGCTCAGTGTCTGATGTAGAAGTCACAAGCCACTGAGCCTGGTGATAGATTACAGCACTGTAGACATGAAGTCACTGCTGCAAGGAATCAGCAAAGGTGAGAACTCGTGGCAAGAGGCCTCGCTGGACCCTGATAGAGGGGCTAAGGTCATATAAGGTTATACACATTGTGTCTTTTAGGATTAGTTTGATTGGAAAACTCCTGAGAAAATGCTAAAAAAATCAAATGATTTGCAAAGTAATAATAACTTGTACATAAGTACCCTGTTTTTCAGCTTCCTCTAACAGCTTTAGGTTTTCAAAGATGAAAAATGGTTGAAAGAAGTCAGCAAGAAATACACTATTAACATCCAGAATTAAAAAAAAATCTAAAAAGACGCTTCAGGAAAAACATCTCTGTTGTGTTCCTGGAAACTCTTCCTATAGCAAAAACAGTGTGGGTAGGCCGATGTCTAGAACACGTGTGCACACCCTAGAAGCTCAGTTTTTTTTTCTGTCCCTGAGCCTACGGAGTAATAATTCTTTACATGGGACAGTCCATTTAAATGATATGCACCCTCTGTTGACGGCACTGTCAAAATCAAGACTTAATATAAACTTAAAATTAAAAAAGATTGGTCTGTGGGATGATAAAAAAAATACTGAATCTTGATGGCCTAAAAGTGAACAGGTATAACTAGGATCACATCTGTATTCAGGTTTTTTTTTTGCATTGTTACAGTAACAGAAAAATTAAACTAAGGCTACGAACATCTGTTCAGTATTTGGTCAGTATTTTACTTCAGTATTTGTAAGCCAAACCCAGGAGTGGAACAATCAGAGGAAAAGTATAATAGAAACACGTCACCACTTCGGTAATTTTCTACCCACTTCTGGTTTTGGCTTACACATACTGAGGTAAAAATCTCACCAAATACTGAACGTGTGACTAGAGCCTAAAAGAAATGGATCTGTCACATAATAGACAAAAATGGAGATGGACAGAGCCAATTAAAAGCAGTTATCAGTCCTTTGTAGTTTCCGTTAGAATGTCCATCTTAGAAAAAAATGTGAAGCATGTTGTACCTGTTCTTTTAGTAAATATAATGAAACTTACTACTGAGCCTCCAACCAAATACTACAACACAAAGGTGTACCTAGCCTGAGCACTGAAATTTAGAGTGGGCCCCGGGAGTCAGCTCCACTGGTGGGCCCTAGGCAACCCAGACCAGCACTGTCTGTGACTGCTCTGTATCAACAGAGATTGATGCCGGACACAAGAGGAGAGTAATTAGCAACTGATTGTCTGTTAAGGTACCTTCACACTAAACGACGCTGCAGCGATCCAGACAAAGATCCGGATCGCTGCAGCGTCGCTGTTTGGTCGCTGGAGAGCTGTCACACAGACCGCTCTCCAGCGACCAACGATGCCGGTAACCAGGGTAAACATCGGGTTACTAAGCGCAGGGCCGCGCTTAGTAACCCGATGTTTACCCTGGTTACCATCCTAAAAGTTAAAAAAACAAACGCTTCATACATACCTTCCGCTGTCTGTCCCCGGCGCTCTGCTTCTCTGCTCTGGCTGTGAGCACAGCGGCCGGAAAGCAGAGCGGTGACGTCACCGCTCTGCTTTCCGGCCGCTGTGCTCACAGTGAGTGCAGGAAAGCACAGCACCGGGGACAGACAGCGGAAGGTAAGTATGAAGCGTTTGTTTTTTTTACTTTTAGGATGGTATCCAGGGTAAACATCGGGTTACTAAGCGCGGCCCTGCGCTTAGTAACCCGATGTTTACCCTGGTTACCCGCGAAGACATCGCTGAATCGGTGTCACACACGCCGATTCAGCGATGTCAGCGGGAGAGCCAGCGACCAAAGAAAGGTCTGGTCCTCTAGCCCCGACCAGCGACATCACAGCAGGATTCTGATCGCTGCTGTGTGTCAAACTAAACGATATCGCTAGCGAGGACGCTGCAACGTCACAGATCGCTAGCGATATCGTTTAGTGTGAAGGTACCTATAGTGCTTAGGCACTATCAGTTCTGGATAACCCCTGTAAGGCTTAGTTCACATTGCGTTATGGTGGTACGTTTAACGGACTACGTTACATCGCGCCATAACGTGGTGTAACGTAGTCCGTTAACGCCACCATAGACTGCAATGTCGGACGCATTGCTAGCACACGCTCACAATGGGCATGCGCTTGCGATGTGCCATCATTATGGGGGACTTTAACTACCCGGATATTAACTGGGAAACAGAAACCTGTGAAACCCATAAAGGCAACAGGTTTCTGCTAATAACCAAGAAAAATTATCTTTCACAATTGGTGCAGAATCCAACCAGAGGAGCAGCACTTTTAGACCTAATACTATCTAATAGACCTGACAGAATAACAAATCTGCAGGTGGTTGGGCATTTAGGAAATAGCGACCACAATATTGTGCAGTTTCACCTGTCTTTCATTAGGGGGACTTGTCAGGGAGTCACAAAAACATTGAACTTTAGGAAGGCAAAGTTTGAACAGCTTAGAGATGCCCTTAATCTGGTAGACTGGGACAATATCCTCAGAAATGAGAATACAGATAATAAATGGGAAATGTTTAAGAACATCCTAAATAGGCAGTGTAAGCGGTTTATACCTTGTGGGAATAAAAGGACTAGAAATAGGAAAAACCCAATGTGGCTAAACAAAGAAGTAAGACAGGCAATTAACAGTAAAAAGAAAGCATTTGCACTACTAAAGCAGGATGGCACCATTGAAGCTCTAAAAAACTATAGGGAGAAAAATACTTTATCTAAAAAACTAATTAAAGCTGCCAAAAAGGAAACAGAGAAGCACATTGCTAAGGAGAGTAAAACTAATCCCAAACTGTTCTTCAACTATATCAATAGTAAAAGAATAAAAACTGAAAATGTAGGCCCCTTAAAAAATAGTGAGGAAAGAATGGTTGTAGATGACGAGGAAAAAGCTAACATATTAAACACCTTCTTCTCCACGGTATTCACGGTGGAAAATGAAATGCTAGGTGAAATCCCAAGAAACAATGAAAACCCTATATTAAGGGTCACCAATCTAACCCAAGAAGAGGTGCGAAACCGGCTAAATAAGATTAAAATAGATAAATCTCCGGGTCCGGATGGCATACACCCACGAGTACTAAGAGAACTAAGTAATGTAATAGATAAACCATTATTTCTTATTTTTAGTGACTCTATAGCGACAGGGTCTGTTCCGCAGGACTGGCGCATAGCAAATGTGGTGCCAATATTCAAAAAGGGCTCTAAAAGTGAACCTGGAAATTATAGGCCAGTAAGTCTAACCTCTATTGTTGGTAAAATATTTGAAGGGTTTCTGAGGGATGTTATTCTGGATTATCTCAATGAGAATAACTGTTTAACTCCATATCAGCATGGGTTTATGAGAAATCGCTCCTGTCAAACCAATCTAATCAGTTTTTATGAAGAGGTAAGCTATAGACTGGACCACGGTGAGTCATTGGACGTGGTATATCTCGATTTTTCCAAAGCGTTTGATACCGTGCCACACAAGAGGTTGGTACACAAAATGAGAATGCTTGGTCTGGGGGAAAATGTGTGTAAATGGGTTAGTAACTGGCTTAGTGATAGAAAGCAGAGGGTGGTTATAAATGGTATAGTCTCTAACTGGATCGCTGTGACCAGTGGGGTACCGCAGGGGTCAGTATTGGGACCTGTTCTCTTCAACATATTCATTAATGATCTGGTAGAAGGTTTACACAGTAAAATATCGATATTTGCAGATGATACAAAACTATGTAAAGCAGTTAATACAAGAGAAGATAGTATTCTGCTACAGATGGATCTGGATAAGTTGGAAACTTGGGCTGAAAGGTGGCAGATGAGGTTTAACAATGATAAATGTAAGGTTATACACATGGGAAGAGGGAATCAATATCACCATTACACACTGAACGGGAAACCACTGGGTAAATCTGACAGGGAGAAGGACTTGGGGATCCTAGTTAATGATAAACTTACCTGGAGCAGCCAGTGCCAGGCAGCAGCTGCCAAGGCAAACAGGATCATGGGGTGCATTAAAAGAGGTCTGGATACACATGATGAGAGCATTATACTGCCTCTGTACAAATCCCTAGTTAGACCGCACATGGAGTACTGTGTCCAGTTTTGGGCACCGGTGCTCAGGAAGGATATAATGGAACTAGAGAGAGTACAAAGGAGGGCAACAAAATTAATAAAGGGGATGGGAGAACTACAATACCCAGATAGATTAGCGAAATTAGGATTATTTAGTCTAGAAAAAAGACGACTGAGGGGCGATCTAATAACCATGTATAAGTATAAAAGGGGACAATACAAATATCTCGCTGAGGATCTGTTTATACCAAGGAAGGTGACGGGCACAAGGGGGCATTCTTTGCGTCTGGAGGAGAGAAGGTTTTTCCACCAACATAGAAGAGGATTCTTTACTGTTAGGGCAGTGAGAATCTGGAATTGCTTGCCTGAGGAGGTGGTGATGGCGAACTCAGTCGAGGGGTTCAAGAGAGGCCTGGATGTCTTCCTGGAGCAGAACAATATTGTATCATACAATTATTAGGTTCTGTAGAAGGACGTAGATCTGGGTATTTATTATGATGGAATATAGGCTGAACTGGATGGACAAATGTCTTTTTTCGGCCTTACTAACTATGTTACTATGTTACTATGTTACTATTGAGTGACAGACCCCGAGACGCGGGCTGCAGTGTTTCCGGGTCCGTCACCGCTAGTGCAGATAGAGCTAGCAGATGCTCTATCTGCGCTAGTGATGTGCCAAAGTCGGCACTTGCATTAGCGCAGTCCGTTTAACGTATGCGTTGAATGGACTGCACTAACGCAATGTGAACCTAGCCTAACAGATTGTGAAATGAATTGGATTTAAAGGGAACCTGTCACCAGAATTTGGCAGGACCGGTTTTTGGTCATATGGGCGGAATTTTCGGGTGTTTGATTCACCCTTTCCTTACCCGCTGGCTGCATGCTGGCCGCAATATTGGATTGAAGTTCATTCTTTGCCCTCCGTAGTACACGCCTGCGCAAGGCAATCTTGGGAAAGGGTGAATTAAACACCCAAAAACTCCGCCCATATGACCAAAAACCGGTCCCGCCAAATTCAGGTAACAGGTTCCCTTTAATTGACACAATAATCCATAGACTAATTGTCTCCAATACAGCTCCTTCCCCCCAAGCTCTTTCCTACAGATTGACAGATGAGCAAGCAAAACATAATGGCCAGGCACAGGGTTGGGACATTGAATTCAACTTTAAAGGAAATTCCAACTATATTGTTAGTAGCATGAATTATTGAAACATACAAGTGTAACACCTGCAATGTGACCTATTTGTACAGAGACTGGTGCTGCTGGGATTACTCAGACATTCACAGCAGTAGACATTAATGATTCTGTTGCTGCACTGCCCTCGACTACAACTTCCAGTAGACACTGCTCTTCTTCTCTGCATCTTAGGGGAATAAGAGAAGCAGAGGAAGGGACAGATTGACTGGGAAGTTTGGCGAAGAAGGGTGGAGTTAGCAGCAGGGGGAGAAAAGTGTGCAGTCCTCCATTTCAGACATGTGAAAGTCTGTTACTGGAGAGCAGGGAACACGCACAGAATATGAGGGGAGAAGAACCATCTGAACCACATCTGCAGATTGGCCAGGTTACCAGATGTCCATCGCCGCCTGGCCTAACTAAGGGAATGAGTCTACAATCCAATCTACAATTGTGTCTAAGGCATCCGGACCCTGCAGCCCCAAGCTAGATCCCTGCATTACCCCTAAACCTGCTACATCCAGGAGTGACCAGCTTATTGTTGGGACTTGTGGTCCCAAACTATTGCTGAGGGGATTTTGTTCCTATTGTATTACATGCACCAACAACTTCTGCAGAGCGCGCCTACAACCCTGGAAACTGGGCCCATCTTTGGATTGTGTTAATGGCATTTAACTATTTAACTACAGATTACCATTAGAACTGCAGGTAAATACCATTTATATAGCTGATTGGTTCCATTACAATCAAAATAAGCTAGAAAATGCAATAAAACCCACCCTGAACTCAAAGTCCCGATGGGGGAGGAGCAAAGTTAATGCACAGTATTACTAGAGATAAGTTAGCGTCCTTGGTGATACTAGGATATCACTCGAGTAGCTGCGTGCTTGGATGTAATGCAGGAATCCCTGTCCCACATGTTTGCTGCCAATAAACATTCAGGGATTTCCTGCCATTCACTGTAATGTCATAGTCATCTTGTTAGTGACATTTCTGTGATTGGCTGGCCGCATTACCTCATTAGAGGTTATTTAAGGACAGGCATCTCTGCACTCATCACATTGACTCCATTGCATACCTCAGAGACAGTTGTGATTGGAGGGAGAGAGCAGTTATCCAGGTCTGTGTGTGCACAGTTAAACTTATCATAGTCCTATAGCGTTGATACTGGGGCTGATGCTGAACCATCATGCTAACAGTCCTGCAAACAGCAAAGCATGGGAATATCCCTTAGAATAAAATGCATTCTGCATTTAGCCTAGGGAGAGTACAGGGAGAGTGGTAGAATAAAGGCTGTAGGCAGGGTAAAAGGCTTCAGCCAATTGCAAAATATACAGTATAGCAGTTGTAGTGACCAGATTTTTTTGGAAGGTGAAAAAATTTACTATACTGTCACCCATGCAATAATACATGATTTGTCATCAAATTCTGTGTTATATAACACTCCAAAAAAGCATAGAAAAATGTGTTTGGATTCAATTACTCATCCATAGAGTACTACGAGCTTTCTGGTATATAAAACTTAAAAACCCTTACATTGTTTTATGGATTCAATGATTCAGCCACACACTGTAACATGATTCTTGTCATATTACGATGCTATATAAAGCATGAATAAACCCTCACAAAAGTTTTTCTGGATTCTATGATTCATCTATTCACTGTAACGTGGTTCTTGCTACATTACGATGGTACAGTTGTGCTCAAAAGTTTACATACCTTGGTCGAATTTTTGCTTTCTTGGCCTTTTTTCAGAGAATATTAATGATAACACTAAAACTTTTTCTCCACTCATGGTTAGTGGTTGGTTGAAGCCATTTATTGTCAAACTACTGTGTTTTCTCTTTTTAAATCATAATGACAGCCCAAAACATCCAAATGACCCTGATCAGAAGTTGGCATACCCTGGTGATTTTGGCCTGATAACATGCACAGAAGTTGACATAAGTGCGTTTGAATGACTACTAAAGGTAACATGCTCACCTGTGACCTGATTGCTTGTAATCAGAGTGTGTGCATAAAAGCGGAGTGAGTTTCTGGAATCCAGACAGACTCTTGCATCTTTCATCCAGCCACTGACATTTCTGGATTGTGATTCATGAGGAAAGCAGAAGAATTGTCAATCGATCTACCGGAAAAGGTAGTTGAACTGTATAAAATGGGTAAGGGATACAAAAAGATATCCAAGAAATTGATAATACCAGTCAGCTTCATTCAAACTGTGATTAGCAAATGGAAAATCAGGAGCTATGTAAAAAAAAAAAAATGTCATCCAGATTGTCCGGGATGCAAAGAAAAACCACAGATAGCATGAGCTGAAATACAGGACTTTCGGAAAACTAGCATTGTGGCTGTTTCAAGATGCACAATAAGGAGGCACTTGAAGAAAAATGGGCTGCATGGTCGATTCGCCAGAAGATAGCCATTACTGCGTAAATGCCACAAAGTATCTCACCTACAATGCGCAAAACAGTACAGAGAAAAGCCTCAAAACTTTTGGAGCAAGGTAATTTAGAGTGATGAGACCAAAATTGAACTTTTTGGTACACAACCATAAACATTACATTTGGATAGAGGTCAACAAGGCCTATGATGAAAGGAACACCATTCCTACTGTAAAGCATGGAGGTGGATTGCTGATGTTTTGGAGATGTGTGAGCTACAAAGGCACAGGAAACTTGGACGAAGTTGAAGGAAAGATGAATGCAGCACGTTATCAGCAAATACTGGGGATAAATTTTAACTCATCAGCCTGGAAGCTGTGCATGGGACGTACTTGGACGTCCCAACATGACAACAATCCTAAACACAAGGCAAAGTCGACCTGTCATTGGCTACAGCAGAACAAAGTGAAGGTTCTGGAATGGCCATCTCAGTCTTCTGACCTCAATATCACTGAGCCACTCTGGGGAGATCTCAAGTGTGCAGTTCATGCTAAACAACCCAGGAATTTACAGGAACTGTAGGCTTTTTGCCAAGAAGAGTAGGCAGCTTTACCATCTTAGAAAATAAAGAACCTCATCCACAACTACCACAAAAGACTTCAAGCTGTCATTGATGTTAGAAGGGGCAATACACGGTATTAAGAAATGGGTATGTGAACTTTTGATCAGGGTCATTTGGATGTTTTGGGTTGTCATTATGATTTAAAAAGAGAAAACAGAGTAGTTTGAAAATAAATGGCTTCACTCAACCACTAACCATGAGTGGCGATATTCTCTGAAAAAAGGCCAAGAAAGCAAAAATTCAGCAGGGGTATGTAAACTTTTGAGCACAACTCTATTTGTGCAGGTGTCTCTGAACAGTAGAACAATGTACAACAATTCCAGGGTCTGTTAAATCTTTCTAAAGGTCTTTTAAAGTCATTTGTGGGGTCTGATTTGCCTCCAGCAATCCTATGAGCAGCTTTTTGTGAAATTTTGCTTGGTCTTCCAAACTTTATTTGAGCTCCACTGTTCCTGTTAACTGTTGTTTCTTATTTACTTTTCAAACTAAGGAAAAAACAACTTGAAAACGCTTTGCTATCATCAATCTTGCCTTGCACAGGCGTGTACTATGGAGGACAGAGAATGAACTTCAATCCAATATTGCAGCCAGCATGCAGCCAGCGGGTAAGGAAAAGGTGAATCAAACACCCGAAAACCCTGCCCCTATGGCTGAAAATTGTTTCCTCCAAATTCAGGTGACAGAGTCCCTTTAAGGTCTAAAACCTTGGTCAAATTTATCTGCGCACACAAATCTCCAAGGGTGCTCAAACCTTTGCATCGGGCCATATTCCTTTTTGTAATTTTTTTTAAATGTCCAATATGAAAAAATATTTATTTTTTTACCTTAAATACAATGGAAATGTGTCATCTTTAACTTTAGGCCTTTTAGAGATCATTTCATCTTCAACTTGCTTAACTGTTCACGATTTCCTGTAATTTTGATCAGGAGTGCCCAAACTTTTACATGCTACTGTACCTTCAGGTTCTGCCGTTACTTTGAAAATGCTTGTGTTAAGGACTGGCGGAACGCACCAAGTATAGATGATATAAAACTAGGTGCGTTCGCAGTCCGAGGTCCACCCTGCAGGTAAAAACCCTGCTGCTAGTAAGACGGACTATATGGCGGTACTAAAAGTAGACACGCACGGGTTAACTTCACCCTGCGTGAAGGAAGCGATCCTGTTGAGTCACAGGTCCGCGGTACCGCACATAGAGCGCGAACAAGAAGTCAGCGAATACAACCCCAACACAGGATTGAAGTCCGATTAGACCACTTGCTGGCACAACACCGCAACTGGGTGTGCAAGGAAACTATTAAAATAGTATATAAAGGCACAAGAGTGCAAGCAGTGCCGCACTGACGAACGCCACTAACCACCCAGGCTTGGGTAAGGAAGGCGCAGAGGAAGCGCACGGCGCCGTACAGGCGGTCACAGCAACTAGACGCTGTTATGTGTGTAACGTGCTGTTGGATAAGTCGGGCGCTAGATAGCAAACATACACCTTCCGCGAACAGTCATCCAATAGGGAGGGTATTTTAAAGAGCGACTTTCACACACAACACACACATATTATCAAGACAGTACTAGCGCATGGCCATGCGGTCATGCGCAGTTTATATGGTTGCAGCACAGGAAGCTGCTACTGAAGTTTTGCCCTTTCAGGACCTTCCTGGAGGACCAATGGAATGTGCTGCAGTACCTGAGCATGTGATCCTCGATCTCCAACGGGAGATCTTGCCCTGGGCATGCTCAGTGTGTGCAAATAAGGACTTAGTCCCAGAGAAGCCCGCTTGCCGCAGATCAGTGCAGGGTACAACAGGAGAGCCAGAAAAGGCAACAGTAACCCTTTGCACAGAATCAGTCCCAGCAAGACGCTGGGAGCGACGCCTCCGCCGAGCAGGCCCCACTGCGGCCGGTACAGAATGGGAGACCGCAGCAGACAGGGATCGAGATTCCCCCTGTGCAGCAGAGGAAACTCGACTCCTAACATTACCCCCCCCCTTAGGGCCCCCCCTCCTTGGGCCTCACCACGCTCGAAGGCAGCAATGAGCTGCTGAGCCCGAATGTGCTCAGCAGGCTCCCAGGACCTGTCCTCAGGACCATAACCCTTCCAGTCCACCCCAAAAAATTTTTTGCCACGTACCACCTTGCACCCCAAAATAGCATTCACCTCATAATCGTCCGAAGACGAACCCGATGTCCCAGCAGATGACTCAGAAAACCGGGACATGTACACGGGTTTCAGGAGGGACACATGAAAGGTGTCGGTGATACCCAGGCGTGGCGGAAGAGCCAAGCGATAAACCACAGGATTAACCTGTTTGAGCACTTTGAAGGGACCCAAGTAGCGAGGAGCAAACTTAGTGGACTCAACTCGCAGCCTGATGTTACGGGCGGAGAGCCACACCAAGTCGCCAGGAGCAAAGGTCGGAGCGGGGCGCCGATGAGCATCGGCGGAGGACCTCATTCTCTCCTTAGAGGCCTGAATGGAATCCTGAGTGCGGTCCCAAATATCCCGTGCCTCCACAGCCCAGTCTGCCACCCTGGAGTCTGCAGAAGACACGGGCATAGGCACAGGTACCCGTGGATGCTGACCATAGTTGAGGAGGAATGGGGTTTGTCCAGTGGAGTCGGCTACGGCGTTGTTTAGTGCAAACTCTGCCCATGATAGCAAGGATGCCCAGTCATCCTGCCTGGCTGAAACAAAATGTCGCAGGTATGTGACCAAGGTCTGGTTGGCCCTCTCTACCAATCCATTCGTCTCGGGATGATAAGCGGAAGAGAGATTCAACTCAATACTGAGAAGACGACAAAGCTCTCTCCAGAACCGAGACGCAAACTGGGGACCCCGGTCACTGACAATTTTGTCAGGCATACCATGTAGGCGGAAGATGTGTTTAATGAACAACGCTGCCAAGGCCCGTGCAGAAGGTAACCGTGGTAGCGGCACCAAATGCACCATTTTTGAGAAATGATCGGTGATGACCCAAATGATGGTACAGCCGCGAGATTTGGGTAAACCCACGACAAAGTCCATCCCGACCATCTCCCAGGGCCTATCTGCCACCGGCAGCGGATAGAACAACCCAGCTGGCCTTTGACGCGGAGATTTATTTTTGGCGCAGGAGACACACGCCAGAATATAATCCCTGACATCCCGGGCCATATGCGGCCACCAGTACGTCCTCGCCAGTAGCTCAGATGTCCTCTTTGTCCCAAAGTGTCCACCCACCCTGGACGAATGAGCCCAAGAGAGAACCTCCGGTCGCAAATTAATGGGCACAAAAGTCTTGCCCGGAGGCACAGACTCCAGCGAAACCGGCGCTATGGTTCTCAGGCTCTCGGAAGGGACAATAAGCCGAGGCTCCTCTTCCTCCTCTTCAGTTGACATAAGGGAGCGAGAGAGAGCGTCAGCACGAATATTCTTCTCCCCGGCGAGAAAATGAAGGGAAAAGTGGAACTGGGAAAAGAACAAGGACCATCTGGCCTGATGAGAATTTAGCCGCTGGGCTGTTTGCAAATAGACCAAATTTTTGTGGTCTGTGTAAACTTGGAAGGGAAAGCGTGCACCTTCCAGAAGATGTCTCCACTCAGAAAAGGCCAATTTCATTGCTAGCAGCTCCCTATCCCCGATGGAGTAGTTTCTCTCCGCTGGCGTGAAGGTCTTAGAGAAGAAGAAGCATGGATGCTTCCGACCTTGAGCATCCTCTTGATAGAGGACTGCTCCAGCACCAACGGATGAGGCATCCACCTCCATTAGGAATGGCTTATCCACATCGGGACGATGTAAGATGGGAGCGCTAGCAAAGTGGGACTTAATAGAAGTGAAGGCCTTGGAGACCTCTTCCGACCACAATTTGGGATTCGCTCCCTTCTTGGTGAGGGCTACCAAGGGAGCTACCAGAGTTGAGAAATGGGGAATGAACTGGCGGTAATAGTTAATGAACCCCATAAAGCGCTGCACCGCTTTAAGAGAATGGGGCTCTTGCCAGTCCATCACAGCCTGTAGTTTGGCAGGATCCATAGCCAATCCCTGGGCGGAGATGATATAGCCCAGGAAAGGTAAGGACTCCTGCTCAAACATACACTTCTCCAACTTAGCATAAAGAGAGTTTGCCCGTAGGAGGTCGAAGACTCTGCCAACATCTCTCCGGTGGGAGTCAATATCTGGAGAAAAGATGAGAATATCATCCAGATAGACTACAACTGAGGTGGAAAGCATATCCCGGAAGATGTCATTGACAAAGTCTTGGAAAACGGCTGGGGCATTACAGAGCCCGAAGGGCATCACCAGATACTCATAGTGCCCATCTCTGGTGTTAAACGCCGTTTTCCATTCTTCCCCCTCACGGATGCGAATCAGGTTATAAGCACCCCGCAGATCTAATTTAGTAAACACTCTAGCTCCCCGAAGCCTATCGAAGAGCTTGAATATCAAGGGCAAAGGATACTTGTTCTTAACGGTGATAGCGTTAAGACCCCTGTAGTCTATGCATGGACGTAATTCCCCATTCTTCTTCTGCACGAAGAAGAACCCAGCCCCAGCAGGTGACACTGACTTCCTGATGAACCCTCTTGCCAGATTCTCTTGAATGTACTGAGACATCGCCTCCGTCTCCGGGAGAGATAATGGATAAACTCGACCCCGGGGAGGCTCCGCGCCTGGCAAGAGATCGATAGGACAGTCATAGGGGCGATGGGGCGGAAGGGTCTCTGCCGCCTTTTTGGAGAACACGTCTGCATAAGACCAATATTGCTTGGGAAGAGAGGAAAGATCTGCGGGTACCTCTGTATTAGCAACCTGAACGCACTCTCGGTGACACCTACCCCCACATGATTCACCCCATCCCAGAATTCTGCCTGAGGACCACTCGATGTGAGGAGAGTGGTACCGTAACCAAGGTATCCCCAACAGGACCTCATCAATCCCCTCAGGAATGATGAGCAGAGATATAATCTCCTGATGGGATGGTGACATGGACAGAGTAAAAGGGATGGTCTGATGTGTTATCTGTGCGGGGAGTGTCGACCCATTCACCACTCGTACCGTTACTGGTTGAGATAGCATAACCAGGGGTATTGCGTGACGTTGGGCGAAGGCAGAAGACATAAAATTGCCCTCCGCTCCAGAATCCACGCAGAGCTCCACCGAGTGGGAGGATGAGCCAAAAGTTATTGTCCCCTTAAAGGACAATTTGGAGGCAAACGTCACCGTGTCTAGTGCACCTCCACCTACTACCACTAGACGCTGACGTTTCCTTGACCGCTGGTTACATCTGGTGGCTAGATGTCCTGACTGTTGGCAAATATGGCAAACCTGGAGAGCACGAGCGGTCCGGGACTTAGATCCCGCTCGTGACACTACCTTAGGTTCATGAGACTCAGGAGCCTGGGCTGGAGATTCCAAAGGTTTGGCGAAGGTGGGAGCCAGCCGAAACCTCTGCCTACACTGGGCTCGCTCTAACCTCCGCTCGTGAAAATGGAGGTCAATACGAGTAGATACTGTTATTAATTCTTCCAGTGTGGCGGGAATGTCCCTAGTGGCCAGGGCGTCCTTAAAGTGGTCAGCCAGCCCCCTCCAAAATATGGGAATAAGGGCTTTATCCGACCACTCCAGCTCAGATGCTAGAGTGCGGAAGTGGACGGCAAAATGGCTGACCAAGGACGAGCCCTGAGTCAATGCCAACAGTTGGAGCCCCGTATCATGGGTGACACGAGGTCCTAAAAAGACCTGTTTCAGAGTGCTCAGGAACAACGGAGCACTCTGCACCACATGATCGCCACGCTCCCACAGCGGCGTAGCCCACTGCAACGCCCTGTCCGACAATAAAGATATGATAAAACCCACCTTAGCCCGCTTTGTAGGGAAACGAGAGGCCAGAAGCTCGAGATGTATTGAGCACTGACTCACGAAACCCCTACAGGACTTACTGTCACCAGAAAATTTCTCTGGTAGCGGGAGGCGAGATAGCGTCGGTACAGGGGCGGCAGTGGTCAAGGTAGCTGCTGCCACACTTGCAGCCTGAACAGCGACAGCAGTAACATCCACAGCTGAGGTTGAACGCTCAAGAGCCGCCAACCTTCCCTCCAGCTGCTGGATGTACCGCTGTAAATGCTGATCATCCGTCATTACTAGCCAGACCTTGGCGCTAGTATTCTGTTAAGGACTGGCGGAACGCACTAAGTATAGATGATATGAAACTAGGTGTGTTCACAGTCCGAGGTCCACCGTGCAGGTAAAAACCCTGCTGCTAGTAAGACGGACTATATGGCGGTACTAAAAGTATACACGCACGGGTTAACTTCACCCTGCGTGAAGGAAGCGATCCTGTTGAGTCACAGGACCGCAGTACCGCACATAGAGCGCGAACAAGAAGTCAGCGAACACAACCCCAACACAGGATTGAAGTCCGATTAGACCACTTGCTGGCACAACACCGCAACTGGGTGTGTAAGGAAACTATTAAAATAGTATATAAAGGCACGAGAGTGCAAGCAGTGCCACACTGACGAACGCCACTAACCACCCAGGCTTGGGTAAGGAAGGCGCAGAGGAAGCGCATGGCGCCGTACAGGCAGTCACAGCAACTAGACGCTGTTATGTGTGTAACGTGCTGTTGGATAAGTCGGGCACTAGATAGCAAACATACACCTTCCGCGAACAGTCATCCAATAGGGAGGGTATTTTAAAGAGCGACTTTCACACACAATACACACATATATTATCAAGACAGTACTAGCGCATGGCCGTGCGGTCATGCACAGGTTATATAGTTGCAGCACAGGAAGCTGCTACTGAAGTTTTGCCCTTTCAGGACCTTCCTGGAGGACCAATGGAATGTGCTGCAGTACCTGAGCATGTGACCCTCGATCTCCAACGGGAGATCTTGCCCTGGGCATGCTCAGTGTGTGCAAATAAGGACTTAGTCCCAGAGAAGCCCGCTCGCCGCAGATCAGTGCAGGGTACAACAGGAGAGCCAGAAAAGGCAACAGTAACCCTTTGCACAGAATCAGTCCCAGCAAGACGCTGGGAGCGACGCCTCCGCTGAGCAGGCCCCACTGCGGCCGGCACAGAGTGGGAGACTGCAGCAGACAGGGATCGAGATTCCCCCTGTGCAGCAGAGGAAACTCGACTCCTAACAGCTTGCTTCTAAACTAATAATCTGCTAACCAAAAATAAGTACTGCTCAAAAATGTCTTTTCTACCTTGGTTTATTGTTTTTTACTCTTACTATGATTGACGTCAAATTTCAGCTGCTGCATTTATGCCATTTTTAAATGGCTACAACAGAAAGGTGAACTGCGTACAAACTGCCTTAAATGAAAACTATTTCCTTTAGCAAAGCATATACATTCCATTTGACAATTACATTTATAAAAAACAAACAAAAAACATATGTATAGCAGGACATGTATGAATGTAAATACTTTGGGGTAGATTCATCATTTACCTGATGTTTGCTTATATACAAGTGCTTCTCACAAAATTATAATATCAAAAAGATAATTTATTTCAGTTCTTCAATACAAAAAGTCAAACTCGTATATTATATAGAGTCATTACAAACAGAGTAATCTATTTCAAGTGTTTACGTCTGATAATGTTGATGATTATGGCTTACAGCAAAGGAAAACCCAAAAGTCATTATCTCAGTAAATTATTATTATTATTATTATTTATTATTATTATAGTGCCATTTATTCCATGGCGCTTTACATGTAAGGAGGGGTATACATAATAAAAACAGGTACAATAATCTTGAACAATACAAGTCGCAACTGGTACAGGAGGAGAAGGGACCCTGCCCACGAGGGCTCACAATCTACAAGGGATGGGTGAGGATACAGTAGGTGAGGATAGAGCTGGTAGTGCAGTGGTTTGGTCGATCGGTGGTTACTGTAGGTTGTAGGCTTGCCGGAAGAGATAGGTCTCCAGGTTCTTTTTGAAGGTTTTGATGGTAGGTGAGAGTCTAATATGTTGTGGTAGAGAGTTCCAGAGTAGGGGTGATGCGCGAGAGAAATCTTGTATGCGATTGTGGGAAGAGGAGATAAGAGGGGAGTAGAAAAGGAGATCTTGTGAGGATCGCAGGTTGTATGCAGGAAAGTACCGGGAGACGAGGTCACAGATGTATGGAGGAGACAGGTTGTGGATGGCTTTGTATGTCATGGTTAGGCTTTTGTACTGGAGTCTTTGGGTAATGGGGAGCCAGTGAAGGGATTGACAAAGGGGAGAGGCCGGGGAATAGCGGGGGGACAGGTGGATTAGTCGGGCAGCTGAGTTTAGAATAGATTGGAGGGCTGCGAGAGTGTTAGAGGGGAGGCCACAGAGCAGGAGGTTACAGCAGTTGAGGCGGGTGATGATGAGGGCATGGACTAGGGTTTCTGAAGATTCTTGGTTTAGGAATGTACGGATCTGTAAAATATTTTTGAGTTGAAGGTGGCAGGAAGTGGAAAGGTCTTGGATATGTGGTTTGAAGGAGAGATCAGTGTTAAGTATTACCCCGAGACAGTGAGCTTGTGGGACTGGGGAGAGTGGGCAGCCGTTTACTGTAATGGATAGGTTCATTGGGGGGTGTCGCATGAGATGGGGGAAAGACAATGAATTCTGTTTTGTCCATGTTAAGTTTTAGAAATCTAGCGGGGAAGAAGGATGAAATAGCAGATAGACATTGAGGGATTCTAGTTAGTAGGGTGGTGATATCTGGTCCAGAGATGTAGATCTGTGTATCATCAGCATAGAGATGATACTGAAAACCGTGAGATTCTATGAGCTGTCCCAGGCCACAAGTGTAAATGCAGAAGAGCAGGGGCCCTAGAACTGAACCATGCAGGACTCCGACAGATAGGGGGCGAGGTGAGGAGGTGGTGTGTGAATGGGAGACGCTGAATGTTCGGTTAGTTAGAATACTGAGAATAGTTAGAAATTAGAATACTTTATAACACTAGCTTCAAAAATGATTTTAAAATCTGAAATGTTGGCCTACTGAAATGTAGTCAGTGAATGCACTAAATACTTGGTCAGGGCTCCTATTGCATCAATTATTGCATCAATGCAGAGTGGCATGGAGGGGATCAGCCTGTGGCACTGCTGAGGTGTTATGGAAGCCCAGGTTGCTTTGATAGCAGCATTCAGCTCATCTGCATTGTTTTGTCTGGTGTCTCTCATCTTCTTCTTGACAATATCAAATAGATTCTCGTCCCTATCCCCCGACTAAAGAGCCTGATATGTCATGGACTCCTATACCCCACCCTGGACATGTCCCTATCCCCCCACTAAAGAGCTTGATATGTCATGGACTCCTATACCCCACCCTGGAAACATCCCCTATCCTCTAAAAGGAATTTGATATTCCTTGGACCTCTATATCCCCCCCTCCCCCACCCCCGTATTTTTACCATATGCTTTGGCAATGCTAACATGTACTTAGTCCTGCCAATAAAGCTCATTTGAATTGAATTGAATTGAATTCTCTGTGGGATTAAGGTCAGGTGAGTTTGCTGGTCAATCATGTACAGTGATACTGATGTTTTTAAACCTGGTGTTGTTACTTTTTGCAATTTGGCACATACCTAGTCCTGCTGGAAGATAACATTTCCATTTCCAAAAAGCTTGTCGGCACAGGGAAGCATGAAGTGCTCTTAAATTTCCTTGTAGACGGCTGTGCAGACTTTAGTCTTAATAAAACACAGTAGACCTACACCAGCAGATGACATGGCTCCTGAAACCATCACTGATTGTGGAAACTTCATACTAGACCTCCAGCAGCTTGGGTTGTGGCCTCTCCACTCTTCCTCCAGGCTCTGGGGCCTTGATTTCCAAATGAAATGAAAAATTAACTTTAATCTGAAACCAACACCTTGGCCCACTGAGCAACAGTCCAGTTCTTTTTCTCCTTGGCCCAGGTAAGACACTTTTGGCATTGTCTATTGATGAGTAGCTTAACGCAAGGAATGTGACACTTGTAGCCCATGTCCTGGATACGTCTGTATGTGCTGGCTCTTGAAGCAATGACTCCAGCAGCAGTCCACTCCTTGTGAATCTCCCCCAAATTTTTGAATGGCATTTTCTGAAAAATTTTTTCAAGGGTACTTGTGCACCTTTTTCTACCAAACTTTTTCCTTCCACTCAACTTTCCATTAATATGTTTGGATGCAGCACCCTGTGAACAGCCAGCTTCTTCAGCAATGACCTTTTGTAGCTTACTCTTCTTGTGGAGTGTGTCAGTGACTCCCTTTTGGAGATCTGTCAAGTCAGCAGTCTGGAGCCTACTGAAATAGACTAAGGGACATCTTTAAATGCTTAGGGAGCTTTTGCAGGTGTTTTTTTTTGTTAATTATTCTAATTTACTGAGATAATGACTTTTGGGTATTCATTGGCTAATATGAGTTTCACTTTTTGCATTGAAGAACTGAAATAATTTAACTTTTTGATGATATTCTAATTTCATTAGAAGCACCTGTAGAGCAAAACTCACATGATTCTTTAAAATGACTTATGTAATACGTTGCTCTTCAAGTGTGCAAAAATTTAATTACTGTATATACTCATGAATAAGCTGAGTTTTTCAGCACATTTTTTTGTGCAGAAAACGCCCCACTCAGCTTATACACGAGTCATTATCCCAGAAGACGGCGGGGGAAGGGGAGCGGCAGAGTAGCGGGTTTCAGGAGGCAGGAGCTGATGGCTGTGGCTAAACCCTGTTCCCACAATATTAATTTCTCTTAAAGTGCACAGAGATACAGCCGCAGCCTCCGGCTACCAGCAGCTGCTGGGCTATCACGGATGCCCGCTTATTAAGGTAATGAATATTCACCTCTCTCCACTCCCATAGGTGTGGAGAGAGGTGAATATTCATTACCTCAATGAGATGGGACACGTAATCGCTCAGCCACAGAAGCTTCTGGCACCAGATCGAAATGCTGCGAGGGCGCGCAGGGAAAGTAAGTAGGATGTTTTTTTTTATGCTTTTCTCATGGGAGCCACTCATGCAAGGATTGGGATTAAGGAACCATGCAGACAAGGATGGGAATTAGGAGCCATGCAGACAAGGATGGCAGGAAGGAGTCATGCAGACAAGGATGGCAATAAGGAGCCATGTAGACAAGGATGGGGATGAGAAGCCATGCAGACAAGGATGGGAATAAGGAGCCATGCAGACAAGGATGGGGATAAGGAATCATCAATAAATTTTCCAATTTTTTTGTGGCAAAATAGGTGCCTCGGCTTAAACACGAGTATATACGGTATTCAGATTTTGTACTGGAGTAAAACTGAAAAAAATAATTACAATATTTTTAAAAGTTTCAAGTAGTGATTTAAAGTTCATTCAAGCTCCAATTTCTCTAGTACAAATGCTATCTGTGTTTTTTGCAGAACTCGTACCGATAGTTTATAGGGTTGTGCACATGTCTGATTTTTTCCTCGGACCCACTGGGCTGCACAAAAGCAAGGAGACTTCAGATATTGATCTGAGTCTCAGATCCAACTTTGCAATGCAAAAGCGTAGTCAGTGATAAACATCGGACAGCACTCCGATGTCATCCGTGGGCTGTTTCTTTTTCACAGAGTGGTAGGAGAAATATCTGTTAGTTTTTTTTCCATCTGCCAAAAAGCACTGTTCCTTCATTTTGTTTTGATACTTATTGAGTCCTTAAGGGTACACTACATTATATACAGTAATATAGAGTGACTGGCCACATAAATATCTGATTATACAGTACATTATTGATTCGTGCACATGTAATATATTATGTATATACATATTTATATGAAATTTACTGTAATTGTTGTACATTTTAATGGTTTTTTACTGTTACTAAATAAATACATATATTTTAAACATTCCCTGTTGTGATAGTTCTGGTCCTGGCTATGGTTGGAGCACAGTTCTTTTATTCTCTTTTAGTGGTTCAACTATACTGCGTGCACATATGGTGACCTCTCGGTATTCCAGTACAATTTGAATATTTTGCTACAAATAATGGAGATTTTATATAATACTTGGGAGTCACTTCTGTGTCTAATTAATACCAAATATGTGTATGTTTGATTTTTTTTACTGTTTTATTTTGAATGGGGCCAAAGGGGATGAATTAAACTTTTATTTTTTTTTATAATTTTAAAACTTTTTTTTCATTTGGCATGCTTCAATAGCCTCTATGGGAGGCTAGAAGCTGCCACAATTTGATTGGCTCTGCTACATAGAGGCGATGCTCAGATCGCCTCTATGTAGCAGAATTACTGCATTGCTATGAGTGCCGACCACAGGGTGGCACTCATAGCAATCTGGCATCAGCAACCATCGAGATCTCAAGGACCTGGGGTGAAGGGGGGTGATTTTAACTTTTATATTTTTTTTTCACATTTTTTTTCACATTTTTTTTTACTTTTGCCATGCTTTAATAGCCTCCATGGGAGACTAGAAGCTGGCATAGCCTGATCGGCTCTGCTACATAGGATGGAATTTCAGATCGCTCCTATGCAATATATTTACTGCATTGCTATGAGCGCTGACCACAGGGTGGTGCTCATAGCAATCTGGCATCAACAACCATAGAGGTCTCAAGGAGACATCTGATTGTTATGCCGACGCATTGCTGACCCGCGATCACGTGACAGGGGTCAGCAATGCGCTCATTTCCAGCCCGATGGCCGGAAGCGCTAGTTAAATGCCGCTGTCATCGTTTGACAGCGGCGGGAAAATCGCAATTCCACCCGCCGCTATTTCGAGCACATGTCAGCTGTACAAAACAGCTGACATGTCCCGGCTTTGATGCGGGCTCACCGCTGGAGCCGTATCAAAGCAGGGGTTCTGACCTCGGATGTATTATCCAGTCCGAGGTCAGAACGAGATTAAGGCTCGCCTTGTTTTTAATACTTCTGGTATTTAAATTTAAAAAATGTTATTGATACAGTCATGTGTCAATGCACTTTTAATGCTTTTCCACAGTGAAAACACCCTAAAAATGGATTTGCATGTTTTAACTGTTGACAAATTGACATGTTGCGGATTTTAAAAATTCTCTGCAAGTCAGTTTATGCAATGTTAAAAATGCATAGCGGTCATAAGGTTTCTATAAATTCCATCCACTTTACTGAAACCGTGTGACACTGTGTTTTTTGCTCAGCAAAAATACACAGCCTCAAAAACTCACCAAAAATTCATTGTAGGAATTTCACCTTAAGCCAAAGATCTGTATAAAAGAAAATTACAACCATAATGTAGAAAAAATAGATAAAATTAACTTGAAAAAGGCATGACTTAAATCAACAATAAGACAATAATACAGTAAGACTAAGAAAAACCCACTACTTCATACAATAGATATTTATTATATTATCTTTAATAGAAAATACAACACAGAAGCATGTTTCATTACAAGAATGTGACTAACACAAAGTTGGCAAAAATAGTGTTGTGAAGATAACAATTATAGTATGTAACTGTACTACAAAAACAATTCCAGCCGCAACATTTTTCAACCTTTAGAAGGCATATTTTTTTCACATAAACATGTTTCAGAAGTGACATCTTTATACCAGCTTGTGGTAATAACATTGAGAATTACCATTTTCCAAGGAAAAATGGACAGAGTGAAATAATACAAGTGAATGCACATTAATTGCATTATAAACTACTTTGCTGTACACTTCCTGGCCTGCAGGAATATTTGCCAGGCTATAAAAAGAAACACTAAAAAAGTTCCAAACTTTTTATAGAGTAAATTCATTCACCATAAAAATATATAAACAAAGTAACAATCCTACTCCAATATGAACAATATTTACACAATATAAACCCTAAATATCTAATAAGAAATAGCAGCAATAAATGATCCACTGAAAATACAACAAATGCAGGTTTGAAATGGATTGCCTCTTCCTCACAACCCTTTCTTGATGATCAGAATAAGAGCTGCCTATTTGCTAGCAGTTCTCTGCTCTGGCAGATGGAGATGGCGCCCCAAGTGGGACAAGTGGGACAACCTCTAACATCCTGCTCCATCCCCTTTTTATTTTTTTTTCAGAGGATCAGTAGCTATGGAGCAACTACATTTATTTCTAAAGTATATCCCACTATGATTAGGAAATGACAGTTTAGATACCAGTCCTATTCCATTTAGAATGTCTAGAACCTTCTTGTGCAGGAATAAAAGCATATAGCCAACGCTGGATCAAACTTAAGTACAAAGACCTCACAAATTGGACAAAAAGTCCAAACCGGACCAAGTGACTGCAGCCACAGAAAGATATCCCATGTCACAGGAGGAAATATGTAGGAAGTTGTTCCTCTATAAAAGATTATCAAATTTATATCAAATAACATGTGAAAAATAATGGATCATTGTATTCAGTCTAAAATTTTTACTGAGATATTTTGGTAACAGGTGAAGAAAAATGTCTAGCTTATAATATTATGTATGTTTTATTTGGTATGATGGGAAATGTTTGGTACTGTGTGTCAAGACTCAGTGAGGTCTCCTGGTTAGCAGTGGATACTTTTAGAAACACATGGAGGATAAAGACATTTAGGCAACATTTAGGATTTAACTCTTTCACCTTTCTAGCAAAAAGAAATTGAAGAAGCAACAATTCAAGAGTGTCATTGTGGGAAATTCCAAGAGCAAGTGAGCATTTTCCCTGGAGTGACACCAAATCTATATTTCCTGTTGAAAGTCATGGATGTTTTGGGATCTTTATGGAAAAAATTCCATTAAGCAACTCACATTTCTTATAGATATTTTGTGTTTTCCAATGGGTACTCCGATTAGCATAGAATGTCCTGACCATATTTAAAAGTGGTTATTTTGAACAAAAAAACCCTAACTTGATTAATTTTGCAATTTTTAAATACTATTATATTGTGGAATACTAGATATACCTTTTTATGTACCAAACATAAATAAGTCTGAAAGGAAGCAATTAAAACGTTAATGTTCTTGCCATACCACCACTAATGTCTTCTAGGAACAAAAGTTGTAATGCCACAACATTGATTAAAAAAAAACATGGAAAAACTATAACGACACTAATAACCAGGATTCTTGCACTGGATAAGGAAAATCTTGTTTCTAATAAATGATACAGATAAATCTACTATATAGCCATCTCACAGCTCTGTTGCATGGATAAGTGAGCCTGCCAGCATTGGTTGACTGTTCAATCAAGCACAGGCACTTGGTGCACCCATTGTGTGACCAAACAGTTCAGTGCATCTTTCTACCTATTGTTTTTCACCTATCTCTAACCTTCTACGGCTCCTATGAATGTAGATTGGTCAATCAATAAAGCGGTGGATATAGACTGAAAACAAGAAGGTGGGGAAGTGTTTTTAAAGGGTTGTCAAATTCATTTTAATCAGTAGATCTTGTAATAAAAATAAGTTCCACAATTGGATGTGTATTTACACATATGTTCTTGTGCTGAGATAATCTTATAAATGTGCCCCTGCTGTGTACGGTTTAATGGCCATGTCTGACCATACAGGGACATGTTGTGTCTCAATGAAGCTCAATGTATGACATTTGTCGGTATATACTGAATTGAAAAATGGAGATTATGGACCTGGAGTTTTCCATCAGTACATTGTCATTCTTATGAAGTTTTATACTTTGAGAGTGAAACCAGAGGATGTTTAAGCCTGAACTTCCATTGTAAATGAAGAAATAAATATTGATCCACACCATGATGCTCGAGAGGAATTATAACAGTATATGTATTAGGGCTCGATCACACAAATCTGACAAGTGCAATCTAATAAAAAAATCGGACTCGGCCCAATCTTAAACTATGGGGCAGCTTACATCTGCTACTCTGCTATTATTTTACCCATTCGACATGTGAAAACAATTGCAGCATGTTGCGATTGCATCCTAGAACTGGATCCCATGCACCCATACAATGGGTGCGTGTGAAAAATTGGACTGCACTCGGATATCACCAAATCCCGTGGACGTCGGCAATGGAGGAGACGGAGAAATTACTTTCTCCGTCTCCTCTGCACCTATGCTCTGATTCTCTGATGCAAGAGGATTGGAGCATAGTGCACTGATCATGCTCGCAGCAGAGCTGGAGCCAAGTGTCAAATCAATTTTGCATTGGATGCCATACACTTGTGTGACTCTGGCCTTAGAAACATACCGGTGTTCTATGTAAATTAGAAACCCTCAGACATTTTTTTATTTTCAGAGGTCTGACCTCCAGCACCCCGCCAATCAACACAATGAAGGTTCTTTAAGTTCTGCATCCTGTTTACAAAGGCACAGTGGCTTGTCCCCAAGAGTGGCTATACTGCTTACTACAGCTCTTTCCATTTACTTGAATAGGACCAGCTGCAGTAGAAGATGCAGCTGCCCAAATGTTCGAGCCACTGTGCTTGCACAAACAATGAAGGAGCGCCACATCCTCCTCCAGTTTGATGAGCAGTCGAGATCCCATATTGGAGATTTAATCTAGAATAACCATTTAGCCATTGGATATTTGTTTTCATCTTCAGGTGGTATAAATCATACATACAGTAGGTCTACTGAATTGCTTATAAAACAATATTTCCACTTGCAAATGTAATGCTAGAAAGGGAAAAACTAGAAGAACTTTCTGATTATTTCCTTAAAAATTTGCATGGTTCGTTCCTCAACTCAATATTATTATTTCAGGGTTTTTTTCAGTTTAGACTCCCCCAATCCAAGGAATGGGGCATTTTACAATATAAAGGCATAATTCTGACTATACCAGTGGATTCATATACTATAGCTTGAATGCCATGAAGGGGTCAGATACAGCAGGAATCAATAAAAATTCTAAAATCGTTAAATATTCTATAATGAATGCAGCCTCATTTTACTGCGATCCACAAATGTTCTTCTAAAAGATATCATAGACTGTACAATAATACATCTTTATACAAATCTTAAGACATGTTCTTTTGGACTTTTGATATTTTTCTCTGCTTTCTTCTCACATCTCAGATGACAGCAAATATTCTAAATGCCTTGCTTCCCAATGGATTATGTAAACTGCAAAGCAAATAAAATGGTAGAATTATTACAGTGTTACAAAACCTTTAAAAGTTTTTACATATACTTATACATGTAAATTGTGGCTCCTTAAACACCCTGTAGATCAGTGGGAATCCAACTCCTGAGACCCGAACAGTCGCTGAAACCACTGTGCTGAAGCACTCATCCTTGAATGGCTATCCGTGTGACGCATTGGCTAAATAGTGAGCCAGGTACTACACTTTTATAAGTATAATCTATATGACGGTAGCACAGTTTAAAATTCATGTATTCAACGTTTGCATATATCTTGGCACACAGAGTGTATGCCGTGTTCTTTGATATGTACAGTTAGGGCCAGAAATATTTGGACAGTGACACAATTTTCGCGAGTTGGGCTCTGCATGCCACCACATTGGATTTGAAATGAAACCTCTACAACAGAATTCAAGTGCAGATTGTAACGTTTAATTTGAAGGGTTGAACAAAAATATCTGATAGAAAATGTAGGAATTGTACACATTTCTTTACAAACACTCCACATTTTAGGAGGTCAAAAGTAATTGGACAAATAAACATAACCCAAACAAAATATTTTTATTTTCAATATTTTGTTGCAAATCCTTTGGAGGCAATCACTGCCTTAAGTCTGGAACCCATGGACATCACCAAACGCTGGGTTTCCTCCTTCTTAATGCTTTGCCAGGCCTTTACAGCCGCAGCCTTCAGGTCTTGCTTGTTTGTGGGTCTTTCCGTCTTAAGTCTGGATTTGAGCAAGTGAAATGGATGCTCAATTGGGTTTAGATCTGGAGATTGACTTGGCCATTGCAGAATGTTCCACTTTTTGGCACTCATGAACTCCTGGGTAGCTTTGGATGTATGCTTGGGGTCATTGTCCATCTGTACTATGAAGCGCCGTCCAATCAACTTTGCAGCATTTGGCTGAATCTGGGCTGAAAGTATATCCCAGTACACTTCAGAATTCATCCGGCTACTCTTGTCTGCTCTTATGTCATCAATAAACACAAGTGACCCAGTGCCATTGAAAGCCATGCATGCCCATGCCATCACGTTGCCTCCACCATGTTTTACAGAGGATGTGGTGTGCCTTGGATCATGTGCCGTTCCCTTTCTTCTCCAAACTTTTTTCTTCCCATCATTCTGGTACAGGTTGATCTTTGTCTCATCTGTCCATAGAATACTTTTCCAGAACTGAGCTGGCTTCTTGAGGTGTTTTTCTGCAAATTTAACTCTGGCCTGTCTATTTTTGGTATTGATGAATGGTTTGCATCTAGATGTGAACCCTTTGTATTTACTGTCATGGAGTCTTCTCTTTACTGTTGACTTAGAGACAGATACACCTACTTCACTGAGAGTGTTCTGGACTTCAGTTGATGTTGTGAACGGGTTCTTCTTCACCAAATTAAGTATGCGGCGATCATCCACCACTGTTGTCATCCGTGGACGCCCAGGCCTTTTTGAGTTCCCAAGCTCACCAGTCAATTCCTTTTTTCTCAGAATGTACCCAACTGTTGATTTTGCTACTCCAAGCATGTCTGCTATCTCTCTGATGGATTTTTTCTTTT
Source organism: Ranitomeya imitator (assembly GCF_032444005.1). Taxonomy (NCBI): domain Eukaryota; kingdom Metazoa; phylum Chordata; class Amphibia; order Anura; family Dendrobatidae; genus Ranitomeya; species Ranitomeya imitator. The sequence continues at coordinate 460,848,888 of NC_091287.1, read as the reverse complement.
TTTTTCAGCCTCAGGATGTTCTGCTTCACCTCAATTGAGAGTTCCTTTGACCGCATGTTGTCTGCTCACAGCAACAGCTTCCAAATGCAAAACCACACACCTGGAATCCACCCCTGACCTTTTAACTACTTCATTGATTACAGGTTAACGAGGGAGACGCCTTCAGAGTTAATTGCAGCCCTTAGAGTCCATTGTCCAATTACTTTTGGTCCCTTGAAAAAGAGGACGCTATGCATTACAGAGCTATGATTCCTAAACCCTTTCTCCGATTTGGATGTGGAAACTATCATATTGCAGCTGGGAGTGTGCACTTTCAGCCCATATTATATATATAATTGTATTTCTGAACAAGTTTTTGTAAACAGCTAAAATAACAAAACTTGTGTCACTGTCCAAATATTTCTGGCCCTAACTGTATATGATACAGTTATTCTAGTTGAACCTGTTCACACTTGCTTCATTATGTTAGGAGGTGCTCATCAGATTTGCTCTTTTCTGGCGTACATGTGGAGGTAGTGATTGCCTCCATAGATGGCTAAGCACTCCTCCAGACTCCCACTAGTCTAAGCTTGTTTTTAATTTGTGCTAGATCCTACTTACCCTTTAAAGGGGCTATCCAGTACTTTTATATTGATGACCAATTCCTAGGATAGGTAATCAATGACAGTTCGGTGGGGGTGCGACACCCAGCATCCCCACTGATCAGCTGTTCCCAGTGCTGATGGCAAGTAGATGGGATCAGTTGCAGAGCTACACATCGCAGCTCTAACAACTCTGTAGTGGCTGTGGCTGGGAGCTGCACATCTGCCACTATTCGAATGTATTACATGGTAAAGGCAAATATGCAGTTGATAGAGCTGTGCTGCTCCACAATTAATCACACCTGGGTGCTACCCACAGCTCATGAATCAGCCCTCAGTCTGCACTCTTCCCCTACCCAGGGAAAAGGGGAGTAGTAGTGTGCCATAATATACCAACTAGACTAACAAGGTAATACGAACAGGGTAAAAGGAAAATACCAATCAAACAAATATATACGCATAAAAAACAGAGGTAAACATCGGGGAGTGGAGGATGGGGTTAAATCAAAGTAGGAGAAGAAAGGGAATTATAACACAATCCCCAGTGTTTACCTTTGTTGTTTACGTATATTTGTATGATTGGTATTTTCTTTTTTCCCTGTTCATATTACCTTGCTAGTCTGGTTGGTATATTATGGTACACTACTACTCCCCTCTCCTCTGGGTGGGGAAGGGTACAGACTGAAGGTGGATTCAGGAGCTAATGCAAGGCACATGGCCCTGGGGTCTTCACCATCAGAAGTAATCCGGGGAACAGGACGAGATATAAATATACAAAATATATTTGCAAAATAAATAATAATTACAATAAAATATATATTATATGTATATAGGTAAATTTAACACACCTGCTGGTTCGACCTAGTTATGTCATGTGACTGCTTATATAAGCTGCTGCATTTTAGTATTATATCACCACCAGTGGATGCCCATAATAATGTCACATGATCGCCAGAAGATATAATGCTGGCATCAGAGGAGTCGTGCTGGTTTGGGAAATAGGTGTACTGTTTCTTTTAGTATTATTTTTCTATAATAGCCATTTTAGCTGTTCAGGAGGAGTTGTTCAGTAGTGGACATCCCTTACAGTGTTGAGTGATTAAGAACTCCAAACTAGCACTATATGCAACATGGTGGTGATTTTCTTTACAAATCTTGCTAACACTTAAGACAATATAATTGTGAGAGAATGACATTATATCATAGTGATGTGATTTGGTCATTGTGGGTAACAATCCAGATGGTAAACATATCATACAACCAGGTTTTACTCTCAACATGAGCTTACAATAATTTGCATAAGGGAGCAATTGCTAAACAACATGTCATTTTATGCTATTTTCTCCTTAAATGCCTAAAAGAAAATGCAGGACCATTTGTCAATGTGCAGTTTATAAATATCAGGAATTAGAGTTTATCCGATCCGCTTACAGTCATTTTAGGAATCTTGTTGTAAATGGAGACTGTGAGCCTCAGGGTATAATCAGTTTTTTCACCCATTGCGTGCCATGTTGAAGCAGTTTTAAATTCTTAGTAGAAAGTATTTTATCAAATATTACATTACACAGAAATAAATCACAGAGCTGGTCTGACCTATAAGCAGCTTGTTAATAAATTCAGCCGTGGTATAGTCCTCCCAAAAAAATGTCAACTCCTATAGGACTAAAACATAACTTTTACTAAACCAATTAAAATAGGTACAAAAAGTGCAAGGTGCAGACTAACAGACAAACAAACACATGTACGCTGCGCTACAGATATAACTCATGGAGTCTCAATACAACATCAAACGCAGCATACCCCAATAACCTCAACCATACTCCAGAAAGCCCTCAGGCACGGGTTAGAGGACACAATAGGTATAAAACACGGGTATATGACACCCCTCTCTACGTCCGCACTTAATAGGATGAAAAGAACCAGGTATACTGATAACCCATATACAGAGTGCTATGGACGGGGGTTGCGAACAGTAAACACTCTATAACACAACTAACTTGGCATTTAAGCCCACCACTAGCGTGTTACCCTAATTAGAGTGCCTGTCCAAATGATAGTAAGACTGGTAATAGAAAATACAGAACGGTCTCACCCGCCCGGAACCGTATATTAACTCCTTGTTCGGTACTTTATCTGGCGGTGGACACTCTCCCCTCCTCTCCCGACGCGTTTCGGTAAATCCTCATCAGGGGGTGATTACGCGTCGGCTGGATGCTATAAGCAGCTTGTTAGTATGATTTGTGGGATTACAGGAGACAAGAAGTTGTGGTACCACAGCTTCTCCAGAGTTCACTAAATACCATCATTTATACCATTTAAGAAATAAAACAATGGTCAGTTTATTCTTGTTGGTGCAAGCACTGTAGGTATTTATGTAACATTATATACAGTACAATCACTAGCTGTATAGGTACGTGTGCTTTCCTCTGCTCTATAAAAGAAATATTGGCAGGAATAATCGCATAAAATCTCATATTGTGAAATGATTTCGTAAATAGTCATGATAGAAAAAGGGTTAAGCATCTGACATTTTTCCAGTCCTTCTCTCATACACATTGGATTTATCTGTTTTGTTTTTTTGATTTTTCTAAGTAAACTACAGACAATGTCACGTTGCCACTGTTAAACCGATTAAAATGATAACTGGGATGAAGAAATCCATCTTTTGGTTGTTGTGAAATCAGTGTTAGAATTTTTCAATTAATGAGATGCCCGTGCTCTGGGGCAGGACTGTAGGTAGAGTCTTATATTGGTGCTCTAGGCCAGAGAAACCATGTTGAGACCTGACCACGGGCTGCCCCGGAGCACAAACAGGCTGTCTCTCTCTCTGTCTCTATGATGAGGAACATGTTTGTGCTTCAGGGTGGCTTGTGGTCAGGTCTTTCCTTAGTTTCTCTGGCCTAGAGCAGGAAGATAAGACCCTGCCTACAGTACCACCTCAGAGCTCATGCATCTCATTAACTGGAAACTTCTAACACTAATTACACAAGAACCACAAGACAGATTTCATAACCCAGGTATCATTTTAATCAGTTTAACACTGCCAACCTTACAATGCCTGCAGTTTACTTAGCAAAGTCCTGCTAATAGGTTCGCTTCAAGTGCACCTCCATTCAAAATAATTAGGACCAAGCCACAATACCAGACACTACCTAAAAATGTTGCTGCAATTTTGTTTTTTTTATCTAATTTTTGACTATCTTACCTCTATTCAAATCTTAAAATGTGGTTTTTGACTACAACTAGCCCCCTTGCCACTAATTTCACACTAGCAGCTTTTCAGTGATTTGCCAGTACTTACAGTAGTAAACTATAAGTTTGATATTGGGGGAAATGGGGCATTGTAGGTTTTTTGTGGTCACATCTGAAATGAAACAGATATGATTGTCAATTTTAGAGAACCGTTAGGGAGCATTTACACTGGCAGAGCCATAGCCTCTTAAGACAGACTAACTGGGCTTTCATATGCACAAGACAATCATTAATACGATAGTTCTGTGCTTACAGAATATCATTGTTCTCAACAGCACATACAGTTTACACTGGTCAGTGTGCTGCCGAGACTGGTGATTTTTTTAAAGCAAGCTTAAAATCATTTAACCAGACGAACAAGTGCTTTACTCCTCAATTGATGGTTGATTGACAGCCCTTTAAACAGGTCGATAATTTGGGAATGAGCATTTTAGTGTAAATGTATGCAGTCTACAAAAGGTCCCTTAAATAATCATTTCCACCTCTGTGACCCCAGTGGAAACCTGGCAGAAAGTCTCTAAATTCATATATATATATATATATATATATATATATATATATATATATATATATATATATATATACATATATACACATGTATTCATTATTTTTCCCTATTTTTCCCTGCAGCGATTTTCCATATTTTTTTAATATTTTTAATTTTTTTTCCAATAGTTTACTTCCCAAGATTTGATTCTCAATATGGTACATTTAAATGCCCTCCATGCTTGAATTTTGGATCAGGTACTTGTGAGCATGTGCAGTAATAAGAGCCCCTACTGTGACCTGAAGATAACCTTTACCATGTGCTGTCAAGCTATTTCTAGGTCAGGGCAGTATTCAGGTAGACAGGGTGGACAGCAATATGAGAAGGCTCTTCTTATCTCAGCAGCCCTGGTATCTCCAGTATTAGATCAGAAAGAAAGTTTGGACTGCAGTATGAGGAACCTCTTCTTACCTCAGCAGCCTTGGTCTCTCCAGTATTAGATCTGATGGACAGGACACATAACACTGTGAACAGTCTCTACTTAACTCAGCACCCATGGTCTCTGAGTGGGTGGACAACAACATGAGCAGCTTCTACTTTTACCTCAGCAGTCCTGGTATCTCCAGTATTAGAACAGAAATACTGGGTGGCCAGCAATATGAGCAGCCTATTCTTACCTCAGCACCCCTGGTCTTCCTACACTTTAAGACAGGGGAGAGAAACCTCCGACATGCTCACAGGCACCGCTTCTATTAACATACTAGGACTGGGTTTAGTCTGTGTGATAAAATGGTGGTCATTTAAACTTTAGTGATTATCTCCCACCACAATCAAATGTGCTTTGTTAAGGTTTTTAATTTATGAATTTATTCATGATATTTTCTTGAAATATCATTTTCTATGTCTGAATGCTCCAAAGTGAGAGACGCATTTTGTATCCATTCTATAAAATTAATTTCTAAACCATTATTATTATTTAAAAGGGTTTTTCAGTAAAAAAAAATTATTACCCATCCACATAAAAGGTGATAACTTTTTGATCAACCATCTGATCGCTCAGATTTGCATAGATAATTAAGGGATTGTCCAGTGAAAACAAGTTAATTACATAGATGTAGATTATTTTACCTTTCTGAAGTAACTCCATTTTGGGATGATCCAAAATAGTGTCTCTTTTTATCAATTGGCATAACATCCACATAACCTCCTTGGTGATTACGGACTACACCAGCATGAAGGGCTGCTTTACAGATACTTGATATCTTTGGAAGAAATCAGACATTTCAAAAATAAAGATTGGATACAATAATTGTATATTATTGCATACTAACAGGGAGGCAAGACATATTTTGTGGCAATAGAGAACAAGACATCTCTATTCCTTTGTACTCTATGTTATAATATACATTACATTTTGACATAAAACTGACAAATCAATAGGTTTCCGATTTTAACATTTGCTTTGGTTTTTACTGTACTTTACATAGAAATATAATGACTAAATCAATAAAGTATACATTATGTTGAACACTTTATTTTTACACAACAAAAATGGGCATGAAATATATAGGAGATAAAACCAATATTTGGTGGCTCTTGTTTGTTTGCACTCCGATGAAGTGTACTCCAGGAAAAGCCCTCAGTTACCATAGGCTTCTATTCACCAAAAGGCGCCCAGAGGTGTGCTCTTTTAACCTTTGTTTGGCCAATCTGCACGTACTGTATGTACTGTTTATTTAACTTCACCGGCAGCCCCTGTAAAAATATATACCGTATGGCATAAAATTTCTTTTGATGGGTCCTTATACTTGACTAATGCCTCTGCATCTATCCCTTCTGACCACTGTCAGGTGTATATCTCCAACAGTGGCCAAAAAAGCTGGGCGCACGTTGTCTTAGAATGCTAAAAATTTATAGTAACCATAATTAAAAATAAAAGGCTACAAGGAGGGGACAATCACAGCTGGTAAGACTTACATAATGTAATTAATTTTGGTGAGAAGTTATCATCATCTGAGCTCAATGAGGTAGTATGAACAGTGGAGACAATTTATTGAAAGTGGTTTAAAAGAAAAGTGGAGCAGTTGCCGATGGCAAGCAAACATATTTAAGTTCTCCATGTAATTTTGTTGGTTGTTAAAGTCAACTGCACCATTTTTTCCTTTGCACCATTTTTACTGAATGATCTCAGAATGCTTTACTTTTGGCATGATACAGCACTCATGGAAGTGCTCACCTTTTCTTCTCTGGACAATCATTCTTCTAGATGTACCAAAAAAACTGAAGTGGGCTTCATTATAGAAAATAACTTTATCTCAGTTCTCTGCAGTTCACTCCCTGCACCACCTGCTGATTATTAGCCTGCACTTGCCATTTTACCTGGAACAAGAGGGCTTCTTTGCTGCCCTACTTGACACCAGGCCCGCCTCCAAAAGCCTTCACCTTACTGAGCATGTAGACACACTGACACCTGCCTGCTGCCATTCCTGAGCAAGCTCTGCACTGGTGTTTTACCCATCCTGTAGTTGAATGCTCATTAGGATATGATCTTGGCACCTCCTGGACTTTCTTCGGCACCCTGAAGCCACAGGAATTGAACCTCTCTTGAAGTTCTTGAAGATCTGATAAATGGGTGTATTTCACTTCAATCTTACAAGCAGCAGTGTCCCTGACCTAACACCTTTTTGATGCAAAGTAATGATGACTCCATGTGTTACCTTGGTGGTAACGATGCTTAAAAGAAGAAGACAATGATTTCAAGCACCAGCCACCTTTTAAAGGAATCAGCCTGCTCTTACAAATCAGTCAGCAGAATGTGAATAGTTGGAATAGACAATAGCACAAAGAAGGTCGTATCCAATTAAGAATTGAGATAGAAATTATAAAAAGTGTTGACCTAGTTGTGTCACCATTACCAAAAATTGTGCTTAAGCTTTAGTCACACTAAACGACTTACCAACGATCACGACCAGCGATACGACCTGGCCGTGATCGTTGGTAAGTCGTTGTGTGGTCGCTGGGGAGCTGTCACACAGACAGCTCTCTCCAGTGACCAACGATCAGGGGAAAGACTTTGGCATCGTTGAAACGGTCTTCAACGATGCCGAAGTCCCCCTGCAGCACCCGGGTAACCAGGGTAAACATCAGGTTACTAAGTGCAGGGCCGCGCTTAGTAACCCGATATTTACCCTGGTTACCATTGTAAAAGTAAAAAAAAAAACACTACATACTCACATTCTGATGTCTGTCACGTCCCCCGCCGGCATCCACAGGGTTAAAACTGCTTTCGGCAAGAGCGCTGCTAATGCACGCGCTGCTGCCGAGAGCTTCCCTGCACTTTCTGTGTCAGCACCAGCAGTAACAGCGGTGATGTCACCGCTGTGCTCTGTTTAACGGCCGGTGCTGACACATTAGCAGCGCTCCTGCCGAAAGCAGTTTTAACCCTTTGGACGCCGGGGGACGTGACAGACATCAGAATGTGAGTATGTACTGTTTTTTTTTTAACTTTTACAATGGTAACCAGGGTAAATATCGGGTTACTAAGCGCAGCTCTACGCTTAGTAACCCGATATTTACCCTGTTTATAAGTGAGCATATCGCTGGATCAGCGTCACACACGCCGATCCAGCGATGACAGCGGGTGATCAACGACCAAAAAATGGTCCTGATCATTCCCCAACGACCAACGATCTCCCAGTAGGGGTCTGTCACACATAATGAGATCGTTAGCGGGATCGTTGCTACGTCACCAAAAGCGTGATGTTGCAACGATATCGTTAACGATATCGTTATGTGTGACTCCAGCTTTAGACCCGCAGTGATGAAAGAAAGTGATTGGTGGAAAAATGGGTAAACTTCTGCGCTGCCAAACCAGGGGATTGTAGATAAATAACGACAAGGATCCAATGAACATGAAGATGCGATTTATTTCAAAGCATTTAAAAACACTTCTTCAGGACAAGCCACAATCTTCCGGTCCGGCAGCACAGAATTGAACCCATTTTTCCACTAATTCAATCAGCAGGACAGTCTGATATCAGCTGCCTTCTCCTCTTCATCACTTTCTCTTGAGCTAACGAAAAGATCATTGAAATGATGTAAGCAAGTCATTTTCTAGCAAGGTTGGAATTCAGTGGAAATGGGGCTTTCATTATTAAATTAAATTTCATGGCAAAAAATGACTTTGCATGGGATTTTTGAAATCCATATGATCACTCTTCAAAACAATCTTGAGTTAATGAAAATTGGCATTATAAAAATTGAAGCTGCAAAGTTTGTGAAAACAAAAATTTGTGTCAGTTTTTTGGTCACAATTGTAGAACTATATTTCTTGTAAAAAAATAGAAGATGATGCGCAAATGGAAGAAGGATGAAATATAAAACTAAAGTACCAAACTACACAAAGGTTTGCTTTCTAGTCTATAACTATAGGATACATAGGCTTGCATAGGAGATGCAGCCTGAAAATAGGATTTTTTTCAGATTAGAACAGTACTGTATATACTGTTTGCAAAAGTATGCCTTTAAATTATTTTACCATAGAATGGCAAAACGTCGAATATCATTGGTCAGTAGAATAAATCTTGTTATCATTGGTCTATGTGCCAGAGGCCTTCTGCAATGAGTGACAATAAAAGTCACACTTGTAAAGACACAGCACAAATAGCAAGTGAAGTGAGGAGGGGCTGGTGCTTGGTTTACATCGTCTCAATATATTGCGCATTTTTGTCCATAAGTGGCTGGGTATATTTCTGAATAGGTGTTATCCTAAAGGTTTTACACATCCAGAGCCGCATGTCTTAGCTCACATATCAGCTGCATGTCAGAGGTCAGACAGTCCCAGACTGTGGGTTACTAAGGGAAAATTTTGTTGGGTATTCACATTCATTGGCTTGAAAAACTTAGTGTAATTTCACATTGAGGCTGAGGCATGTATCAAATATCATGAGAGTGCACTTTTGCTTGGCCAGCCGGCTATTAGAGCACAGCAGGTGTTTTAGACAGTAATCTCTTGTAAAGCTGTCAAAGATATTCTAAGACCACTGCACTTAACTGTCAAAACAGGCATTTACACTGTGGGCTGGGAAGGCATTCGCTCCCCATCTAATCTACAAAATCTCAATATTTTAATTTTTCCAATTATGTTTTTTTACACAGGACTGTAAATAGAGTATGATGGACAAAAGAGCGTTAAGTATGCAGTTGACCTCATCTACATCCTTTTGAAACTTCCTTCATACGTAATTCTTATGGAAATATGGTTACAGCTGAGAGGTATGAAAACAATTTAGGTATATGTCCTCATACACCGCTGTGAATAATATATGCGCTGTTAATATTAATAGGTAAAGACTTTAGCAAGATTTAAAAGTCATACAGTGCCCAAAGAGTAAAAGTTGCTAAGTCTTAGGCTACTTTCACACTAGCGTTGTTTGGCCTCCGTCGCAATGCGTCGTTTTGGAGAAAAAACGCATCCTGCAAAGTTGCCCACAGGATGCATTTTTTCTCGATAGACTTTCATTAGCAACGCATTGCGATGGATTGCCACACGTCGCATCCATTGTGCGACGGATGCGTCGTGTTTTGGTGGACCGTCAGCACAAAAAAACGCTACATGTAACGGTTTTTTATGCGTTGTGTCCGCCATTTCCGACTGCGCATGTACGGCTGGAACTTCGCGCCCTCCTCCCCAGACCCTAAGGTACCGTCACACTAAGCGACACTGCAGCGATACCGACAACGATCCGGATCGCTGCAGCGTCGCTGTTTGGTCGCTGGAGAGCTGTCACACAGACAGCTCTCCAGCGACCAACTATGCCGGTAACCAGGGTAAACATCGGGTTACTAAGCGCAGGGCCGCGCTTAGTAACCCGATGTTTACCCGGGTTACCAGCGTAAAAGTAAAAAAAAAACAAACACTACATACTTACCTTCCGCTGTCTGTCAATCGGCGCTCTGCTTCTCTGCCCTGTGTAAGCACAGCGGCCGGAAAGCAGAGCGGTGACGTCACCGCTCTGCTTTCCGGCCGCTGTGCTTACACAGGGCAGAGAAGCAGAGCGCCGAGGGACAGACACCAGAATGTAAGTATGTAGTGTTTGTTTTTTTTTTACTTTTACGCTAGTAACCAGGGTAAATATCGGGTTACTAAGCGCAGCCCTGCGCTTAGTAACCCGATGTTTACCCTGGTTACCAGCGAAGACATCGCTGAATCGGTGTCACACACGCCGATTCAGTGATGTCAGCAGGAAGTCCAGCGACGAAATAAAGTTCTGGACTTTCTGCAGCGACCAACGACATCACAGCAGGATTCTGATCGCTGCTGTGTGTCAAACTGAACGATATCGCTAGCCAGGACGTTTAGTGTGACGGTACCTTAACAATGGGGAAGCGGATGCATTGAAAAACTGCATCTGCTGCCCCCGTTGTGCTTTTACTTCACAGCATGCATCGGTACGTCAGCCCGACGCACTTCGACGGGTCCGTACCGACGCTAGTGTGACAGTAGCCTTAGGTTTTTACTTCTTCCTTTATTCTGGAGCTAAATAATTTGCATCATTTTTTCCATTGACCATTGGCATTTAATAAATCATACAGTTAAGTTGAATCTATTTTAAGGGATTGACACTACTTGGACAACCCTTTTGCAATCAGCACATTTACCCCTGTAAAATAATAACACTTACATTTACTTACGTCCCAATGTTGGTGTTGGCACTTGTTCTCCCGAACCTCGCGTAACATTGTGTCATGCAATCCCTGTGCTCAATCAGTGCTCGTGTCAGGAAGTAAGATCTGCAGATTGGGAGCAGGGATCTCAGGACATAACAATATGACGTGATCCACGGGAGGGCCAGTGCCAGTGAAAATATTGTTTAAAAACAGGCAGGGAAATGTTTTACCTCACAAAAAGAATCAGCTATGATCCCATACTATCCTGTCTGTATACTCTTTTGCTTCCTCCCCTGCCCAGGAGCTGTAGTATGATCAGACCATGTCCCTTTGCAGTCAGACACAGTCGTTACACAGCACACAGCAGGGGCACATTTATAAGATGATCTCAGCACAGGAACATTTTATTTAACCCCTTTCTGACATCGGACGTACTATCCCGTCGAGGTGGGGTGGGCCCCTATGACCACGGACAGGATAGTACGTCCAGCGCGATCGGCGGCGCTCACGGGGGGAGCGCGGTCGATCGCGGCCGGGTGTCAGCTGCCTATCGCAGCTGACATCCGGCACTATGTGCCAGGAGCGGTCACGGACCACTCCCGGCACATTAACCCCTGGCACACCGCGATCAAAGATGATCGCGATGTGCCGGCGGTGCAGGGAAGCATCGCGCAGGGAGGGGGCTCCCTGCGGGCTTCCCTGAGCCCCCCGCAGCAGCGCGATGTGATCGCGTTGCTGCGAGGGTCTTACCTCCCTCCCTGCTTGTTCCAGGCCCGGATCCAAGATGGCCGCGGATCCGGGTCCTGCAGGGAGGGAGGTAGCTTCACAGAGCCTGCTCAGAGCAGGCACTGTGAAGCCTGCAGTGCTGCATGTCAGATCGGTGATCTGACAGAGTGCTGTGCACACTGTCAGATCACTGATCTGTGATGTCCCCACCTGGGACAATGTAAAAAAGTAAAAAAAAAAAATTTCAAAATGTGTAAAAAAAAAATTAAAAAAATATTCCTAAATAATGAAAAAAACAAACAAATATTATTCCCCTAAATACATTTCTTTATCTAAAGAAAAACAAAACCAATAAAAGTACACATATTTAGTATCGCCGCGTCCGTAACGGCCCGACCCATAAAACTGGCCCACTAGTTAACCCCTTCAGTAAACACCGTAAGAAAAAAAAAAAAAAAAACGAGGCAAAAAACAACGCTTTATTATCATACCGCCGAACAAAAAGTGGAATAACACGCGATAAAAAAGACAGATATAAATAACCATGATACCGCTGAAAGCGTCATCTTCTCCCGCAAAAAATGAGCCGACACACAGCATCATCAGCAAAAAAAAAAAAAAGTTATAGTCCTGAGAATAAAGCGATGCAAAAATAATTATTTTTTCTATAAAATAGTTTTTATCGTATAAAAGCGCCAAAACATAAAAAAATGATATAAATGAGGTATCGCTGTAATCGTACTGACCCGGAGAATAAAACTGCTTTATCAATTTTACCAAACGCGGAACGGTATAAACGCCTCCCCCAAAAGAAATTCATGAATAGCTGGTTTTTGGTCATTCTGCCTCACAAAAATCGGAATAAAAAGCTATCAAAAAATGTAACATGCCTAAAAATGTTACCAATAAAAACGTCAACTCGTCCCGCAAAAAACAAGACCTCACATGACTCTGTGAACCAAAATATGGAAAAATTATAGCTCTCAAAATGTGGTAACGCAAAAAATATTTTTTGCAGTAAAAAGTGTCTTTCAGTGTGTGACGGCTGCCAATCATAAAAATCCGCTAAAAAACCCGCTATAAAAGTAAATCAAACCCCCCTTCATCACCCCCTTAGTTAGGGAAAAATTAAAAAAATGTATTTATTTCCATTTTTCCATTAGGGCTAGGGTTAGGGCTAGGGTTAGGGTTAGGGCTAGGGCTAGGGTTAGGGTTAGGGTTAGGGCTAGGGTTAGGGCTAGGGTTAGGGCTAGGGTTAGGGCTAGGGTTAGGGTTAGGGCTAGGGTTAGGGCTAGGGTTAGGGTTAGGGCTAGGGTTAGGGTTAGGGCTAGGGTTAGGGCTAGGGTTAAGGCTACAGTTAGGGTTGGGGCTAAAGTTACGGTTAGGGTTTAGATTACATTTACAGTTGGGAATAGGGTTGGGATTAGGGTTAGGGGTGTGTCTGGGTTAGAGGTGTGGTTAGGGTTACCATTTGAATTAGGGTTAGGGGTGTGTTTGGATTAGGGTTTCAGTTATAATTGGGGGGTTTCCACTGTTTAGGCACATCAGGGGCTCTCCAAACGCGACATGGCGTCCGATCTCAATTCCAGCCAATTCTGCGTTGGAAAAGTAAAACAGTGCTTCTTTCCTTTCGAGCTCTCCCGTGTGCCCAAACAGGGGTTTACCCCAACATATGGGGTATCAGTGTACCCAGGACAAATAGGACAACAACTTTTGGGGTCCAATTTCTCCTGTTACCCTTGGGAAAATACAAAACTGGGGGCTAAAAAATAATTTTTGTGGGAAAAAAAAGATTTTTTATTTTCATGGCTCTGCGTTATGAACTGTAGTGAAACACTTGGGGGTTCAAAGTTCTCACAACACATCTAGATAAGTTCCATGGGGGGTCTAGTTTCCAATATGGGGTCACTTGTGGGGGATTTCTACTGTTTAGGTACATTAGGGGTTCTGCAAATGCAATGTGACGCCTTCAGACCATTCCATCTAAGTCTGCATTCCAAATGGCACTCCTTCCCTTCCGAGCCCTCCCATGCGCCCAAACGGAGGTTCCCCCCAACATATGGGGTATCTGCGTACTCAGGACAAATTGGACAACAACTTTAAAGGTCAAATTTCTCCTCTTACCCTCGGGAAAATACAAAACTGGGGGCTAAAAAATAATTTTTGGGGGAAAGATTTTTTTTTTAATTTTCACGGCTCTGCGTTACAAACTGTAGTGAAACACTTGGGGGTTCAAAGCTCTCACAACACATCTAGATGAGTTCCTTAGGGGGTCTAGTTTCCAAAATGGTGTCACTTGTGGGGGGTTTCTACTGTTTCGGTACATTAGGGGCTCTGCAAATGCAATGTGACACCTGCAGACCATTCCATCTAAGTCTGCATTCCAAATGGAGCTCCTTCCCTTCCGAGCCCTCCCATGCGCCCAAACAGTGGTTCCCCCCACATATGGGGTATCAGCACACTCAGGACAAATTGGACAACAAATTTTGGGGTCCAATTTCTCCTGTTACCCTCGGGAAAATACTAAACTGGGGGTTAAAAAATAATTTTTGTGGGAAAAAATTTTTGTTTTATTTTTACGGCTCTCCATTATAAACTTCTGTGAAGCCCTTGGTGGGTCAAAGTGCTCACGACACATGTAGATAAGTTCCTTAGGGGGTCTACTTTCCAAAATGGTGTCACTTGTGAGGGGTTTCTACTGTTTAGATACATTAGGGGCTCTGCAAACGCAATGTGACACCTGCAGACCATTCCATCTAAGTCTGCATTCAAATGGCACTCCTTCCCTTCCGAACCCTCCTATGCGCCCAAACAGTGGTTCCCCCCACATATGGTGTATCATCGCACTCAGGACAAATTGGGCAACAAATTTTGGGGTCCACTTTCTCCTGTTACTCTCGGGAAAATACAAAACTGGGGGCTAAAAAAATAATTTTTGTGGGAAAAATTTTTTGTTTTATTTTTACGGCTCTGCATTATAAACTGCTGTGAAGCACTTGGTGGGTCAAAGTGCTCACCACACCTCTAGATAGGTTCCTTAGGGGGTCTACTTTCCAAAATGGTGTCACTTGTGGGAGGTTTCAATGTTTAGGTACATCAGTGGCTCTCCAAACGCAACATGGCGTCCCATCTCAATTCCTGTCAATTTTGCATTGAAAAGTCAAATGGCGCTCCTTCGCTTCCGAGCTCTGCCATGCGCCCAAACAGTTGTTTACCCCCACATGTGGGGTATTGTCGTACTCAGGACAAATTGTACAACAATGTTTGGGGTCCATTTTCTCCTGTTCCCCATGGTAAAATAAAACAAACTGGAGCTGAATTAAATTTTTTGTGAAAAAAAGTTAAATGTTCATTTTTATTTAAACATTCAAAAAATTCCTGTGAAGCACCAGAAGGGTTAATAAAACTTCTTGAATATGGTTTTGAGCACCTTGAGGGGTGTAGTTTTTAGAATGGTGTCACACTTGGGTATTTTCTATCATATAGACCCCTCAAAATGACTTCAAATGAGATGTGGTCCCTAAAAAAAATGGTGTTGTAGAAATGAGAAATTGCTGGTCAATTTTTAACCCTTATAACTCCCTAACAAAAAAAAATTTTGGTTCCAAAATTGTGCTGATGTAAAGTAGACATGTGGGAAATGTTACTTATTAAGTATTTTGTGTGACATATCTCTGTGATTTAAGGGCATAAAAATTCAAAGTTGGAAAATTGCGAAATTTTCATAATTTTCGCCAAATTTCCATTTTTTTCACAAATAAACGCAGGTACTATCATAGAGTTTTTACCATTGTCATGAAGTACAATATGTCACGAGAAAACAGTGTCAGAATCACTTGGATCCGTTGAAGCGTTCCAGAGTTATAACCTCACAAAGGGACAGTGGTCAGAATTGTAAAAATTGGCCCGGTCATTAACGTGCAAACCACCCTTGGGGGTAAAGGGGTTAAACACACCCAATTGTGGAAATTATTATTAATCCAAGATCTATTGATTAATAGGAACGTTTGTTCATTGGAAAACTCCTTTAAGCAATAAATTAGGAAGAGAACTAACAGGAGAATAGCAAGAAGCAATGCCTAAAAGTCTCGTCAGTGGCAAATTCTGTTAGGCACCTTAAAAACCTTCACATTAATACTTCCATTTTTGAGCAGTCAGAAGCAGAAGGGTCTACATACAATAAACAGCAGTTCATATGGATTCAGAACATTGTCAGATATTTTATAGCCCTATGTGACATATGTTACTGCTTTACAACTTGTGTATAATGATTGGAAATGAGAATACTTACATCAGAATACATACGGGTCCCAAAAACTCGAGCATAATAAGGGCTTGCTTGGGCACAATTGCGTGGACAGTAAACTCTAAAAAAAAAAAAAAACACAAATTCATTATTTTATTAACTTTAAGTCCTATATGACAATTATACTTTTATTTATTTTTAAGATGCTGGTGAACTAAATGACTACAAGTAATTCTAAATGCATAAATCCAAGATATAGAAATTTCAGTGGCTACGTTTGGAAATGACTCGAGCTGAGAGTCTACAAAAGGGATATGCTGGACTTATCCCTTTTCCATAGGATAAGACTATTTGTTTCACATTAATTTGTGGAAAATAATTGAGTATGGGCAAAACACTCTATTACTTCATTTCTTCCTCTCCTCTTTAAGAAATGGAGGATTGTGCTCCGTTTTACAGAATGCAGAGCGAAACCAAACTGTTCACCAGTTTCAACATTTTGCCTGGTCTTTAGAGAACAATAGCAGGATGCATTAAAGTGATTGTCCATTACTGGACAACTCTTTCTTAAAAGCTCTAGTTTTCTACACAAAATAAAAAAATACAGCATACTTACCTCCCGGATGGCTGCCGCTCCTCCAATCACAGTGACCGCTGCAGGCAGACTTCTTTATTCCATCAAAGCGGAATAGAGGAGGCTGCAGCCGATCAGCAAACTTATTCTCTTACTAAACACACCAAACTCTAGTATTTTTTATATCACATTTATAAACATCTGTAGAAAAAAAAACTTTATTTCTTATTCGAAAGGCTAAGATATTTAATGTTGTCTTTTATACCTAAATAATATATGTTCTTCCTACTAGAATACACTTTGGTCAGGGCAACAATGACTTCATTGCTACTTGTCTAAGTTTATGAATCAATTTCTTTGAATCTTTTTTATGCTTAAATCACACCTGACATTCAAACTCTTGAAAAATTAATATAAAAATACTTAACGAAGTGTAAAAAATGGAAGTGAATGCAGCAAATGACAAAGAGCAGAATATAATGTGTCTGAATTTCCATTCTATAAAAGTAAAACTTCTAACTGTATGTTTAAACTTCAAAAAGCAACGTGCCAATTTACTACGAGGAGGTTTGAGGCATGAACCACTGATGTAATACATAGTTCCTATGTTCTAAAGCAGCCGATGCCAGCAAAAGAGCTGGAAGCATATCAGATTGCTTAATATGAAAGGCCATTGAATGGAGAACAGGAAGAGAGAAGACATAAAATAACCTACGCGTAGGAGGAGATTTCAGCAGACATATAATTATCACGAATAACAGTGTCGGATTCCATCCAGTACAGAATTTGGATCTACTCCACTATGCCACAAATGCATTTATGAGACATTCACACATTTTGTAACAGTTTGAAGAGCAAATAGTTCCTAGTTTAACAATTTTTACCTTTTGTAATGTTGCCTATTGTGTGCTAATCATGTGTCACTTTAGTAGCTGTAATTTTGGCACATAAACTATAAATAGCAGAGATTAATAAGCACTCCTCCCCTCAACATTATTATCCACTTAATATATTGCAGTCATCATATTATATAGCACAGCGTACTTACAATTGCTCATTGTCCCTTCTACTCAGCTAATTCTTCTCTTTGTTTACTACGTCTATGGCATCACATGCTTAAAAACTGATGAGCTGAACCCTTCTAATCTCTTTGTAGAAACAAGAGGTCAATTTTCCCTGTATGACTCATGAGTAACCGCAAAACTCCCTGGCAGGAGAAGGGGCAAAGCAATTGTACAGGAAGTTGAATAAAAGAATGATAAATGTAAGGACAAGAGACTCCTGTTTCTACATAGAGTAAAGAAAAAAGAAGAATTTACTGGATATAAGGGGAAAATGAGTAATCGTAAGTGCACAGTGCTGTATAATATGATAACTGCAATAAATTAAGATGATAATCACTTTGATAGGAGTGCATCTTTAAAGATACAGATTGCCAGATACAATATGATCAAAAGGTGCCCATAAGCATTTGATAAAATTAGTCTGAACTCATCAGCATTTTAATATGTACAAGGGTCCCCTAAGTGTCGCGTAGCAGATCTTGGGGGAATGACTACTGATCGTTTTTTCCAGTCACTAAACTCTCCACTAACTAATCTATGTTGAAAACAACAGCCAAGCTCTTGTTTCAGTCCACCTGCTAAACTGATGCCTCCAACCTGCATCAGTATCTGCACTGGTCTACCAACCACTATGGAATCCAATATACGGTAAATGTATTCCTCTCACCCACAAAGTTGTTCATTGATCTGCAACACCTTACATCTTCTTCTCCCTATTCTTAATCTAGCACCCTATCTGTGTTCTCCATTCTGCCAAAGATTGCGACTAACATCCTCCATAGTTTAAACCTCCCTCATGGTGCACCACCTTAGACAATCCTGTAAATCCACAGAAATGAGTGGTCATTAAACCACATCTTTATAGGCACGAATCTAACTTTTCTCAGTTCTCCTTTCCTAATTTTTTTGTCAGAATGTGAACCCTTGGGTCATCTCTTTCCCACACACTCCATGCACTCAGTAGCACTTCATATCTGGACATATAAAGACACTGGCTGCTGAGCGGTTTAAGCACCTTTATATTACTACTAGTGATGAGCGAATATACTCATTACTCGAGATTTCTCGAGCATGCTCGGGGGTCCTCCGAGTATTTTTAGTGGCCGGAGATTTAGTTTTTCTTGCCGCAGCTGAATGATTTACATCTGTTAGCCAGCATAAGTACATGTGGGGGTTGCCTGGTTTCTATGGAATCCCCACATGTACTTATGCTGGCTAACAGATGTACCTAAATCATCCAGCTGCGGCAAGAAAAACTAAATCTCCGAGCACTAAAAAATACTTGGAGGACCCCCGAGCGTGCTCGAGAAATCTCCAGTAACGAGTATATTCGCTCATCACTAATTACTACTCTTATATGTTATCAATGTCTCTAGACCATATATTACAAGAACTTTTTACCTCTTATGTCACCTCTATTTCCTTGTAGATTGCTGGATTGCAAACTGGTTTCTCACTCCTTTTTTTAACTGTCTGCAGTGCTCGATTTGTATTTGTGTATGTACCCAGTAAATAGAGATGGAGACTGTCAGGTATGGTGTTTCCCATACACACTACAAAGATGCAGAGGGATTCCTGCTTTTCTTTCCAAATTTAGGACATGTTCACAAGTAGCAGTAACATGGAGGACATTATAAACCAGAACTAAGCACTGTAGCTGTGAATCTAGCTATGGGATTAACTAAATCAATCACTAACTGCAGAATAATCTGTCAATGACTCTATTTGGTGAGTTCAAGACGTGAAGGGAAGGAAAAGAATTGGCTTATAAGAAAAGAAAGAAGCAGATAAGATGTATTAAAAAGTTTTGTATATTGGTCTGTGCTCATATTAGACGGTGGTGTAAGCGACTAATTGTTCCTATGACTGGAAGTCGGTGGCTGTCTGGAGAAAATAAATACATTTCCTCCATGCAGTCACACTTTCAGTAAGGCAGCAGGCAGAATTTAATGCTGTTTACCTGCAAAATTACCCTATATCCATAGGTAAATATTTTTTTTCCACGGTGACCAGTTTCCTTTTAAAATATAAAACAAGATCTTTTAAAATGAAAAAAAACCCATAAACTTAGCAATTCCTTTTTTAATTATTGTAACACTACTCAAGTCACCAGGAAATTGAAGACAAGCTAGCTGCACTTGTTAACAGCCTTTGCCTTCAGTCCAGGGATTATGCTAAAGATGAATCCATATAAATCACCTTCTGACATGACATGCAACATAAACATACCAGGCGATGATATGAATGAGGGTTTGTAAGCTACGACCAATGCATATGTCTATTTAAGATCCTCAGTGAAGGGAATCTCATAACAGTGCCAAAGAAGTTTGGATAACACCTACATATTGAAAGGAGATTCTGGGATGTTTGTTTTATTTAGCCTCCACATTCATTACAAGTAAGAAGCTGGTGAATTAGCTATCTTTACAACAATCCCCCATCTTCCTCCCCATGGTGTCCACATAAACACTGCTGTAGGACTCAGTCAACTCAAACTCAAGCTCAAATAGGCTTTATTGGCAGGACCAAAATACATTTAGTGTTGCCAAAGCAAGGAAAATAAATGTGACAGGGGAGGGGATTGGGGATTATCGGAATGGGGTGTTGGGGGCACAATTTGGGAAATGGTAGTCCATTTGGTGATTTAAGCTCCTCTCAGCTTATGACATATGGTGACGTACTGGGCGGCGATCTCCACTGTTGATTCCTCTTCCCCTAGTAGGATGCAGAGTTTCCTCTCCTCGTCCATGGAATGGAAGTCTGTACGTGGTCTTCTGTCCTTCCTTTCAGTCTGTACGGGTTATACTGATTGTAAGGAAGGCGAGGTGTGGTCCCAGTTAAAGGAAAGGGTTGTGCCCGGAAATAGCCCGGATGCTGACTGTACTAGTAAGAGGGCGCTAGAAGGTGCCTATAAATTAGAGGGTTTTGTTCCATTAAAAGGAAAAAGTATGGAGTGCCGAATAGCGAATTGGATAGTGCTCTAAAAAAAGACTTTTGTCATCTCTAGTGGTAACTTGGGCCTTGTAGGAAAGGGACACAGTTACAGAATTTTGCCTGAGAAGAGGTGTAAGAGGGGGACAGCTGTTGGACTGGTTGGTAACGTTGGATTAGAAGACCATCCCACAGCCTCGACATGTAGGCTTGGAGACTGTGCCATTGATCTGTCAGTTCAACAGTTTTTAAGAGGTTGGAAAGTCATGTCTCAGTTTTATATACATTTTCTATTGATTGATCCCTTTCAATGAATTAGAGAGCTTAAAGTGGAATTGTGATTTAGATTTGTATCACATAACTCAATAGTACACATGAAAATAAGGAACTTTGTAATATATCTTATCAGAGAGATCTGCTTCTTTCTCCACCAGTACTGGTCATTCATTCTCGGTTCACTTATAAAATCTGTCTTCAGTG
This sequence comes from Ranitomeya imitator, assembly GCF_032444005.1. Lineage (NCBI taxonomy): Eukaryota > Metazoa > Chordata > Amphibia > Anura > Dendrobatidae > Ranitomeya > Ranitomeya imitator. Next base: position 460,827,878 of record NC_091287.1, on the reverse strand, counting down.
AATACAGATTTTTAAATTGCCCACATAGAATATTCGAGAGGAGTTTGCAGCAGAGCTCCATCCTCCTCCTACCCCCTCACGTCTATATAGAATCTCATCTGTGATAACTGTCATCTCCTATCTCAGCAATATAAAAGTCTGTTTTCACGGAATACAGATTTTACCCTTGAATTGAGAATTTTATAAAGGAATGATCAGGCTTGGAGGAGAAAGAAGCAGATTTCTCCTTTAAGATATATAGCAAAGTTTATTGTTTTCACTTGTACTATTGATTTATGAAATAAAAAAGTCAAATTTTATGTAAAATTTTACATAAACCCGTGCTTACAATGCTGTCGTTTAGCATATGCATTTAGATTACAGGATTTAAAGCAAATCTGGATAAACAGTACTGGGTGGCAGGTACGATGGCCTTTCAAATGCAGGTGCAGATGACAATAGAACTTTCTGGATATCTGAAAACCATACAATATGGAGACTGATATTGTGATGAGCTTTACTTAAACCTAACTTTAAACCTGAAAATGTAAGTAAAAGATGATTTTCACCTCAATCATAATCACAGAACTGAAGCCTCAATTAGTTGTAAATTCACTATTATAACGCACTCATAGTTTTCCAACTGTAGCTGAACTCTTACAGTCAGCAAGGCATAATGGGAGATTGACCTCATACACTGCACTCCCAGGGGGCTCTAAGCTCGAAATCTCATCCTCCTTTTTAGCACTGATCATTTCCTCCCTTGATTGAATAATGACGCAGTTCATTAATTACATCTCTATTCTGACATAGACCACCCTTCCCAAAAATTCTGTCTGACTTTACTGTAAATGACACAAATACATAATTTTCCCGCTGGTGTGATATTTCACACCTTTAGGTCATACTACAAATTGTAATTCTGGGAATGTTAATTGTGAAAATGCACTTTGCAAGTTGTATAATTTCTTTGTGGGTACAGAATAATTTACTCTCTTTCACTATCAGCCTACATGGATCATGCCCATGTCCACTTCTAATTGCATCACAACATAAGTATAATATTATCATTGTGCATACAGGTCCTTGCGTCCAACAGTTTTAAAAAAGTGAATCAACTGCGTTAGAATTGTCCCTGGCGGCATAAAACTGGTGCCGAATGGCATGGATTCTTGGATCCACTAATTTTCGGATAGGCAAGTTGATTTCCCACCTATTTGATCTGCTTTGATTGCAGTTTGGGAGATTTATGAAATTGCCTAAAAGAAATCTGTCATTGTTAGAGAGCAGTCAGAATTCTATATAAATTGGCAGCTCTCCTGACCCGAGTGTGACAGCTTAATGTATTTCATCTGTCATGCTCGGGTTAAGGTTAGGATTTATATTGCCATCTGTGTGGCCTTACACATTATTATTATTATTATTATATTAACACATAGCAACTAATTACAGAACAGCACATTAAGAATTCTGCACTTTCCGCTTTAACAAAAAAAGTGCTCACTAATTACTCAGCAGCTCCCGTCACGTGTCATGCAAGGTCACCTGAAACGACAGTTAAGGCATCAGGGGCTCTAGTGAAGAACCAGGTGGTTGCTAGTTACGTCATTCAAGGCTCCCCTTGGACCGTGGCAGAGTGGTTCCACAACCACGTACGTAACAGTTTACTTAGGCCATCGAACCTGCTAACTCTCATACCCATTCAATCTCAGAGCTGTTCCAAGAGATAACCCATCAGAGAGACCAGCAAGATAACATCTTGTCATATCTGCAGACAGTGAACACTCGCCTGGACACTCTGACATCAGTAGCCACATCTGCTCTGGTCCAAGCTGTGGCAACCTTGGCAGTGACTATTTAGTCCGCAAATCATGCTCCAGGTCCGGAACCCCATCTGTGTGCTCCACTACATTTTGACAGTGATCCTAAGCAATGCCAAGGGTTCCTTAACCAGTGCTCTCTGCATTTTGAACAGCTGGCTTACCAGTTTTCATCTGATTAGGTGTTCCATCTTGGAGGAAAGGCCTTGGTATGGCTCAACCCCTTGTGGGAGAGAGGAGACCCTGTCATTTTAGGATCTGCAGGCCTTCTTTCATCTTTCCTCAGACTGCACCAGGCAAGTATGACTGTAGGCTAATATGCCATCCAGTTACACACCCTGGCTTTGGAACTTGGCTGCAACAGCGAGGCATTAGTAGCTGCCTTCTGGGATGGATTGTCTGGAAGGATAAAGACACTCCCGCTACCCTGGGTAGCCTAATTTCCCTGGCTATCCATATTGACATCAGATTCCAGGAGCACTCCAGAGAGACAGAGCATGAGAGAAAAATGCTTTGACTGGCTCAATCCTTCCAGAGGCCGCTAATCCCTCACACCTTTGTGGCTGCAATTTTGTCTGACCCTATGCAGGTCAACCATATACAGTGGGGCAAAAAAGTATTTAGTCAGTCAGCAATAGTGCAAGTTCCACCACTTAAAAAGATGAGAGGCGTCTGTAATTTACATCATAGGTAGACCTCAACTATGGGAGACAAACTGAGAAAAAAAAATCCAGAAAATCACATTGTCTGTTTTTTTAACATTTTATTTGCATATTATGGTGGAAAATAAGTATTTGGTCAGAAACAAAATTTCATCTCAATACTTTGTAATATATCCTTTGTTGGCAATGACAGAGGTCAAACGTTTTCTGTAAGTCTTCACAAGGTTGCCACACACTGTTGTTGGTATGTTGGCCCATTCCTCCCTGCAGATCTCCTCTAGAGCAGTGATGTTTTTGGCTTTTCGCTTGGCAACACGGACTTTCAACTCCCTCCAAAGGTTTTCTATAGGGTTGAGATCTGGAGACTGGCTAGGCCACTCCAGGACCTTGAAATGCTTCTTACGAAGCCACTCCTTCGTTGCCCTGGCGGTGTGCTTTGGATCATTGTCATGTTGAAAGACCCAGCCACATTTCATCTTCAATGCCCTTGCTGATGGAAGGAGGTTTGCACTCAAAATCTCACGATACATGGCCCCATTCATTCTTTCATGTACCCGGATCAGTCGTCCTGGCCCCTTTGCAGAGAAACAGCCCCAAAGCATGATGTTTCCACCACCATGCTTTACAGTAGGTATGGTGTTTGATGGATGCAACTCAGTATTCTTTTTCCTCCAAACACGACAAGTTGTGTTTCTACCAAACAGTTCCAGTTTGGTTTCATCAGACCATAGGACATTCTCCCAAAACTCCTCTGGATCATCCAAATGCTCTCTAGCAAACTTCAGACGGGCCCGGACATGTACTGGCTTAAGCAGTGGGACACGTCTGGCACTGCAGGATCTGAGTCCATGGTGGCGTAGTGTGTTACTTATGGTAGGCCTTGTTACATTGGTCCCAGCTCTCTGCAGTTCATTCACTAGGTCCCCCCGCACGGTTCTGGGATTTTTGCTCACCGTTCTTGTGATCATTCTGACCCCACAGGGTGGGATTTTGCATGGAGCTCCAGATCGAGGGAGATTATCAGTGGTCTTGTATGTCTTCCATTTTCTAATTATTGCTCCCACTGTTGATTTCTTCACTCCAAGCTGGTTGGGTATTGCAGATTCAGTCTTCCCAGCCTGGTGCAGGGCTACAATTTTGTTTCTGGTGTCCTTTGACAGGTCTTTGGTCTTCACCATAGTGGAGTTTGGAGTCAGACTGTTTGAGGGTGTGCACAGGTGTCTTTTTATACTGATAACAAGTTTAAACAGGTGCCATTACTACAGGTAATGAGTGGAGGAAAGAGGAGACTCTTAAAGAAGAAGTTACAGGTCTGTGAGAGCCAGAAATCTTGATTGTTTGTTTCTGACCAAATACTTATTTTCCACCATAAAATGCAAAAAAATGATAAAAAAAACAGACAATGTGAGTTTCTGGATTTTTTTTTCTCAGTTTGTCTCCCATAGTTGAGGTCTACCTATGATGTAAATTACAGACGCCTCTCATCTTTTTAAGTGGTGGAACTTGCACTATTGCTGACTGACTAAATACTTTTTTGCCCCACTGTAAATCTTGCTGAAGAACAACAGGAGATCGGTTGAGCCAGAGACTTGTGCTTTTATTGCCGAGGACCAGATCATCTTATCTACGCTTGCCCCAAGAAGTTGTAAAACTCCCAAGCCTTGGGTTGGAAGGAGAGGCTAACCTGGACAAGAGTAATTTCACCATTGATCTTGACCATATTTATGACATGTGGAGGTTCCTGGTTTTTTGAGACGGCATATCTGGATTCCAGTGCGGCAGAGAAATTCATGCAGTAATCAGTGGTAGATCATTACCAGATCCCCATTTGACGCCTCCAGAATCCATTGTTTTTTACACCAGTTGATGGGAGGCCCTTATTCTAAGCTGTTTAGGTGGCCATTGAGCAAGTACAGCTCTGGATAGGAATGCTGCACACAGAGAAGATCGACTTCTACGTGCTCCATAAACTGTCTCATTCACTTCGTCTGGGTCTTCCGTGGCTCCACATTCATGAACCTGTCCTTGACTGGAGATCTGGAGAGGTGTTTCATTCGGGACAGTTCTGTCATGAGAAGTGTCTTGTACCTGTACGTCCAGTTCGGTCACTGGTAGCACCATCTTCTCTTCCGGGATTACCATCCGCCTACTGGTCGAATGCTGAAGTCAACAAGAAGGAAGCAAAAACGCTACCTTCACATCTGACTTACAACTATAGACCTGTTTCTGGTATACTCACCTCCACGAGGTCGTATCTACGCCCAATCACAGGCAGAGACTCTAGGCATGTCCGAGGCAGAGACTCTAGGCATGTCCGAGTATGTAAAAGAGAATATGGAAAAGGAGATTCATTCAAAAGTGCTCTTCACTGGCAGGAGCTGGCATAGATTATAGATGTTTCAACCAGATCATGGTTAAGAACAAACATCCATTACCTTTGATCCCAGTATTGTTCGATCACCTAAAAGGTACCAGGATTTTTACCAACCTGGAACTGAGAGGAGCATACAATCTAATCCAGATAGGCCAAGGAGATGAATGGAAGACTGTTTTCAACACCAGGAATGGTCTGTACTGAGTTATTCTGGATGATATAGTCTTCTCTCCACATTTGCCCTCGCATAGGACACCAAGGCACAAACCCTGAAGCTTGCAATGCAGAAGGTAACGGACTTGAGCAGGACTATGTACGATAGACTAGTAGGGTTCCCGAGTGAAAGTGTTCAAGGGTGCCAGTATTGAAAGAAATAGGATGTGGAATCAAAGAGCAAGTAAGGAGACATGCTTATCAGGACTGTAACATTAAAACTGGGTTGTATAGAAGGAGGACAAAACAGTGTGCCTCATTAGCCATGGAGTAGAACCGCAGGGGAAGGACATTGGCTGTCAAAATACTTTACACTGTGAAGGAAATGTGCATATGACTTTGTACCCACTGGGCCTTGCATATAACCCTTGCCAAGTTACCACCCAGTAAAGAGTTTCTGTTGGAATGAAAGTCTCCCTCAAAATACATGATCCTCGTCAGTCCACAACACCAGCTGCATGCGGCCTGCACGGGCATAATGCTCACACACCCAACCATGAGCCACACTTTCATGTAGCGCACTGGGGTGTAAAAGGGAGGCAAGTACCTTGCCCAAAGTTCACACTCCATGCTACAAAGTCACTCTATGGGACTGAAGACTTTTGAATCCTCACATCGCATGCACTCTGCACTGTGAGGATTCATCAGTGACGGGAGATGCAGTCATGTGACGGCAAATATGCACTATGCATATTCTTGGCCACATTCTAACTAGACTGTTTCCATCTTTGCTTAATACACATGCATTGAGTGAGGCCGCACTCGTCTAGTTGGAATGTTGCACGGCGTATGCATATCCCATATTTGCGGTCAAATGACTCCCGACGCCGACACTAGAGAATCCTCACATTGAGCAGTGTCTATGATATGAGGATTCAAAAGTCTGCAGTCACCAAGAGTGACTGCAGACTTGTAGCTTTAGATCGGACAACCCTTTTAAGTTGTCGGCCTAAGGGTCAATTGGTTATATGCATTAGAAACTCTGCCCACTCATGATGGCCAACCTATGAATAGAGTAACTAATGGGCACTTTTCTTGACCACAGAGGAAAGTAATAAATGGTTCATATGGGTGCCTGTCACACAGCTATATGCCATTTGTGTGACCTAGGTGTTCATAAAAGGATATCTACACCTATGACAGGGACAAATTATGTTATTTACCCTATGTTAGCGGTTAATTTAGTTAAAAAAAATGTGCACAATGTTTCAGCCTGCAATCTGTTTTTTTTCATTCGTTTTCATACACCCTGAAACACAGTTTATATTGAAACATAATCTTCAGATTTTTCTCATACGGTAGGGTCTCTCCCAGTAATATAGGCTAATTGTCAGGTCGGCTTACATATCCAGGGTCCTGATGTTTTCAATATCTAATAAAATATCACAGCTTTCCTTTCCATGTACTCTTCTCCTTTTCTAAAACTTTCCTCATAAAGATTATTTTCCTCCTGTCCATACTGTGAAGAATTGTGTACAACCCACTCATGCTGCTATCTCTAAGGCCGGCGTCACACCCAACGTATCAAAATCCGGTCATTTTTTACAGCTCAGATATGCAGAAAATTTACTGAACAGTGATCCGTATTCACTGCGAGGTTGCGATTTTTTTCTCCAAAAATTACCCGTGTGTCATCCGTATGGCATCCGTACGGCGAGATTTTCTCGCCGGCTTGCAAAATGAACATAGAATGGATCCATGGGCTCAAATATTTGTGAAAACATATATACAGTCTCTATCTCTCTCTCTCTCTCTCTCTCTCTATATATATATATATGTCAGTGAGACACATATTATATGTACATATATTTATATTTCATGCAGAGCTAGATAGCAGAAAAGCAGGTAATTCAATTGCTCCTTATCAAACCCGACAGGATATGAGACTTGGTTTACATACAGTAAACCATTTCATATCCCTTATATTTTGACATATTCCTCACTAATAATGTTAGAAGTGTCTGTGTGTAAAATTTGGGAGCTCTAGGTGTTAAAATAAAGGGTTAAATCATGGAAGAAACTGGTGTGGGCTGCCGTGCAATTTTCTCCACCAGAGTGGGAAAGCCAGTAACTGAGGGCAGATATTAATAGCCTAGAGAGGGACCATGGTTATTGGCCCCCCTGGCTAAAAACATCTGCCCCCAGCCACCCCAGAAAAGGCACATCTGTAAGATGCGCCTATTCTGGCACTTAGCCACTCTCTTCCCACTCCCGAGTGCGGTGGCATATGGGGTAATAAGGGGTTACTGTCACCTTGCTAATGTAAGGTGACATTAAGCCAGGTTAATAATGTAGAGATGTCAATAAGACACCTATCCATTATTAATCCAATAGTAATAAAGGGTTAAATAGACACACACATTATGAATAAAGTATTTTAATGAAATAAATAAACACATGGGGTGTTAATATCTTTATTGTACTCTCAATCCAGTTGATGACCCTCGATCTTCTGAAAAAAAAGGAAACCATATATATATATATATATTGTAGCGTGGCTAAAGGATGTCTAATCGATGGGAGATATGTGTCTTATAGATGGCTTGTTGCTGTGATGTAACCATGGCTACCTATATGTGTTTCAGGACCTGTGGTGATGTCACAACCACATGTCTGGTCATGTGATGGGTTCTGGGTGTGGTTAGACATATAAAAGAAAGCCTAATGCTTAACACAGGTAGGTATGTGTGGAGGTGAAACCCTCCTGAGTGTGTTACGGCTTCAAGACTGAGCCGGATGAACTGGACACTTGTTTTTCTTTACCTGAACCAAAGGCTATTTGTTTTCTGTTGTTTGCCACATGGTTTATGAAGCAATAAACCCAGTGAACTTTAAAGGAACACGTCTCCTGAGTGTCAGCCGTCGCAGCTGAGTGAGTGAAATCCCTACAATTGGTGGTAGACGTGCGAGCAGCGTTCCCAGCGGAGACGTGAGTTTATTTTGAATGTCCTGGGTCAAGGCTGTTGCAAGCCAGCAAGCATTGCCGGAGAAAATGGAGGACCTGCTGAAACAATTGGTCCAGATGCAGTCACAGCAGGAGAAAAGGCAGCAAGAGACCAACAGGCTGTTGATGCAGCAGATACAACAGAGCCAGCAGGAGCAACGGCAGCAGATGCAACAAAGCCAGCAGGAGCAACGGCAGCAGTTACAACAGAGCCAGCAGCAGATGCAGCAGAGCCAGCAGGAGCAACGGCAGCAGATGCAGCAGAGCCAGCAGGAGCATCAGCAGCAGATGCAGCTTCTGGCAACCGCCATCCAGGGCAAGGCGAGCACCCCAACCCCAGGTTTGGCTGATGACACCCACGTCCGGAAAACGGTAAGACGCGCATTGCAGAAAATGACTCCCGGGGATGATGTTGAGGCCTTCCTGACGGTGTTTGAGAGGGTCGCTGAGAGGGAAAAACTTCCGCCAGAGCAGTGGGCAGAGGTACTTGCGCCATACCTGACGGGAGAACCCCAGAAGGCGTACTATGATTTGACCTTGCAGGATGCCAAAGAGTATCACAAATTGAAAGCCGAGATTCTCGCACGTTTGGGGGTGACACTGACTGTCAGGGCACAGCGAGTTCACTCCTGGGGCTATCACCGGGACAAACCACCTCGTTCCCAAATGTTTGATCTGTTGCACCTGGTCCAGAAATGGCTGCAGCCAGAGTCCTCTGCGCCTGCACAGATGGTAGAACGGGTGATGATGGATCGGTTTGTCCATTCCCTCCCGAGGCCTATACAGTCTTGGGTTGCCCAGGGTGATCCCCAGAATGCCGACGAGCTGATTGGACTGGTTGAGAGGTACCAAGGGTTGGAAGGCTCCTTCGGGAGGCAGCCCATGCCGTACTGGGGATCCCAGAAGGCAGCTGAGTCCCAAAAAGGGGTGGTGCGTCCAAGGTCACAAAGGGCGGGGGAGGTGGTGCCCAAGGTCCCCACGGGTGATATTATTTGTTGGAGGTGCCACAAGCCAGGACATATAGCTGCCCGTTGTTCCCAAACCACTGAGCAGATGGACTGCAGCATGGGACGCCGTTGTTCATACTATGCGTATCCAGCTTGCAGTGTGAACTCTCCGCCCAACGAGGGACCTCAAGCATGTCCCGTGAAGGTGAACGGTCAAGCAGTAACGGCACTGTTAGACTCGGGGAGCCTAGTGACCCTGGTGAGGGCCACTTTTCCTCTCCACCTGCTCCCGGGAAAGAAGGTCGGAGTGCGGTGCATACATGGTGATGCAAAGGACTACCCTGTGGCCAGTGTGAACATTGAAACGACATGTGGCACGGAGTCCCACATAGTCGGCGTCGTTCAGGACTTGTTGCACCCTATAGTTATTGGCCGGGATTTCTGTTTGTTTTGGGATTTGTGGGGGAAAGGTTTTGAGCTCCCTAGCAAGAGTAGGGAACCAGTGAACCCGGGAAGGGTGGTGCCACACCCAGAGTCAGACAGATTTCCTTTTTGTGTCCTGGCTGGAGATGAGGAGGAAGTGTCCCCTGCATCTGACATTCTGGAGTTAGAGGTATCCGGTGAAAATTTTGGGACTGCCCAACATAGGGACCCCACTCTGAGGGAAGCCTTTAATAATGTCACAGTTATTGACGGGGTGGTACAGGAGCCGGGGGCAGACACAAGATTTCCCCATTTTCTAATGAGCAGGGAGTTGTTGTACCGGGTCACGAAAATAAGGGAGGAGTTGGTAGAGCAGTTGGTAGTGCCGGGTCCATATAGACGGAAGGTGTTGGACATGGCCCATTCACACATCTTGGGTGGACACCTAGGGGTGGAAAAAACGCAGGAACGGGTTGTGCAGAGGTTCTATTGGCCTGGGTGCCACCGGGAAATAGTGAACTATTGCAGGTCCTGCCCTACATATCAGCTAACTGCTCCCACTCCTCATTTCCGGAACCCCCTTGTGCCACTGCCCATTATTGAGGTGCCATTCGAGAGAATTGCCATGGACTTGGTCGGTCCCTTAGTTAAATCAGCCCGGGGCCATCAGTATATATTAGTCATCCTGGACTACGCCACACGCTATCCTGAGGCAATTCCCTTGAGAAATTCTTCTTCAAAGAGTATAGCTCGCGAGTTGGTCCATGTCTTTTCCCGGACAGGTCTGCCGAAGGAGATCCTGACTGACCAGGGGACACCTTTCATGAGCAAGGTGATGAGGGAACTATGCAAAGCCCTGAAAATCTCCCAGTTGAGGACCTCGGTGTACCATCCCCAGTCAGATGGCCTTGTTGAGAGATTTAACAAGACACTGAAGAGCATGCTGAGAAAAGCTATAGAGAAAGACGGTAGAGACTGGGATTGTCTCTTACCCTATTTGATGTTTTCCATTCGTGAAGTTCCACAGGCCTCCACAGGTTTCTCACTGTTTGAGCTTCTGTATGGCCGACACCCACGAGGACTCCTGGATATAGCCAAGGAAACCTGGGAAGCCGAAGTCACGCCCCACAGAAGCGTCATTGAGCATGTGGCCCTGATGCAGCAGAGGATTGCAAAGGTGATGCCTATCGTGAAAGAACACCTTCTCCAAGCACAAGAAGCTCAGGCCAGGGTCTACAACCGGTCTGCAAGAGTGAGGCAATTCAATCCGGGAGACCGAGTTCTTGTGTTAGTTCCGACAGTGGAAAGCAAGTTCTTGGCCAAATGGCAAGGGCCATATGAGGTTGTCGAGAAACTTGGTGAAGTAAACTATAAAATTCACCAACCAGGAAGACGGAAACCATTCCAAGTATACCATGTCAACCTTATCAAGCCGTGGCAAGATAGAGAGCCGACAGTAACTCCATCGTTGTTAAGCAACCCAGAAGATGAGGTTGGAGCGGTTACTATAGCGGAGACGCTATCGGAGTCCCAGAAACAGCAATGCCGGGAGTTACTCCAGAAAAACAGGGACCTGTTTTCCGAGTTGCCTGGGTACACGAAGGTCATAGAGCATGAGGTCCTGACAGAGCCCCATGTGCGCGTGAACGTGAAGCCCTATAGAATTCCTGAGGCCCGTCGAGAAATAGTCTCCAAGGAAGTGGAGCGTATGTTGAAGCTTGGAGTCATTGAGGAATCCAAGAGCGGTTGGTCGAGCCCAATTGTCCTGGTCCCAAAACCTGATGGGGAGTGGAGATTTTGCAACGACTATAGGAAGTTGAATGAGGTCTCCAAGTTCGACGCATATCCCATGCCCCGAGTTGATGAGCTCATCGAAAGGCTTGGGCCCGCCAGGTACATAACCACCTTGGATTTGACGAAGGGGTATTGGCAGATCCCCATGGCACAGGAAGCCAAGGAGAAGACGGCGTTTTCTACACCAGATGGATGCTTCCAGTATGTCCGGATGCCATTTGGCCTACAGGGAGCTCCGGCCACCTTCCAAAGGGCTATGGATAGAGTCCTTGCACCCCACAAGGCATACGCTGCTGCGTACCTAGATGATATCGTCATCTTTAGCCCGGACTGGGAGAGTCATCTGGAGAAAGTCCAAGCGGTGTTTGATGCTATAAGAGAGGCCGGATTTACAATAAACCCGAAGAAGTGTGCATTGGGTAAAGAAGAAGCTAAGTACCTTGGATACATAGTGGGTCATGGAGAAATAAAACCCCAAATCAGTAAAGTGGAGGCAATTCAAACATGGCCAAAACCAGTTTCCAAGAAGCAAGTTAAAGCCTTCCTGGGAATCGTGGGATATTACAGGAGGTTCATCCCAAACTTCGCCACAATGGCGGCGCCTCTGACTGACCTGCTAAAAGGGACAAAATCAGTAATGGTTAAGTGGTCCGAAGAAACAGATTCAGCCTTCCAAGAAATGAAAGAGGCTTTATGTAAGCAACCCGTTCTGATGGCCCCAAACTTCAAGAAAGAGTTTATTCTTCAGACAGATGCCTCAGATGTTGGGGTGGGAGCAGTCCTTTCCCAAGAACTACATGGAGAGGAGCATCCTGTTCTCTATCTGAGTAGGAAGCTGTCCTCGTCTGAAAAGAACTACTCAGTCGTTGAAAAGGAGTGCTTGGCCATAAAATGGGCAGTCGACACATTACAGTACTATTTGCTGGGACGTAAATTTAGACTGATATCCGACCATGCCCCACTTAGGTGGATGAGGGAAACGAAGGGTAGAAATGCTAGGGTCACCCGTTGGTTCTTAGCCCTGCAGGACTTCTGTTTCCATGTGGAACATAGGGCCGGAAAGCTGCACGGTAATGCTGATGCCCTGTCAAGAATCCCTTGTCTAGTGGGAGAAAGTGCCAAGCCCCACGGCTTTAGGCAGAGGGGGGAGGTATGTAGCGTGGCTAAAGGATGTCTAATCGATGGGAGATATGTGTCTTATAGATGGCTTGTTGCTGTGATGTAACCATGGCTACCTATATGTGTTTCAGGACCTGTGGTGATGTCACAACCACATGTCTGGTCATGTGATGGGTTCTGGGTGTGGTTAGACATATAAAAGAAAGCCTAATGCTTAACACAGGTAGGTATGTGTGGAGGTGAAACCCTCCTGAGTGTGTTACGGCTTCAGGACTGAGCCGGATGAACTGGACACTTGTTTTTCTTTACCTGAACCAAAGGCTATTTGTTTTCTGTTGTTTGCCACATGGTTTATGAAGCAATAAACCCAGTGAACTTTAAAGGAACACGTCTCCTGAGTTTCAGCCGTCGCAGCTGAGTGAGTGAAATCCCTACAATATATATATATATATATATATATATATATATATATATATATATATATATATATACCTATTCTATGTTCTATTCTAATCAGTCAGTGTGGTTTTACTGTACACTCCACTAAATTACCGGCTTTTCTATAGAACACCAATGCGTATTTGTTGCAAGTTACACGCATGACCAGTGTGTAATCCTTATTTTTCTCACCCCCATAGACTTTCATTGGCGGATTTTTTGCACAATATGCTGACAAACGCAGCATGCTGCGATGTTCTCAACCTGCAAAATACAGCCGAGAAATATACGGCAGATTGGAGCTGCCCCATAGAGAAACATTGGTCCGTGTGCAATGTGTTGTTTTTGCGCCTCGTACGTATACTTCTCTACTGTGAACCCTGGCCTAATACTGAGAAGAGGTAGGGAGACAGCATAAAGTCATCAGGTAGAAATATTTTAATGAAGACTATTTAGAAAGCTATACACTTCGCATTTGAAAGTAAGAAGGAAGTGAAATGAACTTAAAAAAATTCTGTGCAAATGAGTGCATCGCCTTAACCAGTTACCACTTTTCACAACAGTAAGGGAAAGTGTTCATTGGTTACTAATCTCAGCAGGAAGCATAGCATAAGGAGCTCCAGTCCAACTCTGAGTAAGTAACGCTGGACTGTTTCTTCTTTGTGGAAGATCTGAGAAAGTCTGATACTGCTGCCTGCATAGTCTTTGCTCAGGCATCAGTTTTAATTGTGTTCTTAAATAAGTTGTCCACTACTTGGACAACTTCTTGTCATACGCCTCGCTTAGCCCCCAGTAAAATAACAGAGCTTATACTCACCTCCCAAGCTGGCACCGTTCCCGCGGTGTTGGCTCTCCCCTGGGCTTCCGTGCTGTTGCTGTGACACGTGATGCCGGTGCCCAATCAAAGCTTGCATCAGTGTCCCCACCGCCTGTCGAATTGAGCATGAAGAGGAAGTCCGAGATCAGCTGTAGCCCAGCTTTCCTCTTTATGTTTGATTTGTTGTAAGGCGGGGACAGTGATGCCAGCACTGATTGGGTGCCAGTGTCACATGTCACAACAACTGCACATGAGCCCCGGGATCGTGAGTGCCGACATGGCAGGAACAGCGTCAGTACAGGAGGTGAGTATAAGCTTTGTTATTTTATGGGGGCCAAACAGTTTGATCAAGAAGGGGTTGTCCTAGTAGTGGACAACCCCTTTAATGTATCTATTTTTCAATAGCTACTCTCACCCACTTTACCTCATTCCCCAGAGCACCTGTCACTTAAGGTACCGTCACACTAAACGATATCGCTAGCGATCCGTGACGTTGCAGCGTCCTCGCTAGCGATATCGTCCAGTGTGACAGGCAGCAGCGATCAGGCCCCTGCTGTGCTGTCGCTGGTCGGGGAAGAAAGTCCAGAACTTTGTTTCGTCGCTGGACTTCCCGCTGACATCGCTGAATCGGCGTGTGTGACACCGATTCAGCAATGTCTTCGCTGGTAACCAGGGTAAACATCGGGTAACTAAGCGCAGGGCCGCGCTTAGTAACCCGATGTTTACCCTGGTTACCATCGTTAAAGTAAAAAAAACAACCACTACATACTTACCTACCGCTGTCTGTCCCCGGCGCTGTGCTTCTCTGCTCTGGCTGTGAGCACAGCGGCCGGAAAGCAGAGCGGTGACGTCACCGCTCTGCTTTCCGGCTGCCCGGCGCTCACAGCCAGAGCAGAGAAGCACAGCGCCGGGGACAGACAGCGGTAGGTAAGTATGTAGTGGTTGTTTTTTTTACTTTTAGGATGGTAACCAGGGTAAACATCGGGTTACTAAGCGCGGCCCTGCGCTTAGTTACCCGATGTTTACCCTGGTTACCGGGGACCTCGGGATCGTTGGTCGCTGGAGAGCTGTCTGTGTGACAGCTCTCCAGCGACCAAACAGCGGCACTGCAGCGATCCGGATCGTTGTCGGTATCGCTGCAGCGTCGCTTAGTGTGACGGTACCTTTACTCTGCCCCAAACTTCCCTCTTACTTGCCTTTCCCACCTCCTGCTTCTTCCCTTTCAGAGCCTTTATCCATGTGCTTCGGCATGAGATCTTATCTGTAATCCCCTTTATCCATTTGCTTCCCCATGAGACCTTGTCTGCAATACTTTTGTCTACCACATGTGTTAAAAATCCTCACCACCTCTCTGGTTAAGAACTAAGCACTATACACTGTATATTAACTTAAAGGCAATGAACACATTTGGCAGTAAAATTACACTAATTATCAGTCTACAATCTTCATTTATTCATTTATTTATGTTCAGACCCTCCGATGTGCAGTTTGCAGTCTGATCCATGTGAATCCACGGTCCCACTGTGTTCATTAGCCCATCTTTTATACTGCATTTATTTGCTCTTTGTGTTTTCTCTGCCCTCCTTGACACTGTAGATACTTTGTCCCCTGTCAACACTAGAGATCTCTGTTCAACCCCCTCCTCAATGCTATTTCTAATGCGGTTGAACACATATGTGTTTTGCAAGTATGGACCCCAATGCACGGACTTACTGCAAGTCTCCTGGTCCAAAATCAACAGCCTCATAAATGCATATTATGAGACGGTTGAGTTTGGGTAAGGAGACCAGAAGTAGGTCGGTCAATGCATTGGAGTCTGCACTTGGACTATGAAACACAGGCTAGTCACACTGTCGTTGTACTGAGAGAAAAGCTATAGTCGAAGGTTAATTTTCTCTCTAAAACAGGCTGAGTATGCTAATCACACTGTGACTACCATTTGATCAGAATGGGATCTGCTTTTCTGAGAGGTGAAGAGAAAAAAAAAGGTTCTCCACCTTGTACATTCAGACAGTCCATGAAAATCAGACAGCACTCAGAAGTCATCCGAGTGCGGACTGATGTTTGCCACAGACCCATAGACTTTTATTGTCAATTTGATCTGACACTCAGATCAAAATCTGATATGTCAAATAATTTTTCCTCGGAGCACTCAGTCCGAGGACATAAATCGGACATGTGTAGAGTCCCATAGAATGACATGGGTATGAGTGCTATCCGTCAAAACCACCGATAGCACTCGTCTAGTTTAAACAGCATAATGATAGAATTTTTTTTAATGCATGCCATTTTAGAAAACTCTGCCACTTTAAATTTAGGAAGCAAAAGAACAATGCAATAAGAATCCTTAGAAGTGACACCATAAAACCTTATTCTAATCTACAATCACAGACCAGCATATTTTTCTTATGGATTTTGCACAATTAAAAAAATATATATATTTAAAGTGAGTGACACATCGAGGAATGTTGTGGTCTGATAGATTTATAATGCTGCCATGTTCTAATTGGTTTTTTCAGTCTGTTTGCACCACGTGCATATAAAGGTGTGGCCTGCCTTTTCTTTGAGCTGGACATTATATTGATATGGTTCCCCATGGCTGTGTGTCTACTAGATGGGCTCAATCCATCTCATCATTTATCCACGTGCATGTCGCTTCACAAACGGTAAGGTTTTAATATTAGAGTTAGGACTCTCCCAATTAGGGTCACCGTGAAGTGGTGGATGGCTTTTGCATTTTTTTATCAAAATGATATTAACTAAGTACTTTATATTATTTCCTGCACTGTTGCATTTATTTCTTTACTGCAGGTTATTTTCTTATTATGTTTCTGTCTTTGTTTTTTTTTTCTGTTCAGTGACCAGTGTGAACGTGCACTTACATGCTGCATGCACACCAGTTTGGATCCCAGTTTATTTCTTTAGATTTTTTTCATATTATTGATCCACTCAACATTCAAGCATAAGCCTAAGCAATGATTCCAAGAGGATTTCATGTTGCTTTACCAATTATGTAAAATTTAGAGCGATTCAAATGGCTTTGTCGAACACATATATCAGAAGAATTGTAGAAATGTGGGTTTATAAATTTACAATGTTTAATACTAAATACAATGCCAGATTACGTTAAGAATATTAGATTAATTTATTGAAGATCTTACCGTGGACAGTGAGAAGCTGGAGGCTGAAACGGACATAATTGCTCCACTGTCGTCTCACAAGTCACAGCCTGAACTACAAAAACAATATATAAAATACATTAAATACATTATTAAATTGCATACGACATTGATTCTCTAAACTGTGATACTCACATGATACTTTAGAGACTGTAAAGGAATTAGCAGATTGGTATTTGCTGTTGGATAAAGAAATTAATATTTAGAAGGCATGAATGTCTTTTCATTATTTTACAGAGCAAGCATGTAATACAACTCACAATTCACATTGTTATTTTATATCAGCCAGAAGTGAAGCATATGAATTAAAGAGGCACTCCTCTTCCTCCCATAAAACTTTTTATCCCCTTAACATATTGCAGTCATCATACTATCTAGCACTGTGTATTTACAATTACTCAATTTGCCCTTCTACCCAATTAATTCTTCTCTTTTCCATTATGTTTATGACATCACATGATTAAAAAACTGACTAGCTAAATCCTTCTAAGCTCTATGTAGCAGGGGTGTCAAACTGCATTCCTCGAGGGCCGCAAACCATGTGTGTTTTCAAGATTTCCTTAGCATTGCACAAGGTGCTGGAATCATTCTCTGCAGGTGATTAAATTATCACCTGTGCAATGCAAGGAAATCCTGAAAACATAACCTCTTTGCAGCCCTCGAGGAATGCAGTTTGACACCCCTGCTATGTAGAATCAGGAAGCCTCGTTTTCATTGCATAAGTCATCACTGCAAAGTCCCTGGCAGGCCAGCTCCACCTCTTCAAATTCTGACCCAGCTGCTTTGCTCCACACCCCTGCCAAGGACAATGCAGTGATGTAGAATTGTAGTTCTAACGATGACCCATGCAGGGAAAAATAGGCTTCCTTTCTACAAAGAGCTAAGAAGGATTCCGCTATACAGTGTTCATTTTAGGACATGATCACATATCAAAGTCAAACATCAGAAATACTCTGTCTGATACTTGATTATGATACTTGATTCTGATACCCGACTTTCACATATCAAAGTCAAACATCAGAAATACGCTGCCTCATACCTGACTTTGGTACCTGACTCTGATACTTGAGTCTGATACGTGACTTTGATACCTGACTCTGATACCTGACTCTGATACCTGAGTCTGATACCTGACTCTGATACCAGAGTCTGATAACTGACTCTGATACATGAAACATTCAAACATCAGAATCAAAAGGTTATTCAGATTCCCCCACTACAGTACTTGAATGGTTCATCTCAGAAAATTAGTCCCTGAGCTGGTCTGTTTTTAATGACATGATGTCATTGACCTAATGGAAAAGAGAAGCAGTAAATGGGTAGATGGGTAAAATGAGCAACTGTAAACACACAATGCTGTATAATATGATAACTGCAATACATTAACATATAAACTTTACTGGAAGTGCTTCTTTAAGTTTCTTATCCATCCACCTCTTTTTAGCAACGAATCAACACTGCAGCCGCTGTATTGGCAGAGATCATGAATCGGAGGAGGAACAAAGGAGACCTGATTAGAGTTAGACCTAATTATAAAAGGAAAAGTAGAGTGGACAGCTACAGTATTCTAATTCTTATCCCTCCTAGACATGAGTTGGGTACAAGTTCTATCCATGTTTTTCAACAGCAGAACATGTACTCATTATACTCTACGGGGCTATTCACATGTCCCTGTTTTTTTTTAGGACCAAACAGTCTGCAAAACATTAGTTTTTGAGTACATCAATAAAAAAAATCACTAATGAATCACTGATGGGAAAAACTGGCACAAGGGCCAAATACTGATGCAACTCAGATCGAAAACAGTGATGAACAATGGTCTGCGCTTTTACGTATGAGAAAAATAGCAGAAGTCTGAATGAAGCCTTAATGTATTCATCTTGTCTTCAAATTAGTGTTCGGGCCTCAATATAACAACATCCAAAATCACAAACACATCAAGTACTGAAATCACACAACAATCTGAATCTTGGACTCCTGGATCTTGCCATTTAAAAAAAATAAGCAGAACGGCAGCATCATGAATATCTACTGAAAAGAAAATGTCTCCTTTAAAGATAAAAATCACAATAATGATCTTGAAAAGTCTGTGAATCATTTGCGGGAACAGTACATAAGGCGGTATGTGGCCATGTCAGACATGCACTAAATAGATAAGGTCATAAATGGTTGCTTGTAGGTAAAACTACTTATAGGGGAACTCACCCGATAGCCTGGACTCCATTTCTGTAAGATTTTATGAAGTAATTTCGTCTCCCTTGTCGAGTAACATCTACCCATCCACCTTCATTATCTATTACACCAGAATGTATGGCTGCTCTGCAAACACTTGATTGCTAATAATGAAGAGAAATGTATCAGTGAACTTTGAGGTTAAATCAAATCAATATTATCCATTTTTAGATGACATTCAAACCATTAAAAATGATCTTTTCATCCATTAAAGCACAATCATCACATCTGCAAATTCTATCTACAGTTTTACCCAAAAGGAGCGACTTGAAACCCCTGAGAACCAATATGCCGCACTATCATTTGTACAAGTTTCCCCATCTACAGTATAGAAGTAATTCAATTATCACAAAACAGGGATAAGGTACTCGGGGGCAGGAACAATGAGCTCTGTTATCTTAAAAAAAATATATATATGGTCCACTCCCGTCTTACCCGCTATCTCTCAGATAACTCTCTTCTCGACCCTCTTCAATCTGGCTTCCGCTCTTTACACTCTACTGAAACTGCCCTCACTAAAGTCTCTAATGACCTACTAACAGCTAAATCTAATGGTCACTACACCATGCTAATTCTCTTGGATCTCTCTGCAGCATTCGATACTGTGGATCATCAGCTCCTCCTCACTATGCTCCGCTCCATCGGCCTCAAGGACACCATTCTCTCCTGGTTCTCCTCCTATCTCTCTGACCGCTCCTTCACTGTATCTTTTGATGGCTCCTCCTCATCTCCTCTTCCCCTTACTGTTGGGGTTCCTCAAGGATCAGTCCTAGTCCCCCTCCTCTTCTCGTTGTATACTGCCCCTATTGGACAAACAATCAGTAGATTTGGTTTCCAGTACCATCTCTATGCTCACGACACCCAATTATACACCTCTTCTCCTGTTGTCACGCCGACCTTTTTATTAAACACCAGTGATTGTCTTACCGCTGTCTCTAACATCATGTCCTCCCTCTATCTGAATCTAAACCTGTCAAAAACTGAACTCCTCATGTTCTCTCCCTCTACTAACCTACCTTTGCCTGACATTGCCATCTCCGTGTGCGGGTCCACCATTACTCCAAAGCAACATGCCCGCTGCCTTGGGGTCATCCTTGATTCTGACCTTTCATTCACCCCCCACATCCGATGACTGGCCCGCTCTTCTTACCTGCATCTCAAAAACATTTCTAGAATTCGCCCTTTTCTTACTTTCGACTCTGCAAAAACTCTTACTGTCTCACTTATTCATTCTCGTCTGGACTATTGTAACTCTCTACTAATCGGCCTCCCTCTTACCAAACTTTCCCCGCTCCAATCTGTGCTGAATGCTGCTGCCAGGATCATATCCCTCACCAACCGTTACACCGATGCCTCTACCTTGTGCCAGTCATTACACTGGCTACCCATCCACTCCAGAATCCAGTACAAAACTACTACCCTCATCCACAAAGCACTCCATGGCTCACCACCACCCTACATCTCCTCCCTGGTATCAGTCTACCACCCTACCCGTGCCCTCCGCTCCGCTAATGACCTCAGGTTAGCATCCTCAATAATCAGAACCTCCCACTCCCGTCTCCAAGACTTTACACGTGCTGCGACGATTCTTTGGAATGCACTACCTAGGTTAATACGATTAATCCCCAATCCCCACAGTTTTAAGCGTGCCCTAAAAACTCATTTGTTCAGACTGGCCTACCGCCTCAATGCATTAACCTAACGATCCCTGTGTGGCCTATTTAAAAAAAAAAACAAAACAATCAGGTTCCTCGCATCATGTTCTCATTCACTTTATGCAGTTAATAGCCCTCTGTGTCTGTACTGCTACATACTTAGGCAGGTAACTGGTTCATGCAGCTTTACATGAACACCTGAGCCTTACACTATAACTAAAGCAATTGTTACCATCCACCTCTCGTGTCTCCCCTTTTCCCCATAGTTTGTAAGCTTGCGAGCAGGGCCCTCACTCCTCCTGGTATCTGTTTGGCACTGTGATTTCTGTTATGCTGTAATGTCTATTGTCTGTACAAGTCCCCTCTATAATTTGTAAAGCGCTGCGGAATATGTTGGCGCTATATAAATAAAAATTATTATTATATTATATATACACGGAAGGAGACAAGGAGACAATTGTAGGATATATCTAAACCAACATGAAAAGACCACTTCATTTTGCTTTTGGCTAATGTTCTTCCTCTTGTAAGTGCACTCCTACTAATTTACATGCTTTGTTTTGTTTTTTTTTGCTACATGCCCTTATCTTCATCCCAAGTCAATATTTTAATAAACCATCAATTAAAGGGAATCTATCACCACGTTTTTGCTACCCTATCTAAGAGCATGATGTACAAATATATACCCTGATTCCAGTGATGTGTCATTTACTGAGTTTCTTAATGCAGTTTTATTAACATCACTGTTTTATCTGCTGAAGATTTATCAGTTTTCGGAATGCTGGGTTCTGTATAATCCCACCCACAACACTGATTGGCAGCCTTCTGTGTTCACTCTGCATAGGCAGAAAGCTGTTATTCATTGAGGGGGTGGGGATATACAAAGCTCATGAATATGGAGGACTACACTACAGCGGGTGTACTAGTCCTCTAGTGAAAATATCTTGATGATCAAAAAGTGATTTTATTAAAACTACAGCAAATAGCCCAGTAAGCGCCACAATGCCACTATATGATGCTGCTCTCAGATTAGGTGGGAATAACCTGGTGACAGATTCCCTTTAAGTCTAAGCCTATGTCCATGTAGTGTTTTTGAAGAGGATCTTTTAAAAACTCCTGAAAAGCTCCTCATTATTCATTTCTAAGGGAAATTACACATGACCATTTTTTAACATTTTTTGTTCCTGAAGAGGTTTTGAAAAATGCTTTGTGAAAAATAAAAAGTGCATGTAACGTTTTTGAAGTGGATGGAATCCAAACCAAATTTGGCACTGTAAAATCAAAAGGCAATAAAACAAACTTTCAGCAAAAAAAAACTTTTACAAAACCTCTTCCTGACAGGCAGGGGTGGATTATCAGAGGGTCAATATGGGCGGTAGCCCAGGGCCCAGTGGTGTGGGGGGGCCCTGGGCTACCGCACAGATTGACCCTCTGATAATCCGCCCCTGAGTGTGGTGGTGGAGACTCGTTTTTTTTGTTTTTTTTTGTAAGCTAACGATGGACACACTGGGGGCAATGCTAGAGGACACACTGGGGGCAATGCTGGAGGACACACTGGGGCAATGCTGGAGACACTGGGGCAGATTGCTGGACACACTGGGGGCAATACTGGAGGACACACTGGGGCAGATTGCTGGACACATTGGGGAAGATGATTGCTGGACACACTGGGGCAATGCTGGAGACACTGGGGCAATGCTGGAGACACTGGGGCAATGCTGGAGACACTGGGGCAATGCTGGTGACACTGGGGCAATGCTGGAGACACTGGGGCAGATTGCTGGACACACTGACGGCAATGCTGGACATACTGGGGCAGATTGCTGGACACACTGGGGGCAGATGATTGCTGGAGACACTGGGGCAATGCTGGAGACAGTGGGGCAGATTGCTGGACACACTGGGGGCAATACTGGAGGACACACTGGGGCAGATTGCTGGACACACTGGGGCAGATGATTGCTGGAGACACTGGGGCAATGCTGGAGACACTGGGGCAATGCTGGAGACACTGGGGCAATGGTGGAGACACTAAGGCAGATTGCTGGACCCACTGACGGCAATGCTGGACATACTGGGGCAGATTGCTGGACACACTGGGGGCAGATGATTGCTTGAGACACTGGGGCAATGCTGGAGACACTGGAGTAATGCTGGAGACACTGGGGCAATGCTGGAGACACTGGGGCAATGCTGGAGACACTGGGGCAGATTGCTGGACACACTGGGGGAAATATGCTGGACACACTGAGGTAGATTGCTGGACACACTGGGGGTAATATGCTGGACACACTGAGGTAGATTGCTGGACACACTGGGGTAATATGCTGGACACACTGGGGCAGATTTCTGGACACACTGGGGGTAATATGCTGGATACACTGAGGTAGATTGCTGGACACACTGGGGCAAATTGCTGGACACACTGTCTGGGGGCAATGCTGGACACACTGGGGCAGATTGCTGGACACACTGTCTGTGGGCAATGCTGGACACTCTGGGGCAATGCTGGAGACACTGGGGCAATGCTAGAGACACTGGGGCAATGCTGGACACACTGGGGCAGATTGCTGGACATACTGGGGCAGATTGCTGGACACACTGGTGGTAATATGCTGGACACACTGGGGCAGATTGCTGGACACACTGGTGGTAATATGCTGGACACACTGGGGCAGATTGCTGGACACACTGTCTGGGGGCAATGCTGGACATACTGGGGCAGATTGCTGGACACACTGTCTGGGGGCAATGCTGGACACACTGGGGCAATATGCTGGAGTCGGACACTGGGGGCAATGCTGGACACACTGGGGCAGATTGCTGGACACACTGGGGGCAGGACTGGAGGCATGGGCAGAATGTAGATGCGGGGCATGATTGGAGACATGGGGCAAAATGAAAGACATGGGGCAGGATTGGATCATGGGGCAGGATGGATACGATGGAGACAGATGGGGCAGGATGGGTAAATCATATGGGGTTGAAATGTAGAATGGATACTCATGAGTGCAGGATGCGAGAACATATGGCTGGAGCCAGGAAAGAGATAAACGGGGCCAGGATGGGGAATATTATTACCATAGGGGCTAATTAAGGGATATTATTACTGCAGTGATGTATTTATTTTATTTTTTGAGGACACTGTTTTAAATGGGGGGAGGGGCGGTCCTGTTACTGTGCAGAGTGACACTATATCGCCTTTTATTCTTCATGTGGTGTAATGTAGAAGTTGTGAAAAATTAAGTAATATGTTCTGCATGCGGAGCTCGAGAACTGTTATTTCCTGCAGAAACGAGTCCTGGCTGGAAGAAATGATGGCGGTCTGTGCTGGATGAAAGATGAAGGACTTCACCTAGAGACGTCACTGGTGAGTCAGTGTTACCTATACACTGACACTATACACTGTATACTATATACAGAGGTCCTGAGTACAATGTCACCAGTGATCACTGCATTACCTATACATTATATACAGAGCTCCTGTGTATAATACCACCAGTGATCTCTGTATTACCTCTACACAGACACTGCATACTAAGTACAGATCTCCTGTGAATACTGGCACTTATGGTGATAGTATTGTGGGTTTTTTTTTTTTATTACTGATCAGTATTGTAGTATTCAGTCACTATGTGGTGGTAATATGTGGTCTGGAAATGGTGCTGTGGTATTTGTCCCTTGTATGTGCTATTTGGTCACCAAGTGGTGGTAATATGTGGTCTTGACATGGTGCGGTGGTATTTGTTCCTTGTATGTGATATTATTTGATCACTGTGGTTGTAATTTGTGGTCTGGTCATGGTGCGGTGGTATTTGTTTCTTGTATGTGATATTATTGGTCAAAATATACCTAAATTGTATTGCTGATTTTAACAAATATTTAATAGGTTACAAAAGAGTAGGGCCCGGCCATTTTTCTGGAATAATCTGGTTCGGGGATATATCATGACCACCGTCACATGACCCCGTCACATGACCGGGGGGGGGCCCACAGTGTCTGAACAGCCCGGGGCCCTGGCTACCCTTAATCCACCCCTGCTGACAGGTATAACTCCAGGAACTCCCCAACACAGAGGCATTTACTGAGGCATACATTCCAATTTGAGGAACTCATTCTTGAAAGTTTCAAAAAATCTTAATCTGAAATTATTCTTATTGTTCACATAATTCTAACCATCATAGTTTGGGAAGGTTTTCTATCTACAGCATTGAAACATGTTTTCTATTTGCGGGAATAGAGTGATAGTAGAAAACCTATTGGCAGAAAAAGAAAACTCTGTATGAAGTAGGGATCATTCCACGAACATAGCTAGGAGGACAACAGGGACATGTGTTTGGGGTACCGATCACAAGCTACGCTGCTTTGGCCAATGTACACTCTGCTTCCCTGGCAATGTATCTGACTGAGACTTTGCCTCGGGTAATAGAAATAGTTAAACCCTCTAAAAACCTCAAATGGCAATTTAATCTAAAAAAAGGAAGCAAGAAGTTTGTCTTATGCAATGAAACACAAACAGTTCACATCTTAGGCTAGGTTCACATTGCGTTAGTGCAATCCGTTTAGCGCATACGCTAACGGAATGCGCTAACACAATGTACAAAAAGGGATTGCGTTTAGCGATCCCGCTAGCGCAGATGCCCGATCTGCGCTAGCGAGAACGGACCCAAAAATGCTACAAGCAGCGTTCGAGGTCCATCAGAAAATAACGGGACATCGCTAACGCATGCCAAAAATGGCATACGTTAGCGATGCGTTAGATACATTGCGGTCAATGGGTGCGCTAACGGATCCGTTACATAGCGTTAGTTGCGCCATGTAACGGATTCCGTCAGCGGACACCCACTAACGCAATGTGAACCCAGCCTTAGATTTCATTGCCATCGAATATTCAAGACACTTAAATGTTAAGCTAACCATAGACATAAATACATTTTATTTTTACCAAAACAGATTTTAGGTGTCTGCTCCATGTATCTGCCATTACATGATCATGGCCTTTTGCTTTATGCAAAATATAATCTGTCGGAATTAACACTTACTGTCTTAACAGCCCATAAATGTTTTAGCTGACAAGGGCCAAAGTTATGATCAACTGCTTAGTCTTTCATCAGCTGTTGACTTAAAATCTTGTGTCTCTTTCCAGCTTTGAGAAGTATTATCATCACAGACCTTTATTCGGACAACCACCTTTTCCACTACAGCATATGGATTGTTTAAAGTGAATAATCCCCACGCTTAAAAAAAGTTGAATTATTCACGTTGCTCTCTGAAAGATGTTATCCATGCCTTTACTTATGCAATCTGTTTTCACTGTCAAAAAAAGTAGCTGTTTTAATATATATATGCAAATGAGCTTCAAGTGCTTTTGGTATGTTAAAGCACTTCCCAGGCCTCTACCTCCCTGGCACTATTCCCTGCAGAGCTCTACCTATGTCTGCTTCACTGACAGCTCAATGATTTGACTGCACAGTCAAGTGAGCTGCCAGTTAAGCACAGAGAGGTGGGATTGGGCAGGGAATAAAGATGGAAAGGCAAAGGCTTGGGAAATGCTTTCATATGTGGAGAAAACTGAAAGGGCTTTTACCACAAACAAGAGACATTTTAATTAATATATCTTAGAGTAAAAATAATTTCCACATTTGGAATGTGTTACAAAAAAATAATTGTTGAATGGCTGTGTCTGACCGTACAGGAAAATGGTCTGATCACACCACAGCTCCTGGGCAGGGGAGGAAGCAAAGAAAAGTATACAGACAGGACCGCCTGGGTCTCCTGGGCAGGGGAGGGAAGCAAAAGAGAGTATACCGACAGGAAAGCAGGGGGTCACAGCTTATTCTTTTTGTGAGGTAAAGCAAATTTTTAAACATGCAGGGAAATGTATTTCCTTACAGCTGTGATCCCCTGCAGTAATGTCTGTGTAAGGATATGGACAGAGCGAATGCATTTCCCCATTCAGAAACAAGTTCATTGTTGAAATGTAAGACCCACTTTTCATGTAGCACACTGGCATGTAAGGCTACTTTCATACTAGCGGCGTCGGTGTCGGCCCGTCGCAGTGCGTCGGGCCGACGTACCGACGCATCCTGTGACAACGCAGCACAACGGGTGCAGCGGATGCATTATTACAACGCATCCGCTGCACCATTGTGAGTTGCGGGGAGGAGGGGGTGGAGTTCCGGCCGCGCATGCGCGGTCAGAAATGGCGGACACGACGCACAAAAAACATTATATGTAACGTTTTTTGTTCCAACGGTCCGCCACAACATGATGCAACCGTCGCACGATGGTTGCGACGTGTGGCAATGTGTAGCAATGCGTCGCTAATATTAGTCTATGGGGAAAAAACGCATCCTGCAGCCAACTTTGCAGGATGCGTTTTTTCACCAAAACGACACATTGCGACGTGCGTCGTACGACACTAGTGTGAAAGTAGCCTAACAGTACAAGACCAGTGCTTCGCCTGTGGCTACCGGCAAGCGTCACGTTACATCTGGATACTCTTTTGCTTCCTCCTCTGCCTAGGAGCTGTGGTACGTTCAGACCAATTTCCTTCACGGTCAGACACAGCCATTACACAGTACATAGCAGGGACACAGTTATAACATTATCTCAGTACAGGAACATTTTTTAATACATCCAATTGAGGAACTTATTTTTGTTGCATGATCTGTTGATTACAGTGTACTTTGTTCTTCAGAAAACCCTGTAAAGCCTCATTTGCATATAAATTAAAACAGCTATTTTTGCAACAAATTACAAAAGTAAAGATGTGGATGACATTATCTTTCAGAGACCAATATGTCCTTGTAAACAGTTGGGGGGAGGGGCAGTGGGGATCCTGCTAACAGATTCCCATTAAAGATACAGTAGATAGTTACTAGTGATGAGTGAACGTGCCTGGATAAAGTGTTATCCGAGCATTCTAAGGTGCTAACCGATTGTCTTCGGCGTGCTCAAAAAATGTATTTGAGTCCCCGCGCCTGTATGTCTCTTGTTTGTTCAACAGCTGCAGCACATGCAGGGATTGCCTAACAAACAGTCTCAGCATGTGTTGCGGCTGTCAAACAGCCATGAGACATACAGGCGCAGGGACTCAAAGAAATTTTTCGAGCACGTTGAAGACACTCGGATAGGCACCCAAGCATGCTCGCTCATCACTGATAGTTACTTACCATTTCATAAAATACACTTCCAATTACTTTGGCACTGCTCTCCAAACAGCCTGCTGAACATTCATATCTTTAAAAAAAAAAGGCATTTTACAAAAAGAAATAATTTCATAATATTTTATGTTTACTTTAGTGTATGTCAAATTCTTTCTAATGAGAATGTTTGCACCATTAACACAATTCACGGAATGTTAAGGTCTCCAATTTCTTGCAATACTACTTAAATATATTATCATGACTTGTTTGCAAAATTCACAATAGTCCACAATATACAGTGGGGAAAATACATATTTGATACCAATTTTGCAAGCTTTCCCACCTATTAAGAATGGAGAGTTCTGTGATTTTTATCATAGGTACACTTCAAATGTGAAAGACAGAATCTTAACAAAATCACATTGTTTGATTTTTACATAATTAATTTGCATTTTATTGCACAAAATAAGTATTTGATTCAATAGGGAAACAGAACGTAATATTTGGCACAGAAAACTTTGTTTGCAATTACAGAGGTCAGACGTTTCCTGCAGTTCTTGACCAAGTTTGTACACACTGCAGTAGGGATTTTGCCCCACTCCTCCATACAGATGCTCTCCAGATCTTTCAGGTTTAGTGGCTTTCAATGGGCAACATTGAATTTCAGCTCCCTCGAAAGAATTTCTATTGGGTTTAGGTCTGGAGACTGGCTAGACCACTCCAGGACCTTGAAATGCTTCTTATGGAGCCACTCCTTAGTTGCTCTGGCTGTGTGTTTCAGGTCCTTTGTAATGCTAGTCACTTCTCACGGTTAAGCTGTGAGTCAGAGTGGTCAGGGAGTCCAAGGTCAGAAGCCAGGAGGGTACATCATAAACAGAAGGAAGAGACAAAAGCATAGTCAGGTAATGTTCTGAGGTCAGAGTACAGGGATGATAACGAATCAGAGCTGAAGGGGTTAAACAGGTGGCTGGTCAGAATGAAGTCCAAGGACAGGCAACAGATCAAGCATATAGAACTCAAGGCACAGGAAGCACAATCCTCACAAGATGAATGTACGTCTGGCAGTGGTCTGGGAGAAGCTGCCTAATTAAGTAAGCATGGCCATTGTTAGGTGTCGAGTTCCTGCCTCTGCACAGGGGGAATCTCGAACCATCTCTGCTGCGGTCTCCCATTCTTCTCCAGCCACAGTGGAGTCTGCTCAGCAGAGACGTCGTTCCTAGCATCTTGCTCAGTCTCACTCTGTGCTTAGGATTACTGCTGCTTTGCCTGCTTCTGCCATTGAAGCCAGTGCTGGGCAGCGGCGAGCAGATGCTTTTGGGATCTAAGTCCTGCTTTTTCCCTTCTGAGCATGCCCAGGGTGAGATCTCCCATTAGAGATCGAGGGTCACATGCTCAGATGCTGCAGCGGTTCCCATTGGTCCTTTGTTGGAAGGTCCTGAATGTGCTGCAGCTATATAAGCTGCGCATGACCGCACGGCCATGCGCTAGTGTACATTTGTAAACGTGTGTGTGTTGTGAGTGAAAGCCGTTCATTAAAATCCCCTCCCTATTGGATGACTGTTCGCGGAAGGTGGGTGATTGCTATCTAGCACCCGACTTAGCTACCAGCACGTTACACACCATACAGTGTCTAATTGCTGTGACCGCCAGTGCGGCGCCGTGCGCTTTTACAGCGCTTTCCTGACCCAAGTCTGGGTGGTTAGTGGCGTCCACCAGTGCGGCACCGCATGCACTCTCGTGCATCTTTTATTATTTCTTTGGTTACGCTGACACCCCATTAGCGGTGTCGAGCGCAAGTAGTCTAGTCGGACTCGGATCCCAAGTCTTGGGACTGAGCTTGGTGACTCCTTGCTTGCGCTCTTGTGTGCGGTACCGCAGCCCTGTGACTTAACAGGGTTCGCTTCCTTCACACAGGGTGAAGTTAACCCGTGTGTGTTTTCACATTGTACCGCCATATAGTCCGTCATTACTTGGCAGCAGGTTCCATCTCTGCACGGTGGACCCCGGGCTGCGAGTGCACCTTAATCTATCTTATTATTTGGTGCATTCCGCTAGCCCTAACAGCCATTACCTGGGTTAGTTGAACACCTGATACAGCCAACGCCTCCCAGTCACAGATTGGCTAGTCGAGCTGTCAGCACACCCCTGAACCAGACTGGATGATCATGCTGTCATTCAAAGTACAGACAGCTTCAGCATGCCCCTGTACCAGATTGGATGGCCGAGCTGTCAGTAAATGCATCCCAGACACCCTGAGGGGTGGAACCATGACATCATTGTCATGCTGGAAGACCCAGCCATCACCCATCTTCAATGTTCTTACTGAGAGAGGGAGGTTATATAAACCTACATAAAATCCGTGGCCAAAACGGAAAATAGCCCCCTAGTGGCTGATTTATGTATACCGAAAAAGAGTTTGCTCAGCAAGAGCAGCACGATCTGAAATTAATAAGATCTAGTAAATAGTGGGCGACCTCATAGAAGCCCATGTGCGATAATATCTCCCAAAGCAGACCGCAAAAACAACGAGGGGGTTTATATGATAAACAAGTTAATTTTATTAAACATATATAATATACAAAATGGAGACAGAGTTGCAAAAGCAATGTATATGGATGGAAAGCAGCTAAAAGAATATGGCACCGAAAAGATGACACAAGTTGGTGCCAAAAGAGAAAAAAGTATACACGTCTCAGAGGACGCGGCTGCACACATGAATTGGAGAGAGGTTAACCACTGATATAATGTCTGGTTAGTAGTTAATTTGTATAATCAATAATTACATGCTGTTAAAGACTTTAAGATTCTCTAGTCTCTCTCTAGTTCACCTTAATCTATCTTATTATTTGGTGCGTTCCGCTAGCCCTAACAGCCATTACCTGGGTTAGTTGAACACCTGATACAGCCAACGCCTCCCAGTCACAGATTGGCTAGTCGAGCTGTCAGCACACCCCTGAACCAGACTGGATGGTCATGCTGTCATTCAAAGTACAGACAGCCTCAGCACGCCCCTGTACCAGATTGGATGGTCGAGCTGTCAGTAAATACATCCCAGACACCCTGAGGGGTGGAACAATGACATCATTGTCATGCTGGAAGACCCAGCCATGACCCATCTTCAATGTTCTTACTGAGAGAGGGAGGTTGTTGGCCAAAATCTCGAGAAACATGACCCCATCCATTCTCCATTCAATACGGTGCAGTCTTCCTGTCCACGTTGCAGAAAAGCACCCCAAAGGTATAATGTTGCCCTCTCAATTGTTCACGGTTGGGACGGTGTTCTTGCAATTGTACTCATCCTTCTTCTTCCTCCAAACACGGCGAGTGGAGTTAACACCAAAGAGTTCTATTTTGGTCTCTTCTGACCTCTCTCATGCCTCCTCTGGATCATAGAGATGGTCATTGGCAAACATTAAAATAGCCAGGACATGTGTTGGTGTGAACAAGGTGACCTTACGTGCCCTGCAGAATTTTAATCCATGACGGCATATTGTGTTACTAATGGTAATGTTTGAGACTGTGGTCCCAGCTCTCTTCAGGAAATTAACCTTGTCCTCTTATGTAGTCCTGGATTGATTCCTGACCTTTCTCAGAATCATCCTTACCCCTCGAGGCAAGAACTTGCATGGAGCCCCAGACCAAGGAATATTGACAGTCATTTTCCGTTTCTTTTTTAATAATTGTGCCAACAGTTGTTGCCTTCTCATCAAGCTGCTTTCCTACTGTCCTGATCCCATCCCAGCCTTGTGCAGGTCTACAATTTTGTCCCTGGTGTCCTTAAACAGCGTTTTGGCCTTGGCCGTGATGGAGAGGTTGGTTAATGATTGATTGAGTTTATGGACCGGTGTCTTTTATACAGGTAACGTGTTTAAACAGGTGCAATTAATACAGGTTATGAGTGCAGAGTAGGAGGGCTTCTTAAAGAAAAACTAACAGGTCTGTGAGAACCAGAATTCTTGCTGGTTGATAGGTGATCAAATACTTATTTCATCCAATAAAATGCAATTAATTATGTAAAAATCATACAATGTGATTTTCTGGTTTTTATTTTTAGATTCTGTCTCTCACAGTTAAAGTGTACCTACGATAAAAATGACAGACCTCTGCATTCTGTGTACATGGGAAAACTTGCAAAATCGGCAGCGTATCAAATACTTATTTTTCCCACTATACATCACAACCATTGGGTGGCTAACAAGAGGTCTACTTGTCAATGGATTTTTCTTGGGACTGTGAAGCTAAATCTAAGAAAATTACTGGTTTTCACTCTTTAAACATTATATAGAGTTCGAGACTTTGCTGCTAGGATTCCCTAAGTTGCAACCTTAGTCTCTGTTAAGAAAAGCTGACATATTGATTTCCATATGTGCTAATAAAATTAGAACCAAAAGTATAATCTGAAAGGCCTGAGGTCTGGAAAACAGAGTTTCCTCACAAAAGTAGACAGAAAGAGGGTCAGGACAGGTGAACAAGGTCAGTTTACTAGTCTGGTCGGTAAATTAATGGAGAAACCAGAAGTACATCTTCAAACAGAAGCCTAAGGAACTTTACTGCTTGGGCGCCAATGTCCCAAAAAATGCTTATGGTGACCGATCATTGGCTTGTGGTAGCTGAGACCCATGAGGAAATGAGAAGAATGCTGTGCATCAAGGCTGAGGAAAGGATGGGCACAGAAGAGAAGGAAGAGAGGAGCAGCTGTGAGAAAGACAGTAGCCAGTGAAGGCAACCGTCTCAACTAAAAGTGCAAATGCATAAACAAAGAAGGTAGTTGCACAATCAAATAAGTATGAATATAACATTCATTATTAATGCAAAAGAAGAACAAAAAGCTCCAGGGACATTTAAAACTATAGAACGTCAAAGCCTGTAGAAGTAAGCATGGCAAGCATGGCTGAAAAAGAAACAAAACACATTTGCCTTGTTTCCATGTACAGGCTTTCAGGTGTTCTAAACATAGTATTCCCATGCAGAGTTTTACAATATTTCAATTATCGCTAATAACTAGTGATGAGCGAGTATGCTCGTTACTCGAGTTTCTCTGAGCATGCTCGGATGGTCTCCGAGTATTTTGCCGTGCTCGGAGATTTAGTTTATGTCAACGCAGTTGCATGATTTGCGGCTGCTAGAGAGCTTGAACACATGTGGGGGTTGCCTGTTTGTTAGGAAATCACCACATGTATTCAGGCTGTCTAGCAGCTTCAAATCATGCAGCTGCATCGACATAAACTAAATCTCCAAGCATAGCGAAATACTCGGAGACCACTCGAGCATGCTCAGAAAAACTCGAGTAACGAGCATACTCGCTCATCATTAGTCATAACTCATATGTTATCTTTCCAGCTTGTTTGTTATTAAATTGTCAATTTGGGCAGTAGCTATCTTGTTCTGCCCTTCTTGTGACAGTTGTGGGACACAGGCACACCTTTTAACTATTCCTTAATGTATCCTGGTTTTCAATGTCCGTGGATGTTGTGTTTTATTTGCTATGCACCTTTTGATATTAAAGATTGTTAAGTTATATATTCATAGTTATATGGATGTGCACTGGCTTTCTTTGCTCATATTTGTAGTGTTTTAGTTGAAATTTGCATTCCAATGCATCTGCACACCGGTAGCGCTCCATGTATTGTCATTTATCCTGTGACCACTTTTCTTTTTCTATCACAAGGTGCTACATCTTATAGCATAGAAAACTCCTGGCAAGGTATGTCATTTTTTTCTAAAGCTGGACATCTTGCTTTACATATTCAAGAATATGTAAAGTCAGGAAGAAATCTAAAGATGGAGGCATCTGTATTTGAAACTCTTCACAGAAAAGACAGAAAACATCTTCTTGTAGTAAGTTAAGCTTTTTGTTGGTATAACAGAGCAAAATATTAGAGAACATAGAAAATGCTGCATCAGGTTTGCTACTTGGGCACATGACTAAATACATCACATTCCAAAGAATAAGGAGACTATATACAAAATGGAAATACATTGTGTCCTGTACTTATAAAACATGTTTTCAAAGATTCCTTTGAATTATTACACCGTTAACACGTGTGAGATTAAAGCGCACACGTCTAAGAAAAAGAAGAGCCTAATCTACCTGAATATTGTATAAATAAAAGTAACATCTATATTATTGTACTAGTAACGATGTAAAAAAAAACATTAAACGGGTATTCTTAAATTCTTAGGGTGCTTTTATGAGTTAGACACCATGAAAATAAGCAAGTTTGCAATTGACTTGCTTTTCCTATCTGCCATAATTCTCCAGTAATGAAAACTTTTATCTTCTATAGTCTACAGCTGGTTTCCATGGAACTTGGCTGAGAGTGTGCAGTAGATACATGCAAGAGAGAAGTTAATGCTCGACATTCCAGTCACGTCTCTCCAGCCCATTGATTTCTATAGAGAGGTTTGTTGCTCATCTCCCTCCCCATCACTTCCTCTCCCTCTCATCTTCTGAAGAAATACAGTTATCAATCATCAGCTCTACAACTTTCAGAGCAGGTCTGCTTCTCACAGCTCTATCCTCTTGCTGTCTCTGCTATTTACAGTTAGGGCCAGAAATATTTGGACAGTGACACAATTTTTGCGAGTTGGGCTCTGCATGCCACCACATTGGATTTGAAATGAAACCTCTACAACAGAATTCAAGTGCAGATTGTAACATTTAATTTGAAGGGTTGAACAAAAATATCTGATAGAAAATGTAGGAATTGTACACATTTCTTTACAAACACTCCACATTTTAGGAGGTCAAAAGTAATTGGACAAATAAACATAACCCAAACAAAATATTTTTATTTTCAATATTTTGTTGCAAATCCTTTGGAGGCAATCACTGCCTTAAGTCTGGAA
This sequence comes from Ranitomeya imitator, assembly GCF_032444005.1. Taxonomy (NCBI): domain Eukaryota; kingdom Metazoa; phylum Chordata; class Amphibia; order Anura; family Dendrobatidae; genus Ranitomeya; species Ranitomeya imitator. The sequence continues at coordinate 460,793,285 of NC_091287.1, read as the reverse complement.
CCCATGGACATCACCAAATGCTGGGTTTCCTCCTTCTTAATGCTTTGCCAGGCCTTTACAGCCGCAGCCTTCAGGTCTTGCTTGTTTGTGGGTCTTTCCGTCTTAAGTCTGGATTTCAGCAAGTGAAATGCATGCTCAATTGGGTTTAGATCTGGAGATTGACTTGGCCATTGCAGAATGTGCCACTTTTTGGCACTCATGAACTCCTGGGTAGCTTTGGCTGTATGCTTGGGGTCATTGTCCATCTGTACTATGAAGCGCCGTCCAATCAACTTTGCAGCATTTGGCTGAATCTGGGCTGAAAGTATATCCCGGTACACTTCAGAATTCATCCGGCTACTCTTGTCTGCTCTTATGTCATCAATAAACACAAGTGACCCAGTGCCATTGAAAGCCATGCATGCCCATGCCATCACGTTGCCTCCACCATGTTTTACAGAGGATGTGGTGTGCCTTGGATCATGTGCCGTTCCCTTTCTTCTCCAAACTTTTTTCTTCCCATCATTCTGGTACAGGTTGATCTTTGTCTCATCTGTCCATAGAATACTTTTGCAGAACTGAGCTGGCTTCTTGAGGTGTTTTTCTGCAAATTTAACTCTGGCCTGTCTATTTTTGGTATTGATGAATGGTTTGCATCTAGATGTGAGCCCTTTGTATTTACTGTCATGGAGTCTTCTCTTTACTGTTGACTTAGAGACAGATACACCTACTTCACTGAGAGTGTTCTGGACTTCAGTTGATGTTGTGAACGGGTTCTTCTTCACCAAATTAAGTATGCGGCGATCATCCACCACTGTTGTCATCCGTGGACGCCCAGGCCTTTTTGAGTTCCCAAGCTCACCAGTCAATTCCTTTTTTCTCAGAATGTACCCAACTGTTGATTTTGCTACTCCAAGCATGTCTGCTATCTCTCTGATGGATTTTTTCTTTTTTTTCAGCCTCAGGATGTTCTGCTTCACCTCAATTGAGAGTTCCTTTGACCGCATGTTGTCTGCTCACAGCAACAGCTTCCAAATGCAAAACCACACACCTGGAATCCACCCCTGGCCTTTTAACTACTTCATTGATTACAGGTTAACGAGGGAGACGCCTTCAGAGTTAATTGCAGCCCTTAGAGTCCATTGTCCAATTACTTTTGGTCCCTTGAAAAAGAGGACGCTATGCATTACAAAGCTATGATTCCTAAACCCTTTCTCCGATTTGGATGTGGAAACTATCATATTGCAGCTGGGAGTGTGCACTTTCAGCCCATATTATATATATAATTGTATTTCTGAACATGTTTTTGTAAACAGCTAAAATAACAAAACTTGTGTCACTGTCCAAATATTTCTGGCCCTAACTGTATGTCTGGATTTCTGTGCTTGTTCAAATGCCCTGTTATTTTTATATGTAAATACAATGATAAAAATGTACTCCCCCGAATAAACTACTGATAGATGAATTTGGTGCCACAAATCCTGTGCTAGGCTTTATAGTTCTACTTATCCTATAGCTCTGCTACTCACCAGAGCTGTCACTTAAGGAGGAGCGCCCACACTACTGGACACCATAAGTAAGGAAACTTAGGAGAATGCATTGCTCTGAGCTGCTCAAGAGACAACTTGAGAATACCCGTTTCATCAACTTAGTAACAGGATAAGCAACTTTCCCTATTACATGATATGTCCGCTGTTTGATTACCTGTTACATGTTGTGCCTTTACATTGATCCCGCAATCTGACTTCACAAGATACTATCTGAGCTGCAAATTAAAAACAAATCATAAATACAATATTACAATTGATATTCCACAAGAGACTTTTGTTAAATACTTATAGTTCATAGAGTAGGGCTACGTTCACTCATCCATTTGAACACTCCACTTGTCTATTCCATTTTGAGAAACAGTCACGCGGACCTAGGGCCCAATTAATGGAAGCGGAATTCCGCTAATCACTTTTAAAAGTCGTAACATTTTTTCGTAAACCAAAGTCGTGCAAAAATTTAGTGAGTTTTGGCCTTTTCACCCCCATTTTGCTCAGCTACGCAAAAATAGGTGGACTGGAGCAGTATGGGGGAGTGACGCTACAGACTATTAATTCATGATAAGCAGTGGCATTACATATACCGTTACTCCAGTTCCTTATGGCACATGCTTTTCAGACACACCTAATTAATTAACAAGTGTTTGCCTCTTAATGAATCAGGAGTGTCTGATTCCAACATGTCCCCGCACCAGAATCAGCATGAACATCATTGATGATTCGGGGCCCTAATGTCCAAAATGGAACTGTTGTAAAAGTCATGTGAACAGAAGCAGAGGGACAACATGATGTATTATGGGTTCACCCTACTCTACATTTTGTGCCTGTTATTAGAACAGGAAAGCATGAAGCTCCGTGAAGACCATGAGTTGTATGCAACCTTATTTGAAGCTCCTAACCTGCCATCTTGGTTTGTGTTTTATTTGCAAACAACCTTTTTTTTCCTTCCTAATGATATGTACAATAATGACAACAATGTCTAACAATCAATTAAAAATGGAACATTACATGTTCAGCTGCAGCTGTCCTGTTACGACTCCCACCGGATATTGATGTCAGCTGTTCAGTGGGGGGAAACGGCTACGAGAGCATAAGAGCAGCGCCCAGGTGAGTATACAATTTTTTTTTAATTATGCCCCTGGGCTTATTGATTTTTATTGGTAAAACTATAGAAAACAGCTCCAATATAAATTTAGGATTTAAAAAAAGAATATTAGTACAATTGACTAAGTGTCTTAGAACTCACATGCATTATTTAGGTATTGGCTCTCATTAAGGAAACTGAACGCAGCTTAGCGAGGTACTGGCTCTCGGTAAAAAGCCTGGTGGAGTATGGAGTTGTATTACCAATGTTCAATGAGAATGCATGCAAAAAAGGAGAAAGCTGTATCAAGGCTGTCTTCATTAGCCAAATCCTGCTCTTCACTAAAAAAGGTATAAGTAAACCTTAATAATAGGGTTGAGCGACTTTTAGTTTTTCAGGGTCGAGTCGGGTTTCACGAAACCCGACTTTCTCAAAAGTCGGGTCTAGTGAAATCAGCCGATCCTATTGCAAAGTCGGGGTCGGGGATCAGCCGAAACTCGAAACCCAATGTAAGTCTATGGGTTTTTTTGTTTTTTTTTACATTTCCTTCAGGGCGATGTAGCAGAAAAGCCGGTAATTCAATCACCGGCTTTTCATTTCTCCTGCCAAAACCCGAAATGATATGAGACATGGTTTATATATACAGTAAACCATGTCATATCCCCTTTTTTTTGCATATTCCACACTACTAATGTTAATAGTGTGTATGTGCAAAATTTCGACGCTCTAGCTCTTAAATTTAAGGATTAAATCGTGGAAAAAATCGGCGTGGGCTCCCGCGCAATTTTCTCCGCCAGATTAGTAAAGCCAGTGACTGAGGGCAGATATTAATAGCCTGGAGAGGGTCCACGGTTATTGCCCCCCCTGGCTAAAAACACCTGCCCCCAGCCACCCCAGAAAAGGCACATCTGTAAGATGCGCCTATTCTGGCACTTGGCCACTCTCTTCCCATTCCCGTGTAGCGGTGGGATATGGGGTAATGAAGGGTTAATGCCACCTTGCTATTGTAAGGTGACATTAAGCCAGATTAATAATGGAGAGGCGTCAATTCTGACACCTATCCATTATTAATCCATTTGTATGAAAGAGTTGAAAAAAACACACACACAATATTAAAAAGTATTTTAATGAAATAAACACACCGTTTGTTGTAATATTTTATTGTACGCTCAATCCACTCGTAAATCCATCTGAAGGGGTTAAAATATTTTACAGCCAGGAGCTCTGCTAATAATGATGCGCCCCCTGCTGGATGTCCCTGGAGCGTGGGAAAAGTTCCAAGGCTCGAGGTCATATGAAGACATCCAGCAGGGGGCGCATCACCGCGAATGAAGGTAACTATAGGTCATTGACCTACATTACCTTCATTCGCTGGGGTTTACAGCCACAAGCACAGCTGCATTAGCAGAGCTTGTGGCTGTAAAATATTTTAACCCCTTCAGATAGATTTACAACGTGGGACGTTACAGATCTACGGAAGGTATGGATATTTTTGGTATATTATTTTTTATTTGTTACAGAGCGAGGGTCTTCAGCGAGTGGATTAAGCGTACAATAAAATATTAAAACAACCTGTGTTTTTATTTCATTAAAATACTTTTTAATAATGTGTGTGTGTTTTTTTAACCATTTAATGCAATTAATAATGAATTGACGCCTCTCCATTATTAATCTGGCTTAATGTCACCTTACAATAGCAAGGTGACATTAACCCTTCATTACCCCATATCCCACCGCTACATGGGAATGGGAAGAGAGTGGCCAAGTGCCAGAATAGGCACATCTTCCAGATGTGCCTTTTCTGGGGTGGCTGGGGGCAGATGTTTTTAGCCAGGGGGGGAGCAAAAACCATGGACCCTCTACAGGCTATTAATATCTGCCCTCAGTCATTGGCTTTACTACTCTGAAGAAAATTGCGCAGGAGCCCATGCCGATTTTTTCCGCCATTTAACCCTTAAATTTAAGAGCTAGAACGCTGAAATTTTGCACATACACACTACTATCATTAGTAGTGTGGAATATTCAAAAAAGGGGGATATGACATGGTTTACTGTATGTAAACCACGTCTCAAATCATGTCGGGTTTTGGCAGGAGAAATGAAAAGCTGGTAATTGAATTACCGGCCTTTCTGCTATATCGCGCTGAAGTTAATATAAATATATATATATGTGTCTGAATTACATATATATATATATATATATATATATATATATATAAAACGAAACCCGACTTTTAAGTAGAGGTCGCCGACCGCCGACTTTTGAAATGTGCCGAACTGTTTCGCTCAACCCTACTTAATAAGTTGCCTGCAAGATAGATGTCTGACTTGACTAATAGTCAAGTTGCAAGGCTACTATAAGGGTATGTGCACTCTTATAGAAAATTCTGCTGCAAATCCTGATGTGTTGGTATAAAAAATGCTGCATAAAATGTGGGCTTTGCTGTGTTTTTTGTTGCACTTTTACATGTGTTTATGTTGCTGATTTTTCCCCACTCATTTAGTATGAGTGAAATCTGCAGCAAAAACACAGAAATAATTACACACGCTGCAGGTCGAAACCTTTTACAAATATCAAAAGAAAAATAAAGCAACATGTGCATTATATTTCACAATTCTTATTTACTTTTCTATTGCTAGGAATTCGTTCAGGTTTTGTGGCAAAACTGCTCAGAAAAAATGGAAAAAAGTTATCAAAACACAACATGTGCACAGACCAGGCAGATGCTGGGATTTTATAGCTTAAACTTCTTGAAGCATGATAGTAGCAGAACGTTCGGCTACAAAATCAGCCGCAACTAAGCTAAGTAAGAACATACGGACTTAAAGGGAATCTGTTAGCAGGATTTTGCTATGTAATCTGAAGACAACAGGAGGTAAAGGCCAAAACAGATTTCATAGATGTGTCACATGTAAGGCTCTGTGCTGCTGTTTACTTACAATGAAGATTTTATCACTAGGAGATTCTAGACTGACTCCACCACCTCCTGCGATAAGCAGCTAACTGTCTATAGACTATGTGCATACACAGCCAGGCGTGGGCGGGGTTAGCTTTCTTCAGTTCTGCTACACACAAAATCTAAAAACTCTGATTGCGTCACAATTTCTGCACCCTGTAATCTAAGTAATACATTGTTGAAATCAGGGTCTCTTTTCTTACATTATGCTGCTCTCAGATGAGGTAACAAAACATGTTGACAGATTCCCTTTATAGGGTAGTTACCTTCAGTAGGTGGCACAAATGAGAGTTTTCTTTTCTTTGGGAGAAAGAAACATGAAATTTGCCTTTCTCAAGAAGCCTTGCTTATAAAACTCAATTGATCTCGTTAAAAACTTTAATACATTACCAAGGGCATAGCTTTCAGTTAGGGTGCTTTCACATTGTGTTCGGTGGCCACATAAGGGCACACATCCGAACTCCATCATATAAAGGGATCCTGACGTCTGCACTGACAGGGCCATAGACTGTAGTGATGCAGAATGCGCAAACGTGCACTCTATGATCTACATCATTTTTGTAGGACTCCGCCTTCTGTAGGCGTGAACTCCTGAAAATGGTACATGGCAAAGCGCATATTCATTCTGCCATCACCATTACAGTCTATGGTCCCATTGGTGAAGACATCCAGATCCCGTTTTGCGGGGGGTCAGAAGTAAAATCCGATGGGGCCAATGAACGCAATGTGAAAGCACCCTTAGCCAAAACCCGATTAGGGCCATATTTCCCTGAAGCAGCTTCCTGCTGTTGAGCGCTTGTCTTGGCTAGTAATTCTATTCATGTTGGAAGGTTCTTTAAATTATTTGAAATTGACTTAAAAAAAGTTAGCTCCCTAATTTAGCTGGCACCAGTGAGATCATTTTCTTTTCTCTGCGAGCTAATTTACCTAGATTGATTAGCTAATACCAAGATATTGCATGAGAATCTACAGAAAATCTGTTGCACCGCCAGTCAAACAAAAACACAAGTATAATGGACATATCTAATTTGGATACAACTATCAACAGGCAATTAGGTAAAAAATCATGCTACAAAAAAAATCTAACGACTAAGCAGTAATAGAGGAGAATATGAATGCATAACTGGAGTTGAGAGTTACGACAATATGTAATGAAGACTCTAGTGTGGCAGTAGGATGCAGAACTCACACATTTGCTCCGTGCTGATGACTTCATTGTTATCATAGCTGGCAGTCCTGGTGGAACTCGTTGGCGAGTGAGTCCTCGCTCTACTTTGAGAAGTGGTGTCAAGTGCCTTTGTACGTTGTCTCTCTATCTCATTGGTTTCTTCTTCAGGCTCAGGAATAGGATAGTGAAAATCTGATCCATCTGCCAAAGGGTAAATAAAATCATGTGGCTATACACCAGACATCTATACTTTATAAATATATATAAAATATTGGTTAGGGTTAAATGCTATTTCGTAGCATTTTTAAAAAGATGTTACATCTGAGCTTGTGTGAAGAAATGTATGTTGGGAATCGGCCCAGAAGTACACTCAAGTGACCTTGTTTGATCTCTAGGAACAAGCATGGCCAGACCAGTAATAAGCATCTTCCCTACACGACTGCCAACTGTGTAAATCTCAACCTAATTACTAGTTGTGGTTTAAAAAAAGAAGACTCTGGTTCACTGGAGACTGAGGTAAGACCACCAAACTATTTCTCCAGGGGACATCAAGATGGCCATTAATCCTCATGTCAGGAGGCATGACTCCAGTGTTGAAATGTTTTACAAAATATGGATTATTCTGCATGAATACACAGAGATACCAGATACACGGCCCTTTCACAGCAATAGGTAAATATTATTATCCATTAAAAAGTGCCAAGTGAGGTCGACAAACAATACCTTGCAGGTTATTTTTACATTTTGCCTATTCAATGAACTGATTCACATGAACTGTGTGTTTATGACCATAAAAAGAGATTAGACATAATCTCTAGTTAGTCATAGACATAATTTCAGTTATTTCACACTTTTTTGTTAAGTGTATAATTCCACATGTGTTAATTCATAGTTTTGATGCTTTCAGTGTGAATGTACAATTTTCATATCATGAAAATACAGAAAAATCTTAAAATGAGAAGGTGTGTCCAAACTTTTGGTCTGTACTGTATTTTACATCATAACCAAAATTCATAAATCACTCATCAATCCTCCAGGACGACCCATTGTGGCCGCTACTGATTTCATACTGTCTCTACTCTCCATTTACCTAGAGAAAATACTTATACCTCTGATTAAACACACACGATCCTTGAAATCGGACAATTCATACAGATCTTTCACAATCAACCCCCAGTTTCCCTTGAGGGCATACTGGTGACCCCTGACGTTAATAGTCTTTACATCTCAATTTCACATGACAAGGGTTTTGAGGCGTTCTCCCACTTACTCTCTACCTCTGAGAAGCAGGATGACTCCATACAATTTTTACTAAACCTTTTATCCATGGTTTTACACAGGAACTTTTTTTTATTCACAGATACTTGGTACCTCCAGACATGCGGGACCACTATGGGCTCCAATGTAGCCCCAACGTATGCTAATGCCTATTTGAATTTATTTCAAGAACAGTACGTCTACACTCTTTTTACAATTTGCTAACTGTTGGTTAAGATATATAGCGGACCACTTCTGCATCTGGTCAGATCCCCTTGAAACTCTTAACACCTTTTTTACCACACTTAATGCTGTTAGACATGAACTTACTTTCACCCTCAAACATGACTTCCATCAAATTCCATTTCTAGATACACTTGTACTAAAAAATCCAGACAGCAGGCTCTCCACTGACCTTTCTTCCAAGCCAACAGACTGGAGCAACTTACTACATTTCACCAGTTGCCACCTCAGGTCCACAAAGAATAACCTTCCAAAATCACAATTCCAAAGGGTCCTAAGGATAGTATCCACAAAAACTCTATTGCCCACTAGATGGCGTGACATGTCCAACAGGTTGAAGGACAGACAGTACCCCCTCTCTACTTGAACAAGAGACTGACTGGATCTTGTCCATGCCACCGCCGTGTACATCTATCATCAAGTGCGACTGCATGCCTTCTGCATTCATGCCCAAGATCCACAGACTCATCCATAAACATTGGCCGCTACTGCCCCTAGCCTATCCCTCCTTTGAGGCTTTCAAAGAACCTGTTCTAATGTAGAACAGGAGACCCTGTAACATCAAGGATACTCTCATCAGAGCTGACTTGGGCAGCACGACATGTATACCTACACAACAATTTCAACGCACCAGGAAGACAGGCACTTTCTTTGTCTTATTTGCGTTGCCCACTTGAATAAAGTCCAGTGAAGTACATTACCCTAGAACAGGGCAATCATTTCCAATCAAGGAATACTGCACATGGAAGTCCAAATTCGTAATCTATGTCATTAAGTGCCCCTGCGTGCTCTCTATGTGGATGAAACAATTACAACATGTCAGGGATCATATAGCTAGTCATATATCTACAATTCGATGTTGCAAAAGTTGGCTACCCATTCCTTCACATTGCTCCACAGCTCTACACACCATATCACAATTATGGTTCTAAGTCCTGGAGAAGGTCCCTAGGCCAGAGGTGTCAAACTGTATTCCTCAAGGGCTGCAGACAGGTCATGTTTTCAGGATTTCCTTGTACTGCACAGGTGATAATTTAATCACCTACACACATAATGATTACAGCACCTTGTGCAAAGCTAAGGAAATCTTGAAAACACGCATGATTTGCGGCCCTCGAGGAATGCAGTTTGACACCCCTGCCCTAGGCCACGTACAGGGTGGTAATCACATTACTCTAGTCAAGCAGAGAGAATCCTATTGGATCCATAAGCTCCAAACTCTAGCTCCACTGGGTCTTAATTGAGAGCTATATCTTTTGAAATAGATTTGAGACACAAGCCCTACTGAATTGATCTAATTTTTATATTTATTTTATTCACTGAATAATAACTTATTCTTTACCATTGCAGAACAGTTAAATCAGGAAGCCAAGAGAAATCCCTCATCCTCTTCCCTTTTACACATAACACCATTGGTGACACACCTGTGGTAAGTTCTTTTGTCTCCTCTACCTAACCCTCCCCCTCCTTTTTCCATAACTCTTCCATTTTTGTGGCATGTCCTCCCTTTGTCATACCTTGTGCATGTAACAAACCCCACTCCCCTGTCTGACACTTATGTATACCATACTTCGCTCCTATCCTCTCCACCATTCCCCCACCCCTAAGTCATTTCTTTATTTTCCCTTCTCCTTACCCAGATCCCATATATTACCATCATACCCTTTCACTGCTCCACGGCATGCTCCTAACATGTCTGCATGACGTGCCCATGGGCCAACCTTGGTCTCCTACATACATCATTCTTCTTTTATGAGTGTCACCAATCACCCTAGCAATGGTCACGTGGTGTGCGACATGTTACCACATGACTACAGTTATCCCCACCCACACACGCCAGGACACGTGCACTGCACAGCGCTGCCATGCATCACATCCCCGATCTCCATGACCACAGGTCACGTGGTGCATGACGCATCACCACATGACCCCTCCCTCCTCTGCCCACATCACTGAATATCGAGGCTCTGATAACATACAGTGCCGCCCCTCCTCTGCCTCCTCTATACTCAAGTTATATCCAACTCCTAGGGCCCGTCCTCCATAACCCCATACTCCCAGACTTGTGGCCTGCTCCATATAAGATGCTCCACACCCACAAGACATGCACACAGGAGACATGGAAGCGACCTGACAGCCACAGCTACTAAGGTAATTTCAGTATGAGTATCATACCCCTCCTTACATTTCTGTCCCATTGACTACTCATGCTCTATTTTACACTTTCCAGGAATCCACCATACACTTATCCCTACTGGGATTTCCATATGTCATTTGGGCGCTATACAGGTACATAGTTTTTTTGCCTCCCCTCTCTCCCTCGGTCTCACCTTTCCCCACAGGGGTTTCAACCTTGCTCTACATCAACATTTCTATTGATCTCTATGGTCTTTCATATTTTATATTGTTTGCTACATGTTTATAGTCAATGGATTACATTTCAGTTAAGGTACAGAAACAAAATAAGAAAGAGATACATATTTCTTGCACCTAAAACATAAACATGATGCAGCTTTGCAGTTGTCTCATCATATGAATCACATTGTTGTCATGATATATTTTCTCCTGCCAGGTATCTTTGTCATATTTTTGTATGTTGTAAATATTGTAAAACATTATGTATATACTTTCTATGTTTGTGCATTGACATTCTGTTTTTGTTCCCTACTTCCGTTAGAGCGAGTATGTGACAGAGGCCTTGGAGCAGCTCAAAACGTTGAAGTCACTTCTATCATATACACTCTTGCCTTGTCCGCCACTTGCACTTGCCTTTAGCAATAATTAAGCATTTAAAATATTTGCACTAAACTTTGTGTGCGGTGAAAATTTCTCTGCCCTGCGTACATAGGGCACGTGCCAAAGCAAAGTCATCAACACTTCTCACTTTCCAATATGGAATTGAGAGTAGATCCAGCTTATGAGCAGTCCTCCCATCAAAGTTTGTATCCTCTTAATATATTGCAGTCATCATATTATATAGCACTGTGTACTTACAATTGCTCATTTTGTCATTTTACCCCATTAATTCTTCTCTTTTTCAGTTAAGTCTTTGACATCATGTGGTTAAAAATAGGCCAGCTGAATCCTTCTGAGCTCTATGTAGAAACAGGAAGTCTATATTCCCTGCATGACTGCATGGATCATCAGTCACTGCAAAACTTCTTGGCAGGGGGAGGAGGGGCAGCTGGATCAGGAGTTGAAGAGGGCAATGATTTATGCAGGAAAAATCGACTTCCTGTCTCTACATAGAGCAGAGAAAAAACAAAAAATTTTCCAGGTAGAAAAGTAAAAAGAGTAATTGTAAGGACACGGTGCTATGCAGTATGATAATTGAAATATATTAAGAGGATAAAAACTTTAATAGGAGTGCTTCTTTAACCGCTTTCCAAGATCGGGCGTAATAGTATGCCAATGTCGGACTCCCTCCCTAGGATATGGTCTCCGGTGCTTAGTCCACATGTTTCCCAGGACATGTCAACTGTTTTAAACAGCTGATATGTGCCTCTAACAGCCGTGGGTGGAATCGTGATCCACCCATGGCTGTTAACTAGTTAAATGCCGCTGTCAATCTGTGACAGCAGCATTTAATGCTCTCTTCCGGCACGTGACTGTGGGTCAATGATGAGTTGGCATGACAACCAGAGGACTCTAGCAGACCTCTATTGTTGTCACTGTTGGATTGCTTTGAGCACCACCCGGTGGTCGGTGATCACAGCAAGTCAGGAATTCTGCTACATACAGATGATCTGATCATCGCCTGTACATAGCAGAGCTGATCGGACTATAGCATGGATACTATTGAAGCATGCCAAAAGTAAAAATAAAATGTTTTAAAAAATAAAAAATATATAAAAGTTTAAATCACCCCCCTTTCACACCATTCAAAATAAAACAATAATAAAAAAATAAACATACGCACATTTGGTATTGCCGCATTTAGAATTGCCCAATCAATATAAAAAAATAATTAAACCAATCACTAAATGGCGTAACGAGAAAAAAAGTCAAAACAGAAAAATCACGAAAAATGGAGAAGCTATGGAAAATGACGCAATTTTTTTTTTTTTTAAACAAACTTTGGAATTTTTTTATAACTTACACACGTTTGGTGTCTGTGAACTTGTAATGACCTGGAGAATCAAAATGGCCGGTAAGTTTTAGAATTTAGTCAACTTGGTAAAAAAAAAACAACTGTGGGATTGCACTTTTTTTGCAATTTCACGGCACTTGGATTTTTTTCCTGTTTTCACGATATGCTAAAACCAATGGTGTCGTACAACTCGTCCTGCAAAAAATAGCCCGCACATGGCCATTTTGACCAAAAAAAATCAAAAAGTTATGGCTCTGGAAAGAAGGGAAACAAAAAATGAAAGCGTAAAACCAAAAATACCTCAGGTCGTTACGGGGTTAAAGTCCAAACGCAAATAGCTATCTAATTATGCTATGATGTAGATTCTTTTGGGCATCTGAAGCCCAATGATAAAAAGAGATGATGACAGTCACCACAATTATGTGACATTTAAAATACTGGTGTCTTCCTAATCAAGAAAAGGTCCTTGTGGTCTCTACAAGTGTAGTTATAGTTGGAAGGTTAGTCAATCAATAATCTGTGGCTGCTGAATGGGAGCTATTAGAACCACACCATACCTGATGGCATCCACAGCTCTTCTTTTGATTGGCTGGCCTGGTGATGAATTTGTGACAGGATAATCAAAAAAGGAGCCACATACACTGTCAGATGCGCTTCTTAGGGCTCCTGTCCAGTGGACACAGATTACTGAAGTTGCCAATAAATTGTGCCCTACCAATTGATTTGCATCAACTCTAGCGTCTCCCACCTCTGCACCCCAATAGTTACATCCCATATCCAATTATATGCATATTTGTAACACAATTAAGACAACGCTTTTACACAAGTCCATCCAAAAAACTGGAATTTTGACTTTAAAATCCTATAAATCTACAGATAAAGCTGAACGACATCAGATTATATTACCATTAAATCCATTCTACTTTTATTGTTCTACCTTCATATATTGATCAACATATTTATAAGGCGACTCACTGACTTATAGGCTTCTGGTGGAAGTTCCAAGTAGTATAACAGCCTAGATCTAAGTTTACAGTTCTACTAGTTGGTATTAGAAATCGTAACCAAGGTCAACATAACCCTAACCACAGCCCTGAAGCCAGCATAAGTGCGAGTGTAGACATCGGCAATTAGGGTACAGTCACATGTAATCATTTTCCACCACAAATCCGTGGTAAATCTGCATTAATCTCCACCATGACAGAAGATCAGCTCTCCACCCTCCTGTCAAGATCACACCTCACCACCTGCACGCTTGACCCGCTCCCATCCCACCTCATCCCTAACCTTTCCACGGTCTTCATCCCAACCCTAACGCACCTCTTCAACCTCTCACTCACAACAGGTGTCTTTCCCTCATCCTTCAAGCATGCCAAGATCACACCCATCCTCAAAAAGCCCTCCCTCGACCCATCCTCTGTGTCTAGCTATCGCCCAATATCTTTTCTCCCTTATGCCTCCAAATTGCTGGAGCAACACGTCCATCTTGAACTGTCCTCCCACTTCTCCTCCTGCTCCCTCTTTGATCGGTTACAATCAGGCTTCCGTTCCCATCACTCAACTGAAACTGCCCTAACTAAAGTCACCAATGACCTACTAACTGCCAGGAGCAAGCGACACTACTCTGTCCTCCTTCTCCTGGACTTGTCTTCTGCCTTTGACACTGTTGACCACTCCCTTTTGCTACAAATCCTCTCATCCCTTGGCATCACAGACTTGGCCCTTTCCTGGATCTCGTCATATCTGACAGACCGAACATTCAGTGTCTCCCTCCCCCACACCACCTCCTTACTTCGCCCCTTGTCAGTCGGTGTTCCTCAAGGCTCTGTTCTAGGACCCCTACTCTTCTCCATCTACACTTTCGGCCTGGGACAGCTCATAGAATCCCACGGTATGCAGTACCATCTCTACGCTGACGACACGCAGATCTACCTCTCCGGACCGGACCTCTCCTCCTTGCTTACCAAAATCCCGCACTGTCTGTCTGCCATTTCAGCCTTCTTTTCTGCTCGCTTTCTACAACTGAACATGGACAAAACAGAATTCATCATCTTTCCCCCATCTCACTCTACCCCTCCACCACATCTATCCATCAATGTCAATGGCTGCTCACTATCCCCAGTCCCACACGCCCGGTGTCTCGGGGTGATCCTCGACTCTGCCCTCTCTTTCAAGCCACATATCCAAGCCCTTGCCTCCTCCTGTCGTCTCAAACTCAAAAATATTTCCCGGATCCGTGCTTTCCTTGACCGCAACACTGCAAAAACGCTAGTGCATGCCCTTATCATCTCCCGCCTCGACTACTGCAACCTCCTACTCTCTGGACTCCCCTCTAGCACTCTGGCACCACTCCAATCCATCCTACACTCTGCTGCCCGACTAATCCACCTGTCCCCCCGCTATTCCCCAGCCTCTCCCCTGTGTCAAGCCCTTCACTGGCTTCCTATCGCCCAGAGACTCCAGTTCAAAACCCTCACACTGACATACAAAGCCATCCACAACCTGTCTCCTCCATACATCTGTGACATGGTCTCCCGGTACCTACCTACACGCGACCTCCGATCCTCCCAAGACCTCCTTCTCTACTCCCCTCTCATCTCTTCTTCCCATAACCGCATCCAAGACTTCTCCCGTGCTTCCCCCATACTCTGGAACTCTCTACCCCAACACATCAGACTTGCGCCTACCATAGAAACCTTCAAAAAGAACCTGAAGACTCATCTCTTCCGACAAGCCTACAGCCTGCAGTGATCCTCAACCTACTGAACAGCCGCACAGCCAGCTTTTCCCTCTCCTAGTGTATCCTCACCCACCCCCTGCAGACTGTGAGCCCTCCCGGGCAGGGTCCTCCCTCCTTATGTACTCGTGTGCCTTGTTATCTGCTCATGTTTAATGTATTTGTCTATATTTGCCCCGTATTCACATGTAAAGCGCCATGGAATAAATGGCGCTATAAAAATGTATAATAATAAATGTATAATAATAATAATTAAAATGTACATGTGTTATAGGTCGATTTTCTTTTTACAGTTTTCAATATACCTACAGTTCATTCATATCCAAACTTTAATATGGTGTTGAAAAAGTTTTAAAATGATGATGCATACTGTACCTCGGAAACAGAGATTATTCCTGCAGCCTCCTCCATAGCTGGGTGGGCAAGCCGAACATGAGCGGCCATGCTTGTAGGGAGCATGACCCCACCAATTTCCCCTTTGAAAAATAGTATTGCCATTGAGTTATTACTTATATATTTTGAAATGTCAAGATTTTTATATTTGACACTTTAGACATGTTCTAATTTTAAACTTAAATTTCGAATATTAAGTTCAACTTTATGCTTACATTTTTCTTATTTTTATCATATATACAGTTTATGTATGCAGTATTATTACTATATTACACAAAAATACAATGTAGTTGAACTTTACTTACTTTGGAGAGTAATTGCACACTAGATAGATTGCCTTTGGCCATATTTGCCCCCAAACATTCATGTTATGGCAGAGGTTTATGGCACAACCAATTCTACTGCTTGTTGCCCAAACCACCTTAGAACAAAGCAAAACAAAAACAAAAGCAGAAAATGTCAAGTTCAATAATATAATTGTAATGTTCTACCTTTAAAAGGTAGTCCTCTTGAAGCACAGGCTAAAGCTCTGTTCAATGCGGCGAATCTTAAGGCGAAGCTTCATTTTCGTTCTGATATTATATATGTCGGTATACAATGAATTGCTCACTTTAAAGAAAGCCTGTCACCTGATTCAAGCTGCCCAAACCATGGGAAGGATGAATCAGAGCTTGGCTGCACGACTGCAGCCTTGTATATTTTTCTCTAAAATGCTTCAGCATTGCAGAGCACAATAACATATAAGAAGTTCCGGCAAGCTGCCATAGCTGGAGATGAGACGGTTGCGGCACCACCCCTGGCCAGCTTTCCCAAGCACTGCTATAACTGATTGACAGGACTCTCCCTTAGGCCGGAGTCACACATGCGAGAAACACGTCCGTGTCTCGCATGTGAAAACCAAGCTCTGGCGCCGGCACTCCAGAGCGGAGCGTGCGGCCGCATAGCAACACATGGAGCCGCACGCTCCGCTCCCAAGTGCCGGCGCCAGAGCTTGGTTTTCACATGCGAGACACCGACATGTTTCTCGCATGTGTGACTCCGGCCATATTACTCTCTGGAATGTTGAAACATTTGAGAGGAAAATATACTTAGCCGTAATCGAGCAGCGCAGCTTTGATTCACGCTGCCTGAGGTTTCGGCAACATGAATCAGGTGACAGATTCCCTCTAATCACAGAAATCCTGATAATTTTATGTTGTGTTGGCCGATTACAGTCCACATTCATGGCAGCCTGTTTCCTGTCAGTTGATAGTAGCCATAAGCTTTTATACCAGTCAGTATATATAGTATACCGATGACAAAATACTTCAAATGACATTAATTTAGGCATTTTGCCAATAACTATTACACATAAGACATTAACAAAGGGCTCACTCACACCTGCGATGAAATCAGACAAGAGCAATCCAATAAAAAATCAGATTGTGCTCGGCCCAATGTTACTCTGTGGGGCAGCTGAAATCTATGATTACTTTCTCATGCCGATCCAGAACTGTATCACACGCACCGATATAAGTCTATGAATGCGTGTGAAACATTGCACTGGACTCAATATCACCCACATGCACTGTTGAAACTGAACTGTTGAAAGTCCAGACCAACAACCTACGAGCTGCCCTATAGCTGTATTATAGAGGAAAACCCCTTCAAAAGGAACATGTCTCCAAGTTTTTGCTACTTAAGCTGATATCTGCATACTTTAGGGGCAGAGACACCAATTCTAAGGATGTGTCACTAACAGAGCTGTTTGTTGTAGGTTCGATAAAATCACTGTTTTATGAACATTAGATTATCACTTGGACTAGTAACACTGCGGTCATGTAGTCCTCCCTATTCATGAGCTCTGTATAACTCCGCCCCCACCACTGATTGGTCTCCTTCTGCTTATGTACATTGTATACAGAAAGTGCAAACCTACAGCAAGCTGCTCAGTAAGTGATACATTGCTGCAATCAGGGTCTTTGCCTGCATTATACAGCACTCAGATCAGGTAGCAAAACCCTGATGATACATTTTCTTAAGGAGGATTTAAGGTGTTACTCTAATGCAATTATTAGTCTCCAGCTAGGCTCCAATTTTTAAAGATTATCTACATAAGTTAATTGTGGTTGATATAAAATATACCTGTGTATAATGAGTGCACACTGGCCCGGAACACCTGAATGGGCAGTAAGGGTTACACTCTTGTGGATATGGAAACGTATAATCTCTGACTTCATCGTACCAAGCCTGGACATGGTAAGTAGGTGGCCTGAACCTATATTGGAAGTATTAGAAAAGTCTTTAATTTTTATAAATAGAAGTACCGTATTTACTCTTGTAAAAGCCGAGTTTTTCAGCACATTTTTTTGTGCTGAAAACGTCCCCCTCGGCTTATACATGAGTCATTGTCCAGAAAGCCAGCGGGGGGAGGGGGAGAGGAGCGGCGGACATCATACTCACCCTCCTCGCGCCGTTGCTGTACGTCTCTGCAATTCCGTTATCCAGATGCGGCAGCTATTCCTGTGCTGAGCAGTCACATGGTACCACTCATTGAGGTAATGAATATGCACACACCTCCACTCCCATAGGTGTGGCATGCATATTCATTACCTTAATGAGTGGTGCCAGTGAATGTTCAGCACTGGAGAGCTGCCGTGGGATAATGGAGATGCAGGGACTTGCAGCAACAGCGTGAGGAGGGTGAGGAGGAGGATGGAGGAGGATGGGGGAGTACTGAGGAAGCCCAGCCATGCACACAAGGACTGGGGAGGAAGGGGGAAGCCCAGCCATGTATACAAGGACAGGGAAGGATGGGGAGAGCCCAGGTATGCATACAAAGATGGGGGAGGATGGGGGGAGCCCAGCCATGCATACAAAGATGGGGAGGATGGGGGGAGCCCAGCCATGCATACAAGGACAGTGGAGGGTGGGGAGAGCCTAGCCATGCATACAAGGATGGTAGAGGATTGGGAGAGCCCAGCCAGGCATACAAGGACGGTGTAGGGTGGGGAGAGCCCAGCCATGCATACAAGGACGGTGGAGGGTGGGGAGAGCCCAACCATGCATACAAGGATGGGGGAGGATGGCGGGGAGCCCAGCCATGCATACAAGGATGGGTGGGGGGAGCCACACATAGCAGGACAGGGATGAGGGGACAATGCATATCCGGCTTATACTAGAGTCAATAAGCTTACCCAGTTTTCCGTGGCAAAATTAGGTGCCTCGGCTTATACTTGGGTCGGCTTATACTCGAATATAAATGGTACTTTTTTTCTAAAAACAGAGATATATGTCTTACCTTCCCCAATGGGCACCCAAATTCTGTCCAATAGATGGAAGCAAATTTGCAGGACCATGTTCCCATAGACAAGTTTCAGCCCATGCTTCAGCAGATCTTTCCAATTCGACATCCCATATCTTAAACACACAAAATAAGATTGGTAACTCTTGCAAAGGGATAAAATATTGTGCTGAAATAATACATGAAATGCAAAATGATCCTATTGAGTTCTACATTTATTAGTGCAATGTTCAGCTTTGTATTACTTTATAGGGTCTATTTTTACAAGAAAAAAAATGAGCTGTTGGAAAAAAAATACATTCTTCAAAGAGTTACGGGACTTAACCTGACCCCCAAAGTTTCAGTTATCAAAAGAACGCTATTTAGAGATCATCTGCTGTCCTCTACTAGACTGCAGCTGAGGCTTGCGCATACCATGACAACTGGACAGCGCCGACATGGGCCACCATGGAGTTTGTGTAGGAAATGCTTTAAATGCCTCTCTCTAATAACACCTGTGGGAACTGTATTGGAGCTCATATTGGTTGTCATCTAAATTTACTAGCAGCATATAAATATATACGTACAGTAGTTTCACACTTAGTTTTTGGTTTTTAATGACGTATTTCCCAACATATACTTTGGCGTACCCAAAGTTAGCTGCCACATTAAATCCAAACAGTAACACTTGTAATGGAAAGAAAATCCCAATCCATATTATAAGAAATAGAAATCTCTAGAACAGTATGCAACAAATTGCTCTTAATATTATCAGCTGCACAGACATTATTCTAGAACTGTTTGCTTGTCTTTGCTCCAAAATTAGAAACTCCTCTATGGCCTTGACAAGCAATGTCAGCAGCTCAACAGCTTCAAGAAAAGATTAAGGAAAATAAAACATTGCTGGTGTATAACCGCAAACTGTACTGCCAGCACTCTGTGTGCCTGTCGAGTTCTGCAAGATACCATTATTAATAGTGTCATCTTGACTTGTGTCCCACAATAATGGCGATTTTTCAATCAACATGTGATCTAATCCTGTATGTGGTAAAAAAAAAAAAAAGCTTTAAACTTCTTCCTTGGATGCTCTATACTGGTTTGTAAGAACGTTATGTGCTTTATTCTGAAGATAAACTAAGAATAAGCAGATTTTATAAAACTACTAAGAATGTTTCCTCATAGAAACTGCTAAAAAAAATAAGCATCACAGTTCAATCAAAGTCAATTAATCTTCCTCAAATATCAATTTATATAGTTACAGAGCTTAAGGCCAGTTTCACGTATCTGACTTTCATGGTCTAAATATGGATTTC
The DNA here is from genome assembly GCF_032444005.1 of Ranitomeya imitator. Classification (NCBI taxonomy): domain Eukaryota; kingdom Metazoa; phylum Chordata; class Amphibia; order Anura; family Dendrobatidae; genus Ranitomeya; species Ranitomeya imitator. The sequence goes on along the minus strand of NC_091287.1, from coordinate 460,773,256 downwards.
AAAGCTCGGAACAGCTGAACCAAACTCAACAGCTTCACAGAAATATATGAGGCCGTTGAAGAGACATATAGCTTGTCTGGACATCACGGTCCATACTCACGTTGTCAAGGTCAAATGTCATGAAACAAAAGTGAGTATGAAATGTTTAACTCCTGCTTCAGTGCAAATGACAGCGACAACAGAAGAGGCAACAGCAAAATAACCTTCAAAAAAGGATTACCTTTGAAGGTGGGGCACACAAACAATTACCCTCTCCTCATCCATCCGGACTGATTCTTCTCTTGTTTTGTTTGCATCTTTTGCCTGTACTGGTACCACAATATGGTACCTGCAGCCCATTTAGGTTGCACATTCAGTCCATCTCCTCCTAGATGGCACATAAATACGTACTCTCATGAGAAAACTTGCAAGGTCATGGTATGGTTACCAGAACATGGCCCATTGCATGATGAGAGCTGGACAAGGCCAGAGAAAGTCATCAATCACCAAGCAGCAGAAATAGTATCTGCACTTTTGTGTGAGGACGAACAGGAGAAGCACATGCCCAAACTACAAAATGATCCCTAGTAGGCTACTGGTGTGTCTCCATGAGACTAACCTCCTAACCTCACAGCCCACCACCAAGCAGCCCGATTGTTTTTTGTCATAGAACACCACAATTGGCATTAGCACATCGTTTTTTCACAGATTAGAGCAAGTTCATACTGAGCACATTCGACAGACATAAAAGAGTAGTCTGGAGATGCCATGGTGAACGTTATGCTCTCTGTAACATCACCCAGCACGACCCGCTTGGTAGTGAGTCATTGATGGTCTGGAAGCATATCATTGGACAGTCGCTTTGACTTGTAGCCATTTGTCCCCTGCCTGCTGACAAAACTTTGGTTGAAATCTCAAAGGCATTTCTCAAAGCTTATGCTGCGGTAGTTGGCCCTGGCTTCCTCCTGCAGGACAATGCTTGTGTAGGATAGTGAAGGCATTGGTATCAATTAGGGTCCTCGTGTTCCCAAGACCTGATTCCAATTTCAAAACCTCTGGGACATTATGTATCGCTGATGCTGTGATCTAGGACACCACCTGCCGTCATATCAAGAGCATGCTCAGATGTTGTCAGGAATGCGCACAGTCACATGGGGACTATACACAAGAAGTTAAGGAAATTCTTTGCAAATTCGATCCTCCACGGATAAATCCGCTCATCTTTAGCATTAAGAAATTTGACTCCAATTTATAATATGAAAGAAAAGGCCTAGGAAAGTGTGGCAATGCGAATCTACCAGTGGTTAAAAAAAGGTTTCCTTAGAGTTAAACAATTGGTTTTAATGTATCCTAGAAAAGAGAATAATTAGGTGAATGATTGTTCAATCAGAATAATAATAATGATAAAATAGTTTCCCTAAATACCTTATAATTTTTCTTATACAGAGGATTTTGTGGTACCACCTTGTCTTCATGCAAGCTATATCCAACATGGTAGATGTTATTTTGCTTAGTCGACATTCTTAAATTAAGCCCAAGGAAATATATATGGCACTGTTATTTAGGCATTGTCACAATCACTGCTAATTAACGTCAAACTTAGGAAAAAAACAAATTTAGATTTGATTTGAACCTCTTCTTTATAGAAAAAAATAGAGATTCAGTGAAAAGTTCTGTGGAATGCAACATCAATGCATCTAGTGTTACCCTTATACGTGAAGAGGCAGTTTCTGCTGAAAGTATGTTCTCTTATTCTATTACCAATATATTTTACTTATGTAATTTCCCGCTCGTTGAATCCTCTCTCCCCCCCAGATTCTAGAAGAGGTTTTGTTTTATACTTATTTTGGCCCTTGTTCCTTACAGCAAACCTGTCCTCTTGGCCCCAGATACATTTTTCTCACCTCTTCAGCAGTTTCTGTAACTTGAAAAAGTATTTGTCCACTGTTAAATTGACTTTAATAGGAGGTGTAAAAACAAGGGCTCCAGTTTTGTAGAACATTAACAACTTGGCTTGAACGTACTGTCTTCTTACAGATTTCCCAATCATATGTCTATTACAGATGTGGAAAAAAACACAACCCATTATAGGCAATCTGTAAGCAGGTTTTCGCTATGTAACCTGACAGCAGAATGAGGTAGAAACTGAACGCTGATTCCAGCAATGTATCACTTAGTTTACTGGGTACAGAGGTTATGATAGCATCATAGCTTATTCTGTTGCAAAACTAGCAGTGTTTGGAACTCTGAGCCTTGTGTAACCTCACACAACACTGATTGGCAGCTTTCTGTGTATAATGTATATGGACAGAAAGCCGATAATCAGTGGTGAAAGCGTGGTTGGGCCAGGAGGCTAGAGGCAGATTGTCAGGTGTGACGCTGGTTGGTGTGGACCGACTGTGCGGCGAGCCAGGCTTACTCTTGAGGATGTAAGTAACTGACTACCGGGCCTTAACCCTCCATCACATACAATATTCGGACTAACGAGTTCACATACAATGTGCCTGTCAGGCGCCTGCTGGAAAAATACCTATAATATCTAATGTTTGCAATTTCAGTGCTCTAAAAGTGATCAGTGACCTTCATAGGGATGTAATAAAAGAGACTACACATAATCAGTTGCAAAAAAAAACATTTACTTAACATAAAACTAATAACTATGAAATACAAACTTTTCAAAACTCCCGCCAAATAGTCCCCAGTTCGACTCTCTCAAAAAAATGTACAAAGAAAATTTTTGAACACAAACTTAATTTTAAGGTACCTTAAGTACTATTAAAAACATATTCAATCAGAAGTAGATGCTGAGGTTTCCCCAGAAAAGTCACACTTGCAGAGCAAATAGCAAGAATTACACACCATTTTTGCATGTGTCAGGCAAATTGCTTTATGACATTTGAGACATTCATAATTTGAAAGCCTTCTGGTTCCGCTTTCCGTTTGGCAGGTGGTGCATCTCCTTCTTTTGTGAGGTGGTGCAGATGGTGACTTTTCACCATCATCTTCTGGGCGGAACCTTTTGAGCTGAACTTGAAGGCGAGAGGGGATACCGATTGTTTTCTTCTCCTGCGTAGCTCTCCAAGTACTAGTTCATGGGCCAATTTTTTCAGATACAATCGTCTACGGAGTGGTTCAAGCTTGTTTTCAAGATCCCTGTCACCACTGTCACCATCTTGCTCTGTTTCAGAATCCAGGACACATTCTTCCACCTCATCATGAGAATCAATCTCACTTTCCTCTCCTAAATCCTCATTCAGTGTGAGGTCTCTATCATCTAACAGCATGTTTGTTACTTCCTCAACATCAAGTTGTTTGGATAAATTGTACATTTTCCTCTCCATTTCAGCAGATAATCTGAAGCAAGAGAAGGAATATGTTAGGGAACTACTGTATATGCCTGAGCAGCACACTTTCTTTTATAAAATCTCCCTTATTTCTATGAAATATCCTCACATTTTGTGCTATACATTCATAAAACAAGCTAAATAAACTATTGTGATGAATAAAAACATAAAATACCAACCTTACTGAATGTGACGTATTCACATACAATGAGCCTGAGAGATCTGTGCAGCTATATCCTCTCCCCTGAAGCTCTGAAATCCAACTGTGATATCAGGTTTCACAGACCTTCAAGAGACAGGAGACTACCTGGAGGGAGGGGGTTTCCTCACAATCTGGTGAGGAAGGAGAAATGAAAGTAAAAGAGAAGCGCCTGTCAGATCAGTTGTATGTGACGGAGGGTTAAACTTGAGCCTCTGATAGTGAGGATATGCTGGGCTACCGATTGTCACCATGTATCACTCAAGGGTATAGTCAGACAGTCTGAGGTCTGTGCAGGTGTAAGGGTGTGACAAAGACTTGTATACCTGCCCCTGAAGACAACAACTGTAATGTGAATTTTGACTTGCGTTTTATTGTATGATGTATAGCCTAATGCCTGGTTCAGACAGCAACTTTAAAATTCAGGTGAGCGACATCTGCAATTTGAATATGGTTGCGTATGATTCTAGCTCCATGTGCAGCACCATACACTTGTCAGGATGAGTGGAAAATTGCAGATAGTGCCCAGACCAAGAATATACTCATCTGAACCCGACCTTTATATTACAAACTTAATAGTTTTTATAATGTTTTCCAGGCAATTGCTAATCTATTCCTATGCAAGTACTGTACCAAGATAGAGATGAACATCATTCTGTCTTTGTACAAATCACTGTAGGAAAGATATATATCTTGGTACCGTGTTAGCCAGTGGATAGAAAAATATTTAGAAGTGAGAGTCCTCAGTGGTTGATACCTTTTAATGGCTAACTGAAAAGATGGTAAAAAATTGCAAGCTTTCGAGACTACGCAGATCCTTTTTATCAGGCATAGACTAATACAAATTCTGAAAAAACACATATTTATGCACAATACAGTCCAGGAAAAAAATGCCATAGATAAGATAGGTGATGTGAAGCAGAACCACCATTATGTGAGAGTGCTAAAATGTTTATGTCCATAAATATTGGAACAGTTCATAGATAAGGAGTATAAATGTTTTATTGTCCTCTGATTTGGGTCTGGCTCTGTTATGATGACCCCAATGGTCTGAGGAGCAAATTCCTTAATTGATGTAAAAAGACATAAATCCATGTGACACATTCATTCCTGCACTGAGTGTGTCATATGTCATCATCAGCTTATATTCTAAGACTCTTCTGTGTCTCTGAGACTTACTTGTATTAAATGGTAACTTAAAATCTCAGAGAGACAGAAGAGCCTGGGAATATAAGCTGATGACTTTTGACACACTCAGTGCAGGAATGAATGTGTTGGAATAAGTTTAAATGCAACAACTCCATTCCTGTTGTAGTCTGCATTGAATGTCTATGAGTGTTCATTTGTCAGCTATGCTGTGATTGTTAAAGTTTGTACAAAAAGGTCAGAGGACTCTCACTGATTGCATCATTCTGCTGCTGTTTCCTTCACAGAGAGACATGTGTTACATGGACTAGATTATATCGATAGTTACTGTCAAAGCTTTCTTATTTTGTTCCAGTTCAAGCTGCATATATTAAACACAGTTTGCCTTACGTTGGATTCTGCTGCTTATATGAAGTAACACGCGCTGCTGTGGTAATACTCCGGCTAACAGGTTATGGGCCCAGCCACCGGAAAGTAAATGGTAAAAAGCCCAGTCACCGGAATAAGCAGCGAGCCAAGCGCAGACAGCACAGAGGAACCCCCGGAATACAAGGACACCGGAACGCAAAGGTACCGCAGTGTACAGAGCACCGGACAGCGCAGCTTAAAGGGCCAGTAACAAAAAAAAAAAAAAAGGTACAAGAGACAAGAATGTCTACAGAAAGGAATGCAGTGAAGTACACAGTGCCAAGTCTCACAAATCACAATTACAGCTCCTGGAAATTCAAGGTAAAGATGTTACTTATAAGAGAGGGTACATGGAAATGTATTGAACAGCCTGTGCCTGACCCAGTACCGGGTGATTGGCTAGAGACTGATCAGAAAGCACAAAGCACTATTTCCCTCAGCATAGATGATAACCAGATTGTACATGTATGCAAATGTGATACTGCAAAGAAAATGTGGGAAGAATTACAGAAAGTGCATGAAAGGTCAAATCTCAGCAATAAGCTATATCTTATGAGAAAGCTGTATCAGTCTAAATTAAGTGATGGCCAGCATATGCAGGACTATATCAGAAACACCCTAGAGATTGTGGAGCGCCTAAGGGGTATTGGTGAAGAAATTAAAGATTTTCATGTTGCTGCATTACTATTAAGTGGTCTTCCAGAAAGTTATGACACGCTTGTGACTGCATTAGATGCCAGACCAGATGATGAACTCACACTAGAATATGTGAAAGGGAAACTTGCAGATGAATACAAGAGAAAGTCAGAGACTATTAGCAATAATATATGCAAAGCAGAAGCAGCATTAAAGACACAGTACTTTTCTAAAGCTCAGAGTCATTTAAAGGAAACTCGTGAATGTTTTGTCTGTAAAAAGCCTGGTCACCTTAAAGCAGACTGCAGAGTGTGGAAAGCAAGAATGAATCAGTTTAAAAAGCAGGACAGTCATCAAAAGGTTAAAACAGCTGTAAAGAAGGAAGATGCATGTATTGCGACTGCATTTGGGGTCAGCACAAGCCCATATGCAAACCATATTTGGTGTATTGACTCTGGAGCGACTGCTCACATGACACGTGATAAAGATTTCTTCATTAATCTAGATGAAAGCAAGTCTGAAAAGGTAATTTTAGCTAATGGTCACTATATGACATCAGAAGGAATAGGAGATGGTTATCTCCATTGTCAAGTTCAATCCTCAGCACAAGTCAGAAAAATCCCAGTTAAAGACGTGCTGTATGTTCCCAAACTTGAAAGTAACCTTTTATCTGTAAAGAAGCTTGCACAACAGGGAAATATAGTTACATTTAAGGATGACAGATGCATCATTTCAAAGAAGGGTCATACCCTTGCCGAAGGAAAAATCAAAGATGAACTTTATCAGCTGAAATGCAATGAAACTGTTTACAGTGCTAGACAAGATTTTCATAAGGACTGTATTCATGTGTGGCACAGACGCCTAGGCCACAGAGATCCAGAAGCAGTAAAGAAACTAGCTCAACTTGCAAATGGTATTGCAATCAACCAGTGTAATCAAACAATGAAGTGCACAAGTTGCCTAAAAGGGAAAATGTCCAGAAAATCGTTTCCTAAAGTAAGCACTACTAAATCTGCACAGATACTGGATTTGATACATACAGATGTGTGTGGTCCAATGAGTGTTCTTACTCCCAGCAAGAAGAGATATTTTCTCACATTCATTGATGATTATTCCAGATATACTGTTACTTACCTACTTCAAAGTAAAGATGAAGTTCCACAGAAACTTGAAGAATATCTTGCTGCAGTTCTTAACAAATTTGGAAGAATACCAAAGGTACTGCGAGCAGATAATGGAACTGAATATACAAGTGGTAAAGTGCAAACCATCCTGAAAAAGAATGGAATCGTGTTCCAGACAACCGTTCCATACAACCCAGAGCAGAATGGCACAGCAGAGAGAAAGAACCGAACTCTTTGTGAAAGTGGAAGAAGTATGCTATTTGATGGAAACCTACCTACAACATATTGGGGAGAAGCCATCATGACTGCTACCTATCTTCAAAATCGACTGCCAAGTAAAGCTACAAGTAAAACTCCATATGAGCTATGGAACTGTGAGAAGCCCAACCTGAAGCATCTCAGGATATTCGGAAGCAAAACTTTTGTGCATGTTCCCAAAGAAAAACGTTCTAAGTGGGAATCTCATGCAAAGGAAGGAGTTCTTGTGGGGTACAGTGAAACTCAGAAAGGATACAGAATCCTGCACCCACAGACCAACACAGTAACAATCAGCAGAGATGTAGTGATTGATGAAAACTCAGTATCGCTCAAATTTCATGAGGTTACGCAAATAATTCAACCTAAGGAACAAGAATTTCAGTCAGTGATTCCAGACATTGAAGAGAATCTCAAAGAAAATACTGAAGTCTGGATATGCTCTGAAAGTACTGAAAAAGAAACAGAAGAACCAAGCCAACCTCAGGAGATCAGAAGATCAGAAAGATCAAATAAAGGAATTCCAGCTAAACGCCTTTCTTATATGGTCAGATCAATTCCAGAAGAAGAGCCACAGTCATGGCAGGAAATGCAAAAACTGCCTATTCATAAGAAGCAAAAATGGATAAAAGCTGCTGATGAAGAAATGGAATCCCTTCATAAGCTCAAAACATGGGAGCTCACAGAGCTACCTCAAGGCAAGAAAGCAATTGGATGTAAGTGGGTCTTTAAGAACAAATATGACTCCGAAGGTAATGTTCACCGTTTTAAAGCAAGATTGGTCGCAAAAGGATATTCACAAAAATATGGTGAAGATTATGATGCTACTTTTGCTCCAGTTGCCAAGCAAACTACATTCAGAACTTTATTATCCATAGCTGCTGTTCAGCAGATGAAAGTAAGACATTTTGACATCAAAACAGCCTTTCTACATGGAGACATTGAAGAAGAGCTGTACATGACTCAACCAGAAGGCTATGTTAAAAGGGGTAAAGAGAACCTTGTTTGCAGAATGCAAAAATCTCTCTACGGCCTTAAGCAATCAGCAAGAGCATGGAACACTAAGATGAACAAAGTGTTAATCGACGAAGGATTTAAAAGGTCTCAAGCGGATCCATGTTTGTATACAAAAGGTGTATCACAAGATTGGATGTATGTTATTCTATATGTGGATGATGTAATAATAGCGCATCAAGAAGAGAGAGAAATTTCAAAACTAGGTCAAATTCTGAACAAGCATTTCGAGACCAAGGACCTTGGAGATGTGACATACTATTTGGGAATCCAAATCCAGAGAGAGGAAGATGGAAGTTTTCTTCTTAATCAAAATTCTAAAATCTCCACAGTTCTAAACCAGTTTGGAATGTCAGAAGCCAAAGGCATATCAACTCCAATGGATCCATCTTACCTAAAATTGGAAGGAGAAGAAGATCTGCTACCCACAAATGACAGTTACAGACAAGCAGTGGGGGCACTTCTATACATAGCAACCACAACCCGTCCAGATATCTCAGCCACAGTGGGAATTCTCTGCCGACGTGTAAGCAAGCCACGCCAAAGAGATTGGAATGCAATTAAGAGACTTCTTCAGTATCTTAAGGCAACCCAAGAGTTAAGTCTAAAGATTTCTGCATCAGGAGATCTAATTCTCAGAGGATATGTAGATGCAGATTGGGCTGGAGACTCAAGTGATCGAAGATCAACAAGTGGTTACTTGTTCAAGTTAGGACACACTTCAATCTCATGGTCCAGTAGAAAACAAGTGTCAGTTGCATTGTCTTCTACAGAAGCAGAATATACATCAGCTGCTCATGCAAGTCAAGAGTTAATTTGGTTGAAGCAACTTTTGGAAGAATTCGGCAAACCACTAGCTGAACCAACTGTTATCTATGAGGACAACCAAGGATGTATCAAGCTCGCCAGCAGTGAAAGGATAAGTGCAAGAACAAAGCACATTGATGTTAAACATCATCACTTGCGTGACTTAGTAGAGCGTGAAGTTCTAAAGTTTGTTTACTGTGAATCTGACAAGATGTTAGCAGATGTTTTGACAAAGCCATTGTCAAGAGCCAAGTTTGAAGAATTCAGAACTGCAATGGGACTAACAGGATAAGCAGTTGTTGAGTGGGGGTGTTGGAATAAGTTTAAATGCAACAACTCCATTCCTGTTGTAGTCTGCATTGAATGTCTATGAGTGTTCATTTGTCAGCTATGCTGTGATTGTTAAAGTTTGTACAAAAAGGTCAGAGGACTCTCACTGATTGCATCATTCTGCTGCTGTTTCCTTCACAGAGAGACATGTGTTACATGGACTAGATTATATCGATAGTTACTGTCAAAGCTTTCTTATTTTGTTCCAGTTCAAGCTGCATATATTAAACACAGTTTGCCTTACGTTGGATTCTGCTGCTTATATGAAGTAACACGCGCTGCTGTGGTAATACTCCGGCTAACAGAATGTGTCGCATGGATTTATGTCTTCTACATCAATTAAGGAATTTGCTCCTCAGACCATTGGGGTCATCACAACATAGAACCAGACCCCAATCAGAGGACAATAAAACATTCACACTCCTTATTTATGTAGAACAGATTTGGATGGAAGAAATTTCATTAACTGATTTTAACAATGGTGACGACCTCTACAGGCATAGACTGATATCATTGCGGTCTTTAGAATGAGTCTCATATTAGTACAGGTAGACTACATGGTGAGGGACTGGATTTTATGCACCTGTGGCAATGATACTGAATGAAAAAACTAAATTCAATACTTAAGGGATGTGTCACAATACGTATGTTAATATTAGGGATCTCAGATCAAGGTGCAGAAATACCAAATGGGCCATTCTACCCCATTAACATAGTAAGGCTACAATTTTGCTTACTGAAGTGGCCCCCATGTTCTGTTTTACAACATCCTTGCTATATTTATAGCATAAGGCATTATGGAGCAATGTTAATAACATAACTCTGAATCTGTAAAGATAATGCTTGCTGCATTTGTAATTAAAGGATATCTGTCACCAGGTTTTTGCTACCTTATCTGAGAACAGCATAATGTAGATAAAGAGACCATGAATCCAGTGATGTATCACTTAGATTATTGGGTGCAGCGGTTCTGACACAATCAGAGTTTTTAGGGCTTTAACTCATCTACATTTAAAGGGAACCTGTCACCCCGTTTTTTGAGATTGAGATATAAATACTGTTAAATAGGGCCTGCGCTGTGCGTTACTATGGTGTATGTTGTGTACCCTGATTCCCCATGTATGCCGAGAAATACATTACCAAAGTCGGCGTTTTCGCCTGTCAATCAGGCTGGTCTGGTCAGGTGGGCGTGTTCACAGCGTTCTTTTCTTCCCCAGGTTTCCGTTGGTGGCGTAGTGGTGTGCGCATGTCCAAGGTCCGGATTCCCTGTGCCCACGTGAAGACACAGCGCGCGATCTGCGCTGTCATTCCTTTCATCGGTGCGGGCGGCCATCTTCCTGGGGCCGCGCGTGCGCAGATGTAGTGCTCTGCTGCACGGGGCTTCAGGAAAATGGCCGCGGGATGCCGCGCGTGCGCAGAAGAGATCGCGGCGGCCATTTTCCCAAAGCCGAGATGCAAACTCGGCTTTGGGAAAATGGCCGCCGCGATCTCTTCTGCGCACGCGCGGCATCCCGCGGCCATTTTCCTGAAGCCCCGTGCAGCAGAGCACTACATCTGCGCACGCGCGGCCCCAGGAAGATGGCCGCCCGCACCGATGAAAGGAATGACAGCGCAGATCGCGCGCTGTGTCTTCACGTGGGCACAGGGAATCCGGACCTTGGACATGCGCACACCACTACGCCACCAACGGAAACCTGGGGAAGAAAAGAACGCTGTGAACACGCCCACCTGACCAGACCAGCCTGATTGACAGGCGAAAACGCCGACTTTGGTAATGTATTTCTCGGCATACATGGGGAATCAGGGTACACTACATACACTATAGTAACGCACAGCGCAGGCCCTATTTAACAGTATTTATATCTCAATCTCAAAAAACGGGGTGACAGGTTCCCTTTAAAACGGAATAAAAAATCAGATTGTACTCTGACTAATCTTGGTCAATGATTGTGTCCATCTGTGATTTTTTTTCTCAGCTCGCATCGGACTGAAAAAAAAACTGTAGTATGCTGCGAGTGGCTGCATATATCGGACGAGACTTGCCAATGTCAGTCAATGAGCGAGGGCACACAGATCATGCAAGTGCCGTACGATCTGTACCCACCTGTCTCATAGTAAATTCACAGCGTAAACCAGTACAATACAATAGAACTTTTTTTTTAAAAATAGCGAGGGGTCCCCCTATAATTAAAAAACAGCAAACGCTAGGCAGACAGCTGCAAGCTGATATTAATAGCATAGTAATGAACTATGGATATTGGCTAAGAACGTGATCCCTCAGCCGCCCCCAAAAATGGCACATTCATGAGCAATTCTCACTCAGTGTATGACAACATCAGTGAAGTGAGCTGAGTTTATCTATGAACTCCAGTCACCTTACTGACGCTAGCGCTCAGCACTAAAGCAGTGATCGCACGTGCAGCTCAGTGTCTCCAGGATGCCAGGCTGAGCAGTTGCATTTTATGTGACTACTCAGCAAAGCATCCAGATAAGGCCGAGTTGGGCTCATCGCGATACAAATGGATTATCGACGGAGTGGTGAGGATGTGGTTTTTTTTCCTTTGGATATTAATAAATGAATAAAAGAGGGTCATGGAGTTTTTATTTCAAGTAAAGAACTTTGTGTGTTTATTTCAATTAAAAGACTTTACTCAGTCTGTGTCTTTCTTACATTTGACTAAGGGGTTAGTAATGGGTGTGTCTTATACATGCCTCTCCATTACTAACCTTTGGTCTTGGTGTCAGCTGACATTACAAAGCTCGCATCAACCCTAATACTATTACCCCATTTGCCACGTGGTCAAGTGGGAAGAGCGGAGGCTAAACACCAGAATTGGTGCACCTAATGGATGTGCCATTTTTGGGGTGGCTGAGGGCAGACGTTCTTAGTCTGGGAGGGGGCCAATATCCATGGCAGCCCAAGGCTATTAATAGCCCAGGGTTGTCACCCCTTGTTAATAATCAGTAAAGGCTAAGCAGACAATTGGGAGCTGATATTAATAACCTGGGAAGTTCCAAGTTTACTACCCCCTTCCCAGACTATAAACATCAGCTCCCAGCTGCCGGCTTTCGATTTTTTCTTTTATTTATTTAATTATGAGCTAAATATATGTACAGTAAGCTGCACTGATTATATTTCTCCATGACATCTATCTATCTACAGTATGCATTTATGTACAGTATATCTGTACGAGATTGTTTTATTAGTTAGTAGACTAGCTTGAAATGACAGAGAATTACTGTATGTGAATCTGATGATAAAAACGTATTGCATACGGTTTGCATACGCATGTCGTACAGATGCTAGGTGAGAAAATCTCATTGTACACACATGACACTCATCATACTTTACAGGAACAACATTGGATCAATCTTATTTATGCTGATGAGTCTGAGGCCTAAGATGTAGAATGCAGCAGAGCTGTGAAAGTTGCTCCTGCCAACACCAGCCTCTATGTTCATTGTCTGTTTACTGTGTCTATTCACAGTGAGATGCTTATCACAGGAGGGGCCGGACTAGCATGCATATGCTGCTGGAGTCAATGATAATCCCCAGGTGATAAAACCTTCATTGTGAGTAAACAACAGAACACAGCCTGACCATGTGACACATCATTGAAATATGTTTTTTAATCTCTACCTCATGCTGTCTTCGGATTACATAGCAAAATCCTGCTGACAGATTCCCTTTAATTTTACTACTACATGTTAAATTTGAGGTTAATTAAATTGAAAAAAAAAAAGACTAATAAGGATCGTATATATCTAGGGGAAAGATGGTTCTGCATTATGTACACTACAAAAGTGGACACACCTTTACTAGAAACATATTTGCTCACACGTGGGATTCTCCTAATTAACTTCATGAGCTTAATTTTTTTTACAACATTCTTGAAAGAAATACCATATATGCTGAGTACTTCTTAACAGCTTTATCTCCTTAATCACACAGTTTTGGGAACTTGTCAGGACACCATTTCCTGAGTTCCTCTGCCCAAGCAAGTATCTGCTGCTTACATCTTTTCTCCTTGGTTTTTCTTTGATCATTTCAATTGAAGCCCCAGTTCACACAGTCTCCTTTGCTGATGCAGAGTTTAGTTTCCTTCCCTTGAAGCAATGTATAGATCAATTCTAAGACTTGCAGTAGTAACATAGAAGTAATTTTCTAAGTCACTTGTTGTTGTTTATGGTTGGTCAATCAAGGTTGCTGTTCTCTATGATATTGCAATACGTTAAAATGCTAAATTGGACATCAACTTGTGGTTCCTTTTCTATTGATGATTGCTATGTCTCAATTATTTTCAGAGCAGTATTTAGCCAATAAACTCCAAAGTGAGGGCTAGAAATTTTCATATATTTGTTTGATCAGCAGTACAACCAAATTGTAATGGGAGTGGTGGAACCACTGTGCCACGGTCTTAGGAGAGCCTGGTGGGGTGTGACTAGATGAGCACCTGACTTTTCACTAGAGCCCCTGAAGGTGTAGTTAGGTTTGGCCTCGGATGAACACCAGGTGCTACCACAGGACAGACCACGGATGCACAGCAGCTGACCCCCAAGGAACTGGCAGCTGGAATGGCCCAGAGGGAAAGAGGAGCTGATGCAGGTAGCCACTGGTAAGGCTGGTATACAGACTGGCGCGAAAAGTGCTGGTGGGTCCGGCTAATTTACAGACTGACAAGGCTGATGAAAGCAGGTCAGGCTGTAACACAGATTGGCACAGCAGGTGCAGGCGGGTCCAGCTGTAATACTGACAAGGCAAATACTAGCAAGGTGGTTAGGAATGCACAGATAATAGCATGACTAGAGGACACGGACCTGAAAACTAGTAAGCGTGTTTAATAACAGACTTACATTGTTGCACTGGCACCTCAGTACAGGTGGAGGTGCCTTAAATAATAAATGTCTCCCAGCCATTTCAAGTCCACTTTGAAATTTTGAAACTATAGCTCCTAGTTACCTAAAACTAAAAAAAAAATCTGCTTTAAGACAGAATAATACCAGTTACACACATTGTTGTTTTACAGCCCAAGTGCAAGTGCAGACTGGCCATGAGTTTCCTGACCTGACATCAACAATCCTATATATATGTATGTGTGACGCTGTAAGAATCTGGCTGCACTCGGATGTCACCCGAGTGCAGTCCTATAGAGCATGTAGATTCAAACAGTGAAAAACGGAGAGTGGACCCACTGGACCGTGATGACGAACCCCTCTCGGACGAGCTGACCAGGTGGAGAGTTAGGGGCAGGCCCGTGAGGGACTATCGCCACGGAAGCTGGAGGGTCGACTGAGATCAGATGGTTACACAGCAGGCACAAAGGGAAAGAGGGAACAGAAAGGAACTACTGAGACAAGGGAGAAGATGGGAACGCTACGGAGGCACAGAGGCTGGCAGGACAATATGGAGACACTGAGGCTGACGGGAGCAAGGAAAAGATATAGGAGCAGGGCAGGTACCGCAGAGGAACAGGAACTGAAGGAACAAGGCAGGAACACAGGAAACAGGCAGGCACTGCAGAGGGCGGGGGAGACCCAAAGTCAGAGAGCTAGGAACGCACAGAGACCACAGGTGACCAGAAGCACTTGTAAACACAAATGAACATCAGGCACAGAGAAGCAGCAGGAAGCAGTTTACATAGCAGCATGGGAGCTACTTCCGGGTTACAGTCCTCCAGGATGATGGAGAGGACAGGAAAGAGCGCCAACAGAGGAATCAGATGTGCGCACGCGCAGAGCTGAATGCGACGCGCGCGCGCACCCGGCGAGCTGCAGTGGGGAGTGGCGGCGGCAGCAACGGCATGACAGTACCCCCATCTTTACGCCCCTCCTTTTTAAGACTAGAAAGAAACCGGGACAAAATACGAGGAGCCCGAATGTTCTCTCGAGGCTCCCAGGACCTCTCCTCAGGGCCAAAACCCTTCCAGTCAACCAAAAACAAAGTTCTCCCTCTAAGTTTTTTCATGGCTAAAATGTCCCTAACTTCAAAGACATCATCCTCGGAAACAGGCGAAGGAGAACAAAGGTTAGAAGAAGAATGAAACTGATTAAAAACTACAGGTTTAAGGAGAGACACATGAAAAGAATTAGAAATACGCAGAGAGGCAGGCAACTTAAGTTTGTAAGAAACGTCATTAATACGAGACAAAACTTCGAATGGACCGATATAGCGAGGACCCAGCTTATGTGAAGGGATTTTGAGATGGATAAATTTAGAAGAAACCCAAACCTTGTCCCCAGGATGGAATATAGGAGAATCAAGACGTCTTTTGTCCGCATGTCTCTTCATCCTAACTTGAGCCAAATCAAGGGCGGACTTGGTCTCCTGCCAGACCCTGGAGAACTCTCTACACAGAAGATCAGCCGCTGGTACAGTAGAGACAGGAGGAACCGGAAGAGGAAGACCAGGATGTTGACCGTAGATGATAAAAAATGGAGATTTGTTAGTGGCTTTGCTGGGATGGTTATTGTAAGAAAACTCAGCCCATGGCAGTAAGTCAGACCAATCATTCTGATGAGAATTGGAAAAATGACGGAGATAAGTTACCAAGGTCTGATTAGTACGTTCCACCTGGCCATTGGACTGTGGATGGTAGGCCGAAGAAAAATCAAGCGAAATGTTCATAGATTTGCAGAGGGATCTCCAGAAGCGGGCGGTGAATTGAACACCTCGGTCAGAAACAATATGTAATGGAAGACCATGAAGACGAAAAATATGGTGAACAAAAATCTTTGCCAATTCGGGAGCATAAGGTAAACCTGGGAGAGCAATGAAATGAGCCATCTTGGAGAAACGGTCCATGACCACGAAGATGACGGTGGAACCAGAAGAATGAGGCAGATCAATGATGAAATCCATAGATAAATGTTGCCACGGAGTGAAAGGTACTGGCAAAGGATGTAAAAGCCCAGAAGGTAGTTGCCTGGGAATCTTATTCTTGGCACAGGAAGGACAAGAGGCGACAAAACTTTGGACATCCTTAGACAACGTTGGCCACCAGTAAAAACGAGAGATCAAACGAAAGGTTTTTTTGAAACCAACATGTCCAGCCAGTTTGGAGGCGTGACCCCAAAGTAAGACACGTCTCCTGTTCCTTTCAGCGACAAAGGTCTTACCCGGAGGCAACGAAGTGAGAGAGACTGGAGCAACTGTGATGACTCTGGCAGGATCAATGATGTGTGCAGGCTCGTCCTCCAAATCCACCACCTGGAATGACCTAGACAGAGCGTCAGCTTTGGAGTTTTTATTTCCTGGCAAGAAACGAAGTTCGAAGTCAAACCTGGCGAAAAACAAGGCCCACCTGGCCTGCCGAGGATTAAGTCTTTGCGCAGAACGAATATACGCCAGATTCTTGTGATCGCTGTAGATTATAAAACGATGTAAAGCCCCTTCTAAGAGGTACCGCCACTCCTCTAATGCCAACCTGATTGCCAAAAGTTCTTTATCACCGATGGAATAATTTTTTTCTGAGGAGGAGAAGATCTTTGAGAAAAAACCACAGGGCACAAGACGACCAGAAGAGGATTTCTGCGAGAGCACAGCTCCAGCTCCAATTGCAGAAGCATCTACTTCAAGGATGAAGGGTTTATTGGCCACTGGACGATGAAGAATAGGAGCTGAGGCAAAGGCTTGCTTGATGGACCGGAAAGCCTCTTCGGCCTCAGTCGACCACAGATGAGGATTGGCACCCTTCCGAATCATGGAGGAGATTGGAGCTGAAAGAGAGGAAAAGTGAGGTATAAACTGCCGATAGTAGTTAGCTAATCCAAGAAATCGCTGAATTGCTTTCACTCTAAGAGGACGCGGCCAGTTGAGCACGGCAGAAACTTTTCCCGGATCCATACACAAACCAGCGTCGGAAATGATGAAACCCAAGAAGGGTAGAGATGACTGTTCGAAGACACATTTTTCCAGTTTTGCGTACAGCCGATTCTCTCTCAAACGCTGAAGTACTTGCCGTACATCTCTTCTGTGAGTAGACAGATCTGGAGAGAACACAAGGGTATCGTCCAAGTACACTACAACACAGGTGTAAAGTAGATCCCGAAAAACATCATTTACGAACTCCTGGAAGACTGCGGGTGCATTGCATAACCCGAATGGCATAACCAAATATTCATAATGACCATCTCTGATATTAAACGCAGTCTTCCACTCGTCACCAGAACGGATACGGATCAAATTATAAGCTCCTCTGAGATCCAATTTGGTAAAGATTCGTGCTCCACGTAGACGATCAAAGAGTTCAGGTATGAGAGGAAGTGGGTACTTGTTTTTGATCGTGATGGTGTTGAGACCCCGGTAGTCTATACATGGGCGAAGAGAACTGTCCTTCTTTTTAACGAAGAAGAACCCAGCTCCTGCAGGTGAGGAAGACTTTCGAATGAAGCCTCTGGCCAGATTCTCTTGAATATATTCGGACATGGCTTGAGTCTCGGTAGGAGACAATGGGTAAATACGACCCCTAGGTGGAGTAGAACCAGGAACAAGGTCTATCGGGCAGTCATAAGAGCGGTGCGGCAGCAAAATCTCCGCTTCCTTTTTGTTAAAGACGTCCGAGAAAGCGCAATAGGCTGGAGGAATTCCCACGGATTCCGAAGCAGACCGAGAGGAGGACGCAGGCTTGACCGAAAGCAGTCACCTGTTCAGACAAGACTGTCCCCACCGTAGAACATCTCCAGTACGCCAGTCCAGCGTGGGTTCGTGATCTCTCAACCAAGGAAGACCCAAAAGGAAAGAATGAGACAAAGAAGGTAAAACATAAAAGGCCAGTTTCTCACGATGAAGAGCTCCAATCTGAAGTTCGACTTCCTCCGTAACCAAGTTGACGGTCTCCCGCAAAGGCTGACCATCGACGGAAGCAATTTGTCTAGGAGTCTCCAAGGGTCTAACAGGTATCCCAAGCCTATTAACAACCTCGAGCTGAACAAAGTTCCCAGCCGCTCCTGAATCAACATAAGCCTCCAGAGAAAAGTGACGGGAACCTAAATGTAGAATAACAGACAAAACCAGAGGCGGAGAGGAATCATAACCACCTAGGAAGGCCTCTCTTACCTGTCCTAGGCGGATGCGTTTCTGAGGACAAGCGCGTAAGAGATGAGAGGCACTGCCGCAGTAAAAACAAAGACCTTGTGCGAGTCTCTCCTTGCGGCGTTGCTCAGAAGACTTAAGGCGATCGACCAGCATGGGTTCAGGAGAAGATGAAGAAGCCACCGGGGCTGCTTGAGAAAAAGAAGTCCCTCGAGCAACAGTGGTCTGGCGAAGAGGTTTCCTCTCTCTGGCAAGCTCACGAGTGCGCTCCTGAAAGCGCAGATCAATGCATATGGCCAAGGAGATAAGATCGTCCAAAGAGGTGGGAGTGTCCCATCCCGCCAGCTCATCCTTAATCCGTGAAGACAAACCACGCCAAAACGCTCCAACCAAAGCCTCATTATTCCACCCAAGGTCTGAGGACAGAGTCCGGAAACGGATGGCGTACTGGGTTACTGAGAGAGTACCCTGGTAAAGGTTAAAGAGGGACTCAGTGGTAGAGACCAGACGACCAGGTTCATCAAAAACCTTACGGAAGGTATCCAGGAACGGATTAAGTTGGGAGACCAAAGGATCATCACGCTCCCAGAGGGGATTAACCCACGCCAAACCCTCACCCTCCAAATGGGATACTATAAAAGCAACCTTAGCTCGGTCGGTAGGATAAAGTAGCGGAGACAATTCAAAATGCAACTGGCATTGATTAAGAAAGCCGCGGCATGCTTTAGGATCCCCACCATACCGAGGAGGTCTAGCAAGTCGGGGCGAGGGTTGTGGCGCAGAGACAGGAGTGGAAACAGAGGCCACATTCTGGAGGGAGAGAAGCCGATCATTAATGGAGGCCAAAAAATTCAAAATATGGGACTGAGTGTCCCGTTGTTGACCTACCTCCTGCTGAAGGGCAACCAACTGCGGAGCAATACCAGGATCAGAAGGCTGTAAAGCCGCTAGGCGAGACTCCATATTCTTTAAAAATGACATGATCCTAGTCTGGTTTTCACGCAAAAAGAGTAACTCCTTTTGAGTGGCGGAGACTCCAGCGGGGTCCATGGCCTGATGTTACTGTGACGCTGTAAGAATCTGGCTGCACTCGGATGTCACCCGAGTGCAGTCCTATAGAGCATGTAGATTCAAACAGTGAAAAACGGAGAGTGGACCCACTGGACCGTGATGACGAACCCCTCTCGGACGAGCTGACCAGGTGGAGAGTTAGGGGCAGGCCCGTGAGGGACTATCGCCACGGAAGCTGGAGGGTCGACTGAGATCAGATGGTTACACAGCAGGCACAAAGGGAAAGAGGGAACAGAAAGGAACTACTGAGACAAGGGAGAAGATGGCAACGCTACGGAGGCACGGAGGCTGGCAGGACAATATGGAGACACTGAGGCTGACGGGAGTAAGGAAAAGATATAGGAGCAGGGCAGGTACCGCAGAGGAACAGGAACTGAAGGAACAAGGCAGGAACACAGGAAACAGGCAGGCACTGCAGAGGGCGGGGGAGACCCAAAGTCAGAGAGCTAGGAACGCACAGAGACCACAGGTGACTAGGGTTGAGCGAAACGGGTCGTTCATTTTCAAAAGTCGCCGACTTTTGGCAAAGTCGGGTTTCATGAAACCCGATCCGACCCCTGTGCGGGGTCGGCCATGCGGTACGCGACTTTCGCGCCAAAGTCACGTTTCAATGACGCGAAAAGCGCCATTTCTCAGCCAATGAAGGTAAACGCAGAGTGTGGGCAGCGTGATGACATAGGTCCTGGTCCCCACCATCTTAGAGAAGGGCATTGCAGTGATTGGCTTGCTGTCTGCGGCGTCACAGGGGCTATAAAGGGGAGTTCCCGCCGACTGCCATGTTACTGCTGCTGATCTGAGCTTAGGGAGAGGTTGCTGCCGCTTCGTCAGAAGCAGGGATAGCGTTAGGCAGGGTCCATTAACCACCAAACCGCTTGTGCTGTAGCGATTTCCACTGCCCAACACCACCTTCGGTGTGCAGGGACAGTGGAAGCTACATTTTTTTTTTTTCCTCAGCGCTGTAGCTCATTGGGCTGCCCTAGAAGGCTCCCTGATAGCTGCATTGCTGTGTGTACGCCGCTGTGCAAACCAACTGCTTTTTTCAAAGCACAAATCCTCTTGTTCCTTCCTTTCTGCACAGCTATCTTTTTGGTTTGTACACACTTTTTATTTAATTTGTGCATCAGTCCACTCCTAATTGCTGCCTGCCATACCTGGCTGAGATTACTGCAGGGAGATAGTAATTGAAGGACACTCCCTGTTTTTTTTTTTTTTGTGGGAGATTAAGATTGACATTTCTGCTAGAGTGCCATCCCTGTCTGTGTCATCTCTCACTCAGTGGGCCATAGAAAGCCTATTTATTTTTTTGCTTGATTTGGGTTATAAAATCTACCTGAAAAAATCACTACATCAATCAGTGGGAGAAAAATATTGGCCTCAGGGCTTGTGTGCCACTCCTGACTCCTGTGTGCATCATCGCTCACTCAGTGGGCCATAGAAAGCCCTTTTTTTTTTTTTTTTTGCTTTATTTGGGTTCTAAATTCTACCTGAAAAAGTCAATAAATCAATCAGTGGGAGATTAATATTGGCCTTTGGGCTTGTGTGCCAGTCCTAAGCGTGCCATCTCTCTCTCTCAGATAGTGGGCCATAGAAAGCCTATTTATTTATTTTTTTTTTATTGGGTTTATAAATTTTCCCTGGAAAAAAAAAAAAAGTGGGAGATTAATATTGGCCTCTGGGCTTGTGTGCCAGTCCTGAGCGTGCCATCTCTCTCACAAATAGTGGGCCATAGAAAGCCTATTTATTTATTTTTTTTTGGTTTTATAAATTCTCCCTTAAAAAAAAAAGGGAGATTAATATTGGCCTTTGGGCTTGTGTGCCAGTCCTAAGCGTGCCATCTCTCTCTGTCTCTCAGATAGTGGGCCATAGAAAGCCTATTTATTATTTTTTTTATTGGGTTTATAAATTTTCCCTGGAACAAAAAAAAAAAAGTGGGAGATAAATATTGGCCTCTGGGCTTGTGTGCCACTCCTGACTCCTGTGTGCGTCATCTCTCACTCAGTGGGCCATAGAAAGCCTTTTTTTTTTAATTTGTTTTCTAAATTCTCCCTGAAAAAATCATTTTATTTTATTTGGTTTCTAAATTCTTCCTGAAAAAATCATTTTATTCTATTTTTTTTTTCCTAAAGTCTCCCTGAAAAAAACAAAACAAAAAACAAATCAGTGGGAGATTAAAATTGCCCTTTCTGCTTGTGTGCCAGTCTTGACTCCTGGGTGTGCCATCTCTCTCTCTCTCTCCAATTGTGGGCCATGGAAAGCCTATTATTTTTTTAGCTTGATTTGGGTTCCAAAATCTACCTGAAAAAATCACTACATCAATCAGTGGGAGATAAATATTGGCCTCTGGGCTTGTGTGCCACTCCTGACTCCTGTGTGCGTCATCTCTCACTCAGTGGGCCATAGAAAGCCTTTTTTTGTTTTATTTGTTTTCTAAATTCTCCCTGAAAAAATCATTTTATTTTATTTGGTTTCTAAATTCTTCCTGAAAAAATCATTTTATTCTATTTTTTTTCCTGAAGTCTCCCTGAAAAAAAAAAAAAAAAAAACAAATCAGTGGGAGATTAATATTGCCCTTTCTGCTTGTGTGCCAGTCTTGACTCCTGGGTGTGCCATCTCTCTCTCTCTCTCCAATTGTGGGCCATAGAAAGCCTATTATTTTTTTAGCTTGATTTGGGTTCCAAAATCTACCTGAAAAAATCACTACATCAATCAGTGGGAGATAAATATTGGCCTCTGGGCTTGTGTGCCACTCCTGACTCCTGTGTGTGTCATCTCTCACTCAGTGGGCCATAGAAAGCCTTTTTTTGTTTTATTTGTTTTCTAAATTCTCCCTGAAAAAAATCATTTTATTTTATTTGGTTTCTAAATTCTTCCTGAAAAAATCATTTTATTCTATTTTTTTTCCTAAAGTCTCCCTGAAAAAAAAAAAAAAAAAAAAAAATCAGTGGGAGATTAATATTGCCCTTTCTGCTTGTGTGCCAGTCTTGACTCCTGGGTGTGCCATCTCTCTCTCTCTCTCTCCAATTGTGGGCCATAGAAAGCCTATTATTTTTTTTAGCTTGATTTGGGTTCCAAAATCTACCTGAAAAAATCACTACATCAATCAGTGGGAGATAAATATTGGCCTCTGGGCTTGTGTGCCACTCCTGACTCCTGTGTGCGTCATCTCTCACTCAGTGGGCCATAGAAAGCCTTTTTTTGTTTTATTTGTTTTCTAAATTCTCCCTGAAAAAATCATTTTATTTTCTTTGGTTTCTAAATTCTTCCTGAAAAAATCATTTTATTCTATTTTTTTTTTCCTAAAGTCTCCCTGAAAAAAAAAAAAAAAAATCAAATCAGTGGGAGATTAATATTTACATTTGTGCTTCAGTGACAGTCCTGCGTGTGTGGCATCTCTCTCATTTGTTGCCACCAACAACAGAGTGTGTAACATTGTGCCTGATTTTCGTTGTGGTCTCACTCACCTGTAAAGGGGTAGCTAAATCATACTGAAGTTATAGCTCACCGTGTAATTTGTGTGACAGCAACAAATACCGTTAGTTTGTTTACGTTTTTAAAACAATGAGGAAGTATGGTGGAAGAGGTCGTGGCCGGGGGCGTTCATTGTCAGCTGGTAATGAGGGTAGTGGTAGTGGTGGAGCATCAGCTGGTCGTGGGAAAAAAAATATTGCACCTAAGTCTGGAGCTGTGGAGCCAGGTTCGTCGTCTGGCTACACAAGGCCTCGAACGCTCCCTTTTCTGGGAGTAGGAAAACCGCTTTTAAAGCCGGAGCAGCAAGAGCAAGTTTTGGCTTATCTTGCCGACTCAGCCTCTAGCTCTTTTGCCTCCTCTCGTGAAACTGGTAAATGTCAAAGCAGCGCGTCGTTAGTGGATGTTCACGGTCAGGGACAAGTCGCTTCCTTGTCCTCTTCAGCAAAAACAACAACAGAGAAGAATGCAGCAGGCGACACAACGGGTTACTCCATGGAGCTCTTTACACATACCGTCCCTGGCTTAGAAAGTGAAGCAGTTAACAGTCCATGCCCATTACAAGTTGAATCTGACATGGAGTGCACTGATGCACAGCCACAGCCAGACTACTATGCTGGTCCTTTGACTCAGACCACAACATTGCCCTCGCAGGGTGCTGATCAAGAATCAGACCCTGATGAGACTATGTTGCCCCATCACGAACGCTATACCACCGACCGACACGGTGACACAGACGAAGTTGCACACGAGCTACAAGAAGAGGTAATAGATGACCCAGTTCTTGACCCCGATTGGCAGCCATTGGGGGAACAGGGTGCAGGCGGCAGCAGTTCTGAAGCGGAGGAGGAGGGGCCGCAGCAGGCATCAACATCGCAACAGGTTCCATCTGCCGGGCCCGTATCTTGCCCAAAACGCGTGGCAAAGCTAAAACCTGTTGGAGGACAGCGTGGCCATCCGGTTAAAGCTCAGTCTGCAATGCCTGAAAAGGTATCCGATGCTAGAAAGAGTGCAGTCTGGCATTTTTTTAAACAACATCCAATTGATCAGCGCAAAGTCATCTGTCAAAAATGTTCAACTACCTTAAGCAGAGGACAGAATCTGAAAAGTCTCAATACAAGTTGCATGCATAGACATTTAACCACCATGCATTTGCAAGCCTGGACTAACTACCAAACGTCCCTTAAGGTTGTAGCACCCTCGGCCAATGAAGCTAGTCAGCAACGCAACATCCCTTCCGGCAGTGTAGGGCCACCATTTTCCGCACCACCTGCAGTATCTGTGCAGGTTTCTTTGCCAGGCCAAAGCCGTCAGGGTCAGGGAATCACCAGTTTCGTAGTAGGAAACACTGCATCTAGGGCACCGGTGGCAACAATACCATCTCCCACCGTCTCTCAGTCTGCCATGTCCACCGGCACCCCCGCTAGTTCCACGATCTCCAGCTCTCCAGTCCAGCTCACCCTACATGAGACTATGGTTAGAAAAAGGAAGTACTTAGCCTCGCATCCGCGTACACAGGGTTTGAACGCACACATAGCTAGACTAATCTCGTTAGAGATGATGCCCTACCGGTTAGTTGAAAGCGAAGCTTTCAAAGCCCTGATGGACTACGCTGTACCACGCTACGAGCTACCCAGTCGACACTTTTTTTCCAGAAAAGCCATCCCAGCCCTCCACCAGCATGTTAAAGAGCGCATCGTCCATGCACTCAGGCAATCTGTGAGCACAAAGGTGCACCTGACAACAGATGCATGGACCAGTAGGCATGGCCAGGGACGTTACGTGTCCATCACGGCACACTGGGTAAATGTGGTGGATGCAGGGTCCACAGGGGACAGCAAGTTTGGGACAGTTCTGCCTAGCCCACGGTCTAGGAAACAATTGGCTGTAGCCGTTCGCACCCCCTCCTCCTCCTCTTCGTCCTCCTGCAGAAGTGAGAGCTCGTCCACAGACCGCAGTCGCACAACCACTCCATCCGCAGCTGCCATTGTTGCACACCAGGTCTCCCATTATGGGGCAGCTACTGGCAAACGTCAGCAGGCTGTATTGGCTATGAAGTGTTTGGGCGACAACAGACACACCGCGGAAGTTCTGTCCGAGTTCTTGCTGAAAGAAACGCAGTCGTGGCTGGGCACTGTAGATCCTGAGGCAGGCAAGGTAGTGAATGATAACGGAAGGAATTTCATGGCTGCCATCTCCCTTTCCCAACTGAAACACATTCCTTGCCGGGCTCACACCTTAAACCTGGTGGTGCAGTGCTTCCTGAAAAGTTATCCGGGGTTATCCGACCTGCTCCTCAAAGTGCGTGGACTTTGCTCACATATCCGCCGTTCGCCCGTACACTCCAGCCGTATGCAGACCTATCAGCGTTCTTTGAACCTTCCCCAGCATCGCCTAATCATAGACGTTGCAACAAGGTGGAACTCAACACTGCACATGCTTCAGAGACTGTGTGAACAGAGGCGGGCTGTTATGTTTTTGTGGGAGGATACACATACACGGGCAGGCAGTAGGATGGCAGACATGGAGTTGTCAGGTGTGCAGTGGTCGAAGATTCAAGACATGTGTCAAGTCCTTCAGTGTTTTGAAGAATGCACACGGCTGGTTAGTGCAGACAACGCCATAATAAGCATGAGCATCCCCCTAATGCGTCTGCTGATGCAAAGTTTGACGCACATAAAGGATCAGGCGTCTGCAGCTGAGGAAGAGGAAAGCCTTGATGACAGTCAGCCATTGTCTGGCCAGGGCAGTGTACAGGACGAGGTAGCGGGCGAAGAGGAGGAGGAGGACAAGGAGGATGATGGGGATGATTATATTTTTAATCAGGAAGCTTTTCCGGGGCCACTGGAAATTGGTGGCGCGGCAAGGCCGGGTTCTGATTTTTTGAGGGACACAAGTGACGTGGATTTGCCTGAAACTGCCCCTCAACCAAGCACAACCGCAGATTTGAGAACTGGAACTTTGGCCCACATGGCGGATTATGCCTTACGTATCCTCAAAAGGGACACACGCATAACTAAAATGATGAATGATGACGATTACTGGTTGGCCTGCCTCCTTGATCCTCGCTATAAAGGCAAATTGCAAAATATAATGCCACATGAGAACTTGGAACTAATATTAGCAACCAAACAATCAACTCTTGTTGACCGTTTGCTTCTGGCATTCCCTGCACACAGCGCCCGTGATCGTTCTAACACGAGCTGCAGGGGCCAGCAGACCAGAGGAGTTAGAGGGGCAGAAATCAGAAGTGGCGTTGGCCAGAGGGGTTTTCTGACCAGGTTGTGGAGTGATTTTGCTATGACCGCAGACAGGACAGGTACTGCAGCATCAATTCAAAGTGACAGGAGACAACATTTGTCCAGTATGGTTACAAACTATTTTTCATCCCTTATCGATGTTCTCCCTCAACTGTCATTCCCATTTGATTACTGGGCATCAAAATTAGACACCTGGCCAGAATTGGCAGAATATGCATTGCAGGAGCTTGCTTGCCCGGCAGCTAGTGTCCTATCAGAAAGAGTATTCAGTGCTGCAGGTTCAATACTAACAGAAAAAGGGACTCGTCTGGCTACCCAAAATGTAGATGATCTAACCTTCATTAAAATGAACCACAACT
Source organism: Ranitomeya imitator (assembly GCF_032444005.1). NCBI lineage: Eukaryota > Metazoa > Chordata > Amphibia > Anura > Dendrobatidae > Ranitomeya > Ranitomeya imitator. The sequence goes on along the minus strand of NC_091287.1, from coordinate 460,746,828 downwards.
GGATTTCGAAATCTTTTGCCCCACCTTGCCCGGCTGACACCTAGCTTTCCTATGAAAAGGTCTTGCCTGTGGACTATTCTGAATGCCTTTTCCAATCTCGTAATTTTCTGCACCTGATTGTCCAGCATACGACATGTTTACACCTCACTAAATGGCCAAACTCCCCACACGGGGCCGTGGTATCGACACTTGGCGACAGCACCCGTGAGAGTGCAGTTTGTCTGAAGAGGTGGGTGAGCCCGCTTTTGGTCGACGGCACTGCCACTGGGTCCCTCCTAGTACAATAAAGTGTCTCTGGCGGTGGTGGTGCGCACCCAACGTCAGACACACCGTTGTAATATGAGGGGCCCTGGGCCTGTACCGCCGGCCACAAGACAGTTTCCCCCCACCCCAGCTCAAACAGTGCTCTACCACTTGCAAAATTATCTCACAGCTCCACCAATGTTTAGTCTATGCGCTGACATCCTTCAATGCCTGCCACTGACAATACCATTGTATTGACATTTTTGTTATGTTAGGCCTTCGATGCCTGTCTGCGGTCACTCCTTCCACTAGGCCTCCACTGACCACACCACTGCTGCCCGTGTACCCCTGGAACCAATTTAAAATTGCCTACAGCCATGTGTTATTATTTTAGGCCTTCGATGCCTGTCTGCGGTCACTCCTTCCACTAGGCCTCCACTGACCACACCACTGCTGCCCGTGTACCCCTGGAACCAATTTAAAATTGCCTACAGCCATGTGTTATTATTTTAGGCCTTCGATGCCTGTCTGCGGTCACTCCTTCCACTAGGCCTCCACTGACCACACCACTGCTGCCCGTGTACCCCTGGAACCAATTTAAAATTGCCTACAGCCATTTGTTATTATTTTAGGCCTTCGATGCCTGTCTGCGGTCACTCCTTCCACTAGGCCTCCACTGACCACACCACTGCTGCCCGTGTACCCCTGGAACCAATTTAAAATTGCCTACAGCCATGTGTTATTATTTTAGGCCTTCGATGCCTGTCTGCGGTCACTCCTTCCACTAGGCATCCACTGACCACACCACTGCTGCCCGTGTACCCCTGTAACCAATTTAAAATTGCCTACAGCCATGTGTTATTATTTTAGGCCTTCGATGCCTGTCTGCGGTCACTCCTTCCACTAGGCCTCCACTGACCACACCACTGCTGCCCGTGTACCCCTGGAACCAATTTAAAATTGCCTACAGCCATGTGTTATTATTTTAGGCCTTCGATGCCTGTCTGCGGTCACTCCTTCCACTAGGCCTCCACTGACCACACCACTGCTGCCCGTGTACCCCTGTAACCAATTTAAAATTGCCTACAGCCATGTGTTATTATTTTAGGCCTTCGATGCCTGTCTGTGGTCACTCCTTCCACTAGGCCTCCACTGACCACACCACTGCTGCCCGTGTACCCCTGGAACCAATTTAAAATTGCCTACAGCCATGTGTTATTATTTTAGGCCTTCGATGCCTGTCTGCGGTCACTCCTTCCACTAGGCCTCCACTGACCACACCACTGCTGCCCGTGTACCCCTGTAACCAATTTAAAATTGCCTACAGCCATGTGTTATTATTTTAGGCCTTCGATGCCTGTCTGCGGTCACTCCTTCCACTAGGCCTCCACTGACCACACCACTGCTGCCCGTGTACCCCTGGAACCAACATCAGAAAATATAAAAATAAGTATTTTGCTTATAAAAAAGAAAATACTGGAGAGATATCAAATGCAGACATTTTAACATTAAAAACAAACACATACAACAAAAATCTGGTACAGTACTAAAAATGGCCACCAGCTACAATAACTTTCTCCTGCAAGTAGTTAACTGAAAGGTTTTTTCAATTTTAAACACAGATATGGCATCCACCGAGTGTTGTCCTGTCGCGTCTTCTTTATATTATTGCCAAGAAGATGCAAAACAATGAAAATAATAAAATCATTATTTACCAAAAAAATAGAGTAAGTCAAAACCACATTGCAAATAAACATTCATTACAAATAAAGAAGCAGGGCGCGTCCGAGGGTGAGTATATACCTAATAAGAATATAATCACCCTCGGACGCGCTCTGCTTCTTTCCGACAGCCTTCCTTCCTAAGAATCAGCCCTTCCGTGGTGTAGAGAGAGGGTTTGTTACACTCCAAGGTGTTCCCCAGGTTGCCTTTCCTGAGCTTCGATCTTCCGGCTCTCGTTTAGTAGTTGTTGGAAACTACGCTGCATTAGGACTACAAATTGGGTATGGGGTGTAGAGAGATGGTGTGTTCCACTGTAGAGAGATGGTGTGTTCCACTCCAAGGTGTTCCCCAGGTTTCCTCTCCATTGCTTCGATCTTCCGGCTCTCGTTTAGTAGTTGTTGGAAACTACGCTGCATTAGGCCTACAAATTGGGTATGGGGTGTAGAGAGATGGTGTGTTACACTCCAAGGTGTTCCCCAGGTTTCCTCTCAATTGCTTCGATCTTCCGGCTCTCGTTTAGTAGTTGTTGGAAACTACGCTGCATTAGGCCTACAAATTGGGTATGGGGTGTAGAGAGATGGTGTGTTCCACTGTAGAGAGATGGTGTGTTCCACTCCAAGGTGTTCCCCAGGTTTCCTCTCCATTGCTTCGATCTTCCGGCTCTCGTTTAGTAGTTGTTGGAAACTACGCTGCATTAGGCCTACAAATTGGGTATGGGGTGTAGAGAGATGGTGTGTTACACTCCAAGGTGTTCCCCAGGTTTCCTCTCCATTGCTTCGATCTTCCGGCTCTCGTTTAGTAGTTGTTGGAAACTACGCTGCATTAGGCCTACAAATTGGGTATGGGGTGTAGAGAGATGGTGTGTTACACTCCAAGGTGTTCCCCAGGTTTCCTCTCCATTGCTTCGATCTTCCGGCTCTCGTTTAGTAGTTGTTGGAAACTGCGCTGCATTGGCCCTACAAATTGGGTATGGGGTGTAGAGAGATGGTGTGTTCCACTCCAAGGTGTTCTCCAGGTTGCCTTTCCTGAGCTTCGATCTTCCGGCTCTCGTTTAGTAGTTGTTGGAAACTACGCTGCATTAGGCCTACAAATTGGGTATGGGGTGTAGAGAGATGGTGTGTTACACTCCAAGGTGTTCCCCAGGTTTCCTCTCCATTGCTTCGATCTTCCGGCTCTTGTTTAGTAGTTGTTGGAAACTACGCTGCATTAGGCCTACAAATTGGGTATGGGGTGTAGAGAGATGGTGTGTTACACTCCAAGGTGTTCCCCAGGTTTCCTCTCCATTGCTTCGATCTTCCGGCTCTCGTTTAGTAGTTGTTGGAAACTACGCTGCATTAGGCCTACAAATTGGGTATGGGGTGTAGAGAGATGGTGTGTTACACTCCAAGGTGTTCCCCAGGTTTCCTCTCCATTGCTTCGATCTTCCGGCTCTCGTTTAGTAGTTGTTGGAAACTACGCTGCATTGGGCCTACAAATTGGGTATGGGGTGTAGAGAGATGGTGTGTTCCACTCCAAGGTGTTCTCCAGGTTGCCTTTCCTGAGCTTCGATCTTCCGGCTCTCGTTTAGTAGTTGTTGGAAACTACGCTGCATTAGGCCTACAAATTGGGTATGGGGTGTAGAGAGATGGTGTGTTACACTCCAAGGTGTTCCCCAGGTTTCCTCTCCATTGCTTCGATCTTCCGGCTCTCGTTTAGTAGTTGTTGGAAACTACGCTGCATTAGGCCTACAAATTGGGTATGGGGTGTAGAGAGATGGTGTGTTCCACTGTAGAGAGATGGTGTGTTCCACTCCAAGGTGTTCCCCAGGTTTCCTCGCCAATGCTTCGATCATCATGCTCTCGTTTAGTAGTTGTTGGAAACTACGCTGCATTAGGCCTACAAATTGGTTATGGGGTGTAGAGAGATGGTGTGTTCCACTCCAAGGTGTTCTCCAGGTTGCCTTTCCTGAACTTCTATCTTCAGGCTCTCATTAAATTGTGGTTAAACGGAACAACTGCATTTGGCGTACTAGTTGGTTTGGGGCCTACTATCGGTGTCTGCCGCTCCTTGCTGTTCTCCTGGTTTCCTGTCCTGAAATTCCGTTTTCAGGCGCTCGTTAAGTAGTTGTTAATGTTAGACTGCATTTGCCCTACTAGTTGGGTTGGGGCCTACTATCGGTGTCTGCCACTCCTTGCTGTTCTCCTCCACTGAACAAAGCTGTGCCGCCTGTTTACTACTGTTGCCAATTTTGAACTGCATTTCGACTACTTACTGATTTGGGCCTACTCTCTGTGTCAGCCTCTCATTCCAGTTGTCCTCCACTGCAATGCCCCCTGATTAGTCCTGTGTTACCAATTTTGAACTGCATTTAGCCCACTTTATTCTTTGGGCCTATATCTGTGTTTCCTCCTCATCCTGCCCATTGCCCAGCCAGTGATAGATGAGTCTGCTGGTACATTGACCCATAACGCAACATTTCCCGTGCACGCTACACTGCAAGATTGTGACCCTGCTGAAAGTCAGGTCCCCCTTCCCGCATACCATACCACCTTACACGGGGACAAAGAGGAAGGTGCAGATGAAAGTGCAGGTTCCTTCATCAGGTGGGGGGAGGAATACTAGTTGGCGACGTCACTGGCACAGGGCCTCTCATGGTACGCAAAAGTGTTGCTGCCGGTGGGAGGCGCCCCCGCCGTGCAAACACACCGCTGTACTTTGAGGGGCCCTGTGCCAGTGCCAATGCCAACGAGTGGGCCCCCCCTGCTTGCTCAGGTTCACAGCACTTGCAAAGTTGAAATACTTACCTCTCCCTGCTCCACTGCCGTGACGTGGTCCAGATTTCCTGGGCCCACTAATTACTTGAACCAGCCCTACCCACCACAACTTTAGCCAAATGACCCCCAATTTCAAATGCCTTCCAATTATTATAAGGTAAATTACGCTTGACAAGCTTCATTAAGAAGAATGGATGGTTTTGACATTAAAATGGGCACTCTAGGTGTTTTCCTGGCCCCCACTCACTGCCGACTATGCTGCCCCATTGACTTGCATTAGGTTTCGTGTTTCGGTCGATCCCGACTTTACGTCATAATCGGCCGATTTCACTCGACCCGACTTTTGAGATAGTCGGGTTTCGCGAAACCCGGCTCGACTCTAAAAAGGTCAAGGTCGCTCAACTCTACAGGTGACCAGAAGCACTTGTAAACACAAATGAACATCAGGCACAGAGAAGCAGCAGGAAGCAGTTTACATAGCAGCATGGGAGCTACTTCCGGGTTACAGTCCTCTAGGATGACGGAGAGGACAGGAAAGAGCGCCAACAGAGGAATCAGATGTGCGCACGCGCAGAGCTGAATGCGACGCGCGCGCGCACCCGGCGAGCTGCAGTGGGGAGTGGCGGCGGCAGCAACGGCATGACAGTATGGAGCTGCAGACTTCAGGTCAGGGGAGTTTTGGCCAGTTTATGCATTGTGATCCATACTCAGACAAAACAAAAATGTGTGCCTCTGGAAACACTGTGTGCCACAGTTTTATAGCTTGTTCTTCTAAATGAAGCTCTTCGAAAGATCTTTCACTGTCTTCTATAAAATGAACCCTAAGATGGCCAACGCCATGAAGTAGTGCTGGCAAGAGCTATTTGACAATCCACAAATATCAAGGGCATTACACAGTTAAAGTATTAAGCATGATTAGTACGGTAATTCCATTGTGTGATTATAAAGAGAACACTTACATTTTGCTATAAAATATGTGAGAGATGTTATCCCATATTTGGGGCCTGTAGCTATCTCCAGAAAGAGATCCCATCTTGTTCTGTCTATAATAGAGATGGTGGGGCTATTTCTGCTAATTTCTATAATGTTTCCAAACATTGCCAAGCATGCTTACACTAATTTTCAGAACAACTATCAATGTAAATTGAGAAAGACAAGCATGGTCAATGCAGGCATCATGTACATGGGCAGACCCCAATGCAGCATCAGTAATGACATGATTGGTGAATGCACAGCACATGCACAGGGAGTTACCAGGCAACTCCATATTGCAAACATCTCTGTAGTGTATAGAAATATTGTACAGGGACATTTGGCCCCCACCAAATGAAGAACTGCTGAGGCAAAACAAGTGGTACATGCAAGGAATATTTGCAAAGCAGTATAATATACATGTTCACTCATAGATTTTACAAATATTGTACTTTCAGAAAAGCACTGTCCTAGAATTACAACTTGACACCTACTTAAAGGGGATGCCACCTCTAAAACCCCCACTCATCATGAGATGGTCGATCTTACGTTCTGCCACTCCATTTACAGTCTATAGAACTGACGAAGATAGCCAAGTCAAAGCTTCTGCTATCTTTGTTGGTTCCATAGACTTTTACTGAGGATAGGTGATAAGCTGCTAGTGGGACAATTCTTTTAGTAAGGCCGGGGTCACACTTGTGAGTTCAATGCGAGAAACTCGCACGAGTCTCTCACATCAAGTCCCAGCACTGCTGCCAGCACTCGGGACCAGAGTGTGCGGCTGCATGTATTTCTATGCAGCCGTACGCTCCGCTCCCGAGTGCCGGCGGCAGTGCCGGGACTTGATGAGAGAGACTTGTGCGGGTTTCTCGCATTGAACTCGCAAGTGTGACCCTGGTCTTATCATGACTTTTCCCAAGCTAAAATCTCAAATTCTGACTCGCAAAGTAGAGTGAAAATATACCAGAGGTATTTTCAGGATATGATTGTCCCTTTAAAAGAAATCCTGGACCCAGTAAAGCTAACAGAGGCAAAAATAATGAACAAAAGCTATGAATAATTAATCAGGCCAAAGACTTTCAAAAGAAGGTCTGTATCCTTTCCAAACAAGCACTGTAGCATGCTCTGTCTGTGCAAGTTATATTGGAAGCAAATTTAGTTTCTTGAAATGTTTTCCGGCTGTAGCAATAGGCGGACAGACAGAAATATAAAAGCTGCAGAAACAACATCCAATGCATCTTCAACAATGACCGTAAATGTTTCTGTGATGAATGAGATCTTTCTACAGCCGTCTCCCTGCATTCACCCCATAGGAAGGAAGTCTTATTTTTATTTTCAGAATGATATTAACTTGAATTTACCATTGTGAGTTTTTAGGTCTCAGATCTTTCAGCTGTTTATTTAAATATTAATGCTTTTCAATCTCCATTAACCTCAAATGTTTCTTTACTTAGCAAAGTCCAGCACAAACAGTTCTAATTGAGATGCACTGCTTGATTTTATCTACCTGCCAAGATTTATGAGTGAAGTCAAGGTTGTGTCTCCTCCTCTGAATGTACTTTGTGGTCAATGACACTAAAACACACCTCAATCAATAATGTAATGAAGGGAACCATCCAGTCAAACTACTATGTTGGAAGTTCAGTTCCGCAGCAGCCAGATTGCCAAGAGAATGCCAAGAGTGTGCAAAGCAGTCATCAAAGCAAAAGGTGGCTACTTTGAAGAACCTAGAATATAAGACTTAATTTCAGTTGTTTCATACTTTTTTTGTTAAGTATCTAATTCCACATGTGTTAATTCATAGTTTTGATGCCTTCAGTGTGAATTTACAATTTTCATAGTCATGAAAATACAGAAAAATCTTTAAATGAGAAGGTGTGTCCAAACTTTTGGCCTGTACTGTACGTTTTTTGGGCGGACGCAAAATGCAAAATGCGCTAACAGTCAATCAAAATATTGTATCTACCCAAAAATGTTATCAATAAAAATGTCAGCTTGGCGCACAAAAAATAAGCCTCCACCCAGCCCTTGATCCCAAAAAATGAAAACGCTATGGATCTCTGAAAATGAAGTCATTTTTTTTATTTCTTACAAATTTTGGATTTTTTTTATCACCACTGAAATAAAAAAGAACCAATGCACTTTTGATATCTGCAAACTCATAATGACCTGGAGAATCACAATGGCAGGTCAGATTTAGAATTTAGTTAACTTGGTAAAAAAAAAAAAAAAAAATTGCAATTTTTTTTCCCAATTTCATTGCACTTGGAATTTTTTTCCCATTTTCTAGTACACTATATGGTAAAAGTAAAGGTGTGGTTCAAAAGTACAACCATTAACATAAAAATGCTGAGTGTGTTGCACAAAAGAAGACAGCCTCTATATGATGCAGGAGATGTGTGCAAGAAACATTGTGCTTGCTATCGTTTATTACAGTTCTACTTAAGGAATTTCAGTAAAGAGGTTTTAGTCTTTTTACGCTGGATTCTAGTCTCACTGATTTGTCATGGATTTTCAAGGTCCTTTTACCATCTAACCACTAGTGGCCTAAAAACAGGTAAGTAGCAAACCCCCAGATCGTACATTCACAGAGTTACCATAATAGGATGTTTTGTGACCGTCAAGCAAATCTCGAAACAAGAGGTCCCGTACAAAGGGAAAAACCTAAATAAGACTATGACCTTGATTGAAGGAGAACATGTCTAGGAAATGTGGCACATGATATCAGTTCTGTTCAGTTTGAAAACACAAGTTCTAATTTTCATTCAAAGAGAAAATAGAGAGAAGTCTGAATATCATTTAGAGAGTGTGCAACTACAGTTAACTACACTTCTACCAGAAACAACTTTTGCAATAAATAAGGAGGCATTGCTTACTATCGTTTCCAATAAATAAAGCCTTCATTCTTACAACAATGGTCCACTGTCTTTTTTCATCCCCGGAGTTGTTTCAATGACAGGGCTTTATTTTACATCCGTAACTCCATTAAGGAAAGGAAGAGGAGGCTCTGATTTCACTTCAAGGACAGAGGATCGGTTTTGGAGTTGAAAGCATGATTGTTTTCTTACAACCCCGAGTATGAGCTGTTCAAAGCCATCATTCTCTAAGAAGCACAGTAACACTGCACCATCACTGGAACGATCAGATTTTTATATAAATTCTAGCTTTTAAAACTATTTTCGACATGTAATGTCAAAATGAGGGGGGGGGAAGTAGATTATCCTTAGGCTACTTTTACACATTCGGTGTTTTTTGCGGGACTTTTTTGCGGGCCATATCGCCGCAATTTTCATGGTCTGCCGCAATAACGGACCACAAAAAAACTTGCGGATCGCCGTTTTTCAGGTTTCCAAAACTATGGAAATAGTTTTGGGAAAAAACGGTGCTCCGCAAAACCGGAAGTCACGGTGCACCGCAAAAACAAACTTCTGTTGTTGTTGTGGCCCCATTGATTTACAATGGGGACCATGTCCGTAAACCGTGATAAAGATCGAGCAGGCTTGATCTTTTATCAAGGCCATAAATATGACCCTCTTGGCCATAAGGCGCACGGCGCACCATGAAATTATTGCGGCCCGTTTTTGCGGCCCCATATAAATCTATTGGGGCCGCAAAAATGGGCCGCAAAGCAACGGTATGTGTAAAAGAAACCTTATGGGGATTTTTACATATTTATAAATATTTTCCGCATTTTGCATATATTTATACTATCATCTAGATCCCACCTTCTACACAGTTTCTCTCATTCAAAATGAAATTGGGCAATCTCCATAACAAGAACAGGTGGAATGAGTTTTGTGGTGGACTGCAACCAGCAACAAATCCCAATTACATCAGAATTATTTTCACGGTAGGAGGGATGCCTGTTGCTGTGGGGCCAAACTGCTAAGTTAAAGCTGCAGTTAGTGATGATGATGAATAATGGGATTAATGCCGTAGTAACTGTAAACTGAATATAAACTGCTATGAGATCAAGCTAAAAAAAGAAAAAGAAAAAAAAACATCAGTCACAGAGTGTATCACAAAATAATCAATCATACACTTCTTAAGTCAAAAATACTTGCTGACAAGGGTAGTCCAGATAAACCAGGGTCTCTTCCTAAATTTTCTTCGGGTTCCATGGGTATTTGTTACCCCTGTAGCTGGTTAACAAATTAAGCTGTTTTCTAGGATGAGTAGGAAAACTGGAAACTACATATAAATTATAATTATTATTGAGGTCATCCATTCTCGCCTAGCCTGACTAATTATAGAACATATATATAGGTGTCATGTCCCATGACTTAGGAATCATACTGTATTGTATCATATTGTTGCTATTGTGTTGCTATGCAGTAAGGTTTGCCTTTTAGTAGTTAGTCCTCCCTCTCTCCCTGTCTGTCTTCCTAGCTCTGATGTCAGCAACCCCCCATCTTCTTCGTCTTTGTGAATATGTCAGCCATCTTAAAGGGAACCTGTCACCTGAATTTGGCGGGACCGATTTCAGTCATATGGGCGGAGTTTTCGGGTGTTTGATTCACCCTTTCCTTACCCATTGGCTGCATGCTGGCCGCAATATTGGATTGAAGTTCATTCTCTGTCCTCCGTAGTACAAGCCTGCGCAAGGCCAGCATGCAGCCAGCGGGTAAGGAAAGGGTGAATCAAACACCCGAAAACTCCGCCCATATGACCATAAACCGGTCCCGCCAAATTCAGGTGACAGGTTCCCTTTAAGAAGCCACATGTGTTGCAGCATTGGTTCAGAATTGTCTTTTTTACCTACTGTAGCTGTTACAGCTACTGCTATTGTAATTGTATATAACTACAAGAGTTCAGCTTGAAAATAACTCTTCTGAAATCTTTATACTTGCCTCTGCAGTCGATTCAAGCTATGTGATGAAATCACTTTGTGTGAGTAATGGTACATAAAGACAGCCTAGAAATGATGACTAAAGCACCCTACACTCGCAGCCTAGTTATGGAGTCAGAATAAAAGGGAACTTGCTATCACTTTTGAGTGTGCATGACTGTTGACACGGATAGATAAGAAGCATGGGATCTGCCTAAACATACCTGTAAATTGTTAGTAAGTGGCATCATGATTTTTAAAATACAGGTTTACTTCAGGGCCTGCAGCACCAGCATGTGCACTGGAGGAGGAGGATCATACCTCTGACATGCACTTCAGGCTTTGTAACAAGTGGCCCTGCAACCCCATAGGCTATGAGCACACGTTGCAGATTTGACCGTGGAATTTTCTGTGCAGATTCTGCATTTCTTGGCAGAAAACGCAGGTCAGAATCTGCGCCTTTTTTTGGTATGTGCACACGTTGCAGATTTTTGTGCAGACTTCTTCCTTTTTTTACCCCTGCAGGTCTCTATTATGGAATGGGTGCAGAAACGCAGCAGATCTGCACAAAGAATTGAAATGGTCTTTTTTGAATCTGCTGCGTTTTCCGTGCGGATTTTTCCGCACCATTAGCACAGCATTTTCTTTTTGCCATTGATTTACATTGTTCTGTAAATCACTTGCCGATCTGCAGCGTTTCTGCGCGGAAACAAAAGCTGCAGATCTGCAGGAAATCTGCAACGTGTGCACATAGCCTTATCCTCTGCTCTTGATTGATGGCTGCAGTGCACTTCTGTTGAAGACTACAGCAGTTAGTCAATTAAAGACAGAATTGGAGGGGTTATGAGGCACTGTGCATAGAAACCAAAGTGCCTCCAGTGCACTCCAGTAAACTAGTGGGAGTTTCAGGCTCTGGAGTAAAACTTATTTTCATATTCATGCTCTTACTTAGAGCTATATGTGCAAAAAAGGAAAAAGTAATAGAAATCACAGTATCAATAGACACGTTAATGAAATACTAAATGATAAAAAAAATAGAAACGTTTTCAAAACATCTTGATGTATTCTGTATCAAGAATGACTGACACGTGCAGAAATCTCTGCACTCACACATCTTGGCTACTATCAATGAGATTATTAATGGTTGTCCGAGGAATGTTCTGCCACACTGAATGCATTTGGGCATGCAAAGCATCATGATCTGCTGCTGGCAGCTCCCTTTGAAATTGCCAACCAATGATGTCCCAGGTATGAGCAATAGGAGACATGTCCAGAAATGCTGCAAGGCATGATAGCAAATTTAGGCTGTATAGCTTGCAGACAGTAGCATGAGCAACATGTGACTTGGATATGTCATGTTCCTTGACTAAGGCAATGTAATGCCATGCTGTTACTATGCGTGCAATAAAGAATAAGGGAGTCTTATCACACACAATGTCACTCCACACCATAATTTTTAGAGTATGATCAATGCAACGTTTCCTTGTGAAGGCCTATTAATAACATTGCCATGTTGCCCACATAGTCTCCAGACTAATCTCCGGCCATAATTATATCCAAGACAAAAGCAGAACTCAAGAACTCATCATTGAAGAGCATAAACCTACATTGCTGCCTCCATTGTCCTTTACTGATCTGCACAGTGATAGCCTTTTAGAGTTGTAATGTGAAAATAATGAAACACCAGTAGGTGGACATCTGGTTCTTATCCAATGCTGTGCAAACACCTTCGGATGATATGTGTAGACAAGGATGCCTTAAGTTTAGTATGTGACATCCAATTTCATTTGCAGTACAGAATGGACTAATCATAGAACCATGGTATGACCGTTTCTTTAAGATGTCCAAGGAGCCATTTTTCAACTCAATGGTACATGTTATTCATTCAAATATGCTCAAGCTGCATGGCCTAAACGTGCTACCATGACCTGCAGTGTCTCTGTACTTGTCTCCCGTCAAGCACATTTGGGTCATTGGTCGGCAATTGTAAAAGAAGAAAGAAGCTGCTAGCAGCAAATCATCATGATTTGCTGACCAAGTGCATTTAGCATGACAAAACAAGCCTCAGACAATCGTCAATAACCTCATTGATACCAGCCAAGGTGGCGCAAGCCCGGGAATTTCTGAACGTAGCGCTCATACTCAATACTGAATAAATTGGGATGCTTTGTATTCCCTTTTTTTATCACCTGCATATCAACACGTTAATTGATCACATCATTTTCAGAATTCCATGACTTTTCCTTCTACATGTTGGAATTTCAATGTTGAGGAGTGTCTATGCAAATCGCTCATTCTATTACTGTCGGCAGTTTTAAAAAGTCAAAACTGCTGCAGGTTCTCTTTAATGAAAGATTACAAAATAATGCACAAAATATCACATCTAAAAAAAACTAAAATGTCAACTGTTGTTGAAGGGGATCTATTCCATAGTTTAGCCTTAGTTTAATGCCCAACTTGTCTAGGTTTAGCTAAAATATTAGGGTTTCTGGTTTGAAGGACTGGAGAGCATGACAAAAAACCTCAAGTTAGGCTACTTTCACACTAGCGTTGGTACGGGTCCGTCGCAGTGCGTCGGGCCGACGTACCGATGCATGCTGTGAAGTAAAAGCACAACGGGGGCAGCGAATGCAGTTTTTCAATGCATCCACTGCCCCATTGTAAGGTCCGGGGAGGAGGGGCAGAGTTTCGGCCGTGCATGCGCGGTCAGAAATGGCGGACACGACGCATAAAAAAAGTTACATGTAGCGTTTTTTGTGCCGACGGTCCGCCAAAACACGATGCATCCGTCGCACGACGGATGCGACGTGTGGCAATCCGTCGCAATGCATCGTTAATGAAAGTCTATGGAGAAAAAACGCATCCTGCAGGCAACTTTGCAGGATGCGTTTTTTCTCCAAAACGACGCATTGCGACGGAGGCCAAACGACGCTAGTGTGAAAGTAGCCTTAGCTGCTATACGAGTCTCCTATGATCTATTTGTCTACATTCTGAAATAGCCTGTCCAAATTGATTAAAAGTAGCACCAAGGCCAAAATAATTTGCTAAGGTTTAAAGATCTATTCTTTGGTATTCTTGATCTTAATAAAAAGTGAATAAGCTATGTTTTCCCCCTTTTGCTTTTGTCATTAGCTTTAAAAAAAAAAAAAAAAAAAGCATCTGACTGTTTATGACTCACACATTTTTTTTCCTAAAATCAAGAGCTGGTGAAGTACATGAGATGCATATGACCCCCACATGTATTCAGGCTGTCTAGCAGCGATAAATCATGCAGCTGCGTAAACAAAAACTAAATCTCCGAGCACTCACAAATACTCGGAGACCACCCGAGCATGGTCGGGAAAACCCCAGCAACGAGTATACTTACTCATCACCAATGGTGAAGAGTGGAGGGTCTGAAGAGGTGAGCAGTAATGTGAGTTTAAATATTTTGTGTGTTTTTTACATTTTATGCTTGTTATGCTCTGGGGTTTAGAAAGACCCTAGACCACAACAAGGGTCTATGAATTTGCAGAGAGTAACTTCTCTGCTAATTGAATTTCCACACATTCTGGATTTTTAGATCCATGTGTGGATGTGCAAAGTTAAGGCTAAGTTGAGACATAGTCACTCAAAAACTTTCATTTAGTTTGTTTTTAGCTATTAAGTGATTGTGTTGCTTATCGATATTTATTAGTGATGGACAAACATGCTCAGATAACATCCGAGCATGTTTGCGTGTTATCCAAGTATATTGGACGTGCTCGTATATTATGTTCGCTTACCCATGGCTATATGATTTGCAGCTGTTGGACAGCCTGATCACATGCAGGATTGCCTGCTTGTTAAGGAATCCCCACATGTGTTCAGGCTGTCTAACAACCGCAGATCATGCAGACATAGGGACGCGAACATAATATACAAGCACGCCCAAGGTACTCGGATAACATCCGAGCATGCTTGGGTAAGGCGTTATCCGAGCACGTTCACCCATCACTAATCTTAATATATACTTACCTTGTAATGTTTTCACATCCTGTTACTTCCAGATGTATCGGATCCAAGGGAAGGAAGTTCACCGACGTCCATATTGGGACACCCAATTGATGGGTATCCCAATATGGAAACTGCTGGTGGTACCAGTCTCTTGCATACGCCTTATGCACCACACACACACACAAACGCACACTGTATATGCCGCACGCACCACACACACACACACAAACACTATATACGCCATACGCACCACACACACACATACATACACTTTATAAGCCGTATGCAGCCTCTTGCGTGATACCACCAGTGGAACAATGTTGCGAACACTCCGTCGTCAGGATCAGCAGAATGATTCACTAACCACAGCCACCTTTCTACAGGAGGAGCGCATGCGCAGTTTTAATGTGACAAACCGCTATCTGTCTGCACAAAGATGGCAGTGGTCTGATTTCCTGCGCATGCGAAAATTCCGCGCAGGCACAGTGAATCATTCGGCTAATCCTGGCAGCAGATGCGCGATGTGTGTACAGGCAGAGGAAGCCGGTCACATTAAAGAGGTTTTCCCACAAACGAAAGTTAATTTTAAAAATTGTGTTTGACCATCTACGGAGCATACCACATCTCCTGGGCAGGGAAGAAAGCAAAAGACAATACTAACATTACAGCAGGGGATCACAGAGGATTCATTTTGTGAGGTAAAATATTTCACTGACAATATTTTACCTCACAAAATGTATCCTCTGCGATCTTCTGCTCTAAAGTCAGCATTGTCTTTTGCTTCCTCCCCTGCCCAGGAGCTGTGATATGTTCTGTACATGGTCAGACACAGACAATTTTTAAAATTAACTTTTGTTCGTGGGAAAACCCCTTTAAAGAGCAATTATCAATGCCAACATGGCTCCTCCTAAAAAGTATGACAATGACAATGAAAGGAAAGCAGCAAAGGCACAATATTAAAGACAACAACACCTGACACCTTTATGACAAAATGCTTCCTGTTTTCGTTTTTTGGCAAAGTGGACTATAGGATCCTGCAATTACAATATTTTTGTTTTTCAAGAGGATACAATGGGAGACATGTATGACAAAGTTAGGCTCCATTCTAACCTAGATTTTTGCATTCACTTTCTTTTTTCAGCTCTAGGAACAGAGAAATTGAATTTATGCACTTTTTGCTTCGGTAAAATAATGGACATCTTCAGGACTTATTCAGAAGAGCATCTTTTATAAACATGGATTGTCCATGTTAAAAATTGGACTGCACACAAACTGATCTTATTGAACAGATTTGTAGCACATGGGCACCAAGACTGCACTTGATTCTTCCATTTCTTGGATGAGTCTTGCCCATTCAACTCAATGAAAACCAAAAAAAGTATCCCTTATGGACCATGCATGTTGCATAGCACCTATTAAAAAGGAAATGTTTTTTTATCATTTTAAGACTGTTGATATATAAAAGCAGATTGCTGTATTTTTCAGATTATAAGACGCACTTTTTTCCCAAAACATTTTGGTAGAAATTGGGGGTGGGTCTTATAATGCTGATATACCTTACCGGCCACGGTAGAGCAGGGTCCCAGGGTCACTGCTGGAGGAGGCAAGAGTGGAGCATTGTTGCAGGCCACAGGCTAGGATGAGGGGGTATTTGGATGTGTGCCGCTGCGGGTATTTGGTGGTGCCGGGGCTCAGCCGACATTTTATGAAAGCCCAGAGCTACCGCACTTACATGGTTTACTATGCGGTGGGCTCCTGGAAAATAGCTGCCAGGGGTGGCGCATGCGCAGATGGAGATCTCGGAACCAAGATCTCGGGAGATGAGATCTCAACACCAAGATCTTCATCTGCGAATGTGCCGCCCCCATCAGTCATTTTCCTGGAGTCCACCACATAGTAAACAAAGTAAGTGCGGGGGCTCTGGGCTTTCACAAAATGTCTGTGGAGCCCCCGCACCACTGAACACCTGCAGCGACCCCTCATCCCACCCTGCGGCCTGCAGCAATGCTCCACCCTTTGCCTCCTCTAGCAGCAACCCTGGGACTCTACTTCACCACAGCCTCCACCCTGCAGCAGTAAGCAATAATATGCAAGGATTGTAAGAAGCACCACCATTTTACAAAAGAAAAAGTGTTTTCCTATTTTTCTTCTCAAAATTTGGGGTGCATATTATAATCTGGCACATCTTACAAACCACAAAATACAATAAATATTGATGTAAAAAAATGGATATATGGATGACACACAGAGGGCAATATGGATAAAAAATGTCAATGTACATGGTTTAACAGAATCTAGACTGATACCATTATTTTTGAAGGAGTCTTATGGTTCCATACGGATGTCAAACATATGGCAATATGGATGAAAAATTAAAATTTTTCATATGCTCATTTGAACATGGCTTAACAGATTCTAGACTGACACCATTATAGTCAATGGAGTGTTTCTGGAACGATTTGCATCTGTTATGCAATGGATCCATCCTCGCCTTGTAGTCCTGGCTCCTGTGTGCGGTGCACGCGGCAGCTTCTGGTCCCAGGGTTGGCATGAGCGCAGGGCCAGTGATGACGTCGCGGTCACATGACCGTGACATCATGGAAGGTCCTTCTCGCATAGCATCTTTGGAACCGGAACCTGCCGCTTGCACTGCCGAGGACAGCGCGCACGTCGGAAGGTGAGAATAACTTTTTTTAATTATTATTATTTTTAACATTAGATCGTTTTACTATTGATGCTGCATACGCAGCATCAATAGTAAAAAGTTGGTCACACAGGGTTAATAGCTGCATTAATGGAGTGTGTTACACCGCGGTCCATTAATGCTGCCATTAACCCTGTGTGAGGGCTGACTGGAGGGGAGTATGGAGCGGGCACTGACTGCGGGGAGGAAGGAGCGGCCATTTTGTCGGCGGACTTTGCCCGTCGCTGATTGGTTGTGGCAATGGTCGTGGGCATTTTGCCACGACCAATCAGCGACTTGGATTTCCATGACAGACAGAGGCCGCGACCAATGAATATTTATGACAAACAGACAGAAGGACAGACAGAAAGACGGAAACACAGTAAGAAAATGAAAGCAGAAGTTATTTTTTGTAACTCATTTCATGGAAATACCACCATAATATTTTTCAATGTGTTACAAAACCAGAAATCATGAGAAAAAAAAATGGATATAAAATTACATGACTCCAAGGCTGAAACTTCTTAAAACCATTTTTTTTAAGGAAATGAAATTCTATCCACACTGCGCATATTTGTTCTTTTTTATCCAACTTTAAACAAGTGAGCAGAAGTAAGATTTTTCCTCCTCAGTATTGCCATAAACAACTCTAAAATGCTGAACATATGTCCCACACCCGCACTTATTGGAAAATGTAACCAAAGAGGAAGATGACAAATAAATGGATTTGAACCAGAATACATGGCATGGGTATCTCATCGATAAGTGTTTCTTCTCTCATTCATTAACTGCTTGAAGTGGGAACTGAAATTCTCTAAAATATGAGAGGAATTAAATCCTTGTCACGAACATGTCAGCTGGAAGAAATCCAAAAGTAATCAGTGGAATTTCCTTATAAAGTTTAATGGAAAAGGAAAAGCACATTTATACTATTTCCTTTCTGGATGGGCTTTCTGTTTCTTTCTGAGAATTAGGCCTCATGCACATTACCATATGAAAGACTGGTACCAATTGGCCCAAGAGCACCTGCAAAAGTTCTTATCATACTGTATAGTTCCATACAGCTATCCAAAAGCCATAAAAGTACCACTATCTGTAGCCCTCATATGGTGCATTTATGGTCATTTTAATTAGGTTACTTGTTTTTTTATTGCATTTTTGTGTGCATTTTTTAACGTGTTTTTACCACGGTTTTGATGCTGTTTTTGTCTCTGTTTGGTGTGTCACACTAAAAAATTTGCTTTGTTTTTGATACTTCCTAGTATTTGACTTTGAGAAAAATGTGTCTGACCCATAAATGACAAAATGCTCTCTTTTTCGCTTCTTAGCAAAGTGGACTAAAGAATCCTGTAATTACAATATATTTGTTTTTCAAGCGGAATCAATGGGGAACATGTAAAACATTATTGATATACCGTTAGCCACTTTCAATCGGTGACACCATAGCTCTAGTCCTCGTCCTCTGAAGAGGCAATTTCCCAGAGGGGCATTTCAAGACTTAAATGTCCCCTCATCTTGGCATGTCAGGCTTGACATTTCAGTCTCACTGCACAGAGAAACATTACCCCTTCTATCCTGGTCAGAAGTCTTTCACCTAGCCAAACCAGATCTCACACTACGCACTGATGAGGGGCAGTATCACAAAACAGTGTCTGCAAATTGAGATTTTGGTTTTGGCTTTTATCCTAAGGCTACTTTCACACTTGTGTCGTTTGGCATCCATCGCAATCCATCATTTTGAGAAAAAAACGGATCCTGCAAATGTGCTCGCAGGATGCGTTTTTTTTCCCATAGACCTGTATTAGCGACGGATCGCGATGGATGGCCACACGTCGCGTCCGTCGTGCAACGGATCCGTCATGTTTTGGCGGACCGTCGGTACGAAAAAACATTCAAGTGAACGTTTTTTTGTCCATTGCGTCCGCCATTTTCTACCGCGCATGCACGGCCAAAACTCCGCCCCCTCCTCCCCGGACTTCAGAATGGGCAGCAGATGCATTGAAAAACTGCATCCGCTGCCCACATCGTGCACAAATTTCACAACGTGCGTTGGTACGTCGGCCCGACGCATAGCGATGGACCCGTACCAACGCAAGTGTGAAAGTAGCCTAAGTCATGTGGCTATGCTTGTTAGAGGGTCAATATTGACTGTTAGGATTACTACTTCCAATAGGTGGCACTAGAGTTCTAGTCCTCTTACTCTCTGCAGAGAAAATCTGCTGTGGAGACATGCTAAAAACGCATGCGCATTTTTTTGCTGTGAATTTGGGGAAAATCTGCACAGAAAACTCAGTTTACCTGCAAGAGAAACTGACCTATTGCAGATTTTGAAACACGCATCTGAGGTCAGTAAAATAATAGCACGGTGGGCATGAGGTCTCTATAAATCCCAAACACTTTGCTGGAACTGTAAGACGCTATGGTTTTGATGCAGCGAAAGAGTCAATCGAACATAGCCTTTTGTAGCAAATATGATGGAAACCACAATATAGGCTGCATTAATGCAGACATTGCTGAGGTAGGTATGTGTTGCAGAAATGTGTTGACACCTAGAATCTCATGCACATGACCATTAGAAAGATTTGTACTAATTGTCAATCTGTACCGATGTATAAATGTGTTAGTATGATGCTTTGTATGGGTACTATGGGGTTCAGTATTGTTCCACTGAGTTTCATTTGGCATTCTGTGTGGGTAATATAGGGGTTCAGCATATTTTTGTTTGCATTCAATTTAGCCTTATTTATGGGTTACATTTAAACTCTGAAATATCTCCTTCAAAACATTCTCCCTCATATGTACTTGAGAGGAATGGGGATGATTCACATAGCAATTGCCTTTCAGTGGCTCCAGCACCAGTTATCCATCTAAACAGTCATCCACCAAGCTCTGTCTATATTTGTCATGATGGCAGAATATTTCAGCACTACTTAACCAAAGTATATCTTGTTGTAGCTGTTTTCGTTCTGACCCAGGGCCAGATAGCCAGATCACCAGTGAGGCCAAATTGTGATATCACGCCCTTAATTGACAAGCGCTTGGAGACAAAAGAATCGCACACGTTGTTCTGCGTGAAATTCACTTTTATCTGAAGTAATAGAGCAAGAAGCAATATTTTATACCATTTACAACAAATGTAATTCTCAATGTAATTCATGTAGTCCCCACCATCACCCAGGGTCATACTGACCTTTGTTCTCTCACGTACCCGGAGCATGTTGTGGCTGACTATTGAGAACATACATGATAAGAAATGTAGTCTCCTTGAAGCGGAGACCATCAGACTACTGCATCAACAGATTCTAGTAATTAAAGGCAAAAGGCACTTAAAGGCAAACTATTAACCCTTCTATATCAATCTCAAGTTCTGCTGTTGACACGGAAAGCTTTGAAGATATAAATCTGTGGCTGAGAAAGACAATCTCTCACAGGCATCATTGTTGTTCCCAGACCAACTGTCACCATGGATTACTCCAGCACGCCATCTTGGTGGGGCTTCAGCAGGCCATCTTGGTGGCACTTTTTTTCAACACCAACACTGCCTCCTCTATCAGGATTCTTGCCACATGCCCCTGCAGCTTACCTGGCCCACACTGCTGCAGCCTCCAGCTACATATGCCAAGCCTGGGGCATATAAGCTTGCGCCTTCTCTTCTGAGAGGCTGGTTGCACAGTAGTAGCATCCACATATTCCTTTGCTTACCTTAACCATCAGGTTCATTCTATCACTGCTTAGTAAACCGCATCAGTGCAGCCACCATCACTAGCAATTATTGTTATAGGGGCTGAATTCACTTCAGAGTGAGTCTCATGACTAGTGTTGAGCGATACCGTCCGATACTTGAAAGTATCGGTATCGGATAGTATCGGCCGATACCCGAAAAATATCGGATATCGCCGATACCGATATCCGATACCAATACAAGTCAATGGGACATCAAGTATCGGAATGTATCCTCATGGATCCCAGGGTCTGAAGGAGAGGAAACTCTCCTTCAGGCCCTGGGATCCATATTAAAGTGTAAAATAAAGAATTAAAATAAAAAATATTGTTATATTCACCTCTCCGGCGGCCCCTGGACATCAGCGGGAGGATCCGGCGTCCGGCACGGCTTCTTTCTTCAAAATGCGCGCCTTCAGGACCTGTGGAATGACGTCCCGGCTTCTGATTGGTCGCGTGCCGCCCATGTGACCGCCACGCGACCAATCAGAAGCCGCGACGTCATTCCTCAGGTCCTAAAAGGCGCTTATTCTAGGACTTTAGCTGAGGAATGACGTCGCGGCTTCTGATTGGTCGCGTGGCGGTCACATGGGCGGCACGCGACCAATCAGAAGCCGGGACGTCATACCACAGGTCCTGAAGGCGCGCATTTTGAAGAAAGAAGCCGTGCCGGACGCCGGATCCTCCCGCTGATGTCCAGGGGCCGCCGGAGAGGTGAATATAACAATATTTTTTATTTTAATTCTTTATTTTACACTTCCGATACCGATACCCGATATCACAAAAATATCGGATCTCGGTATCGGAATTCCGATACCGCAAGTATCGGCCGATACCCGATACTTGCGGTATCGGAATGCTCAACACTACTCATGACATATTATGGAGTTTTTTCTCCTATTAAGCATGGGTCCTACAGAAGAATATGATACCTCACATACAACATTGGGCAGCACATGGGTTACACCAAGTGATGAAGACAGACTCTCCCGTTACTGGGATAGATGAAAGCTTCTACAGATTCAATATATATAGGAGGGGAGGAGAAGCTCTGCCTCTAGCTCCTCCCATCTATATAGGAGATGGTGGCTGCTACTGATGGGGTTCTGTGTGGATGAGAGGAGCTAGAGACAGAGCTCATCCCATCTACATAGAATGTTATCAGTAGCAGCTCTCATCTCCTATCTTAGTGATGTAACAGTCTGTCTTCACTGATATCCGGTTTTTGCCTCAGAATAGAGAATTTTGCTAATGACTGATCAATTCTGGCAGAGAAAGAAGTAGATTTCTCTGATAAGTTATATTACAAAGTTGCTTATTTTCACGTGTTCTATTGATTTATGGAAGAAAAATTAAAATAAAGTTTACACTTTAAAAAATAATCTACACCTGTAATTTTGAGGCAATATTTGCATTATTCTGGCTTATCTGGTGTAGTTGGACACCATGCTCAATCTGGTTTTCCTTTCCTACAAAATGATTGCCTGATCTCATTAATTTGAACACTTTTTTTAGTTTTCTGCACAATGAGTGGCCAGAAGCAACAGTCTGCAAAGAAAACTTAGAATGGAAAGCAGATATAAGCCACTATTAAGTCGCTTTTATTTCAGTAAGTTTGACCCTCGTTGTTAGGACTACCAGAACGCACTGAGTAAATATAGATGTTTTTATTGTTATTGGTGCGTTCGCAGCCCGGGGTCCACCGTGCAGGAAAACCTGCTGCTAGCAAACGGCGGCACTATATGGCGGTATGGACTAACTCAGTTAATTCACCGAGTAGCCGTGAAAGCAAAGCACTGTTCCCTGTTAGACTTCACAGAGGCACAGGCTAACTGCCCAAACAGAGAGCAGTCAGTGGTCACGCATGCACACAAAACTCCTGACCGGAGGTGCCAGCATTCTAGGGGCTTATTTCAGCCAGGTCTCTGAATACATACACACACAAACTCCTCGCCGGAGGTACCAGCATTCTAGGGGCTTATTTCAGCCGGGTCCCTGAACACACTCTTACGTGACTACACTGGCGCAAAGCACATAACATGGAACAATACTAGCGCATGGCCGTGCGGCCATGTGAGTCTTAAATAGTTGCAGCACGTGCAGGACCTTCCTAGAAGGACCAATGAGAGGCTGCACCAAAGCCAGAGCACCTACAGGACCTTCCTGAAAGGACCAATGGACTTAGCTGCACTATCTGACCATGTGACACTCGATCTCCACTGAGAGATCTTACTCTGGGCATGCTCAGAACGAGAAAAGCAGGAATTAGTCCATAGAGACGTCTACTCGCCGCTGCCCAGCACTGGCTTCAATGGCAGGAGCAGGAAAAGCAGCAGTAACTCTTTGTACAGAGTGGGGCTGAGCAAGATGTTGGGCCTGATGTCTCCGCTGAGCAAGCTCCACTGCGGCAGGAGAAGAATGGGAGACTGCAGCGGAGATGGCCCAAGATTCCCCCTGTGCAGAGGTGGGAACTCCACCCCTAACACTCATAAACTATTTGTATGCTCATGTCATCCAGTCCAGTGAAATATGAACTCATCGGTATCTTTACCGTGTCCTTCCATTGCCTATATCTTGATAAATCTATTTGTTAAGTACTATTGCTTGGAGACTGAACTTACCAAAGTTTTGACTCCTTGGGTTATAAACATTCTTGGAACCTACAAATATACCATTGAGTTCAACTTGCACTGGGCTATATGTGCAAAAAAAACGGTTTAGGGAATGGAGGGGTCAAACTTATGGACAGATCTTTTTAAGGATTAGATAGAAATCCAGAGGTCAGACAACTACTTATCATAAATTAATTGCATGTTTTAGTAAATATGTATCACTTTATAAGATGAAAACACCTACTTAAAGTATCACTCCATCATTTATTTTTATTGCAGAGCTTGAGTGGTGCTACTAACGTAAGATCCCTGCACCTAATATTATACTCACCACCTGCAGTCTTCAATTCTTCCTGGCGCCGATTCAGTCCCATCTTGTGACTGTATCTTCTGTCTGTCCGGAAGTCAGAGGTAAAGGTCACAAGTCTCTCACAGAATGAAGAAAAAAAAGGTACTTCAGCATAGAAAAATCTAAAACTTCATCTTTAGTGGAAAAAATGCATAAAAACAGGCACAATGGGAACAAGATATAGGTCCCAGAGAGCAACCAACTGACGCGTTTCGACACTTCGGTCTTAATCATGTTAAAACACGTCGCTTTTTTAGCTCTCTGGGATCTTTATATTGTCCGAATTGTGCCTGTTTTTATGAATTTTTTCCATTTAAGACAAAGTTTTAGATTTTTCTATGCTGGAGTACCTTTTCTTCTTCATTCTTTGGAACTTGCCTGCCCAAGTCAAGGCAGCTCTGTGCATGGAACTCATTCTTGGAAGACACTGCAAATGTTGAGCTGACTTATCCTGTTCCTTATTCCTTCTTTGTAGAAGTCTCTCATCGACTTGCATTAAAAAGTGACTGCCAGAAAACACTGGGGCGATCTGGCAGATCACAATCTGCTGGAAACAGACCAGAGCGATGCGGATAAAAGAGGAAAACGGCGGCTGTTAAGTATGAGAGTAAGTGCAGGGAACTTATATTACTGGCGCCACTCCATCGTTGGAATAAAAAGAAAAAAACTCTGAAGTGGTGCCTTCCTAACAGTCCAAAATGGCTGTGAAAATGCTTAGCTATCACATGACTTTGATAACCTGTCATTAAGAAAGTAACAATGAATTATGCACTACACCAAGAAGAATCCATATAATGGTCACTAGTGCATTATCTGTAAATGCAGTAGCACTGGGATAGGTCACAGTACATTGGTCCAATTACAGAGCAAGTGGCCTAGTCACAGACCTAAATTAAACCGGAGCCTAAAGCTGGTGTCACACGTCCATGTTTTCGGGTCCGAAAACAGACCACACTGCACAGACTGGAGATCTGTAGCCAGTCCATGTTTTGTGGTGTATACTAGTGCCACGAAACATGGATTACAGTGATTACACAGGTTCACAAATAAGTTAAAGGGTTATTTCCATCACCCATATTACTTTTTTAAAATTCATATTATTTAAAAAAAAATAATAATTTCAAGGCTGTATATAAAGGAAACATGTCTTACCATAAACTCCATGTTAGAAGCAGGAGGGTAAACTTCACCTCTCAGTTTATTGTGCAAATCTAGGATAAGCTTCATGTCACTCTCCATAATGGCTCTTTTTCCCCTATGCTTTGCAACCCACCACTCTCCATCCTCATCCATATATTTTTCCAAGAGGCCTTCTAATTGGGTGGCATTAGGAATGAGCATTGGAGCAACTGTTTGAACTATGAATAGCAAGGCAGTCCGCCGGAGCCATTCTTGTGCTGTGCATTTCATGATGAGAGGCCTGTCAACTCTTCGAGATTAAAATCGGATTTAAAAGTTGCATGTGTTTGTTCCCAAAATTATACCTGTAAGAAAAATACAATCAATGAAACAAACTGTAGTGCAGAGTAAACCGCTCCACAATATGGAAATGATAAAAACAGTAAAAAACGTAAGTCAGCCAGTCTAAAATAAAAAAGAATCAAAGAGAAATATCACAGCATGAAGAAATAACGTAATTGTGATGTAGACGATTAAATGGGACAATCCAGCTTTGCTATAGCATAGATCTGCTACATCTACATCTGACTAGCTCGTCTCGTCTCTGCTACGTACCTTAATGTTGCAAAAATATATACGGAACATTATAAAGCATAAAATAATACCGCCAAGTGAGATTTGAATGCCATCCTAAACACTCTCCTGCAACACAGTGACTAATACTACTGTAACTCTAGACACACGTCTGCTCTGCCAAGACCCCTAGGCACTCCCCCTAGATCCACGTGGGTAGGATGTCAATCAGTGCTGCTCCTGCAGATTCACAGTTACACCGGCTATCCACAGGACCTCACTGCAGCAGATGACTAAATGTTCTGCATCTCAGGAAAAATAAGCAAGGAACAACTCTCAGAGCACAAACTCAGTCATTGAACATAATAAAAGTCAGGGTGTAACAAGACTAACAGCATTTTGATCTCTGAACATAATCAATGGGTGACTTATCCAGGTCAGCCAGGAATTCTCGATGCTCCAGCTTTTCCCCTTCATCAGGGTCCTCTTTAGCATCTGTATAGCATCATGTTAACCAGTAAGATAAAACTACTCCAATGCCACTATTTAACCTATAAATTAACAACACAACTTAGAATAAGAATAAACATCGAATTGTCCAAGAAAAGGCAACGTCCTATGTATTCATGCAGTCCTATGTAAATACATGGACCATGGGTAAGACTTCTGAATGAAATGAAGTGAAACTTTTTTAAAGACACCAGAAATTGCTTTGAAGAGTGAACTTCTCAAAGTTGTCCTTTATGTATGTATGGAAAAGCTTACTGTGCTCTAGATAATGGAGTGGTCTTCTCGGGAAGGTGGTCTTTTGGAGAGGTTTCACTGTATCGTGCCAAGTGCAAACTCAGCCCTGCTGTATTTTTTAACACAATGATTTGTTTCACACTTTCTATACATTTCATCCTCCGTGTCTAGATATTATAATGATACACTTTGGCATTTTGACAATTCTCCCATTACACTTCCCATACCCCCTCTATTGCATATACTGCACAGAACTTATGACAGTCATTTAAACCCAGGAGTTACAATGTATCCACGTGAAAAACGCTTGATTATTTTATAGTCTTCATCTTCCTGATTGATTTTGTGTTGGCGCAGGTAAATCAATAAGACACATTCATTGTAGAATTTTCCATGACTGTGAAACCAGTCCCATTCATGTGAACGCAGTTGTTTTCTGCTGTCTCAGCAGCATGAACATAGATTTCGGCAAGTCCCATTCAAATGAATGAAACAAGCTGAAGAAAGTCCTGCAAAAAATCTTTCCTAATTTGTGATTCTGCACTTGTCAACATTTTGTCAAAACTATTCAACCGACATAACATAACAAGACGATGTATCATGTATAACAAGAACATAGCAATCAACGGTGTGAATCAGCATTTTCTTGCTTATTTGTGCCTTTTCTGTTGTGCAGTTATATATCTTGATCATATCCTACAGAAATCATTTTGCCCCCCCCCATTTCAGCCATGGCAAATTGGACAATAGTAGAGTCAATTTTGGCCATTTGAGATGTACAGAGCCCGATGGGATCTCGACTGGGACTTATTGTTCCAGTTTTAGGTCAACATAACTTTCCGTACTTGTCTTGGAAGTAATAAGACTACAGTGCCAAATGCTGCAATGTACGACCCAACCACAAAATGCTGAGTGGATAGATTCAGCTGCTCGGAGAAGAACAGATGAGAGCCGAGCTGTTTATATACAACTTTCAAGAATTCAATGAATTCCGTCTGCATAGTTTCTCCGCGCCTTTGTAGGAAATCTCCCACAACTATTGCACAGTTCACACATGCAATCCAGAAAGAATATAGTATCCAAGTATAAAGTCCACAGTTATAGACAAGTGCCATACAGTCATATGCTCCTGAGTATAGCCCCATAGATTCAGAAGCAGCTGAGTATAGCACAGCCATAGCCTTGTACAGTGAAAAGCAGAAAGTAGAAGACTAACTATGTGTTGAATGGATACTTACTGCTTGGCGTGGGAAGCAAGTCCAGGGCTGAGCAGCGACTTAGTACCAGGGGCTCTCTGCGCTGGGGATACAGCACTGGCAGCAGAGCTTGTCACTCAGTAATCCCACCAGATCAGAGAGCGGGGCTTTCAAAGCAGATCCTAGCTATAGAGGAGGAGTCTGCGGAAAGTGCATTGAGCTCTACCCCCTCTTTCCTCTTGATTGTCATGTGCTTTTTTGTGCAAGTGTTCAGGTGGGTGGTCGAATATGCTGTGAGCACAGGATTAATACGGTACTTGTAATTTCTGCGCAGAAATAGAGCGCTGTTAGGTATTGAGAATGACCAGATTGTGGATGTGATTTCGCTTGCAGGAAATAGTTTAACGTTATTTTAACTTCACGTAAATAAAAATAGATGTTAAAAAATATAATTTTTCGGCAACCAGGACTCATTCAAACTTCAGTGATTTTTCTCGTACACAAAAAAACCACACCGATTTTTATCAGTGTTTTGCATCATATTTCCATCAGTGTTTGGTCAGTTTTTACCATCAGTTTTGTTTGCGATTTTAGAAAACTTGTTAATCTTGTACAGCACGCAGATGGTGATGTGCACTGTAAGCGATTTTTAGCAACTAAAATACTTTCATGGGTAATTTTGGCCCAGTTTATTTATTATTATTTATTTGGCCCACATTGGGTCACAATTAGACATGAGCGAGCATGCTCGTGTGCTAATAGAAAGTATTCGAGCATGCTCGTGTGTTAATAGAAAGTATTCGAGCATGCCGAATATAATGCTCGAGTCGCCGTGGCTGCATGTCTCGCGGCTGTTCGACAGCCACAAAACATGCAGGGATTCCCTGTTTGTTAGGCAATCCCTGCATGTGTTGCTGCTGTCTGTTGAACAGCCGTGAGACATGCAGTCATGGCGATTCTAACATAGTATTCAAGCACACCAAAGATACTCTATTAACACACAAGCATGTTCACTCAACACTTGTCGCAATCTAAATTCTCTGTCAGTATGGTTTTGTAGTGTGGGAGGAAACATGAGGAGAATGTGCAAACTCCCTGCAGATGTTGTCTTTGATGGGATGTGAACCCAGGACCCCAGTGCTGCAACATAAAAATAACATAGTAGATGTTAAAGGGGTATTTCCATCTCCAAGATCCTATCCCAATATGTAGTAGGTGTTGTAACGAATGGAAACAGAGGCACAGGTGGGGAAGTGCACATTTGTGTATTGAACTTATTGGGGAACCACGGGACCCTGGGGCTCCAAAGGGGGTGTGACTAAGTGAACCCCGGACTCCCGTAGTAAGATCCCTCAAACAGAGCCAGAGTGGAAGTTCAGGAGATGCAAGGTGCTACCTCCAGTTAGACCCTGGGTATGTGGAAGCTGACTTGGCTGGACTGGCGGGCAGGCAGGTACTGCAAGTAGCAGAGAACCAGACAGGAGGCAGGCAGCTCAAATGAGTAGCAGGCAACAGCTGGCATGGAGAGAAGCAGGTATTGCAGGCGTAGCCCCAGAAGGCGAGGGAAGCACGGAGGGTACACTGAGGAGACAAACCAGAATTAGCGAGGTACAAGAGTATAAAACACAAGAGCCAGGAACCTGAGAACTAACAACATAACAACAGGAAACACTTGTTGCTCAGGCACCTCCCTTTGGTCAAAGGTGCCTGAAATAGTACGAAACACTCAGCCATTTTACTGAGACCTATTTTTGAAAATAGTGCGTGGTCTCTTTAAGAGACTGAGGGTGTGCACACCCTTAGTGACGTGCCGTTAGACCTGCGGGATGCACGCAGCATTCAAGAAGCAGCAACAGGAGCAGGCAGCACGGGACGCGGAACGGATGCCCGAGGAGACCGGCATCCACACTGGGCACCACGCCGAAGCCGCGGCCCCAAGGACACAGGTGAGGACAGGACAACGGTGCTACAGTACCCTCCATGTATGCCCCCTCTTTTTCAAGCCTGCAAAAAATGTCTCCAGTAGGAGAAGAGTCTGAATATTCTCCTTGGGCTCCCATGACCTCTCCTCAGGATCAAAGCCCTTCCAATCTACCAGAAAAAAGGTCTTTCCCCTTACCCTTTTCATGGCCAATATACTGGCTACCTCATAGACATCCTCCTCGTTGACAGACTCAGGAGTGGTACCCGGGTCCTTAAAAAACAAGCTCAAGATAACTGGTTTGAGGAGGGAAGCGTCAAAGGAGTTAGGCGCACGTAAAGAAGCAGGCAATTTTAACTTATAAGAGACAGCATTCATTTGTTTCAAGATGAAGCGAGGTCCCAATTTGTAGGAAGACATTTTCAGACAGATGTACTAAGAGGAGAGCCACACTTTATCCCCAGACGGAAAGCTCAGAGCCTCCAGGCACATCTTATCGGCATGCTTCTTCATACGCTGTGACGCGCTCTCTAAAGCAGTCTTGGTGTCTCCCCACACTTTGTAGAAATCTTCAACAAGAGTGTCAGCAGATGGACTGCCTGAAGACCCAGAGACAAGAAGCGGGATTCCGGGTTGCAGTGTGAACACAATCTGGAGGGGAGACTTAGCAGAGGACTGACTTACGTGATTATTGTAGGAGAATGCCCATGGTAGTAACTTGACCGAGTTGTTGTGGTGCACGTTGATGAAGTGACGCAGGTACGCAGACACGATCTGATTGACCCTTTCCACCTGACCATTGGATTGAGGATGATACGCAGAAGAAAAATCCAACTCCACCTTCATTAGTTTACAGACCACCCTCCAGAACTTCAAAGTGAATTGGACACCTTTGACGGAAAATATGCTGAATGACGTGGTCGGCAAGTTCAGGAGCAGAAGGAAGACTAGACAAGGGGGTAAAGTGAGCCATCTTCAAAAAATGGTCCACCACAACCCATATAACAGATCAGACAAACGAGACAGGAAGATCCATAATAAAATCCATAGCAATGTGCTGCCAGGGAACTGAAGGAATGGGAAGCGGTAGAAGATGCCTGGATGGAAGACGCTTCGCAGTTTTATTTTGGGCACAGGAGGGACAAGCCAAGACATATTCTAGGATGTTCTTATGCATGGTGGACCACCAATAATAATGGGAAATGAGTTGCAAAACCTTCCTTTGCCTGGCATGGTCAGACAACTTAGAAGAGTGACCCCACTGAAGAACTCGTCTCCTGTCCAAACTACCTACCCATGTCTTACCGGGAGGAATCTGAGACAAATTGACAGAGGCCACTGTCACCATTCGGGAGGGCTCAATAATGTGTTTAGGTTCCTCTTCCAAGTTGGGAGGAGGAAAGCACCTAGAGAGAATGTCGGCCTTGATGTTCTTGCTAGCAGGGAGAAAAGAACAAAATTAAATCCAGCAAAGAACAGAGACCAGCTGACTTGACGAGGATTCAGCCTCTGAGCAGACTGGAGATAAGCAAAATTCTTTTGGTGGGTGAAAGTAATGACCTGGTGTACTGCTCCCTTGAGAAGATGACACCACTCTTGGAGAGCCAGATTGATGGTCAGTAACTCCTGATCTATGATGGAATAATTTCTTTCAGAAATGGAAAAAACCTTCGAAAAGAAGCCACAAGTGACCATTCGCCTGGAGGAAGACTTCTGGGGAAGAACCGCTCCTGCACCAATGGAGGAGGCATCCACCTTGAGGAAGAACTGTTTATCTGCAATTGGCCAATGGAGCACGGGTGCAGAAGTGAAGTCTTTATTTAGAGAGGTAAACGGCTTCTCTGCTTCGGGTGACCAATCCTTGAAATTGGTGCTTTTTCGGGTCAGAGCAGAGATGGGGCCACCCGAGATGAGAAATGGGGAATAAATTGACGATAATAGTTGACGAACCCCAGGAACTGTTGTGTCGCTTTAAGCCTGGTCAAGAGGGGACATTTGATAATAGAAGCCAACTTTTTGGGATCCATCATCAAACCATTAGACAAGACAATGTAATCAAGGAATGGCAAATAGGGTTGCTCGGAGACACACTTCTCAAACTTGGAGTACAGCCTGTTCTGCCAGAGTCTCTGCAGAACCTGATGGACATCTCTCCAATGTGTGGCCAAATCTGGAAAGTAAATTAAGATGTCATCCACATAGACAACAACACAAGAATATAGGCGATCCCTAAAAATTTCATTCACAAACTCTTGAAAAACAGCAGGAGCCTTACTGAGTACGACATAAACCGGTATTCATAGTGCCCATCTCAGGTGTTGAAGGCCATCTTCCACTCATCTCCCTGGCATATGCAAATCAGGTTGTAGGCGCCTCTGAGATCCAATTTGGTGAAGATCTTGGCCCCTGAGATGGTCAAACAACTCCAAAATATGTGGCAACGGGTATCGTTTTTTTAACATGATCTAGTTTAAACCTCTATAGTCAGTACAGGGCCGTAAAGATCCATCCTTCTTGATGAAAAAGAAACCCGTGCCTGCCGGAGAAGATGACTTTTGGATTAAACCTTTAGCCAGGTTCTCCTTGATGTATTCTGACATGGCTAGGGTCTCCACCTGGGATAAAGGATAGATCAGACCCCGAGGAGGGGACATCCCAGGTAGCTGGTCTATGGGGAAGTCATGCGGCCTATGGGGTGGCAACGTCTCCATTTCTTTCTTATTGAAGATGTCGAAGAAGGACTAGTAGGAAGATGTTAAGCCCCACGGGGCAGATGGTGCCACAGGACGGCGGACAGGATGGACGAAAGCTAGGCATCTGTTGAAACAGGAATCTCCGCAACATAGAATCTTTCCAGACTTCCAATTCAATATGGGCTCGTATGCTTGAAGCCAGTGTAAACCTAGGAACAAGGGGTGAGACAAACCAGGCAAGACTTGAAAATTGGTTCTCTCAGAGTGTGTCAAACTTACCCAAAGTTTCACTGGTACAATCTGGAAACGAACGGGCTCAGTCAGGGTTTTGCGATCCACGGAGGTCACCAGTAGAGGGAATCCAGTAACAATCCACCACCGCTTGTTGAATAAAATTCCCGGCGAACCCGGAATCCAGATAACCTGACACGGAAAAATTGACAGTGCCGAAGAACAACAACATTGTCATCAGCAGAGAAGGAGAGAAACGATCCTCACCCAGGGAAACCTCTCCTACAGACCCTAGGCTCTGGAGTTTTCCTGCCTCTCTGGACAAGAGTGGATCAAATGCTCTGGACTGCCACAGTAAAAACATCTTCCAACATTTTTCCAACATGACAATTATCCTAAATACACTGTTGCATTTCTGAAGAAAAGGGTGAAGTGATTCAGTTGCCAAGTATGCCTCCTGATCTGAACCCAACTGAAACACATTTGGGGAATTCTGAAATGTCAAGTTGAGCAGCATTCTCCATCCAGCATTCAGGCTCAAAATAGGTCATTCTTGAAGACTAGAAAAAGATAGATGTTGCAAGATGTCACCAATTTGTTTGTTACATGCCTGTTATGATCTGGTGGCCTTGGAGCAGCATGAGACGTACTCTGGAGAAGGTGGTCCCTGTACTGAACCTAGCAACGCAACTAAAAGTAGCCGTGGGGGGTACCTAACACTCCCTAGACCCCTCGGCACAGCCTAAGATCTAACTACCCCTAAAGACAGAAACAGGAAACCTATCTTGCCTCAGAGAAAATCCCCAAAGGATAGATAGCCCCCCACAAATATTGACGGTGAGAGGAGAGGGAAATAACATACGCAGATATGAAATCAGATTTTAGCATAGGAGGCCATACTAGCTAAAAAGAAAGAATAGAACAGAGTACTATGCGGTCAGTATAAAACACTAGAAAATATCCACCGCAGAAAATACGGATCAGCACATCTGACTAAAGACATGGGGGGTATATCTGCATCTCCAGAGAAATAGCTAGGCTGCAAAAAATCCTTCACAGACCAAGCTGGACAAGACAGAAACATGAAAATGCACAGAACTATAAGGTCCACTGCAGGTGGACAGCAAAAACAAAGCCAGGACTTATCTTGTAGAAAACACAGCAAACTGGAGAGACCAGCAGGGAAGTGAATCCTTCAAGAACAATGGACAACTGGCACTGACTAAAGGATCCTGCAAAGCTATATACCCCAGTCAGTCCTGCAATTAGTAGATACACATGTCCACTCCTGCAATCCAAGCACAACTGCATTACCCTCTACAACCACCGGAGGGAGCCCAAAAGCTGAATTCACAACAGTACCCCCCCCCTTGAGGAGGGGTCACCGAACCCTCACCAGAGCCCCCAGGCCGATCAGGATGAGCCCGATGAGAGGCAAAGGCACCAAATGAACCATCTTAGAAAATCGGTCACAGACAGCCCAGATAACCGACATTCTTTGGGAGACAGGAAGATCGGAAATAAAATCCATAGAAATATGCGTCCAAGGTCTCTCAGGGATCGGCAATGGCAAAAGCAACCCACTAGCACGGGAACAGCAAGGCTTAGCCCGAGCACAAATCCCACAGGACTGCACAAAAGAACGCACATCCCGCGACAAAGAAGGCCACCAAAAGGACCTACCAACCAAATCTCTGGAACCAAAAATCCCAGGATGGCCAGCCAACACAGAACAATGAACCTCAGAAATCACTTTACTAGTCCATCTATCAGGAACAAACAGTTTCCCCACAGGACAGCGGTCAGGCTTATCAGCCTGAAATTCCTGAAGAACCCGTCGCAAATCAGGGGAGATGGCAGAAAGAATCACCACTTCCTTCAAAATGCCGACCGGCTCAAGAACCCCAGGGGAATCAGGAAAAAAACTCCTAGAGAGGGCATCCACCTTAACATTCTTAGTACCAGGAATGTACGAGACCACAAAATCAAAACGGGAGAAAAACAAGGACAATTGAGCCTGTCTAGAATTCAGCCGTTTGGCAGACTCGAGGTAAATAAGATTCTTATGATCGGTCAGGACCACAATACGGTGCTTGGCCCCCTCAAGCCAATGTCGCCACTCCTCAAATGCCCACTTCATAGCCAACAACTCCCGATTGCCGACATCATAATTGCGTTCCGCAGGCGAAAACTTCCGAGAAAAGAAGGCACACGGTTTCATCAAGGAACCATCAGAATTCCTCTGAGACAAAACGGCCCCTGCCCCAATCTCAGACGCGTCAACCTCAACCTGAAATGGAAGAGAAACATCTGGCTGACGCAACACTGGGGCAGAAGTAAATCGGCGTTTAAGCTCCTGAAAGGCAGAAACAGCCGCGGAGGACCAATTCGTCACATCAGCGCCTTTCTTGGTCAGATCGGTCGGAGGTTTAACCACACTGGAGAAGTTGGCAATGAAACGACAATAAAAATTAGCAAAGCCCAAGAATTTCTGAAGGCTCTTCACAGATGTGGGTTGAATCCAATCATGAATGGCCTGAACCTTAACCGGATCCATTTCTATAGATGAGGGAGAAAAAATGAAACCCAAAAAAGAAACCTTCTGCACCCCAAAGAGGCACTTTGACCCCTTCACAAATAAAGCATTATTACGGAGGATCTGAAATACCATCCTGACCTGTTTCACATGAGACTCCCAATCATTGGAAAAAATCAAAATATCATCCAAATATACAACCATGAATTTATCAAGATAACTCTGAAAGATATCATGCATGAAGGATTGGAACACAGATGGGGCATTAGAGAGTCCGAATGGCATCACAAGGTATTCAAAATGGCCTTCAGGCCTATTAAATGCAGTTTTCCATTTGTCACCCTGCTTGATACGAATAAGATTATATGCCCCTTGAAGGTCAATCTTAGTAAACCAGCTAGCCCCCTTAATCCTAGCAAACAAATCAGTAAGCAAAGGCAAGGGGTATTGAAATTTGACCGTGATCTTATTCAAGAGGTGATAATCAATACAGGGTCTCAAGGAGCCATCCTTCTTGGCAACAAAAAAGAACCCCGCTCCCAACGGTGAAGAAGATGGCCGAATATGCCCTTTCTCCAAAGACTCCTTAATATAGCTCCGCATGGCGGTATGTTCAGGCACAGACAGGTTGAAAAGTCGGCCCTTAGGGAACTTACAACCTGGAATCAAATCAATAGCACAATCACAGTCCCTATGCGGTGGAAGGGAACTGGATTTGGGCTCATCGAATACATCCTGGAAGTCAGACAAAAAACTCAGGAACTTCAGAAGAGGGGGAAGAGGAGATTGACATCAAAGGAACCTGATCATGAACCCCCTGACAACCCCAACTAGTCACAGACATGGATTTCAATCTAACACCGGATTATGTAGCTTCAACCATGGAAAACCCAGCACAATATGAAATCATGCTCAATATCATCATGCAAATTATGCAACACCAGAAAACGACAATCTTCCTGAGGGGCTGGCGCCATGCGCATGGTCAGCTGTGTCCAAAACTGAGGTTTATTTTTAGCCAACGGTGTAGCATCAATGCCCCTCAAAGGAATAGGGTTCTGCAAAGGCTGCAAGGGAAAACCACAACGTCTGGCAAATTCTAAGTCCATTAAGTTTAGAGCGGCGCCTGAATCCACAAATGCCATGACAGAAAATGATGATAATTGTTGTGAATTCTGTGGCAGAGCTCCCTCTTGTGGTCACAAGTGGTACTTCGGCTGATTCTCTCTGTGATCTTCCGTTGGTGGAGAAAAGTGGTACTGCGGCTTCTGAGTTTCCTTCCTCAGGTGATATGGTGAAGTCGTTAGGTGCTACCCTATTTAACTCTACCTGGTGCTTGGATCCTTGCTTCCAGTCAATGTTCTAGTGTTGGACCAGTTTCCTCCTGGATCGTTCCTGTGGCCTGCTGCTCTGCATAGCTAAGTTCCTCTTTGCTATTTGTTTGCTGTTTTTTCCATTCCAGCTTGTCAATTTTTTTTTTCTGCTAGCTGGAAGCTCTGGGACGCAGAGGGTGTACCTCCGTGCCGTTAGTTCGGGACGGAGGGTCTTTTTGCCCCCTTTGCGTGGATTTTGTAGGGTTTTGTGTTGACCGCAAAGTTGCCTTTTCTATCCTCGCTCTGTTCAGGAAGTTGGGCCTCACTTTGCTAAATCTATTTCATCTCTACGTTTGTCTTTTCATCTTAACTCACAGTCATTATATGTGGGGGCTGCCTTTTCCTTTGGGGTATTTCTCTGAGGCAAGGTAGGCTTATTTTCTATCTTCAGGCTAGCTAGTTTCTCAGGCCGTGCCGAGTTGCATAGGCAGCGTTAGGCGCAATCCACGGCTGCCTCTAGTTGTGTTGGAGAGGATTAGGGATTGCGGTCAACAGAGTTCCCACGTCTCAGAGCTCGTTCTTATTTTTTGGGTTATTGCCAGGTCACTGTATGTGCACTGACCTCTATGTCCATTGTGGTACTGAATTACCAGCCATAACAGATAATGAGCAGATCAAGGTCACAGATAACAGAAATTTAGGTTGCATAGTACTGATGGCAACAGAACTAGCGATTCTCTTAGTACACTTAGGGCAGTCAGAAATAACATGAGCAGAATCGCCGCAGTAAAAACACAACCTATTCTGATGCCTGAATGTTTGACGTTCAACTCTAGACAAAATCCTATTACACTGCATAGGCTCAGGGCTCCGCTCAGAGGACAACGCCACAGTGTGCACAATTCTGCGCTCGCACAAGCACCGATCAATCTGAATGGCCAGTGACATAGAATCACTCAGACCAGCAGGCGTGGGGAACCCCACCATAACATCTTTAACGGATTCAGAAAGACCCTTTCTGAAAATTGCCACCAAGGCATCCTCATTCCATTTAGTCAGTACAGACCATTTTCTAAATTTCTGGCAATATAATTCTGCCGCTTCTTGACCTTGTCACAGGGCTAACAAGATTTTCTCAGCCTGATCCACAGAATTAGGCTCATCATGCAACAACCCCAATGCCTGAAAGAACGAATCAACATTAAGCAAAGCAGGATTGCCAGATTCC
The DNA here is from genome assembly GCF_032444005.1 of Ranitomeya imitator. Classification (NCBI taxonomy): domain Eukaryota; kingdom Metazoa; phylum Chordata; class Amphibia; order Anura; family Dendrobatidae; genus Ranitomeya; species Ranitomeya imitator. Next base: position 460,709,417 of record NC_091287.1, on the reverse strand, counting down.
AGGGAAAATGCCCAATCCTGTGGGTCACCACGCAGCAGAGATATGATGATTTTAACCTGCTGAATAGGATCACCAGAAGACCGGGGTCTTAATGCAAAAAACAGTTTACAGTTATTTTTGAAACTCAAAAATTTGGATCTGTCACCAAAGAATAAATCAGGAGTGGGAATCTTAGGTTCTAAGGCAGGAGTTTGAACAATGAAATCTGAAATAACTTGTACCCTAGCAGCAAGCTGATCCACCCGAGAAACTAACTCCTGAACATTCATGTTAATACTAGACTCCGTAGCCACCCAGAGGTAAAGAGGGAGGAACAGACCAAACAGGCTAAGGAAAAAAAATGGCTCAAAATCTTTCCACCCTTCTTCTGAGATGCAATTAACTCATTGTTGGCCAGTTGTACTGTTATGATCTGGTGGCCTTGGAGCAGCATGAGACGTACTCTGGAGAAGGTGGTCCCTGTACTGACCGCAAACCCTGAACCTAGCAACGCAACTAAAAGTAGCCGTGGGGGTACCTAACACTCCCTAGACCCCTCGGCACAGCCTAAGATCTAACTACCCCTAAAGACAGAAACAGGAAACCTATCTTGATTCAGAGAAAATCCCCAAAGGATAGATAGCCCCCCACAAATATTGACGGTGAGAGGAGAGGGAAATAACATACGCAGATATGAAATCAGATTTTAGCATAGGAGGCCATACTAGCTAAAAAGAAAGAATAGAACAAAGTACTATGCGGTTAGTATAAAAAACACTAGAAAATATCCACCGCAGAAAATACAAAACTCCACATCTGACTAAAGACATGGGGGGTATATCTGCATCTCCATAGAAATAGCTAGGCTGCAAAAATCCTTCACAGACCAAGCTGGACAAGACAGAAACATGAAAATGCACAGAACTATAAGGTCCACTGCAGGTGGACAGCAAAAACAAAGCCAGGACTTATCTTGTAGAAAAACACAGCAAACTGGAGAGACCAGCAGGGAAGTGAATCCTTCAAGAACAATGGACAACTGGCACTGACTAAAGGATCCTGCAAAGCTATATACCTCAGTCAGTCCTGCAATTAGTAGATACACATGTCCACTCCTGCAATCCAGGCACAACTGCAACCACTACAACCACCGGAGGGAGCCCAAAAGCTGAATTCACAACACATGCCTAGAAAACTTGGTGCTGTCCTTAAATGGACTCTGTCACCTGAATTTGGCGGGCTCTCTGTCCAGTCCGATGGGCGGTGTTTTCTCTCTTTTCATTCACCCCTTCCTTTCCCGCTGGCCACAGTTTTATCTTGAATATGAGTCTGTTTCCTCCACAGTTCACACGTGCGCAATGCAATCTTGCCTTGCGCACGTGCAGTATGCTTTGCCCAACTGCGGGCAAAGCTGAAAAGCATTAGTGCGCATGCGCAGCCGCACTATGTCCAGGAAGTATTTTGCTGTGTTCCGGAACATAGTGCGGCTGCGCAAGGTAAGATTGCATTGTGCACGTGTGAACTACGGAGGAAACAGACTCATATTCAAGATAATACTGCAGCCAGCGGGAAAGGAAGGGGTGAATGAAAGGAGAGAAAACACCGCCCATCGGACCGGACAGAGAGCCCGCCAAATTCAGGTGACAGAGTCCCTTTAAAGTTCATGGAAATAAAATCATACAAAATACTTTATTTAGTTGTTTTTGATGTTGCTTTACATCAAATATTAAGAGCTAAATTTAAGATTTTTGGAAAGAATGTTATATTAAGCTCACTTTCATTTTATCGGCTAAAAATGTTCTATGAAACTTTGCATTATCAAAATTTTGGAAATTGTTCTTGTATTCAATGAGATATTGATTAAAATCTTACTTTTCTAATGGATGTATTGATTTTTGCTGAGCACTGTATATCAGCAATCACAGTATAGAAATAGTAAACCACAGCTATATATCCAAAGCTTGTCTACTCCACAGAATGATTTTTGGAGGGAATAACCCTTTATAGAAGGAACAAGTCCCTTTGTCAACTTATTTTCTGCTCCTTGATAATATCCCAATGGCATCTCTCACTCATGGGTCCTCAAAGTACATTAGATGATGCACTACCCAGTATTTTCACTAGCTCCTCATCACTCTTTTTCTGTCCTACAGCCTACTCTCTAATGAATGACAATACCATTCCAGCCTCCAGCATACCGGCTGTCTAATAGAACAACTTTAGGTTTGCTCAGAAATCAATTGGAACAATCACACTCTGGGTCAGTTTCAGGCTCTTCTTGAATGTATTAGGACATTAACACCTCCTCCTATTAGCTGAAAAGCTAATAAGTAGCTTTTCTTCTGAAAGTTATTTTGACCAGAAATTGTGGGAGCGCCATATATAATGGCTCAACAGCCCATGCCACCTACGTCAGTGTACCTAGCATGGCTAACTTATTTTCATTTAAACTATGTCATCACGAATACAAAAACAGCAGCAATGTTTCAACCTCTACTTTAGATCTGATCATTATTGGATGCTCAAGCCACCTTCTTTCACTTGAATTTTTCTCTGTAAAAGGGATTATTGTACATCTACCACACGTGAATCTACATGGTATTGAAGCTAAATGCTTTCTTAATACTGATATTGTTAGAGAAAATTTATAATACTGGGTTCAAAGATGGTCAAACTGAAAAATGGGAAATCACGTGCACAAACTGCAAATATGATTGGCTCCATGTGCAGCTTGTCCGACCGGTATGTCTTCCATTGCATGCACTATTCTGGAAGGGTAGAGCTATAGCCAGGTTTATATAAGAAAGGAAGTGAATTTGTAACTAAAAGAATTTGAATCTGACCACCCCCTTATTAGTTCCTTTTTATGTGTCAGGAATCACTCTTGTGTTTTACAGGGAGAAGGAATACAATTATTTAAATAAACTCTCTGATTGTTTCCTGTACAATTGGTGTGCTTCATTTATTTAGGTTGGTATTATGGACATTAAGTGCCTGTCCTTGACAATCAGTTGATAATTTAACACTAGAGGTTCCAAAGGTAGAAATGTTAAATGACCCCTCTCTGGGACTTCTAGTGTTAAAAGATAAAATTCATGGTGGTAAGAAAAAAAAAGATTCTGTATTGTGGGCTATAAGAGATCTGATTTGGAGAGCTGGACTCTTCTAAAGGCAGTCTCTGGGAATCAAGTTATAGTCCAGATTGTTTGATTTACACTGCTCAAAAAAATAAAGGGAACACTAAACTGTGGCATCCTAGATTTCTCTGAAGGAAATACTCCAGTTGCAAATTTTTATTCATTGCAGAGTGGAATGTGTTCAGAACAATAAAATATAACAATTATCAATGTAAATCAAAATGAATATCCCATGGAGGTCTGGATTTGGAATGATACTCAAAATTAAAGTGGAAAATCAAATTACAAGCTGATCCAGCTTCAGTGGAAATGCCTCATGACAAGAAAAAGATGCTCAGTAGTGTGTGTGGCCTCCATGTGCCTGTATGACCTCCCTACTGTACAATGCCTGGGCATGCTCCTGATGAGGCGGCAGATGGTCTCCTGAGGGATCTCCTTCCAGACCAGGACTAAAGCATCCGCCAATTCTTGTACAGTCTGTGGTGCAAAGTGGCATTGGTGGATGGAGCGAGACATGGTGTTGCAGATGTGCTCAATTGGATTCAGGTTTGGGGAACGGGCTGGTCAGTCCATAGCTTCAATGCCTTCATCTTGCAGGAACTGCTGACACATTCCAGCCGCATGAGGTTGGGCATTGCCTGCAGTAGGAGGAACCCAGGGCCAACCGCAACAGCATATGGTCTCACATGGGGTCTGAGGATCTCATCTCAGTGCCTAATGGTGAGTACATGGAGAGCTGTGCGGCCCTCCAAAGAAATGCCAACCCACCCACCATTACTGACCCACTGCCAAACCAGTCATGCTGAAGGATGTTGCAGGTAGCAGATTGCTCTCCACGGCATCTCCAGACTCTGTCACGTCTGTCACATGTGCTCAGTGTGAACCTGCTTTCATCTGTGAAGAGCACAGGGCAACAGTGGCGAATTTGCTAATCCTGGTGTTCTGTGGCAAATGCCAAGCATCCTGCACGGTGTTGGGCCGTGAGCACAATCCCCATCTGTGGACGTCGAACACTCAGACCATCCTCATAGAGTCGGTTTCTAACCGTTTTTGCAGATACATGCACATTTGTGGCCTGCTGGAGGTCATTTTGCAGGGCTCTGGCACTGCTCCTCCTGTTCTTCCTTGCACAAAGGCGGAGGTAGCAGTCCTGCTGCAGGATTGTAGCCCTCCTACAAGTCCCTCCACGTCTCCTAGTGTACTGGCCTGTCTCCTGGTAGCGCCTCCAGCTTTTGGACACTACGCTGACAGACACAGCAAACCTTCTTGCCACAGCTCGCATTGATATGCTATCCTGGATGAGCTGCCCTGCCTGAGCCACTTGTGTGGGTTGTAGAGTCTGTCTTATGCTACCACGAGGGTGAAAGCACAACCAACATTCAAAAGTGACCAAAACATCAGCTTGTTAATTGTCAATAATTTCCATCTGTTGTCTATTCCATTTGCATAACAGCATATAAAATTGATTGTCAATCAGTGTTGCTTCCTAAGTGGACAGTTTGATTTCACAGAAGTTTGATTTACTTGGAGTTATATTCTGTTGTTTAAGTGTTCCCTTTATTTTTTTGAGCAGGGTATTTACCCTGGTTAATCCACTGTAGTTTATAGGGTTTTTTAAGGGTTAATCAATGTTTAATGTATTGTTGGAGATTTGTGATGTAATATATGATCTATCCAGTAGAGGGCAGCGTCAAAAAGGCCAGAGCCAGAGTTGGAGCGCAGGGGCTTTTGGCGGTTGGTGGGCGGTTGAAGGAGAGACTGAGTGGAAGTGAAGCTGCGAATCCTTGGAGAAAGATTGGAGATGGCTGTGCGACTCAGGAGTTCGTGACTCTGAGATGTGTTATTCAGCTTGACATGAGCTGACCTGGTATTGACAACCAAGTATACAGAATCCTTGGCTAGGCCACGTGAGGCTTTATCTCTATAGACTTAGGGAAGCCCTGTGTTGTAGAGATCTGCAGTCCCTAAGAGCTTCAAGACTGCATTTCTATCTCTAAGGATTTGAGGAAGCCTTACTTTGGAGAGATCGGTGTTCCCTAAGAGCTTCAAGATCGCTTTTCTGATTATTTGGGACTCAGCCCAGCAAGGACTCATTTACTTCAGTTTCCGGACAGACTGGTACCATCTTACATCTGAATAAATATGCTCATATATAATTAGTCTTATAGAAGTCCAGTTAGTTAGGAGAAATGCCTCTTCTATTAGAGACACTTTGAAAAATGCTCCCAGTAGGCGATTAATAAATTACTGCCACAACACTATCGCTTTATTAAATTGAAAGCGTTAATCATGTTGTATTTTGCTCACAAATGAATGTTACTTCTGTTTAAGTGTACCTGCGTATACTCTTAGTGTTATTGAGAGCACGGGCAGCACGGTGGCGCAGTGGTTAGCACTGCAGCCTTGCAGCGCTGGGGTCCTGGGTTCTAATCCCACCCAGGACAACATCTGCAAAGAGTTTGTATGTTCTCTCTGTGTTTGCGTGGGTTTCCTCTGGGCACTCCGGTTTCCTCCCACATTCCAAAGACATACTGATAGGGAATTTAGATTGTGAGCCCCATTGGGGACAGTGATGATAATGTGTGCAAAACTGTAAAGCGCTGCGGAATATGTTAGCGCTATATAAAAATAAAGATTATTAAAGATTATTATTGAGAGTAACTGCTGTAATTGCATTTGTTACTTATTCACTACCTACCATCTTTCCTTTGTTTTCTGAACTTGTTAGTAAATACTGTATTCATATTACATTAGCTAATCTTTGTGCATGTCTGCTGTTTGTTGTTGTACCCATCGTTCTGTGGCCGTCCCTCATCGATGTTTCACTTTTATGGGCTTTGGCAGTGGCTGCTTGTCAAGGAGTCCATTTTAAAAGAATTGTTCCATTTCTATACTCTGTGTTTTCTCTTTCATACTTACATTCTGTGATTTAAAGTAATGTCAATAAAGCTGTGACAATTCATATTTCAATTTATATTGTTGCACTTTATGTATTGTATGTTGATTCCAGATAAGTGAGTGGTCAGGCAGAACTGGTTTGCCTTGGTCACATCATGCATTCAGAAAACCTAAGTAATGATGTATCCCAACAGTCAATTAGTTGTAAAATAGTAGAATAGGAATTATAACCGAGACTGCTAGCCAAATTTATAATCAATGCAACAGATTGAGCACAGCTTTACATGATTGTGATAAATGGCACTCCTCTACATGAACTGGACCTTGTGAATCTGGCAGTTGATGGCTACAAAGGCACCACACATTAATGATATAAAAGATCACTTTATTAATAGAAAAAAAGACCACAACATGGTCATTAAAAAGCCAAACCAGGCAAAAAGTGAGATATAACAAACACAGAACAAAGGTAGACAAAAATCTGGTAGTAACTGCAGACCAATGTATATGCGTACTTAGTGTGACAATATAACTCACATTACATAACAGGCATGTTATATATAGCGATAGGGCAAATATGGCATTGTTATAATTACTCCTAGGCAGTGCTATAGTCACTGCTCACAAAATAAATATATATATAATAGTATTGGAGTAAAAACAACTCCACATATATTGCATACAGTTCTAAACAAACCAGCATACATTACAACGTTTAATAAATAAGGCTATATAAGCCATGTACTTCCAGTATGCATAATGTCCGAGGACCGCCAAACCCTATATAGACCCGCTAAATTATGTGCAAAACAAAATGTGTTTACCCGTGTAATGAAGAGAAACCAGGAGTCCACCACACCCGACGCGCGTTTCGCAGTGAAATGCTTCGTCCCTGTAATTATAACAATGCCATATTTGCCCTATCGCTATATATAACATGCCTGTTATGTAATGTGAGTTATATTGTCACACTAAGTGCGCATATACATTGGTCTGCAGTTACTACCAGGTTTTTGTCTACCTTTGTTCTGTGTTTGTTATATCTCACTTTTTGCCTGGTTTGGCTTTTTAATGACCATGTTGTGGTCTTTTTTTCTATTAATAAAGTGATCTTTTATATCATTAATGTGTGGTACCTTTGTCTCTAGGTGTTTATTTAATATTTGGTTAACCACGTAAGGATATATCATAGGTGTTATAAGTTGATGGCTACAGTATATATTTTTTTGCATTGGCTGTTGTGGGAAAAATGAAGCGCGGATCACCATAAAATAAAAAAAAGCAAAACCATGGCTGAACTGAACTTATCAAAATCAAGGTATTCTCTGCTCTACCTAATAAAAGAAGGTCCTGAAAGGGTATATAGAAAGGTCTTGAGAAAGGGCTGTATAGCTGCTACAAACCCTGTTTGTCAGTTACTATCATACTTTAGTACACCAGTGAGCTAGATCACAAAAACACGTTCTGCATAAAATCTATGGTGTGATTGAAATAAATCCAAAAAGAGAAAAAAAATCTTGGCATATATCAGACTGTCTAGAGTTGAGACATCTGTTCAATTCTGACATTTCATTGAACCACAGAGAAGCCAAACTTGTGTAGCCTCAGCTAAGGTCAATGTTCATTACCTCTGAATAAGAAGAATAAGCGTGAAATTCATTAGAGAGTAGCAAGGCGTTAATAAACCAATACTGTCCCACAGGAACATCAATGACCTTCTAAAACTTTGAATAAAGTTCTGTGGACAGATGGATCAAATGTGAAACTCTTTGGACAATACAGGTCCTATTATGTCTGGCGTAAAGCAAATACATGCATTCCAGGGTGATAAGATCATACCAACAGTATAACATGGTGGGGAACTTTATTGAGCTGGGAGGTGATGGGAAAGCAGATTCATATGGATTATGTTAACAACTGTTAAGAGGAAGCTTATAGCAGCCATAGAAGAGATTAAACTGTTATCATAGATACTTTATTTAGATGCTAGGACAAGATGTCGCCTGGGAGAAGAAGAATGCATCCTCCACATTCTTTTAGTTAGAGCTAAGAGAATAATTCTGTCTTTTGTAGTATTTTTTGATCTGCTGATTTTCACATATTACTTGTATTTTAGAGTATATGTTTAGCAAAACAAATGTAGTCATACTAATGAAAAAGGTAAAAATGTGGTTTATTCTTTGTCATAGTGTCATTAACTATATCTGTGGGCATTCAATCAATATTATCTGTCAGAAAATCAAATTGAATCAGTGTGCATTCAATCAAAATTGTCATGCTCTCAAATAAAACAGATTTTAGGTTCTTCAGTCCTTAAGATGAATCTGTCAGTAGGATCAACCCTCCAAATCTATCTATATGGGCATCCAGTCATAGGAAGCTGATAAAAATGATAACTTCATACCTGCGATTTGATGTCATATTCCAGAGAAGTCCATGTTTTTCTTATATGTAAATGAGCTGTTCTAGGCTATGGGCCAGACCTTTATCTGCATCAGAATCTGTCTTCAGATACTACTTTAAATAGAAAGGGGCATTACCAGTGTGATATGTAATGACTGACAATCTGCTCTCCTGATCTCACTGTAGAGCTGTGTCTGATTATAACTGACACATCTTCAGGTTCCTCTCAGCTTTAGCTTCCATGACACAGGCAGACAAGGTTTCAATATTGGTCCAATACGGCAGAGCTGTGAGAGCTGCTGCAAATGTGTTTATAATGAGGCAAAGTTCCGTTCTACTGTACTGTGTTAGTTACATGTCTCGCACTGGTAAAGTCCCCTTTTATTAAAAATTAATCTCTGGGGGCAGATTTTATGCAGATCAGTGTCCAGACCAAAGCCTTGAACAGCTCATTTACATATAAAAAATGTGGATTTCTCTAGATTAAGACATCAGATCGTAGATATAAGGGTATCATTTTATTCAGTTTGCTATGACCGACGTGCCCATACAGACCTCTTAGGAGGGTTGATTCTTCTGACAGATTCCCTTTAGCAAGGATTGGGAAACCATGTACTATTACTTTGGTCAGGTGAGCATTGGAATGCCCTGATGTTGTTAATGGCTTTCACTCATCCTTCAGTATTACTGTATGTCCCTGGGAGGCTTTGCCTACTATAGCATTCCCCTCCTAGATATTATTTATGAAGTTGCTCCATCCATTCCATTTTGTTCTGCCCAGTGCCTCAATGGGTCTTTCTAACTGTGAAGGATACCCAGTTCCTCCCACATCACCAATCCATGATGTAACTACACAGGCACAGCTCCCTGGTGCCCCCTTTGTTTCTCAGGTCAAAAAGGGAACTGCACCTAGAGCAAATGACCGACGGTGAGACTGCCCTGTTACCCACGCTGGGTATTCTAAGATTTGCAATCAGAGTTAAAGGATCAGCCCAAAATTAATTTATGATTTAATTGCCTTAAGGGTGCACTAGGTAATTACAAGAAATATACAGTCAAAATATATCAAGAGTTACAGTCAGAGTAAAATATAACAATAATAATATAAGGCTTAACCCCTTTCTGACATTGGACGTACTATTCCGTCCATGTGGGGTGGGCCCATTAGGGTTAGGGCTAGGGCTAGGGTTAGGGTTGGGTTAGGGTTAGGGCTAGGGTTAGGGCTAGGGTTAGGGCTAGGTTTAGGGCTAGGGTTAGGATTAGGGTTAGGGGAGTGTCTGGGTTAGAGGTGTGGTTAGGGTTACCGTTGAGATTAGGGTTAGGGGTGTGTTTGGATTAGGGTTTCAGTTATAATTTGGGGATTTCCACTGTTTAGGCACATCAGGGGCTCTCCAAACGCGACATGGCATCCGATCTCAATTCAAGCCAATTCTGCGTTGAAAAAGTAAAACAGTGCTCCTTCCCTTCCGAGCTCTCCCGTGTGCCCAAACAGGGGTTTACCCCAACATATGGGGTATCAGCGTACTCAGGACAAATTGGACAACAACTTTTGCGGTCCAATTTCTCCTGTTACCCTTGGGAAAATACAAAACTGGGGGCTAAAAAATAATTTTTCAGGGAAAAAAAAGATTTTTTATTTTCACGGCTCTGCGTTATAAACTGTAGTGAAACACTTGGGGGTTCAAAGCTCTCACAACTAGTGTTGAGCATTCCGATACCGCAAGTATCGGGTATCGGCCGATACTTGCGGTATCGGAATTCCGACACCGAGATCCGATACTTTTGTGGTATCGGGTATCGGTATTGGATACATAGAGATGTGTAAAATAAAGAATTAAAATAAAAAATATTGATATATTTACCTCTCCGGCGGCCCCTGGACTCAGCGCGGGTAACCGGCAGGCTTCGTTGTTCAAAATCAGCGCTTTTAGGACCTGAGAATCACGTCCCGGCTTCTGATTGGTCGCGGGCCGCCCATGTGACCGCCACGCGACCAATCACAAGCCGCGACGTCACCGCAAGCTATTAACGCGCTCATTTTTAAAAATGAGCGCGTTAATGGCTTTCAAAGACGTAGCGGCTTGTGATTGGTCGCGTGGCCGCGACCAATCACAAGCCGCGACGTCACCGCAAGCTATTAACGCGCTCATTTTTAAAAATGAGCGCGTTAATGGCTTTCAAAGACGTAGCGGCTTGTGATTGGTCTCGTGGCCGCGACCAATCACAAGCCGCGACGTCACCGCAAGCTATTAACGCGCTCATTTTTAAAAATGAGCGCGTTAATGACTTTCAAAGACGTAGCGGCTTGTGATTGGTCGCGGCCATTGCTCAGCACACCTCTAGATTAGTTCCTTAGGGGGTCTACTTTCAAAAATGGTGTCACTTGTGGGGGGGTTCAATGTTTAGGCACATCAGTGGCTCTCCAAACCTAACATGGCGTCGCATCTCAATTCCAGTCAATTTTGCATTGAAAAGTCAAATGGCGCTCCTTTGCTTGGCAGTGGTTTACTCCCACATATGGGGTATCGGCATACTCAGGACAAATTGTACAACAACAATTTGGATTCATTTTCTCCTGTTACCCTTGGTAAAATAAAACAAATTGGAGCTGAAGTAAATTTTTTGTGAAAAAAAGTTAAATGTTGATTTTTAATTAAATATTCCAAAAATTCCTGTGAAACACCTGAAGGGTTAATAAACTTCTTGAATATGGCTTTGAGCACCTTGAGGGGTGCAGTTTTTAGAATGTTGTCACACTTGGGTATTTTCTATCATGTAGACCCCTCAAAATGACTTCAAATGTGATGTGGTCCCTAAAAATAATGGTGTTGTAAAAATGAGAAATTGCTGGTCAAATTTTAACCCTTATAACTCCCTAACAAAAAAAATTTTGATTCCAAAATTGTGCTGATGTAAAGTAGACATGTGGGAAATGTTACTTATTAAGTATTTTGTGTGACATATCTCTGTGATCTAATTGCATAAAAATTCAATATTGGAAAATTGCGAAATTTTCAAAATTTTTGCCAAATTTCCATTTTTTTTCACAAATAAATGCAGGTAATATCAAAGAAATTTTACCACTATCATGAAGTACAATATGTCACGAGAAAACAATGTCAGAATCACTGGGATCCGTTGAAGCATTCCAGAGTTATAACCTCACAAAGGGACAGTAGTCAGAATTGTAAAAATTGGCCTAGTCATTAACGTGCACACCACCCTTGGGGGTAAAGGGGTTAAAGGAATAAAGCTGGAGGTCAATTTACCAGGTTGAAGGTCGCTTGTGGATGCCGGGGGTCTCAGCGTTCTGCTGGTCGAAGATTTAGTTGCCGGGCAGCCCCCAGAAAGCGTGTGCTTGCTCCTCTCTGGCTGACATACCCTCTCCCTTAGTTCCTTAGTTAGTCATCTTCCTCTGTTCTGACCTACTCTCCAAGGGTCCCAGCTCTTAACCTTGCTGTGTCCCTCCCCCCTGTACCTAGGCAGGCTAAGAATCTCCACCCCTCAGCTTCCCTGCAAGATCTGTATCCAGTATCTAATAAATGGGATAACTTCTCTCAGGATGATCGGATCAGCACACGGGTGGTACCACCGCGCAAGGTTTTTTCTGCCGGTCGCCCAGGGACCAAACCCGGACCCATTCGGTCGCTGTGATAGGTTGTTCTCCATATCTCAGGTTCCAGAACTCCCACGGACCCGGGAGTTGCACTGTCAGATGCACAATTTCTTTAGGGCGAGGAGATATTTTTTATGAGCCTGTACCTCGGATGATGCGTCCATAATTCATGATTCCATGTTGGAGATGGTTTGACTGGAAGGCCACAATAGACGTGTATCCTGTGGCCACTTGAAATGCGTGCTTTAATTGAGCCCCCAAGCACCTCCTTGTCCCCTGCTGGTGTGGCTTCCTCATTGAGCTTTGAATACCTTCTGCCTGCTACACTGAGCTTAATTCCATTACCATGCTAAAAGGAACTTTATTCATGAGAAAAGGTGGGGGTCAGGAGTGCTCATCTCTGCAGACCTGTGACCAAGAGACAAAATAGAGTCACGTCAATCTCTGTTAGTATGCCCATATCCAAGATGGCGGCTGCTCCCTTTTCACACCTCCCTGCTTTAGAGGACGCTAGGGGGCATCATATTCCTGTGTTCCCCCATGTACCCTTCTGCACCTTCTCCTTGCCGGGACAGCCCATCAGCATTACCATGGTCGCTGCCTCTTCGGTGGTGAATGGTGAAGTGATACTGCTGGAGAGCGAGGCTCCAGCGTAGCAATCTCCCATTCGTCCCACAGACTGAGTGTAACCAGCTGAGGGGGTTGTAGTCTGTTTCCACGATGAAGTGGCATCCGTACAAGTATGGTTGCAGACGCTGCAGGGCCCATACAATTGCCAGACATTCCTTCTCCATCGTGGAATAGGCCAGCAGGAGCTTCCGGCTCAGGTATAAAACAGGGCGTTCATGTCCGTAGTATCGACCTGGCTGAGCACAGCACCGAGGCCAAAGTTGCTGGCGTCAGTCTGTACTACGAACAGCCGCGTGATGTTGGATGCCTGTAGTACAAGAGAGCTAGAAAGGGCGGTTTTGAGCACCTGGAAGGCTGTCTTGCAGGCGACTGGACAGTCGCCTGTGACAGGCAGCTTATTCTTGGTGAGGTCCGTCAGGGGTTTGGCCAGGGTGCTATAGTGTGGAACAAACCTCCTATAGTTCCCGGCAGTCCCCAAAAAGGACATCACCTGCTTCTTGGTCCTGGGGGAGGGCCAGGAGGTGATGGCATCCACCTTCCCGGGCTTCAGAGCTCCCTCACCTATCCGGTGTCCCAGGTAGTGGACCTCACTCATACCCAGCTGGCACTTTTCCGGCTTAATAGTCAACCCTGCTCTCTGGATCCACCCTAACACCTGCACCAGGTGCTGTAGGTGATCCTCCTAGGTGGGAATGAAGATGGTAATGTCATCTTGGTATGTGGTCGCACCAGGTGCTGTAGGTGATCCTCCTAGGTGGGAATGAAGATGGTAATGTCATCTGGGTACGCGGTCGCATACCCTTCCAGTCCCTTGAGCAGCGTGTTGACCATCCGCTGAAAAGTGGCAGGTGCATTCTTCATGCCGAAGGGCATCACCGTGGACTCGTACAGTCCAAATGGGGTGATAAAGGCAGAGCGTTCCTGTGCCATAGGGTCAGGGGAATCTGCCAATATCCCCTGCTCAGATCCATGATGGTCAGGTACTTGGCCCCACCCAGCTGATCGAGCAGGTCATCGATGCGCGGCATTGGGTACGCATCGGTGATCGTCAAAGCGTTGAGCCCCCGGTAGTCCACGCAGAACCGCGTAGTTCGGTCCTTTTTAGGGATGAGGACTACAGGCGAAGTCCACGCACTGTTGGACGCTTGGATCACCCCCAGCTTCAGCATGTCATCTATCTCTTGGCGCATGTGCTGCTGCACCTCGAGAGAGACCCGATATGCTGAACGCCGGATTGGGGGGTGATTGCCGATGTCCTCCTCATGGATTGCTGCCTCAGTCCTTCTGGACTGCTGAACAGCCCCCGAAAGGGGTGTAGGGTGACCCCAAGCTGGGAACATTGGTCCTCCGAGAGCTGGTGGCCAACCCCCACATCCTCGATGGATCCACCTGCCTTGGCTTCGGTGAGCAGATCCAGGAGGGTTTCTACCTCACCTTCCTCATGGAGGTTGCACACTGGGTAGACACAAGCCTCCTGCTCATGATGTGCCTTCATCATGTTCACATGGAAGGACTTCCTCCTTCTACAGGGGTGGTCCAGAGTGACCAGATAGGTGACGGCGTTGAGCTGCTGGTGCATGAGGTATGGACCCTCCCAGGCCACCTGAAGCTTGTTTTGTGGGACGGGGACCAGTACCCACATCTTTTGACCCACCTGGTAGGTCCTCTCACAAGCATTCTGGTCATACCACCGCTTCTGGTCAGCTTGGGCCTGGGCCATATTGTCATGCACCAGGCGTGTCAAGGCCGTCATTCTGTTCCAGGAGCACACAACATACTCAATGGCCCACACTCCAGGGTTGGCCAAATCTCCTTCCCACGCTTCCTTCACCAGGGCAAGGGGCCCCCGTACACGTCGCGGATACAGGAGCTCAAAGGGGGAGAACCCCGTTGAGGCCCATGGAACCTCCGGTAGGCAAGTAGAAGGTGTGGGAGATACCGCTCACACAGGCCATTCGTCTGTGGGTGATGCGGGCTGGCTACCAGATGTTGCACCTGTATCTGCTTACAGAGGGACTCCATCAGCTGTGACATGAACTGGGTCCCTCGGTCGGTGAGCATTTTTTGGGGAAACCCCACTCTGGATAAGATCTCCAGTAAGGCAGTGGCCACTTTGTCAGACCGAATGGATGACAAAGTTACCGCCTCCGGGTACAGAGTGGCATAGTCCACTACCATTAATATGAAGCATTTTCTGGAGCGGCTGGGAGTGGACAGAGGTCCAATGAGGTCCACAGCCATCCATGGGAATCTCATGTGCTATCCGCAACAATTCCTCCCTGAACGGATAGGGTACCACTAACTGTTGGTCCCTGGGCCACACCTCTGGTGAACCCTGCTGGACCGTTACCCGGTACAGCCGTCCCTAGTCCCAGACCACCTGCTCGCAGTCTGACTCCCCGGGAGGCTGTGCCACCTGCTCCTTGAGAGCATTCAGGCTAGCGTCAGCTTCCAACGCTGCCTTAAGTCCCTGACTCGATGTGGCGAGAATGGATGACACTGCCATATCTGCTGTCAACTCCCCAGGATCTTTCTCCTGGCCACTGTCTGACTCGGCAGCCACTTGGTCAGAGAGGGGGAAGCCGTCGGACCTCTGCGAGGCTCATTGGGCTCCGGCGCTCCCACTCTTGGTGACAGCGGCCATGACCGCTGTGCCCACGGGTAGCGTCTGCTTACCCCCGGCTCCTGACCAAGTCACCGGGTCAGGCAGACTTCCCTGCACTCCTGACATCCCGGGTGTGAGGAACTCCTGCACTGGGGTCTTACCTGGTGGCTCCTCCCCCGGAACGCCCCCTCCCCCCATGGCCTGTTCTTCATCCTGCAGGGGCCCTAGACTCAGCAGGCTGGATTCACTTAGGGGCCCTACACTGCCCATAGCAGCCCCTCCATCCACCTTTGAGCTCTCCCCTACAGTCTCCTCACCTGTCCTCCCTGTGAGCCCTGTGTGTGTGGTGTCAGGGCATTGATTACCCTCAGGTTTCACTCCCTCCTCCACTGTTGGCGGCACATTCAACACATCAACATTCACAGTAGAGTCATGACATTCCTGGGGAGCCGAACTTGGGGGTTCAGTGGCCACATACTGAGACACTAGCCGCCCCAAATCGGTCCCAAGTAACACATTGGCAGGAATATTTGACGTTACTCCCACCTTCCCCATTCCTCTCCCGGCGCCCCAGTTCAAAAATACCTTTGCGACAGGCAGTGCTGGTTCCACGCCTCCAATTCTGGAGACGGAGAGGGTTTTCTCTGGTACCAAGTCATGAGGGGACACCACCTCAGGACGTACCAGGGTTTGTTCAGCGCCTGTGTCCCGCAGTCCCATGACCGCTGAGCGGCCGATGGTGACGGGTTGGTAATTGTCCAAGGACCTTCCACCACTCCCTCCCACACATAAAACAGGATGGTTTCAGGGACAGGGATGGGGCCTTAAGACGCTGGGAACATAGAGCCTTGAAGTATCCCAGCTGGTTGCAGTGATGACAATGTCTGGTTTCTGCGCCTGGCCTGGAGAGGGCAGCAGGGGGTACACCCCTTGCACTCTGGGGTCTGGGGAAACAGGGGCAGGATTGGGATTACCCCCTCTCCAGGTGCTGCTGGCAGGCTTCTTCGGCTCAGGCGCCCTCTTATTAGCATACTCGTCTGCCAGTGCGGCTGTAGCAGGAGCCCCCTTTGGTTACCGGTCATGGAGGAACTGCTGGAGGTCCTCTGGGCAGTTCCACAAGAAGTGCTCTGTGCCGAACAGTTCCTGGACCTCCTGGCGGGTTGTGAGCACTAGACCTGAGGTCCAGTGCTCTGCAGCTCTCAGCAACGCCCGCATGTGGTCGGTCCAGGAGTCCTTTGGGCCCCGCTGCAGGCTCTGGAACTTCTTGCTGGGACTCCGGGGTGAGGTTGTAGTGCTCGATTAGGGCCAGCTTGATGCTGCTGTAGTCCTGCTCCGCCCTGGCAGGTAAGTACCTCAAAACTTCCAGGGACTTACCCCTCAAACGGGGGGTTGGATATATTGCCCACTGATCCGGGGCCAGATGGTGTTGAAGGCAAGTCCTTTCAAAGGCCAGCAGGAAGGAATCCAGGTCTCCATCCTTCTCAAGCAGAAGGAAGTCCTCGGCCCGGACTTTGGAAGCCCTGGACTCTGGTGGTGCTGGGGCGTCCAGTAGGAGCCTGTGTTGAGCCATCTCCTGTCGGTGCTGGCGCTCCGCTGCTCTCTCTGCCGCTGCTTGCTCCGCTGCCCACTCTGCAGCTTTCTCTGCCCGCTCATCTGCTTTACGGCATTCTGCCCGCTATCGCTCCTCTGCTTCATGGCGCTCTGCATGATCTTGCTCCACTGCTTCACAGCGTTCTGCACGCTCGGCCTCCACTGCTTTCTCTGCAGCTGCCATGAGTTTCATATAGGCGTCTTCCTTACCCACCTCGAGACGTGCCACTGCCGCTGCAACAGGGGCCGCTGATGTGGACAGGCTGGGGCGGGTAGGTGGTGGGTAGTCCCTTGCTGGACTAAGCACGGGTGGCTGGCTCCTTGGGGAGTCCAAGCTGAGCTCCCCCTCGCCTTGAACGGTACCATCCACCACCACCTCCTCATAGACCATAGCACTGGCCTGCGCCCTCACTGCACTCCTGGTGCCATCCACCATCTTTGGAACCTCTGGTTACTGACACAGCTGTAATTCTGACCTTGCACACGACTTATTATATCTACACTCTGACCGTCTAGTGCTGGGCTGACCTTAAGACCCCAGCAGTGAAAGTTACCGCTGGTAGTTTTTAGTGTCTGGGAGTAGGGGTCCCACGCACACTATTACTCTGATCCCACACGCTGCCACCAATGTGAAGGAAACCCAGTTCCTCCCACGTCACCAATTCGTGACGTAACTACACAGGCACAGCCCTCCGGCGCCCCCTCTGTCTCTCAGGTCAATAAGGGAACTGCACCTAGAGCAAATGACCGACGATGAGACTGCCCTGTTACCCACGCTGGGTATTCTAAAATTCACAATCAGAGTAAAAGGATCAGCCCAAAATTAATTTATGATTTAATTGCCTTAAGTGCGCACTAGGTAATTACAAGAAAAATACAGTCAAAATATATCAAGAGTTACAGTCAGAGTAAAATATAACAATAAGAAAACAAGGCTAAAAGCTGGAGGTCAATTTACCAGGTTGAAGGTCGCTTGTGGAAGCTGGGGGGCTCAGCGTTATGCAGGTCCAAGACTTAGTTGCCGGGCAGCCCCCAGAAAGCGTGTGCTTGCTCCCCTCTGGCTGGCATACCCTCTCCCTTAGTTCCTTAGTTAGTCATTTTCCTCTGTTCTGACCCACTCTCCAAGGGTCCCAGCTCTTAACCCTGCTGTGTCCCTCCCCCGTTTACCTGGGTGGGCTAAGAATCTTCACCCCTCAGCTTCCTTGCAAGATCTGTATCCAATATCTAATAAATGGGATAACTTCTCTCAGGAGGATCGGATCAGCACACGGGCGGTACCAGTGCACAAGGTTTGTTCTGCCAGTCACCAAGGGACCAAACCCGGACCCATTCGGTCACTGTGGGAGGCTGATCTCCATATCTCAAGTACCAGAACTTCCACGGACCCGGGAGTTGCACTGTCAGATGCACAATTTCTTTAGGGTGAGGAGGATATTTTTATGATCTGGTACCTCAGACGATGCGTCCATAATTCATGATTCTATGTTGGAGATGGTTCAACTGGAAGGCCACAATAGACGTGTATCCTGTGGCCACTTGAAATGCGTGCTTTGAGCCCCCAAGCACCTCCTTGTCTCCTGCTGGTGTGGCTTCCTCATTGAGCTTCGAATACCTTCTGCCTACTACACTGAGCTTAATTCCTTTACCATGCTAAAAGGAACTTTATTCATGAGAAAAGGTGGGGGCCAGGAGTGCTCATCTCTGCAGACCTGTGACCAGGGACAAAATGGAGTCACGCCAATCTCTGTTAGTATGCCCATATCCAAGATGGCGGCTGCTTCCTCATCACAGTAACCTCATAGTCAAAAAAGTATATGTTATTGTTCCCTACCATACTCAATAACAAAGATTCTGAAATTAACATAGCCTAACTCTTTGTATCTCACAAATATAATCTAAGACCACCATGTAGCCACATAGTAATAGTACACAATTTATTTTTTCACCAACCCTTGAAGGACCTCTTACTTAAACTTGCAGTAACTGTAACTTAGTAGTAGACATATAACAGTTATCTATAAAAGTAATGTCAGCATCTCACAGGTCAGTGTTAACAAATCAATTTCAAGTTTAAGGCAAACTTCACGTTGTAATACACAACATAACCATATCAGGTACACCTTCAGTGTACTCAAGATGAGGTTTTTTCAACTACTTTTACTTACAGGAAACTCCATAGTTCTTAGTACATTTGCTTACACGGCAGGAACACAATCATGCCCAAAGTAGTGAATTTCTCCAAATGTGACGCTGACCTCACTTTGACTTCCAACAGGGCTTAAGTCTCACACAGTCCACAAACTCTTGCTCTCCAGGGATGAAATTATATCACAGCACCCACAGTCTCTTAGAGGTGATTCTCATTAGGGCTTAAGGAAGCAGTGCTCCTCACAGGTGTTTGTTGACATGGGTACAACAGTGACATCTTTTCGTCATGTTACTACTGCAGCCAATCATTGAGCTTAGAAGGCTTGTGACATGAGATTAACTAGCCTAGTAATTGGCTCTCATTATAATGTGCTAGAAATATAGCATTACTGCTAGAGTCAAGTTGACAAAGACCTTTGATGTCCATAAACCTTAATAGGTCATACTTACAATGGCTCTTCTAATAGTGTAACTTCCTTTGAAAATGGTGTGGCTTATACCAGGGGAAGCATGGTGGTGCAGTGGTTAGCACAGCACCCTTGCAGCGCTGGAGTCCCGGGGTCAAACCCCACCAAGGACAACATCTGCAAAGAGTTTGTATGTTCTCTCTGTGCTTGCGTGGATTTCCTCCGGGTACTCCGGTTTCCTCCCACATTCCAAAGACATACTGATAGGGAATTTAGATTGTGAGCCCCAACAGGGACAGCGATGATAATGTGTGCAAAAAACTGTAAAGCGCTGCAGAATATGTTAGCGCTATATAAAGATTATTATTATTAAACTTGTTATGCCTTTAAAAGACACACAATAATTCTAACAGTCTTACTTGACCTCAGAGTCAGATGCTAACCTAGATTTATTGTGCTTATGAAGCAAACTTCTTTTTGCGGTAACTACATGACAGCACCTTGGCCACGGCAGCAGAGAAACATGTTAAAGGCTTCAAAATAAACAAGAACATAATTGCTATTCTCTAGTATGCAGATGGTAACCATAGACTGAATTGTATTGTGGTAGGAAAGTATGAAAAACCAAGGGTTTTCCAAAACATTCCTTTTAGGAAAACCAGAGGAACATATGGATGGCTGCAAAACTTTTCAAGGTCATTACTAGTAAAAACCATGCCATGTAAAAGACAAATCTACCACACTATCTGTAACATGCAACATCTGTTTGCAGAACATCTTTTGTGCAACTGATTGTCCATAGTTTTAGGATATTATTTAATTCATATTATAGTAAATCTAATGTTACCAGATTTATTAATTATTGCTTTTATTGTTTGTTGTAGTTAGTGGAACCAGGACCTATTACATTGCGTCAGATATCAAAGACTAGCCTAGCAAATAGATTCCCTTTCTGAAACACAAGCTCACAGAAAAAAAACAAATCTCAGCCATTGCTAACAATAGTTTCAATGCTTGCTTCAATAAATATAATAGTTAACCCACCTTCTGGGTAACAAATATGGGTGCTGAAGTCCTCTAGTGTGACAAAAAGACCTCCAATACGTGCCATGTTATGTTGCAATACTTGAAATTTGCCATTAGCATCTTAAATGGAATCTGTCACCCCCTGGGATGTATATGACCTATTAATATGGCCATACAGGTAATAAATGTTACACTAGTCCTACCTGTATGCCTCATATTAACGATGTTGCTGTTGAGAAATATTATATTCTGACCCAATGCTAATGATTTCTTTCCAGACTCCGGCTTCTACCCCCTCCCATGCACGTCAGTTATGGCCCTGGAATCCTGCGCCCTGCAATCCCTCCATAATGCGTACCTCTTCCTCCCTTCTGTGGGCACTGCATTTAGGAATTTTCTGCGCAGGCGTCAGCAAATCTTTATGAGTGCCGATAAAGTGCTCTCTCCACTTCCTCCCTGCATAGTGATCTCTAGGAACCATGTGTACATAGTTATGACTATGCAGAGAGGAAGTGGGGAGAACACCTCATTGGTGCACATGCTGGAGATCACAGGAGCATAAGTCACTGGCACCTGCACAGGAGATCCCTCAATGCAATGCCCACAGAAGGGAGGAAGAGGTATGCATTGGGGGGATTGCAGAATGTAGGAATCTGGAACCATATCTGACGTGCATGGGAGGGGGGTAGGTGTTATGACCTGGTGGTCAGGACAATAATGGACCTGGTGGTTAAGAGCACACGGAATGACCTGATAGTTACTGATCATAAGGACGAGCTCTGGGATGTGGAAACTCTGCTGACCGCAATCCCTAAACCTATCAAACACACTAGAAATAGCCGTGGATTGCGCCTAGCGCTCCCTATGCAACTCGGCACAGCCTAAGAAACTAGCTAGCCCTGAAGATAGAAAAATAAAGCCTACCTTGCCTCAGAGAAATTCCCTAAAGGAAAAGGCAACCCCCGACATATAATGACTGGGAGTAAAGATGAAAATACAAACACAGAGATGAAATAGATTTAGCAAAGTGAGGCCCGACTTACTGAACAGACCGAGGATAGGAAAGGTTACTTTGCGGTCAGCACAAAAACCTACAAAAAGACCACACAGAGGGCGCAAAAAGACCCTCTGCGTCCCAGAGCTTCCAGCAAGCAAGACAACAAATTAAATAGCAAGCTGGACAGAAAAAATAGCAAACCAAAGAAATACAAGCTGGAACTTAGCTTCGGATGGGAAGACAGGTCACAAGAACGATCCAGGAGTGAACAGACCAATACTGGAACATTGACAGGTGGCATGGAGCAAAGATCTAAGTGGAGTTAAATAGAGCAGCAGCTAACGAATTAACCTCGTCACCTGTGAAACTCAGAAACACCCACCAGGAGAAGTCCATGGACAGAACCAGCCGAAGTACCATTCATGACCACAGGAGGGAGCCTGACAACAGAATTCACAACAGGTAGGATTATAATGAAGGGAAGAGGCTGGGATTTCTTCCAGGCACCGCAAGCCATGGAGCCTGGAAGAAATCATTAGGATAAGGAAAGAATATGACATTTCTCAGCAACAAGGCCGTTAATATGAGGCATACAGGTAGAAATAGTTTAACATTTCTATTACTTGTATGCCCATATTAATAGGTCATATACGTCCGAGGGGGTGACAGATTCCCTTTAACAGTATCAATTTATTGCTAGGTATATTAGAAGCTGGATATCTGCTAATCAAGTTTTTCTTGAAAGGGGTTGAGAAAGGACTAGGGAAAAAATAATATTTTTATTGATTTGCAAACAAGTTTTAAAGAAGTAGTCCAGTAAAAGCAGGTTATCACCTATCTGCAGGATACGTGAGAGTTTGCTGTTCGGTGGGTGTCCTAGTGATGGGACCTGCACCGATCAGCAGTAAAAGCCAAGCAGAGCACTCAGCAGTCCCACAGGGTATAAATGAAGCACAGGTGGCACATGCACACTGCCGCTGTGCCGCTGCCAGCAGTGATAGCAAAGATGGTTGACTCTTCAGTAGCTAAGCTATGCTAGACAAATTTTCTCTACCAAAACTCTAGACATTGTGAGGACAGTACATGACATGTGGGGCATAGATTGTTTGTGATCCTTTGACCTGAAACGTGGCTCCAAGCTCTACGATGGTACAGTGATGATCTAGACACTTCAGGGTCAACATGACGCATTTACTGTCTCTTAATAAGAGCACACGCTTAAAAGTACAAAAAGTCACAAATTGTTAAAAAGATGTCCCAATTGAGGTATCGAGCATTTACTGTATTCCAGGTGTAGGGATTCATTCTCTCTGGTAGGCACCAGGCCTCAGGTAGCTTTCACACAGGCAATGCAGTTTTGGTCCAAACACGTGCAGCTTTTATTGCTTTCCACAGGTTGCACAGCACCTAAACAACAAATTCCTAAACTTAAATCCCTAGCCTTGTCCAGGTGCTATGCTAACTAAACAGTATAGATCCGGACTACTTCCAGCACTGCTGAGCTAGCCCTAGCTCAGTCAAACAAAACTATCATCTATAGCCACCACTTATACTTGCAGTTTGGTGTACACATCCTGCGAAGTCTCTTCTCCAAGAGATTATTGTTTCTTTCTCTCTTCAACTTCAAGATATATCCAGTCTGGTCAGCTTCCCTGAGATGACTGACTCATATGAACACCTAGCCTGGTTATATGCTGAGCTAACCAGGTGCACTAATCAAAGCCTGCACATCTGGGATTTAATCCAAGCCTGCATCTTTCATTCTTAAATGAGGAAGTTTTGGTCAGTGACACACAGGCCACCTACTTTGAGGTTACAAACGTTTGTCAAAGCCCCCCTTGCACTGCATCACAGCATAACAAGTCTCAAAGATGCAGTTTCTTTGCACTGAGGTCTTCTGACTCACTCAGCCTGATCTTCAGAAAGCACCTGATCGGCAACATATTATTTCCATAGAGACTGCAAAAGAAGCATCTCAATATGAATGCAATACTTCTTTGCAGAACATAAGATACATGCAAATTACATGACTATAAATCTATTCATTATTCCCCTCATATATCCCCCCCAAAAAATACTATCTTTAAACCCTTCACCCCCCAAGACAATTTTCACCTTCATGACCAGGCCACATTTCATAATTCTTACCAGTGTCAATTTATGTAGTAATTACTCTGGAATGCTGAAATGGATCCCAGTGATTATGATTTTTTTTTTCATGACACATTGGAGTTCAAGACAGTGGTAAAATTTGCTCAATGTGACTTGCGTTTATTTGTGAAAGTATCATAAATTTGGCAAAAATTTTGAATATTTTGCAATTTTCAAAGTTTTAATTCTTATGCCCTTAAACCAGAAAGTTATATCACACAAAATAGTTAATAAATAACATTTCCCATATGTCTACATTGCATCTGCTTCATTTTTAAAACATACTTTTTTTGTTAGCAAGTTAGAAGAGCAAAAATTTGATCAGCAATTTCAAAATTTTACTGCAAAAATTACAAAATTTTTATCTTTGGGACCACATCACCTTTGTAGTGACCTTGGGTGTCTATATGACAGAAAATACCCAAAAGTGACCACATTCTAAAATCTGCAACCCTCAAAGTGCTCAAACCCACGCTCAATAAGTTTATTAGGACATCAGGTACGTCATAGAAATTAAAGCAATTTTTTTTACAATAATGTTACTTCAGCCCCAAATGTTTAATTTTCACTAGCTTAAAAGTAGACAATGAACCCCAAAATTTGTTGTACAACTTTTCTTGAGTATGTCAATACCACATATGTGGGGGAAAACTACTGTTTGGGCGCACAGAAGGGCTTGGAAATGAAGGAGCACTGTTTGATTTTGGGAGCGCAAAATTAGCTGTAATCAAGAGCAAAGACCATAGCACTTTTGGAGAGCCCCTGATATGCCTAAACAGTGGAAACTCGCACAAGTGTTCCAATTTTGGAAAATCGACCCCTCAAGAAATGTATCTAGTAGTAGTGAACACTTTGAGCTCCTATGAGCTTCCCAGAAGTTTTCTAACGTTGAGGAAAAAAAACATTTTAACAACAAAAATGTTGTTTTAGCCCCAATTTTTTATTTTCACAAGGATAATAGAAGAAAATGGACCCCAAATTTATTATGTAATTTTACACTGATACCCCATATGTGGAGTAAAGCTGCTGTTTATGCACACGGCAGGGTTTGATAAGGAAAAAGTGACATTTTGGAACGCAAACTTTGATGGAATGGTCTGTGGGCATCATGTCGCATTTGGAGAGCCCCTGATGTGCCTAAACAGTAGAATACTCACACAAGTGACCCCATTTTGGAAGCTATACCCCACAAGGAATTTATACAGACATGTGGTAAGCACCTTTGAACTATGAAAATTAAAAATGTAAAAACATTTTCCCAAAAAAATGTTTTAGCCCCAATTTTTATCATTTTCACAAGGATAGCAAGAGAAAATGGACCCAAAAATGTGTTGTGCAGTTTCTACTGAGTACATCGACACACCATATGTGGTCGAAAACTACTTTTGAGGCACAGTATATAACTCCTAAGGGAAGAGGCACCATATTGAAGCTCAGACTTTGCTGGTATGGTTTGAGGGTGCAGTGTCACATTGGCAGAGCCCCTGAGATGCCAGAACAGAGGAAACCCCTCATAAGTGACCGAATTTTGCAAACTATACCACTAATGAATTGATCTAGGGGTGGAGTGAGCATGATAACACAACATGTGCCTCACTGAATTGTATACCATTGTGCGGTGAAGAGAAATAATTATGTCTTTACCACTAAAATGTTGTTTTCATCCTAAGTTTTTAATTTTTATAAGAGTTAATACGAAAAAATGGACCTCAGTTTGTTGTGCAATTTCTCCTCAGTGCACCAATGCCCTACATGTAATTGGGAATTTCTTTTCAGGCACAGTACAAAACTCAGAAAGGAAGTAGAGTTATGTTATTGTGCAGATTTTACTGTTATGGTTTGCGGGTGCCATGACCCACTGGGAGAGCCCCTGAAGTGCCAGAACAGCAGACAGTGACCCCATTTTACAAACTACACCTCTCAATTAATTCATCTAGGGGTGCAGTGATCACAGTGGCACCACAGGCGTTTCACAGATTTTTATACCATAAGGTAGAGAAGAAAAAATAATTACATTTTTTCCACAAAAGTTTTGTTTTAGCCACAGATTTTATATTTTCATATGAGGAAATTGGTAAAAAATGGCACCAAAATTTGTCACACAATTTCTGCTGAAAACAGAAATACCCCATATGTGGCTGTACAGTACTGCTTTCCTGCATAGTAAGACTCGGGAGGGACAGAGCGCTATGTCTATTTTACTAGAATAGTTTGCAACTCCATATACAGAGCCATTAAGTGCTAGAAGAGCAGAATCCCTCGCTCAAGTTACCCCATTTTAGAATGTATACCCTTTTGGGAATTTATCCACTGGTTTAGTGATGAGTTCACTCCATGGGTGTTTTCCAGAACAGCAAGCAATGAATCTTACTGAGTGAAAATTGAAAATCTGCTATTGTAGTGCCCAAACATTGTAGAACCCAGTAAATTGTAGTACCCGTACATTGTAGTGCCTAGTAAGTTGCCCAGCCCGTGCTTCTTGAGATATACACATGCAAATTTGGTGAGCTCTCATTGCTACAGAGATGCCAAACATGAGGGTGCTAAATGTGATTTAGGGAACACTGGGGTTTATAATGGAGAGGAGCATTTGGGTTTGGGAGACCAGAATTTGCTGAATTTCTTTTGGGGGAGCGAGGAGCCAATTAGCTTTTCAGAAACTTTGTACTACAAGTAATCTGGAAACCCCCTATATTTCTGTTAACAGATGAAGGTCATGAGTGAGATTTGTTTTTTTTTGTCGATGGAGTTGAATCTTTTATTGGGAACATTCTACATAACATTTTGGATTATGTTTATCCTGTGTTCTATGCTGAGCACTTACATTCAGGTTTCCCTCTTCAGCTAGATCTCCAAGTGATGTGATTCATATAAAGCCCTCAAGGATTCCATTCACTGTAATGAGGCAGTCGAGTTACTATGGACTATGTTTGAACTCTGTTCAGCGGTGTCCTTTTCCGAAGTGCACACAACTGTGGTCGGCCGCTCTTTAATGCACTATTTTAAAAATGGACACCGCCAGATCATAGGCCAGACAGCATCCACAGTGCCTCCACCTTCCTTATTATAGAGAATCTTCCTTCCTGGTGTTCCTACTGCGTCATGAATTTCAGAGATTTACACTGACAACCCAGTGTAAGCACTCAACATAGAGCGTAGGATAAGTATCAGCCGAGACTTACTGCGATCTTTGAGAGGCAGAATGAACAAATCAACAGCAGGTGAAGAATTGATTTTATTTATTTTTTAAGCCATTCCTTGTGTGGTATAAGTGATTAGATGACTTTATTGTTCAGATCCGTGCGATTATAACTATAACAGATTTATGTAGTTTTTTTATGTTTAGCACACACTGAAAAACGGCTTTTTTAACAATGTTCACTGAAGGGGTTAACTAGTGTGACAAATGTATATGTTGGGTGTTCTGGATTTGGCAATACCAAAAGTGTACTTTTTTTGTTTAGTTTTTTTTTAAATCTAATACGTATTCACGGGTATAATATTTGAAAGAAAAATTATTTTGTGATTTTTTAATTTTAATTTAAATTTTTTTACTTTTTTACTCTATGGAATTTTCACTTTCATGGCTCTAATAACTGGTATACAGCATTGCAATGCTTAAGTATTGCAGTGCTTTATAACTGTTACTATTACACTGACACAAGTCTCTTAGACCATGTTCTGAGCATGGTCTAACAGGTTTTTCGTTGCCTGATGACCAGGATGTTTGTCAGACTAATCTGATATGCTTCTATGAAGAGAAAAGTTCCAAACTGGACCTAGGAAGCTCAGTGGACTTGGTGTATGTGGACTTTTTAAGAGCTTTTGATATGGTGCCACACAAAAGGTTGATACATAAAATGAGAACAATGGGAATAGGGGAAAATATGTGTAAGTGGGTTAAGAGCTGGCTCAGGGATAGGAAACAAAGGGTGGTTATTAATGGAGCACACTCGGACTGGGTCACAGTTAGCAGTGGGGTACCACAGGGGTCAGTATTGGGCCCTCTTCTTTATAACATATTTATTAATGACCTTGTAGGGGGCATACAGAGTAGAATTTCAATATTTGCAGATGACACTAAATTCTGCAGGGTAATATAGAGGAGGACAATTTAATATTACAGGAGGATTTATGTAATCTAGAAGCTTGGGCTGATAAATGGCAAATGAGCTTTAATGGGGATAAATGTAAGGTCATGCACTTGGGAAGAGCAAATAAGATGTATAATTATTCGCTTAATTGTAAAACACTGGGCAAAACTGTCACTGAAATAGACCTGGGTGTATGAGTGGACGACAAACTGACATTTAGTGGCCAGTGTCAGGCAGCTGTTGCAAAGGCAAATAAAATAATGGGATGCATTAAAAATGGCACAGATACTCATGAGAAGAACATAATTTTACCTCTATACAAGTCACTAGTGGGACCACACTTAGAATACTGTGTACAGTTCTGGTCTCCTTTGCATAAGAAAGACATAGCTGAACTAGAGCGGGTGCAGAG
This sequence comes from Ranitomeya imitator, assembly GCF_032444005.1. Classification (NCBI taxonomy): domain Eukaryota; kingdom Metazoa; phylum Chordata; class Amphibia; order Anura; family Dendrobatidae; genus Ranitomeya; species Ranitomeya imitator. The sequence continues at coordinate 460,681,324 of NC_091287.1, read as the reverse complement.
AAGAGCGACCAAGGTTATTAGAGGACTGCAATACCAAGATAGGTAATTACACTTGAGGTTGTTTAGTTTGGAAAAATGAAGGTTTAGGGGTGATCTTACTATAATGTATAAATACATGAGGGGACAGTACAAAGACCTTTCTAATGATCTTTTTACTCGTAGACCTGAGACAGGGACAAGGGGGCATCCTCTATGTCTGGAGGAAAGAAGCTTTAATCATAATAACAGACGCGGATTCTTTACTGTAAGAGCAGTGAGACTATGGAACTCTCTGCCGTATGATGTAATGAGTGATTTCCTACTAAAATTAAAGAAGGAACTGGATGCCTTTCTTGAAAAGTATAATTTTACAGGTTATATGTACTAGATTCCTTGATAGAGCATTGATTCAGGGAACTAGTCTGATTGCCATATGTGGAGTCCAGATAGAATTTTTTTCCCCAATGTAGAGCTTAGTGTTTGCCGCATGGTTTTTTTTGTTGCCTTCCTCTGGATCAACATGTTAGGCAATGGGTTGAACTAAATGGACTTAAAGTCTTCCTTCAACCTTAAATACTATGTTGATATGTTATTATGACAATGTCTGGTCACGATGGCAAAGATCGGGCCCTTGTGATGACGTTGCGTAGGCGCCAGTCGGAAGGGGGAGAGAGCAGCCTCCCTCTCCCTACCTTCTAAATGCTGCAATCTTAGAGATCGCAGCTTTTAGGGGGTTTGACAGCCGGAGGCAGTGTGGGCACTGCTGCTGGAAGTGAGAGCCGGGGGTCAGCTTTCATGTTAGCTGAACACCCGGGGGTGATCTCATGCGCACAGCTCCTGTACCCGCACGATAGCCATGACGTATCCATACTTTCTAGGTCAGGAAGCCCTTCCCAACCAGAACGTATGAATACATCTAAGGTTATAAAGAGGTTAATTTTGCATGGACACTAGTGTTGAGCATTCCGATACCGCAAATATCGGGTATCGGCCGATATTTGCGGTATCGGAATTCCGATACCGAGTTCCGATTTTTTTTTAAAATCGGGAATCGGTATCGGGATTAAGATTCATGTTTAAAATAAAGAATAAAAATAAAAAATATTGATATACTTACCCTCGGACGCGCCCTGGTTGTCACCGCTGCAACCGCCATGCTTCCCTTCCTAAGAATGAGCGCGTTAATGACCTTCGATGACGTTGCAGCTTGTGATTGGTCGCGGTAGCGTCATGTGATCGCTCACGCGACCAATCACAAGCCGCGACGTCATCGAAGGTCCTTAACGCGCTCATTCTTAGGAAGGGAATCATGGCGGTTGCAGCGGTGACAACCAGGGCGCGTCCGAGGGTAAGTATATCAATATTTTTTATTTTTATTCTTTATTTTACACATGAATATGGATCCCAGGGCCTGAAGGAGAGTTTCCTCTCCTTCAGACCCTGGGAACCATAGAGGAATACCTTCCGATATTTGTGTCCCATTGACTTATATTGGTATCGGATATCGGTATCGGCGATATCCGATATTTTTTGGATATCGGCCGATACCATCCGATACCGATACTTTCAAATATCGGACGGTATCGCTCAACACTAATGGACACAAAAACAAAACACAAAAAAATAAAAATAGTTAAAATGACACAAAATATGTGTTTAGAAAATGTAATAAATAAATAAAGAGGCTACCAACAGCATATTAACTACAAAGGTTATAATAAGAGATACAGTACTATAATGTCTAACATGACAATATTGTGATAAAAAATAATGAATATTTTATTTTGGGTACTACAGAGAGCTAAAATCTCTCTACAGTACCCACTAAATAGGTAGGATCTTTTTTTTTGGGGGGGGGGGGATAGTAAGGAGAAGATTTTATAAGGTTCTCAAATCAAAGTGTATATCCTCAAGAAAAGACAAAGAGAAAACGAGGAGCTGGCTAGTCACAGTGACTGGTGGGTACAGGAGGTCATGCCAGCAGTGTCAGAGAGCTGTAGAAGCAGGAGATAATCTGTGACTGCAACTAGGAGGCTGCAGCCTGGAAGAGTGGCAAAGTGAGAAAAGGCACTTTGTACATGACAGCAGGAATCCAGCAACAAAGCCTTCCCCATAAAGAGCACATGTGCACCCTGCAGTATAGGACAAGAGGATTGGACCCTCAGAGGCCATACCAGCAAAACCCAGAGTCCACCAGCTATGACTGCAACTATTCAGAGACAGACTTTGAGTTATTGCCATTTGTGGGCCTGCTGCCTCTGTTCAGAACTTTCCAGTTAAAGAGACTGAAGTTTTGTTTTTCGTATCCATGATCTCAATTAAATTCAATGGATAACAATTAGATTTCATGATCTCCACTAACAGTAAGTCTCAGTGTCATTGTTGCTTTTCCACCTGCGTCTTACAAGAGGACCTGAAAGTACTTTAGAAAGTGTTGCAAACTGTAGAATACATGTAAAATTTAAAGTAAGTTGTGCTTTCTATGGGTAACTCAAAAGTCATATGTTGGATTGTGCCTCACAAGCATTTAACATCTGCTGGCAGTTTCTCCCTCGGGAGCCCCATCATTGCTTTTCTAAAACAAGCAGAGCAGATTCCAGGATTTCAGAGTTATTAAACACTCTACTTATAAGAAAAACTCTTTAAACTCCAGTTTGTAACATTCCAGTTGGATCTCAGTGTCTCTTTTTTTTATATTCAGATTTTAGTGATTTTCACAAAAAATACTTGATGTTTTGAATAGAACATAAAACTTACTGGATCAAGAAACAACTTAAAAATACTCAACAGAATTACACTATATGGTATTTTTATACAATATGATAATATTAAACCATGTTATGTACTATTGAAAAAGCTATAATTAAAAATAATTATAATTGAAATGTAAACAGATTAATTGTATTCTTTATATCAGCAGAAGACTTAGAACTCGGGCAATTTGAGGCTTACATAGAGCCGTAACTAAATCAGATAGAACAAGAGAAAAAACTACCTCAGTGTGCAAAAACACCTATACTGAATACATAATTATAATAGAATACATACGGTGCAAAACATCATATCACCTGGGGTATACAAATTGATGGACAGTATAATGCCAGATGGAAAAATCGGTATGTGGATGACATACGAAAAGACAAAGAAAATCGACCAATAAGTCCATAAATAAGATGAATAAAAATGTATATAAGACCGGCGTCACACTTAGAGTAGGGAAATGCGGTCCATTTTTTACAGGCGTAATACACAGAAAAGTTCCTGAACAGTGATCCATATTCAATGCGAAGATGCGATTTTTTTTCTCAAAAATTATTCGTGTGTCATCCGTATGGCATCCGGATGGCAACCGTACAGTAAGATTCTCTCGGCGGCTTGCAAAATGGACATAGAATGGATCCATGGGCTCAAATATTCGTGACAACATATATACAGTATATATATAAGTATATATATATATACTGTATGTCAGTGAGACACATATATGAATATATATATATATATATATATATATATATATATATATATATATATATATATATATATTTAATACAGAGCTAGATAGCAGAAAAGCCGGTAATTCAATTGCCGGCTTTTGCTATCTCCTTATCAAACCCGACAGGATATGAGACATGGTTTACATACAGTAAACTATTTCATATCCCTTATTTTTTTACATATTCCTCACTACTAATGTAAGATGTGAAAACAACAAAGAAATTGAAGCAAACAACCATAAAGTATAAAATATATATTACATTTTATTAAGTTCCATTATATAAAATCAATAATATTAAGCAGTATTCCGAACAGAGCAAAATAAGGGGTTAATGGTGCACCTTGAGTGATGGCACCCACAGGACAAAAGCATAAGACCGTTATTCCATATATGGTCCACACTATGACCCAAATATCATAAAGTGCTTAATGCATATAATCATGGAAATAGCTCCGTGCAGTCTCATAGGTCACGAGTAGAGTTGAGCGACCTTGACCTTTTTAGAGTCGAGCCGGGTTTCGCGAAACCCGACTATCTCAAAAGTCGGGTCGAGTGAAATCGGCCGATTATGACGTAAAGTCGGGATCGACCGAAACACGAAACCCAATGCAAGTCAATGGGGCAGCATAGTCGGCAGTGAGTGGGGGCCAGGAAAACACCTAGAGTGCCCATTTTAATGTCAAAACCATCCATTCTTCTTAATGAAGCTTGTCAAGCGTAATTTACCTTATAATAATTGGAAGGCATTTGAAATTGGGGGTCATTTGGCTAAAGTTGTGGTGGGTAGGGCTGGTTCAAGTAATTAGTGGGCCCAGGAAATCTGGACCACGTCACGGCAGTGGAGCAGGTAGAGGTAAGTATTTCAACTTTGCAAGTGCTGTGAACCTGAGCAAGCAGGGGGGGCCCACTCGTTGGCATTGGCACTGGCACAGGGCCCCTCAAAGTACAGCGGTGTGTTTGCACGGCGGGGGCGCCTCCCACCGGCAGCAACACTTTTGCGTACTATGAGAGGCCCTGTGCCAGTGACGTCGCCAACTAGTATTCCTCCCCCACCTGATGACGGAACCTGCACTTTCATCTGCAGCTTCCTCTTTGTCCCCGTGTAAGGTGGTATGGTATGCGGGAAGAGCAACCTGACTTTCAGCAGGGTCACAATGTTGTTGTGTAGCGTGCACGGGGCATGTTGCGTTATGGGTCAATGTACCAGCAGACTCATCTATCACTGGCTGGGCAATGGGCAGGATGAGGAGGAAACACAGATATAGGCCCAAAGAATAAAGTTGGCTAAATGCAGTTCAAAATTGGTAACACAGGAATAACCAGGGGGCATTGCAGTGGAGGACAACTGGAATGAGAGGCTGACATAGAGAGTAGGCCCAAATCAGTAAGTAGTCGAAATGCAGTTCAAAATTGGCAACCGTAGTAAACAGGCGGCACAGCTTTGTTCAGTGGAGGAGAACAGCAAGGAGTGGCAGACACCGATAGTAGGCCCCAACCCAACTAGTAGGCCAAATGCAGTCTAACATTAACAACTACTTAACGAGCGCCTGAAAACGGAATTTCAGGACAGGAAACCAGGAGAACAGCAAGGAGCGGCAGACACTGTTAGTAGGCCCCAAACCAACTAGTACGCCAAATGCAGTTGTTCCATTTAACCACAATTTAACGAGAGCCTGAAGATAGAAGCTCAGGAATGGCAACCTGGAGAACACCTTGGAGTGGAACACACCATCTCTCTCCACCTCATACCCATTTTGTAGGCCTAATGCAGTGTAGTTTTCTACAACTACTAAACGAGAGTCGGAAGACCGAAGCAATGGCAAGGAAACCTGGGGAACACCTTGGAGTGTAACACACCATCTCTCTCCACCCGATACCCATTTTGTAGGCCTAATGCAGTGTAGTTTTCTACAACTACTAAACGAGAGTCTGAAGATCGAAGCAATGGCGAGGAAACCTGGAGAACACCTTGGAGTGTAACACACCATCTCTCTCCACCCGATACCCATTTTGTAGGCCTAATGCAGTGTAGTTTTCTACAACTACTAAACGAGAGTCTGAAGATCGAAGCAATGGCGAGGAAACCTGGAGAACACCTTGGAGTGTAACACACCATCTCTCTCCACCCCATAGCCAATTTGGAGGCCTAATGCAGTGTAGTTTCCAACAACTACTAAACGAGAGCATTAAGATCGAAGCTCTGGAAAGGCAACCTGGAGAACACCTTGGAGTGGAACACACCATCTCTCTCCACCCTATACCCATTTTGTAGGCCTAATGCAGTGTAGTTTTCTACAACTACTAAACGAGAGTCGGAAGACCGAAGCAATGGCAAGGAAACCTGGGGAACACCTTGGAGTGTAACACGCCATCTCTCTCCACCCGATACCCATTTTGTAGGCCTAATGCAGTGTAGTTTTCTACAACTACTAAACGAGAGTCTGAAGATCGAAGCAATGGCGAGGAAACCTGGAGAACACCTTGGAGTGTAACACACCATCTCTCTCCACCCCATAGCCAATTTGGAGGCCTAATGCAGTGTAGTTTCCAACAACTACTAAACGAGAGCATTAAGATCGAAGCTCTGGAAAGGCAACCTGGTGAACACCTTGGAGTGGAACACACCATCTCTCTCCACCCCATACCCATTTTGTAGGCCTAATGCAGTGTAGTTTTCTACAACTACTAAACGAGAGTCAGAAGACCGAAGCAATGGCAAGGAAACCTGGGGAACACCTTGGAGTGTAACACACCATCTCTCTCCACCCGATACCCATTTTGTAGGCCTAATGCAGTGTAGTTTTCTACAACTACTAAACGAGAGTCGGAAGACCGAAGCAATGGCAAGGAAACCTGGGGAACACCTTGGAGTGTAACACACCATCTCTCTCCACCCGATACCCATTTTGTAGGCCTAATGCAGTGTAGTTTTCTACAACTACTAAACGAGAGTCTGAAGATCGAAGCAATGGCGAGGAAACCTGGAGAACACCTTGGAGTGTAACACACCATCTCTCTCCACCCCATAGCCAATTTGGAGGCCTAATGCAGTGTAGTTTCCAACAACTACTAAACGAGAGCATTAAGATCGAAGCTCTGGAAAGGCAACCTGGAGAACACCTTGGAGTGGAACACACCATCTCTCTCCACCCTATACCCATTTTGTAGGCCTAATGCAGTGTAGTTTTCTACAACTACTAAACGAGAGTCGGAAGACCGAAGCAATGGCAAGGAAACCTGGGGAACACCTTGGAGTGTAACACGCCATCTCTCTCCACCCGATACCCATTTTGTAGGCCTAATGCAGTGTAGTTTTCTACAACTACTAAACGAGAGTCTGAAGATCGAAGCAATGGCGAGGAAACCTGGAGAACACCTTGGAGTGTAACACACCATCTCTCTCCACCCCATAGCCAATTTGGAGGCCTAATGCAGTGTAGTTTCCAACAACTACTAAACGAGAGCATTAAGATCGAAGCTCTGGAAAGGCAACCTGGTGAACACCTTGGAGTGAAACACACCATCTCTCTCCACCCCATACCCATTTTGTAGGCCTAATGCAGTGTAGTTTTCTACAACTACTAAACGAGAGTCAGAAGACCGAAGCAATGGCAAGGAAACCTGGGGAACACCTTGGAGTGTAACACACCATCTCTCTCCACCCGATACCCATTTTGTAGGCCTAATGCAGTGTAGTTTTCTACAACTACTAAACGAGAGTCTGAAGATCGAAGCAATGGCGAGGAAACCTGGAGAACACCTTGGAGTGTAACACACCATCTCTCTCCACCCGATACCCATTTTGTAGGCCTAATGCAGTGTATTTTTTTACAACTACTAAACGAGAGTCTGAAGATCGAAGCAATGGCGAGGAAACCTGGAGAACACCTTGGAGTGTAACACACCATCTCTCTCCACCCCATAGCCAATTTGGAGGCCTAATGCAGTGTAGTTTCCAACAACTACTAAACGAGAGCATTAAGATCGAAGCTCTGGAAAGGCAACCTGGAGAACACCTTGGAGTGGAACACACCATCTCTCTCCACCCTATACCCATTTTGTAGGCCTAATGCAGTGTAGTTTTCTACAACTACTAAACGAGAGTCGGAAGACCGAAGCAATGGCAAGGAAACCTGGGGAACACCTTGGAGTGTAACACACCATCTCTCTCCACCCGATACCCATTTTGTAGGCCTAATGCAGTGTAGTTTTCTACAACTACTAAACGAGAGTCTGAAGATCGAAGCAATGGCGAGGAAACCTGGAGAACACCTTGGAGTGTAACACACCATCTCTCTCCACCCCATAGCCAATTTGGAGGCCTAATGCAGTGTAGTTTCCAACAACTACTAAACGAGAGCATTAAGATCGAAGCTCTGAAAAGGCAACCTGGAGAACACCTTGGAGTGGAACACACCATCTCTCTCCACCCTATACCCATTTTGTAGGCCTAATGCAGTGTAGTTTTCTACAACTACTAAATGAGAGTCGGAAGACCGAAGCAATGGCAAGGAAACCTGGGGAACACCTTGGAGTGTAACACACCATCTCTCTCCACCCGATACCCATTTTGTAGGCCTAATGCAGTGTAGTTTTCTACAACTACTAAACGAGAGTCTGAAGATCGAAGCAATGGCGAGGAAACCTGGAGAACACCTTGGAGTGTAACACACCATCTCTCTCCACCCGATACCCATTTTGTAGGCCTAATGCAGTGTAGTTTTCTACAACTACTAAACGAGAGTCTGAAGATCGAAGCAATGGCGAGGAAACCTGGAGAACACCTTGGAGTGTAACACACCATCTCTCTCCACCCCATAGCCAATTTGGAGGCCTAATGCAGTGTAGTTTCCAACAACTACTAAACGAGAGCATTAAGATCGAAGCTCTGGAAAGGCAACCTGGAGAACACCTTGGAGTGGAACACACCATCTCTCTCCACCCTATACCCATTTTGTAGGCCTAATGCAGTGTAGTTTTCTACAACTACTAAACGAGAGTCGGAAGACCGAAGCAATGGCAAGGAAACCTGGGGAACACCTTGGAGTGTAACACACCATCTCTCTCCACCCGATACCCATTTTGTAGGCCTAATGCAGTGTAGTTTTCTACAACTACTAAACGAGAGTCTGAAGATTGAAGCAATGGCGAGGAAACCTGGAGAACACCTTGGAGTGTAACACACCATCTCTCTCCACCCCATAGCCAATTTGGAGGCCTAATGCAGTGTAGTTTCCAACAACTACTAAACGAGAGCATTAAGATCGAAGCTCTGGAAAGGCAACCTGGAGAACACCTTGGAGTGGAACACACCATCTCTCTCCACCCCATACCCATTTTGTAGGCCTAATGCAGTGTAGTTTTCTACAACTACTAAATGAGAGTCGGAAGACCGAAGCAATGGCAAGGAAACCTGGGGAACACCTTGGAGTGTAACACACCATCTCTCTCCACCCGATACCCATTTTGTAGGCCTAATGCAGTGTAGTTTTCTACAACTACTAAACGAGAGTCTGAAGATCGAAGCAATGGCGAGGAAACCTGGAGAACACCTTGGAGTGTAACACACCATCTCTCTCCACCCGATACCCATTTTGTAGGCCTAATGCAGTGTAGTTTTCTACAACTACTAAACGAGAGTCTGAAGATCGAAGCAATGGCGAGGAAACCTGGAGAACACCTTGGAGTGTAACACACCATCTCTCTCCACCCCATAGCCAATTTGGAGGCCTAATGCAGTGTAGTTTCCAACAACTACTAAACGAGAGCATTAAGATCGAAGCTCTGGAAAGGCAACCTGGAGAACACCTTGGAGTGGAACACACCATCTCTCTCCACCCTATACCCATTTTGTAGGCCTAATGCAGTGTAGTTTTCTACAACTACTAAACGAGAGTCGGAAGACCGAAGCAATGGCAAGGAAACCTGGGGAACACCTTGGAGTGTAACACACCATCTCTCTCCACCCGATACCCATTTTGTAGGCCTAATGCAGTGTAGTTTTCTACAACTACTAAACGAGAGTCTGAAGATCGAAGCAATGGCGAGGAAACCTGGAGAACACCTTGGAGTGTAACACACCATCTCTCTCCACCCCATAGCCAATTTGGAGGCCTAATGCAGTGTAGTTTCCAACAACTACTAAACGAGAGCATTAAGATCGAAGCTCTGGAAAGGCAACCTGGAGAACACCTTGGAGTGGAACACACCATCTCTCTCCACCCTATACCCATTTTGTAGGCCTAATGCAGTGTAGTTTTCTACAACTACTAAATGAGAGTCGGAAGACCGAAGCAATGGCAAGGAAACCTGGGGAACACCTTGGAGTGTAACACACCATCTCTCTCCACCCGATACCCATTTTGTAGGCTTAATGCAGTGTAGTTTTCTACAACTACTAAACGAGAGTCTGAAGATCGAAGCAATGGCGAGGAAACCTGGAGAACACCTTGGAGTGTAACACACCATCTCTCTCCACCCGATACCCATTTTGTAGGCCTAATGCAGTGTAGTTTTCTACAACTACTAAACGAGAGTCTGAAGATCGAAGCAATGGCGAGGAAACCTGGAGAACACCTTGGAGTGTAACACACCATCTCTCTCCACCCCATAGCCAATTTGGAGGCCTAATGCAGTGTAGTTTCCAACAACTACTAAACGAGAGCATTAAGATCGAAGCTCTGGAAAGGCAACCTGGAGAACACCTTGGAGTGGAACACACCATCTCTCTCCACCCTATACCCATTTTGTAGGCCTAATGCAGTGTAGTTTTCTACAACTACTAAACGAGAGTCGGAAGACCGAAGCAATGGCAAGGAAACCTGGGGAACACCTTGGAGTGTAACACACCATCTCTCTCCACCCAATACCCATTTTGTAGGCCTAATGCAGTGTAGTTTTCTACAACTACTAAACGAGAGTCTGAAGATCGAAGCAATGGCGAGGAAACCTGGAGAACACCTTGGAGTGTAACACACCATCTCTCTCCACCCCATAGCCAATTTGGAGGCCTAATGCAGTGTAGTTTCCAACAACTACTAAACGAGAGCATTAAGATCGAAGCTCTGGAAAGGAAACCTGGAGAACACCTTGGAGTGGAACACACCATCTCTCTCCACCCCATACCCATTTTGTAGGCCTAATGCAGTGTAGTTTTCTACAACTACTAAACGAGAGTCTGAAGATCGAAGCAATGGCGAGGAAACCTGGAGAAAACCTTGGAGTGTAACACACCATCTCTCTCCACCCGATACCCATTTTGTAGGCCTAATGCAGTGTAGTTTTCTACAACTACTAAACGAGAGTCTGAAGATCGAAGCAATGGCGAGGAAACCTGGAGAACACCTTGGAGTGTAACACACCATCTCTCTCCACCCGATACACCTTTTTGTAGGCCTAATGCAGTGTAGTTTTCTACAACTACTAAACGAGAGTCTGAAGATCGAAGCAATGGCGAGGAAACCTGGAGAACACCTTGGAGTGTAACACACCATCTCTCTCCACCCCATAGCCAATTTGCAGGCCTAATGCAGTGTAGTTTCCAACAACTACTAAACGAGAGCATTAAGATCGAAGCTCTGGAAAAGCAACCTGGAGAACACCTTGGAGTGGAACACACCATCTCTCTCCACCCTATACCCATGTTGTAGGCCTAATGCAGTGTAGTTTTCTACAACTACTAAACGAGAGTCGGAAGACCAAAGCAATGGCAAGGAAACCTGGGGAACACCTTGGAGTGTAACACACCATCTCTCTCCACCCCATACCCAATTTGTAGGCCTAATGCAGCCTACTTTCCGACAACTACTAAACGAGAGCATGAAGAATGAAGCTCAGGAAAGGCAACCTGGGGAACACCTTGGAGTGTAACACACCCTCTCTCTACACCACGGAAGGGCTGATTCTTAGGAAGGAAGGCTGTCGGAAAGAAGCAGGGCGAGTCCAAGGGTGATTATTTTCTTATTAGGTATATACTCACCCTCGGACGCGCCCTGCTTCTTTATTTGTAATGAATGTTTATTTGCAATGTGGTTTTGACTTACTCTATTTTTTTGGTAAATAATGATTTTATTATTTTCATTGTTTTGCATCTTCTTGGCAATAATATAAAGAAGACGCGACAGGACAACACTCGGTGGATGCCATATCTGTGTTTTAAATTGAAAAAAACTTTCAGTTAACTACTTGCAGGAGAAAGTTATTGTAGCTGGTGGCCATTTTTAGTACTGTACCAGATTTTTGTTGTATGTGTTTGTTTTTAATGTTAAAATGTCTGCATTTGATATCTCTCCAGTATTTTCTTTTTTATAAGCAAAATACTTATTTTTATATTTTCTGATGTTGGTTCCAGGGGAACACGGGCAGCAGTAGACAGGTCAGTGGAGGCCTAGTGGAAGGAGGGACCGCAGACAGGCTTCGAAGCCCTAACATAATAAATTGGGCTGGCTGTAGGCAATTTAAAATTGGTTCCAGGGGAACACGGGCAGCAGTATACAGGTCAGTGGAGGCCTGGTGGAAGGAGGGACCGCAGACAGGCTTCAAAGCCCTAACATAATAAATTGGGCTGGCTGTAGGCAATTTAAAATTGGTTCCAGGGGAACACGGGCAGCAGTAGACAGGTCAGTGGAGGCCTAGTGGAAGGAGGGACCGCAGACAGGCTTCAAAGCCCTAACATAATAAATTGGGCTGGCTGTAGGCAATTTAAAATTGGTTCCAGGGGAACACGGGCGGCAGTAGACAGGTCAGTGGAGGCCTAGTGGAAGGAGGGACCGCAGACAGGCTTCGAAGCCCTAACATAATAAATTGGGCTGGCTGTAGGCAATTTAAAATTGGTTCCAGGGGAACACGGGCAGCAGTAGACAGGTCAGTGGAGGCCTAGTGGAAGGAGGGACCGCAGACAGGCTTCGAAGCCCTAACATAATAAATTGGGCTGGCTGTAGGCAATTTAAAATTGGTTCCAGGGGAACACGGGCAGCAGTAGACAGGTCAGTGGAGGCCTAGTGGAAGGAGGGACCGCAGACAGACTTCGAAGCCCTAACATAATAAATTGGGCTGGCTGTAGGCAATTTAAAATTGGTTTCAGGGGAACACGGGCAGCAGTAGACAGGTCAGTGGAGGCCTAGTGGAAGGAGTGACCGCAGACAGGCTTCGAAGGCCTAACATAAGAAAAATGTCAATACAATGGTATTGACAGTGCCAGGGATTGAAGGATGTCAGCGCATAGACTAAACATTGGTGGAGCTGTGAGAGAAAATTTTGCAAGTGGTAGAGCACTGTTTGACCTGGGGGGTGGGACTGTCTTGTGGCCGGCGGTACAGGCCCAGGGCCCCTCATATTACAACGGTGTGTCTGACGTTGGGTGCGCACCACCACCGCCAGACACTTTATTGTACTATGAGGGACCTAGTGGCAGTGCCGTCGACCAAAAGCGGGCACACCCACCTCTTCAGACAAACAGTACTCTCACGGGTGCTGGCGCCAAGTGGCGATACCACGGCCCCGTGTGGGGACTTTGGCCATTTAGGGAGGTGTTAACATGTCGGATGCTGGACAATCAGGTGCTGCAAATTACGAGATTGGAAAAGTCGTTCAGAATAGTCCACAGGCAAGACCTTTACATAGGAAAGCTAGGTGTCAGCCGGGCAAGGTGGGGCAAAAGATTTCGAAATCCAGTTGTGGTTCATTTTAATGAAGGTTAGATCATCTACATTTTGGGTAGCCAGACGAGTCCTTTTTTCTGTTAGTATTGAACCTGCAGCACTGAATACTCTTTCTGATAGGACACTAGCTGCCGGGCAAGCAAGCTCCTGCAATGCATATTCTGCCAATTTTGGCCAGGTGTCTAATTTTGATGCCCAGTAATCAAATGGGAATGACGGTTGAGGGAGAACGTCGATAAGGGATGAAAAATAGTTAGTAACCATACTGGACAAATGTTGTCTCCAGTCACTTTGAATTGATGCTGCAGTACCTGTCCTGTCTGCGGTCATAGCAAAATCACTCCACAACCTGGTCAGAAAACCCCTCTGGCCAACGCCACTTCTGATTTCTGCCCCTCTAACACCTCTGGTCTGCTGGCCCCTGCAGCTCGTGTTAGAACGATCACGGGCGCTGTGTGCAGGGAATGCCAGAAGCAAACGGTCAATAAGAGTTGATTGTTTGGTTGCTAATATTAGTTCCAAGTTCTCATGTGGCATTATATTTTGCAATTTGCCTTTATAGCGAGGATCAAGGAGGCAGGCCAACCAGTAATCGTCATCGTTCATCATTTTTGTTATGCGTGTGTCCCTTTGAGGATGCGTAAGGCATAATCCGCCATGTGGCCCAAAGTTCCAGTTCTCAAATCTGTGGTTGTGCTTGGTTGAGGGGCAGTTTCAGGCAAATCCACGTCACTTGTGTCCCTCCAAAAACCAGAACCCGGCCTTGCCGCGCCAACAATTTCCAGTGGCCCCGGAAAAGCTTCCTCATTAAAAATATAATCATCCCCATCATCCTCCTCGTCCTCCTCCTCCTGTTCGCCCGCTACCTCGTCCTGTACACTGCCCTGGCCAGACAATGGCTGACTGTCATCAAGGCTTTCCTCTTCCTCAGCTGCAGACGCCTGATCCTTTATGTGCGTCAAACTTTGCATCAGCAGACGCATTAGGGGGATGCTCATGCTTATTATGGCGTTGTCTGCACTAACCAGCCGTGTGCATTCCTCAAAACACTGAAGGACTTGACACATGTCTTGAATCTTCGACCACTGCACACCTGACAACTCCATGTCTGCCATCCTACTGCCTGCCCGTGTATGTGTATCCTCCCACAAAAACATAACAGCCCGCCTCTGTTCACACAGTCTCTGAAGCATGTGCAGTTTTGAGTTCCACCTTGTTGCAACGTCTATGATTAGGCGATGCTGGGGAAGGTTCAAAGAACGCTGATAGGTCTGCATACGGCTGGAGTGTACGGGCGAACGGCGGATATGTGAGCAAAGTCCACGCACTTTGAGGAGCAGGTCGGATAACCCCGGATAACTTTTCAGGAAGCACTGCACCACCAGGTTTCAGGTGTGAGCCAGGCAAGGAATGTGTTTCAGTTGGGAAAGGGAGATGGCAGCCATGAAATTCCTTCCGTTATCACTCACTACCTTGCCTGCCTCAAGATCTACAGTGCCCAGCCACGACTGCGTTTCTTTCTGCAAGAACTCGGACAGAACTTCAGCGGTGTGTCTGTTGTCGCCCAAACACTTCATAGCCAATACAGCCTGCTGACGTTTGCCAGTAGCTGCCCCATAATGGGAGACCTGGTGTGCAACAGTGGCAGCTGCGGATGGAGTGGTTGTGCGACTGCGGTCTGTGGACGAGGTCTCGCTTCTGCAGGAGGATGAGGAGGAGGAGGAGGGGGTGCGAACGGCTACAGCCAACTGTTTCCTAGACCGTGGGCTAGGCAGAACTGTCCCAAACTTGCTGTCCCCTGTGGACCCTGCATCCACCACATTTACCCAGTGTGCCGTGATGGACACGTAACGTCCCTGGCCATGCCTACTGGTCCATGCATCTGTTGTCAGGTGCACCTTTGTGCTCACAGATTGCCTGAGTGCATGGACGATGCGCTCTTTAACATGCTGGTGGAGGGCTGGGATGGCTTTTCTGGAAAAAAAGTGTCGACTGGGTAGCTCGTAGCGTGGTACAGCGTAGTCCATCAGGGCTTTGAAAGCTTCGCTTTCAACTAACCGGTAGGGCATCATCTCTAACGAGATTAGTCTAGCTATGTGGGCGTTCAAACCCTGTGTACGCGGATGCGAGGCTAAGTACTTCCTTTTTCTAACCATAGTCTCATGTAGGATGAGCTGGACTGGAGAGCTGGAGATCGTGGAACTAGCGGGGGTGCCGGTGGACATGGCAGACTGAGAGACGGTGGGAGATGGTATTGTTGCCGCCGGTGCCCTAGATGCAGTGTTTCCTACTACGAAACTGGTGATTCCCTGACCCTGACTGCTTTGGCCTGGCAAAGAAACCTGCACAGATACTGCAGGTGGTGCGGAAAATGGTGGCCCTACACTGCCGGAAGGGATGTTGCGTTGCTGACTAGCTTCATTGGCCGAGGGTGCTACAACCTTAAGGGACGTTTGGTAGTTAGTCCAGGCTTGCAAATGCATGGTGGTTAAATGTCTATGCATGCAACTTGTATTGAGACTTTTCAGATTCTGCCCTCTGCTTAAGGTAGTTGAACATTCTTGACAGATGACTTTGCGCTGATCAATTGGATGTTGTTTAAAAAAATGCCAGACTGCACTCTTTCTAGCATCGGATACCTTTTCAGGCATTGCAGACTGAGCTTTAACCGGATGGCCACGCTGTCCTCCAACAGGTTTTGACTTTGCCACGCGTTTTGGGCAAGATACGGGCCCGGCAGATGGAACCTGTTTCGATGTTGATGCCTGCTGCGGCCCCTCCTCCTCCGCTTCAGAACTGCTGCCGCCTGCACCCTGTTCCCCCAATGGCTGCCAATCGGGGTCAAGAACTGGGTCATCTATTACCTCTTCTTGTAGCTCGTGTGCAACTTCGTCTGTGTCACCGTGTCGGTCGGTGGTATAGCGTTCGTGATGGGGCAACATAGTCTCATCAGGGTCTGATTCTTGATCAGCACCCTGCGAGGGCAATGTTGTGGTCTGAGTCAAAGGACCAGCATAGTAGTCTGGCTGTGGCTGTGCATCAGTGCACTCCATGTCAGATTCAACTTGTAATGGGCATGGACTGTTAACTGCTTCACTTTCTAAGCCAGGGACGGTATGTGTAAAGAGCTCCATGGAGTAACCCGTTGTGTCGCCTGCTGCATTCTTCTCTGTTGTTGTTTTTGCTGAAGAGGACAAGGAAGCGACTTGTCCCTGACCGTGAACATCCACTAACGACGCGCTGCTTTTACTTTTACCAGTTTCACGAGAGGAGGCAAAAGAGCTAGAGGCTGAGTCAGCAAGATAAGCCAAAACTTGCTCTTGCTGCTCCGGCTTTAAAAGCGGTTTTCCTACTCCCAGAAAAGGGAGCGTTCGAGGCCTTGTGTAGCCAGACGACGAACCTGGCTCCACAGCTCCAGACTTAGGTGCAATATTTTTTTTCCCACGACCACCTGATGCTCCACCACTACCACTACCCTCATTACCAGCTGACAATGAACGCCCCCGGCCACAACCTTTTCCACCAGACTTCCTCATTGTTTTAAAAACGTTACCAAACTAACGGTATTTGTTGCTGTCACACAACTTACACGGTGAGCTATAACTTCAGTATGATTTAGCTACCCCTTTACAGGTGGGTGAGACCACAACGAAAATCAGGCACAATGTTACACACTCTGTTGTTGGTGGCAACAAATGAGAGAGATGCCACACACGCAGGACTGTCACTGAAGCGCAAATGTAAATATTAATCTCCCACTGATTTGTTTTTTTTTTTTTAAAAGGGATACTTTAGAAAAAAAAAATAATAAAAAAAAATGATTTTTTAAGGAAGAATTTATAAACCAAATAAAATGAAATGATTGTTTCAGGGAGAATTTAGAAAACAAATAAAAAAAAAAATAGGCTTTGTAGGGCCCACTGAGTGAGAGAGGACGCACACAGGAGTCAGGAGTGGCACACAAGCCCAGAGGCCAATATTTTTCTCCCACTGATTGATTTAGTGATTTTTTCAGGTAGATTTTGGAACCCAAATCAAGCAAAAAAATTAATAGGCTTTCTATGGCCCACAATTGGAGAGAGAGATGGCACACCCAAGAGTCAAGACTGGCACACAAGCAGAAAGGGCAATATTAATCTCCCACTGATTTGATTTTTTTTTTTTTTTTCAGGGAGACTTTAGAAAAAAAAAATACAAAAAAATGAATTTTTCAGAAAGAATTTAGAAACCAAATAAAATAAAATGATTGTTTCAGGGAGAATTTAGAAAACAAATAAAAAAAAATAGGCTTTGTAGGGCCCACTGAGTGAGAGAGGACGCACACAGGAGTCAGGAGTGGCACACAAGCCCAGAGGCCAATATTTTTCTCCCACTGATTGATTTAGTGATTTTTTCAGGTAGATTTTGGAACCCAAATCAAGCAAAAAAATTAATAGGCTTTCTATGGCCCACAATTGGAGAGAGAGAGAGATGGCACACCCAGGAGTCAAGACTGGCACACAAGCAGAAAGGGCAATATTAATCTCCCACTGATTTGATTTTTTTTTTTTTCAGGGAGACTTTAGAAAAAAAAAATACAAAAAAATGAATTTTTCAGGAAGAATTTAGAAACCAAATAAAATAAAATGATTGTTTCAGGGAGAATTTAGAAAACAAATTAAAAAAATAGGCTTTGTAGGGCCCACTGAGTGAGAGAGGACGCACACAGGAGTCAGGAGTGGCACACAAGCCCAGAGGCCAATATTTTTCTCCCACTGATTGATTTAGTGATTTTTTCAGGTAGTTTTTGGAACCCAAATCAAGCAAAAAAGTTAATAGGCTTTTTATGGCCCACAATTGGAGAGAGAGAGATGGCACACCCAGGAGTCAAGACTGGCACACAAGCAGAAAGGGCAATATTAATCTCCCACTGATTTGATTTTTTTTTTTTTTTCAGGGAGACTTTAGAAAAAAAAATACAAAAAATGAATTTTTCAGGAAGAATTTAGAAACCAAATAAAATAAAATGATTGTTTCAGGGAGAATTTAGAAAACAAATAAAAAAAAAATAGGCTTTGTAGGGCCCACTGAGTGAGAGAGGACGCAAACAGGAGTCAGGAGTGGCACACAAGCCCAGAGGCCAATATTTTTCTCCCACTGATTGATTTAGTGATTTTTTCAGGTAGATTTTGGAACCCAAATCAAGCAAAAAAATTAATAGGCTTTCTATGGCCCACAATTGGAGAGAGAGAGATGGCACACCCAGGAGTCAAGACTGGCACACAAGCAGAAAGGGCAATATTAATCTCCCACTGATTTGATTTTTTTTTTTTTTCAGGGAGACTTTAGAAAAAAAAATACAAAAAAATGAATTTTTCAGGAAGAATTTAGAAACCAAATAAAATAAAATGATTGTTTCAGGGAGAATTTAGAAAACAAATAAAAAAAAAAATAGGCTTTGTAGGGCCCACTGAGTGAGAAAGGACGCACACAGGAGTCAGGAGTGGCACACAAGCCCAGAGGCCAATATTTTTCTCCCACTGATTGATTTAGTGATTTTTTCAGGTAGATTTTGGAACCCAAATCAAGCAAAAAAATTAATAGGCTTTCTATGGTCCACAATTGGAGAGAGAGAGATGGCACACCCAGGAGTCAAGACTGGCACACAAGCAGAAAGGGCAATATTAATCTCCCACTGATTTGATTTTTTTTTTTTTTTCAGGGAGACTTTAGAAAAAAAAATACAAAAAAATGAATTTTTCAGGAAGAATTTAGAAACCAAATAAAATAAAATGATTGTTTCAGGGAGAATTTAGAAAACAAATAAAAAAAAAATAGTCTTTGTAGGGCCCACTGAGTGAGAGAGGACGCACACAGGAGTCAGGAGTGGCACACAAGCCCAGAGGCCAATATTTTTCTCCCACTGATTGATTTAGTGATTTTTTCAGGTAGATTTTGGAACCCAAATCAAGCAAAAAAATTAATAGGCTTTCTATGGCCCACAATTGGAGAGAGAGAGATGGCACACCCAGGAGTCAAGACTGGCACACAAGCAGAAAGGGCAATATTAATCTCCCACTGATTTGATTTTTTTTTTTTTCAGGGAGACTTTAGAAAAAAAAAATACAAAAAAATGAATTTTTCAGGAAGAATTTAGAAACCAAATAAAATAAAATGATTGTTTCAGGGAGAATTTAGAAAACAAATAAAAAAAAATAGGCTTTGTAGGGCCCACTGAGTGAGAGAGGACGCACACAGGAGTCAGGAGTGGCACACAAGCCCAGAGGCCAATATTTTTCTCCCACTGATTGATTTAGTGATTTTTTCAGGTAGATTTTGGAACCCAAATCAAGCAAAAAAATTAATAGGCTTTCTATGGCCCACAATTGGAGAGAGAGAGATGGCAAACCCAGGAGTCAAGACTGGCACACAAGCAGAAAGGGCAATATTAATCTCCCACTGATTTGATTTTTTTTTTTTTTTCAGGGAGACTTTAGAAAAAAAAAAATACAAAAAAATGAATTTTTCAGGAAGAATTTAGAAACCAAATAAAATAAAATGATTGTTTCAGGGAGAATTTAGAAAACAAATAAAAAAAAAATAGGCTTTGTAGGGCCCACTGAGTGAGAGAG
The DNA here is from genome assembly GCF_032444005.1 of Ranitomeya imitator. Lineage (NCBI taxonomy): Eukaryota > Metazoa > Chordata > Amphibia > Anura > Dendrobatidae > Ranitomeya > Ranitomeya imitator. The sequence goes on along the minus strand of NC_091287.1, from coordinate 460,661,576 downwards.
GACGCACACAGGAGTCAGGAGTGGCACACAAGCCCAGAGGCCAATATTTATCTCCCACTGATTGATTTAGTGATTTTTTCAGGTAGATTTTAGAACCCAAATCAAGCAAAAAAATTAATAGGCTTTCTATGGCCCACAATTGGAGAGAGAGAGATGGCACACCCAGGAGTCAAGACTGGCACACAAGCAGAAAGGGCAATATTAATCTCCCACTGATTTGATTTTTTTTTTTTTTTCAGGGAGACTTTAGAAAAAAAAAATACAAAAAAATGAATTTTTCAGGAAGAATTTAGAAACCAAATAAAATAAAATGATTGTTTCAGGGAGAATTTAGAAAACAAATAAAAAAAATAGGCTTTGTAGGGCCCACTGAGTGAGAGAGGACGCAAACAGGAGTCAGGAGTGGCACACAAGCCCAGAGGCCAATATTTTTCTCCCACTGATTGATTTAGTGATTTTTTCAGGTAGATTTTGGAACCCAAATCAAGCAAAAAAATTAATAGGCTTTCTATGGCCCACAATTGGAGAGAGAGAGATGGCACACCCAGGAGTCAAGACTGGCACACAAGCAGAAAGGGCAATATTAATCTCCCACTGATTTGATTTTTTTTTTTTTTTCAGGGAGACTTTAGAAAAAAAAAATACAAAAAAATGAATTTTTCAGGAAGAATTTAGAAACCAAATAAAATAAAATGATTGTTTCAGGGAGAATTTAGAAAACAAATAAAAAAAAAAAAAAGGCTTTGTAGGGCCCACTGAGTGAGAAAGGACGCACACAGGAGTCAGGAGTGGCACACAAGCCCAGAGGCCAATATTTTTCTCCCAGTGATTGATTTAGTGATTTTTTCAGGTAGATTTTGGAACCCAAATCAAGCAAAAAAATTAATAGGCTTTCTATGGTCCACAATTGGAGAGAGAGAGATGGCACACCCAGGAGTCAAGACTGGCACACAAGCAGAAAGGGCAATATTAATCTCCCACTGATTTGATTTTTTTTTTTTTTTCAGGGAGACTTTAGAAAAAAAAATACAAAAAAATGAATTTTTCAGGAAGAATTTAGAAACCAAATAAAATAAAATGATTGTTTCAGGGAGAATTTAGAAAACAAATAAAAAAAAATAGTCTTTGTAGGGCCCACTGAGTGAGAGAGGACGCACACAGGAGTCAGGAGTGGCACACAAGCCCAGAGGCCAATATTTTTCTCCCACTGATTGATTTAGTGATTTTTTCAGGTAGATTTTGGAACCCAAATCAAGCAAAAAAATTAATAGGCTTTCTATGGCCCACAATTGGAGAGAGAGAGATGGCACACCCAGGAGTAAAGACTGGCACACAAGCAGAAAGGGCAATATTAATCTCCCACTGATTTGATTTTTTTTTTTTTCAGGGAGACTTTAGAAAAAAAAAATACAAAAAAATGAATTTTTCAGGAAGAATTTAGAAACCAAATAAAATAAAATGATTGTTTCAGGGAGAATTTAGAAAACAAATAAAAAAAAATAGGCTTTGTAGGGCCCACTGAGTGAGAGAGGACGCACACAGGAGTCAGGAGTGGCACACAAGCCCAGAGGCCAATATTTTTCTCCCACTGATTGATTTAGTGATTTTTTCAGGTAGATTTTGGAACCCAAATCAAGCAAAAAAATTAATAGGCTTTCTATGGCCCACAATTGGAGAGAGAGAGATGGCAAACCCAGGAGTCAAGACTGGCACACAAGCAGAAAGGGCAATATTAATCTCCCACTGATTTGATTTTTTTTTTTTTTTCAGGGAGACTTTAGAAAAAAAAAATACAAAAAAATGAATTTTTCAGGAAGAATTTAGAAACCAAATAAAATAAAATGATTGTTTCAGGGAGAATTTAGAAAACAAATAAAAAAAAAATAGGCTTTGTAGGGCCCACTGAGTGAGAGAGGACGCACACAGGAGTCAGGAGTGGCACACAAGCCCAGAAGCCAATATTTTTCTCCCACTGATTGATTTAGTGATTTTTTCAGGTAGATTTTGGAACCCAAATCAAGCAAAAAAAATTAATAGGCTTTCTATGGCCCACAATTGGAGAGAGAGAGATGGCACACCCAGGAGTCAAGACTGGCACACAAGCAGAAAGGGCAATATTAATCTCCCACTGATTTGATTTTTTTTTTTTTTTCAGGGAGACTTTAGAAAAAAAAAATTAAAAAAAAATGATTTTTTTCAGGAATAATTTAGAAACCAAATAAAATTAAATGATTTTTTCAGGGAGAATTTAGAAAACAAATAAAACAAAAAATAGGCTTTCTAGGGCCCACTGAGTGAGAGAGGACGCACACAGGAGTCAGGAGTGGCACACAAGCCCAGAGGCCAATATTTATCTCCCACTGATTGATTTATTGATTTTTTCAGGTAGAATTTAGAACCCAAATCAACCAAAAAAATAAATAGGCTTTCTATGGCCCACTATTTGTGAGAGAGATGGCACGCTCAGGACTGGCACACAAGCCCAGAGGCCAATATTAATCTCCCACTTTTTTTTTTTTTTTCCAGGGAAAATTTATAAACCCAATAAAAAAAATAATAAATAGGCTTTCTATGGCCCACTATCTGAGAGAGAGAGATGGCACGCTTAGGACTGGCACACAAGCCCAAAGGCCAATATTAATCTCCCACTGATTGATTTATTGATTTTTTCAGGTAGAATTTAGAACCCAAATCAACCAAAAAAATAAATAGGCTTTCTATGGCCCACTATTTGTGAGAGAGATGGCACGCTCAGGACTGGCACACAAGCCCAGAGGCCAATATTAATCTCCCACTTTTTTTTTTTTTCCAGGGAAAATTTATAAACCCAATAAAAAAAATAATAAATAGGCTTTCTATGGCCCACTATCTGAGAGAGAGAGATGGCACGCTTAGGACTGGCACACAAGCCCAAAGGCCAATATTAATCTCCCACTGATTGATTTATTGATTTTTTCAGGTAGAATTTAGAACCCAAATCAAGCAAAAAAATTAATAGGCTTTCTATGGCCCACTGAGTGAGAGATGGCACACACAGGAGTCAGGAGTGGCACACAAGCCCTAAGGCCAATATTTTTCTCCCACTGATTGATGTTGTGATTTTTTCAGGTAGATTTTGGAACCCAAATCAAGCAAAAAAATAAATAGGCTTTCTATGGCCCACTGAGTGAGAGATGGCACACACAGGAGTAAGGAGTGGCACGCAAGCCCTGAGGCCAATATTTTTCTCCCACTGAATGATGTAGTGATTTTTTCAGGTAGATTTTAGAACCCAAATCAAGCAAAAAAAATAAATTCAATTACTATCTCCCTGCAGTAATCTCAGCCAGGTATGGCAGGCAGCAATAAGGAGTGGACTGATGCACAAATTAAATAAAAAGTGTGGACAAACAAACAAGATAGCTGTGCAGAAAGGAAGGAACAAGAGGATTTGTGCTTTGAAAAAAAGCAGTTGGTTTGCACAGCGGCGTACACACAGCAATGCAGCTATCAGGGAGCCTTCTAGGGCAGCCCAATGAGCTACAGCGCTGAGAAAAAAAAAAAAATGTAGCTTCCACTATCCCTGCACACCGAAGGTGGTGTTGGACAGTGCAAATCGCTACAGCACAAGCGGTTTGGTGGTTAATGGACCCTGCCTAACGCTATCCCTGCTTCTGACGAAGCGGCATCAACCTCTCCCTAAGCTCAGATCAGCAGCAGTAACATGGCGGTCGGCGGGAACGCCCCTTTATAGCCCCTGTGACGCCGCGGACAGCAAGCCAATCACTGCAATGCCCTTCTCTAAGATGGTGGGGACCAGGACCTATGTCATCACACTGCCCACACTCTGCGTTTACCTTCATTGGCTGAGAAATGGCGCTTTTCGCATCATTGAAACGCGACTTTGGCGCGAAAGTCGCGTACCGCATGGCCGACCCAGCACAGGGGTCGGATCGGGTTTCATGAAACCCGACTTTGTCAAAAGTCGGCGACTTTTCAAAAATGTTCGACCCGTTTCGCTCAACCCTAGTCACGAGTAAAGAAATCCCTCCATCTCCTGCAGCCAAGTGGCCATATAGTGAAATTTAACTAGGGAGACCCGAGACCATTAGTAGGACTTACCCATGCTCCTGTCCATATGGATACCCACGCGCCTCTACGCGCGTTTCACAACAGCTTCCTCAGGGGGCAAAGTGATAATCCATATTCCCCATTTCCTTCCTTAAATAGCCACCTGGTAATCACCATCAGCGGCGCATGTAGCCGAGGCAGGCGCGGCAAAGCCGCATCACTCCGGCACTGTGGGTCACGGGGAAAGCCCCGATGACGTCAGTGACCCGCATACGTCACTACCAGGCACCGGCGATGATGCCGCAACCCGCGACCACACCGGAGACATGCGCACCAGTGACAACAGATACTGCAACCCTCCCATCGGAACAGTACAAAGTTTAACCATATCCTACACCGGCCTGGAAAGTACCGGTAATGTAGAGGATAAGACACATGCAAGAATCAAATAAAAACAAATATAAATCAAAATATAATAAAGTGACAGTGCATAAAGTGACAAAATAATACATATATGTCATATATCGATATAACAATTAATCATTGGTGCTGACAAGACAGGATAAATATAATGCATATAAATACATAGAATATGGTAGTTACATAGTTACATAGTTATTAAGGTTGAAGGAAGACTATATGTCCATCTAGTTCAACCCATAGCCTAACCTAACATGCCCTAACATGTTGATCCAGAGGAAGGCAAAAAAAACCCATGTGCAAAGAGTAAGCTCCACATTGGACAAAAAAATTCCTTCCCGACTCCACATACGGCAATCAGACTAGTTCCCTGGATCAACGCCCTATCAAGGAATCTAGTGTATATACCCTGTAACATTATACCTTTCCAGAAAGGTATCCAGTCCCCTCTTAAATAGTGTTGAGCGATACCGTCCGATACTTGAAAGTATCGGTATCGGATAGTATCGGCCGATACCCGAAAAATATCGGATATCGCCGATACCGATATCCGATACCAATACAAGTCAATGGGACATCAAGTATCGGAAGGTATCCTCATGGATCCCAGGGTCTGAAGGAGAGGAAACTCTCCTTCAGGCCCTGGGATCCATATTAAAGTGTAAAATAAAGAATTAAAATAAAAAATATTGTTATATTCACCTCTCCGGCGGCCCCTGGACATCAGCGGGAGGATCCGGCGTCCGGCACGGCTTCTTTCTTCAAAATGCGCGCCTTCAGGACCTGTGGAATGACGTCCCGGCTTCTGATTGGTCGCGTGCCGCCCATGTGACCGCCACGCGACCAATCAGAAGCCGCGACGTCATTCCTCAGGTCCTAGAAGGCGCTCATTCTAGGACTTTAGCTGAGGAATGACGTCGCGGCTTCTGATTGGTCGCGTGGCGGTCACATGGGCGGCACGCGACCAATCAGAAGCCGGGACGTCATTCCACAGGTCCTGAAGGCGCGCATTTTGAAGAAAGAAGCCGTGCCGGACGCCGGATCCTCCCGCTGATGTCCAGGGGCCGCCGGAGAGGTGAATATAACAATATTTTTTATTTTAATTCTTTATTTTACACTTCCGATACCGATACCCGATATCACAAAAATATCGGATCTCGGTATCGGAATTCCGATACCGCAAGTATCGGCCGATACCCGATACTTGCGGTATCGGAATGCTCAACACTACTCTTAAATTTAAGTAATGAATCACTCATTACAACATCACACGGCAGAGAGTTCCATAGTCTCACTGCTCTTACAGTAAAGAATCCGTGTCTGTTATTATGCTTAAACCTTTTTTCCTCCAACCGCAGAGGATGCCCCCTTGTCCCTGTTTCAGGTCTATGATTAAAAAGATCATCAGAAAGGTCTTTGTACTGTCCCCTCATATATTTATACATTAAAATGAGATCACCCCTTAGTCTTCGTTTTTCCAAACTAAATAGCCCCAAGTGTAATAACCTATCTTGGTATTGCAAGTAATAAAATACAGTATTGCCGAATCCATATGGTGCTTCCAAAATTGTGATTCAAAACTGATGATGAAGACCCATTCCTCCAACAATAAATATCATTCAGGTGTGATACTAAATAAAGTGAAAACAAATAATGTTAATACACTAAAAAAGAGAAAAAAAAGAAAAGAGTAAAAAGAAGGAAAATGAAATAAAAAAATTAAATAAAATTAAATAAAAACAAGGGGAAGAGGTCAAAGGTCCAGAGATGACGTATAACATTACAAGAATGATGAAAAACTCAGCTGCTCATTCAGACCCGCTGGTGTCATTGTATCTAAAGTCACAATCCAACGGCACTCTTTTTGTGTAAGGATGCGCACATTGTCTCCACCTCGTGTACCCAGATGGACACAATCAATCCCCCAAATTTTCAAATCACCTGGGTTGCACTTATGTTTCAACCTGAAGTGCTTGGGGATTGTTTTCAAGGAGTCCACGTCGTCCACATCACGTGCGGCCTCAATATCTCTCACGTGTTCGTGAGTGCGAACACGTAATTCCCGAGATGTTAATCCAATATATACCAAATTGCAACTACATTTAGCATAGTACACCACGTGTGTGGTAGTGCACGTTATATATTCTCTGATCTCAAATGTTTTGAGGCCGTTCGATGATGTGAAGGACGTGGATTTGGAATGATTTTTACATGCCAAACAGTTTCCACAGGGGTAGAAACCCTTTTGTTTACCACCAGAATTGAAAAGAAATGTTTTTTGGGGACATAGTGACTAGCCACCAATTCATCCTTCAGGTTTCTGCCCCTACATGACGTCGTAAGAGGTACAGTCGAGATTTGCTGGCACAGAGTAGGGTCGGTCATTAGAATTGGCCAATGTTTAGTGAGGATTCTCCTCATAGTATCCCATTGTTGATTGTACGTGGATATGAAGCGAATAGCTCCCTCACCACTTTTTTTGTTTTTATTATTCTTTTGCCCAGCCAGAAGGACACTCCGGTTTGTTGCTTTTGCTCTAGCGTATCCTCTTCTAATACTCCTGTTACTATATCCCCGATCTCTGAATCTCTGCCCAAGGTCCATAGCCTGTCTCTCAAACAATGAATCTGAAGTACAAATTCTCCGTGCCCGGAGAAATTGACCAGTAGGGATGGCATTAATTGTAGACTGGGGATGTGAGGAGGCCGCATGTAGGAGTGAATTGACGGATGTTTCCTTACGATATAGATCTGTATATATAGATCCATCGTCATAAACCCTCAATTCAACATCCAAAAAAGAAATTCTACTTTTATGAAAGTTATAGGTGAGTCTGATGATGGACCTCCCACAATTCAAACCCACCACAAAATCATCCAATTCAGAGGCAGGGCCCTGCCAAATGAATAACACATCATCAATAAAGCTAAACCATCCAAGGATCTGGGGAGCGGCATGTGTGCCATCCAAAAACAAACCCCTCTCCCAAAAACCGAGAAAGAGGTTTGCATAAGAAGGCGCACACGCCACTCCCATTGCTGTACCCCGCTTCTGAAGAAAGAAGCGGTCCTTGAATGTAAAGAAATTGTGGGTGAGAATGAAACGCAGGAGGTCCAACACCAGCTCACGTAGATCAGCTTCCAAATTACTGTTCTCAAGATAGAAACGTGCGGCCTCCAAACCATCCTCATCATCAATACTCGTGTATAACGATTCAACATCCGCTACAATGAGAAGTGCGTCAGAATCAGGAAAAATGCCATCTAATCTCCTCAGGACGTCCGTAGTGTCCCTGACATAGGAGGGCAGCGTCTCCACCTGGGGATGCAGATAGTGTTCAATAAATTTACAGATTGGATCGCATAGCCCTCCAATGCCAGAGACAATAGGACGTCCCGGGGGAGAAACAGGATCTTTATGGACCTTGGGCAGGAGATAAAAAGTAGGGACCACTGGACACTTAATTACCAATCCACTCAAAGTTTTTTTGGAAATAACCCCTCTCTCATATGCCATCTCCAAGATACACAGTAATTCCTCTCTAAACGCTGATAGAGGATTCTGTGATAGCTGGATATATGTATCCTTATCTCTCAACTGTTTGAAGGCTTCCCTCTCATATTTCCCCACCGGCCAAATAACGACATTCCCCCCCTTGTCAGCTGGCTTGATTACGACGTCATCAAGTAATTTAAGCTCATGTAGAGCCCTCCGCTGTACACCAGTGAGGTTATCCCTCTTTGTATTGTTCACAACCATTTTAAATTCCTCCGTAACCATCCTTGTAAAGATATCAACCTGTGGGCACAGTGACAAGGGGGGAAATGTCGTAGATTTGGAAAAAATTGGCGGCGGCAAAATACCTGCAGATTCCTGTATAGATTCTCGTTCCAAATCCTCCAAAGTGTCTAGTACTTCTTGATCAGTAATGGTTCTCAAATCCTGTTCCGCGGCTGATCTATTATGAAGTTTACGTAGAACCAGCTTCCGAGCGAACAGGTGTAGATCTTTCAATGCTACAAAAAAATTAAAATTATTAGATGGAGAGAAAGACAATCCAAGGCTCAATACCTCTTTTGAGGTTCAGTCAACACATGAGAGGATAAATTTATCACCTCTAATGCGTTGGTCTTGGCTTTTTTATCAATAGGTGGGGAGGTCGGTATCTTCCTTTTCTGATTTTTCTTTCCACCCCCTTTAGTTTTATTGTCCCTTGGATGGTCTCTTCTCTCCCATAATGTCCTAAAACCATGTGATTCATGGTTCTTGTCCTCAACCGAGGACATGGAGGAAATGGAAGTAGATCTTCCCCTTGAATAGTGTCTATTCTCTGTCCTATTTCTTTTCCATTTATAGATTTGATCATTCTGAAAATCTGAATGGTCACGTTGATATTTTCTAGTTTTACCTTCCACAATCTCCTTTTCCCATTTTTGCTGGTCAGCATCAATATCGCTCTTCAGTTTCAAAACTTTCTCTTGGGTCAGTTGTGTATTGATATTATCTTGCAGAGTTTTCAATTCACTATCAATATCCCCAAGAGACATCTTATTAGAACCAATTAATAGTTCCAAAAACACCTTAGAACACTGAGAGGCAGCGCCTTCCCACGCCTTAATAAAGTCCTCATTTGTGATGGGAAAAGAGGGAAAAACTTGGACTCTTAATGTAAGATGTGTCTGTGTGCAAAATTTGGGAGCTCTAGGTGTTAAAATAAAGGGTTAAGTCATGGAAAAAACTGGCGTGGGCTCCCGCACAATTTTCTTCTCCAGAATGGGAAAGCCAGTGACTGAGGGCAGATATTAATAGCCTAGAGAGGGACCATCGTTATTGGCCCTTCTGGCTAAAAACATCTGCCCCCAGCCACCCCAGAAAAGGCGCATCTTACTATTCTGGCACTTAGCCTCTCTCTTCCCACTCCCGAGTAGCGGTGGGATATGGGGTAATAAAGGGTTAATGTCACCTTGCTAATGTAAGGTGACATTAACCCTGGTTAATAATGGAGAGGTGTGTTAGGGGTTAAGTTCCCGCCTCTGCACAGGCGGAATCTCGAGCCATCTCTGCTGCGGTCTCCCATTCTTCTCCAGCTGCAGTGGAGCCTGCTCAGCAGAGATGTCGGTCTCAGCGTCTGGCTCAGCCTGATACGGTACGGATGGTTACTGCTGCCTTTCCAGGCTCAGCCATTGTAGCCAGTACTGGTCAGCGGCGAGCAGACGTCTCTAAGTCCTGCTTTTCCCCTTCTGAGGATGCCCAGGGTAAGTCCTCTCATTGGAGGTAGGGGTTCACATGCTCAGGTACTACAGCAGCTCCCATTGGCCCTCTAGGAAGGTCCTGAAGTGGCTCAGGTACTGTAGCAGCTCCCATTGGTCCTCTAGGAAGGTACTGTAGTTGCTGCAGTTATAAAAGGTTTGCATGGGCGTACGGCAATGCGCTATTATCAACTAAGTTATGTGTTCTGTGCCAGTGTGGTCATTTGTATGTGGTTTCAGGGTTCAGCTGAAATAAGCCCCTAGAAAACCGGCACCTCTGGTGATGAGTTTTGTGTGAGTGGATGCAGGGCCCGGCTGAAATAAGCCCCTAGAATACTGGAGTCACAGGAGTTTTGCGTGTGCTATTCTGACTGCATGACCACTGTTCACTCTATTTGGTAGCTGTGTTCCTCTGTGAGGTTAACAGGGCACAGCGTTCTCTTGTCTTAAGTGACTCTGTGAAGTAACAGAGTTCACTTATACCGCCATATAGTACCGTCAGTTACTAGCAGCGGGTTTTACTCCTGCACGGTGGACCCCGGGTTGCAAAAGCACCTATTACTCTACAAATATATATTTGGTGCGTTCCACATAATACTAGCGCCAGGGTCTGGTTAGTAGATGGCGGATAAACAGCAAGCTTTGCGGTGCATCCAGCATCTGCAGGGTAGGTTTGCGGCTCTTGAGCGCTCAACCTCAGCAGTGGATGTTACGGCAGTTGCTGTTGAGGCTGCTAGCGTGGCTGCAGCAACCTTGTCCACTGCCACCCCTGTTCTGACTATTTCTTGCTTCCCGCTGCCAGAGAAATTTTCTGGAGAGAGTAAATCTTGTAGAGGTTTCGTGAGCCAGTGCTCTATACATCTCAAGCTCCTGGTAGCACGTTTCCCCACAGAGCAGGCAAAGGTGGGATTTATAGTTTCTCTCTTGTCGGACAGGGCATTAGAGTGGGCTACCCCACTGTGGGAGCATGGTGATCATGTGGTGCAGAGTGCTCTGCTGTTCCTGAGCACTCTGAAACAGGTTTTTTTAGGACCTCAAGTCACCCATGATACGGCGCTCCAACTGTTGGCATTGACTCAGGGCTCATCCTTTGTCAGCCATTTTTCCATCCACTTCCATACCTTAGCATCTGACCTGGAGTGGTCAGATAAAGCACTGATCCCTATATTTTGGAGGGGGCTGGCTGACCATGTGAAGGAAGCTCTGGCCACTAGGGAGATTCCCGCCACACTGGAGGAGTTAATAACTGTGTCCACTCGCATAGACCTCCGTTTTCACGAGCGGAGGTTAGAGCGAGCCCAGTGTATTCAGGACATCTTGCCTCCAGATGTCCCCAGCGGTCGAGGAAACGTCAACATCTAGTGGTAGTAGGTGGAGGTACACTAGACACGGCGACGTTTGCCTCCAAATTGTCCTTTAAGGGGTCAATTACTATAGGCTCATTCTCCCACTCGGAAGAGCTCTGCGTGGATTCTGGGGCGGAGGGCAATTTTAAGTCTTGTGCCTTCGCCCAACATCACGCAATTCCCCTGGCAATGCTAGCTCAACCAGTTACCTTACAAGTGATGAATGGGTCGACACTGCCCTCTCAGATAACACACCAGACCATCCCTTTCACTCTGTCCATGTCGCCATCGCATCAGGAGATTATATCTCTGCTCGTCATTCGTGAGGGAATTGATGAGGTCCTGTTAGGGATTCCTTGGATACGGTACCACTCTCCCCATATTGCGTGGTCCACAGGCAGAATTTTGGGATGGGATGAATCTTGTGGGGGTAGATGCCAGAGGGAATGCATTCAGGTTGCTACTACTGAGGTACCCACAGATCTATCCTTTCTCCCCAAGCAATATCCCCTTTCTGACCTCGGATGGGATAGTACGTCTGAGGTCAGAAGCCCCGCTTTGATGCGGGCTCTGGCTGTGACCCCGCATCAAAACCGGGACATGTCAGCTGTTTTGAACAGCTGACATGTGCCCGCAATAGCGGCGGGTGAATGACAGCGGCATTTAACTAGCGCTTCAGGCCGGGTGGATGGAAATGAGTGCATCGCTGACTTCCGTCACATGATCAGGGGTCAGCGATGCTTCTGCTTAGTAACCATAGAGGTCCATGAGACCTCTATGGCTACTGATCACGGCTAGCTGTGAGTGCCACCCTCTAGTCGGCACTCATAGCACACCTGCATTTCTGCTGCATAGCAATGATCTGATGATCGCTGCTATGTAGCAGAGGCGATCGCGTTGTGCCAGCTTCTAGCCTCCTATGGAGGCTATTGAAGCATGGTAAATGTAAAAAAAAAGTTAAAAAATGGGACAAAAATAAAAAAAATATAAAAGCTTAAATCACCCCCCTTTTGCCCTATTCAAAATAAATCAATAAAAAAAAATCAAACCTGCACATATTTGGTATCGCCGCGTTCAGAGTCGCCCGATCTATCAATAAAAAAAAGAATTAACCTGATCGCTAAACAGTGTAGCAAGAAAAAAATTACTTTTTTTGGTCGCCGCGACATTGCATTAAAATGCAATAACGGGTGATCAAAAGAATGTATCTGCACCAAAATGGTATCATTAAAAACGCCAGCTTGGCACAGAAAAAATAAGCCCTCCACCGACCCCAGATCATGAGAAATGGAGAAGCTACGGGTATCGGAAACTGGCGCAATTTTTTTTAAGCAAAGTTTGGATATTTTTTTCACCACTTAGATAAAAAATAACCTAGTCATATTAGGTGTCTATGAACTCGTAATGACCTGGAAAATCATAATGGCAGGTCAGTTTTAGCATTTAGTCAACCTACTAAAAAAGCCAAACAAAAAATAAGTGTGGGATTGCACTTTTTTTGCAATTTCACCGCACTTGGAATTTTTTTCCCGTTTTCTAGTACATGAGATGCTAAAACCAATGATGTTGTTCAAAAGTACAACTTGTTTCGCAAAAAATAAGCTCTCACATGGCCATATTGATGGAAAAATAAAAAAGATATGGCTCTGGGAAGGAGGGGAGCGAAAAACGAACACGGAAAAACAGAAAATCCCAAGGCCATGAAGGGGGATATTAGCCCTATGCTGACGTGTACTCCAAAAGGGCTGTGGAGACCCTTCTGCCTCACCGCCCCTATGACTGTCCTATAGACCTCTTGCCTGGTACTGAGCCTCCCTGGGGTCAAGTCTATCCGTTATCTCTCCCTGAGATGGAGGCAATGTCACAGTACATCCAGGAAAATGTGGCAAGGGGAATCATTAGGAAGTCAGTGTCACCTGCAGGGGCTGGGTTCTTCTTCGTGCAGAAGAAGAACGGGGAACTACATCCATGTATAGACTACAGGGGTCTTAATGCCATCACCGTTAAGAATAAATATCCCCTGCCCCTGATATCTGAGCTCTGTGATAGGCTTCGGGGAGCATGGGTATTTACTAAACTAGATCTACAGGGTGCTTACAACCTTATTCGCATCCGTGAGGGGGAAGAATGGAAGTCGGCTTTTAACACCAGGGATGGGCACTATGAAAATCTAGTGATGCCCCTTGGGCTCTGTAATGCTCCAGATGTTTTCCAAGACTTTGTAAACAATATCTTCTTTCCACCTCGGTCGTAGTCTATCTGGATGATATCCTCATCTACTCTCCAGATATTGACTCCTACCGGAGAGATGTTTGCAAAGTCTTCAACCTTTTACGAGCTAATTCCCTCACCGCCAAGTTGGAGAAATGTGTGTTGGGCAGGAGTCCTTACTAGGGTTGAGCGAAACGGATTATTCATTTTCAAAAGTCGCCGACTTTTGGCAAAGTCGGGTTTCATGAAACCCGACCCCTGTGTGGGGTCAGCCATGCGGTACGCGACTTTCGCGCCAAAGTCGCGTTTCAATGACGCGAAAAGCGCCATTTCTCAGCCAATGAAGGTGGACGCAGAGTGTGGGCAGCGTGATGACATAGGTCCTGGTCCCCACCATCTTAGAGAAGGGCATTGCAGTGATTGGCTTGCTGTCTGCAGCGTCACAGGGGCTATAAAGGGGCGTTCCCGCCGACCGCCATCTTACTGCTGCTGATCTGAGCCTAGGGAGAGGTTGATGCCGCTTCGTCAGAAGCAGGGATAGCGTTAGGCAGGGTCCATTAACCACCAAACCGCTTGTGCTGTAGCGATTTCCACTGTCCAACACCACCTTTTGTTTGCAGGGACAGTGGAAGCTACTTTTTTTTTTCCTCAGCGCTGTAGCTCATTGGGCTGCCCTAGAAGGCTCCCTGATAGCTGCATTGCTGTGTGTACTCCGCTGTGCAAACCAACTGCTTTTTTCAAAGCACAAATCCTGTTGTTCCTTCCTTTCTGCACAGCTATCTTGTTTGTTTGTCCACACCTTTTATTTAATTTGTGCATCAGTCCACTCCTTATTGCTGCCTGCCATACCTGGCTGAGATTACTGCAGGGAGATAGTAATTGTAGGACAGTCCCTGTTTTTTTTTTTTTTTTTTAATTCTCCCTAAAAAAATAAGTTGTGGGAGATTAAGGTTGGCATTTCTGCTAGAGTGCCATCCCTGTGTGTGCCATCTCTCTCACATAGTGGGCCATAGAAAGCCTTTTTATTTTTCTGATTTTTTTTTTGTGGGGTTTATAAATTCTCCCTGAAAAAAAAAACAGTGGGAGATTAATATTGGCCTTTGGGCTTGTGTGCCAGTCCTGAGTGTGCCATATCTCTCTCAAATAGTGGGCCATAGAAAGCCTATTTATTTATTTTTTTATTTGGTTTCTAAATTCTCCCTGAAAAAATAAAAAAAAATCAGTGGGAGATTAATATTGGCCTTTCTGCTTGTGTGCCATTCCTGACTCCTGGGTGTGCCATATCTGTCTCTCAAATAAGTGGGCCATAGAAAGCCTATTTATTTATTTTTTTATTTGGTTTCTAAATTCTCCCTGAAAAAATAAAAAAAAATCAGTGGGAGATTAATATTGGCCTTTCAGCTTGTGCCAGTCTTGACTCCTGGGTGTGCCATCTCTCTCTCTCAAATAGTGGGCCATAGAAAGCCAATTTTTTTTTTTTTTGGTTTCTAAATTCTCCCTGAAAAAATAAAAAAAATCAGTGGGAGATTAATATTGGCCTTTCTGCTTGTGTGCCATTCCTGACTCCTGGGTGTGCCATCTCTGTCTCTCAAATAAGTGGGCCATAGAAAGCCTATTTATTTATTTTTTTATTTGGTTTCTAAATTCTCCCTGAAAAAATAAAAAAAAGTCAGTGGGAGATTAATATTGGCCTTTCAGCTTGTGCCAGTCTTGACTCCTGGGTGTGCCATCTCTCTCTCTCTCAAATAGTGGGCCATAGAAAGCCTATTTTTTTTTTATTTGTTTTCTAAATTCTCCCTGAAAAAATTAAAAAAAATCAGTGGGAGATTAATATTGGCCTTTCTGCTTGTGTGCCACTCCTGACTCTTGGGTGTGCCATCTCTGTCTCTCAAATAAGTGGGCCATAGAAAGCCTATTTATTTATTTTTTTATTTGGTTTCTATATTCTCCCTGAAAAAATAAAAAAAAATCAGTGGGAGATTAATATTGGCCTTTCAGCTTGTGCCAGTCTTGACTCCTGGGTGTGCCATCTCTCTCTCTCAAATAGTGGGCCATAGAAAGCCAATTTTTTTTTTTTTTTGGTTTCTAAATTCTCCCTGAAAAAATAAAAAAAATCAGTGGGAGATTAATATTGGCCTTTCTGCTTGTGTGCCATTCCTGACTCCTGGGTGTGCCATCTCTGTCTCTCAAATAAGTGGGCCATAGAAAGCCTATTTATTTATTTTTTTATTTGGTTTCTAAATTCTCCCTTTAAAAATAAAAAAAAGTCAGTGGGAGATTAATATTGGCCTTTCAGCTTGTGCCAGTCTTGACTCCTGGGTGTGCCATCTCTCTCTCTCTCTCTCAAATAGTGGGCCATAGAAAGCCTATTTTTTTTTATTTGTTTTCTAAATTCTCCCTGAAAAAATCAATTTTTTTATTTGGTTTCTAAATTCTCCCAGAAAAAAATCATTTTTTTTATTTGGTTTCTAAAGTCTCCCTGAAAAAATAAAAAAAAATCAGTGGGAGATTAATATTGGCCTTTCTGCTTGTGTGCCAGTCTTGACTCCTGGGTGTGCCATCTCTCTCTCTCAAATAGTGGGCCATAGAAAGCCAATTTTTTTTTTAATTTGGTTTCTAAATTCTCCCTGAAAAAATCATTTTTTTATTTGGTTTCTAAAGTCTCCCTGTAAAAATAAAAAAAAATCAGTGGGAGATTAATATTGGCCTTTCTGCTTGTGTGCCAGTCTTGACTCCTGGGTGTGCCATCTCTGTCTCTCAAATAGTGGGCCATAGAAAGCCTATTTTTTTTATTTGGTTTCTAAATTCTCCCTGAAAAAATTTAAAAAAATCAGTGGGAGATTAATATTGGCCTTTCTGCTTGTGTGCCAGTCTTGACTCCTGGGTGTGCCACCTCTCTCTCTCAAATAGTGGGCCATAGAAAGCCTATTTTTTTTATATGGTTTCTAAACTCTCCCTGAAAAAATCATTTTTTTTATTTGGTTTCTAAATTCTCCCTGAAAAAAAATCATTTTTTTTTATTTGGTTTCTAAAGTCTCCCTGAAAAAATAAAAAAAAATCAGTGGGAGATTAATATTGGCCTTTCTGCTTGTGTGCCAGTCTTGACTCCTGGGTGTGCCATTTCTCTCTCAAATAGTGGGCCATAGAAAGCCTATTTTTTTTTATTTGGTTTCTAAATTCTCCCTGAAAAAATCAAAAAAATAGTGGGAGATCAATATTGACATTTGTGCTTGAGTGACAGTCCTGCGTGTGTGGCATCTCTCTCATTTGGTGCCACCGAAAACAGAGTGTGTAACATTGTGCCTGATTTTCCTTGCGGTCTCACCCACCTGTAAAGGGATATCTAAATCATACTGAAGTTATAGCTCACCGTGTAAGTTGTTTGACAGCAACAAATACCGTTAGTTTGGTTACGTTTTTAAAACAATGAGGAAGTCTGGTGGAAGAGGTCGTGGCCGTGGGCGTTCATTGTCAGCGGGTAATGATGGTAGTGGTAGTGGAGCATCAGGTGGTCGTGGGAAAAAAAATATTGCACCTAAGTCTGGAGCTGTGGAGCCAGGTTCGTCGTCTGGCTACAGAAGGCCTCGAACGCTCCCTTTTCTGGGAGTAGGAAAACCGCTTTTAAAGCCGGAGCAGCAAGAGCAAGTTTTTGCTTACCTTGCTGACTCAGCCTCTAGCTCTTTTGCCTCCTCTTTTGAAACTGGTAAATGTAAAAGCAGCGAATCGTTAGTGGATGTTCACGGTCAGGGACAAGTCGCTTCCTTGTCCTCTTCAGCAAAAACAACAACAGAGTAGGATGCAGCAGGCGACACAACGGGTTACTCCATGGAGCTCTTTACACATACCGTCCCTGGCTTAGAAAGTGAAACAGTTAACAGGCCATGCCCATTACAAGTTGAATCTGATATGGAGTGCACTGATGCACAGCCACAGCCAGACTACTATGCTGGTCCTTTGACTCAGACCACAACATTGCCCTCGCAGGGTACTGATCCAGAATCAGACTCTGATGAGACTATGTTGCCCCGTCACGAACGCTCTACCACCAACTTACACGGTGACACAGATGAAGTTGGGCACGAGCTAGAAGAGGAGGTTATAGATGACCCAGTTGTTGACCCCGATTGGCAGCCATTGGGGGAACAGGGTGCAGGCGGCAGTAGTTCTGAAGCGGAGGAGGAGGGGCCGCAGCAGGCATCAACATCGCAACAGGTTCCATCTGCCGGGCCCGTAGATGGGACAAAACGCGTGGCAAAGCCAAAACCTGTTGGAGGACAGCGTGGCCATCCAGTTAAAGCTCAGTCTGCAATGCCTGAAAAGGGATCCGAGGCTCGAAAGAGTGCAGTCTGGCATTTTTTTAAACAACATCCAATTGATCAGCGCAAAGTCATCTGTCAAAAGTGTTCAACTACCTTAAGCAGAGGGCAGAATCTGAAAAGTCTCAATACAAGTTGCATGCATAGACATTTAACCACCATGCATTTGCAAGCCTGGACTAACTACCAAAGGTCCCTTAAGGTTGCAGCACCCTCGGCCAATGAAGCTAGTCAGCAACGCTACATCCCTGCCGTCACTGTAAGGCCACCATTTTCGGCACCACCTACAGTATCTGAGCAGGTTTCTTTGCCAGGCCAAAGTAGTCAGTGTCAGGGAATCACCAGTTTCGTACTAGGAAACACTGCATGTAGGGCACCGGCGGAAACAATACCGTCTCCAACCGTCTCTCATTCTGCCATGTCCACCGGCACACCCGCTAGTTCCACGATCTCCAGCTCTCCAGTCCAGCTCACCCTAAATGAGACTCTGGTTAGAAAAAGGAAGTACTTATCCTCGCATCCGCGTACACAGGGTTTGAACGCCCACATAGCTAGACTAATCTCGTTAGAGATGATACCCTACCGGTTAGTTGAAAGCGAAGATTTCAAAGCCCTGATGGACTACGCTGAACCACGCTACGAGCTACCCAGTCGACACTTCTTTTCGAGAAAAGCCATCCCAGCCCTCCACCAGCATGTTAAAGAGCGCATCGTCCATGCACTCAGGCAATCTGTGAGTACAAAGGTGCACCTGACAACAGATGCATGGACCAGTAGGCATGGCCAGGGACGTTACGTGTCCATCACGGCACACTGGGTGAATGTGGTGGATGCAGGGTCCACAGGGGACATCAATTTCGGGACAGTTCTGCCTAGCCCACGGTCTAGGAAACAGTTGGCTGTAGGTGTTCGCACCCCCTCCTCCTCCTCCTCCTCGTCCTTCTGCAGAAGCGAGAGCTCGTCCACAGACCGCAGTCGCCAAACCACTCCATCTGCAGCTGCCACTGTTGCACACCAGTTGCCCCATTATGGGCCAGCTACTGGCAAGCGTCAGCAGGCTGTATTGGCTATGAAGTGTTTGGGTGACAACAGACACACCGCGGAAGTTCTGTTCGAGTTCTTGCAGTGAGAAACGCAGTCATGGCTGGGCACAGTAGATCTTGAGGCAGGCAAGGTAGTGAGTGATAACGGAAGGAATTTCATGGCTGCCATCTCCCTTTCCCAACTGAAACACATTCCTTGCCGGGCTCACACCTTAAACTTGGTGGTGCAGTGCTTCCTGAAAAGTTATCCGGGGTTATCCGACCTGCTCCTCAAAGTGCGCGGACTTTGCTCACATATCCGCCGTTCGCCCGTACACTCCAGCCGTATGCAGACCTATCAGCGGTCTTTGAACCTTCCCCAGCATCGCCTAATCATAGACGTTGCAACAAGGTGGAACTCAACACTGCACATGCTTCAGAGACTGTGCGAACAGAGGCGGGTTGTTATGTTTTTGTGGGAGGATACACATACATGGGCAGGCAGTAGGATGGCAGACATGGAGTTGTCAGGTGTGCAGTGGTCGAAGATACAAGACATGTGTCAAGTCCTTCAGTGTTTTGAGGAATGCACATGGCTGGTTAGTGCAGACAACGCCATAATAAGCATGAGCATCCCCCTAATACGTCTGCTGATGCAAAGTTTGACGCACATAAAGGAGCAGGCATCTGCAGCCGAGGAAGAGGAAAGCCTTGATGACAGTCAGCCATTGTCTGGTCAGGGCAGTGTACAGGACGAGGTAACGGGCAAACAGGAGGAGGAGGATGAGGAGGATGATGGGGATGAGTATTTTTTTAATGAGGAAGCTTCTCCGGGGCCACTGGAAATTGGTGGCGTGGCAAGGCCGGGTTCTGGGTTTTTGAGGGACACAAGTGACGTAGATTTGCCTGAAACTGCCCCTCAACCAAGCACAACCGCAGATTTGACAACTAGAACTTTGGCACACATGGCGGATTATGCCTTACGTATCCTCAAAAGGGACACACGCATTACGAAAATGATGAACGATGACAATTACTGGTTTGCCTGCCTCCTTGATCCTCGCTATAAAGGCAAATTGCAAAATATTATGCCACATGAGAACTTGGAACTAATATTAGCAACCAAACAATCAACTCTTGTTGACCGTTTGCTTCAGGCATTCCCAGCACACAGCGCCCGTGATCGTTCTCACACGAGCTGCAGGGGCCAGCAGACCAGAAGTGTTAGAGGTGCAGAAATCTGAAGTGGCGTTGGACAGAGGGGTTTTCTGACCAGGTTGTGGAGTGATTTTGCTATGACCGCAGACAGGACAGGTACTGCTGCATCAATTCAAAGTGACAGGAGACAACATTTGTCCAGTATGGTTACTAACTATTTTTCATCCCTTATCGATGTTCTTCCTCAACCGTCATTCCCATTTGATTACTGGGCATCCAAATTAGACACCTGGCCAGAATTGGCAGAATATGCATTGCAGGAGCTTGCTTGCCTGGCAGCTAGTGTCCTATCAGAAAGAGTATTCAGTGCTGCAGGTTCAATATTAACCGAAAAAAGGACTCGTCTGGCTACCCAAAATGTTGATGATCTAACCTTCATTAAAATGAACCACAACTGGATTTCGAATTCTTTTGCCCCACCTTGCCCGACCGACACCTAGCTTTCCTATGAAAAGGTCTTGCCTGAGGACTACTCTGAATGACTTTTCCAATCTTGTAATTTGCAGCAGCTGATTGTCCAGCATACGACATGTTTACACCTCCCTAAATGGCCAAACTCCCCACACGGGGCTGTGGTATCACCACTTGGCGCAAGCACCCGTGAGAGTGCTGTTTGTCTGAAGAGGTGGGTGGGCCTGCTTTTGGTCGATGGCACTGCCACGGGTCCCTCATAGTACAATAAAGTGTCTCTGGCGGTGGTGGTGCGCACCCAATGTCAGACACACTGTTGTAACATGAGGGGCCCTGGGCCTGTACCACCGGCCTCAAAAGAGTTCCCCCACCCCCAGCTCAAACATTGCTCTACCACTTGCACAATTATCTCTCACAGTTCCACCAATGTTTAGTCTATGCGCTGACATCCTTAAATTCCTGCCACTGACAATACCATTGTATTGACATGTATGATGGTACTTAACATAGTCAGGGGCAGTGTCCTATATTTACCCAAGTAAATACTTTGCGCCAAATTACTAGGTCTGAAACTACGCAGAGGAGCCCACCCCTGTACCTAAAGATTGCACCCTTTT
Organism: Ranitomeya imitator; assembly: GCF_032444005.1. Classification (NCBI taxonomy): domain Eukaryota; kingdom Metazoa; phylum Chordata; class Amphibia; order Anura; family Dendrobatidae; genus Ranitomeya; species Ranitomeya imitator. Next base: position 460,640,716 of record NC_091287.1, on the reverse strand, counting down.
GTGGTTTCGTTTTGTTGTAATGCGAGACATTAACATGTATTTGTTGTTTGGGACTACTAACTGGCAGACACTCATTACAATCGGCCTCCGCTGACAACACCAATGGTGCCTGTGTACCCCTGCAAGAGAATTCAAAGTGCCTACCTCCCAATTTTATTATGTTAGGCCTTTGAAGCCTGTCTGCGGTCCGTCCTTCCACTAGTCCTCCACTGACCTGTCTACTGCTGCCCGTGTACCCCTGGAACCAATTATAAAGAGCCTACAGCCCAATTTTATTATGTTAGGCCTTCGAAGCCTATCTGTGGTCCATCCTTCCACAAGTCCTCCACTGACCAGTCTACTGCTGCCCGTGTACCCCTGGAACCAATTATAAAGTGCCTACAGCCCAATTTTATTACGTTAGGCCTTCGAAGCCTGTCTGCGGTCCGTCCTTCCACTAGTCCTCCACTGACCTGTCTACTGCTGCCCGTGTACCCCTGGAACCAATTATAAAGTGCCTACAGCCCAATTTTATTATGTTAGGCCTTCGAAGCCTGTCTGCGGTCCGTCCTTCCACTAGTCCTCCACTGACCTGTCTACTGCTGCCCGTGTACCCCTGGAACCAATTATAAAGTGTCTACAGCCCAATTTTATTATGTTAGGCCTTCGAAGCCTGTCTGCGGTCCGTCCTTCCACTAGTCCTCCACTGACCTGTCTACTGCGGCCCGTGTACCCCTGGAACCAATTATAAAGTGCCTACAGCCCAATTTTATTATGTTAGGCCTTCGAAGCCTGTCTGCGGTCCGTCCTTCCACTAGTCCTCCACTGACCTGTCTACTGCTGCCCGTGTACTCCTGGAACCAATTTTAAAGTGCCTACAGCCCAATTTTATTATGTTAGGCCTTCGAAGCCTGTCTGCGGTCCGTCCTTCCACTAGTCCTCCACTGACCTGTCTACTGCTGCCCGTGTACCCCTGGAACCAATTTTAAAGTGCCTACAGCCCAATTTTATTATGTTAGGCCTTCGAAGCCTGTCTGCGGTCCGTCCTTCCACTAGTCCTCCACTGACCTGTCTACTGCTGCCCGTGTACCCCTGGAACCAATTTTAAAGTGCCTACAGCCCAATTTTATTATGTTAGGCCTTCGAAGCCTGTCTGCGGTCCCTCCTTCCACTAGGCCTCCACTGACCTGTCTACTGCTGCCCGTGTACCCCTGGAACCAATTTTAAAGTGCCTACAGCCCAATATTATGTTAGGCCTTCAAAGCCTGTCTGCAGTCCGTCCTTCTACTAGTCCTCCACTGACCTGTCTACTGCTGCCCGTGTACCCCTGAACCAATTTTAAAGTGCCTACAGCCCAATTTTATTATGTTAGGCCTTCGAAGCCTGTCTGCGGTCCCTCCTTCCACTAGTCCTCCACTGACCTGTCTACTGCTGCCCTTGTACCCCTGGAACCAATTTTAAAGTGCCTACAGCCCAATTTTATTATGTTAGGCCTTCGAAGCCTGTCTGCGGTCCCTCCTTCCACTAGGCCTCCACTGACCTGTCTACTGCTGCCGTGTACCCCTGGAACCAATTTTAAAGTGCCTACAGCCCAATTTTATTATGTTAGGCCTTCGAAGCCTGTCTGCGGTCCGTCCTTCCACTAAGCCTCCACTGACCTGTCTACTGCTGCCCGTGTACCCCTGGAGCCAATTTTAAAGTGCCTACAGCCCAATTTTATTATGTTAGGCCTTCGAAGCCTGTCTGCGGTCCCTCCTTCCACTAGGCCTCAACTGACCTGTCTACTGCTGCCCGTGTAAGACTGGAACCAATTTTAAAGTGTCTACAGCCCAATTTTATTATGTTAGGCCTTCGAAGCCTGTCTGCGGTCCGTCCTTCCACTAGGCCTCCACTGACCTGTCTACTGCTGCCCGTGTACCCCTGGAACCAATTTTAAAGTGCCTACAGCCCAATTTTATTATGTTAGGCCTTCGAAGCCTGTCTGCGGTCCGTCCTTCCACTAGTCCTCCACTGACCTGTCTACTGCTGCCCGTGTACCCCTGGAACCAATTTTAAAGTGCCTACAGCCCAATTTTATTATGTTAGGCCTTCGAAGCCTGTCTGCGGTCCCTCCTTCCACTAGTCCTCCACTGACCTGTCTACTGCTGCCGTGTACCCTTGGAACCAATTTTAAAGTGCCAACAGCCCAATTTTATTATGTTAGGCCTTCGAAGCCTGTCTGCGGTCCCTCCTTCCACTAGGCCTCCACTGACCTGTCTACTGCTGCCCGTGTACCCCTGGAACCAATTTTAAAGTGCCTACAGCCCAATTTTATTATGTTAGGCCTTCGAAGCCTGTCTGCGGTCAGTCCTTCCACTAAGCCTCCACTGACCTGTTTACTGCTGCCCGTGTACCCCTGGAACCAATTTTAAAGTGCCTACAGCCCAATTTTATTATGTTAGGCCTTCGAAGCCTGTCTGCGGTCCGTCCTTCAACTAGGCCTCCACTGACCTGTCTACTGCTGCCCGTGTACCCCTGTAACCAATTTTAAAGCGCCTACAGCCCAATTTTATTATGTTAGGCCTTCGAAGCCTGTCTGCGGTCCGTCCTTCCACTAGTCCTCCACTGACCTGTCTACTGCTGCCCGTGTACCCCTGGAACCAATTATAAAGTGCCTACAGCCCAATATTATTATGTTAGGCCTTCGAAGCCTGTCTGCGGTCCGTCCTTCCACTAGTCCTCCATTGACCAGTCTACTGCTGCCCGTGTACCCCTGGAACCAATTTTAAAGCGCCTACAGCCCAATTTTATTATGTTAGGCCTTCGAAGCCTGTCTGCGGTCCCTCCTTCCACTAGTCCTCCACTGACCCGTCTACTGCTGCCCGTGTACCCCTGGAACCAATTTTAAAGTGCCTACAGCCCAATTTTATTATGTTAGGCCTTCGAAGCCTGTCTGCGGTCCGTCTTTCCACTAAGCCTCCACTGACCTGTCTACTGCTGCCCGTGTACCCCTGGAACCAATTTTAAAGTGCCTACAGCCCAATTTTATTATGTTAGGCCTTCGAAGCCTGTCTGCGGTCCGTCCTTCCACTAGGCCTCCACTGACCTGTCTACTGCTGCCCGTGTACCACTGGAACCAATTTTAAAGTGCCTACAGCCCAATTTTATTATGTTAGGCCTTCGAAGCCTGTCTGCGGTCCGTCCTTCAACTAGGCCTCCACTGACCTGTCTACTGCTGCCCGTGTACCCCTGGAACCAATTTTAAAGTGCCTACAGCCCAATTTTATTATGTTAGGCCTTCGAAGCCTGTCTGCGGTCCGTCCTTCCACTAGGCCTCCACTGACCTGTCTACTGCTGCCCGTGTACCCCTGGAACCAATTTTAAAGTGCCTACAGCCCAATTTTATTATGTTAGGCCTTCGAAGCCTGTCTGCGGTCCGTCCTTCCACTAGGCTCCACTGACCTGTCTACTGTTGCCTGTGTACCCCTGGAACCAATTTTAAAGTGCCTACAACCCAATTTTATTATGTTAGGCCTTTGAAGCCTGTCTGCGGTCCGTCCTTCTACTTGTACTCCACTGACCTGTCTACTGCTGCCCGTGTACCCCTGGAACCAATTTTAAAGTGCCTACAGCCCAATTTTATTATGTTAGGCCTTCGAAGCCTGTCTGCGGTCCCTCCTTCCACTAGGCCTCCACTGACCTCTCTACTGCTGCCCGTGTACCCCTGGAACCAATTTTAAAGTGCCTACAGCCCAATTTTATTATGTTAGGCCTTCGAAGCCTGTCTGCGGTCCGTCCTTCCACTAAGCCTCCACTGACCTGTCTACTGCTGCCCGTGTACCCCTGGAACCAATTTTAAAGTGCCTACAGCCCAATTTTATTATGTTAGGCCTTCAAAGCCTGTCTGCGGTCCCTCCTTCCACTAGGCCTCCACTGAACTGTCTACTGCTGCCCGTGTACCACTGGAACCAATTTTAAAGTGCCTACAGCCCAATTTTATTATGTTAGGCCTTCGAAGCCTGTCTGCGGTCCGTCCTTCCACTAGGCCTCCACTGACCTGTCTACTGCTGCCCGTGTACCCCTGGAACCAATTTTAAAGTGCCTACAACCCAATTGTATTATGTTAGGCCTTCGAAGCCTGTCTGCGGTCCGTCCTTCCACTAGTCCTCCACTGACCTGTCTACTGCTGCCCGTGTACCCCTGGAACCAATTTTAACGTGCCTACAGCCCAATTTTATTATGTTAGGCCTTTGAAGCCTGTCTGCGGTCCCTCATTCCACTAGGCCTCCACTGACCTGTCTACTGCTGCCCGTGTACCCCTGGAACCAATTTTAAAGTGCCTACAGCCCAATTTTATTATGTTAGGCCTTCGTAGCCTGTCTGCGGTCCGTCCTTCCACTAGGCCTCCACTGACCTGTTTACTGCTGCCCGTGTACCCCTGGAGCCAATTTTAAAGTGCCTTCAGCCCAATTTTATTATGTTAGGCCTTCGAAGCCTGTCTGCGGTCCGTCCTTCAACTAGGCCTCCACTGACCTGTCTGCTGCTGCCCGTGTACCCCTGGAACCAATTTTGAAGTGCCTACAGCCCAATTTTATTATGTTAGGCCTTCGAAGCCTGTCTGCGGTCCGTCCTTCCACTAGTCCTCCACTGACCTGTCTACTGCTGCCCGTGTAACCCTGGAACCAATTTTAAAGTGCCTACAGCCCAATTTTATTATGTTAGGCCTTCGAAGCCTGTCTGCGGTCCGTCCTTCCACTAGTCCTCTACTGACCTGTCTACTGCTGCCCGTGTACCCCTGGAACCAATTTTAAAGTGCCTACAGCCCAATTTTATTATGTTAGGCCTTCGAAGCCTGTCTGCGGTCCCTCCTTCCGCTAGTCCTCCACTGACCTGTCTACTGCTGCCCGTGTACCCCTGGAACCAATTTAAAGTGCCTACAGCCCAATTTTATTATGTTAGGCCTTCGAAGCCTGTCTGCGGTCCCTCCTTCCACTAGGCCTCCACTGACCTGTCTACTGCTGCCCGTGTACCCCTGGAACCAATTTTAAAGTGCCTACAGCCCAATTTCATTATGTTAGGCCTTCGAAGCCTGTCTGCGGTCCGTCCTTCCACTAGGCCTTCACTGACCTGTCTACTGCTGCCCGTGTACCCCTGGAACCAATTTTAAAGTGCCTACAGCCCAATTTTATTATGTTAGGCCTTCGAAGCCTGTCTGCGGTCCGTCCTTCAACTAGGCGTCCACTGACCTGTCTACTGCTGCCCGTGTACCCCTGGAACCAATTTTGAAGTGCCTACAACCCAATTTTATTATGTTAGGCCTTCGAAGCCTGTCTGCGGTCCCTCCTTCCACTAGTCCTCCACTGACCTGTCTACTGCTGCCCGTGTACCCCTGGAACCAATTTTAAAGTGCCTACAGCCCAATTTTATTATGTTAGGCCTTCGAAGCATGTCTGCGGTCCCTCCTTCCAATAGTTCTCCACTGACCAGACCAATGCTGGCCGTGTACCCCTGGAACCCAGCTGAAAGTTCATGGAGCCTCCTTTTTTTCTTTGTTTTATATTTAGAAAGCCCAGATGAACTACGCTGTACCACGGTTCAAGCTACCCAGTCGACATTTCTTTTGCGAGAAAAGCCATCCCAGCCCTCCACCGGCATGAAAAAGTCTGCATTGTCATAGCACTCAGGCAATCAAACAGTAGAAAGGTGCACCTGACAAGAGACGCATGGACCAGTAGGCATGTCCACAAAAAGTTACGTGTCCATTATGGCGCACTGGGTTAATGTGTTGGATGCATGGTCCACAGGGGACAGCCTACAAAGTCTGTCTGCAGTCCCTAATTCAAATTGTCCTCCGCTGACCACACCACTGCTGCCCGTGTATCCCTGGAACCAATTTTAAAGTGCCTACAGCCTAATTTTGTTATGTTAGGCCTACTACGCCTGTCTGCGGTCCCTCCTTCCAATACTCCTCCACTGACCACACCACTGCTGCCCGTGGACACCTGGAACCTATTTTTAATTGCATAGAGCATCCTTTTTTTAATAGTAGGCGTACAAAGTCTGTCTGCGGTCCACTATTGAAATTGTCCTCCACTGACCAGAGCAATGCTGCCTTTGTACCCCTATAACCTTTTTTAAACTGCATTGAGCCACATTTTTGGTTTAAGGCCTACTACCTGTGTCTGTCTGCGCCACTCAATACAGCTGTCCTCCTTTGAAAAAAGCAGATCGTCAATAGTCTTGTTTTCAGCCTCTAGGAATTTGAAAACTGCATTGGGGCTACTACTTCGGTAGGGCCTACTAACGGTGTCTGCCGCTCCAAGGTGTTCCCCAGGTTTCCTCGCCATTGCTTCGATCTTCTGACTCTCGTTTAGTAGTTGTTGAAAACTACACTGCATTAGGCCTACAAATTGGGTATGGGGTGTAGAGACGGTGTGTTCCACTCCAAGGTGTTCCCCAGGTTTCGTCTACATTGCTTCGGTCTTCCAACTCTCGTTTAGTAGTTGTTGAAAACTACACTGCATTAGGCCTGCACATTGGGTATGGGGTGTAGAGACGGTGTGTTCCACTCCAAGGTGTTCCCCAGGTTTCCTCTCCATTGCTTGGGTATTCCGACTCTCGTTTAGTAGTTGTTGAAAACTACACTGCATTAGGCCTGCAAATTGGGTATGGGGTGTAGAGACGGTGTGTTCCACTCCAATGTGTTCCCCAGGTTTCCTCTCCATTGCTTCGGTCTTCCGACTTTCGTTTAGTAGTTGTTGAAAACTACACTGCGTTAGGCCTGCAAATTGGGTATGGAGTGTAGAGACGGTGTGTTCCACTCCAAGGTGTTCCCCAGGTTTCGTCTACATTGCTTCGGTCTTCCGACTCTCGTTTAGTAGTTGTTGAAAACTACACTGCATTAGTCCTGCAAATTGGGTATGGAGTGTAGAGACGGTGTGTTCCACTCCAAGGTGTTCCCCAGGTTTTGTCTACATTGCTTCGGTCTTCCGACTCTCGTTTAGTAGTTGTTGAAAACTACACTGCATTAGGCCTGCAAATTGGGTATGGAGTGTAGAGACGGTGTGTTCCACTCCAAGGTGTTCCCCAGGTTTCGTCTACATTGCTTCGGTCTTCCGACTCTCGTTTAGTAGTTGTTGAAAACTACACTGCATTAGGCCTGCACATTGGGTATGGGGTGTAGAGACGGTGTGTTCCACTCCAAGGTGTTCCCCAGGTTTCCTCTCCATTGCTTCGGTCTTCCGACTCTAGTTTAGTAGTTGTTGAAAACTACACTGCATTAGGCCTGCAAATTGTTTATGGGGTGTAGAGATGGTGTGTTCCACTCCAAGGTGTTCCCCAGGTTTCCTATCCATTGCTTCGGTCTTCCGACTCTCGTTTAGTAGTCGTTGAAAACTACACTGCATTAGGCCTGCACATTGGGTATGGGGTGTAGAGACGGTGTGTTCCACTCCAAGGTGTTCCCCAGGTTTCCTCTCCATTGCTTCGGTATTCCGACTCTCGTTTAGTAGTTGTTGAAAACTACACTGCATTAGGCCTGCAAATTGGGTATGGGGTGTAGAGACGGTGTGTTCCACTCCAAGGTGTTCCCCAGGTTTCCTCTCCATTGCTTCGGTCTTCCGACTCTCGTTTAGTAGTTGTTGAAAACTACACTGCATTAGGCCTGCAAATTGGGTATGGGGTGTAGAGACGGTGTGTTCCACTCCAAGGTGTTTCCCAGGTTTCGTCTACATTGCTTCGGTCTTCCGACTCTCGTTTAGTAGTTGTTGAAAACTACACTGCATTAGGCCTGCAAATTGGGTATGGGGTGTAGAGACGGTGTGTTCCACTCCAAGGTGTTCCCCAGGTTTCCTCTCCATTGCTTCGGTCTTCCGACTCTCGTTTAGTAGTTGTTGAAAACTACACTGCATTAGGCCTACTAGTTGGGATGGGGCCTTCTATGTGTCTGCCGCTCCTTGCTGTTCTCCTCCAGTGAACAAAGCTGTGCCGCCGGTTTACTACTGTTGCCAATTTTGAACTGCATTTAGAATACTTACTGATTTGGGCCTACTTTCTGTGTCAGCCTCTCATTACAGTTGTCCTCCACTGAACAAAGCAATGCTCCCTGGTTAGTCCTGTTACCAATTTTGAACTGCATTTAGCCCACTTTATTCTTTGGGCCCATATCTGTTTCCCCCTCATCTTGCCCATTGCCCAGCCAGTGATAGATGAGTCTGCTGGTACATTGACCCATAACGCAAAATTCCCCGTGCATGCTACACTGCAAGATTGTGACCCTGCTGAAAGTCAGGTGCCTCTTCCCGCATACCATACCACATTACATGGGGACAAAGAGGAAGGTGCAGATGAAGGTGCAGGTTCCTTCATCAGGTGGGGGGAGGAATACTCGTTGGCGACGTCACTGGCACAGGGCCTCTCATAGTACGCAAAAGTGTTGCTGCCGGTGGGAGGCGCCCCCGCCGTGCAAACACACAACTGTACTTTGAGGGGCCCTGTGCCAGTGGCAAGGCCAACAAGTGGGCCCCCCCTGCTTGCTCAGGATCACAGCACTTGCAAAGTTGAAATACTTACCTCTCCCTGCTCCACTGCCGTGACGTGGTCCAGATTTACTGGGCACACTAATTACTTGAACCAGCCCTACCCCCCACAACTTTAGCCAAATGACCCCCAATTTCAAATGCCTTACAATTAAAATAAGCTAAATTACGATTGACAAGCTTCAGTAGCAAGAATGGATGTTTTTGCCAATACAATGGGCTCTGTACATGTTTTCCTGGCCTCTACTCACTGCCGACTATGCTCCCCCATTGACTTGCATTGGGTTTCGTGTTTCGGTCGATCCACGACTTTTCGCGATAATCGGCCGATTCCACTCGACTCGACTTTTGAGATAGTCGGGTTTCGCGAAACCTGGCTCGACTCTAAAAAGGTCAAGGTCGCTCAACTCTAGTCCTTACCTTTCCTGGGCTATATTATCTCCGCCCAGGGATTGGCTATGGATCCTGCCAATCTACAGGCTGTGATGGACTGGCAAGAACCCCATTCTCTTAAAGCGGTGCAGTGCTTTATGGGGTTCATTAACTATTATCGCCAGTTCATTCCTCATTTCTCAACTTTGGTAGCTCCCTTGGTAGCCCTCACCAAGAAGGGAGCAAATCCCAAACTGTGGTCTGAGGAGGTCTCCAAGGCCTTCACTTCTATTAAGTCCCATTTTGCTTGTGCACCCATCCTACATTGCCCCGATGTAGATAAGCCATTTATAATGCATAATGGAGGTGGATGCCTCTTCCGTTGGTGCTGGAGCAATCCTCTTTCAAAAGGATGCTCAAGGTTGGAAGCATCCTTGCTTCTTCTTTTCCAAGACCTTTACACCAGCAGTATGGTTGAGCGACTTTTACTTTTTTAGGATCGAGTCGGGTTTCACGAGACCCGACTATCTCAAAAGTCGAGTCGAGTGAAATCGGCCGATTATCGCGAAAAGTCGGGGATCGACCGAAACACGAAACCCAATGCAATTCAATGGCGAAGCATAGTCGGCAGTGAGTGGAGGCCAGGAAAACACCTACAGTGCCCATTTTAATGGCAAAAAACATCCATTCTTGGTACTGAAGCTTGTCAATCTTAATTTACCTTATAATAATAGTTAGGCATTGGACATTAAGGGTCATTTGGCTAAAGTTGTGGGGGGTATGGCTGGGTCAAGTATTTAGTGGGCCCAGGAAACATGGACCACGTCACGGCAGGGGAGCAGGGAGAGGTAAGTATTTCAACTTTGCAAGTGCTGTGATCCTGAGCAAGCAGGGGGGGCCCACTCCGTCACATTGGCACTGGCACAGAGCCCCTCAAAGTACGGCGGTGTGTTTGCACGGCGAGGGCGCCTCCCACCGGCAGTGACACTTTTGCGTACTATGAGGGGCCCTGTGCCGCGGCTGATCTATTATGAAGTTTACGTAGAACCAGCTTCCGAGCGAACAGGTGTAGATCTTTCAATGCTACAAAAAAATTAAAATTATTAGATGGAGAGAAAGACAATCCAAGGCTCAATACCTCTTTTTGAGGTTCAGTCAACACGAGAGGATAAATTTATCACCTCTAATGCGTTGGTCTTGGCTTTTTTATCAATAGGTGGGGAGGTCGGTATCTTCCTTTTCTGATTTTTCTTTCCACCCCATTTAGTTTTATTGTCCCTTGGATGGTCTCTTCTCTCCCATAATGTCCTAAAACCATGTGATTCATGGTTCTTGTCCTCAACCGAGGACATGGAGGAAATGGAAGTAGATCTTCCCCTTGAATAGTGTCTATTCTCTGTCCTCTTTCTTTTCCATTTATAGATTTGATCATTCTGAAAATCTGAATGGTCACGTTGATATTTTCTAGTTTTACCTTCCACAATCTCCTTTTCCCATTTTTGCTGGTCAGCATCAATATTGCTCTTCAGTTTCAAAACTTTCTCTTGGGTCAGTTGTGTATTGATATTATCTTGCAGAGTTTTCAATTCACTATCAATATCCCCAAGAGACATCTCATTAGAACCAATTAATAGTTCCAAAAACACCTTAGAACACTGAGAGGCAGCGCCTTCCCACGCCTTAATAAAGTCCTCATTTGTGATGGGAAAAGAGGGAAAAACTTGGACTCTTAATGTAAGATGTGTCTGTGTGCAAAATTTGGGAGCTCTAGGTGTTAAAATAAAGGGTTAAGTCATGGAAAAAACTGGCGTGGGCTCCCGCACAATTTTCTTCTCCAGAATGGGAAAGCCAGTGACTGAGGGCAGATATTAATAGCCTAGAGAGGGACCATCGTTATTGGCCCTTCTGGCTAAAAAGATCTGTCCCCAGCCACCCCAGAAAAGGCGCATCTTACTATTCTGGCACTTAGCCTCTCTCTTCCCACTCCCGAGTAGCGGTGGGATATGGGGTAATAAAGGGTTAATGTCACCTTGCTAATGTAAGGTGACATTAAGCCTGGTTAATAATGGAGAGGTGTGTTAGAGGTTAAGTTCCCGCCTCTGCACAGGCGGAATCTCGAGCCATCTCTGCTGCGGTCTCCCATTCTTCTCCAGCTGCAGTGGAGCCGGCTCAGCAGAGATGTCGGTCTCAGCGTCTGGCTCAGCCTGATACGGTACGGATGGTTACTGCTGCCTTTCCAGGCTCAGCCATTGTAGCCAGTACTGGTCAGCGGCGAGCAGACGTCTCTAAGTCCTGCTTTTCCCCTTCTGAGAATGCCCAGGGTAAGTCCTCTCATTGGAGGTAGGGGTTCACATGCTCAGGTACTACAGCAGCTCCCATTGGCCCTCTAGGAAGGTCCTGAAGTGGCTCAGGTACTGTAGCAGCTCCCATTGGTCCTCTAGGAAGGTCCTGAAGTGGCTCAGATACTGTAGCAGCTCCCATTGGTCCTCTAGGAAGGTACTGTAGTTGCTGCAGCTATAAAAGGTTTGCATGGCCGTACGGCCATGCGCTATTATCAACTAAGTTATGTGTTCTGTGCCAGTGTGGTCATTTGTATGTGGTTTCAGGGTTCAGCTGAAATAAGCCCCTAGAAAATCGGCACCTCTGGTGATGAGTTTTGTGTGAGTGGATTCAGGGCCCGGCTGAAATAAGCCCCTAGAATACTGGAGTCACAGGAGTTTTGCGTGTGCTATTCTGACTGCATGACCACTGTTCACTCTATTTGGTAGCTGTGTTCCTCTGTGAGGTTAACAGGGCACAGCGTTCTCTTGTCTTAAGTGACTCTGTGAAGTAACAGAGTTCACTTATACCGCCATATAGTACCGTCAGCTACTAGCAGCGGGTTTTACTCCTGCACGGTGGACCCCGGGTTGCAAAAGTACCTACTGTATTACTCTACAAATATATATTTGGTGCGTTCCGCCAAACCCAAACATAATACTGGCGCCAGGGTCTGGTTAGTACATGGCGGATAAACAGCAAGCTTTGCGGTGCATCCAGCATCTGCAGGGTAGGTTTGCGGCTCTTGAGCGCTCAACCTCAGCAGTGGATGTTACGGCAGTTGCTGTTGAGGCTGCTAGCGTGGCTGCAGCAACCTTGTCCACTGCCACCCCTGTTCCGACTATTTCTTGCTTCCCGCTGCCAGAGAAATTTTCTGGAGAGAGTAAATCTTGTAGAGGTTTCGTGAGCCAGTGCTCTATACATCTCAAGCTCCTGGCCGCACGTTTCCTCACAGAGCGGGCAAAGGTGGGATTTATAGTTAATCTCTTGTCGGACAGGGCATTGGAGTGGGCTACCCCACTGTGGGAGCATGGTGATCATGTGGTGCAGAGTGCTCTGCTGTTCCTGAGCACTCTGAAACAGGTTTTTTTAGGACCTCAAGTCACCCATGATATGGCACTCCAACTGTTGGCATTGACTCAGGGCTCGTCCTTGGTCAGCCATTTTTCCGTCCACTTCCATACCTTAGCATCTGACCTGGAGTGGTCAGATAAAGCACTTATCCCTATATTTTGGAGGGGGCTGGCTGACCATGTGAAGGAAGCTCTGGCCACTAGGGGGATTCCCGCCACACTGGAGGAGTTAATAACTGTGTCCACTCGCATAGACCTCCGTTTTCACGAGCGGAGGTTAGAGCGAGCCCAGTGTAGTCAGGACATCTTGCCTCCAGATGTCCCCAGCGGTCGAGGAAACGTCAACATCTAGTGGTAGTAGGTGGAGGTACACTAGACACGGCGACGTTTGCCTCCAAATTGTCCTTTAAGGGGTCAATTACTATAGGCTCATTCTCCCACTCGGAAGAGCTCTGCGTGGATTCTGGGGCGGAGGGCAATTTTAAGTCTTGTGCCTTCGCCCAACATCACGCAATTCCCCTGGCAATGCTAGCTCAACCAGTTACCTTACAAGTGGTGAATGGGTCGACACTGCCCTCTCAGATAACACACCAGACCATCCCTTTCACTCTGTCCATGTCGCCATCGCATCAGGAGATTATATCTCTGCTCGTCATTCGTGAGGGAATTGATGAGGTCCTGTTAGGGATACCTTGGCTACGGTACCACTCTCCCCATATTGAGTGGTCCACAGGCAGAATTTTGGGATGGAATGAATCTTGTGGGGGTAGATGCCAGAGGGAATGCATTCAGGTTGCTACTACTGAGGTACCCGCAGATCTATCCTTTCTCCCCAAGCAATATCCCCTTTCTGACCTCGGATGGGATAGTAAGTCAAACATCCAAATCAACCCAGACTGGATTTGGTTGGAACTTATACTCAAACTCAATCCCACACCCCCCAAATTAATATCTAAACTATATCAAAACCTAATCTCCCCTAAAACTAATTTCAAACCCCTATATATATCCTCTTGGGAGTCTGAGTTGAACATATCTCTCTCCAGTAAGGAAACAGAGCAAGTACTAGGACACTCACACGGGTTCTCAAGATGTGTCCTGTTACAGGAAAATGCTTTTAAAGTCCTCTCCAGATGGTATAGAACCCCTGAGTCGCTCTATCACCTGGGCCTCTCTGATTCTCCTATTTGTTGGAGATGTATGAGGTCAAAGGGCTCGTTATCACACATATTCTGGTCATGCCCAATTATCACTAAATTCTGGAAAGATGTCTTCGACCGACTCCGCCAAATTGGATTAATAACACAGAACTTAACACCCCAAGAAGTACTACTGTCGCTTCCCACAAAGTCATACAAGCCGAAAAAACATGACCTTCTCCCTCTTCTAATAGCCGCAGCCAAACACTTGATCTCCTTACACTGGAGACAAACGACTCCCCCTCACATCGATGAATGGACCAAAAAAGTCCAGGACATCTGTAGGATGGAAGAGTTGTCTAGCTGGGACTCTCATTCACATGATAAATTCTTTCGGACATGGTTGCCATGGCAATTATCATCTAACTCTACTTCATCGCCTTCCACCAGCTATTCTTCTTAGTTACACAAGTTTGTTCCCCCGCAATTTCCCCATGTTTATTGACATCGCACTGTGATGGACCCGGGCACTGCTCATTCATATGTTGTCTTTGTATTATTTGATATTCTCTCTAACACTCATTACCAGTTAGTTGAAACTACCTGATTACTTCTTGTTGATTTATGATCTTTTTATACCCGTCTTCTTCAGACGAGAGATTTGGGAATCAGGAGGTTCTACTTGACCACTACATCCCCTCCGGTACAACCCATTCCCCCCCTCCCTCCCCGTTTTATGGTTTTTGTTGTTCTTTGGTGCTTTTGTACGTTTCCTTTTATTTTTATCTCTTGTGTACTTGGATTGCATGACTCGGACTTTGTGACCTAAAATCCCCACCGGAATTTTATGCAATTACCCAAAGCTATGGACATCTCCGGAGAACAACATGCTCAGTTTGATACATCTGTATGGTACAATTCATCCCATTCAGCAGTTGTAACAGTATGTAACAGTTTGTCTCAGATTCATGCGTCCTACTGTATTGTTCATGTATTTTGAAAAGTTGAAAATTAAAAATTAAAAAAAAAAAAAGAAGAAGAAGCCCCGCTTTGATGCGGGTTCCGGCGGTTACCCCGCATCAAAACCGGGACATGTCAGCTGTTTTGAACAGCTGACATGTGCCCGCAATAGCGGCGGGTGAATGACAGCGGCATTTAACTAGCGCTTCCGGCCGGGTGGATGGAAATGAGCGCATCGCTGACCTCCGTCACATGATCGGGGGTCAGCGATGCTTCTGCTTAGTAACCATAGAGGTCCATGAGACCTCTATGGTTACTGATCACGGCTAGCTGTGAGTGCCACCCTCTAGTCGGCACTCATAGCACACCTGCATTTCTGCTGCATAGCAGTGATCTGATGATCGCTGCTATGTAGCAGAGGCGATCGCGTTGTGCCAGCTTCTAGCCTCCTATGGAGGCTATTGAAGCATGGTAAAAGTAAAAAAATAAAAAGTAAAAAAATGGGACAAAAATTAAAAAAGAAATAAAAGTTTAAATCACCCCCCTTTTGCCCTATTCAAAATAAATCAATAAAAAAAAAATCAAACCTGCACATATTTGGTATCGCCGCATTCAGAATCGCCCGATCTACCAATAAAAAAAAGAATTAACCTGATCGCTAAACAGCGTAGCAAGAAAAAAATTACTTTTTTTGGTCGCCGCGACATTGCATTAAAATGCAATAACGGGTGATCAAAAGAATGTATCTGCACCAAAATGGTATCATTAAAAATGCCAGCTTGGCACACAAAAAATAAGCCCTCAACCGACCGCAGATCATGAGAAATGGAGAAGCTACGGGTATCGGAAACTGGCGCAATTCTTTTTAAGCAAAGTTTGGAATTTTTTTTCACCACTTAGATAAAAAATAACCTAGTCATATTAGGTGTCTATGAACTCGTAATGACCTGGAAAATCATAATGGCAGGTCAGTTTTAGCATTTAGTCAACCTACCAAAAAAGCCAAACAAAAAATAAGTGTGGGATTGCACTTTTTTTGCAATTTCACCGCACTTGGAATTTTTTTCCCGTTTTCTAGTACATGACATGCTAAATCAATGATGTTGTTCAAAAGTACAACTTGTTTCGCAAAAAATAAGCCCTCACATGGCCATATTGATGAAAAAATAAAAAAGATATGGCTCTGGGAAGGAGGGGAGCGAAAAACGAACACAGAAAAACGGAAAATCCCAAGGCCATGAAGGGGATATTAGCCCTATGCTGACGTGTACTCCAAAAGGGCTGTGGAGACCCTTCTGCCTCACCGCCCCTATGACTGTCCTATAGACCTCTTGCCTGGTACTGAGCCTCCCTGGGGTCAAGTCTATCCGTTATCTCTCCCTGAGATGGAGGCAATGTCACAGTACATCCAGGAAAATGTGGCAAGGGGATTCATTAGGAAGTCACTGTCACCTGCAGGGGCTGGGTTCTTCTTCGTGCAGAAGAAGAACGGGGAACTACATCCATGTATAGACTACAGGGGTCTTAATGCCATCACCGTTAAGAATAAATATCCCCTGCCCCTGATATCTGAGCTCTGTGATAGGCTTCGGGGAGCATGGGTATTTACTAAACTAGATCTACGGGGTGCTTACAACCTTATTCGCATCCGTGAGGGGGATGAATGGAAGTCGGCTTTTAACACCAGTGACGGGCACTATGAAAATCTAGTGATGCCCCTTGGGCTCTGTAATGCCCCAGATGTTTTCCAAGACTTTGTAAACAATATCTTCTTTCCACCTCGGTCGTAGTCTATCTGGATGATATCCTCATCTACTCTCCAGATATTGACTGCTACCGGAGAGATGTTTGCAAAGTCTTCAACCTTTTACGAGCTAATTCCCTCACCGCCAAGTTGGAGAAATGTGTGTTGGGCAGGAGTCCTTACCTTTCCTGGGCTATATCATCTCCGCCCAGGGATTGGCTATGGATCCTGCCAATCTACAGGCTGTGATGGACTGGCAAGAACCCCATTCTCTTAAAGCGGTGCAGCGCTTTATGGGGTTCATTAACTATTATCGCCAGTTCATTCCTCATTTCTCAACTTTGGTAGCTCCCTTGGTAGCCCTCACCAAAAAGGGAGCAAATCCAAAACTGTGGTCTGAGGAGGTCTCCAAGGCCTTCACTTCTATTAAGTCCCATTTTGCTTGTGCACCCATCCTACATTGCCCCGATGTAGATAAGCCGTTTATAATGTATAATGGAGGTGGATGCCTCTTCCGTTGGTGCTGGTGCAATCCTCTTTCAAAAGGATGCTCAAGGTCGGAAGCATCCTTGCTTCTTCTTTTCCAAGACCTTCACACCAGCAGTAGGGTTGAGCGACTTTTACTTTTTTAGGATCGAGTCGGGTTTCGCGACTATCTCAAAAGTCGAGTCGAGTGAAATCGGCCGATTATCGCGAAAAGTCGGGGATCGACCGAAACACGAAACCCAATGCAATTCAATGGCGAAGCATAGTCGGCAGTGAGTGGAGGCCAGGAAAACACCTACAGTGCCCATTTTAATGGCAAAAACATCCATTCTTGGTACTGAAGCTTGTCAATCTTAATTTACCTTATAATAATAGTTAGGCATTGGACATTAAGGGTCATTTGGCTAAAGTTGTGGGGGGTATGGCTGGGTCAAGTATTTAGTGGGCCCAGGAAACATGGACCACGTCACGGCAGAGGAGCAGGGAGAGGTAAGTATTTCAACTTTGCAAGTGCTGTGATCCTGAGCAAGCCGGGGGGGGCCCACTCGTTCGCATTGGCACTGGCACAGAGCCCCTCAAAGTACGGCGGTGTGTTTGCACAGCGAGGGCGCCTCCCACCGGCAGCGACACTTTTGCGTACTATGAGGGGCCCTGTGCCAGTGATGTCACCAATGAGTATTCCCCCCTACCTGATGAAGGAACCTGCACTTTCATCTGCACCTTCCTCTTTGTCCCGGTGTAAGGTGGTATAGTATGCGGGGAACCTCACTTTTAGCAGGGTCAGATTCTGGTTGTGTAGCGTGCAAGGGAAATGTAGCGGTCTGGGTCAATGTACCAGCAGAGTCATCTAGCACTGGCTGGGCAATGGGCAGGATGAGTTGGAAACACAGATATAGGCCCAAATAATAATGTGGGCTAAATGCATTTCAAAATTGGTAACATGACTAACCAGGCTGCATTGCTTTGTTCAGTGGAGGACAACTGTAATGAGAGGCTGACACAGTGAGTAGGCCCAAATCAGTAAGTAGTCTAAATGCAGTTCAAAATTGGTAACAGTAGTAAACAGGCGGCACTGCTTTGTTCAGGGGAGAACAGCAAGGAGCGGCAGACACCGTAAGTAGGCCCCAACCAAACTAGTAGGCCAAATGCAGTGTTATATTAAAAACTACTTAATGAGAGCCTGAAGATCGAAGCTCAGGAAAGGAAACCAGGAGAAAACCTTAGAGCGGCAGACACCGTTAGTTGGCCCCAACCAAACTAGTAGGCCAAATGCAGTGTTATATTAAAAACTACTTAATGAGAGCCTGAAGATTGAAGCTCAGGACAGTAAACCTGGAGAACACATTGGAGCGGCAGACACCGTTTGTAGAACCCAACCAAACTTGTAGCCCCAATGCAATTTTCAAATTCCAGCTGAAAACCTGACAATTGCAGCTCAGCTTTTTTAAGAGGATAGCTGTATTGAGTGGCGCAGACACTGGTAGTAGGCCTTACACCACAAAGTTGGCTCAATGCAGTTTAAAAAAGATTACAGGGGTACACGGGCAGCATTGGTGTGGTCAGCGGAGGATAATTGGCAGGAGGGACAGCAGACAGACTTACTAGGCCTAAAATAAAAAAGTAGGCTCGATGCAGATCTAAATAGGTTCCAAGGGTACACAGGCAGCATTGGCGTGGTCAGTGGAGGACAATTGGCAGGAGGGACCGCAGACAGACTTACTAGGCCTAAAATAAAGAAGTAGGCTCGATGCAGATCTAAATAGGTTCCAGGGGTACACAGGCAGCATTGGCGTGGTCAGTGGAGGACAATTGGCAGGAGGGACAGCAGACAGACTTACTAGGCCTAAAATAAAAAAGTAGGCTCGATGCAGATCTAAATAGGTTCCAGGGGTACACAGGCAGCATTGGCGTGGTCAGTGGAGGACAATTGGCAGGAAGGACCGCAGACAGACTTACTAGGCCTAAAATAAAGAAGTAGGCTCGATGCAGATCTAAATAGGTTCCAGGGGTTCACAGGCAGCATTGGCGTGGTCAGTGGAGGACAATTGGTGGGAGGGACCGCAGACAGACTTACTAGGCCTAAAATAAAGAAGTAGGCTCGATGCAGATCTAAATAGGTTCCAGGGGTACACAGGCAGCATTGGCGTGGTCAGTGGAGGACAATTGGCAGGAGGGACCGCAGATAGACTTATGCAGCGCCCCAGAGTCCTGGTCATTGCAGTAATGTTGCTCTGCCACTAAGGGGAGTGATGTTATGTCTGATTGCACTATAGGAGTTCACCTGACCAGGTATCACAAGCACACATTACACTTCACACTCTGGCCACTAGGGGGAGCAAAAGGCACTATGTATTAGGCCACTCCTCACACTGGTAAAACTAGGGGTCGGATAGGAAGTTAGAACAGAACGCAGCCTGGGAGAGCTCCAGAGAGGACCTGTCAGGGGTGGGTTCCTGGCAGGTACCTAGCAGAAAGAGTAGAAAGTGACGGAGTCGCGCCTGCACTACCTTGCGGCGGCATCCTAAGAAAGGACATGAAGAGAAGGGTATTGTGAAGAAGTGAGAAACGAGATCAAAGCACAAAGGAGAGCCAGTAGGAGTCGTGCCCCGAGAACGGCAACATCCTACTGAGGCGCGTAGCCGGTGACAGGAACAGCGAGGAAGTAACTGACTCCAAGCACTACTTCAAATACTGTAGGACAGTTGATTATAGGTTGGCTGTCTAAAATACATCACCTAAGAAGACATAGGGGCAAGCATGGAGAGGGGCGTCTCTAGGGTCCCAGAACAGCTCCGAGCCTTACCATCAAACGGGTGCGTCCTATCCAGATAAACTTGGGGGACAAAGAGAGAGAGAGAGAAAGAACGAACACGAAAGTTGTAAGGACTATCCCGAATGGTCAGCAGGGAAGAACTATAACACACAAGCGCTAGTGGTAGGCACTGATTTCCACCTGCAAAGAGAACTCTGGATGTGCCTTCGGACCGGCCGGTCTCAGACAGCCCAGTTAGCAGTGCTCTGGATTGAGGATCCCGGAGTCTTCAGTAACAGGTAAAGAGACTGCAACCCTGTGTCCTCGTTATTAACTGCGCCTCACACCATCGCCACCTACACTACTGGGAAGCCCTGGGTATATACTTCACCTGTGGGAAGGTATACCATCTAGCTGCCATCACATCACCCCAGTGAACCCCAAGCAGCGGCGGTCACCCTGACCGAATACCACAGGTGGCGTCATGAAACTTTAACCGACTTTCATCACCCATTTCATTGGACGCCCCTTAACAGGGTCACGGACAGGGTCCAGCCACCGTGACAACCCTAGAACTGAGACAGAGAGGACCGATACTGAGTAACCCGCGGCCCTGTATCTGGGAGCGCTCCACTTACTAGGCCTGAAATAAAAAAGTAGGCTCGATGCAGCTCTAAATAGGTTCCAGGGGTACACAGGCAGCATTGGCATGGTCAGTGGATCACAATTGGCAGGAGGGACCGCAGACAGACTTACTAGGCCTAAAATAAAAAAGTTGGCTCAATGCAGATCTAAATAGGTTCCAGGGGTACACAGGCAGCATTGGCATGGTCAGTGGATCACAATTGGCAGGAGGGACCGCAGACAGACTTACTAGGCCTAAAATAAAAAAGTTGGCTCGATGCAGATCTAAATAGGTTCCAGGGGTACACAGGCAGCATTGGCGTGGTCAGTGGAGAACAATTGGCAGGAAGGACCGCAGACAGACTTACTAGGCCTAAAATAAAAAAGTTGGCTCGATCCAAATCTAAATAGGTTCCAGGGGTACACAAGCAGCATTGGCATGGTCAGTGGAGGACAATTGGCAGGAGGGATCGCAGACAGACTTACTAGGCCTAAAATAAAAAAGTTGGCTCAATGCAGATCTAAATAGGTTCCAGGGGTACACAGGCAGCATTGGCGTGGTCAGTGGAGAACAATTGGCAGGAAGGACCGCAGACAGACTTACTAGGCCTAAAATAAAAAAGTTGGCTCGATGCAGATCTAAATAGGTTCCAGGGGTACACAGGCAGCATTGGTGTGGTCAGTGGAGGACAATTGGAAGGAGTGTCTGACACAGGTAGTAGTCCAAAATAATAAGTAGATTTTAATGTCTGGCAAAAAAACAAATTAACAAATAAAAGGTGGCATACCTAGGTACATGGGTGGGCTCCTCTGCTGGCTTGCAGACAGTGGTATTTGGTGCAAAGTATTATTTGGTGTAAATGTAGGACAGGGCCCCTGAATATTTTTGCTAGCATCATATATGTCAAGAAATTGGAATTGGCAGTGCCATTGAAGGATTTAACCGCATAGACTAAACAGTGGTGGAGCAGTGAGAGATAATTTTGCAAGTGGTAGAGCATTGTTTGAGCTTGGGGAGGAGACACTCTCTTGTGGCCGGCGGTAGTGGCCCAGGGCCCCTCATGTTACAATGGTGTGTCTGATGTTGGGTGCGCACCACCACTGCCAGAGACACTTCATTGTACTATAAGGGAGCCTGTGCCAATGCCGTCGCCCAAAAGTGGGCACACCCACCTCTTCAGACAATTGGCACTCTCATGGGTGCTTGCGCCAAGTGGTGACCACGGCCCCATGGGGGGAGTCAGCCCATTTAGGGAGGTGTAAAAATGTCGTATGCTGGACATACAGCAGCTGCAAATGGAGAAATTGGAACACTCAGTAAGACCAGTCCAAAAGCAAGACCTTTTTACAGGAAAGCTAGGTGTCAGCCCGGAAAGGTGGGGCAAAATAATTAGAAATCCATGATTGGTTCATTTTAATGAAGGTTAGATCATCAACATTTTGGGTTGCCAGATGACTCCTTTCGGTCAGTATTGAACCAGCAGCACTGAATACTCTTTCTGATAGCACACTAGCTGCTGGGCAAGCAAGCTCCTCCAATGCATAATCGGCCAATTCAGGCCAGGTGTCTATTTTGGATGCCCAGTAATCAAATGGGAATGACGGGTGAGGGAGAACATCGATAAGGGAGGAAAAATAGTAACCATACTGGACAAGTGTTGTCTCCTGTCACTTTGAATTGATGCTGCAGTACCTGTCCTGTCTGCGGTGATTGCGAAATCACTCCACAACCTGGTCAGAAAACCCCTCTGTCCAACGCCACTTCTGATTTGCGCACCTCTAGCACCTCTGCCCTGTTGCCCCCTGCAACTCGTGTGAGAACCATCAGCGCCACTGTGTGCTGGGAATGCCTGAACCAAACGGTCTACAAGAGTTGCTTGTTTGGTAGCCAATATTTGCTCAAGGTTCTCATGTGGCATGATATTTTGCAATTTCCCTTTGTAGCGTGGATGCAGGAGGCAGACCAACCAGTAATCATGATCGGTAGGGTTGAGCGAAACGGATCGGTCATTTTCATAAGTCGCCGACTTTTGGCAAAGTCGGGTTTCATGAAACCTGACCCGATCCCTGTGTGGGGTCAGCCACACGGTCGGCGACCTTCGCGCCAAAGTCCCGTTTAATATGACACGTTCAGCGCCATTTCTCAGCCAATGAAGGAGGACGCAGAGTGTGGGCAGCGTGATGACATAGTTCTCGGTCCCCACCATCTTAGAGAAGGGCATGGCAGTGATTGGCTTGCTTTCTGCGGCGTCACAGGGGCTGTAAAGGGGCGTGCACGCCGACCGCCATCTTAGTGCTGCTGATCTGAGCATAGGGAGAGGTTGCTGCCGCTTCGTCAGAAGCAGGGATAGCGTTAGGCAGGGAATATAAACCCCCAAACCGCTTGTGCTGTAGCGATTTCCACTGTCCAACACCACCTTTTCCTTGCAGGGACAGTGGAGGCTAGATTTCTGTGCATCAGCTCTGTAGCTTATAAGGCTGCCTTATAAGGCTCCCTGATAGCTACATTGCTGTGTGTACGCCGCTGCGCAAACCAACTGCTTTTTTCAAAGCACAAATCCTGTTGTTCCTTCCTTTCTGCACAGCTATCTTGTTTGTTTGTCCATACTTTTGTGTGCAGCAGTCCTTTTTATTGCTGCCTGCCATACTTTTGTGAAATTACTGTAGGGAGATAGTAATTGTAGTACAGTCCCATATATATATATATATATATATATATATATATATATATATCTTCAAGCCACTTTCTGCCCCTGAAACTGTGTACTGTGAAACAGTGGGCCTGTATTTTTCTGCACTGTCCCACACCTAAAAAGGGAGATTTATATTGCCAATTAGTGCATCTGTGCCTGTCCAGTCTGTTGTATCTGTCAGTCATTTTCTGCCACAGAAACAATACTGTAAAACAGTGGGCCAGATTTATTCACTAGTCTCCCATAAAAAAAAAGAAGGGGAGATTAATATTGGCAAATCTGTGCATCTGTGCCAGTCCAGTCTGTGTTATCTGTCAGTCATTTTCTGCCACAGAAACTATACTGTAAAACAGTGGGCCAGATTTATTCACTAGTCTTCCATATAAAAACAAAAAGGGGAGATTAATATTGGCAAATCTGTGCATCTGTGCCAGTCCAGTCTGTGGTATCTGTCTGTCATTTTCTGCCACAGAAACAATACTGTAAAACAGTGGGCCAGATTTATTCACTAATCTCCCATAAAAAAAAGAAGGGGAGATTAATATTGGCAAATCTGTGCATCTGTGCCAGTCCAGTCTGTGTTATCTGTCGGTTACTGTCTGCCACATAAACTATACTGTAAAACAGTGGGCCAGATTTATTCACTAGTCTCCCATAAGAAAAAAAAGAAGGGGAGATTAATATTGGCAAATCTGTGCATCTGTGCCAGTCCAGTCTGTGGTATCTGTCTGTCATTTTCTGCCACAGAAACAATACTGTAAAACAGTGGGCCAGATTTATTCACTAGTCTTCCATATAAAAACAAAAAGGGGAGATTAATATTGGCAAGTCTGTGCATCTGTGCCAGTCCAGTCTGTGGTATCTGTCAGTCATTTTCTGCCACAGAAACTATACTGTAAAACAGTGGGCCAGATTTATTCACTAGTCTCCCATAAAAAAAGAAGGGGAGAATAATATTGGCAAATCTGTGCATCTGTGCCAGTCCAGTCTGTGGTATCTGTCAGTTATTTTCTGCCACATAAACTATACTGTAAAACAGTGGGCCAGATTTATTCGCTGGTCTCCCATAAGAAAAAAAGAAGGGGAGATTAATATTTGCAAATCTGTGCATCTGTGCCAGTCCAGTCTGTGGTATCTTTCATTTTCTGCCTCAGAAACTATACTGTAAAACAGTGGGTCAGATTTACTCGCTAGTCTTCCATATAAAAACAAAAAGGGGAGATTAATATTGGCAAATCTGTGCATCTGTGCCAGTCCAGTCTGTGTTATCTGTCAGTCATTTTCTGCCACAGAAACTATACTGTAAAACAGTGGGCCAGATTTATTCACTAGTCTCCCATAAAAAAAAAGAAGGGTAGATTAACATTGGCAAATCTGTGCATGTGTGCCAGTCCAGTCTGTGTTATCTGTCAGTCATTTTCTGCCACAGAAACTATACTGTAAAACAGTGGGCCATATTTATTCACTAGTCTCCCATAAAAAAAAGAAGGGGAGATTAATATTGGCAAATCTGTGGATCTGTGCCAGTCCAGTCTGTGGTATCTGTCTGTCATTTTCTGCCACAGAAACAATACTGTAAAACAGTGGGCCAGATTTATTCGCTAGTCTTCCATATAAAAACAAAAAGGGGAGATTAATATTGGCAAATCTGTGCATCTGTGCCAGTCCAGTCTGTGTTATCTGTCAGTCATTTTCTGCCACAGAAACTATACTGTAAAACAGTCTGCCATATTTATTCACTAGTTTCCCATAAAAAAAAAGAAGGGGAGAGTAATATTGGCAAACCTGCGCATCTGCGCCAGTCCAGTCTGTGGTATCTGTCAGTTATTTTCTGCCACAGAAAATATACTGTAATACAGTGGGCCAGATTTATTCACTAGTCTTCCATATAAAAAAAAAGAAGGGGAGATTTTTATTTCCAGTGTGTGCATCTGCATCAGTTCTGTTAGTGGCATATCTGTCAGCCACTGTCTGTCACTGAAGCTGTGTACTGTAATACAGTAGGCCTGATTTTCCCTGCAGTCTCACACACCTATAAAGGGAGATTTAAATTCACAACAAGTTTTCGTCCACCTTGTAACTGGTTTTACAGTGCCAAATACCGTTTTTTAGTTTGGTTACGTATTTCCAAGAATGAGGAAATCTGGTGGAAGAGGTCGTGGCCGTGGGCGGTCATTGCCAGCTGGTAATGATGGTAGTGGTGGTGGAGCATCAGGTGGTCGTGGGAAAAGCAATATAGCACCTAAGTCTCGAGTTGTTCAGCCACCGTCATCGTCTGGCTACACAAGGCCTCGAACGCTCCCTTTTCTGGGAGTAGGAAAACCTCTTAAAAAGCCGGAGCAGCAGGAACAAGTTTTGGCTTTCCTTGCTGACTCTGCCTCTAGCTCCTTTGCCTCCTCTTCGGAAAGTGCAAAATGTAAAAGCAGCGTCCCTGTTCCCGGTCAGGGACAAGTCGCTTCCTTGCATTCTTCACCCAGAACAACAGAGAAGGATGCGTCAGGCGACACAACGGGTTAGTCCATGGAGCTCTTTACACATACAGTTCCTGGGTTAACAGGCCATGCCCATTACAAGATGAATCGGACATGGAGTGCACAGATGCACAGCCACAGCCAGATTATTATGCTGTTCCTTTGACTCAGATCACAACATTGCCCTCGCCGTGTACTGATCCAGAATCTGACCCTGATGAGACTATGGAGCCCCGTCACAAATGCTATAGCACCGGCTTACACGGTGACACAGTTGTTGTCCCCGATTGGCAGCCATTGGGGGAACAGGGTGCAGCCGGCAGTAGCTCTGAAGCAGAGGAGGAGCCGCAGCAGGCATCAACATCACAACAGGTTCCATCTGGCAGGCCCGTATCTGGCCAAAAACGTGTGGCAAAACCAAAAACAGTTGTAGGACAGCATGGCCATCCAGTTAAAGTAGCTCAGTGTGCAATGCCTGAAAAGGTGTCCGATAGTAGGAAGAGTGCAGTCTGGCATTTTTTTAACCAAGA
Source organism: Ranitomeya imitator (assembly GCF_032444005.1). NCBI lineage: Eukaryota > Metazoa > Chordata > Amphibia > Anura > Dendrobatidae > Ranitomeya > Ranitomeya imitator. Next base: position 460,615,058 of record NC_091287.1, on the reverse strand, counting down.
TCCAAATGATCAGTGCAAAGTCATCTGTAAGAAATGCTCAAGGACCTTCAGCAGAGGTCAGAATGTTAAAAATCTAAATACAAGTTGCATGCGTAGACATTTAACCACCATGCACTTGCAAGCCTGGACTAACTGCCAAACGTCCCTTAACGTTGTTGCACCCTCTCACAATGAAGCTAGTCAGCAACGCTACATCCCTTCCCTCACTGTAAGCCTACCGTTTACCACACCACCTGCAGCAAATGTGGAGGTTTTGTTGCAAGGCCAAAGCAGTCAGGGAATCACCAGGTTCTTGATAGGAAACACTGTATGAAGGCCAACAGCAAGAATACCATCACCAACCATCTCTCAGCCTGCCATGTCCACCGGCACCCCCGCTAGTTCCACCATATGCAGCTCTCCAGTCCAGCTCACCCTACAAGAGACTCTCATTAGGAAAAGGAAGTATTCATCCTCTCATCCACGTACACAGGGTTTGAACGCCCACATTGCTAGACTAATCTCATTAGAGATGATGCCCTACCGGTTAGTTGAAAGCGAAGCTTTCAAAGCCCTGATGGACTACGCTGTACCACGCTACGAGCAACCCAGTCGACACTTCTTTTCGAGAAAAGCCATCCCAGCCCTCCACCAGCATGTAAAAGACCGCATTGTCCATGCACTCAGGCAATCTGTGAGTAGAAAGGTGCACCTGACAACAGATGCATGGACCAATAGGCATGGCCAGGGGCGTTATGTGTCCATCACGGCACACTGGGTTAATGTGGTGGATGCAGGGTCCACAGGGGACAGCAATATTGGGACAGTTCTGCCTAGCCCACGGTCTATGAAAAGAAGGAGACACAAAAGCGCAAATAGGGTCTTATCAAACGTTACACAAAGTTGCCCACCAAGAGAACTACTCACCTGGTGAGATTGAAGGAAGGACTTATATTAATGGTGGCTGCTGCAGATCCACAGGTCAGTGCAGGACCTGATTGAAGCACACACTTAGATAGGAGAAAAAAAGATCATCCCCACACTGCCGCAAGAAGAATTTCAAAAATTGTAGAGGTTTCAACGTGGTTTATTCTACGCGTTTCAGGGTTCAGATGACCCCTTCATCAGGACGTACCACAAATATTGTACAAGAGTCATAGGTATACAGGGTTTAAGTACACGTCAGCATTTGGAAGCGACGCCCAATGGATCAGATAACACCCAGTGTCAGAGTTCAGGCTCATCAGGATGTTCACATAACAAGATTAAAAATCATCAGGGAAATACAAATTGATATTTTACACATTTAGCCTTATTTTTGTTTATAAGATAACAAAAATTGAAAAGAGAGAGAGAGAAAAAAAAAAGAGAAGCACGGTCTCACAAAGTGGAACCGAACTCACATCGGAAAAAAATGAAACATTCAGAGGTGAAGGCATTTATTTTGAGCTACTGAGCTGGAAGGATAGACTCTTGGAGAACATAGGTTGCCAGTGTTGAGGCACCATCAAAAGAGGAAGCTTCTTCCAGGAGCTCCTGATCTCCAGCCTGGAAATCAACATCCATCGGCCACACTGCTGCTGTAAATCATCTTGTCTTACCATCTAAGCCTCCATGAGAGTGTGCTGCATCTGGTGGACCACAAGAAAATAGCTTTTACAGAGTGTGAAGGGATCTCTGGAGCCTGAGCCTCGAGGCCTGGTAGGGTTGAGCGACCTTGACCTTTTTAGAGTCGAGTCGTGTTTCGCGAAACCCGACTATCTTAGAAGTCGAGTCGAGTGGAATCGGCCAATTATGGCGAAAAGTCGGGTATCGCCCGAAACACGAAACCCAATGCAAGTCAATGGGGGAGCATAGTCGGCTAAATTACGATTGACAAGCTTCTGTAACAAGAATGGATGTTTTTGCCATTAAAATGGGCAGTGTAGGTGTTTTCCTGGCCTCCACTCACTGCCGACTATGCTCCCCCATTGACTTGCATTGGGTTTCGTGTTTCGGGCGATACCCGACTTTTCGCCATAATTGGCCGATTCCACTCGACTCGACTTCTAAGATAGTCGGGTTTCGCGAAACACGACTCGACTAATTGGAAGGCATTTTAAATTGGGGGTCATTTGGCTAAAGTTGTGGGAGGTAGGGCTGGTTCAAGTAATTAGTGGGCCCAGTAAATCTGGACCACGTCACGGCAGTGGAGCAGGGAGAGGTAAGTATTTCAACTTTGCAAGTGCTGTGATCCTGAGCAAGCAGGGGGGGCCCACTCGTTGGCATTGGCACTGGCACAGGGCCCCTCAAAGTACAGCGGTGTGTTTGCACGGCGGGGGCGCCTCCCACCGGCAGCAACACTTTTGCGTTCTATGACAGGCCCTGTGCCAGTGACGTCGCCAACTAGTATTCCTCCCCCCACCTGATGAAGGAACCTGCACTTTCATCTGCACCTTCCTCTTTGTCCCCGTGTAAGGTGGTATGGTATGCGGGAAGAGGAACCTGACTTTCAGCAGGGTCACAATCTTGCTGTGTAGCGTGCATGGGGAATTTTGCGTTATGGGTCAATGTACCAGCAGACTCATCTATCACTGGCTGGGCAATGGGCGGGATGAGGAGGAAACACAGATATAGGCCCAAAGAATAAAGTTGGCTAAATGCAGTTCAAAATTGGTAACACAGGACTAACCAGGGGGCATTGCAGTGGAGGACAACTGGAATGAGAGGCTGACACAGAGAGTAGGCCCAAATCAGTAAGTAGTCGAAATGCAGTTCAAAATTGGCAACCGTAGTAAACAGGCGGCACAGCTTTGTTAAGTGCAGGAGAACAGCAAGGAGTGGCAGACACCGATAGTAGGCCCCAACCCAACCAGTAGGCCAAATGCAGTCTAACATTAACAACTACTTAACGAGAGCCTGAAAATGGAATTTCAGGACAGGAAACCAGGAGAACAGCAAGGACTGATAGTAGACACCGATAGTAGGCCCCAAACCAACTAGTACGCCAAATGCAGTTGTTCCATTTAACCACAATTTAATGAGAGCCTGAAGACAGAAGTTCAGGAAAGGCAACCTGGAGAACACCTTGGAGTGTAACACACCATCTCTCTACACCCCATACCCAATTTGTAGGCCTAATGCAGTGTAGTTTCCAACAACTACTAAACGAGAGCCGGAAGATCGAAGCTCAGGAAAGGCAAGCTGGAGAACACCTTCGATTGGAACACACCATCTCTCTACACCCCATACCCAATTTGTAGGCCTAATGCAGTGTAGTTTCCAACAACTACTAAACGAGAGCATGAAGATCGAAGCATTGGCGAGGAAACCTGGGGAACACCTTGGAGTGGAACACACCATCTCTCTACACCCCATACCCAATTTGTAGGCCTAATGCAGCGTAGTTTCCAACAACTACTAAACGAGAGCCGGAAGATCGAAGCTCAGGAAAGGCAACCTGGAGAACACCTTGGAGTGGAACACACCATCTCTCTACACCCCATACCCAATTTGTAGGCCTAATGCAGCGTAGTTTCCAACAACTACTAAACGAGAGCATGAAGATCGAAGCAATGGAGAGGAAACCTGGGGAACACCTTGGAGTGGAACACACCATCTCTCTACACCCCATACCCAATTTGTAGGCCTAATGCAGTGTAGTTTCCAACAACTACTAAACGAGAGCATGAAGATCGAAGCATTGGCGAGGAAACCTGGGGAACACCTTGGAGTGGAACACACCATCTCTCTACACCCCATACCCAATTTGTAGGCCTAATGCAGTGTAGTTTCCAAGAACTACTAAACGAGAGCCGGAAGATCGAAGCTCAGGAAAGGCAACCTGGAGAACACCTTGGAGTGGAACACACCATCTCTCTACACCCCATACCCAATTTGTAGGCCTAATGCAGCGTAGTTTCCAACAACTACTAAACGAGAGCATGAAGATCGAAGCAATGGAGAGGAAACCTGGGGAACACCTTGGAGTGGAACACACCATCTCTCTACACCCCATACCCAATTTGTAGGCCTAATGCAGTGTAGTTTTCTAAAACTACTAAACGAGAGTCGGAAGACCGAAGCAATGTGGACGAAACCTGGGGAACACCTTGGAGTGGAACACACCATCTCTCTACACCCCATACCCAATTTGTAGGCCTAATGCAGTGTAGTTTCCAACAACTACTAAACGAGAGCCGGAAGATCGAAGCATTGGCGAGGAAACCTGGGGAACACCTTGGAGTGGAACACACCATCTCTCTACACCCCATACCCAATTTGTAGGCCTAATGCAGCGTAGTTTCCAACAACTACTAAACGAGAGCCGGAAGATCGAAGCTCAGGAAAGGCAACCTGGAGAACACCTTGGAGTGGAACACACCATCTTTCTACACCCCATACCCAATTTGTAGGGCTAATGCAGCGTAGTTTCCAACAACTACTAAACGAGAGTCGGAAGATCGAAGCTCAGGAAAGGCAACCTGGAGAACACCTTGGAGTGGAACACACCATCTCTCTACACCCCATACCCAATTTGTAGGCCTAATGCAGTGTAGTTTCCAAGAACTACTAAACGAGAGCCGGAAGATCGAAGCTCAGGAAAGGCAACCTGGAGAACACCTTGGAGTGGAACACACCATCTCTCTACACCCCATACCCAATTTGTAGGCCTAATGCAGCGTAGTTTCCAACAACTACTAAACGAGAGCATGAAGATCGAAGCAATGGAGAGGAAACCTGGGGAACACCTTGGAGTGGAACACACCATCTCTCTACACCCCATACCCAATTTGTAGGCCTAATGCAGTGTAGTTTCCAAGAACTACTAAACGAGAGCCGGAAGATCGAAGCTCAGGAAAGGCAACCTGGAGAACACCTTGGAGTGGAACACACCATCTCTCTACACCCCATACCCAATTTGTAGGCCTAATGCAGTGTAGTTTCCAACAACTACTAAACGAGAGCCGGAAGATCGAAGCTCAGGAAAGACAACCTGGAGAACACCTTGGAGTGGAACACACCATCTCTCTACACCCCATACCCAATTTGTAGGCCTAATGCAGTGTAGTTTCCAAGAACTACTAAACGAGAGCCGGAAGATCGAAGCTCAGGAAAGGCAACCTGGAGAACACCTTGGAGTGGAACACACCATCTCTCTACACCCCATACCCAATTTGTAAGCCTAATGCAGTGTAGTTTCCAACAACTACTAAACGAGAGCCGGAAGATCGAAGCTCAGGAAAGGCAACCTGGAGAACACCTTGGAGTGGAACACACCATCTCTCTACACCCCATACCCAATTTGTAGGCCTAATGCAGTGTAGTTTCCAACAACTACTAAACGAGAGCCGGAAGATCGAAGCTCAGGAAAGGCAACTTGGAGAACACTTTGGAGTGGAACACACCATCTCTCTACACCCCATACCCAATTTGTAGGCCTAATGCAGTGTAGTTTCCAAGAACTACTAAACGAGAGCCGGAAGATCGAAGCTCAGGAAAGGCATCCTGGAGAACACCTTGGAGTGGAACACACCATCTCTCTACACCCCATACCCAATTTGTAGGCCTAATGCAGCGTAGTTTCCAACAACTACTAAACGAGAGCCGGAAGATCGAAACTCAGGAAAGGCAACCTGGAGAACACCTTGGAGTGGAACACACCATCTCTCTACACCCCATACCCAATTTGTAGGCCTAATGCAGTGTAGTTTCCAAGAACTACTAAACGAGAGCATGAAGATCGAAGCAATGGAGAGGAAACCTGGGGAACACCTTGGAGTGGAACACACCATCTCTCTACACCCCATACCCAATTTTTAGGCATAATGCAGTGTAGTTTCCAAGAACTACTAAACGAGAGCCGGAAGATCGAAGCTCAGGAAAGGCAACCTGGAGAACACCTTGGAGTGGAACACACCATCTCTCTACACCCCATACCCAATTTGTAGGCCTAATGCATTGTAGTTTCCAACAACTACTAAAGGAGAGCCCGAAGATCGAAGCTTAGGAAAGGCAACCTGGAGAACACCTTGGAGTGGAACACAACATCTCTCTACACCCCATACCCAATTTGTAGGCCTAATGCAGCGTAGTTTCCAACAACTACTAAACGAGAGCCGGAAGATCGAAGCTCAGGAAAGGCAACCTGGAGAACACCTTGGAGTGGAACACACCATCTCTCTACACCCCATACCCAATTTGTAGGCCTAATGCAGCGTAGTTTCCAACAACTACTAAACGAGAGCATGAAGATCGAAGCAATGGAGAGGAAACCTGGGGAACACCTTGGAGTGGAACACATCATCTCTCTACACCCTATACCCAATTTGTAGGCCTAATGCAGTGTAGTTTTCTACAACTACTAAACGAGAGTCGGAAGACCGAAGCAATGTGGGCGAAACCTGGGGAACACCTTGGAGTGGAACACACCATCTCTCTACACCCCATACCCAATTTGTAGGCCTAATGCAGTGTAGTTTCCAACAACTACTAAACGAGAGCATGAAGATCGAAGCATTGGCGAGGAAACCTGGGGAACACCTTGGAGTGGAACACACCATCTCTCTACACCCCATACCCAATTTGTAGGCCTAATGCAGCATAGTTTCCAACAACTACTAAACGAGAGCCGGAAGATCGAAGCTCAGGAAAGGCAACCTGGAGAACACCTTGGAGTGGAACACACTATCTCTCTACACCCCATACCCAATTTGTAGGCCTAATGCAGCGTAGTTTCCAACAACTACTAAACGAGAGCCGGAAGATCGAAGCTCAGGAAAGGCAACCTGGAGAAAACCTTGGAGTGGAACACACCATCTCTCTACACCCCATACCCAATTTGTAGGCCTAATGCAGTGTAGTTTTCAACAACTACTAAACGAGAGCCGGAAGATCGAAGCTCAGGAAAGGCAACCTGGAGAACACCTTGGAGTGGAACACACCATCTCTCTACACCCCATACCCAATTTGTAGGCCTAATGCAGCGTAGTTTCCAACAACTACTAAACGAGAGCATGAAGATCGAAGCAATGGAGAGGAAACCTGGGGAACACCTTGGAGTGGAACACATCATCTCTCTACACCCCATACCCAATTTGTAGGCCTAATGCAGTGTAGTTTTCTACAACTACTAAACGAGAGTCGGAAGACCGAAGCAATGTGGACGAAACCTGGGGAACACCTTGGAGTGGAACACACCATCTCTCTACACCCCATACCCAATTTGTAGGCCTAATGCAGTGTAGTTTCCAACAACTACTAAACGAGAGCATGAAGATCGAAGCATTGGCGAGGAAACCTGGGGAACACCTTGGAGTGGAACACACCATCTCTCTACACCCCATACCCAATTTGTAGGCCTAATGCAGTGTAGTTTTCAACAACTACTAAACGAGAGCCGGAAGATCGAAGCTCAGGAAAGGCAACCTGGAGAACACCTTGGAGTGGAACACACCATCTCTCTACACCCCATACCCAATTTGTAGGCCTAATGCAGTGTAGTTTCGAAGAACTACTAAACGAGAGCCGGAAGATCGAAGCTCAGGAAAGGCAACCTGGAGAACACCTTGGAGTGTAACACACCATCTCTCTACACCCCATACCCAATTTGTAGGCCTAATGCAGCGTAGTTTCCAACAACTACTAAACGAGAGCCGGAAGATCGAAGCTCAGGAAAGGCAACCTGGAGAACACCTTGGAGTGGAACACACCATCTCTCTACACCCCATACCCAATTTGTAGGCCTAATGCAGCGTAGTTTCCAACAACTACTAAAGGAGAGCCGGAAGATCGAAGCTCAGGAAAGGCAACCTGGAGAACACCTTGGAGTGGAACACACCATCTCTCTACACCCCATACCCAATTTGTAGGCCTAATGCAGCGTAGTTTCCAATGACTACTAAACGAGAGCATGAAGATCGAAGCAATGGAGAGGAAACCTGGGGAACACCTTGGAGTGGAACACACCATCTCTCTACACCCCATACCCAATTTGTAGGCCTAATGCAGTGTAGTTTCCAACAACTACTAAACGAGAGCATTAAGATCGAAGCAATGGCGAGGAAACATGGGGCACACCTTGGGGAGGCAGACACCGTTAGTAGGCCCTACCAAAGTTGTACCCCCAATGCAGTTTTAAAATTCCTAGAGGCTGAAAACAAGACTATTGACGCTCAGTTTTTTTCAAAGGAACACAGTTGAATTGAGTGGCGCAGACAGACACAGGTAGTAGGACTTAAACCAAAAATGTGGCTCGCTGCAGCTTAAAAAAGTTACAGGGGTACACAAGCAGCAGTGCTCTGGGCACTGGAGGACAATTTCAATAGTGGACCGCAGACAGACTTTGTACGCCTACTATTAAAAAAAGTATGCTCTATGCAATTAAAAATAGGTTCCAGGGGTCCACGGGCAGCAGTGGTGTGGTCAGTGGACGAGTATTGGAAGGAGGGACCGCAGACAGGCGTAGTAGGCCTAACATAACAAAATTAGGCTGTAGACACTGTAAAATTGGTTCCAGGGGAACACGGGCAGCAGTGGTGTGATCAGCGGAGGAAAATTGGAATTAGGGACCGCAGACAGACTTTGTAGGCTGTCCCCTGTGGACCATGCATCCAACACATTAACCCAGTGCGCCGTAATGGACACGTAACTTTTGGTGGACATGCCTACTGGTCCATGCGTGTCTTGTCAGGTGCACCGTTCTACTGTTTGATTGCCTGAGTGCTATGACAATGCAGACTTTTTCATGCCGGTGGAGGGCTGGGATGGCTTTTCTCGCAAAAGAAATGTCGACTGGGTAGCTTCAACCGTTGCACAGCGTAGTTCATCTGGGCTTTCTAAATATAAAACAAAGAAAAAAAGGAGGCTACATGCACTTTCAGCTGGGTTCCAGGGGTACACGGCCTGCATTGGTCTGGTCAGTGGAGAACTATTGGAAGGAAGGACCGCAGACACGCTACGAAGGCCTAACATAATAACAGATGGCTGTAGGCAATTTTAAATTGGTTCCAGGGGTACACGGGCAGCAGTGGTGTGGTCAGTGGAGGCCTAGTGGAAGGAGTGACCGCAGACAGGCATCGAAGGCCTAACATAATAACACATGGCTGTTGGCAATTTTAAATTGGTTCCAGGGGAACACGGGCAGCAGTGGCCTGGTCAGTGTAGTAGTAGTAGAAAGAACGGACCACAGACAGGCATCGAAGGCCTAAAATAAAAAAATTGGGCTGGCTGTAGGCAATTTTAAATTGGTTCCAGGGGTACACGGGCAGCAGTGGTGTGGTCAGTGGAGGCCTAGTGGAAGGAGTGACCGCAGACAGGCATCGAAGGCCTAACATAATAACACATGGCTGTAGGCAATTTAAAATTGGTTCCGTGGGTACACGGGCAGCAGTGGTGTGGTCAGTGGAGGCCTAGTGGAAGGAGTGATCGCAAACAGGCATCGAAGGCCTAACATAATAACACATGGCTGTAGGCAATTTTAAATTGTTTCCAGGGGAACACGGGCAGCAGTGGCCTGGTCAGTGTAGTAGTAGTAGAAAGAACGGACCGCAGACAGGCATCGAAGGCCTAAAATAAAAAAATTGGGCTGGCTGTAGGCAATTTTAAATTGGTTCCAGGGGTACACGGGCAGCAGTGGTGTGGTCAGTGGAGGCCTAGTGGAAGGAGTGACCGCAGACAGGCATCGAAGGCCTAACATAATAACACATGGCTGTAGGCAATTTTAAATTGGTTCCGTGGGTACACGGGCAGCAGTGGTGTGGTTAGTGGAGGCCTAGTGGAAGGAGTGACCGCAAACAGGCATCGAAGGCCTAACATAATAACACATGGCTGTAGGCAATTTTAAATTGGTTCCAGGGGAACACGGGCAGCAGTGACCTGGTCAGTGTAGTAGTAGTAGAAAGAACGGACCGCAGACAGGCATCGAAGGCCTAAAATAAAAAAATTGGGCTGGCTGTAGGCAATTTTAAATTGGTTCCAGGGGTACACGGGTAGCAGTGGTGTGGTCAGTGGAGGCCTAGTGGAAGGAGTGACCGCAGACAAGCATCGAAGGCCTAACATAATAACACATGGCTGTTGGAAATTTTCAATTGGTTCCAGGGGAACACGGGCAGCAGTGGCCTGGTCAGTGTAGTAGTAGTAGAAAGAACGGACCGCAGACAGGCATCGAAGGCCTAAAATAAAAAAAATTGGGCTGGCTGTAGGCAATTTTAAATTGGTTCCAGGGGTACACGGGCAGCAGTGGTGTGGTCAGTGGAGGCCTAGTGGAAGGAGTGACTGCAGACAGGCATCGAAGGCCTAACATAATAACACATGGCTATAGGCAATTTAAAATTGGTTCCAGGGGTACACGGACAGCAGTGGTGTGGTCTGTGGAGGCCTAGTGGAAGGAGTGACCGCAGACAGGCATTGAAGGCCTAACATAATAACACATGGCTGTAGGCAATTTTAAATTGGTTCCGTGGGTACACGGGCAGCAGTGGTGTGGTCAGTGGAGGCCTAGTGGAAGGAGGGACTGCAGACAGGCTTCGAAGGCCTAACATAAAAAAATAGGGCTGTTGGCAATTTAAAATTGGTTCCAGTGGTACAAGGGCAGCAGTACAATGGTCAGGGGAGGCCTAGTAGAAGGAGGGACCGCAGACAGGCTTCGAAGGCCTAACAAAAAAATAGGGCTGTTGGCAATTTAAAATTGGTTCCAGGGGTACACGGGCAGCAGTGCAATGGTCAGTGGAGGCCTAGTGGAAGGAGGGACCGCAGACAGGCTTCGAAGGCCTAACATAACAAAAATGTCAATACAATGGTATTGTCAGTGCCAGGCATTGAAGGATGTCAGCGCATAGACTAAACATTGGTGGAGCTGTGAGAGATAATTTTGCAAGTGGTAGAGCACTGTTTGAGCTGGGGGGGGGGGAACTGTCTTGTGGCCGGCGGTACAGGCCCAGGGCCCCTCATATTACAACGGTGTGTCTGACGTTGGGTGCGCACCACCACCGCCAGAGACACTTTATTGTACTATGAGGGACCCAGTGGCAGTGCCGTCGACCAAAAGTGGGCACACCCACCTCTTCAGACAAACAGCACTCTCACGGGTGCTGGCGCCAAGTGGCGATACCACGGCCCCGTGTGGGGAGTTTTGCCATTTAGTGAGGTGTAAACATGTCGTATGCTGGACAATCAGGTGCAGAAAATTACGAGATTGGAAAAGTCATTCAGAATAGTCCACAGGCAAGACCTTTTCATAGGAAATCTAGGTTTCAGCCGGGCAAGGTGGGGCAAAAGATTTCGAAATCCAGTTGTGGTTAATTTTAATGAAGGTTAGATCATCTACATTTTGGGTAGCCAGACGAGTCCTTTTTTCTGTTAGTATTGAACCTGCAGCACTGAATACTCTTTCTGATAGGACACTAGCTGCCGGGCAAGCAAGCTCCTGCAATGCATATTCTGCCAATTCTGGCCAGGTGTCTAATTTGGATGCCCAGTAATCAAATGGGAATGACGGTTGAGGGAGAACGTCGATAAGGGATGAAAAATAGTTTGTAATAGGGTTGAGTGACCTTCACTTTTATAGGATCGGGTCGGGTTTCACGAAACCCGACTTTTGGAAAAGTCGGGTCAAGTGAAATCGGCCGATCCTATAAAAAAGTCGGGGTCGGCCGAAACTCGAAACCCAATGCAGTGCATTGGGTTTCCATGGTTCCCAGGGTCTGAAGGAGCGGAAACTCTCCTTCAGGCCCTGGGATCCATATTTAAGTGTAAAATATAGAATTAAAATAAAAAATATCCTTATACTTACCCTCTGACGCGCCCTGGTACTAACCGGGAACCTTCCTTCCTTAGAATCAGCCTTCCAGGACCTTCGGTGACGTCGCGGGTGACGTCGCGGCTTGTGATTGGCCGCGCGGCCGCCCATGTGACCGCTCGCGCGGCCAATCACAAGCCGCGACGTCACCCGCGACGTCACCGAAGGTCCTGGAAGGGCTGATTCTTAGGAAGGAAGGCTGTCGGAAGGAAGCAGGGCGCTTCCGAGGGTGAGTATATTCCTATTAGGTATATACTCACCCTCGGAAGCGCCCTGCTTCCTTCCGACAGCCTTCCTTCCTAAGAATCAGCCCTTCCAGGACCTTCGGTGACGTCGCGGGTGACGTCGCGGCTTGTGATTGGCCGCGCGAGCGGTCACATGGGCGGCCGCGCGGCCAATCACAAGCCGCGACGTCACCGCGACGTCACGGCAAGGTCCTAGAAGCGCGGATTCGAAGGAGGAAGGCTGCCGGTTAGTACCAGGGCGCGTCAGAGGGTAAGTATTGCAATATTTTTTATTTTAATTCTATATTTTACACTTTAATCTGAATTCCGATACCAATTCCCGATATCTTAAACATATCGGGAATCGGGATCGGAATTCCGATTCCAGATTCAAAAGATAGCCGACTTCATGGCCGACCCCCCACTGGGGTCGGGTCGGGTTTCATGAAACCCGACCTTGCCAAAAGTCGGCGACTTTTGAACAATTTCGACCCGTTTCGCTCAACCCTAGTTTGTAACCATACTGGACAAATGTTGTCTCCTGTCACTTTGAATTGATGCTGCAGTACCTGTCCTGTCTGCGGTCATAGCAAAATCACTCCACAACCTGGTCAGAAAACCCCTCTGGCCAACGCCACTTCTGATTTCTGCCCCTCTAACACCTCTGGTCTGCTGGCCCCTGCAGCTCGTGTGAGAACGATCACGGGCGCTGTGTGCAGGGAATGCCAGAAGCAAACGGTCAACAAGAGTTGATTGTTTGGTTGCTAATATTACTTCCAAGTTCTCATGTGGCATTATATTTTGCAATTTGCCTTTTTAACGAGGATTAAGGAGGCAGGCCAACCAGTAATCGTCATCGTTCATCATTTTAGTAATGCGTGTGTCCCTTTTGAGGATACGTAAGGCATAATCCGCCATGTGGGCCAAAGTTCCAGTTCTCAAATCTGCGGTTGTGCTTGGTTGAGGGGCAGTTTCAGGCAAATCCACGTCACTTGTGTCCCTCAAAAAACCAGAACCCGGCCTGGCCGCGCCAACAATTTTCAGTGGCCCCGGAAAAGCTTCCTCCTTAAAAATATAATCATCCCCATCATCCTCCTCGTCCTCCTCCTCCTCTTCGCCCGCCACCTCGTCCTGTACACTGCCCTGGCCAGACAATGGCTGACTGTCATCAAGGCTTTCCTCTTCCTCAGCTGCAGACGCCTGATCCTTTATGTGCGTCAAACTTTGCATCAGCAGACGCATTAGGGGGATGCTCATGCTTATTATGGCGTTGTCTGCACTAACCAGCCGTGTGCATTCCTCAAAACACTGAAGGACTTGACACATGTCTTGAATCTTCGACCACTGCACACCTGACAACTCCATGTCTGCCATCCTACTGCCTGCCCGTGTATGTGTATCCTCCCACAAAAACATAACAGCCCACCTCTGTTCGCACAGTCTCTGAAGCATGTGCAGTGTTGAGTTCCACCTTGTTGCAACGTCTATGATTAGGCGATGCTGGGGAAGGTTCAAAGAACGCTGATAGGTCTACATACGGCTGGAGTGTACGGGCGAACGGCGGATATGTGAGCAAAGTCCACGCACTTTGAGGAGCAGGTCGGATAACCCCGGATAACTTTTCAGGAAGCACTGCACCACCAGGTTTAAGGTGTGAGCCAGGCAAGGAATGTGTTTCAGTTGGGAAAGGGAGATGGCAGCCATGAAATTCCTTCCGTTATCACTCACTACCTTGCCTGCCTCAAGATCTACAGTGCCCAGCCACGACTACGTTTCTTTCTGCAAGAACTCGGACAGAACTTCCGCGGTGTGTCTGTTGTCGCCCAAACACTTCATAGCCAATACAGCCTGCTGACGTTTGCCAGTAGCTGCCCCATAATGGGAGACCTGGTGTGCAACAGTGGCAGCTGCGGATGGAGTAGTTGTGCGACTGCGGTCTGTGGACGAGCTCTCGCTTCTGCAGAAGGATGAGGAGGAGGAGGAGGGGGTGCGAACGTCTACAGCCAACTGTTTCCTAGACCGTGGGCTAGGCAGAACTGTCCCAAACTTGCTGTCCCCTGTGGACCCTGCATCCACAACATTCACCCAGTGTGCCTTGATGGACACGTAACGTCCCTGGCCGTGCCTACTGGTCCATGCATCTGTTGTCAGGTGCACCTTTGTGCTCACAGATTGCCTGAGTGCATGGACGATGCGCTCTTTAACATGCTGGTGGAGGGCTGGGATGGATTTTCTGGAAAAAAAAGTGTCGACTGGGTAGCTCGTAGCGTGGTACAGCGTAGTCCATCAGGGCTTTGAAAGCTTCGCTTTCAACTAACCGGTAGGGCATCATCTCTAACGAGATTAGTCTAGCTATGTGGGCGTTCAAACCCTGTGTACGCGGATGTGAGGCTAAGTACTTCCTTTTTCTAACCATAGTCTCATGTAGGGTGAGCTGGACTGGAGAGCTGGAGATCGTGGAACTAGCGGGGGTGCCGGTGGACATGGCAGACTGAGAGACGGTGGGAGATGGTATTGTTGCCGCCGGTGCCCTAGATGCAGTGTTTCCTACTACGAAACTGGTGATTCCCTGACCCTGACTGCTTTGGCCTGGCAAAGAAACCTGCACAGATACTGCAGGTGGTGCGGGAAATGGTGGCCCTACACTGCCGGAAGGGATGTTGCGTTGATGACTAGCTTCATTGGCCGAGGGTGCTACAACCTTAAGGGACGTTTGGTAGTTAGTCCAAGCTTGCAAATGCATGGTGGTTAAATGTCTATGCATGCAACTTGTATTGAGACTTTTCAGATTCTGCCCTCTGCTTAAGGTAGTTGAACATTTTTGACAGATGACTTTGCGCTGATCAATTGGATGATGTTTAAAATAATTCCAGACTGCACTCTTTCTAGCATCGGATACCTTTTCAGGCATTGCAGACTAAGCTTTAACCGGATGGCCACGCTGTCCTCCAACAGGTTTTGGCTTTGCCACGCGTTTTGGGCAAGATACGGGCCCGGCAGATGGAACCTGTTTCGATGTTGATGCCTGCTGCGGCCCCTCCTCCTCCGCTTCAGAACTGCTGCCGCCTGCACCCTGTTCCCCCAATGGCTGCCAATCGGGGTCAAGAACTGGGTCATCTATTACCTCTTCTTGTAGCTCGTGTGCAACTTCGTCTGTGTCACCGTGTCGGTCGGTGGTATAGCGTTCGTGATGGGGCAACATAGTCTCATCAGGGTCTGATTCTTGATCATTACCCTGCGAGGGCAATGTTGTGGTCTGAGTCAAAGGACCAGCATAGTAGTCTGGCTGTGGCTGTGCATCAGTGCACTCCATGTCAGATTCAACTTGTAATGGGCATGGACTGTTAATTGCTTCACTTTCTAAGCCAGGGACGGTATGTGTAAAGAGCTCCATGGAGTAACCCGTTGTGTCGCCTGCTGCATTCTTCTCTGTTGTTGTTTTTGCTGAAGAGGACAAGGAAGCGACTTGTCCCTGACTGTGAACATCCACTAACGACGCGCTGCTTTTACATTTACCAGTTTCACGAGAGGAGGCAAAAGAGCTAGAGGCTGAGTCAGCAAGATAAGCCAAAACTTGCTCTTGCTGCTCCGGCTTTAAAAGCGGTTTTCCTACTCCCAGAAAAGGGAGCGTTCGAGGCCTTGTGTAGCCAGACGACGAACCTGGCTCCACAGCTCCAGACTTAGGTGCAATATTTTTTTTCCCACGACCACCTGATGCTCCACCACTACCACTACCCTCATTACCAGCTGACAATGAACGCCCCCGGCCACGACCTCTTCCACCAGACTTCCTCATTGTTTTAAAAACGTAACCAAACTAACGGTATTTGTTGCTGTCACACAACTTACACGGTGAGCTATAACTTCAGTATGATTTAGCTACCCCTTTACAGGTGGGTGAGACCACAACGAAAATCAGGCACAATGTTACACACTCTGTTTTTGGTGGCACCAAATGAGAGAGATGCCACACACTCAGGACTGTCACTGAAGCACAAATGTAAATATTAATCTCCCACTGTTTTTTTTTATTTTTTTATTTTTTTTTCAGGGAGACTTTAGAAACAAAATAAAAAAAATGATTTTTTCAGGAAGAATTTAGAAACCAAATAAAATAAAATGATTTTTTCAGGGAGAATTTAGAAAACAAATAAAACAAAAAATAGGCTTTCTATGGCCCACTGAGTGAGAGATGATGCACACAGGAGTCAGGAGTGACACACAAGCCCAGAGGCCAATATTTATCTCCCAATGATTGATGTAGTGATTTTTTCAGGTAGATTTTGGAACCCAAATCAAGCTAAAAAAATAATAGGCTTTCTATGGCCCACTATTTGTGAGAGAGATGGCACGCTCAGGACTGGCACACAAGCCCAGAGGCCAATATTAATCTCCCACTTTTTTTTTTTTTTTTTCAGGGAAAATTTATAAACCCAATAAAATAAATAATAAATAGGCTTTCTATGGCCCACTATCTGAGAGAGAGAGATGGCACGCTTAGGACTGGCACACAAGCCCAAAGGCCAATATTAATCTCCCTTTTTTTTTTCAGGGAGAATTTATAAAACCAAAAAAAATAAATAAATAGGCTTTCTATGGCCCACTATTTGTGAGAGAGATGGCACGCTCAGGACTGGCACACAAGCCCAGAGGCCAATATTAATCTCCAACTTTTTGTTTTTTTTTTCAGGGAAAATTTATAAACCCAATAAAATAAATAATAAATAGGCTTTCTATGGCCCACTATCTGAGAGAGAGAGATGGCACGCTTAGGACTGGCACACAAGCCCAAAGGCCAATATTAATCTCCCTTTTTTTTTCAGGGAGAATTTATAAAACCAAAAAAAAATAAATAAATAGGCTTTCTATGGCCCACTATTTGTGAGAGAGATGGCACGCTCAGGACTGGCACACATGCCCAGAGGCCAATATTAATCTCCCACTTTTTTTTTTTTTTTCAGGGAAAATTTATAAACCCAATAAAATAAATAATAAATAGGCTTTCTATGGCCCACTATCTGAGAGAGAGAGATGGCACGCTTAGGACTGGCACACAAGCCCAAAGGCCAATATTAATCTCCCTTATTTTTTTCAGGGAGAATTTATAAAACCAAAAAAAATAAATAAATAGGCTTTCTATGGCCCACTATTTGTGAGAGAGATGGCACGCTCAGGACTGGCACACAAGCCCAGAGGCCAATATTAATCTCCCACTTTTTTTTTTTTTTTTTCAGGGAAAATTTATAAACCCAATAAAAAAAATAAATAGGCTTTCTATGGCCCACTATCTGAGAGAGAGAGATGGCACGCTTAGGACTGGCACACAAGCCCAAAGGCCAATATTAATCTCCCACTGATTGATTTATTGATTTTTTCAGGTAGAATTTAGAACCCAAATAAAGCAAAAAAAAAAAAATTGGCATTCTATGGTCCACTGAGTGAGTGATGATGCACACAGGAGTCAGGAGTGACACACAAGCCCTGAGGCCAATATTTATCTCCCACTGATTGATTTATTGATTTTTTCAGGTAGAATTTAGAACCCAAATCAACCAAAAAAATAAATAGACTTTCTATGGCCCACTATTTGTGAGAGAGATGGCACGCTCAGGACTGGCACACAAGCCCAGAGGCCAATATTAATCTCCCACTTTTTTTTTTTTTTTCAGGGAAAATTTATAAACCCAATAAAATAAATAATAAATAGGCTTTCTATGGCCCACTATCTGAGAGAGAGAGATGGCACGCTTAGGACTGGCACACAAGCCCAAAGGCCAATATTAATCTCCCTTTTTTTTTCAGGGAGAATTTATAAAACCAAAAAAAAATAAATAAATAGGCTTTCTATGGCCCACTATTTGTGAGAGAGATGGCACGCTCAGGACTGGCACACATGCCCAGAGGCCAATATTAATCTCCCACTTTTTTTTTTTTTTTCAGGGAAAATTTATAAACCCAATAAAATAAATAATAAATAGGCTTTCTATGGCCCACTATCTGAGAGAGAGAGATGGCACGCTTAGGACTGGCACACAAGCCCAAAGGCCAATATTAATCTCCCTTTTTTTTTTCAGGGAGAATTTATAAAACCAAAAAAAAATAAATAAATAGGCTTTCTATGGCCCACTATTTGTGAGAGAGATGGCACGCTAAGGACTGGCACACAAGCCCAGAGGCCAATATTAATCTCCCACTTTTTTTTTTTTTCAGGGAAAATTTATAAACCCAATAAAAAAAATAAATAGGCATTCTATGGCCCACTATCTGAGAGAGAGAGATGGCACGCTTAGGACTGGCACACAAGCCCAAAGGCCAATATTAATCTCCCACTGATTGATTTATTGATTTTTTCAGGTAGAATTTAGAACCCAAATAAAGCAAAAAAAAAAAAAATAGGCTTTCTATGGCCCACTGAGTGAGTGATGATGCACACAGGAGTCAGGAGTGGCACACAAGCCCTGAGGCCAATATTTTTCTCCCACTGATTGATGTAGTGATTTTTTCAGGTAGATTTTGGAACCCAAATCAAGCAAAAAAATAAATAGGCTTTCTATGGCCCACTGAGTGAGAGATGGCACACACAGGAGTCAGGAGTGGCACACAAGCCCTGAGGCCAATATTTTTCTCCCACTGATTGATGTAGTGATTTTTTCAGGTAGATTTTAGAACCCAAATCAAGCAAAAAAATAAATAGGCTTTCTATGGCCCACTGAGTGAGAGATGGCACAGACAGGGATGGCAGTCTAGCAGAAATGCCAATCTTAATCTCCCACAAAAAAAAAAGGAACTGTCCTTCAATTACTATCTCCCTGCAGTAATCTCAGCCAGGTATGGCAGGCAGCAATAAGGAGTGGACTGATGCACAAATTAAATAAAAAGTGTGGACAAACAAACAAGATAGCTGTGCAGAAAGGAAGGAACAAGAGGATTTGTGCTTTGAAAAAAGCAGTTGGTTTGCACAGCGGCGTACACACAGCAATGCAGCTATCAGGGAGCCTTCTAGGGCAGCCCAATGAGCTACAGCGCTGAGGGGAAAAAAAAATGTAGCTTCCACTGTCCCTGCACACCGAAGGTGGTGTTGGACAGTGGAAATTGCTACAGCACAAGCGGTTTGGTGGTTAATGGACCCTGCCTAACGTTATCCCTGCTTCTGACGAAGCGGCAGCAACCTCTCCCTAAGCTCAGATCAGCAGCAGTAACATGGCGGTCGGCGGGAACGCCCCTTTATAGCCCCTGTGATGTCGCAGACAGCAAGCCAATCACTGCAATGCCCTTCTCTAAGATGGTGGGGACCAGGACCTATGTCATCACGCTGCCCACACTCTGCGTTTACCTTCATTGGCTGAGAAATGGCGCTTTTCGCGTCATTGAAACGCGACTTTGGCGCGAAAGTCGCGTACCGCATGGCCGACCCCGCACAGGTTTCGGATCGGGTTTCATGAAATCCGACTTTGCCGAAAGTCGGCGACTTTTGAAAATGAACGACCCGTTTCGCTCAACCCTACTGGTGAGTGTAACAGGCCAGTGCTTCTCCTGTGGGGGAGGGCCTGTGACTTGCTCTCTGCACCTCTCGCTTCCCAAACATCTAACAGCAGAAACTCCAGCACTTTTATCATCTTCCAGAGATTTCCTTAATCCTTCTCTGCCCACAGTCAGATCTATTAGGAGATTCCCCCTGAGCAGAGCAGTGATTACAGCCTGCACACGCTTGCAATAGCCCTGTTCTCATAGTGGGGGGACCAGGACAGATCCTCCTCTGCTCAGCAAACACGACTCCAGTGTGAGAGATACGGGAAGCTGACAATATCCCTTCTAGTCAACAGAAGCTGATCGTCTACCACTGTCACTCTCCTCCATAAGAGAAGATAAACTATTTCTTTGGAATCCCATCCCTTTTCCAGCAGCAGCACCCAGGAGAACAATAAGACATATATCAGAGACAGTGGGCTTCCTGTTTGTTTTTTCTCTGCTTCTACAACATCATCACTGAGTTGTACCCTCAAGTACACGGTCCTGGGCTTGTCCCACACCTAACCTTGTCATGTTGGACCTAAAATGAGGTGACGAGCTTTGGCACCACCAGACATAACGCGGCTCATACCGGCTTTCACTGACTCTCCTGACCGCTGAGGCGCTTACCGCTAGAACCGCAGCACGACTGGGCACATGATGACCCGAGGCAGATCTAATAAGAAGGCCTCTCCTCCTCGCCTGCCAGACTTCTTTCCGCGGTCTCAAACCGCACATGCCGCAGGGAAAATGGCGCGGGCTTCTCCCTCCAGATCATCACACTCCTCCGGCGGCTCCCAGGATTCAGAAAGAGGTGAGACCTCAGCGGGAGCACAATATAGCAGCTCTGCACCTATGACCAGGGGGGATATGAAAGAATTCCTCACATCTATACGCGCCTCATTAAAAGAGGATATGCAGGACATGTTGAAGGAGATAAGAGGAGACATTAACTTCTTAGGGGCCCGCACGGATCATTTGGAAAACAAAATGTCCAAATATGTCTCTGTAATTAACGCTCTGGTGGATGAAAACCAAGTTATAAAAGGCAAGTTAGCAGGGGCATTTAATAAATTGCACGACTTAGAGGACAGATCCAGGAGAAACAATATTTGTGTGAGAGGAATCCCTGAGAATGTTGCAGATAAAGATTTAGCTGCTTTCCTCCAGAATTTTATGCAGGCTGCCCTGCCCTCACTTTCCTCGAGAGATCTACTGGCGGACAGGGTACATAGAACACCCAAGCCCAAGCATCTAGACCCATCTCTTCCTAGAGACATCCTTGCACAGATTCATTTGTACACTACTAAAGAGACATTCCTGCGGCAGATAAGGAGCCCCCCTGACCTTCCCCCTGAATTCCGGGATCTCCAGGTCTTCCCGGATTTGTCAGCTGCTACCCTGGCCAAAAGGAGAGAATACGCCCATGTCTGTAAAGCATTGAGGGACAGCAACATACGTTACCGATGGGGGTTTAATCCTGTGCATTTGATTATCACTTATGAAGGACGCACGGTCGCCTGCCCCTCGCCTAAACAGGCAGAGGAGAGGCTTACGGCCTGGAAAATACTCTTTGCTCCCAGACCTGCGGATACAGGAAAGAAAATAGCCTCAGACTGGTCTACGGTTTGAAAGTGCCACACGGACGGTGTCTGGATTGCTGAGCTCTCCTACTGCACCCCTCAGTGGGCCTTTGGATTGTGAACTTCTCACTTCCACCCCTCCACGCAGATTCTGTTCTGCGGACTGTCTGGACTGTTCCGGACGTTCCTACGAGGATTCCTCATATATTGACCTATGTTTTGTTTTGTTTTTTTTTTGCCTTTTTTTTTACTTCTTTTTATTTTCTGGTTCTTTTTACTACATACTTGCCCTTCCCCTTTCTTCCCTCCAGGTTTTTTCTCTCCAAATCCCCGGGCATTCTCTGTCTATATTGATTTTTGATTGTTATTATGGAACTGGCAGTTATTTGTATATAAGCTTTGGTACACCGCTAGTGGGGTCACTGGGTAATACCAGCAGTTTAGACTTTAGTATAATGGTACCATGACTTTACAAATTCTTTCTTTGAATGTCAGGGGTTTAAACTCCCCTGAGAAGAGATCTATGATGTGGAGGGAGGTGAAGCAGTCGAGGGCAGATATTTTCTGCTTGCAGGAGACCCATTTGTTGGTCGAGGATAATTTTAGGCTTCGTCATCCCCTCTTCCCACACATTCTATTTACTAATGGCCCAACCAAAAAGGCTGGTGTGTGCATCATGGTGAAAAATACAATCGCTTTTAAATTGATAGCGCAAAATAATGACCCCACGGGTAGGTGCTTAACTATCACGTGCTTATTGAATGGTGAGTTACACACGTTGACAAATCTTTATGCTCCCAATGAGGGACAACATACATTCCTGAGAACAACCCTTCATGAGGTCTCTGAGAATGTGAAGGGCAGCAATATAATATGTGGTGACTTTAATCTCCCCATGCATGTGGACCTGGATTGCTCTTCTAGTAGCAGACGACCTAGAGGGGACTTGACTCTCCTCACAGGCGAATTTCATCTGCATGATTATTGGAGATATTCGCATGCATCTGAGAGGGAATATACCTTTTACTCTTCCAGGCATTCCACATACTCCCGTATTGATTATTTTCTAACAGACAGTGCAACCTTGTCCAGATGTAGATCCGCAACTATAGGCTTAATAACGTGGTCTGATCACGCTCCAATCACTCTAACTCTTACTTTAGCACACCAAGCTAACCCAGCCTTTAGGTGGCGATTAAACGACGCATTGCTGTTGAATGGGGAGGTGTTAGATAGAATCTCTTCGGAGTTGGAACACTACTTTCAGATAAATGATAATGGAGAGGTTTCTGATGAGTCCTTATGGTTGGCGCATAAAGTAGTGATTAGAGGTGTGCTTCTCCAACAAGCTTCCTACCTGAAAAGGAAGAGGGAGAGTGGCAGAGAGGCTTTACTTTCCCACCTGCAATATTTAGACAATATCAACAAGTCTGCTCCCACGCCTTCTATCTCTGAGGAGATCTATCAGATTAGGTTTAAATTGAGAGAAAATCTCTTGCCCAGATATGCACATAACAAGAAGAAATTCAAGACTAGTCTATATGCCGCAGGTGATAGGGCAGGTGCACTCCTGGCGCGCAGAGTACGTAAGAGGGAAGCTAAATCAAGAGTGGACCATATCTTAGATAAAAATAGGAAGGTCCTCAGGAACCCTCAGGACATAGTCCAAGCTTTTGCAGAATATTATACCGGCTTGTATAATTTAAAAGATGACCCTTCTACTCCCCAGCCGGATCACCAATCTATTTATAAATATATAGACTCTATAAAATTACCCCGTATTACATCTGAGCAGCTAAACTACCTTAATTCTCCCTTCACAGATGTAGAAATTAACTCGACGATTAAACAAACTAAATCTCATAAGGCCCCGGGCCCAGACGGGTTGACGAATGACTATTATAAATCCTTTTATCTGTTGCTGACTCCATATTTGCAGAGATTATTCTCGGTGTGGAGAGACTCTGGTACTGTGATGGCTCTTGGTTTGGAAGCTACCATATCTACCATACCCAAGCCTGGGAAGCCTCTCACACACCCTGGTGACTTTAGACCCATTGCTCTGCTCAATTCGGATGTCAAAATATTCACTAAAATTATAGCGTCCGGACTAAAGCTTATTATCCCAACTATAATTTCACCGGACCAAGTGGGTTTTATGGCCAGATGTGAGACGAAAGTTGGGGTGTGGCGCATGCTGAATCTGATTAAAATAGCCGAGCTGTCTGGCCTACCCAGTGCATTCCTGTCGCTTGATGCTGAGAAGGCTTTTGACAGGGTGCACTGGGGGTACCTTCGGGCAGTATTAGAAAGGTTTGGACTGTCGGGCCCAATATTCTCAGCAATCTGTGCTATGTACTCGACTCCTTGTGCCAGGGTCTTGACGTCCGGTTTTTTATCTGGTCCGTTTCAGATCACGAATGGCACTCGTCAGGGTTGCCCACTCTCTCCTATTATTTTCGCACTGTGCATGGAGCCGCTCGCTGAACGCATAAGAACCTCTATTAATATCACCGGCATCAGGGTTGGACAGATGGAGCACAGAATTGGCTTGTATGCTGATGATGTTATTCTATCCTGTGTCAACTTGGAGACATCCTTGACAGCTATTACCTTGGAATTCAGGGAATTCAGTAATGTGTCATACTACAGGTTGAATCCCACGAAGTCCTTGTTGTTTCCGGTGGCGGTTCCGTGCGCGGCCAAGTCGAAAATGGAGGCTGAGTTTCCATTTAAATGGATGACAAAGGGTATCGCGTACTTGGGAGTTATATTGACGGGCTCTGAACAGATTGTCAAGAAGAATTTCTCTAAATTGATCACACAGGTTAGGGCACAACTTGACCATTTTCACAAAGTTATAACATCCTGGATTGCCAGGATTAATGTTTTCAAAATGATGATCCTGCCTAAAATATTGTATCTCCTTAGGTGTATCCCATTAAAAATCCCCAAAAGTTTGATTTTGAAATTACAAACTATGACATACGATTAAATTTGGTCACACAAAAAATCTAGAATCGCTAGGACCTTGATGTACTATCCGTACAAACGGGGAGGGCTGGGAATGCCGAACCTCATGCTGTACCATAGAGCGGCCATACTAACTGGACTTAGAGACTGGTGGCAGGCGGACAAAGACCATAGATGGCTCCAAATAGAAAACTATTATGCCAAAACTAGATCTACCCATACAATTCTTGAGGCTGAATCTATTGCAATCACTGATTATTCCCCTCCCTTACCAACCATGAAAATCGCACTCCACTATTGGAGGACACTGGTCCCTTCCTTGATTAAATTATCTCATGACTCCCTATTAGTGTTGAGCGATACCGTCCGATACTTGAAAGTATCGGTATCGGATAGTATCGGCCGATACCCGAAAAATATCGGATATCGCCGATACCGATATCCGATACCAATACAAGTCAATGGGACATCAAGTATCGGAATGTATCCTCATGGATCCCAGGGTCTGAAGGAGAGGAAACTCTCCTTCAGGCCCTGGGATCCATATTAAAGTGTAAAATAAAGAATTAAAATAAAAAATATTGTTATATTCACCTCTCCGGCGGCCCCTGGACATCAGCGGGAGGATCCGGCGTCCGGCACGGCTTCTTTCTTCAAAATGCGCGCCTTCAGGACCTGTGGAATGACGTCCCGGCTTCTGATTGGTCGCGTGCCGCCCATGTGACCGCCACGCGACCAATCAGAAGCCGCGACGTCATTCCTCAGCTAAAGTCCTAGAATGAGCGCCTTCTAGGACCTGAGGAATGACGTCGCGGCTTCTGATTGGTCGCGTGGCGGTCACATGGGCGGCACGCGACCAATCAGAAGCCGGGACGTCATTCCACAGGTCCTGAAGGCGCGCATTTTGAAGAAAGAAGCCGTGCCGGACGCCGGATCCTCCCGCTGATGTCCAGGGGCCGCCGGAGAGGTGAATATAACAATATTTTTTATTTTAATTCTTTATTTTACACTTCCGATACCGATACCCGATATCACAAAAATATCGGATCTCGGTATCGGAATTCCGATACCGCAAGTATCGGCCGATACCCGATACTTGCGGTATCGGAATGCTCAACACTACTCCCTATCCTTAAAAGCCCTTGAGACACACATCCCATTTATTAATCTCCAGCCTTGGGTTGATGCTGGAATCGTAATATTACGGCAGATATTGGATGCCGCTGGCCTTGTCCCCTTTGACCGCTTGGCCTCCGGCTTCCCGAATGTCCGGAGATATTTCTATCAATATTTGCAGATACGTCATCTACTTCATAATTCCCCAAACTCGCCTTTCTTCAACTCCCATTTAAATAACAGGGTTAATGGTTATTTCTTGTTGCCTGACTCTGGCCCGAAGGGAATTTCAATATTATATAAAGCCTTAAACGACCCAGCAGAAGATGTTAAACTGCCATATATGATCAAGTGGGAACAGGATCTGGACTTCCTATCTGACGCGATAGATTGGGAGGAGGGACTGGGTGAAGTATTACGGGTATCTGCCTGCGTCAATTATCTCGAACAATTGAAAAAAGTACACCTTAGATGGTCCCAATATCCGGTTCAGGTGGCTCACTATGACCCTGCCAGGTCGGACAAATGCTGGAGGGGGTGCGGTCACAGGGGAACTCTGGAACACACCTGGTGGTCGTGTCCAATTCTTCAGCCTTGGTGGAGAGATATGGACCTTTTAATTGCACAGGTCTTGGGGATCCAGCTGACTCTGTCATCTAGGCATGCCATTCTTCACATCGGCCTGGAGGACATTCCACACATACTTCGAGGTACACTATCACATATTCTAATAGCTGCCAGGTTATTAGTCGCCTCAAGATGGAAAGACACTAATCCTCCCAATATTAGTGAATTAATTAATAAACTTAATGTCCACTGCCAATATGAACTCGCTTTGGCTCACTCCATGACTGCCAAAACCAAAAGACAAAATATTTGGCACCCTTGGTTACATAGTGCTCATTCCTCTATTTACCCGCACCACCCTGTTTGATCGTTTACTTGAGTGGGAATAAGTAAGCATAATTGATATGTCTGTTTTTGTGTTTGTAATATTCTTATTCTGCCATAGTTTGCCAGGACCCCTTGTCTATAACTGAATTGCTAGATAATGTCTTGTGAATGCCTATACTCCTTCCCCCCCCCCCCCCTACTCACCCTACTGTACCTATCCCTCCCCCCGCCTCTCTCCCCTACTTCTTCCTTTCTGATTGGTTTGCTTTTTCTCCTTACTTATTTCTGGTCATTTTTAGTTGACCTCTGTTACTGTTATTACTGTTTGACTGCACTGTATTGTTTTGGAAATCTTCAATAAACACTAATTGATAAAAAAAAAAAGGTTGCCAGTGTTGAACCATAGTTAAAATACTTTTTTATTAATAATTATTAAAATAATTTTTTATGTTAAAAGTGAAAATGTGTTTGTCAAATTATTTGGGAATATGTCATACCACAAAAAGAAATAATTAAGAAACGGGGAGTTAAAACGCTGGAGCATACACCAAATGAGCCTGAACTCTGACACTGGGTGTTATCTGATCCATTGGGCGTTGCTTCCAAATGCTGACGTGTACATGTGTAGCCCACGGTCTAGGAAACAGTTGGCTGTAGGCGTTCGCCCCCCCTCCTCCTCCTCCTTGTCCTCCAGCAGATGCGAGAGCTCGTCCACAGACTGCAGTCGCATGACCACTCCGCAGCTGCCACTGTTGCAGACGAGGTTTCCCATTATGGAACAGCTAGTGGCAAGCGTCAGCAGGCTGTATTGGCAATGAAGTGTTTGGGCGACAACAGACACACCGCCGAAGTTCTGTCCGAGTTCTTGCAGCAAGAAACTCAGTCATGGCTGGGCAGTGTACATCTTGAGGTAGGCAAGGTAGTCAGTGATAACGGAAGGAATTTTATGGCTGTCATAGCCCTTTCACAACTGAAACACATTCCTTGCCTGGCTCACACCTTAAACCTGGTGGTGCAGTGCTTCCTGAAAAGTTATCCGGGGTTACCAGACCTGCTCCTGAAGGTGCACAGACTTTGCTCGCACATCCGCCGTTCGCCCGTACACTCCAGCCGTATGCAGAACCATCAGCGATCTTTGAACCTTCCCCAGCATCGCCTAATCATCGACGTTGCAACAAGGTGGAACTCCACACTGCACATGCTTCAGAGACTGTGCGAACAGAGGCGTGCACATGGCTGGTTAGTGCAGACAATGCCATAATAAGCATGAGCATCCCCCTAATGCGTCTGCTGATGCAAAGTTTGACGCACATAAAGTAGCAGGCGTCTGCAGCCGATTACGAGGGAAGCCTTGATGAGAGTCAGCCATTGTATTGTCAGGGAAGTCTACTGGACGAGGTGACGGGTGAAGAGGAGGAGGACGAGGAGGATGATGGGGATGAGTATTTTTTGGATGAGGAAGCTTCTCAGGGGGCAATAGAAACTGGTGGCGCTGCAAGGTTAGGTTCAGGGTTTTTGAGGGAGGCAAGTGACGTTGATTAGCCTGAAAGTGCTCCTCAACCCAGCACAAGCATTGAATTGACAACTGGAACATTGGCCCACATGGCGGATTATGCCTTGCGTATCCTAAAAAGGGACCCCCGCATTATAAAAATGATGACCGATGACGATTACTGGTTGGCCTGCCTCCTGGATCCACGCTATAAGGGGAAATTGCAAAATATCATGCCACATGAGAACCTTGAACAAATATTAGCAACCAAACATGCAACTCTTGTTGACCGTTTGATTCAGGCATTCCCAGCACACAGCGCCGGTGATGGTTCTCACACGGGCTGCAGGGGGCAACAGGGCAGAGGTGTTAGAGGTGCACAAATCAGAAGTGGTGTTGGACAGAGGGGTTTTCTGACCATGTTGTGGAGTGATTTCGCAATGACCGCAGACAGGACAGGTACTGCAGCATCAATTCAAAGTGACAGGAGACAACATTTGTCCTGTATGGTTACTAACTATTTTTCTTCCCCTATCGATGTTCTCCCTCACCTGTCATTCCCATTTGATTATTGGGCATTAGTGTTGAACATTCCGATACCCCAAGTATCGGGTATCGGCCGATATTTGCGGTATCGGAATTCCGATACCGAGTTCCGATATTTTTGCGATATCGGGAATCGGGATCGGGATGAATATTCATGTGTAAAATAAAGAATAAAAATAAAAAATATGGATATACTCACCCTCGGACGCGCACTGGTTGTAACCGCTGCAATCGGCAGCCTCCGTTCCTAAGAATGAGCGAGTGAAGGACCTGCGATGACGTTGCGGCTTGTGATTGGTCGCATGAGCGGTCACATGAGCGGTCACGCGACCAATCACAAGCCGCGACATCATCGAAGGTCCTTCACCCTGCATTCTTAGGAACGGAGGCTGCCGGTTAAACCGCTAAGGTCCAGGGTCCGCCGGAGGGGTGAGTATATCCATATTTTTTATTTTTATTCTTTATTTTTTACATGAATATGGATCCCAGGGCATGAAGGAGAGTTTCCTCTCCTTCAGACTCTGGGAACCATTCCAGGATCACTTCCGATATTTGTGTCCCATTGACTTGTATTGGTATTGGGTATCGGCATCGATATCCGATATTTTTTGGATATCGGCCGATACAATCCGATACCGATACTTTCAAATATCGGAAGGTATCGCTCAACACTACTGGGCATCCAAAATAGACAACTGGCCTGAATTGTCCGAATATGCATTGCAGGAGCTCGCTTGCCCAGCAGCTAGTGTGCTATCAGAAAGAGTATTCAGTGCTGCTGTTTCAATACTGACCGAAAGAAGGACTCATCTGGCTACCCAAAATGTTAATGCTCTAACCTTCATTAAAATGAACCACTCATGGATTTCTAATTATTTTGCCCCACCTTTCCCGGCTGACACCTAGCTTTCCTGTAAAAAGGTCTTGCTTTTGGACTGATCTTATTGACTGTTCCAATCTCTTAATTTGCAGCTGCTGTATGTCCAGCATACGACATGTTTACACCTCCCTAAATGGGCTGACTCCCCCACAGGGCCGTGGTCTCGCCACTTAGCGCAAGCACCCGTGAGAGTGCCGTTTGTCTGAAGAGGTGGGTGTGCTCACTTTTGGTCGATGGCACTGGCCCTGGGTCCCTCATAGTACAATGAAGTGTCTCTGGCGGTGGTGATGCGCTCCCAACATCAGACACACCGTTGTAACATGAGGGGCCCTGGGCCAGTACCGCCGGGCACGAGAGAGTGTCCCCCCAGCTCAAACTGTGCTCTACCACTTGCAAAATTATCTCTCACAGCTCCATCGCTGTTTAGTCTATGCGGTGAAATCCTTCAATGCCTGGCACTGACAATACCAATTTGTTGACATGTATGATGCTAGTTAAAATATTCAGTGGCCCTGTCCTACATTTACACCAGTAAATACTTTGCGCCAAATAACAATGTCTGAAAGTCAGCAGAGGAGCCCACCTCTGTACCTAAGTATGCCACCCTTTTTTGTTTTGTTTAGTTTTTTTGCGAGACAATAACATCTAGGTATTATTTTGGAGTACTAACTGTGTCAGACACTCCTTCCAATTGTCCTCCGCTGACCACACCAATGCTGTCTTTGTACCCCTGCAAGATAATTGAAACTGCATTGAGCCTATTTTTTTATTTTAGGCCTAATAAGTCTGTCTGCGGTCCCTCCTTCCAATTGTCCTCCACTGACCACACCAATGCTGCCTGTGTACCCCTGGAACCTAATTAAAAGTGCATAGAGCCTTTTTTTTTATTTTAGGCCTAATAAGTCTGTCTGCGGTCCCTCCTTCCAATAGTCCTCCAATCACCACACCAATGCTGCCTGTGTACCCCTGGAACCTAAGTAAAAGTGCATAAAGCCTATTTTTTTATTTTAGGCCTACTAAGTCTGTCTGCGGTCCCTCCTTCCAATAGTCCTCCGCTGACCACACCAATGCTGCCTGTGTACCCTTGGAATCTAATTAAAAGTGCATAGAGCCTTTTTTTTTATTTTAGGCCTAATAAGTCTGTCTGCAGTCCCTCCTTCCAATTGTCCTCCACTGACCACACCAATGCTGCCTGTGTACCCCTGGAACCTATTTAAAAGTGCATAGAGCCTACTTTTTTTATTTAAGGCCTAATAAGTCTGTCTGCGGTCCCTCCTTCCAATTGTCCTCTGCTGACCACACCAATGCTGCCTGTGTACCCCTGCAAGATAATTGAAACTGCATAGAGCCTATTTTTTTTATTTTAGGCCTAATAAGTCTGTCTGCGGTCCCTCCTTCCAATTGTCCTCCACTGACCACACCAATGCTGCCTGTGTACCCCTGGAACCTATTTAAATTGCATAGAGCCTATTTTTTTATTTTAGGCCTACTAAGTCTGTCTGCGGTACCTCCTTCCAATTGTCCTCCACTGACCACACCAATGCTGCCTGTGTACCCCTGGAACCTATTTAAAAGTGCATAAAGCCTACCTTTTTATTTTAGGCCTACTATGTCTGTCTGCAGTCCCTCCTTCCAATTGTCCTCCGCTGACCACACCAATGCTGCCTGTGTACCTCTCGAACCTATTTAAAAGTGCATAGAGCCTATATTTTTATTTTAGGCCTAATAAGTATGTCTGATGTCCCTCCTTCCAATTGTCCTCCACTGACCACACCAATGCTGCCTGTGTACCCCTGGAACCTATTTAAATGGGCATAGAGCCTACTTTTTTTATTTTAGGCCTACTAAGTCTGTCTGTGGTCCCTCTTTCCAATTGTCCTCCGCAGACCACACCAATGCTGTCTGTGTACCCCTGGAACCTAATTAAAAGTGCATAGAGCCTATTTTTTTATTTTAGGCCTAATAAGTCTGTCTGCGGTCCCTTCTTCCAATTGTCCTCCACTGACCACACCAATGCTGCCTGCGTACCCCTGGAACCTATTTAAAAGTGCATAGAGTTTACTTTTTTTTTTAGGCCTACTAAGTCTGCCTGCGGTCCCTCCTTCCAATAGTCCTCCGCTGACCACACCAATGCTGCCTGTATACCCCTGGAACCTAATTAAAAGTGCATAGAGCCTATTTTTTTATTTTAGGCCTAATAAGTCTGTCTGCGGTCCCTCCTTCCAATTGTCCTCCACTGACCACACCAATGCTGCCTGTGTTCCCCTGGAACTTATTTAAAAGTGCGTAGAGCCTACTTTTTTTATTTTAGGCCTAATAAGTCTGTCTGCGGTCCCTCCTTCCAATTGTCCTCCACTGACCACACCAATGCTGACCATGTACCCATGTAACCTTTTTTAAACCTGCATTGAGCCAACTTTGTGGTGTAAGGCCTACTAGCAGTGTCTGGCTGTGCCACTCAATACAGCTGTCCTCTGCAATTGTCAGGTTTTCAGCCTATCGGAATTTTAAAGTGGGGCTACTAGTTTGGTTGGGGCCTACTAACAGTGTCTGCCGCTCCAAGGTGTTCTCCAGGTTGCCTTTCCTGAGCTTCTATCTTCAGGCTCTTGTTAAATAGTTGTTAAATGGAACAAATGCAGTGGGGCTACTAGTTTGGTTGGGGCCTACTAACAGTGTCTGCCGCTCCAAGGTGTTCTCCTGGTTGCCTTTCCTGAGCTTCTATCTTAAGGCTCTTGTTAAATAGTTGTTAAATGGAACAAATGCAGTGGGGCTACTAGTTGGGTTGGGGCCTACTAACGGTGTCTGCCACTCCAAGGTGTTCTCCTGGTTTCCTGCCCTGAGCTTCAATCTTCAGGCTCTCATTAAGTAGTTGTTAATATAACACTGCATTTGGCCCCCGCCATGCAAACACACCGCCGTACTTTGAGGGGCCCTGTGCAAGTGCCAATGCGAAAGAGTGGGCCCCCCTGCTTGCTCAGGATCACAGCACTTGCAAAGTTGAAATACTTACCTCTCCCTTCTCCACTGCCGTGACGTGGTCAACGTTTCCTGGGCCCACTAAATACTTGAACTAGCCATTCCCCCACAACTTTAGCCAAATGACCCCCAATGTCCAATGCCTAACTATAATTATAAGGTAAATTAAGATTGGCAAGCTTCAGTACCAAGAATGGATGTTTTTTGCCATTAAAATGGGCACTGTAGGTGTTTTCCTGGCCTCCACTCACTGCCGACTATGCTTCCCCATTGAGTTGCATTGGGTTTCGTGTTTCGGTAGATCCCCAACTTTTCGCGATAATCGGCCGATTTCACTCGACTCAACTTTTAAGATAGTCGGGTTTCGCGAAACCCGACTCGACCCTAAAAAACTAAAAGTCGCTCAACCCTAGTCATCGGTCATCATTTTTATAATGCGTGGGTCCCTTTTTAGGATGCGCAAGGCATAATCCGCCATGTGGGCCAATGTTCCACGTGTCAATTCACTGCTTGTGCTGGGTTGAGGAGCACTTTCTGGCAAATCAACGTCACTTGTCTCCCTCAAAAACCCTGAACCTGACCTTGCAACGCCACCAGTTTCCATTGCCCCCTGAGAAGCTTCCTCATCCAAAAAATATTCATCCCCATCATCCTCCTCGTCCTCCTCCTCTTCGCCCGCCACCTCGTCCACTAGAATTCCCTGACCAGACAATGGCTGACTCTCATCAAGGCTTCCCTCGTCCTCAGCTGCAGATGCCTGCTTCTTTATGTGCGTCAAACTTTGCATCAGCAGACGCATTAGGGGGATGCTCATGCTTATGATGGCGTCATCTGCACTAACCAGGCATGTGCATGCCTCAAAACACTGAAGGAAATGACACAGGTCTTGTAGCTTCGACCACTGCACACCTGACAACTCCATGTCTGCCATCCAACTGCCTGCCCGTGTATGTGTATCCTCCCACAAATACATAACAGCACACCTCTGTTCGCACAGCCTCTGAAGCATGTGCAGTGTGGAGTTCCACCTTGTTGCAACGTCGATGATTAGGCGGTGCTGGGGAAGCTTCAAAGATCGCTGATGGTTCTGCATATGGCTGGAGTGTACTGGCGAACGGCGGATGTGCGAGCAAAGTCTGCGCACCTTCAGGAGCAGGTCGGGTAACCCCAGATAACTTTTCAGGAAGCACTGCACCACCAGGTTTAAGGTGTGAGCCAGGCAAGGAATGTGTTTCAGTTGTGAAAGGGCTATGGCAGCCATAAAATTCCTTCCTTTATCACTGACTACCTTGCCTGACTCAAGATGTACACTGCCCAGCCATGACTGAGTTTCTTGCTGCAAGAACTCGGACAGAAGTTCTGTGGTGTGTCTGTTGTCGCCCAAACACTTCATTCCCAAAACAGCCTGCTGACGCTTGCCACTAGCTGTTCCATAATGGGACACCTCGTGTGCAACAGTGGCAGCTGCGGATGGAGCGGTCGTGCGACTGCGGTCTGTGGACGAGCTCTCTCTTCTGCTGGAGGATGAGGAGGAGGAGGAGGGGGGGGGCGAATGCCTACAGCCAACTGTTTCCTAGACCGTGGGCTAGGCAGAACTGTCCCAATATGGCTGTCCCCTGTGGACCCTGCATCCACCACATTAACCCAGTGTGCCGTGATGGACACGTAACGTCCCTGGCCACGCCTACTGGTCCATGTATCTGTTGTGAGGTGCACCTTTGTACTGACAGATTGCCTGAGTGCATGGACAATGCGGTCTTTTACATGCTGGTGGAGGGCTGGGATGGCTTTTCTCGCAAAGAAGTGTCGACTGGGTATGTTGTAGCGTGGTACTGCGTAGTCCATCAGGGCTTTGCAAGCTTTGCTTTCAACTAACCGGTAGGGCATCATCTCTAACGAGATAAGACTAGCAATGTGGGCGGTCAAACCCTGTGTATGCGGATGAGAGGATGAGTACTTCCTTTTCCTAACGAGAGTCTCTTGTAGGGTGAGATGGACTGGAGAGCTGCATATGGTGGAACTAGCGGGGGTGCTGGTGGACATGGCAGACTGAGAGATGGTTGGTGATGGTATTCTTGCTGTTGGCCTACATACAGTGTTTCCTACCAAGAACCTGGTGATTCCCTGACTGCTTTGGCCTTGCGACGATACCTCCACATTTGCTGCAGGTGGTGTGGTAAACCGTGTGCTTACAGTGAGGGAAGGAATGTAGCGTTGCTGACTAGCTTCATTGTGAGCGGGTGCAACAACGTTACGGGATGTTTGGTAGTTAGTCCAGGTTTGCAAGTGCATGGTGGTTAAATTTCCACGCATGCAAGTTGTATTTAGATTTTTCACATTCTGACCTCTGCTAAAGGTACTTGAGCATTTCTTACAGATGACTTTGCACTGATCATTCGGATCTTGGTTAAAAAATTGCCAGGCTGCACTCTTCCTACTATCGAATACCTTTTCAGGCATTGCACACTGAGCTACTTTAACCGGATGGCCATGCTGTTCTACAACTGGTTTTTGGTTTTGACACACATTTTTGCCCAGATACAGGCCTGCCAGATGAAAGCTGTTGTGATGTTGATGCCTGCTGCGGCTCCTCCTCCTCCTCTTCAGAGCTACTGCCAGCGGCACCCTGTTCCCCCAATGGCTGCCAATCGGGGTCAACAACTGGGTCATCTATCACCTCCTCTTCTATGTCCTGTGCACCTTCCTCTGTGTCACCATGTAAGCCGGTGCTATAGCATTCGGGACGGGGCACCATAGTCTCATCAAGGTCAGATTCTGGCTCAGTACACTGTGAGGGCAATATTGTGATCTGAGTCAATGGAACATCATAATAATCTGGCTGTGGCTGTGCATCTGTGCACACCATGTCCGATTCATCTTGTAATGGGCATGGCCTGTTAACAATTTCCCTTTCTAACCCAGGCACGGTATGTGTAAAGAGCTCCATGGAGTAACCTGTTGTGTCGCCTGACGCATCCTTCTCTGTTGTTCTGGGTGAAGGACAAAAGGAAGCGACTTGTTCTTGACTGGGAGCATCCACTGCCGACGCACTGCTTTTAAATTTTGCACTTTCCGAAGAGGAGGCGAAAGAGCTAGAGGCAGAGTCAGCAAGGAAAGCCACAACTTGTTCCTGCTGCTCCGGCTTTAAAAGCGGTTTTCCTACTCCCAGAAAAGGGAGCGTTTGAGGCCTTGTGAAGCCAGATGATGACGCTGGCTCAACAACTCGAGACTTAGGTGCTATATTGCTTTCCTACGACCACCTGATGCTCCACCACCACTACCATCATTACCAGCTGGCAATGACCGACCACGGCCACAACCTCTTCCACCAGACTTCCTCATTCTTGGAAAAATGTAACCAAACTAACAAACGTTATATGGTACTGTAAAACCAGTTAGAAGGTGCACGTAAACATGTTGTGAGTTTAAATCTCCCTTTATAGGTGTGTGAGACTGCTGGGAAAATCAGGCCCACTGTATTACACTTCACAGTTTGAGTGGCAGAAAGTGGATGACATATGCCACAAACAGGACTGACGCAGATGCACTCAGTGGCAATATAAATCTCCCTTTTTTAGGTGTAGGAGAATGCAGGAAAAAATCAGGCCCACTGTATTGCACTACACTGTTTGAGTGGCAGAAAGTGGATGACAGATATGCCACAAACAGGACTGACGCAGACGCACTCAGTGGCAATATAAATTTCCCTTTTTTAGGTGTGGGATAATGCAGGAAAAAATCAGGCCCACTGTATTACACTACACAGTTTGAGTGGCAGAAAGTGGATGACAGATATGCCACAAACAGGACTGACGCAGATGCACTCAGTGGCAATATAAATCTCCCTTTTTGTATGTGGGAGAATGCAGGAAAAAATTAGGCCCACTGTATTACACTACACAGTTTGAGTGGCAAACAGTGGATGACAGATATGCCACAAACAGGACTGACGCAGATGCACTCAGTGGCAATATAAATTTCCCTTTTTTAGGTGTGGGAGAATGCAGGAAAAAATCAGGCCCACTGTATTACACTACACAGTTTGAGTGGCAGAAAGTGGATGACAGATATGCCACAAACAGGACTGACGCAGATGCACTCAGTGGCAATATAAATCTCCCTTTTTTAGGTGTGGGAGAATGCAGGATAAAATCAGGCCCACTGTATTACACTACACAGTTTGAGTGGCAGAAAGTGGATGACAGATATGCCACAAACAGGACTGACGCAGATGCACTCAGTGGCAATATAAATCTCCCTTTTTATGTGTGGGAGAATGCAGGAAAAAATCAGGCCCACTGTATTACACTACACAGTTTGAGTGGCAGAAAGTGGATGACAGATATGCCACAAACAGGACTGACGCAGATGCACTCAGTGGCAATATAAATCTCCCTTTTTTAGGTGTGGGAGAATGCAGGATAAAATCAGGCCCACTGTATTACACTACACAGTTTGAGTGGCAGAAAGTGGATGACAGATATGCCACAAACAGGACTGACGCAGATGCACTCAGTGGCAATATAAATCTCCCTTTTTTAGGTGTGGGAGAATGCAGGATAAAATCAGGCCCACTGTATTACACTACACAGTTTGAGTGGCAGAAAGTGGATGACAGATATGCCACAAACAGGACTGACGCAGATGCACTCAGTGGCAATATAAATTTCCCTTTTTTAGGTGTGGGAGAATGCAGGAAAAAATCAGGCCCACTGTATTACACTACACAGTTTGAGTGGCAGAAAGTGGATGACAGATATGCCACAAACAGGACTGACGCAGATGCACTCAGTGGCAATATAAATCTCCCTTTTTTAGGTGTGGGAGAATGCAGGATAAAATCAGGCCCACTGTATTACACTACACAGTTTGAGTGGCAGAAAGTGGATGACAGATATGCCACAAACAGGACTGACGCAGATGCACTCAGTGGCAATATAAATCTCCCTTTTTTAGGTGTGGGAGAATGCAGGATAAAATCAGGCCCACTGTATTACACTACACAGTTTGAGTGGCAGAAAGTGGATGACAGATATGCCACAAACAGGACTGACGCAGATGCACTCAGTGGCAATATAAATTTCCCTTTTTTAGGTGTGGGAGAATGCAGGAAAAAATCAGGCCCACTGTATTACACTACACAGTTTGAGTGGCAGAAAGTGGATGACAGATATGCCACAAACAGGACTGACGCAGATGCACTCAGTGGCAATATAAATTTCCCTTTTTTAGGTGTGGGAGAATGCAGGAAAAAATCAGGCCCACTGTATTACACTACACAGTTTGAGTGGCAGGAAGTGGATGACAGATATGCCACAAACAGGACTGACGCAGATGCACTCAGTGGCAATATAAATCTCCCTTTTTTAGGTGTGGGAGAATGCAGGATAAAATCAGGCCCACTGTATTACACTACACAGTTTGAGTGGCAGAAAGTGGATGACAGATATGCCACAAACAGGACTGACGCAGATGCACTCAGTGGCAATATAAATCTCCCTTTTTTAGGTGTGGGAGAATGCAGGATAAAATCAGGCCCACTGTATTACACTACACAGTTTGAGTGGCAGAAAGTGGATGACAGATATGCCACAAACAGGACTGACGCAGATGCACTCAGTGGCAATATAAATTTCCCTTTTTTAGGTGTGGGAGAATGCAGGAAAAAATCAGGCCTACTGTATTACACTACACAGTTTGAGTGGCAGAAAGTGGATGACAGATATGCCACAAACAGGACTGACGCAGATGCACTCAGTGGCAATATAAATTTCCCTTTTTTAGGTGTGGGAGAATGCAGGAAAAAATCAGGCCCACTGTATTACACTACACAGTTTGAGTGGCAGGAAGTGGATGACAGATATGCCACAAACAGGACTGACGCAGATGCACTCAGTGGCAATATAAATCTCCCTTTTTTAGATGTGGGAGAATGCAGGAAAAAATCAGGCTCACTGTATTACACTACACAGTTTGAGTGGCAGAAAGTGGTTGGCAGATATATAAAAAAATACAAGGGCTGTAGTAGAATTTCAGTCTCCCTACAATGATCAAAGGACAAGTATGGCAGCAATAAAAAGGACTGCTGCGCACAAAAGTGTGAACAAAGAAGCAAGAGAACTGTGCAGAAAAGAAGGAGCAACAGGATTTTTGCTTTAAAAAAAGCAGTTGGTTTGCACAGCAGCGTACAAACATCAATGAAGCTATCAGGGAGCCTTATAAGCTACAGAGCTGATGCACAGAAATCTAGCCTCCACTGTCCCTGCAAAGAAAAGGTGGTGTTGGATTGTGGAAATCGCTACAGCACAAGCGGTTTGGGGGTAAATCTTCCCTTCCTAACAATATCCCTGCTTCAGACGAAGCTACAGCAACCTCTCCCTATGCTCAGATCGGCAGAAGTAAGATGGCGGTTGGCGTACACGCCCCTTTATAGCCCCTGTGACGCTGCAGAAAGCAAGCCAATCACTGTAATGTCCTTCTCTAAAATGGTGGGGACTGAGACCTATGTCATCACGCTGCCAACACTCTGCGTCCACCTTCATTGGCTGAGAAATGGCGCTGAACGCGTCACATGAAACGTGACTTTTGCGCGAAGATCGCGTACCACATGGCCGATCCCACACTGGGATCGGGTCGAGTTTCATGAAACCCAACTTTGCCGAAAGTCGGCGACTTATGAAATTGGCCGATCCGTTTTGCTCAAAACCATGTGACCGTTCACTGCAGGAAGAAGCTGCAAGCGCCGGAGAACCAGAGACACTGGGCCAGGAGCAGGTGAGTATTATTACACAGCTGCCGCTCCCCCTCCCCTGCCGACCCCTGGGTGTGACTCGAGTATAAGCCGAGAGGGGCAATTTCAATCTAAAAAAATGGGCTGAAATTATCGGCTTATACTCGAGTATATACAGTAGATATAATTTTATACAAATCCCCCAAAATAGGCTGGACAAAATTGTTGGTGCCCCCAACTTAATTTTTTGTTCCACACCCTTTGGAATAAATAACTGCAATAAATCGCTTCCTATACCCATCAATGAGCTTCTTAGACCTCTCAACTGGAAATTTTGACTACTCTTCTACTCTTTTTTTGCAAACTGCTCCACGTCTCTCATATTTGGAGGATACCTTCTCCCAACAGCAATTTTAAAATCTCTTAACAGGTGATCAATGGGATTTCAAATCGTACTCATTGCTGCCACTTCAGAACTCTTCAGCGCTTTGTTTACATCCAATTCTGGTTTCCTCTTGAAGTATGTTTCGAGTGATTGTCCTGCTTGAAGACCCATGACCTAGGATGCAAAACCAGCTTTCTGACAGTGGGCACTACATTGCGACCCAAAATCAGCGCCAGAGGTAGCAAAAGAACCCCAAAACATCTTTAAACCTTCACTTCTCCTCGTTCTGTTCTCCATGCTTAGTGTGGCAAACACAGACACACAATGCCAAGATTGAGTAAGCTTCTCCCCTTTTCATCTGGTTTCAGGTATTTTCTGAGTTTGAATGAGTATCACATGCTTGAAACAAAGCTGTTTCCCACAATTTTGGAAAGGTAACAACAATTTTGACCAGACCATTTTTGGAGTTTAATTTAAAATTTTGTCCAATTTGCCCTTTTTTTCCTCATTTTTTGTGTTGTTTCAATATACACAAAGGAAATAAACATGTGTCTAACAAATCATGTGTAATTGGCATAATTTTCTGGGAGAAATACTTCCTTTTCTGGAACAATTTCTGGGGTGCCACCACTTTCGGCCATTATTGTATTTATATAGGCAGCACGGAGGCTCAGTGGTTAGGGTCCTGGGTTCATATCCCACCAAGGACAACATCTGAAAGGAGTTTGTATGTTCTCCCCGTGTTTGCGTGGGTTTCCTCCCACATTCCAAAGACATACTGAAAGGGATTCTAGATTGTGATCCTCAATGGGTACAGTGCCAATAATGTTTGTAAAGCGCTGTGGAATTAAAGACACTATATAAATGAGTTAAATAAAAATAAAAAATAAATAGATGTGTATCCAGTAATGTATGTATTATATATACACTGCTCAAAAAAATAAAGGGAACACTAAAATCCCACATCCTACATATCACTGAATGAAATATTCCAGTTGTAAATCTTTATTAATTACATAGTGGAATGTGCTGAGAACAATAAAACCTAAAAATGATCAACGTAAATCACAACTAATATCCCATGGAGGTCTGGAGTTGGAATGATGCTCAAAATCAAAGTGGAAAATGAAGTTACAGGCTGATCCAACTTCAGTGGAAATGCCTCAAGACAAGGAAATGATGCTCAGTAGTGATGAGCGAGTAAA
The DNA here is from genome assembly GCF_032444005.1 of Ranitomeya imitator. Lineage (NCBI taxonomy): Eukaryota > Metazoa > Chordata > Amphibia > Anura > Dendrobatidae > Ranitomeya > Ranitomeya imitator. Next base: position 460,574,790 of record NC_091287.1, on the reverse strand, counting down.
CTCATTGCTCGGGTTTTCCCGAGCACGCTCGGGTGGTCTCTAAATATTTGTAACTGCTCAGAGATTTAGCTTTTGTTGACTCAGCTGCATAATTTACAACTGTTAGCCAGCCTGAGTACATGTGGGGGTTGCCTGGTTGCTAGGGAATCCCCACATGTAATCAAAATGTATAACAGTCGCAAATCATGCAGCTGCTGCGAGGAAAACTAAATCTCCGAGCAGTCACAAATACTCAGAGACTACGGGAACGTGCTTGGGAAAACCCGAGCAACGAGTATACTTGCTCATCACTAATTCTCAGTAGTGTGTGTGGCCTCCACGAGCCTGTATGATCTCCCTACAATGCATGGGCATGCTCCTGATGAGGCGGCGGATGGTCTCTTGAGGGATCTCCTCCCAGACCTGGACTAAAGAATCCACCGACTCCTGGACAGTCTGTGGTGCAACGTGACATTGGTGAATGGTGCGAGACATGATGTCCCACATGTGTTCAAACAGATTCAGGTCTGGGGAATGGGTGGGCCAGTCCATAGCTTCAATGCCTTCATCTTGCAGGAACTGCTGACACACTCCAGCCACATGAGGTCTGGCATTGTCCTGCATTAGGAGGAGCCCAGGCCCAACCGCACCAGCATATGATCTCACAAGGGGTCTGAGGATCTCATCTCGGTACCTAATGGCAGTCAGGCTACCTCTGGTGAGCACATGGAGGGCTGTGTGGCCCTCCAAACAAATGCCACCCCACACCATTACTGACCAACTGCCAAACCGGTCCTGTTGAGGGATGTTGCAGGCAGAAGATTGCTCTCCATGGCATCTCCAGACTCTCTCAAGTCTGTCACATGTGTTCAGTGTGAACCTACTTTCATCTGTGAAGTGCACAGGGCGCCAGTGGAGAATTTGCCAATCCTGGTGTTCTGTGGCAAATGCCAAGCATACTGCACGGTGTTGGGCTGTGAACACAACCCCCATCTGTGGACGTCAAGCACTCAGACCATCCTCCTAGAGTCAGTTTCTAACCATTTGTGCAGACACATGCACATTTTTGACCTGCTGGAGGTCATTTTGCAGGGCTCTGGCAGTGATCCTCCTGTTCCTTCTTGCACAAAGGCGGAGGTAGCGGTCCTGCTGCAGGGTTTTTGCCCTCCTACGGCCCCCTCCACATCTCCTGGTGTACTGGCCTGTCTCCTGGTAGCGCCTCCCGCCTCTGGACACTACACTGACAGACACAGCAAACCTTCTTGCCACAACTCGAATTGATGTGCCATCCTGGATGAGCTGCCCTACCTGAGCCACTTGTGTGGTTTGTAGAGTCCATCTCATGCTACCACGAGTGTGAAAGCACAACCAACATTCAAAAGTGACCAAAACATCAGCCAGAAAGCATTGGTACTGAGATGTGGTCTGTTGTCCCCACCTGCAGAACCACTCCTTTATTGAGCGTGTCTTGATAGTTGCCAATAATTTCCATCTGTTGTCTATTCCATTTGCACAACAGCATGTGAAATTTATTGTCAAACAGTGCTGCTTCCTAAGCGGACAGTTTGATTTCACAGAAGTTTGATTTTCTTAGAATTATATTCTGTTGTTTAAGTGTTCCCTTAATTTTTTAAGCAGTATATATATAGATATATATATATAGATATATATAATTGTCTAAGAGTTTTTCTGTCTGTCTGTCTGTCCTGTCTGTCCTGGAAATCCCGCATCTCTGATTGGTCGAGGCCGCCAGTGACGGGCACAGCATGGCGACGATGATGTCATAAAGGTTGCCTCGACCAATCAGCGACGGGAACAGTCTGCCGCGAATTCACCTCGACCAATCAGCGACGGGCACAGTATAGACGTAGATGTCGGTTGTGAATTCTGTTGTCGAGCTCCCTCCTGTGGTCGTGAATGGTACTTCGGTGAGTTCTGTCCGTGGGCTCCCTCTGGTGGCTGTGAGTGGAGCTGCTGCTTCTGAGGTTCCTTACACAGGTGACGGGGTTTATCCTTTGGTTTGCTGCTCTATTTAACTCCACTTAGATCGTTACTCCATGCCAGCTGTCAATGTTTCTGCATTGCTTCAGTTCGCTCTTGGATCTTTCTGGTGACCTGTCTACTCCAGCAGAAGCTAAGTTCCTGACATTATCTAATTCGTTCATTGTTTTCTTGTCCAGCTGGATATCATGATTTTGTCTTGCTAGCTGGAAGCTCTGGAATGCAGAGTGGCATCTCCGTACCGTTAGTCGGTGCGGAGGTCTTTTTTGCACACTCTGCGTGGTCTTTTGTAGTTTTTTGTGCTGATCGCAAAGCTACCTTTCCTATCCTCTGTCTATTTAGTAAGTCTGGCCTCCCTTTGCTGAAACCTGTTTCATTTCTGCGTTTGTGACTTTCATCTTTACTCACAGTCAATATATGTGGGGGGCTGCCTTTTCCTTTGGGGAATTTCTCGGAGGCAAGGTAGGCTTTATTTTCTATCTCTAGGGCTAGCTAGTTCTTAGGCTGTGACGAGGCGCCTAGGGAGCGTCAGGAGCGCTCCACGGCTATTTCTAGTGTGTGTGATAGGATTAGGGATTGCGGTCAGCAGAGCTCCCACATCCCAGAGCTTGTCCTGTTTGAGGTTTAACTATCAGGTCATTCCTGGTGCTCCTAACCACCAGGTCATAACAGTACAGCTGGCCCAAAGTATTAATGCATCTCAATAGAGGGATAAGAGAAGTTCTGAGACCATTTTTTTTTCTTTGCACTGTGTTTTGTATTTCTTTTCCCCTAAACATTTGGGTGGTTCAGGACACAGGTGTAGACATGGACATTCAAGGTCTGTCCTCTTGTGTGGATCATCTCACTGCAAGGGTACAAAACATTCAAGATTTTGTGGTTCAGAATCCGATGTTAGAGCCTAGAATTCCTATTCCTGATTTATTTTCTGGGAATAGATCTAAGTTTCTGAATTTCAAAAATAATTGTAAATTGTTTCTAGCTTTGAAACCCCGCTCCTCTGGTGACCCCGCTCAACAAGTAAAAATTATTATTTCTTTGTTTCGTGGTGACCCTCAGGACTGGGCATTTTCCCTTGCGACAGGAGATCCTGCATTGCGTGATGTTGATGCATTTTTTCTGGCGCTTGGATTGCTTTATGATGAACCAAATTCCGTGGATCAGGCAGAGAAAATCTTGCTGGCATTGTGTCAGGGTCAGGATGAAGCGGAGGTGTACTGTCAGAAGTTTAGAAAGTGGTCTGTGCTTACTCAGTGGAATGAATGTGCCCTGGCGGCAATTTTCAGAAAGGGTCTTTCTGAAGCCCTTAAGGATGTCATGGTGGGATTTCCCACGCCTGCTGGTCTGAATGAGTCTATGTCCTTGGCCATTGGCCGCTCTTCTTACCTGCATCTCAAAAAAATTTCTAGAATTCGCCCTTTTCTTACTTTCGACTCTGCAAAAACTCTTACTGTTTCACTTATTCATTCTCGTCTGGACTATTGTAACTCTCTACTAATCGGCCTCCCTCTTGCAAAACTCTCCCCGCTCCAATCTGTCCTGAATGCTGCAGCCAGGATCATATTCCTCACCAACCGTTACACCGATGCCTCTACCCTGTGCCAGTCATTACACTGGCTACCCATCCACTCCAGAATCCAGTACAAAACTACTACCCTTATCCACAAAGCACTCCATGGCTCAGCACCACCCTACATCTCCTCCCTGGTATCAGTCTACCACCCTACCCGTGCCCTCCGCTCCGCTAATGACCTCAGGTTAGCATCCTCAATAATCAGAACCTCCCACTCCCGTCTCCAAGACTTTACACGTGCTGCGCCGATTCTTTGGAATTCACTACCTAGGTTAATACGATTAATCCCCAATCCCCACAGTTTTAAGCATACCCTAAAAACTCATTTGTTCAGACTGGCCTACCGCCTCAATGCATTAACCTAATGATCCCTGTGTGGCCTATTTAAAAAAAAAAAAAAGGTTCCTCGCATCATGTTCTCATACACTTTATGCAGTATTAGCCCTCTGTGTCTGTACTGCTACATACTTAGGCAGATAACTGGTTCATGCAGCTTTACATGAACACCTGAGCCTTACACTATGGCTGGTCCGAATAACTAAAGCAATTGTTATCATCCACCTCTCGTGTCTCCCCTTTTCCTCATAGTTTGTAAGCTTGCGAGCAGGGCCCTCACTCCTCCTGGTATCTGTATTGAACTATATTTCTGTTATGCTGTAATGTCTATTGTCTGTACAATTCCCGTCTATAATTTGTAAAGCGCTGCGGAATATGTTGGCGCTATATAAATAAAAATTATTATTATTATTCTTATTCAGATCGATCGGCGCTTGTGTGAGCGCAAAGCTGTGCACCATTTGGCGGTGTTCTCTGAGAATAGGCCTGAGCCTATGCAGTGTGATAGGACTTTGACCAGAGCTGAACGGCAAGAACACAGACGTCAGAATGGACTGTGTTTTTACTGTGGTGAATCCACTCATGCTATCTTTGATTGTCCTAGGCGCACTAAGCGGTTCGCTAGGTCTGCCACCATTGGTACAGTACAGTCTTAATTTCTTTTGTCCGTTACTCTGATTTGCTCTCTGTCGTCCTATTCTGTTATGGCATTTGTGGATTCAGGCGCTGCCCTGAATTTGATGGACTTGGAGTTTGCCAGGCGCTGTGGTTTTTCCTTGGAGCCCTTGTAGTATTCTATTCCATTGAGAGGAATTGATGCTATGCCTTTGGTCAAGAATAAACCTCAATACTGGACGCAATTGACCATGTGCATGGCTCCTGCACATCAGGAGGATATTCGCTTTTTGGTGTTGCATAATCTGCATGATGTGGTCGTTTTGGGGTTGCCATGGCTACAGGTCCATGATCCAGTATTGGATTGGAAATCTATGTCTGTGTCCGGCTGGGGTTGTCAAGGGGTACATGGTGATGTTCCATTGTTGTCAATTTCGCCTTCCACTCCTTCTGAAGTCCCTGAGTTTTTGTCAGATTACCGGGATGTATTTGAGGAGCCCAAATCCGGTGCCCTACCTCCTCATAGGGATTGCGATTGTGCTATTAATTTGATCCCGGTAGTAAGTTTCCTAAGGGCCGACTGTTTAATTTATCTGTGCCAGAGCACGCTGCTGTGCGGAGTTATATAATGGAATCCTTGGAGAAGGGTCATATTCGCCCATCGTCGTCACCATTGGGAGCAGGGTTCTTTTTTGTGGCCAAGAAGGATGGCTCTTTAAGACCTTGTATTGATTACCGCCTTCTTAATAAGATCACAGTCAAATTTCAGTATCCTTTGCCGCTGATGTCTGATCTGTTTGCTCGGATTAAGGGGGCTAGTTGGTTCACCAAGATAGATCTTCGAGGGGCATATAATCTTGTGCGAATTAAACAGGGCGATGAATGGAAAACAGCATTTAATACGCCCGAGGGCCATTTTGAGTACCTGGTTATGCCATTCGGGCTTTCTAATGCTCCATCTGTGTTTCAGTCCTTTATGCATGACATCTTCCGAGAGTACCTGGATAGATTCATGATTGTAAATTTGGATGTCATTTTGGTCTTTTCGGATGATTGGGGGTCTCATGTGAAGCAGGTCAGAATGGCGTTCCAGGTCCTTCGTGTGAATTCCTTGTTTGTGAAGGGGTCTAAGTGTCTCTTTGGAGTTCAGAAGGTTTCGTTTTTGGGTTTCATTTTTTCCCCTTCTACTATTGAGATGGACCCTGTTAAGGTCCAGGCCATTTATGATTGGACTCAGCCGACATCTGTGAAGAGCCTACAGAAGTTCCTGGGCTTTGCTAATTTTTTCCGTCGCTTCATCGCTAATTTTTCTAGTGTTGCTAAACTGTTGACTGATTTGACCAAAAAAGGTGCTGATGTGGTCAATTGGTCCTCTACGGCTGTACAGGCTTTTCAGGAGTTGAAGCGTCGTTTTTCTTCTGCCCCTGTGCTGTGCCAACCAGATGTTTCGCTCCCGTTTCAGGTTGAGGTTGATGCTTCTGAGATTGGAGCAGGGGCTGTTTTGTCGCAAAGAAGTTCTGATTAGGGTTGAGCGAAACGGGTCGAACATTTTCAAAAGTCGCCGACTTTTGACAAAGTCGGGTTTCATGAAACCCGATCCGACCCCTGTGCGGGGTCGGCCATGCGGTACGCGACTTTGGCGCCAAAGTCGCGTTTCAATGACGCGAAAAGCGCCATTTCTCAGCCAATGAAGGTAAACGCAGAGTGTGGGCAGCGTGATGACATAGGTCCTGGTCCCCACCATCTTAGAGAAGGGCATTGCAGTGATTGGCTTGCTGTCCGCGGCGTCACAGGGGCTATAAAGGGGCATTCCCGCCGACCGCCATGTTACTGCTGCTGATCTGAGCTTAGGGAGAGGTTGCCGCCACTTTGTCAGAAGCAGGGATAGCGTTAGGCAGGGTCCATTAACCACCAAACCGCTTGTGCTGTAGCGATTTCCACAGCCCAACACCACCTTCGGTGTGCAGGGACAGTGGAAGCTACATTTTTTTTTTCCTCAGCGCTGTAGCTCATTGGGCTGCCCTAGAAGGCTCCCTGATAGCTGCATTGCTGTGTGTACGCCGCTGTGCAAACCAACTGCTTTTTTCAAAGCACAAATCCTCTTGTTCCTTCCTTTCTGCACAGCTATCTTGTTTGTTTGTCCACACTTTTTATTTAATTTGTGCATCAGTCCACTCCTTATTGCTGCCTGCCATACCTGGCTGTGATTACTGCAGGGAGATAGTAATTGAAGGACAGTTCCTTTTTCTTTTTTTCTTTTTTTTTTTTTGTGGGAGATTAAGATTGGCATTTCTGCTAGAGTGCCATCCCTGTCTGTGTCATCTCTCACTCAGTGGGCCATAGAAAGCCTATTTATTTTTTTGCTTGATTTGGGTTCTAAAATCTACCTGAAAAAATCACTACATCAATCAGTGGGAGAAAAATATTGGCCTCAGGGCTTGTGTGCCACTCCTTACTCCTGTGTGTGCCATCTCTCACTCAGTGGGCCATAGAAAGCCTATTTATTTTTTTGCTTGATTTGGGTTCCAAAATCTACCTGAAAAAATCACAACATCAATCAGTGGGAGAAAAATATTGGCCTCAGGGCTTGTGTGCCACTCCTTACTCCTGTGTGTGCCATCTCTCACTCAGTGGGCCATAGAAAGCCTATTAATTTTTTTGCTAGATTTGGGTTCTAAATTCTACCTGAAAAAATCAATAAATCAATCAGTGGGAGATTAATATTGGCCTTTGGGCTTGTGTGCCAGTCCTAAGCGTGCCATCTCTCTCTCTCAGATAGTGGGCCATAGAAAGCCTATTTATTATTTTTTTTATTGGGTTTATAAATTTTCCCTGGAAAAAAAAAAAAAGTGGGAGATTAATATTGGCCTCTGGGCTTGTGTGCCAGTCCTGAGCGTGCCATCTCTCTCACAAATAGTGGGCCATAGAAAGCCTATTTATTTTTTTGGTTGATTTGGGTTCTAAATTCTACCTGAAAAAATCAATAAATCAATCAGTGGGAGATAAATATTGGCCTCTGGGCTTGTGTGCCACTCCTGACTCCTGTGTGCGTCCTCTCTCACTCAGTGGGCCCTAGAAAGCCTATTTTTTGTTTTATTTGTTTTCTAAATTCTCCCTGAAAAAATCATTTTATTTTATTTGGTTTCTAAATTATTCCTGAAAAAATCATTTTTTTTTTATTTATTTTTTTCTAAAGTCTCCCTGAAAAAAAAAAAAAAATCAAATCAGTGGGAGATTAATATTGCCCTTTCTGCTTGTGTGCCAGTCTTGACTCCTGGGTGTGCCATCTCTCTCTCTCCAATTGTGGGCCATAGAAAGCCTATTAATTTTTTTGCTTGATTTGGTTTCCAAAATCTACCTGAAAAAATCACTAAATCAATCAGTGGGAGAAAAATATTGGCCTCTGGGCTTGTGTACCACTCCTGACTCCTGTGCGCGTCCTCTCTCACTCAGTGGGCCATAGAAAGCCTATTTTTTTTTATTTGTTTTCTAAATTCTCCCTGAAACAATCATTTCATTTTATTTGGTTTATAAATTCTTCCTTAAAAAATCATTTTTTTTTATTATTTTTTTTTTTCTAAAGTCTCCCTTTTACAAAAAAAAAAACAAATCAGTGGGAGATTAATATTTACATTTGCGCTTCAGTGACAGTCCTGCGTGTGTGGCATCTCTCTCATTTGTTGCCACCAACAACAGAGTGTGTAACATTGTGCCTGATTTTCGTTGTGGTCTCACCCACCTGTAAAGGGGTAGCTAAATCATACTGAAGTTATAGCTCACCGTGTAAGTTGTGTGACAGCAACAAATACCGTTAGTTTGGTAACGTTTTTAAAACAATGAGGAAGTCTGGTGGAAGAGGTCGTGGCCGGGGGCGTTCATTGTCAGCTGGTAATGAGGGTAGTGGTAGTGGTGGAGCATCAGGTGGTCATGGGAAAAAAAATATTGCACCTAAGTCTGGAGCTGTGGAGCCAGGTTCGTCGTCTGGCTACACAAGGCCTCGAACGCTCCCTTTTCTGGGAGTAGGAAAACCGCTTTTAAAGCAGGAGCAGCAAGAGCAAGTTTTGGCTTATCTTGCTGACTCAGCCTCTAGCTCTTTTGCCTCCTCTCGTGAAACTGGTAAATGTAAAAGCAGCGCGTCGTTAGTGGATGTTCACGGTCAGGGACAAGTCGCTTCCTTGTCCTCTTCAGCAAAAACAACAACAGAGAAGAATGCAGCAGGCGACACAACGGGTTACTCCATGGAGCTCTTTATACATACCGTCCCTGGCTTAGAAAGTGAAGCAGTTAACAGTCCATGCCCATTACAAGTTGAATCTGACATGGAGTGCACTGATGCACAGCCACAGCCAGACTACTATGCTGGTCCTTTGACTCAGACCACAACATTGCCCTCGCAGGGTGCTGATCAAGAATCAGACCCTGATGAGACTATGTTGCCCCATCACGAACGCTATACCACCGACCGACACGGTGACACAGACGAAGTTGCACACGAGCTATAAGAAGAGGTAATAGATGACCCAGTTCTTGACCCCGATTGGCAGCCATTGGGGGAACAGGGTGCAGGCGGCAGCAGTTCTGAAGCGGAGTAGGAGGGGCCACAGCAGGCATCAACATCGAAACAGGTTCCATCTGCCGGGCCCGTATCTTGCCCAAAACGCGTGGCAAAGTCAAAACCTGTTGGAGGACAGCGTGGCCATACAGTTAAAGCTCAGTCTGCAATGCCTGAAAAGGTATCCGATGCTAGAAAGAGTGCAGTCTGGCATTTTTTTAAACAACATCCAATTGATCAGCGCAAAGTCATCTGTCAAAAATGTTCAACTACCTTAAGCAGAGGGCAGAATCTGAAAAGTCTCAATACAAGTTGCATGCATAGACATTTAACCACCATGCATTTGCAAGCTTGTACTAACTACCAAACGTCCCTTAAGGTTGTAGCACCCTCGGCCAATGAAGCTAGTCATCAACGCAACATCCCTTCCGGCAGTGTAGGGCCACCATTTTCTGCACCACCTGCAGTATCTGTGCAGGTTTCTTTGCCAGGCCAAAGCAGTCAGGGTCAGGGAATCACCAGTTTCGTAGTAGGAAACACTGCATCTAGGGCACCGGTGGCAACAATACCATCTCCCACCGTCTCTCAGTCTGCCATGTCCACCGGCACGCCCGCTAGTTCCACGATCTCCAGCTCTCCAGTCCAGCTCACCCTACATGAGACTATGGTTAGAAAAAGGAAGTACTTAGCCTCGCATCCGCGTACACAGGGTTTGAACGCCCACATAGCTAGACTAATCTCGTTAGAGATGATGCCCTACCGGTTAGTTGAAAGCAAAGCTTTCAAAGCCCTGATGGACTACGCTGTACCACGCTACGAGCTACCCAGTCGACACTTTTTTTTCCAGAAAAGCCATCCCAGCCCTCCACCAGCATGTTAAAGAGCGCATCGTCCATGCACTCAGGCAATCTGTGAGCACGAAGGTGCACCTGACAACAGATGCATGGACCAGTAGGCATGGCCAGGGACGTTACGTGTCCATCACGGCACACTGGGTAAATGTGGTGGATGCAGGGTCCACAGGGGACAGCAAGTTTGGGACAGTTCTGCCTAGGCCACGGTCTAGGAAACAGTTGGCTGTAGCCGTTCGAACCCCCTCCTCCTCCTCCTCGTCCTCCTGCAGAAGCGAGACCTCGTCCACAGACCGCAGTCGCACAACCACTCCATCCGCAGCTGCCACTGTTGCACACGAGGTCTCCCATTATGGGGCAGCTACTGGCAAACGTCAGCAGGCTGTATTGGTTATGAAGTGTTTGGGCGACAACAGACACACCGCTGAAGTTCTGTCCGAGTTCTTGCAGAAAGAAACGCAGTCGTGGCTGGGCACTGTAGATCTTGAGGCAGGCAAGGTAGTGAGTGATAACGGAAGGAATTTCATGGCTGCCATCTCCCTTTCCCAACTGAAACACATTCCTTGCCTGGCTCACACCTGAAACCTGGTGGTGCAGTGCTTCCTGAAAAGTTATCCGGGGTTATCCGACCTGCTCCTCAAAGTGCGTGGACTTTGCTCACTTATCCGCCGTTCGCCCGTACACTCCAGCCGTATGGAGACCTATCAGCGTTCTTTGAACCTTCCCCAGCATCGCCTAATCATAGACGTTGCAACAAGGTGGAACTCAACACTGCACATGCTTCAGAGACTGTGTGAACAGAGGCGGGCTGTTATGTTTTTGTGGGAGGATACACATACACGGGCAGGCAGTAGGATGGCAGACATGGAGTTGTCAGGTGTGCAGTGGTCGAAGATTCAAGACATGTGTCAAGTCCTTCAGTGTTTTGAGGAATGCACACGGCTGGTTAGTGCAGACAACGCCATAATAAGCATGAGCATCCCCCTAATGCGTCTGCTGATGCAAAGTTTGACGCACATAAAGGATCAGGCGTCTGCAGCTGAGGAAGAGGAAAGCCTTGATGACAGTCAGCCATTGTCTGGCCAGGGCAGTGTACAGGACGAGGTAGCGGGCGAAGAGGAGGAGGAGGACGAGGAGGATGATGGGGATGATTATATTTTTAATGAGGAAGCTTTTCCGGGGCCAGTGGAAATTGTTGGCGCGGCAAGGCCGGGTTCTGGTTTTTGGAGGGACACAAGTGACGTGGATTTGCCTGAAACTGCCCCTCAACCAAGCACAACCACAGATTTGAGAACTGGAACTTTGGGCCACATGGCGGATTATGCCTTACGTATCCTCAAAAGGGACACACGCATAACAAAAATGATGAACGATGACGATTACTGGTTGGCCTGCCTCCTTGATCCTCGCTATAAAGGCAAATTGCAAAATATAATGCCACATGAGAACTTGGAACTAATATTAGCAACCAAACAATCAACTCTTATTGACCGTTTGCTTCTGGCATTCCCTGCACACAGCGCCCGTGATCGTTCTAACACGAGCTGCAGGGGCCAGCAGACCAGAGGTGTTAGAGGGGCAGAAATCAGAAGTGGCGTTGGCCAGAGGGGTTTTCTGACCAGGTTGTGGAGTGATTTTGCTATGACCGCAGACAGGACAGGTACTGCAGCATCAATTCAAAGTGACAGGAGACAACATTTGTCCAGTATGGTTACTAACTATTTTTCATCCCTTATCGACGTTCTCCCTCAACCGTCATTCCCATTTGATTACTGGGCATCAAAATTGGACACCTGGCCAGAATTGGCAGAATATGCATTGCAGGAGCTTGCTTGCCCGGCAGCTAGTGTCCTATCAGAAAGAGTATTCAGTGCTGCAGGTTCAATACTAACAGAAAAAAGGACTCGTCTGGCTACCCAAAATGTAGATGATCTAACCTTCATTAAAATGAACCACAACTGGATTTCGAAATCTTTTGCCCCACCTTGCCCGGCTGACAACTAGCTTTCCTATGTAAAGGTCTTGCCTGTGGACTATTCTGAACGACTTTTCCAATCTCGTAATTTGCAGCACCTGATTGTCCAGCATCCGACATGTTAACACCTCCCTAAATGGCCAAAGTCCCCACACGGGGCCGTGGTATCGCCACTTGGCGCCAGCACCCGTGAGAGTACTGTTTGTCTGAAGAGGTGGGTGTGTCCGCTTTTGGTCGACGGCACTGCCACTAGGTCCCTCATAGTACAATAAAGTGTCTGGCGGTGGTGGTGCGCACCCAACGTCAGACACACCGTTGTAATATGAGGGGCCCTGGGCCTGTACCGCCGGCCACAAGACAGTCCCCCCCCAGGTCAAACAGTGCTCTACCACTTGCAAAATTATCTCTCACAGCTCCACCAATGTTTAGTCTATGCGCTGACATCCTTCAATGCCTGGCACTGTCAATACCATTGTATTGACATTTTTCTTATGTTAGGCCTTCGAAGCCTGTCTGCGGTCCCTCCTTCCACTAGGCCTCCACTGACCTGTCTACTGCCGCCCGTGTTCCCCTGGAACCAATTTTAAATTGCCTACAGCCAGCCCAATTTATTATGTTAGGGCTTCGAAGCCTGTCTGCGGTCCCTCCTTCCACTAGGCCTCCACTGACCTGTCTACTGCTGCCCATGTTCCCCTGGAACCATTTTTAAATTGCCTACAGCCAGCCCAATTTATTATGTTAGGGCTTCGAAGCCTGTCTGCGGTCCCTCCTTCCACTAGGCCTCGACTGACCTGTCTACTGCTGCCCGTGTTCCCCTGGAACCATTTTTAAATTGCCTACAGCCAGCCCAATTTATTATGTTAGGGCTTCGAAGCCTGTCTGCGGTCCCTCCTTCCACTAGGCCTCCACTGACCTGTCTACTGCTGCCCGTGTTCCCCTGGAACCAATTTTAAATTGCCTACAGCCAGCCCAATTTATTATGTTAGGGCTTCGAAGCCTGTCTGCGGTCCCTCCTTCCACTAGGCCTCCACTGACCTGTCTACTGCCGCCCGTGTTCCCCTGGAACCAATTTTAAATTGCCTACAGCCAGCCCAATTTATTATGTTAGGGCTTCGAAGCCTGTCTGCGGTCCCTCCTTCCACTAGGCCTCCACTGACCTGTCTACTGCTGCCCGTGTTCCCCTGGAACCAATTTTAAATTGCCTACAGCCAGCCCAATTTATTATGTTAGGGCTTCGAAGCCTGTCTGCGGTCCCTCCTTCCACTAGGCCTCCACTGACCTGTCTACTGCTGCCCGTGTTCCCCTGGAACCAATTTTAAATTGCCTACAGCCAGCCCAATTTATTATGTTAGGGCTTCGAAGCCTGTCTGCGGTCCCTCCTTCCACTAGGCCTCCACTGACCTGTCTACTGCTGCCCGTGTTCCCCTGGAAGCAATTTTAAATTGCCTACAGCCAGCCCAATTTATTATGTTAGGGCTTCGAAGCCTGTCTGCGGTCCCTCCTTCCACTAGGCCTCCACTGACCTGTCTACTGCCGCCCATGTTCCCCTGGAACCAATTTTAATTTGCCTACAGCCAGCCCAATTTATTATGTTAGGGCTTCGAAGCCTGTCTGCGGTCCCTCCTTCCACTAGGCCTCCACTGACCTGTCTACTGCTGCCCGTGTTCCCCTGGAACCAATTTTAAATTGCCTACAGCCAGCCCAATTTATTATGTTAGGGCTTCGAAGCCTGTCTGCGGTCTCTCCTTCCACTAAGCCTCCACTGACCTGTCTACTGCCGCCCGTGTTCCCCTGGAACCAATTTTAATTTGCCTACAGCCAGCCCAATTTATTTTGTTAGGGCTTCGAAGCCTGTCTGCGGTCCCTCCTTCCACTAGGCCTCCACTGACCTGTCTACTGCTGCCCGTGTTCCCCTGGAACCAATTTTAAATTGCCTACTGCCAGCCCAATTTATTATGTTAGGGCTTCGAAGCCTGTCTGCGGTCCCTCCTTCCACTAGGCCTCCACTGACCTGTCTACTGCTGCCCGTGTTCCCCTGGAACCAATTTTAAATTGCCTACAGCCAGCCCAATTTATTATGTTAGGGCTTCGAAGCCTGTCTGCGGTCCCTCCTTCCACTAGGCCTCCACTGACCTGTCTACTGCCGCCCGTGTTCCCCTGGAACCAATTTTAAATTGCCTACAGCCAGCCCAATTTATTATGTTAGGGCTTCGAAGCCTGTCTGCGGTCCCTCCTTCCACTAGGCCTCCACTGACCTGTCTACTGCCGCCCGTGTTCCCCTGGAACCAATTTTAAATTGCCTACAGCCAGCCCAATTTATTATGTTAGGGCTTCGAAGCCTGTCTGCGGTCCCTCCTTCCACTAGGCCTCCACTGACCTGTCTACTGCCGCCCGTGTTCCCCTGGAACCAATTTTAAATTGCCTACAGCCAGCCCAATTTATTATGTTAGGGCTTCGAAGCCTGTCTGCGGTCCCTCCTTCCACTAGGCCTCCACTGACCTGTCTACTGCTGCCCGTGTTCCCCTGGAACCAATTTTAAATTGCCTACAGCCAGCCCAATTTATTATGTTAGGGCTTCGAAGCCTGTCTGCGGTCCCTCCTTCCACTAGGCCTCCACTGACCTGTCTACTGCCGCCCGTGTTCCCCTGGAACCAATTTTAAATTGCCTACAGCCAGCCCAATTTATTATGTTAGGGCTTCGAAGCCTGTCTGCGGTCCCTCCTTCCACTAGGCCTCCACTGACCTGTCTACTGCTGCCCGTGTTCCCCTGGAACCAATTTTAAATTGCCTACAGCCAGCCCAATTTATTATGTTAGGGCTTCGGAGCCTGTCTGCGGTCCCTCCTTCCACTAGGCCTCCACTGACCTGTCTACTGCTGCCCGTGTTCCCCTGGAACCAATTTTAAATTGCCTACAGCCAGCCCAATTTATTATGTTAGGGCTTCGAAGCCTGTCTGCAGTCCCTCCTTCCACTAGGCCTCCACTGACCTGTCTACTGCTGCCCGTGTTCCCCTGGAACCAACATCAGAAAATATAAAAATAAGTATTTTGCTTATAAAAAAGAAAATACTGGAGAGATATCAAATGCAGACATTTTAACATTAAAAACAAACACATACAACAAAAATCTGGTACAGTACTAAAAATGGCCACCAGCTACAATAACTTTCTCCTGCAAGTAGTTAACTGAAAGTTTTTTTCAATTTAAAAAACAGATATGGCATCCACCGAGTGTTGTCCTGTCGCGTCTTCTTTATATTATTGCCAAGAAGATGCAAAACAATGAGAATAATAAAATCATTATTTACCAAAAAAATAGAGTAAGTCAAAACCACATTGCAAATAAACATTCATTACAAATAAAGAAGCAGGGCGCGTCCGAGGGTGAGTATATACCTAATAAGAATATAATCACCCTCGGACGCGCCCTGCTTCTTTCCGACAGCCTTCCTTCCTAAGAATCAGCCCTTCCGTGGTGTAGAGAGAGGGTGTGTTACACTCCAAGGTGTTCCCTAGGTTGCCTTTCCTGAGCTTCGATCTTCATGCTCTCGTTTAGTAGTTGTCGGAAAGTAGGCTGCATTAGGCCTACAAATTGGGTATGGGGTGGAGAGAGAAGGTGTGTTACACTCCAAGGTGTTCCCCAGGTTTCCTTGCCATTGCTTCGGTCTTCCGACTCTCGTTTAGTAGTTGTAGAAAACTACACTGCATTAGGCCTACAACATGGGTATAGGGTGGAGAGAGATGGTGTGTTCCACTCCAAGGTGTTCTCCAGGTTGCCTTTCCAGAGCTTCGATCTTAATGCTCTCGTTTAGTAGTTGTTGGAAACTACACTGCATTAGGCCTCCAAATTGGCTATGGGGTGGAGAGAGATGGTGTGTTACACTCCAAGGTGTTCTCCAGGTTTCCTCGCCATTGCTTCGATCTTCAGACTCTCGTTTAGTAGTTGTAGAAAACTACACTGCATTAGGCCTACAAAATGGGTATCGGGTGGAGAGAGATGGTGTGTTACACTCCAAGGTGTTCCCCAGGTTTCCTTGCCATTGCTTCGGTCTTCCGACTCTCGTTTAGTAGTTGTAGAAAACTACACTGCATTAGGCCTACAAAATGGGTATGGGGTGGAGAGAGATGTTGTGTTCCACTCCAAGGTGTTCTCCAGGTTGCCTTTCCTGAGCTTCTATCTTCAGGCTCTCGTTAAATTGTGGTCAAATGGAACAACTGCATTTGGCGTACTAGTTGGTTTGGGGCCTACTAACAGTGTCTGCCGCTCCTTGCTGTTCTCCTGGTTTCCTGTCCTGAAATTCCATTTTCAGGCGCTCGTTAAGTAGTTGTTAATGTTAGACTGCATTTGGCCTACTAGTTGGGTTGGGGCCTACTATCGGTGTCTGCCACTCCTTGCTGTTCTCCTCCACTGAACAAAGCTGTGCCGCCTGTTTACTACGGTTGCCAATTTTGAACTGCATTTCGACTACTTACTGATTTGGGCCTACTCTCTGTGTCAGCCTCTCATTCCAGTTGTCCTCCACTGCAATGCCCCCTGGTTATTCCTGTGTTACCAATTTTGAACTGCATTTAGCCAACTTTATTCTTTGGGCCTATATCTGTGTTTCCTCCTCATCCTGCCCATTGCCCAGCCAGTGATAGATGAGTCTGCTGGTACATTGACCCATAACGCAACATTCCCCGTGCACGCTACACAACAACATTGTGACCCTGCTGAAAGTCAGGTTGCTCTTCCTGCATACCATACCACCTTACACGGGGACAAAGAGGAAGGTGCAGATGAAAGTGCAGGTTCCTTCATCAGGTGGGGGGAGGAATACTAGTTGGCGACGTCACTGGCACAGGGCCTCTCATAGTACGCAAAAGTGTTGCTGCCGGTGGGAGGCGCCCCCGCCGTGCAAACACACCGCTGTACTTTGAGGGGCCCTGTGCCAGTGCCAATGCCAACGAGTGGGCCCCCCCTGCTTGCTCAGGTTCACAGCACTTGCAAAGTTGAAATACTTACCTCTCCCTGCTCCACTGCCGTGACGTGGTCCAGATTTCCTGGGCCCACTAATTACTTGAACCAGCCCTACCCACCACAACTTTAGCCAAATGACCCCCAATTTCAAATGCCTTCCAATTATTATAAGGTAAATTACGCTTGACAAGCTTCATTAAGAAGAATGGATGGTTTTGACATGAAAATGGGCACTCTAGGTGTTTTCCTGGCCCCCACTCACTGCCGACTATGCTGCCCCATTGACTTGCATTGGGTTTCGTGTTTCGGTCGATCCTGACTTTACGTCATAATCGGCCGATTTCACTCGACCCGACTTTTGAGATAGTTGGGTTTCGCGAAACCCGGTTCGACTCTAAAAAGGTCAAGGTCGCTCAACTCTAGTTCTGATGGCTCGGTGATGAAACCTTGTGCCTTCTTTTCTAGAAAATTCGCGCCTGCTGAGCGCAATTATGATGTTGGCAATCGAGAGTTGTTGGCCATGAAGTGGGCATTCGAGGAGTGGCGACATTGGCTTGAAGGAGCTAAACATCGCGTGGTGGTCTTGACGGATCACAAGAATTTGACTAATCTCGAGTCTGCCAAACGGTTGACAGGCTCGATGGTCGCTCTTTTTCTCCCTTTTTGATTTTGTGGTTTCATACCTTCCGGGATCTAAGAATGTGAAGGCTGATGCCCTGTCAAGGAGTTTTGTGCCTGACTCTCCGGGTGTTCCGGAGCCGGCGGGTATTCTTAAAGAGGGGGTAATTTTGTCTGCCATCTCCCCTGATTTGCGGCGCGTGCTGCAGAAGTTTTAGGCTGATAGACCTGACCGTTGTCCAACGGAGAAACTGTTTGTCCCTGATAGATGGACTAGTAGAGTTATCTCTGAGGTTCATTGTTCGGTGTTGGCTGGTCATCCTGGAATCTTTGGTACCAGAGATTTGGTGGCTAGATCCTTTTGGTGGCCTTCATTGTCACGGGATGTGCGTTCTTTTGTGCAGTCCTGTGAGACTTGTGCTCGGGCTAAGCCCTGCTGTTCTCGTGCCAGTGGGTTGCTTTTACCCTTGCCGGTCCCGAAGAGGCCCTGGACGCATATTTCCATGGATTTTATTTCTGATCTCCCTGTTTCTCAAAGGATGTCGGTCATTTGGGTGGTTTGTGATCGCTTCTCTAAGATGGTCCATTTGGTACCCTTGTCTAAATTACCTTCCTCCTCTGATTTGGTGCCATTGTTTTTCCAGCATGTGGTTCGTTTGCATGGCATTTCGGAGAACATCGACTCGGACAGAGGTTCCCAGTTTGTTTCAAGGTTTTGGTGGTCCTTTTGTGCTAAGATGGGCATTGATTTGTCTTTTTCTTCGGCTTTCCATCCTCAGACTAATGGCCAAACCGAACGAACTAATCAGACTTTGGAAACATATCTGAGATGCTTTGTTTCTGCTGATCAGGATGATTGGGTGTCCTTCTTGCCTTTGGCTGAGTTTGCCCTTAATAATCGCGCCAGCTCGGCTACTTTGGTTTCTCCTTTTTTCTGCAATTCTGGTTTCCATCCTCGTTTCTCTTCAGGGCAGGTTGAGCCTTCGGACTGTCCTGGTGTGGATACTGTGGTGGACAGGTTGCAGCAGATTTGGACTCATGTGGTGGACAATTTGACATTGTCCCAGGAGAAGGCTCAACGTTTCGCTAACCTCCGGCGCTGTGTTGGTCCCCGACTTCGGGTTGGGGATTTGGTTTGGTTGTCATCTCGTCATGTTCCTATGAAGGTTTCCTCTCCTAAGTTTAAGCCTCGTTTCATTGGGCCATATAAGATTTCTGAAATTCTTAATCCTGTGTCATTTCGTTTGGACCTTCCAGCTTCTTTTGCCATCCATAATGTGTTCCATAGGTCGTTGTTTTCGGTGATACGTGGCGACTATGGTTCCCTCCGTTGATCCTCCTGCCCCGGTGTTGGTCGAGGGGGAGTTGGAGTATGTGGTGGAGAAGATTTTTGGATTCTCGTGTTTCAAGACGGAAACTCCAGTATCTGGTCAAGTGGAAGGGTTATGGTCAGGAGGATAGTTCCTGGGTTTTTGCCTCTGATGTTCATGCTGCCGATCTAGTTCGTGCCTTTCATTTGGCTCATCCTGATCGGCCTAGGGAATCTGGTGAGGGTTCGGTGACCCCTCCTCAAGGGGGGGTACTGTTGTGAATTCTGTTGTCGAGCTCCCTCCTGTGGTCGTGAATGGTACTTCGGTGAGTTCTGTCCGTGGGCTCCCTCTGGTGGCTGTGAGTGGAGCTGCTGCTTCTGAGGTTCCTTACACAGGTGACGGGGTTTATCCTTTGGTTTGCTGCTCTATTTAACTCCACTTAGATCGTTACTCCATGCCAGCTGTCAATGTTTCTGCATTGCTTCAGTTCGCTCTTGGATCTTTCTGGTGACCTGTCTACTCCAGCAGAAGCTAAGTTCCTGATATTATCTAATTCGTTCATTGTTTTCTTGTCCAGCTGGATATCATGATTTTGTCTTGCTAGCTGGAAGCTCTGGAATGCAGAGTGGCATCTCCGCACCGTTAGTCGGTGCGGAGGTCTTTTTTGCACACTCTGCGTGGTCTTTTGTAGTTTTTTGTGCTGCTCGCAAAGCTACCTTTCCTATCCTCTGTCTATTTAGTAAGTCTGGCCTCCCTTTGCTGAAACCTGTTTCATTTCTGCGTTTGTGACTTTCATCTTTACACACAGTCAATATATGTGGGGGGCTGCCTTTTCCTTTGGGGAATTTCTCGGAGGCAAGGTAGGCTTTATTTTCTATCTCTAGGGCTAGCTAGTTCTTAGGCTGTGACGAGGCGCCTAGGGAGCGTCAGGAGCGCTCCACGGCTATTTCTAGTGTGTGTGATAGGATTAGGGATTGCGGTCAGCAGAGCTCTCACATCCCAGAGCTTGACCTGTTTGAGGTTTAACTATCAGGTCATTCCTGGTGCTCCTAACCACCAGGTCATAACAGATGTCATAATGGTTGCCATGGCGACGATGATGTCATAAAGGTTGCCTCGACCAATTCTAGAATATGCATGTCCCCGTAGTATATGGACAATGATTATTCCAGAATTCGCGGCAGACTGTGCCCGTCGCTGATTGGTCGAGGCAACCTTTATGACATCATCGTCGCCATGGCAACCATTATGACATCTACGTCGATACTGTGCCCATCGCTGATTGGTCGAGGGGAATTTGCGGCATACTGTGCCCGTCGCTGATTGGTCGAAGCAACCTTTATG
Source organism: Ranitomeya imitator (assembly GCF_032444005.1). NCBI lineage: Eukaryota > Metazoa > Chordata > Amphibia > Anura > Dendrobatidae > Ranitomeya > Ranitomeya imitator. The sequence continues at coordinate 460,554,677 of NC_091287.1, read as the reverse complement.
ACATCATCGTCGCCATGCTGTGCCCGTCGCTGATTGGTCGAGGCTGCCAGGCACAGCATGGCGACGATGATGTCATAAAGGTTGCCTTGACCAATCAGCGACGGGCACAGTCTGCGGCGAATTCGCCTCGACCAATCAGCGACGGGCACAGTCTGCCACGAATTCTGGAATCATCATTGTCCATATACTACGGGGACTGTTATGAACAGGTAATTCAGAACCACAATGGACCTTGAAGTTCAGAGCACACAAGGTGACCTAACATTTACCAAAAACATAGGACAAGCTCTGAGACGTGGAAACTCTGCTGACCGCAATCCCTAATCCTAACACACCACACTAGAGGTAGCTGTGGATTGCGCCTAACGCTCCCTATGCAACTCGGCACAGCCTGAGAAACTAACTAGTCCTGAAGATAGAAAAATAAGCCTACCTTGCCTCAGAGAAATTCCCCAAAGGAAATGGCAGCCCCCCACATATAATGACTGTGAGTAAGATGAAAATACAAACACAGAGATGAAATAGATTTAGCAAAGTGAGGCCCGACTTACTGAATAGACCGAGGATAGGAAAGATAGCTTTGCGGTCAACACAAAAACCTACAAACAACCACGCAGAGGGGCAAAAAGACCCTCCGCACCGACTAACGGTACGGAGGTGCTCCCTCTGCGTCTCAGAGCTTCCAGCAAGCAAGAAAAAACCAATATAGCAAGCTGGACGGAAAATATAGCAAACAAAAATAACACAAGCAGAACTTAGCTTATGCAGGATAGAGAGGCCACAGGAACGATCCAGGAGGAAGCAAGACCAATGCTAGAACATTGACTGGAGGCCAGGATCAAAGCACCAGGTGGAGTTAAATAGAGCAGCACCTAACGACTTAACCTCATCACCTGAGGAAGGAAACTCAGAAGCCGCAGTACCACTCTCATCCACCAAAGGAAGCTTATAGACAGAACCAGCCGCAGTACCACTCACGACCACAGGAGGGAGCTTGGCCACAGAATTCACAACAGTACCCCCCCTTGAGGAGGGGTCACCGAACCCTCACCAGAGCCCCCAGGCCGACCAGGATGAGCCACATGAAAGGCACGAACCAGATCGGCAGCATGGACATCAGAGGCAAAGACCCAGGAATTATCTTCCTGACCATAACCTTTCCACTTAACCAGATACTGGAGTTTCCGTCTCGAAACACGAGAATCCAAAATCTTCTCCACAATATACTCCAATTCCCCTTCAACCAAAACTGGAGCAGGAGGATCAATAGATGGAACCACAGGTGCCACGTATCTCCGCAACAATGACCTATGGAACACGTTATGGATGGAAAACGAAGCCGGAAGAGTCAAACAAAAAGACACAGGATTAAGAACCTCAGAAATCCTATATGGACCAATGAAACGAGGCTTAAATTTAGGAGAGGAAACCTTCATAGGAATATAACGAAATGACAACCAAACCAAATCCCCAACACGAAGTCGGGGACCCACACAGCGCCTGCGGTTAGCGAAACGTTGAGCCTTCTCCTGGGACAAAGTCAAATTGTCCACTACATGAGTCCAAATCTGCTGCAACCTATCCACCACAGTATCCACACCAGGAGAGTCCGAAGACTCAACCTGCCCTGAAGAGAAACGAGGGTGGAACCCAGAATTGCAGAAAAACGGCGAAACCAAAGTAGCCGAGCTGGCCCGATTATTAAGGGCGAACTCAGCCAAAGGCAAAAAGGACACCCAATCATCCTAATCAGCAGAAACAAAACATCTCAGATATGTTTCCAAGGTCTGATTGGTTCGTTCAGTCTGGCCATTTGGCTGAGGATGGAAAGCCGATGAAAAAGACAAATCAATGCCCATCCTAGCACAAAAGGCTCGCCAAAACCTCGAAACAAACTGGGAACCTCTGTCAGAAACGATGTTCTCTGGAATGCCATGTAAACGAACCACATGCTGAAAAAACAATGGCACCAAATCAGAGGAGGAAGGCAATTTAGACAAGGGCACCAAATGGACCATCTTAGAGAAGCGATCACAAACCACCCAAATGACCGACATTCTTTGAGAGACGGGGAGATCCGAAATAAAATCCATAGAGATGTGTCCAAGGCCTCTTCGGGACCGGCAAGGGCAAAAGCAACCCACTGGCACGAGAACAGCAGGGCTTAGCCCGAGCACAAATCCCACAGGACTGCACAAAAGAACGCACATCCCGCGACAGAGACGGCCACCAAAAGGATCTAGACACCAAATCTCTGGTACCAAAGATTCCAGGATGACCAGCCAACACCGAACAATGAACCTCAGAGATAACTTTATTCGTCCACCTATCAGGGACAAACAGTTTCTCCGCTGGGCAATGGTCAGGTCTATTAGCCTGAAATTTTTGCAGCACCCGCCGCAAATCAGGGGAGATGGCAGACAAAATTACCCCCTCTTTGAGAATACCCACCGGCTCAGACAAACCCGGAGAATCGGGCACAAAACTCCTAGACAGGGCATTCGCCTGCACATTTTTAGAGCCCGGAAGGTACGAAACCACAAAGTCAAAACAGGAGAAAAACAGCGACCAACGAGCCTGTCTAGGATTCAACCGTTTGGCAGACTCGAGATAAGTCAAGTTTTTGTGATCAGTCAAGACCACCACGAGATGCTTAGCTCCTTCAAACCAATGACGCCACTCCTCGAACGCCCACTTCATGGCTAGCAACTCTCGATTGCCAACATCATATTTTCGCTCAGCAGGCGAAAATTTCCTAGAAAAGAAGGCGCATGGTTTCATCACCGAGCAATCAGAACTTCTCTGCGACAAAACAGCCCCTGCTCCAATTTCGGAAGCATCAACCTCGACCTGGAACGGAAGCGAAACATCTGGTTGGCACAACACAGGGGCAGAAGAAAAACGACGCTTCAACTCCTGAAAAGCTTCCACAGCAGCAGAAGACCAATTGACCACATCAGCACCCTTCTTGGTCAAATCAGTCAACGGTTTAGCAATGCTAGAAAAATTACAGATGAAGCGACGATAAAAATTATCAAAGCCCAGGAACTTCTGCAGACTCTTCAGAGATGTTGGCTGAGTCCAATCATAAATGGCCTGAACTTTAACAGGGTCCATCTCGATAGTAGAAGGAGAAAAAATGAACCCCAAAAATGAAATCTTCTGAACACCAAAGAGACACTTTGACCCCTTCACAAACAAAGAATTAGCACGCAGGACCTGGAACACCATTCTGACCTGCTTCACATGAGACTCCCAATCATCCGAGAAGACCAAAATATCATCCAAGTATACAATCAGGAATTTATCCAGGTACTCTCGGAAGATGTCATGCATAAAGGACTGAAACACTGATGGAGCATTAGAAAGTCCGAATGGCATAACCAGGTTCTCAAAATGGCCTTCGGGCGTATTAAATGCTGTTTTCCATTCATCGCCCCGTTTGATACGCACAAGATTATACGCACCACGAAGATCTATCTTGGTGAACCAACTAGCCCCCTTAATCCGAGCAAACAAATCAGACAGCAGCGGCAAGGGGTACTGAAATTTGACCGTAATTTTATTTAGAATGCGGTAATCAATACAAGGTCTCAGCGAACCATCCTTCTTGGCCACAAAAAAGAAACCCGCTCCCAATGGCGACGATGACGGGCGAATATGACCCTTCTCCAGATTATGCAACACCAGAAAGCGAATATCCTCCTGGTGCGCAGGAGCCATGCACATGGTCAGCTGGGTCCAATACTGAGGCTTATTCTTGGCCAAAGGCGTAGCATCAATTCCTCTCAATGGAATAGGACACTGCAAGGGCTCCAATAAAAACCCACAACGTTTAGCATAATCCAAGTCCATCAAATTCAGGGCAGCGCCTGAATCCACAAATGCCATGACAGAATAAGATGACAAAGAGCAGATCAAGGTAACGGACAGAAGAAATTTTGACTGTACAGTACCAATGGCGGCAGACCTAGCGAACCGCTTAGGACAATCAGAGATAGCATGAGTGGAATCACCACAGTAGAAACACAGCCCATTCTGACGTCTGTGTTCTTGCCTTTCAGCTCTGGTCAAAGTCCTATCGCACTGCATAGGCTCAGGTTTATGCTCAGATAATACCGCCAAATGGTGCGCAGATTTAGGCCCGCGCAAGCGTCGACCGATCTGAATGGCCAAAGACATAGACTCATTCAGACCAGCAGGCATAGGAAATCCCACCATGACATCCTTAAGGGCTTCAGAGAGACCCTTTCTGAAAATAGCTGCCAGCGCACATTCATTCCATTGAGTGAGCACGGACCACTTTCTAAACTTCTGACAATAAATCTCTATCTCATCCTGACCCTGACACAGAGCCAGCAAATTTTTCTCTGCCTGATCCACTGAATTAGGTTCGTCATACAGCAATCCGAGCGCCAGAAAAAACGCATCAATATTACATAATGCAGGATCTCCTGGCGCAAGGGAAAATGCCCAGTCTTGAGGGTCGCCACGTAATAAAGAAATAATGATTTTAACTTGTTGAACTGGGTCACCAGAGGAGCAGGGTTTCAAAGCCAGAAACAGTTTACAATTATTTTTAAAATTCAAAAACTTAGCTCTATCTCCAGAAAATAACTCAGGAATAGGAATTTTAGGTTCTAAAATAGGATTCTGAACCACTAAATCTTGAATGTTCTGTACTCTTATAGTGAGATTATCCATCAAAGAGGACAGACCCTGAATATCCATGTCCACACCTGTGTTCTGAACCACCCTGATGTAAAGGGGAAAAGAAAGACAGAACACAGTGCAAAGAAAAAAAAAATGGTCTCAGAACTTCTCTTTTCCCTCTATTGAGAAGCATTAGTACTTTGGGCCTCCAGTACTGTTATGAACAGGTAATTCAGAACCACAATGGACCTTGAAGTTCAGAGCACACAAGGTGACCTGACATTTACCAAAAACATAGGACAAGCTCTGAGACGTGGAAACTCTGCTGACCGCAATCCCTAATCCTAACACACCACACTAGAGGTAGCCGTGGATTGCGCCTAACGCTCCCTATGCAACTCAGCACAGCCTGAGAAACTAACTAGCCCTGAAGATAGAAAAATAAGCCTACCTTGCCTCAGAGAAATTCCCCAAAGGAAAAGGCAGCCCCCCACATATAATGACTGTGAGTAAGATGAAAATACAAACACAGAGATGAAATAGATTTAGCAAAGTGAGGCCCGACTTACTGAATAGACCGAGGATAGGAAAGATAGCTTTGCGGTCAACACAAAAACCTACAAACAACCACGCAGAGGGGCAAAAAGACCCTCCGCACCGACTAACGGTACGGAGGTGCTCCCTCTGCGTCTCAGAGCTTCCAGCAAGCAAGAAAAAACCAATATAGCAAGCTGGACGGAAAATATAGCAAACAAAAATAACACAAGCAGAACTTAGCTTATGCAGGATAGAGAGGCCACAGGAACGATCCAGGAGGAAGCAAGACCAATACTAGAACATTGACTGGAGGCCAGGATCAAAGCACCAGGTGGAGTTAAATAGAGCAGCACCTAACGACTTAACCTCATCACCTGAGGAAGGAAACTCAGAAGCCGCAGTACCACTCTCATCCACCAAAGGAAGCTTATAGACAGAACCAGCCGCAGTACCACTCACGACCACAGGAGGGAGCTTGGCCACAGAATTCACAACAGGGGACATGCATATAATAGAATACCCGATGCATTAGAATCGGGCCACAATCTAGTATATATATATATTTATATATTAGTTAAGTTTGATCTTAGACATGGCATAAAGGGTCCTAACCGAGGAAGTCACTCTAGATCCGGCCCCACAAAAATGAATTTCAGTAAAAATGAGGAGGATGCAGAGATATATTGAAAATTTATTTTCCAAAAGACAACAAATTATGGTTTGAAAAATAAAATGCCCCAACCTGGCACAGGATAATTCTGGAATCATCATTGTCCTCCACTGCTGTCAAGTGCCGCCATTGTGTTGTCTAAGGGTCTAATTGTCTATCTCGGAAATCCCGCCTTGCTGATTGGTCGAGGTCAGCCTGCCTGTTGTGAATTCTGTGGCAGAGTTCACTCCTGTGGTCACAAGTGGTACTTCGGCTGATTCTCTCTGGGAGCTTCCGTTTGTGGAGGAAAGTGGTACTGCAGCTTCTGAGTTTCCTCCCTCAGGTGATCTGGTGAGGTCGTTAGCTGCTTCTCTACTTAACTCCACCTGATGCTTTGATCCATGCTTCCTGTCAATGTTCCAGTGTTGGACTTGTGTTTCTCTGGATCATTCCTGTGGCCTGCTGCTCTGCATAGCTAAGTGCTTCTTTGCTATTTGTTGCTATTTTTTCTGTCCAGCTTGTCTATTTGTTTTGCTGGAAGCTCTGGGACGCAAAGGGTGTACCTCCGTGCCGTTAGTTCAGTACGGAGGGTCTTTTTGCCCCTTTTGCGTGGTTTTCTTTAGGGTTTTGTGTAGACCGCAAAGTTATCTTTCCTATCCTCGTTCTGTCTAGAATATCGGGCCTCACTTTGCTGAATCTATTTCATCCCTACGTTTGTCTTTTCATCTTACTCACAGTCATTATATGTGGGGGGCTGCCTTTTCCTTTGGGGTATTTCTCTGAGGCAAGGTAGGCTTATTTTTCTATCTTCAGGCTAGTTAGTTTCTCAGGCTGTGCCGAGTTGCATAGGGAGCGTTAGGCGCAATCCACAGCTGCCTCTAGTTGTGTTTGGAGAGGATCAGGAATTGCGGTCTACAGAGTTTCCACGTCTCAGAGCTCGTTCTATTATTTTGGGTTATTGTCAGATCACTGTATGTGCTCTGATCGCTATGTACATTGTGTTACTGAATTGCCTATCATAACAGTACAGGAAGCCAAAAGTACTAATGATTCTCAATAGAGGGAAAAAAGAAGTTCTGAGACCATTTTTTTTCCTTTGCACTGTGAGTTGTCTTTTTTTTTCCCTAGACATTTGGGTGGTTCAGGACACAGGTGTTACAATGGACATTAAAGGTCTGTCTTCATGTGTAGATCAGCTCACGGCAAGAGTTCAAGATATTCAAAATTTTGTGGTTCAGAATTCTTTGTTAGAACCAAGAATTCCTATTCCAGATTTGTTTTTTGGAGATAGAACTAAATTTCTGAGTTTCAAGAATAATTGTAAACTGTTTCTGGCTTTGAAACCTCGCTCCTCTGGTGACCCAGCGCAACAGGTTAGGATCGTCATTTCTTTTTTGCGTGGCGACCCTCAGGACTGGGCATTTTCTCTTGCGTCAGGAGATCCTGCATTGAGTGATATCGATGCGTTTTTCCTGGCGCTTGGATTGTTGTACGATGAGCCTAATTCAGTAGATCAGGCAGAAAAAAATTTGCTGGCTCTTTGTCAGGCTCAGGATGAGATAGAGCTATATTGCCAGAAATTTAGAAAATGGTCCGTGCTCACTCAATGGAATGAATCTGCGCTTGCAGCCATTTTCAGAGAGGGTCTCTCTGAAGCCATTAAGGATGTCATGGTGGGATTTCCTATGTCCGCTGGTTTGAATGAGTCTATGTCTTTGGCCATTCAGATCGGTCGACGCTTGCGTGAGCGTAAATCTGTGTACCATTTGGCGGTATTACCTGAGATTAAACCTGAGCCTATGCAGTGCGATAGGACTATGACCAGAGTTGAACGGCAAGAACACAGACGTCTGAATGGGCTGTGTTTCTACTGTGGTGATTCCACTCATGCTATCTCTGATTGTCCTAAGCGCACTAAGCGGTTCGCTAGGTCTGCCGCCATTGGTACTGTACAGTCAAAATTTCTTCTGTCCGTTACCTTGATCTGCTCTTTGTCATCTTATTCTGTCATGGCATTTGTGGATTCAGGCGCTGCCCTGAATTTGATGGACTTGGATTATGCTAAACGTTGTGGGTTTTTATTGGAGCCCTTGCAGTGTCCTATTCCATTGAGAGGAATTGATGCTACACCTTTGGCCAAGAATAAGCCTCAATACTGGACCCAGCTGACCATGTGCATGGCTCCTGCACATCAGGAGGTTATTCGCTTTCTGGTGTTGCATAATCTGCATGATGTGGTCGTGTTGGGGTTGCCATGGCTACAAGCCCATAATCCAGTATTAGATTAAAATTCCATGTTGGTGTCCAGCTGGGGTTGTCAGGGGGTACATGGTGATGTTCCATTTCTGTCAATTTTGTCATCCACCCCTTCTGAGGTTCCAGACTTCTTGTCTGATTACCGGGATGTATTTGATGAGCCCAAGTCCGATGCCCTGCCTCTGCATAGGGATTGTGATTGTGCTATCAATTTGATTCCTGGTAGTAAATTCCCAAAAGGTCGACTGTTTAATTTATCCGTGCCTGAGCACACCGCTATGCGCAGTTATGTGAAGGAATCCCTGGAGAAGGGGCATATTCGCCCGTCATCGTCGCCATTAGGAGCAGGGTTCTTTTTTGTAGCCAAGAAGGATGGTTCGCTGAGACCGTGTATAGATTACCGCCTTCTTAATAAGATCACTGTTAAATTTCAGTACCCCTTGCCATTGTTATCTGATTTGTTTGCTCGGATTAAGGGGGCTAGTTGGTTCACTAAGATAGATCTTCGTGGTGCGTATAATCTGGTGAGAATCAGGCAAGGCGATGAATGGAAAACTGCATTTAATACGGCCGAGGGTCATTTTGAGTATCTAGTGATGCCGTTCGGACTTGCCAATGCTCCATCAGTGTTTCAATCCTTTATGCATGACATCTTCCGTGAGTACCTGGATAAATTCCTGATTGTGTACTTGGATGACATTTTGATCTTCTCGGATGATTGGGAGTCTCATGTGAAGCAGGTCAGAACGGTTTTTCAGGTCCTGCGTGCTAATTCTTTGTTTGTGAAGGGATCAAAGTGTCTCTTTGGTGTGCAGAAGGTTTCATTTTTGGGGTTCATCTTTTCCCCTTCTACTATCGAGATGGATCCGGTTAAGGTCCAAGCCATCCATGATTGGACTCAGCCGACATTTCTGAAAAGTCTGCAAAAGTTCCTGGGCTTTGCTAATTTTTATTGTCGCTTCATCTGTAATTTTTCTAGTGTTGCCAAACCATTGACCGATTTGACCAAGAAGGGTGCTGATTTGGTCAATTGGTCTTCTGCTGCTCTGGAAGCTTTTCAAGAGTTGAAGCGTCGTTTTCTTCTGCCCCTGTGTTGTGTCAACCAGATGTTTCTCTTCCGTTCCAGGTCGAGGTTGATGCTTCTGAGATTGGAGCAGGGGCTGTTTTGTCGCAGAGAGGTTCTGGTTGCTCAGTGATGAAACCATGCGCTTTCTTTTCCAGGAAGTTTTCGCCTGCTGAGCGAAATTATGATGTGGGCAACCGAGAGTTGCTGGCCATGAAGTGGGCATTCGAGGAGTGGCGACATTGGCTTGAAGGAGCTAAGCATCGCGTGGTGGTATTGACTGATCATAAGAACTTGACTTATCTCGAGTCTGCCAAGCGCTTGAGTCCTAGACAAGCTCGTTGGTCATTGTTTTTTGCCCGTTTTGACTTTGTGATTTCGTACCTTCCGGGCTCTAAAAATGTGAAGGCGGATGCTCTGTCTAGGAGTTTTGTGCCCGACTCTCAGGGTTTATCTGAGCCGGCGGGTATCCTCAAGGAAGGAGTAATTGTGTCTGCCATCTCCCCTGATTTGCGGCAGGTGCTGCAAAAATTTCAGGCTAATAAACCTGATCGTTGCCCAGCGGAGAAACTGTTTGTCCCTGATAGGTGGACGAATAGAGTTATCTCTGAACTTCATTGTTCGGCGTTGGCTGGTCATCCTGGAATCTTTGGTACCAGAGAGTTAGTGGCTAGATCCTTTTGGTGGCCCTCTCTGTCGCGGGATGTGCGTACTTTTGTGCAGTCCTGTGGGATTTGTGCTCGGGCTAAGCCCTGCTGTTCTCGTGCCAGTGGGTTGCTTTTGCCCTTGCCGGTCCCGAAGAGGCCTTGGACACATATCTCTATGGATTTTATTTCTGACCTTCCCGTTTCTCAAAAGATGTCAGTCATTTGGGTGGTCTGTGATCGCTTTTCTAAGATGGTCCATCTGGTACCCTTGTCTAAATTGCCTTCCTCCTCTGATTTGGTGCCTTTGTTCTTCCAGCATGTGGTTCGTTTGCATGGCATTCCAGAGAATATTGTTTCTGACAGAGGTTCCCAGTTTGTTTCGAGGTTTTGGTGAGCCTTTTGTGGTAGGATGGGCATTGACTTGTCTTTTTCCTCGGCTTTCCATCCTCAGACTAATGGCCAGACCGAACGAACCAATCAGACCTTGGAAACATATCTGAGATGCTTTGTTTCTGCTGATCAGGATGACTGGGTGTCCTTTTTGCCTTTGGCTGAGTTCGCCCTTAATAATCGGGCCAGCTCGGCTACCTTGGTTTCGCCGTTTTTCTGCAATTCTGGGTTCCATCCTCGTTTCTCTTCAGGACAGGTTGAGTCTTCGGACTGTCCTGGTGTGGATACTGTGGTGGACAGGTTGCAGCAGATTTGGACTCAGGTAGTGGACAATTTGAACTTGTCCCAGGAGAAGGCTCAACTTTTCGCTAATCGCAGACGCCGTGTGGGTCCCCGACTTCGTGTTGGGGATCTGGTTTGGTTATCTTCTCGTCATATTCCTATGAAGGTTTCCTCTCCTAAGTTTAAACCTCGTTTTATTGGTCCGTATAGGATTTCTGAGGTTCTTAATCCTGTGTCTTTTCGTCTGACCCTTCCAGATTCTTTTTCCATACATAACGTATTCCATAGGTCATTGTTGCGGAGATACGTGGCACCTATGGTCCCATCTGTTGAGCCTCCTGCCCCGGTTTTGGTGGAGGGGGAATTGGAGTATATTGTGGAGAAGATTTTGGATTCTCGTGTTTCAAGACGGAAACTCCAGTATCTGGTTAAATGGAAGGGTTATGCTCAGGAAGATAATTCCTGGGTTTTTGCCTCTGATGTCCCTGCTCCCGATCTTGTTCGTGCCTTTCATGTGGCTCATCCTGGTCGGCCTGGGGGCTCTGGTGAGGGTTCGGTGACCCCTCCTCAAGGGGGGGGTACTGTTGTGAATTCTGTGGCAGAGTTCACTCCTGTGGTCACAAGTGGTACTTCGGCTGATTCTCTCTGGGAGCTTCCGTTTGTGGAGGAAAGTGGTACTGCAGCTTCTGAGTTTCCTCCCTCAGGTGATCTGGTGAGGTCGTTAGCTGCTTCTCTACTTAACTCCACCTGATGCTTTGATCCATGCTTCCTGTCAATGTTCCAGTGTTGGACTTGTGTTTCTCTGGATCATTCCTGTGGCCTGCTGCTCTGCATAGCTAAGTGCTTCTTTGCTATTTGTTGCTATTTTTTCTGTCCAGCTTGTCTATTTGTTTTGCTGGAAGCTCTGGGACGCAAAGGGTGTACCTCCGTGCCGTTAGTTCAGTACGGAGGGTCTTTTTGCCCCTTTTGCGTGGTTTTCTTTAGGGTTTTGTGTAGACCGCAAAGTTATCTTTCCTATCCTCGTTCTGTCTAGAATATCGGGCCTCACTTTGCTGAATCTATTTCATCCCTACGTTTGTCTTTTCATCTTACTCACAGTCATTATATGTGGGGGGCTGCCTTTTCCTTTGGGGTATTTCTCTGAGGCAAGGTAGGCTTATTTTTCTATCTTCAGGCTAGTTAGTTTCTCAGGCTGTGCCGAGTTGCATAGGGAGCGTTAGGCGCAATCCACAGCTGCCTCTAGTTGTGTTTGGAGAGGATCAGGAATTGCGGTCTACAGAGTTTCCACGTCTCAGAGCTCGTTCTATTATTTTGGGTTATTGTCAGATCACTGTATGTGCTCTGATCGCTATGTACATTGTGTTACTGAATTGCCTATCATAACACCTGCCTCTATGGGGCCATAACTGCATGGAGCATTATAATACGTGACTGGGCAAAATACTGCGTGACTGGGCAATATACTACGTGGACATGCATATTCTAGAATACCCGATGCGTTAGAATCGGGCCACCATCTAGTATATATATATATATATATATATATATATATATATATATATATATATATAGACTAAACAACATGAAGTGCCAAGCATGTCAAGGTGGAGCTTCATATGGATAGAGCCTAGCTCTATTGACTTATCTCTCCATGTGCCCAGACAGGCCTCAAATTAAATAGGGAAAAGATAGGAACCAAGCCTAAATTGTAATGAAACCTTTTATGGAAAGATGAGTGGATAAGGGTGCATAGCTCTAGAATGGGCTTTATTTTACTTGTATTTAGTTACATTTAGCAGCATTTGAAATGGTAAATTCCAAAATCTCCCAGAATTTATTGCCGGCTCACTGTCGCTACAGAACTTGGCTTACATTTATAAAAGTAAATTTTTACACCGGACATTATGTGGGGAAATGTTCTACGTGTTAAGCCTCAATTTGACATCAGTGTTTTTCTTGTACAAGAAAAACAGTCAAAGTTTCATTACAGTTTTTTATCAGAGTATTATCAGAGTTTGGTAATTGTGTCATTTTTTACTATTAGAGTTTGGTCAGAGTTTCACCAGTTCTTCTTGGATGTAAAAAAAAATGTTAAATGTTTCTCAAGCTTCTCCTGTCAAACAGTCTGTTAAACGGATAGATCACAGATGGCTTCCAAGTGTTGTCCAATCTTTTTACGAAACTATAAACTTACATAGGCAAGTTTAATCTGAGATTCTAATGAAAATATGGCATGTCACTTGGGCCATGAAAATACATGGAGATGTGAACAGCCCCACAGAATATAATAGGCACGAGTCCAATCCGTGAAAAACACAGATAGAACTCGTATGAGAAAAACTGATGTCTGAATGACCTCTAAGAAGGGTTTTGAAAAACTAATTAACAGATTAGTATTGCACTTTGTTCCAGATTTCTGATGAAGATTTTACACAAAAATAATCTACAGCTGATTTAGTGTATGTTCAGTTTACTGTAAAAAAATGTTTTGATCTAAGAGCATAATGAGACCGTACGGCAGATCTGTCAATGACACTGCAGTGGGTCCATTCAGTTACGTTAGTTTGTAAACACTAGGATATCACATGAGGCCATTAACTGTTGCAAAAAATGTTATACCATTTATCTATGCATAATTGTCCTGCTTTTATCCTACATTTCTTATATAATCTTTGTATACTTTACGCTGCTTTCTTACTGCATCCTGTCCTGCATGTACTCCATGTGTGTGTGTTCCCTAATTACACGTGTAATTTTAGTTTACTAATTTAAAAGATCTATCAGCTAAGTCTTAGCTCAATTTTAGCAATCCAGGGCTTTAATATAAAAATAGTATTTCTATATTTATGTAATAAACTTATGTAGGTAAGCATATTTTGGGGGGAGGAGTAACTGATGGAGTTTTGCATTTTGTAAGAGTTTTTGAAAAAGCGTAAATTGACGTCAAGAGAAGATGTTTGAACCAGAAATGAATGAATGAACAGACCTTCATTTACAGTGATGTCTAGGTGACAAAATATATGTTTATCCATCTGCTTTTACTTTGGAGCTGACCACAAATTTTATTATCAATCTGATGTTGTGGATGACGTCATGACCAACTTGTGACCACCTTGTAAAACATCTTAACAGAAAGTCTTGTACATATAATTTATTGCTAAATAGTCTATAGTAGATCTGTACATTTGGTTTATAAGGTTATGTTGAACTAACATACTGTACGTGACAGCTTTTTTAGCTATGTATTATTAAGTGTGGAATATTTAGCTTAAGAGAAGTCAAATACCACGTCAGCAACATTTACGGTTCAAATGCCATCATACGTACAGTCACTTTTGTGATTTTTAAAAACCACTTTTCAAAAATCTTGCGAAATATTTGCAGTACTTACTGGGCTGAACAGGTGTCAATATTCTGCACGGAAAGAAACTTATACCTCCTATATCACATTACATAGGTTGAAAAACGACATAGGAACATCAAATTCAACATTTCTCCATCAGTTACAAATTCTCTATCACAAGACTATTTAGAACCTACAATGTGATTTGTTGTGAGAAATGTATCCAACCTTTTGTCAGATGCTGATACAGTGTCTGCCATTACTACCTCTTGTGGTAGAACATTCCACAGTCTGACAGCTCTTTATTTAAAGAACCTTTTACTACGTAAAGGCTGGAATCGCTTTTCCTCCATATGTAATGATTTTGTCTTGTGTAGTGATGATCGACCACTCAAATGCTTGAGTGCTCAGTACTCAAATCGAGCAAGTCGAACCCTCGGATGGGCTCGACTTGAGTACTGAGTTTAATGGAAGTCAATGGGTAAATCATTCATTTTTCTGGAAGACCCTAACATTAGGGCTGAAAAATCACTGAAATAGATGGAAACAGTGCTCAAATGGAATGGGAACACAATGGTGAAGACAACTGGATGCATTTCTGACTTCCAAGACACTGCAGAGGAACAATGTTGTCTATAAAAGTATTACACCACTTTTAAGGTACGTTCCCACGATGAGCATTTGTTCAGGCTTTCATGCAGCTGAATTTCCTCATGAATCCCGCAACTTAGCTCGCTTTTGTATGCGTTTTTGACGTATGTGATTTTGTCTCTCTTTGGTATGTTATTAGATGTGCAATGATATAGATAAATAGGTAGATAGATAGATAGATAGATAGATAGATAGATAGATAGATAGATGAAAGGTACATAGATACATTAATATCCATGAGATATATAATTAGTGCTTTGTGTGTGTAGTTTACTGTTTATGAATTAACCTAATAAATAAATAAGCGACATGAGGTCCCCCCTATTTTTGACAACCAGCCAAGGTAAAGCTGTGTGCTGATATCAGTCCGGGCAGGTCTCTTGTTATTGGGCCCTTCTTAGCCTAAAAATATAAGCCCACAGCCATCCCAGAATTGGTGCATTACATTAGATGCATCAATTCAGGTGCTATACCTGGCTCTTCACAATTGCCTTGGTGCAGTGGCAATCTGGGCAATAGTAGTTGGGTTTGATGACAGCTGGCAATAATAAAAACACACAAAGAAAAAGTACTTTATTTGAATAAACACTCCCCTACACAATTCCTCGTTCACCAATCTATGGAAAAAATAAAAATAAAAAAATGTCCATGCAGGTCCGAAGTAATCCACAAAATCTAAAGTAGTCCAGAAAAGGATACCTGAAAAACATAAAAAGACATAAATAAAAACAAAAGCCTGTCCGTCGTTCACTAATTTAATTCCAAAAATGTTGCCATGCAGGTCCGATATAGTCCACGTTCATCAAATCTGTTTCTGGCATCTGTGGCTATGATGCTCATCAAAGCTGCAGAGATTCGCTTCATTGATTTGAATTGTAGAGGACAGATGGAGTACAGATTTACTCGGCTGCCTCCTTATAGCGATTGGATCCATCAGGGGGTCATCTGAATCATGTAATTCAGAGATTTAGATGAAAACCCAAATGTAAGTGCTCAGCGTAGAGCGCAAGATAAATGTGATCCAAAATGTTATATAATATATGGTTCCAACAAAAACTTCAACTCAATCTAAAAAAGATCAAGTTCCCACTCAGGTTCGTGTTCTGTTAACTGAAATATAGAGGGCTTCCAAATTACTGCTAATGCTTCTAACTTGCTAGCAACAAAAGACTGTATTTAAAAAGTAATGCTGATGCACCGTAAACATTTGGTAAATGTAATTTATTGTATATTTTGTGCGGTATAACATCTAGTTTAAGGTCATCAAAATTTAAAGTTTGAAGATTGCAACATTTTCAATATTTTCATTAATACATGCAAAAAATAAGTACAACATGTCACAAAAGAACAACTTCAAAATCACTTGGATATGTTGTGGTGTGTTTCAGAGTTATTACCTCATAAAGTGACATTGGTCAGAATAGCAACAGTTGGCTAGGAAGTTGGTCAGGAAGTCTGGGGGGTGATGGGGTTAAATATTAATATGGACAGTGTAAAAAAGTTAGAACACATTTTTAAAACACTGTACTTCTGAATCTACTATATTCAACTTTCTCTCCCTTCAAAATGTATTACAAGTATTTTTTCTTGTTTGGTCATTTTACTCTTTTGGCTTTCATGGCTTGTAATTTACCAGATTAATTTAATTTCTTTGCTGCTTGTTTGAATTTTTTTTATTTTTCTGCACTGTCAGGATAAAATATATGTGCTATGGGTTCTATGAAGCTTAATAGTCATCCTATGAACATTGTGTGAACTATGTATTGTAGATGTTTGTGAATACTGCCACCTAGCAGTTGTAGATGAGTTAAGAAGAAAGTTTTCCATGTCCATAGAGTAATGATGTAAAGTACTTACTGAACATAATCATCAATATTGTATATATTTACAGTTAAAGAATCATTTTGACCTGAACTGTTAATTGGGATGTGAATAGTATTAGTTCAGAGGCTTTATTTGTTTAAAATAGTCTAATGGGTAATCATAACCTCATGCAATTTATTACAATATTTAAAGCACCATCCCAGCTTTGTTTAATTTTACCACTGGAGTGGTGCTTCTAATCTAAGGTACCTGACTCTTCTCTCATACTTAGCACAGTCTTCACCTTCTATTGCCGGTGCTCCCATCGTTCTCCGGCAGTTTGTGACCTGCCGGATCATTCCAGTGTTTGCTGGAGCGATTCTAGGGTCACAACTCAATCACAGATCTATGAGAGCCTCATTCTGGCTTTCATAGACATGCAATGAGAGCTTGTGATGCAACATCTGACTCTCGGCCTGTCAGAAGATGTAGTCAAAATAATGCGCCAAGGGAACGGAGCAGAGACAGAAAAATCTGAAGATGCCGGAGGGTGACTATAAGACCAGGGCCAGGGGCCTCGTAGTAAACATCTGGGCAGCACGGTGGCTCAGTGGTTAGCACTGCAGCCTTGCAGCGCTGGAGTCCTGGGTTCAAACCCCGCCAAGGACAACATCTGCAAAGAGTTTGTATGTTCTCTCCGTGTTTGCGTGGGTTTCCTCCGGGCACTCCGGTTTCCTCCCACATTCCAAAGACATACTGATAAGGAATTTAGATTGTGAGCCCCATCGGGGACAGTGATGATAATGTGTGCAAAATGTAAAGCGCTGCGGAATATGTTAGCGCTATATAAAAATAAAGATTATTATTATTATTAAACATAACCCTCCAGTCCTGAAAAAACTTCTAGAGTTGGACTGTTAAAAATCAGTTTTTACTCTTTCTCTCTCAAGGAGACCCTGGATGGGACAGCGTGTTCTGTGCTGTAAGGCTATCTTCCACTTTATGATCATTTGGCAGGTGGCTAGCTAAAGTCAGACTTTTTATAGGTTACAGATGAGATGGGTTCAGGATATTTATCTCGGCATTAAATCTCCCCTGAAAGAGGACGTGTATGGGTCAGGAGGGGAGGAATGTAAACTTAAACACTCCATCCTTTCGTTATCTGCCTTCAGAAGGAACTAGCAGTAACTTACTCAACCTCTAGCCATTGAAAGCACAAAAACATTTGGCAGAGCCAAACGTTCATTTGTATGAACGGTAAGGCTACTTTCACACTTCCGTCTTCCAAATCTGCACAGGATCCGTCAAGACGTTGAAATGACGGATCCTGTGCAGATTGTGGAAAACATGTGCACTGGGCCCGTCTTTCTGATGGACCCGTCGAGCCTATGTGCTCCTGTTGTATATGCGTCTTCGCAGCGGTTTTCCGCTGCGAAAACGCATACACAACACAAATCAGGTTAAAAAAAATTAAAAATCGCAGTATTCTCAACTACCGACGTTCCCGTACAGCGATGCTCCCGGCAGCTAGCGTTCCTAGTAATACATTGCGAAATCTAGCGAGACTGCGACTTCTTGTGAGATTTTACAATGTATTACTAGGAAGTAACGCTAGCTGCCGGGACCATCGGTGACACTGTGCGGGAACGCCGGTAGGTGAGAATATTGCAATTTTTTATTATTTTTAACATTATATCTTGTTACTATTGATGCTGCATAGGCAGCATCAATAGTAAAAAGAGAAAGAGAGCAAGCGAGAGAGAATTTCCCTGCTGGGAAATTCTTACACGCATGCTCTCTTTGAAAAGGCGGGACCCGTCGCTGGATTCCTGCTTTTCACAGACAGCGACACATTCTGCGCCCATAGGCTTACATTGTAGCCAGTGATGGGCAGCGTAGGATGCGTCGCTGACCGCTTTTCCTCTGAACGTTTTTTTATGCAGGATCCAGTGAAAGACAGATGAAACGAATGGCCATCCGTCACAATCCGTCGCTAATACAAGTCTCTGATAAAATGCAGGATCCTACAAATTTTTTTGCAGGATCCTGCATTCTCAAAAAATGACGGATTGTGACGGGAGCTGAAAGACGGAAGTGTGAAAGAGGCCTAAGCTTTAAGGACAAAAGTATTAGGACATATATGAATCATTGAATTAAGGTTTCTAATCCAGCACCACTGCCACATTTGTGAAGTAATCAAGCCTTTCAGCATGCCATTTTCCTTTACAAATATTTATGAAAGATTGGCTTGTTTTAAAGAGTTCACTGATAATAGCGCAGTCCTGTAATAGGATGTCACCATTGCAACATGTCAGTTTGTGGAATTTATTCCCTGCTATCTTTTCCATAATCAACTGTGAGTGGTATTATTCAAAATGGAAGCATTTAGCAACTGAAGTTACTGACCATGACAAGATACAGAGTAGGGTAGTTGAGTGCTAAACACATAACACATAAAGACGACAATGCTTTTCTGACCCAATAGCTACAGAGCTCCAAACCTCTTCTGGCATTAACATCAGTATAAAAACTGTGCTTCAGGCACTTCATGGCATGGGCTTCCATGACCGAGCAGTTGCATAAAAGACTTACATTACTAAGCACAATGACAATATTGGATGGAGTGCTGCAAAGCATGATGCCAATGGTCTCTGGAGCAGTGAATATGTGTTCCAGGGAGTTAAAAATCAATGTTCTGTATCTGGCAGTCCGATGGACAAGTCTGTGTTTTTTGAAAGTCGAGGCAATGTTATCACACTGACCTGAATGAATTGTGCTAAATGTAATGTTTCATAGAGGGGATATTTTGCAATAGCGTGTTTCCCAGGGGTTGGCCTAAGCCCTTTAAATCTAGTAAAGAGAGAGGTTAATTCTTCAGCATATCAATACAGGAAAGATATACAGTATATCTTGGTACCGTGTTAGCCAGTAGATAGAAAAATATTTAGAATTGAGAGTCCTCAGTGGTTGATACCTTTTAATGGCTAACTGAAAAGATGGTAACCAATTGCAAGCTTTCGAGACTACACAGGTCTCTTCATCAGGCAAAGACTATGCTATGTTGTGCATAAATATGTGATTCTTCAGAATTTGTTTTAGTCTTTGCCTGATGAAGAGACCTGTGTAGTCTTGAAAGCTTGCAATATATTACCATCTTTTCAGTTAGCCATTAAAAGGTATCAACCACTGAGGACTCTCAATTCTAAATATTTTTCAGCATATCAAGACATTTTAAGCAATCGTATATTTCCAGCTATATGGGAACAGTTTGGGGAAGGCCCTTTTCTGTTCCAGCTAGACTGAGCTCCAGTGCTGACTACAAGGACTCTGTTATTGGATTGAACTACCAAGGAATGCTGGGAGGTTTAGACTCTGAAGGTGACTTGTAAATTCTGGTTTGGTTAATAATACACTAAGTAATTTAGGAAATGTAAAAGATAAAAAATTAGAGATGAGCAAATGTTTTGAAGTTCAAACTTGCCAGCTTTGGAAAATTTTGCCAGAAAATTAAATTAGTAGCAAATCAATTCAAAAGTGCTTCAAAACTTCCAATTGTCCAGAAAAATTTGTAAAAAATTCTAAGGTCTCTTAGGACTTTTTACCCCAGCATTTCAAAATCAAAGATACCTTGCTGTGATCATACAGCCAGTGGCTAATACAGGTCCTTCTCAAAAAATTAGCATATAGTGTTAAATTTCATTATTTACCATAATGTAATGATTACAATTAAACTTTCATATATTATAGATTCATTATCCACCAACTGAAATTTGTCAGGTCTTTTATTGTTTTAATACTGATGATTTTGGCATACAACTCCTGATAACCCAAAAAACCTGTCTCAATAAATTAGCATATTTCACCCATCCAATCAAATAAAAGTGTTTTTTAATAACAAACAAAAAAACCATCAAATAATAATGTTCAGTTATGCACTCAATACTTGGTCGGGAATCCTTTGGCAGAAATGACTGCTTCAATGCGGCTTGGCATGGAGGCAATCAGCCTGTGACACTGCTGAGATGTTATGGAGGCCCAGGATGCTTCAATAGCGGCCTTAAGCTCATCCAGAGTGTTGGGTCTTGCGTCTCTCAACTTTCTCTTCACAATATCCCACAGATTCTCTATGGGGTTCAGGTCAGGAGAGTTGGCAGGCCAATTGAGCACAGTAATACCATGGTCAGTAAACCATTTACCAGTGGTTTTGGTACTGTGAACAGGTGCCAGGTCGTGCTGAAAAATGAAATCTTCATCTCCATAAAGCATTTCAGCCGATGGAAGCATGAAGTGCTCCAAAATCTCCTGATAGCTAGCTGCATTGACCCTGCCCTTGATGAAACACAGTGGACCAACACCAGCAGCTGACATGGCACCCCACACCATCACTGACTGTGGGTACTTGACACTGGACTTCAGGCATTTTGGCATTTCCTTCTCCCCAGTCTTCCTCCAGACTCTGGCACCTTGATTTCCGAATGACATGCAAAATTTGCTTTCATCAGAAAAAAGTACTTGGGACCACTTAGCAACAGTCCAGTGCTGCTTCTTAAATAGGATTATTTAGTCTAGAAAAAAGACGACTGAGGGGCGATCTAATAACCATGTATAAGTATATAAGGGGACAATACAAATATCTCGCTGAGGTTCTGTTTATACCAAGGAAGGTGACGGGCACAAGGGGGCATTCTTTGCGTCTGGAGGAGAGAAGGTTTTTCCACCAACATAGAAGAGGATTCTTTACTGTTAGGGCAGTGAGAATCTGGAATTGCTTGCCTGAGGAGGTGGTGATGGCGAACTCAGTCGAGGGGTTCAAGAGAGGCCTGGATGTCTTCCTGGAGCAGAACAATATTGTATCATACAATTATTAGGTTCTGTAGAAGGACGTAGATCTGGGGATTTATTATGATGGAATATAGGCTGAACTGGATGGACAAATGTCTTTTTTCGGCCTTACTAACTATGTTACTATGTTACTATGTTACTATGTTCTCTGTAGCCCAGGTCAGGCGCCTCTGCCGCTGTTTATGGTTCAAAAGTGGCTTTACCTGGGGAATGCGGCACCTGTAGCCCATTTCCTGCACACGCCTGTGCACGGTGGCTCTGGATGTTTCCACACCAGACTCAGTCCACTGCTTCCTCAGGTTCCCCAAGGTCTGGAATCGGTCCTTCTCCACAATCTTCCTCAGGGTCCGGTCTCCTCTTCTCGTTGTACAGCGTTTTCTGCCACATTGTTTCCTTCCAACAGACTTACCATTGAGGTGCCTTGATACAGCACTCTGGGAACAGCCTATTTGTTGAGAAATTTCTTTCTGGGTCTTACCCTCTTGCTTGAGGGTGTCAATGATGGCCTTCTTGACATCTGTCAGGTCGCTAGTCTTACCCATGATGGGGGTTTTGAGTAATGAACCAGGCAGGGAGTTTATAAAAGCCTCAGGTATCTTTTGCATGTGTTTAGAGTTAATTAGTTGATTCAGAAGATTAGGGTAATAG
Source organism: Ranitomeya imitator (assembly GCF_032444005.1). Lineage (NCBI taxonomy): Eukaryota > Metazoa > Chordata > Amphibia > Anura > Dendrobatidae > Ranitomeya > Ranitomeya imitator. Next base: position 460,532,913 of record NC_091287.1, on the reverse strand, counting down.
GTCGTTTAGAGAACCTTTTCTTGATATGCTAATTTATTGAGACAGGTTTTTTGGGTTATCAGGAGTTGTATGCCAAAATCATCAGTATTAAAACAATAAAAGACCTGACAAATTTCAGTTGGTGGATAATGAATCTATAATATATGAAAGTTTAATTGTAATCATTACATTATGGTAAATAATGAAATTTAACACTATATGCTAATTTTTTGAGAAGGACCTGTACATGCTGTCCACAGTTTGAGCAGCATATACAGGTCCTTCTCAAAAAATTAGCATATAGTGTTAAATTTCATTATTTACCATAATGTAATGATTACAATTAAACTTTCATATATTATAGATTCATTATCCACCAACTGAAATTTGTCAGGTCTTTTATTGTTTTAATACTGATGATTTTGGCATACAACTCCTGATAACCCAAAAAACCTGTCTCAATAAATTAGCATATCAAGAAAAGGTTCTCTAAATGACCTATTACCCTAATCTTCTGAATCAACTAATTAACTCTAAACACATGCAAAAGATACCTGAGGCTTTTATAAACTCCCTGCATGGTTCATTACTCAAAACCCCCATCATGGGTAAGACTAGCGACCTGACAGATGTCAAGAAGGCCATCATTGACACCCTCAAGCAAGAGGGTAAGACCCAGAAAGAAATTTCTCAACAAATAGGCTGTTCCCAGAGTGCTGTATCAAGGCACCTCAATGGTAAGTCTGTTGGAAGGAAACAATGTGGCAGAAAACGCTGTACAACGAGAAGAGGAGACCGGACCCTGAGGAAGATTGTGGAGAAGGACCGATTCCAGACCTTGGGGAACCTGAGGAAGCAGTGGACTGAGTCTGGTGTGGAAACATCCAGAGCCACCGTGCACAGGCGTGTGCAGGAAATGGGCTACAGGTGCCGCATTCCCCAGGTAAAGCCACTTTTGAACCATAAACAGCGGCAGAGGCGCCTGACCTGGGCTACAGAGAAGCAGCACTGGACTGTTGCTAAGTGGTCCCAAGTACTTTTTTCTGATGAAAGCAAATTTTGCATGTCATTCGGAAATCAAGGTGCCAGAGTGTGGAGGAAGACTGGGGAGAAGGAAATGCCAAAATGCCTGAAGTCCAGTGTCAAGTACCCACAGTCAGTGATGGTGTGGGGTGCCATGTCAGCTACTGGTGTTGGTCCACTGTGTTTCATCAAGGGCAGGGTCAATGCAGCTAGCTATCAGGAGATTTTGGAGCACTTCATGCTTCCATCAGCTGAAATGCTTTATGGAGATGAAAAAACCACTGGTAAATGGTTTACTGACCATGGTATTACTGTGCTCAATTGGCCTGCCAACTCTCCTGACCTGAACCCCATAGAGAATCTGTGGGATATTGTGAAGAGAAAGTTGAGAGACGCAAGACCCAACACTCTGGATGAGCTTAAGGCCGCTATTGAAGCATCCTGGGCCTCCATAACATCTCAGCAGTGTCACAGGCTGATTGCCTCCATGCCACGCCGCATTGAAGCAGTCATTTCTGCCAAAGGATTCCCGACCAAGTATTGAGTGCATAACTGAACATTATTATTTGTTGGTTTTTTTTGTTTGTTATTAAAAAACACTTGTATTTGATTGGATGGGTGAAATATGCTAATTTATTGAGACAGGTTTTTTGGGTTATCAGGAGTTGTATGCCAAAATCATCAGTATTAAAACAATAAAAGACCTGACAAATTTCAGTTGGTGGATAATGAATCTATAATATATGAAAGTTTAATTGTAATCATTACATTATGGTAAATAATGAAATTTAACACTATATGCTAATTTTTTGAGAAGGACCTGTATCACCTGTCAGGTTCCTATTAAGAAGATTAGAGTGGGCACTGCATAAATCAACCATAATATAGGTGCCTGCCAGAATCAGCTGATTCTGATGCCATTATGCTGTGATTTATCTCAGTGATGTAGTACATTCACTGCTCCAGAAATCCATCCTGACCCAAATAAATTTTACATGCAAAGAGTCATGTAACGAAAAAATAGACTTGAAGTTATATTGACAATTTTGTGCAGAAAATAGATGAGAAATGTATTATTTATTGCATCAACTGCTGTTTAATAATGTTTAACCCCTTAAGCCCCAAGGGTGGTTTGCACGTTAATGACCGGGCCAATTTTTACTATTCTGACCACTGTCCCTTTATGAGGTTATAACTCTGGAACGCTTCAACGGATCTTGGCGATTCTTACAATGTTTTCTCGTGACATATTGTACTTCATGATAGAGGTAAAATTTCTTCGACATAACTTGCGTTTATTTGTGAAAAAAACGGAAATTTGGCAAAAATTTAGAAAATTTTGCAATTTTACAACTTTGAATTTTTATGCCCTTAAATCACAGAGATATGTCACACAAAATAATTAATAAGTAAAATTTCCCACATGTCTACTTTACATCAGCACAATTTTGGAACCAAAAATTTTTTTTGTTAGGGAGTTATAAGGGTTAAAATTTGACCAGCAATTTCTCATTTTTACAACACCAATATTTTTTAGGGACCACATCACATTTTAAGTCATTTTGAGGAGTCTATATGATAGAAAATAACCAAGTGTGACACCATTCTAAAAACTGCACCCCTCAAAGTGCTCAAAACCACATTCAGGAAGTTTATTAACCCTTCAGGTGTTTTACAGGAATTTTTGGAATGTTTTTAAAATAAATTATTTAACTTTTTTTCACAAAAAATTTACTTCAGCTCCAATTTGTTTTATTTTACCAAGGATAACAGGAGAAAATGGACCCCAAAGCTTGTTGTACAATTTGCTCTGAGTACGCTGATACCCCATATGTGGGGGTAAACCACTGTTTGGGCGCATGTCAGAGCTCGGAAGGGAAGGAGCGCCGTTTAACTTTTCAATGCAAAATTGACTGGAATTGAGATGGGACGCCATGTTGTGTTTGGAGAGCCACTAATGTGCCTAAACATTGAAACCCCCCACAAGTGACACCATTTTGGAAAGTAGACCCCCTAAGGAACTTATCTCGATGTGTGGTGAGCACTTTGACCCCAAAAATGCTTCACGGAAGTTTATAATGTAGAGGTGTAAAAATATATATATATATTTTTTCACAAAAATGAATTTTTCGTCCCCAATTTTTTATTTTCCCAAAGGTACTAGAATAAATTGTACTCCAAAAGTTGGTGTTCAATTTGTCCTGAGTACACTGATGCCCCATATGTGGGCATAAACCACTGTTTGGGCACATGGCAGAGCTCGGAAGGAAAGGAGCGCCATTTGACTTTTCAATGCAAAATTGGCTGTAATTGAGATGGGACGCCATGTTGCTTTTGGGGAGCCACTAATATGCCTAAACATTGAAACCCCCCACAAGTGACACCCTTTTGGAAAGTAGACCCCCTAAGGAACTTATCTCGATGTGTGGTGAGCACTTTGACCCAAAAAATGCTTCACGGAAGTTTATAATGTAGAGGTGTAAAAATTAAAAAATAATATTTTTTCACAAAAATGAAATTTTTGTCCCCAATTTTTTATTTTCCCAAAGGTACTAGAAGAAATTGTACACAAAAAGTATTTGAGCAATTTGTCCTAAGCATGCTGATACCCTATATGTGGGGTGAACCACTGTTTGGGTGCATGACAGAGCTCGGAAGGGAAGGAGCGCCGTTTAATTTTTCAATGCAAAATTGGCTGGAATTAAGATGGGACGCCATGTTGCATTTGGAGAGCTCCTGATGTGCCTAAACATTGAAAGCCCCCACAAGTGACACCATTTTGGAGAGTAGACCCCCTAAGTATCTTATCTAGATGTGTTGTGAGAGCTTTGAACCCCCAAGTGTATCACTACAGTTTATGATGCAGAGCCGTGAAAATAAAAATTCTTTTTTTTTCACAAAAATTATTTTTTAGCCCCCAGTTTTGTATTTTTCCAAGGGTAACAGGAGAAAAAAGTTGTTGTCGAATTTGTCCTGAGTACGCTGATACCCCCTATGTGGGGGAGAACCACTGTTTGGGCGCATGGCAGAGCTCGGAAGGGAAGGAAGTGCCATTTGGAATGCAGACTTGGATGGATTGGTCTGCAGCATTTGCAGAGCCCCTGATGTACCTAAACAGTAGAAACCCCCACAAGTGACCCCATAATGGAACCCAGACCCCCAAGGAACTTATCTAGATGTGTTGAGAGAACTTTGAACCCCCAAGTATTTCACTACAGTTTATAAAGCAGAGCCGTGAAAATAAAAATCATTTTTTCCTACAAAATGGTTTTTTAGCCCCCCAAAATTTTTATTTTCCCAAGGGTAACAAGAGAAATTGGACCCCAGAAGTTGTTGTCCAATTTGTCCTGAGTACACTGATACTCCATTTGTTGGGGTAAACCCCCGTTTGGGCGCACAAGAGAGCTCGGAATGGAAGGAACACTGTTTTGCTTTTTCAACGCAGAATTGGCTGGAATTGAGATCGGACGCCATGTCACGTTTGGAGAGCCCTGATGTGCCTAAACAGTGGAAACCCCCAATTCTAACTGAAACCCTAACCCAAACACACCCCTAACCCTAATCCCAACCATAACCCTAACCCCAACTCCAACACACCCCTAACCCTAATCCCAACCATAACCCTAACCACACCCCTAACCCTGACACACCCCTAACCCTAATCCCAACCATAAATGTAATCCAAACCCTAGCCCTAACCCTAGCCCCAACCCTAATTCTAACCCTAACCCTAACTCAAGCCCTAACCCTAACCCTAGCCCTAACCCTAGCCTTAACCCTAACCCTAGCCCTAACCCTAAACCTAGCCCTAATACTAACCTTAACCCTTGCCCTAACCCTAGCCATAACCCTAGCCCTAACCCTAGCCCTTACCCTAATGGGAAAATGAAAATAAATACATTTTTTTTATTTTTTTATTTTTCCCTAACTAAGGGGGTAATGAAGGGGGTTTGATTTACTTTTATAGCGGGTTTTTTAACGGATTTTTATGATTGACAAGCCATCACACACTAAAAGACGCTTTTTATTGCAAAAAATATTTTTTGGCGTTACCACATTTTGAGAGCTATAATTTTTCCATATTTTGGTCCACAGAGTCATGTGAGGTCTTGTTTTTTGCGGGATGAGTTGACGTTTTTATTGGTAACATTTTTGGGCACGTGACTTTTTTTATCACTTTTTATTCCAATTTTTGTGAGGCAGTATGACCAAAAAGCAGCTATTCATGAATTTCTTTTCGGGGGGTGTTTATACCGTTCCGCATTTGGTGAAATGGATATAGCAGTTTTATTCTTTGGGTCAGTACAATTACAGCGATACCTCGTTTATATAATTTTTCTATGTTTTGGTGCTTTTATACGATAAAAACTATTTTATAGAAAAAATAATTATTTTTGCATCGCTTTATTCTGAGGTCTATAACTTTTTTATTTTTTTGCTGATGATGCTGTATGGTGGCTCTTTTTTGTGGAACAAGATGATGTTTTCATCGGAACCATAGTTATTTACAACCTTCTTTTTGATCGCGTGCTATTCCACTTTTTGTTCGGCGGTATGATAATAAAGCGTTGTTTTTTGCCTCGGTTTTTTTTTTACGGTGTTCACTGAAGGGGTTAACTAGTGGGACAGTTTTATAGGTTGGGTTGTTACGGACGCGGTGATACTAAATATGTGCACTTTATTGTTTCTTTTAATTTAGATAAAGGAATGTATTTATTGGAACAATATTTTTTTTTATTATTATTATTATTTATTTAGGGTTTTTTTTTTTACACATGTAATTTTTTTTTTGTTTTACTTTTTTACTTTGCCCGGGGGGGGGGACATAACAGTAAAGTGACAGATCGCTGATCTGATATGCACAGCAGTTAGGCTTCCCGGCGCCTGCTCTGAGCAGGCGCAGTAGAGCCACCTCACTGCAGGACCTGGATGCAGCCCCGCAGCCACTTTGGATCTGGGGCCTGCAGGGAGAGGAAGGTAGGAGACCCTCGGAGCAACGCGATCACATCGCGTTGCTCTGAGGGTCTCAGGGAAGCCCGCAGGGAGCCCCCTTCCTGCGCGATGCTTCCCTATACCGCCGGTACACTGCGATCGCAGTTTGATCGCAGTGTGTCGAGGGTTAATGTGCCGGGGATGGTCTGTGACTGCCCCTGGCACATGGTGCCGGATGTCAGCTGCGATAGTCAGCTGACACCCGTCCGCAATCGGCCGCGCTCCCCCCATGAGTGCAGATGATCGTGCTGGACCTACTATCCCGTCACTGGGAATTAAGTCCCAGGTCACCTTGACAGGATAGTATGTCCAATGGGATTAAGGGGTTAAATATCCCAAGGAGCACTGTGCAAGCGATCATATTTAAATGGAAGGAGAATCATTCCACTGTAAATCTACCAAGACCCCGCCGTCCCTCTAAACTTTCATCTCAAACAAGGAGAAGACTGATCAGAGATGCAGCCAAGACGTCCATGATCATTCTGGAAGAACTGCAGAGATCTACAGCTGAGGTGTGACAGTCTGTCCATAGGACAACAAACAGTCATACACTGCAGAAATCAGGCCTTTATGGAAGTGTGGCAAGAAGAAAGCCATTTCTCAAAAATATCTATAAAAAGTGTTGTTTAAAGTTTGCAACAAGCCACCTGGGAGACACACCAAATATGTGGAAGAAGTTGCTCTGGTCAGATGAAACCAAAATCAAACTTTTGGCAACAATGGCAAATGATTTGTTTGGCATAAAGGCAACACAGCTCATCACCCTGAACACACCATCCCCACTGTCAAACATGGTGGTGGCAGCATCATGGTTTGGGCCTGCTTTTCTTCAGCAGGGACAGAAAGGATGGTTAAAATTGATGGGAAGATGGATGAAGCCAAATACAGGACCATTCTTGAAGAAAACCTGTTGGAGTCTGCAAAAGACCTGAGACTGGGACGGAGATTTGTCTTCCAACAAGACAATGAGCCCAAACATAAAGCAAAATTTACAATAGAATGGTTCACAAATAAATGTATCCAGGTGTTAGAATGGCCAAGTCAGAGTCCAGACCCCAATCCAATTGAGAATCTGTGGAAAGAGCTGAAAAGTGCTGTTCACAAACGATCTCCCTCAAACCTCACTGAGCTCGAGCTGTTTGCCAAGGAAGAATGGGCAAGAATTTCAGTCTCTCGATGTACAAAATTGATAAAAACATACCCCAAGCAACTTGCAGCTGTAATCGCAGAAAAAGGTGGCGCAACAAAGTATTAAGTTAACGGGGCTGAATAATATTGCACGTCCCACTTTTCAGTTTTTGAATTTCCACAAAAATTTTAAATAATAACCAATAAATTTTGTTCATTTTCACAATTGTGTTCCACTTGTTGATTCTTCACCAAACATTTACATTAGGTTTCTTTATGTTTGAAACATGATATGTGGGAAAAGGTTGAAAAGTTCCAGGGGGGCGAATCCTTTCGCAAGGCAGTGTATGTATGGGTACAGGTGTCTTGCACATACAGAACAATAAGCAATAAGAAAGTTAGTTAAAAAACAATTAACTGATGGTATTACAGTTGATTTGTGTAATCAGGCAATAAAATGTACTAGCTATGTTACAGGGAAAATGTCAAGAAAACCCTTTCCTAAGAATAGTGCTGCAAAATTAAAACATTTTGGACTTATAAGACATAGATATTTGTGATCCAATGGAAAAAATAGATAGTTTCTCACATTTATTGATGATTATCCAAGATATACAGTTGTCTATCTGCTTCACAGCAAAGATGAATTTCCAGAGAAACTCAAAATATAACTCGCTGGAGAATAAAACAAATTTGGGAGAATGCCCAAAATTTTGAGTACAGATAATGGAATTGAGTATACAAGTAATGAGACAAAAGGTGTTTTAAGGAAAATGGAATAGGTTTTCAGGCCACTGTATCATAGAATCATGAACAATGGTGTAGCAGAAAGAAAGAACCGGACACTTTGTGAATAGTGATGGGCGAACCTATGGATGTTCGCATCCAGCAGGTTAAAAATGTTTGATTCAGGTACCAGAACAGTACCCGAAACAGAACCCAGACCACATTCACTTGTATGGGGGGCCTGAACATCAAGTGTTTGGGAAGCTGTCATGTGCACGGCAGCATGGCAAACACTGCTTCTCTTTGGCAGTAAAATTGTTACTGCCGGTCAGAGAGCTGCAGCTCCCATGCTGTCAGATAACAGTGAAAGCTAGCAGCTGTTACCATAAGTAAAAAGTTTACCTCTGGTCACTGGGGATGGCTGATGGAACTACTACTCCTATCAGCCTACGCCTGCTAACACTAATAAGAGTGAGAGCAGGGGGCGGATGATGGGAGTATCAATCAGTCAGCATCTACGCTATAAGTAAATAATTAAAAAAAAAAAAAACGGCATGGGGTTCCCCTGTGTTTTTGATAAGCAGTATCAGCTGCAGGCTCCAACTCTCAGCTGTCAGCTTTAGAAAGGCTAGTTATCAAGAATAAAGGGGTCCCATGCCTTTTTTAATTATTTAAATAAATAAAAAAAAATAAAAAAACAGTGTGGGAGCCCTCATTTTTCACAATCATTGGAAGGTAAAGCTGACAATTGGGGGCTGGTATTTTCAGGCTGGTAAGGAGCCATGAATATTGGCTCTCACAGCCTAAAAATAGCAGCACGAAGCTGGCCCAGCAAAGGTGCATCTATTAGATGTGCCAAGTTTGGTGCTTTGTCAGGCTCTTCCCACTTTCACTGTGGCAGTGGCAAGTGGGGTTCATATTTGGGGGGTTGATGTTAACTTTGTATTGTCCAGTGACATCAAGCCTACAGCTTAGTAATGGAGAGGCGTCTATAAGATGCCTCTCTATTACTAATCCTATAGTTATATATAAACACACAGCCAGGATAATATCCTTTATTTGAAATAAATAAAACTAATTTTTACTTATTTATTTAAAAATAACAAATTTATACTCACATGATGCCCAATCCAGTAAAGCCACGGTCTCCTGTAAAACAAAGAAAAATAAAAAACAACAATATCCCTCACCAGTCCATAATTCTGTCCCAAGCCATAATCTATGTCTGGGATCAATAGTTTTCAACCTGGACAGTGCCAAGTTGCGACCGTCCAGGCTGAAAACCACTGGAGAGTGAACTGCTGCGAGCTCAGCCACAGTGACTAGCAGTGATGTCATAGAGGTTACCACAGGTCACTGAGTCTGAGTTCCCAGCTGGGCACCTGAATTGCCGTGAGAACACCGCTAGCACAGTGAGAAAAAGTCTCATGGTGAACTGCAGTGAACTCAATGACTGGTAGTATTAATCTTAATGCTAATCATAGCCACCAGTGTTCGGGGTGCTGAATCCTGAACAGGAACACAGACCTTCTGGTGAAGTCCAACTTTGTGGTCCGTGCTCAAACAGCAGGTGGTCAGTACGTACCCCGAACTTTACTGTTCGTGTTCACCAATCTCTATTTGTGAAAGTGGAAGAAGTATACTATTTGATACAGATTTGCCAATTACATATTGGAGTGAAGCAATCATGACAACTTTCTATCTTCAAAATGAACAACCAGGTAAGGCTACTGAGAAAACTCCATTTGAGCAATGGAACAGCAAGATGTCTGAACTACAATACATTACAATATTTGTACGTAACATATTTGTACATATTCCTAAGGAGAAACATACCACATGAGAATCTCATGCAACAGAGGGTATCCTGGTCGGCTACTATGAAACTCAGAAAAGATATAGAATCCTACAGCCAGAAACGAACAATGTCACAACAAGCAGAGATGTAATGATTGATGAGAACTTTGTGTAGATCAAGTTTCATGATATCATATCAGTAGGGCAGCTAAAGGAACAACAATCTCAGCCACAATTTCAAAAGAACAAGAAAAAGTATTTAGGCGTTTGGTTAAGTTCTTCAACCACTGAAGAAGCAACCGAAAAATCAGGTGAACCTGAAATCGACAAGATCAAAAAAAAGTATACCCGCTAAGCATCTATCCCACTTTCTCAAAACACTGAGTAAGAGCTGCAGTTATGGGATGGGATGCAACAACTACCTGTCCATGAATAATTTAAGTGGATTAATGAATCCTAATGAAGAAATTAAGTCCCTTCATCAACTTCAAACTTGGAAACTACCACAAGGCAAGAAAACAATCAAATGTAAATGGGTTTTTCAGACAATGTATGACTGTGAAGGCAAGGTTGACAAATTTAAAGCAAGGTTAGTCACAAAAGGAAATTCTCAGAAATATGGTAAATATTATGATGCCACATTTTCTCCAGTTGCTAAGCAGACCACAATCAGGACTCTCATTACTATAGCAGCTGTACAATGTTTTTTCAGACATTTGGACATCAAAACTGCCTTTTTAAATGGTAACATTGAAGAAGACTTGTACATGCCTCAACCTGAAGGTTATATCAAAGAGGATGAAGAGAATCTTGTTTGCAAATTACAAAAATCTCTCAATGGTCTTAAGCAATCGGCAAGAGCATGGAACACCAAAATCATCAGTCTTATTGGAAGAATGATTCAAAAGAGGTCAAGCAGATCCATGTTTATATACAAAATGAACAGCTGGAAAGTGGATGCATTTTCTCTTGCTGAATATGTGGATGATATGATTAGGATTCATCAAGAGGAAATAGAAATTGCAAAGATAACTAAAAATCTGAATCAGCATTTTGAAACTAAATGCTTTGGAAATGTGACATTATCTAGGAATCTAGGTCCAAAGAGAATAAGATGGAAGCTGTTAGGGTTGGCGGAACGCACCGAATATATATTTATTAGAAGTAGTAGGTGCCTTCGCAACCCGGGATCCACCATGCAGGAAAGAACCTGCTGCTAGATATGGCGGTACAATATAGTAGTATAAACAAACTCTGTTACTTCACAGAGTCTGTTAGCAAAGAGAACGCTGTGCCCTGTTTAGCTCACAAAGGAACACAGCTACTTAGTAGAGCAGATAGAGGTCATGTAGTCAAATGCAAACACGCAGCTCCTCTCCGGTGGAGCCGGAATTCTATGGCTATACGCCAGCCCTGAATCCACTCACCTGAAACTCCTCGCCGGAGGTGCCAGCATTCTCAGGGCTTATTTCAGCCGGGTCCCTGACTGCATACAAACACGTGGATGAACCCAATGTCCCAGCCGGCAGATGACTCGGAAAACCGGGACAAATGGATGGGCTTTAAGAGAGAAACGTGAAAGGTGTCGGTGATACCAAGGCGTGGAGGAATAGCCAAACAGTAGACCACAGGGTTGACATGTTCCAGAACCTTGAAAGGACCAATGTAGTGAGGCACAAACTTAGTGGACTCGACTCGCAGCCTGATGTTACGGGCGGAGAGCCACACTAAGTCGCCAGGAGCAAAGATCAGATCGGAGCGCCGGTGTGCATCAGCAGAAACCCTCATTCTCTCCTTGGAGGCCCGGATGGCATCCTGTGTGTGGTCCCAAATGTCACGTGCCTCCACCGCCCAGTCTGCCACCCTAGAATCGGTGGATGACACGGGCATGGGCACAGGGACACGCGGATGCTGGCCATAATTAAGGAGAAAAGGAGTCTGCCCAGTGGAATCGGCTACGGCATTGTTCAAGGCAAATTCCGCCCAAGATAGCAAAGATGCCCAGTCATCCTGCCTAGCAGAGACAAAATGTCGCAGGTATGTCACCAGAGTCTGGTTGGCCCTCTCTACCAACCCATTCATCTCAGGATGATATGCAGAGGAGAGATTTAGCTCTATGCTGAGTAAACGACAGAGCGCTCTCCAAAAACGAGACGCGAACTGGGGATGCTGGTCGCTGACAATTTTATCAGGCATTCCATGTAAACAGAAAATATGATTTGCGAACAGCGCCGCCAAGGCAGAAGGTAACCGCGGAAGCCGCACCAAGTGCACCATCTTAGAGAAATGATTGGTTACTACCCAGATAATGGTGCAGTTATGAGACTTGGATAAGCCCACCACAAAGTCCATCCCGACCATCTCCCAGGGCCTTTCTGCCACCGGCAGGAGGTAAAGTAGCCCAGCAGGCCGTTGCCAAGGAGACCGGTTCTTGGCGCAGGAGACACACACCCTAATATAGTCCCCGACGTCACGAGCCATATGCGGCCACCAGTACGTCCTCGCCAAAAGCTCAGATGTCCTCTTGGTCCCAAAATGTCCACCCACCCTGGACGAGTGAGCCCAAGAGAGAACCTCCGGTCGCAAATTTGCTGGTATGAAAGTCTTGCCCGGGGTGTCATGATCCCAATGGCAGGGGATCACAAAAGGACAAGCACACAAAAAACAGAACGAGCTCTAGGGTGATGGAAACTGAGCTGACCGCGATCCTGAACCTAATTCACAACACTAGCAGTAGCCGGGGAACGTGCCTACGATGATTCTAGACGTCTCGCGCCAGCCGAAGGACTAGCTTCCCCTATTAGAAGAAACAAAGACCTCTCTTGCCTCCAGAGAAACACCCCACAGAAATAGCAGCCCCCCACATGTAATGACGGTGAAATGAGAGGAAAGCACATACGTAGTAATGAAAACAGATTCAGCAAAATGAGGCCCGCTAAAACTAGATAGCAGAGGATACAAAAGTGAACTGCGCGGTCAGCGAAAAACCCTACAAAAAACCATCCTGAAATTACCTGAACTCATGTGCCAACTCATGGAACATGAGGAGTAATATCAGCCCACTAGAGTAACCAGCAACAAGGAATCACATAACTGCAAGCTGGACTAAAACAAAAATAAAGCAAAACGTGGAACAGGAAAATAAAAAACTTAGCTTGTCCTGAAGATTACTGAAGCGGAAAGCAGAGGTAACAAGACACACTGATTACATTGATCGCCGGCGAGGAAATGACAAGAAAGCCAGGTTAAATAGGAAACTCCCATATCCTGATAGAACAGGTGGACACCAGAGACCGCAGAGAACACAAGTCACCCAGCACCATTTGTAACCACCAGAGGGAGCCCAAAACAGAATCCACAACAGTACCCCCCCCTTGAGGAGGGGTCACCGAACCCTCACGAGAACCACCAGGGCGACCAGGATGAGCCCTATGAAATGCACGGACCAAATCAGCAGCATGAACATCAGAGGCAACCACCCAAGAATTATCCTCCTGACCATAACCCTTCCACTTGACCAAATACTGAAGTTTCCGTCTGGAAACACGAGAATCCAAGATCTTCTCCACAACATACTCCAATTCTCCCTCCACCAGCACCGGAGCAGGAGGCTCAAGCGAAGGAACAACAGGTACCTCATACTTCCGCAACAACGACCGATGGAACACATTATGAATAGCAAACGATGCCGGGAGATCCAAACGAAACGACACAGGGTTAAGAATTTCCAAGATCCTATAGGGACCGATGAACCGAGGCTTGAACTTAGGAGAAGAGACCTTCATAGGAACAAAACGAGAAGACAACCACACCAAGTCCCCAACACGAAGTCGAGGACCCACGCGGCGACGGCGATTAGCAAACTGCTGAGTCCTCTCCTGGGACAACTTCAAATTGTCCACCACATGACTCCAAATCTGATGCAACCTATCCACCACCATGTCCACTCCAGGACAATCAGAAGGCTCCACCTGACCAGAGGAAAAACGAGGATGAAACCCCGAATTACAAAAGAAAGGAGAAACCAAGGTAGCAGAACTAGCCCGATTATTAAGGGCAAATTCGGCAAGCGGCAAAAAGGTAACCCAGTCATCTTGATCAGCAGAAACAAAACACCTTAAATAAGTTTCCAAGGTCTGATTAGTTCGTTCCGTCTGGCCATTCGTCTGAGGATGGAATGCAGACGAAAAGGACAAATCAATGCCCATCTTAGCACAGAACGTCCGCCAAAATCTAGACACAAACTGGGATCCCCTGTCAGAAACAATGTTCTCCGGAATCCCATGCAAACGAACCACGTTCTGAAAAAACAGAGGGACCAACTCAGAGGAGGAAGGTAACTTAGGCAAGGGTACCAGATGAACCATCTTAGAAAAGCGGTCACACACAACCCAGATGACGGACATTTTTTGAGAGACAGGGAGATCCGAAATAAAGTCCATGGAAATGTGCGTCCAAGGCCTCTTCGGGATAGGCAAAGGTGACAACAATCCACTGGCCCGAGAACAGCAAGGCTTAGCCCGAGCGCAAACTTCACAAGACTGCACAAAAGAACGCACATCCCTCGACAAGGAAGGCCACCAAAAAGACCTGGCCACCAAGTCTCTAGTACCAAATATTCCAGGATGACCTGCCAACGCAGAAGAATGGACCTCGGAGATGACTCTACTGGTCCAATCATCCGGAACAAACAGTCTTTCAGGCGGACAACGATCAGGTTTATCCGCCTGAAACTCCTGCAAAGCACGTCGCAAGTCTGGGAAGACAGCCGACAAAATCACCCCATCCCTAAGGATACCAGTGGGCTCAGAATTTCCAGGGGAATCAGGCACAAAACTCCTAGAAAGAGCATCCGCCTTCACATTCTTTGAACCTGGCAGGTATGAAACCACAAAATCGAAACGGGAGAAAAATAGTGACCAACGAGCCTGTCTAGGATTCAGACGCTTGGCAGACTCAAGGTAAATCAGATTTTTGTGATCAGTCAAGACCACCACACGATGTCTAGCACCCTCAAGCCAATGACGCCACTCCTCAAATGCCCACTTCATGGCCAAAAGCTCCCGATTACCAACATCATAATTCCGCTCAGTGGGCGAAAACTTTCTAGAAAAGAACGCACATGGCTTCATCACCGAGCAATCGGAGCTTCTCTGTGACAAAACCGCCCCCGCTCCAATCTCAGAAGCATCAACCTCAACCTGAAAAGGAAGCGAAACATCTGGCTGACGCAACACAGGAGCAGAAGAAAACCGGCGCTTAAGTTCCTGAAAGGCCTCCACAGCCGCAGGAGACCAATCAGCAACATCAGCACCCTTCTTAGTCAGATCCGTCAAAGGCTTAACAACACTAGAAAAATTAGTTATGAAACGACGATAGAAATTAGCAAAGCCCAAGAACTTCTGTAGACTCTTAAGAGATGTAGGCTGCGTCCAGTCACAAATAGCTTGAACCTTGACGGGATCCATCTCAATAGTAGAAGGGGAAAAAATATACCCCAAAAAAGAAATCTTCTGGACTCCAAAGAGACACTTTGAACCTTTTACAAACAAAGAATTGGCCCGCAGGACCTGAAACACCTTCCTGACCTGCTGAACATGGGACTCCCAGTCATCAGAAAAAAAGAAAACATCATCCAAATACACAATCATAAATTTATCCAGATATTCACGGAAAATATCGTGCATAAAGGACTGGAAGACAGAAGGAGCATTAGAAAGTCCAAAAGGCATCACCAAATACTCAAAATGGCCCTCAGGCGTATTAAATGCGGTTTTCCACTCATCACCCTGCTTAATCCGCACAAGATTATACGCACCCCGAAGATCAATCTTAGTGAACCATTTAGCCCCCTTAATGCGAGCGAACAAATCAGTCAACAATGGCAAAGGATACTGATATTTGACCGTAATCTTATTCAAAAGACGGTAATCTATACAAGGCCTCAAGGAACCATCTTTTTTGGCCACGAAAAAAAAACCTGCTCCCAAAAGAGACGAAGATGGACGGATATGTCCCTTTTCCAAGGACTCCTTAAAATAATACCGCATAGCAGTATGCTCTGGCACTGACAGATTGAACAAACGACCTTTAGGAAATTTACTGCCAGGAATCAAATCTATAGCACAATCGCAATCCCTGTGAGGAGGAAGCGAATTGAGCTTAGGCTCCTCAAAAACATCCCGATAATCAGACAAAAATACAGGAACCACAGAAGGAGTAGATGAAGCGATAGAAATCGGAGGTGCATCATCATGAACCCCCTGACATCCCCAGCTTAACACAGACATCGTTTTCCAGTCCAAGACTGGGTTATGAGTTTGTAACCATGGCAGACCAAGCACTAAGACATCATGTAAATTATACAGTACCAGGAAGCGAATCACCTCCTGATGAACGGGAGTCATACGCGTGGTCACGTGTGTCCAGTACTGAGGTTTATTCATAGCCAAAGGTGTAGAGTCAATTCCTTTCAAAGGAATAGGGACTTCCAGAGGCTCCAGACTAAACCCACAGCGGTTGGCAAATGACCAATCCATAAGACTCAGGGCAGCGCCTGAATCCACATAGGCATCGACGGAAATGGCTGATAATGAACAAATCAGAGTCACAGACAGAATGAACTTAGACTGTAAAGTACTAATGGCAACAGACTTATCAACCTTTTTTGTGCGTTTAGAGCATGCTGATATAACATGAGCTGAATCACCACAATAAAAACACAACCCATTTTTCCGCCTATAGTTTTGCCGTTCACTTCTGGACTGAATTCTATCACATTGCATTGTCTCAGGTGCCTGTTCAGAAGACACCGCCAAATGGTGCACAGGTTTGCGCTCCCGTAAACGCCGATCAATCTGAATAGCCATAGTCATAGACTCATTCAGACCTGTAGGCGCAGGGAACCCCACCATAACATCTTTAATGGCCTCAGAAAGGCCGTCTCTGAATCTTGCAGCCAGGGCGCACTCATTCCACTGAGTAAGCACCGACCATTTCCGAAATTTCTGACAATATAATTCTGCTTCATCTTGCCCCTGAGAGAGAGCCAATAAAGCTTTTTCAGCCTGAATCTCTAGGTTAGGTTCCTCATAGAGCAAACCCAATGCCAGAAAAAATGCATCCACATTGAGCAACGCAGGATCCCCTGGTGCCAATGCAAATGCCCAATTCTGAGGGTCACCCCGCAGGAAAGATATTACAATCTTGACTTGCTGAGCAGGGTCTCCAGAGGAGCGAGATTTCAAAGAAAGAAACAACTTGCAATTGTTCCTAAAATTCAGAAAACTAGATCTATCTCCAGAAAAAAACTCTGGGATAGGAATTCTAGGTTCAGACATAGGAGCATGTACAACAAAATCTTGTATATTTTGAACCTTAGCAGCAAGATTATTCAGGCTGGAAGCCAAACTCTGGACGTCCATGATAAACAGCTGAGGTCAGAGCCATTCAAGGATTAAGAGGAGGTAAGACGCAGCAAACTCTGAGGGAAGGGAAAAAAAAAAAAAAAAAAAAACTTCCTCAGACTACTTTTCCTCCTACTTCAGCCAATATGATTACCACTTTTCGGGCCGGCGATACTGTCATGATCCCAATGGCAGGGGATCACAAAAGGACAAGCACACAAAAAACAGAACAAGCTCTAGGGTGATGGAAACTGAGCTGACCGCGATCCTGAACCTAATTCACAACACTAGCAGTAGCCGGGGAACGTGCCTACGATGATTCTAGACGTCTCGCGCCAGCCGAAGGACTAGCTTCCCCTATTAGAAGAAACAAAGACCTCTCTTGCCTCCAGAGAAACACCCCACAGAAATAGCAGCCTCCCACATGTAATGACGGTGAAATGAGAGGAAAGCACATACAGTGGGGCAAAAAAGTATTTAGTCAGTCAGCAATAGTGCAAGTTCCACCACTTAAAAAGATGAGAGGCATCTGTAATTTACATCATAGGTAGACCTCAACTATGGGAGACAAACTGAGAAAAAAAAATCCAGAAAATCACATTGTCTGTTTTTTTTAACATTTTTTTTGCATATTATGGTGGAAAATAAGTATTTGGTCAGAAACAAACAATCAAGATTTCTGGCTCTCACAGACCTGTAACTTCTTCTTTAAGAGTCTCCTCTTTCCTCCACTCATTACCTGTAGTAATGGCACCTGTTTAAACTTGTTATCAGTATAAAAAGACACCTGTGCACACCCTCAAACAGTCTGACTCCAAACTCCACTATGGTGAAGACCAAAGAGCTGTCAAAGGACACCAGAAACAAAATTGTAGCCCTGCACCAGACTGGGAAGACTGAATCTGCAATAGCCAACCAGCTTGGAGTGAAGAAATCAACAGTGAGAGCAATAATTAGAAAATGGAAGACATACAAGACCACTGATAATCTCCCTCGATCTGGGGCTCCACGCAAAATCCCACCCCTTGGGGTCAGAATGATCACAAGAACGGTGAGCAAAAATCCCAGAACCACGTGGGGGGACCTAGTGAATGAACTGCAGAGAGCTGGGACCAATGTAACAAGGCCTACCATAAGTAACACACTACGCCACCATGGACTCAGATCCTGCAGTGCCAGACGTGTCCCACTGCTTAAGCCAGTACATGTCCGGGCCCGTCTGAAGTTTGCTAGAGAGCATTTGGATGATCCAGAGGAGTTTTGGGAGAATGTCCTATGGTCTGATGAAACCAAACTGGAACTGTTTGGTAGAAACACTACTTGTCGTGTTTGGAGGAAAAAGAATACTGAGTTGCATCCATCAAACACCATACCTACTGTAAAGCATGGTGGTGGAAACATCATGCTTTGGGGCTGTTTCTCTGCAAAGGGGCCAGGATGACTGATCCGGGTACATGAAAGAATGAATGGGGCCATGTATCGTGAGATTTTGAGTGCAAACCTCCTTCCATTAGCAAGGGCATTGAAGATGAAACGTGGCTGGGTCTTTCAACATGACAATGATCCAAAGCACACCACCAGGGCAACGAAGGAGTGGCTTTGTAAGAAGCATTTCAAGGTCCTGGAGTGGCCTAGCCAGTCTCCAGATCTCAACCCTATAGAAAACCTTTGGAGGGAGTTGAAAGTCCGTGTTGCCAAGCGAAAAGCCATAAACATCACTGCTCTAGAGGAGATCTGCATGGAGGAATGGGCCAACATACCAACAACCGTGTGTGGCAACCTTGTGAAGACTTACAGAAAACGTTTGACCTCTGTCATTGCCAACAAAGGATATATTACAAAGTATTGAGATGAAATTTTGTTTCTGACCAAATACTTATTTTCCACCATAATATGCAAATAAAATGTTAAAAAAACAGACGATGTGATTTTCTGGATTTTTTTTTCTCAGTTTGTCTCCCATAGTTGAGGTCTACCTATGATGTAAATTACAGACGCCTCTCATCTTTTTAAGTGGTGGAACTTGCACTATTGCTGACTGACTAAATACTTTTTTGCCCCACTGTACGTAGTAATGATAACAGATTCAGCAAAATGAGGCCCGCTAAAACTAGATAGCAGAGGATACAAAAGTGAACTGCGCGGTCAGCGAAAAACCCTACAAAAAACCATCCTGAAATTACCTGAACTCATGTGCCAACTCATGGAACATGAGGAGTAATATCAGCCCACTAGAGCAACTAGCAACAAGGAATCACATAACTGCAAGCTGGACTAAAACAAAAATAAAGCAAAACGTGGAACAGGAAAATAAAAAACTTAGCTTGTCCTGAAGATTACTGAAGCGGAAAGCAGAGGTAACAAGACACACTGATTACATTGATCGCCGGCGAGGAAATGACAAGAAAGCCAGGTTAAATAGGAAACTCCCATATCCTGATAGAACAGGTGGACACCAGAGACCGCAGAGAACACAAGTCACCCAATACCATCTGTAACCACCAGAGGGAGCCCAAAAACAGAATCCACAACACCGGGGGCATGGACTCTAGCGAAACCAGAGCCACAGTTCTCAAGCTCTCAAAAGGGACAATAAGCCGAGGCTCCTCCTCCTCAGATGACACTACGGAGCGGGAGAGAGTGTCAGCACGAGTGTTCTTCTCCCCGGACAGAAAATGGAGAGTAAAATGAAACTGGGAGAAGAACAGGGACCATCTAGCCTGGCAAGAATTCAGCCGCTGGGTCATCTGTATATACACCAAGTTCTTTAGGTCAGTGAACACTTGGAAGGGAAAGCGAGCTCCCTCCAAGAGGTGTCGCCACTCTACGAAAGCCAACTTCATGGCTAGCAACTCCCTGTCCCCGATGGAGTAATTCCTGTCTGCCGGTGTGAAGGTCTTGGAGAAAAAGAAGCAAGGATGCTTCCGACCTTGAGCATCCTTTTGGAAAAGGACTGCTCCAGCACCAACGGATGAGGCATCCACCTCCATGATAAATGGCTTATCTACATCGGGACGATGTTGGATGGGAGCACTAGCGAAGTGTGACTTAATCGAGAGAAAGGCCTTGGAGACCTCCTCTGACCACCACTTGGGATTTTCTCCCTTCTTGGTGAGGGCAACCAAGGTAGCTACCAAAGTTGAGAAGTGTATAATGAACTGGCGATAGTAATTAATGAACCCCATAAATTGCCACATTGGGAAAAAATGACAAGAGGACTTTACAATTCCTGACACTGAACTGGGAAATGTCCTTACACATTTTGATATCATCATATCGGTGTAAGGAGTGTGATGCGGGGGCTTAGTTATGCCCTGCATCCCTTCACGTTCCTTCCTAATAAAGCGGGTACGTTTTGTGTAAAATGATGTGTTATGCGGTACTGTTTTATTGTGTAGTAATATGCTAAACAATGTTATAATATTTGTGTACTGTGTAAGTTATGTATTGTTATGGACTTGGGATAGAGATAGGGAGATACAGTGTTAGAGTAAGGTTTTGTAATAGTAATGGGTAATATACAGTTTATACAGTATAATATACAGTGGGGGGCACTGTAGATTAGGAGATAAAATAAGGTTAAGGTACCTTCACACTGAGCAACTTTACAACGAGAACGACAACGATCCGTGACGTTGCAGTATCCTGGATAGCGATCTCGTTGTGTTTGACACGCAGCAGCGATCAGGATCCTGCTGTGACATCACTGGTCGTTGCTGAAAGTCTGGAACTTTATTTGGTCGTCATATCGGCATGATTTGTCATGTTTGACAGCAAAAGCAACGATGCCTGCAATGTTTCTTCATGGAGCGAACAACCAGTGAGAACGATAAGTAGGTCACTGGATCGCTCCTGCATCGTTCTGCGTTGCCGATGTGTGACGTCTCCTAGCGACCTAAACAGCGACGCTGCAGCGATCGGCATCGTTGTCTATATCGCTGCAGCGTCGCTAAATGTGACGGTACCTTTAGGCTATGGAATAGGGGATTACTGAGTAGGAGGAGCCACGGTAGTTATAAATGAGACACTTCCTGGGTTTAGTTAGAGTGTGGGATGAGAAGTGAGGTTGTTGCAGTAACAAGTTCAAGAGGAGCCCAGCAGTCCAGGGCCTCGGGGCTGTAAGTTACTCGAGCACAAGGGGAAAAGTGCAGCAAGAGAAAAATAGCAGCTAGGTACAGTGGGAAGACCTGGAACGTCCGAGACCTACGGTCTGAGAAGGATTGGAAAGCGCCATCCTCTGTTTCGCCCTTGGAGGGAAAAATGGGTGCGTCTTTTTGAATCCTTGACACTTACACCCGGCTTCAGAGGCTCAATGATGTGAGAGAACAAAGATGTGCACATGCTAGAGATTTGTATAGAGCTGGCCCCACAGGGGCATGATAACATGCTAAGTGGACTGACCAGTTTGGGGACAAAGTCCTCATTTACATATCATAGATGGACTTTAAAAATACTTTTTCTAATGATCTGTTTGTGTCCAATTAAATGTAGGGACTGTTAGGCAGGAATGTAGATAGCTAGACACAATTGCTGGTGGTTCTGGGGGCCAGGGAGACCTGACAGGCTCACTTTAAAATAACAAAGCAATGTAAAGTATTATGTGCAATAAAATAAGCAGATTAAAGGAAATCTGTCACCTGATTTTTACTATGTAATCTGAGAACACCATAATGTAGAAGCAGAGAACCTGATTGAGTGATGTGTCACTTACCGGGCTGTATTTTGCTTGTTCAATACCATCTGTGTTTTATCAGCAGGAGATTCTAACTACAAGACAACTGGTCTGGTGCCCCTTAGTCCCACCCGACCCTCAGCACTGATTAGCAGCTCTCTGTCAGTTTGCAATCTTCATAGAACAACTGAACTGTGCTAGAACTGCAGCAAAGAAAACTGTAACTCTGTCATAACTGCTGCACACAGTAAACTCAGTGATACACTGCCGGAATCAGCGACCCTGTCATTATGCTTCTGTCAGATTTCATAGCAAAAACCTGCTGACAGATTCCCTATAAGCAATTAATTATAATTAGTGATGAGCGAATATACTCGTTACTCGAGATTTCTCAGCATGCTCGGGGGTCCTCCGAGTATTTTTTAGTGCTCGGAGATTTAGTTTTTCTTGCCGCAGCTGAATGATTTACATCTGTTAAGCAGCGTAAGTACATGTGGGGGTTGCCTGGTTCCTAGGGAATCCCCACGTGTACTTATGCTGGCTAACAGATGTAAATCATTCAGCTGCGGCAAGAAAAACTGGATCTCCGAGTACTAAAAAATACTCCGAGGACCCCTGAGCATGCTCGTGAAATCTCAAGTAATGAGTATATTCGCTCATCACTAATTATAATATAAGTAATCATTATTCTATTCAGCAGGGTTCTTTTTTTATTCTATTGATAATTCCAATAGGTACGTATTTGCATGGATTAAGCTCTATCTTGTCTCCTTCCTTTGCAAGAAATCATATATTTTAAGCTGAATGCATTATGGATAAATATAATTGTGAGGGTTTTTTTTCTCTCTGTTAATGACTAGAGATGGTCAAACCCGAACAGAAAAGTTCAGGGTCTATACCGAACACCTAGTGTTCGTGCACGGACTCTGAATATGGACTTTTCCAGGAAGTCCGTGTTACTGTTCAGGTTCGAACACCAGCTGTTTCCCAAGCTGTCATCTGTGTGACAGTACGAGAAACACCAGCGGCTCTGATTGGCGGTAAGTTAGTTACCGCCGGTCACAGAGCTGCGCTTCCCACGCTGTCAGATGGTCACAGCTGCTGGCTCACACGCTGTCATCTGTATGTCAGCGTGGGAACCACAGTGCTCTGATGATCTTACCGCTGTTTGTCCCCTCATTCATCTGAATGGGATCTGGGTTCAGGTTTGAGTTTGGGTACTGCTCTGCTACCCGAAACAAACTTTTTTAAATGTTATGCCGACCCGAACATCCACGAGTTTGCCAATCACTATTAATGACAGCTGATTTTCAATAAATTTACATTAAGAGCAAAATAATTACATTACTAATTTTGTCATCAGGGAGAGCGGACAGTATTAATATAGTAACGTGAAATATCTTTATATACTGTATGTATAAATATAAATTAAAGAATTAGTTAGAAATACAAAATTAAATAAATGCACCTAATATTTTTAGATCAAAATACATAAATCATTGAATCAAAATAACAAAATCAAAACGTGAAAAAAATATTTTCTAAAACTTTTTTTAATTTAACATTTACAGAATATATAAGATTTCTTTCTTACAGTGAAATTTTTTCATTTACATCGGCAGCATTTCACTGGCTAACCAACTTCACGTCATGTGTAAAGGGGGGATTAATAAACCACAAATAGGAAAAACAAATACTATGTCGGTGTACACGCAATACTCTTAGCCCCTATAATGGAATATTGTTGATACAAACATAGGACATGGATAAAATGAATACTTTATGTAAAGAAAACACCTAGCTTCCCTCAAAAGCATAAAAATCCTGTTTTTAAAAGGGAAGAAATTCCATTTGAAGGTGTTTCCTATAAGGCTTGTGGGATGTTGAATCATATGTTATGTCAGAAAATCCTTTTTTTCTGAAATTGTAATGTAATAAAGTCATACCAGGGTGAGGTAACTGCCTGAGAGGAGTGAAAGCAGCTGAGTGGAATTGGTCATGTCTATACTGTATATGTAAGCCATTTTGATGGCTTCGTTTCCACCAAGAATAACTTACACTTTCATTGGTGCTAAATGCTTTATTTTATTGGGTTTTTAAAGCACATTCAAAAACGTATGTGGAATCTACTCTAACAGCTTTATTATACTCCAGGTACTTTGTAGAGCCGTGACCTTCATGTGTAAAGAAGCTGTAGGTAATAATGTAAGATGTTCCAAAAACTTTTCTTACATCTATACTCTGGATTTCACAATTTCTTCAGAGAATTCGGGAATAATCCTGCCACCACTTCACTTCAGCGTTACTGCTGCAACCCCCCAACTTACTGTAGCCTTCCCCATTGCTCTGTAGATTGTAAGTCTGTCAGGGTAAAGTCCTCTTTTCCACTGTACCAGTCTGATACGGTTATTTTGTTAATTAGCATTTATGCAAGTATTTTGTATGTAAATTCTTTTAACATGAACAGCACCATGGAATTAATGGTGCTTTAAATAAAAATAATGACGTCATTCACGTTTGTCTAGAGAACTAAAGTGGATAATGGTATTATTCTCTGTGATCTAGGACAGTGAAGATGTTTAGATAGTTGCAATATATTCCTAGCTTTATAGAGCAGTAAAAGATGTTAAAGGTAACAGCTTTAAATGACTAGTGCTGGTGCGCTTACAGTATTTTTTGGACTATAGAACATACCGGACCATAAGACACACCTAGGTTTTAGAGGAGGAAATTAGAAACAAAATGGAAGCAAAAAATGAAATGTGGTCAATTCTGTACTAATATCCCCTATCCTGGTATATATGGTCCCCTCATCCCATCCTGGTATGCATGACCCCCCTCATCCCTATCCTGGTATGCATGGCCCCCTCATCCCTATCCTGATATGCATGGCCCCCTCATCCCTATCCTGGTATGCATGGCCCCCTCATCCCTATCCTGGTATGCATGGCCCCCTCATCCCTATCCTGATATGCATGGCCCCCTCATCCCTATCCTGGTATGCATGGCCCCCTCATCCCTATCCTGATATGCATGGCCCCCTCATCCCTATCCTGGTATGCATGGCCCCCTCATCCCTATCCTGGAATATATGGTCCCCTCATCCCATCCTGGTATGCATGACCCCCCTCATCCCTATCCTGGTATGCATGGCCCCCTCATCCCTATCCTGATATGCATGGCCCCCTCATCCCTATCCTGGTATGCATGGCCCCCTCATCCCTATCCTGGTATGCATGGCCCCCTCATCCCTATCCTGATATGCATGGCCCCCTCATCCCTATCCTGGTATGCATGGCCCCCTCATCCCTATCCTGATATGCATGGCCCCCTCATCCCTATCCTGGTATGCATGGCCCCCTCATTCCTATCCTGGTATGCATGACCCCCCCTCATCCCTATCCTGGTATGCATGGCCCCCTCATCCCTATACTGGTATGCATGCCACCTCATCCTTATACTGGTATGCATGGCCCCCTCATCCCTATCCTGGTATGCATGACCCCCCTCATCCCTATCCTGGTATGCATGGCCCCCTCATCCCTATCCTGATATGCATAGCCCCCTCATCCCTATCCTGGTATGCATGACATCCCCATCCCGGTATGCATGGCCCATCTTTATCCTGTTATGATTGACCCCTCATCCCCATCCTGGTATCCATGGCCTCATTAGAAAAACATTAAAAATAACAAACTATTATGCTTACCTTCCTGTGCTCTCTCACTCTCTTGTTCCAATGCCAGCTACTGATTTATGCTTGTAAGCAGCGCATAACAGTGACGTCAGAGGCTGCTTACAAGCCGAAGACAGCTGCCAGAATATTCACTGCTCCCCATGCCGGGACTATTTGCGTGGAGACCAGTGAATATTAACTGCTTGCTAAAATCGGGCACAGTGTTAGCCGCAGCTGCTGGAAGTTCACAAGTGCCCGTTACCAAAGAGAATGAATATTCACTGCATTCCATGTCTATGGGAGTGGAGAGCAGAGAATGTTCATTCCCTTAAGTAGTGGGCACACGCGAATGCCCATTAGCTGCAGGAAACTGGCTGTTGAGGCTAACAGTGTGTACTCTATTAAAGAGAAATGAATATTCCCTGCTGTGCACTCCCTAGGGTGTGGAAGGCAGTGAATATTAATTTCTTTTTAGCAGCGGGCACAGGAGTTAGCCGCAGCCACCAGCTCCTGTCTCCTGTGACCCGCTGCCCGCCGCTGCCACTCCCTCATCTCTCCATCCATAACCAGAGCAGGTACAACCAGACTATAAGACGCTACTCCACATTTTCCTGAACTTTTTAGGATGACAAAAGTGCATCTTATAATCCGAAAAATACGGCACATTAAAATTCCATATTAAAATGGTTGTATAAACTTTTCAAAGTTTTACCCCTGACATTACAATGAGCTGGGTTCATAAAATTCTAATTTTATATCAGACAAAAAACTTATATAGAGGATTATGCAAAACTTTTAATATGCATGTAATTTAAACTAATGTAACGTGTGAAATCTGGTGATATATCCATTTTAAAGCAAGCTATCAGTTTCCTACTGTCTAGAAGATTGACAAATTAATATTATAACTCACAATTACTGGAGAATTATCGGAGAGACTTTAAATATGTAAATTGTAGTACTAACTGTAGGATGCTAACCAAAAAGTCAATGTTAAAATCACAAAAGAGCCTTGAAACCTAACCAAAGATATCAGCCAAACTAAACACTTATCTGTAGTCAACTGATTCAGGATTCTTGCATCTTGTCAGTACAGTCTTGGAGGTATGGGATCCAATTGAAGATATCAAGATGATGTATGAAGTTTTATAAGCAATGCTTCATGTTGAAGAAAATAGTATGCAAATTAGTAGAGAAGAGCAAATCAGCTTGATGTGAATCAAATTCGAGTTCAATTTTTGAAAACTCACTTGACCCAGCGTGTTTAAAAAAATTGTAATTCACTTCATGTGACTAGCCAAATATTTGCCACCGCTAATTTACACAATGTAGAAGATTATATTAGTCAAAGAAGGCTCACATGACCTTGGGCACAACCTGATAGGTGTAAGGTGTTAAGGTGAATCTATCACATCACATACTTCAGTGCATTACATAGTATAACACAGCTTATTATAGCCTGTATAAAAGCCAAGGCAGGGAATGCAGCGCAGCAACAATTTTGAGGTGAGTCTGTTTAGTGAAATGGTGTCACAGCTCAAAACTTAGCAATAGATATGTGTTTCCGTGAAAGAGGCTGGATGCAGTCCTAGGAGACCTCAGATTGTTATATACATATTTTCAGGACAACTGTAGAACCTACAATTGATTTGGGGAAAATAATTCTCCGTGAATCAAATCTTTAAAAAAACATTTACCAAATCTGGTGAATTTGGATTTCAAAAGATTTGATTATCTCTGTAGGTAGAAAACAGGTGAGAGAAACTATAGAGAGTATGATGACTTTATAACGTTCAATCAAGAAATCAAGTTCCTTCCAATTAAATATGGACCTCACAGCCAGTATTTAATTGTATATTTCGAACCTTACAACTGTGCTGTAAATGTCAACTGCTTGATCTTTCCATATGCAGTTTTTACAGAAAAGCAATTATTGCAGCCAAGAGAAACATAACAAGTAGATTTTAGGTCAAGCTATACGAGGACAAAATCAGGGGTAAACGTTCACGTGTACTGAAAGTGTCACTGAGAAAATAAATCATTCCTAATATTAATGCATTCATTATATTTTCTTGAGATGCTACAAGGTGAACTAAGGCTGAATATATGAGTGAGATGACCCAATAAAAACATTACAGTAACAGACATTTACAGTAATTGACCTAACGAATAGCAAACTGTATTAACTAGGCAAATGCAAAAAAAAATGACATTAACTTCTTCTATTATTAAATAAACAGATGATGAAAGGTAATGATATCAAATAAATGCAAATATTTGGGTTTAGATATTTTTTTGCATTTGCTTACTTAGTATACTCATATATTCAGCCTTAGTTCACCTTATATCTAAACCCAAATATTAGCTTTTATTTGATATCATTATCATTACCTTTTATCATTTGTTTATTGAATAATAGAAGAAGTGAAGGTCAATGAAACAACAATGAAAACAGAAACACATTACGGAAATCTACTACGCTTAGTAACATTCAGAAATGCGTCATCTGTGTTTAATACGTCTCCTCTTTTACTTCTTTACTCCTGACTAATTATAGCTTAATATGCTAGGAAACAGAAGTACTTTTTATATGCTGGGCTTAACTTGCACCCCTTGGCTGCTGGCCCCACCGCAACATCAGTCTATTTGTTTAAGTAGTAAGAGAGGCACATTGGGCAGATAAATGATACGGCAATCACCACTACAACCACAGTTCCACAGTGGCACAACCACAATACTTGTATTCATCCGACTATATTTGCTTTTCTACTTGTCATGCAGAAAAAATATTTACCAAAGCTTATGTGAAAAAAAAAAAGAAACATAAGAGAGTGACTTCAAACTGTAAGACAAGAAAGTTCTCTATAGGTATTTAAATGGGCCCCGTGCTTGTGGTCCTCTCCAATAGATCAAATAATAATTTTAGTTCAATCATAGTGCTTCTTGAAATGATATAGTCTGTAAATACAAATGCGCTTAACTTCCAGTCCAGATTTTCATTCTATTAAAAGAACCATTAATATCCAAATACTAGTTAGGTATATGGGGTAAAGTACTATGGACCGTAAATTATCCAGTGACCATAAAATACAGAAAGGCTAAAACAAAATGCATTTCATAGAACTTCAAGGTAACTTCAAATATAATTTATAATTGGGATATATTGTGCTTTATAATACACAGTACAACATGTGAGAGAAGTAATGCTTGATGTAAGACTAGAAACTTCCTGCAAGGGCGACCTTCTGACATCAGAGTATTATGTTATAAAAGTTATATAATATTATATTATATATCATATAATATTATATTTACAGACATGTCTAATGAAAATTTCCACTGACATGTTAACTACATAGCTAGAATAATATTTAAAGATATTTTATAACCTCAATCCATCAATCAAATGTAAATTGTAAAATCAATGCTATGAAGTTTCTTATTGTTAGGACTGGCAGAACACACCGAGTCAAAAGGAAGATGTTATTTGGTGCGTTCGCAGTCCAGAGTCCACCGTGCAGGTGAGAACCTGCTGCTAGCAAATGGCAGCGCTATGTGGCGGTAGAAGTGAACCCTGTTAAGTCACAGGGCCGCTGTACCGCACAAAAGAGCGCAAGCAAGAAGTCACCGAACTCAGTCCCAAGACTCGGGATTGGAGTCCGTCTAGACTACTTGCGCTCGGCACCGCTACTGGGTGTAAGAGGTAAACTGAAATAATAATTTTGAGCCCGAGAGTGCGAGTTGTGCCGTACTGGTGGATGCCACTAACTACCCAGACTTGGGCTAAAGAAGCACTCTAATGGTGCGTGGCGCCGTACTGGCGGTCACAGCAGAAGACGCTGTTTCATGTGTTAACGTTGTGAGTTCAGCCGGGCGCTAGATAGCAGCCATACACCTTACGCGAACAGTCATACACAAGGGATGGGTTTTTTAAGGAATGACATGCACTCAACACACACACGATTACAAATGTACACTAGTGCATGGCCGTGCGGTCATGCAAACCTTTTATAGCTGCAGCATGTACAGGACCTTCCCAGAAGGACCAATGGGAGGCTGCCACAGAAGTTGAGCACCTTCAGGACCTTCCTAGAGGACCAATGGAATCTGCTGCAGTATGACCCTCGATCGCCAATGGGAGATCTTGCCCTGAGCATGCTCAGAAGAGGAAAAGCAGGACTTAGTCCCAAAAGCATCTGCTTGCCGCTGCCCAGCATTGGCCTCAATGGCAGAAGCTGGAAAAGCAGCAGTAACCTTTTGCACAGAGTGAGACTGAGCAAGACGCTGGGACCGATGTCTCCACTGAGCAGGCTCCATTGCGGCAGAAGAAGAATGGGAGACTGCAGCAGAGATGGCCCGAGATTCCCCCTGTGCAGAGGCGGGAACTCGACCCCTAACACTTATAACATAAAACTTTTACCACTGTCAGGTCTGAGGGTGCTTAAATTTTGAAGTCTCTATTTACTTTATGCAATCACAAAAGTATATACAGTCATGGCCGAAAGTGTTGGCACCCTGAAATTGTTCCAGAAAATGAAGTACTGTACTTCACCCAGAAAATTATTGCGATTACACATGTTTTGTTATACACATATTTATTTTCTTTGAGTGTATTGGAACAACACAAAACAGAGAACAAAAAGGCAAATTGGACATAATGTTGCACAAAACCCCATAAATGGGCCGGACAAAATTGTTGGCACTCTCAACTTAATATTTGGTTGCTCACACTTTGGAATAAATAACAGCAACATTTCGCTTCCTATGACCAACAACAAGATTCTTACACCTCTCTTCTTCTTTTTCACCACTCCATGCTTAGTGTGGCACACACAGACAAACAATGCAAAGATCGAGTCAACTTTTTATCAAGTTTCAGGTGGGATTTTAGTATTACCTATACCTGTTACTTGCCACAGGTGAGTTTGAATGAGCATTACATGCTTGAAACAAAGTTGTTTATCCACAATTTTAAAAAAGATGCCAACAATTTTCATTTACCCATTTTGGGTGTTTTGTGTGAAATGATGTCCAAGTTGCCTTCTTTATCTGTTTTTTTTTTCTGTTTTTCCAATGAACACAAAGGACATAAATATGTGTATAACTAAACATGTGTAAGTGTATTAATTTTCTGGGAGAAACACGTTATGTTGCAGTTATTTATTCCAAATTGTGTGCAACCATATATTAAGTTGAGAGTGCCAACAATTTTGTCTGGTCCATTTATGGG
Organism: Ranitomeya imitator; assembly: GCF_032444005.1. Classification (NCBI taxonomy): domain Eukaryota; kingdom Metazoa; phylum Chordata; class Amphibia; order Anura; family Dendrobatidae; genus Ranitomeya; species Ranitomeya imitator. Next base: position 460,502,284 of record NC_091287.1, on the reverse strand, counting down.
GTTTTGTGCGACATTATGTCCAGTTTGCATTTTTGTTCTCTGTTTTGTGTTGTTCCAATACACTCAAATGAACTAAATATGTGTATAACAAAACATGTGTAATTGTATTAATTTTCGGGGAGAAATACTTTATTTTCTGGAATAATTTCAAGGTTGCCAACACTTTTGGCCATGCCTAAATATCTACAGTACATGCTTTGTTTTTTCCATTTTTCTTATTTTATGCAAGTAATTAAACAGAAGAGTTGCCCAGGATTAGAAAAACGTACTTGCATTCTTTCAGAAAGATAACCACCCCTGTCTATGTGTTGCGTCTGGTATATCATCTTCATTCCATGACGTCCTCTTCTGGTCTTCATGCTGTGGCTCCGGCGCAGGCGTACTTTGTCTGCCCTGTTGAGGGCAGAGGAAAGTACTGCAGTGCGCAGGCGCCGGAAAGGTCAGAGAGGCCCGGCACTTGCGCACTGCAGTACTTTGCTCTGCCCTCAACAGGGCAGACAAAGTACGCCTGCGCCGAAGCCGCGGCGTGAAAACCAGAAGAGGACTTCATGGAATGAAGATGGAAAGTGCCGGAGCGAACCTGAGACACCCATTTGACCAGACCGCAGCGAGACCGCCCCTGGGTGAGTATGATCTAACGTCTTTTTCTCCTCTTTCAGGTAACATCGGAGGCTTATCTACAGCATTACAGAATGCTGTAGTTAAGCCCCTGATGACGTTGAGCTTACCTCACCATCGATTTTGGGGGTGACAGGTTCCCTTTAAAACTGGGCAGGGCATGCTTTACCTAACAGAAAGAATCAGCTGTGATCCCATGCTGTCCTGTCTGTATACTCTCTTTTGTTTTCTCCTTTGCCCAGGAGTTGTGATATGTTCAGATAATATACCTGCATGGTCAAGCACAGCAATTACCCATGACACAGGAGTGGCCCATTTTTAAGATGCCGACATAGGAAATATTTCTTTAACACGTTAAATTAAAATTGACAATGAAAAATTTCAATATTCATGATACAACCCCTTTAAATAGATTACACCAACTTACCATGACGGAGAGCACCAAGCTCTCAATCCTGTTGTTCCCTTTAATGTAATATGAAGTTAAAAGACAGACACTAGCCTTGCATTTTGGCCAGTGATCTAAGCACATTGTGTTTAAAAATGGTAGGGCATCCTGACAAATATTATTTGGTACAGGGGTTGAACATACAGTGGTTTGTGAAAGTTCATGTAGTTTGCATCAGTTCATCTAAAGAACATTCCTACAACTGTGAACATTTAGTCTTCATTTTTTGTGAAGCAAGCAACAAATAGGAGAAAATAACAGAAAATTCAGTGTGCATAATTATTCACCCCCCCCCCCTAAAGTCAGTACTTTCTAAAGCCTCCTTTTGCGGCAATTACAGCTACAAGTAACTTTGGATAAGTCTCTATGAGCCTTCCACATCTTGCCACTGGGATTTTAGCCCATTTCTCAAAGCAAAACTGCTCCAGCTCCTTCAAGTTGGATAGTTTCCTCTGGTGAACAACGATTTTCAAGTGTGACCACTGATTCTCAAATGTATTAAGGTCTGTGCTTTGACTAGGCTGCTCCAAAACATTTTCACTTTTCCCCTTATACAACTTGTGTGTTTATTTAGCAACATGCTTTGGGCCATTATCTTGTTGGAAGGTGAACCTCTGTCACAATCTCAAATCACTGACAAACAAACTGGTTTTGCTCAAGAATATCCCTGTAGTTTGCACTATTACGCTTCCAGGAGGCACACATGATTTGTCGACCCAATATGCCATCAACCAAGGGGAGCCTGGAGGGGTTTGGATAAGTGAACACCTGACTCTTTGCTAGAGCCCCTGATGGTGGGGTTAGATTTGGCTCCAGATGGATGCCAGGTGCTACTCCAGGACAAACCTCCGGACATATGGCAGCTGACCCCCAAAGGGACAGGGCACTGTAACAGCAGGTTCATGCAGGTACTGCTGATGTACTGACAGGCAGGTGCTGGCATGCACAGCTGTTATACAGGCAGGGGTAGGACCTAGTAAAGACTGGATGGATAGGAACAGCTTCAGGAAATACTTGGTCGCAGACAGTAAAAGTTCCAGTCCGCAGGTTTTGACAGACAGGGAACCACAGATAATACGTATAAGGTGTCCTCACAGTAAAGTTAATGACACTTCTAAATACAATTACACAAGACACGCAGTAATTAAACCACTGGCCAAATGAAGAGAACCATCACTGTCATAAAATTAACCATCTTTATTAAACACTAGATGGTGGCCCGATTCTAACTCATCGGGTATTCTAGAATATGTATGTATGTATGTCTCGCGAGACCGCTAAGTCATCTGGGTAATTTCGCAATGCATCACTGGGAACGGAAGCTGGCGGCAGCATCGCGCGCATCGGTGGATGTCGGAAGGTGAGAATACCACTATTTTTTCTTTTTTTATTATTTTTTACGTTATATCTTTTTAATATTGATGCTGCATAGGCAGCATCAATAGTAAAAAGTTGGTCCGGGATGGGGCGACACACTGGCACTGACTGGAGGGGAGTAGGGAGGGGGGCACTGACTTGAGGAGAGTAAGGAGGGGCCAATTCGTGGTCAGACTAAGCCTGTCGCTTATTGGTCGCGGCCTGCCTGCCGGCCGTGACCAATCAGCGATGCGGGATTTCCGTTACAGACAAACAGACAGAAAGACAGACAGACAAACAGACGGAAGTACCCTTTAGATGATTATATAGATAGATATTTAAAAAAAAAAAAAACGTTGATCATCAGTACACTAAAATACTCTAGGGGTAGGACCCAAAGAAACAATATCAAATGGTAACCCATACTCTGAAGTTCTGGAAGAAGCAAAAGGGCAAAAAGCGCATCAGGGCGCGAGGAGACTCATGGACCACCTATATCCTTCCTCTTGTTATTTCTAACTGCAGCCACATTTCCTGGACTTAGGTAAAATAACTCTTTGTATGTTTACTCATAACTACCTTAATTCAGGTGTTAGGTTCACCTTGCAATATATGGGTACTAGCTATTGAACCCGTTCTATGCCCGGGTGGCGAGCATTTATATTGGTATATGGTCTCCATCCTGGTATGTGCTGCTCCATCCTGCATCCCCATCCTGTCATGTGCTGCTCTATCCTGCATCCCCATCCTGTCATGTGCTGCTCCATCCTGCGTCCCCATCCTGTTATGAGCTGCTCCATCCTGCGCCCCTATCCTGTCATGTGCTGCTCCATCCTATGCCCCCATCCTGTCATGTGCTGCTCCATCCTGCGTCCCCATTCTGTCATGTGCTGCTCTATCCTGCGTCCCCATCCTGTCATGTGCTGCTCCATCCTGCGTCCCCATCCTGTCATGTGCTGCTCCATCCTGCGTCCCCATCCTGTCATGTGCTGCTCCATCCTGGGTCCCCATCCTGTCATGTGCTGCTCCATCCTGCATCCCCATCCTGTCATGAGCTGCTCCATCCTGCGCCCCCATCTTGTCATGTGCTGCTCCATCCTGCGCCCCCATCCTGTCATGTGCTGCTCCATCCTGTGCCCCCATCCTGTCATGTGCTGCACCCATCCTGCACCCCCATTCTGTCATGTGCTGCTCCCATCCTGCGCCCCCATTCTGACATGTGCTGCTCCCATCCTGTGCCCCCATTCTGACATGTGCTGCACCCATCCTGCGCCTCCATTCTGACATGTGCTGCACCCATCCTGAGCCTCCATTCTGTCATTTTCTGCTCCTATCCTGCGCCCCCATCCTGTCATGTTGTGCTCCCATCCTGCGCCCCTGTTCTGTCATGTGCTGCTTCCATCCTGCACCCCCATTCTGTCATGTGCTGCTGCCATCCTGCACCCCCGTTCTGTCATGTGCTGCCCTATCCTGTCATGTGCTGCTCCCATCCTGCGTCCCCGTTCTGTCATGTGCTGCTCCCATCCAGCGCCACCTGTTATGATCAGGTGACCTTGGAGCAGCATGAAAACTTTCCCTGAAGTAGGTGGTAACTATACTGACCGCAAACCCTGATCTTAACACCGCAACTAGAAGTAGCCGTAGGGTGTGCCTAACAAAACCTAGAAACCTCGACACAGCCGGAGGACTAAATACCCCTATAGATGGAAATAGGAATACTATCTTCCCTCAGAGCAGAACCCCAAAGAATAGGCAGCCCCCCACAAATAATGACTGTGAGTAGTAGAGGAAAAGACACACGCAGGCAGGAAACAGGATTTAGCAAATGAGGCCACACTAGCTAAATAGGAAAGAATAGGACAGGATACTAAGCGGTCAGTATTAAAAATCCTTCCAAAAATATCCACAGCAGAAAATACAAAAACTCCACCATCTAACTAAAGATGTGGAGTGTATATCTGCAACTCCAGAGAATCCAACAAGACTGAGAAAACACTGACACAGTCTAAGCTGGACAAGAGAAAAACAAATGAATAGCACAGAATACAAGCACACTGCAAGTGTGCCACGGAAAAAGAAACAGACACTTATCTTTTGCTGAATTGGCAGCTAAGCAGGGGAAGCCAGAAAGTGATCCAACACTTCACAAGAAACATTGACAACTGGCAAGGACTAATGAGTCCTGCAAACCTAAGTACCCCAGTCAGATTTGCAATCAGCTGATACACCTGTCCAGAACTGCAGGCCAGGGACAACTGCATTACCACCTACAGCCACCGGAGGGAGCCCAAAAGCAGAATTCACAACAGCCACCGTTCTGTAATTTGCTGCTCCCATCCATATGCCCCATACGCTGCTCCATTGTGGTTGATGGCCCCCATAAGATGCTCCATAGTATATGCCCCGTATGCTGCTCCATTATGGTTGATGGCCGCCATAAGATGCTCCATAGTATATGCCTCATATGCTGCTTCATTATGGTTGATGGCCCCCATAAGATGCTCCATAGTATATGCCCCGTATGCTGCTGCATTATGGTTGATGGCCCCCATAAGATGCTCCATAGTGTATGCCTCATATGCTGCTCCATTATGGTTGATGGCCCCCATAAGATGCTCCATAGTATATGCCCCGTATGCTGCTGCATTATGGTTGATGGCCCCCATAAGATGCTCCATAGTATATGCCCCGTATGCTGCTCCATAAAGGTTTATGGCCCCCATAAGATGCTCCATAGTATATGCCCCATATACTGCTCCATAAAGGTTTATGGCCCCCATAAGATGCTCCATAGTATATGCCCCGTACACTGCTCCACAAATGTTGATGGCCCCCATGAGATGCTCCATAGTATATGCCCCGTATACTGCTGCGATATATATAAAAAAAAAATTACATACTCACCTATCGTCGCTGGGTGTCGAGTGCTGGGGGGCCTGAGCAGGCGGGGACACCGGCACGCTGTGGGGGTCAGGTGCCGGAGTTGCCGCTAGCTCAGGCCCCCAACACTTGCTATAGTCACCTGGGCCTGATCCAGCGCTGCGTGCCGCTCCGTGTTCTGGGTCCTCTGGCTGTGACTGTTCAGTCAGAGGGCGGCACGCATTAAGCGTGCCCTCTGAACTGTGAACGTCACAGGCAGAGGACCCAGAAGATGGAGCGGCACGCAGCGCTGGAACGGGCCAGGTGACTATAGCTTATACTCACCCTCCTGGCACGTCCCTGCTTCTCCGTTGGAGATCACGGTGTGCGTTCAGTGCTTACGCATACCGCGGCGCTTGCGCAGTCTATAAAGGCTTCGGACAGAGTGACACTCCCAGCGTTATATTATAGATATTAATTTATCCCTTACTATTTTGGTCCCCTTTTTATTCATTATCAGCTGAATATTATGGATCAATGATTATAATTATTTCATGCATTGGGTTTTTATATTATCCTGAATGCACCTAGAACTTTAGATTATAGGTTACCATTTGTTGGTGTGTCCTTGGGTCCTACCCTTTGGGTATTTTAGAGTACTGTTGATCTATGTTTTTTTAATTTTTTTAGTATGTTTAATAAGGATGGCTAATTTTATTACAATGACGGTTTGCTTCAATTGGCCAGTGGTTTAATTACTGCTTGTCTTGTGTAGAAGCGAACCGCAGATGTGCACAGGCAAGGAACTGCAGGTCCGAACAGGCAGGGAATCGCAGGTACAGACAAGTACAGAACCACAGGAGCGGACACGTACTGAATCAGTGGTACAGACAGGCAGATAACCGCAGATACAGATTATACAGACAAGAGCAGGTTCACATTGAACACACAGGCACAGGGTAAGGTTCACAGAGAACAAACACTAGGACAGGTACACGAAGGACAGACAGAAAAAGGTTCGCACAAGACCGACAGGGTCAGATTCACGCAAAGTACTTACAATAAAGTACAATAGCCAATGTAAACAGTGATCATTAAAGTTGAACAGCAACAACAGTTTAAAGACAGTTAATAATTCAGACGCAGCAGGTATTTGCAAATGTACTGGTTCAGACATTGCAGGTTTAGAAATAGGTACAGGTTCAGACATTGCAGGTTTAGGGAAAGACATAGATTTGGATACAAACAGATTCATGAATAGGTCTCAATTCAGACTAGATCAGACACAGGTACGGGGTTAATGCCTGAGCAAACAGACACAGGGAAACAGGTTCAGAGACAGAAATAGGACATAACCTAGTAATTTAGTAGTTGCACCATTGCTAAAGGAGAATGTTGCTCAGGCACCTACTAACAGATGCCTTAAGTACTAAGTGCCTCCCAGCAATTGGCTGAGGACACATTAGGAGCACACAGACTGTCTCCTTAAGAACCAGGAATTTCCTGTGTGCAACCTAAGCATGCTGCCCGGAAACATGCACAGAAAGCAGAGCACAAGGTGTTTGCGGCACGGACAGGAGTGGTAAGTTGGTGTCCCTGCATGGTGGGAGACGAGAAGCCATTCAGGGATGTAGGCAGTGGTATTACATGCACCATCCATATTCCCCTCAACTGGGACCATTTTCTCTGTCCCTGCTGCCAAAAATCATCCACACAGCATGATGTTGCTATCACTATAGTTCACTGTGTAGACGATGTTCCTGGGGTGATGAGCTGTACTGTTTTGATGGAGACATAGGATTTTACATTAGTGGCCAAAAAGTTCAATTTTGGTCTTTTCTGACCACAGCACCTTCCTCCAACATTTAGGGAGTATCCCACATAAGTAGATAGCTACATGGGTTAAAAAAAGACCTAGGTCCATCAAGTTCAACCTTCCTCCACCAAGTGGACATTTTATCACTAACTATAACCCACAATGTTATGTGCATTGAGGAAATCATTTAGCCTTTTTTCAAAGCTGTTATAGAGTCTGCCATCACTAACTATTTTAGTAAGGCATTCCAAAGTGTGACTGCTCTAACTGTAAATAACCCTTTCCTATTTAGCTGCCAGAATCGCCTTTCTTCCACCTGTAATGAGTGCCCCCTGGTACTTATTATGGTCTTTGGAAGCAAGAAGTCATGTGTGAGTCCTTTCTACTGACCACACATATATTTATTCCTGTAAATGAGATAATCTCTGAGGTGTCTTTTTCTAAGCTAAACAAGCCCATTTCTGAAAGTCATTTCAGTCCTTCGCCGGTCTAGCTTTGCTGCAGTAGCGCTTTAATTTGCCTCATCACCGACTGATTTATGACCTGCCCAAAGGCTGGAATTCTACCTTTCTTATGTTGGCAAGACTTAGTGAGCAGCAGAGGGCAGTGTCTGAATTCCAGGTTATCAATGCCCCTCAGAGTAACACTCAGCCCTCACACATAACAACTGCTGAGTGGGTGTGGATCACAGACATATGTAAGGTTCTTCAAAACTTTGAGTACTGCACTATGGTGGTGAGCACTGATTACGCTATTATCAGTGTAATCATCCTGCTGTTGTCTATTGAAACGTTCACTGCAGAATCTGAAAGAAGAAGCTTTGAATGCCGAGCAGGTGGTTATGTGGCAAGATTTTACAGTGACTGATATCACACAGCCCAGCCTCACACAATATTCTCAGGCCACATTGGGTGATGACAAGGAGCAGGAGGAGGAGGATGAGAAGGAACAGGAGTTTTTGGTCTGCGCTACAGAGGGAACTCCTAATCCTAGCTTCATGCCTGTCCAGCATAGATGGCTTAAAGAGGAGGAGGAGGCTATGCATCGTGAGGAGGAGAGGATAGTGTTCCTCCTGGTGAGGACACTGAACATTTGACTCTTGGTAGTCTGCCACACATGGCAGAGTTCATGTTCCGATGCCTTTCCCAAGACCCTCATGTGAAACACATTTTGTCCAACATTAAATACTGGCTGTGCATTTTTCATGACCCACGGTACAATGAGAATCTGCTTCTCTAATGCCGGAGGCAGACGTCTCATTTTCAGTGCCTGCATGCCAAAGGGCCTTTGTTCAAGACTTGCTAAAAAGGTTACCCTCAGGCAACGCTGCTGGCAGAGGTACCTGCTCCTTTCACCCACAAGGATTACAGGGGAGGGCCATGCACCCCAGGTGCAACTCAGAGGGGGGGGGGGCAATTTATCACCAACTGGCACATTTTCATGAAACTGTCACATCAGCAAGGGATATCTGTAGATGTAACTATGACAAGGAGGGAGATGTTGACCAAGATGGTGAAGGACTATTTAAGTGACTATACCAGCGTCCTTCCTGATTCTTCAGTGCCCTTAGTGTTTCTTAGCAGTTTTCCCTTTAAAAACAGTTTTGGCTTGATTTGGAAGGTCTTTTTAAAGATCGATAAAACCGGCGCAATAGTCAGACAACATTATTCACAGATACCATATGCGAGTCTGAAAGGCATTCAGGCATCTTCTCCATGTTATTTCCATTTAGTTTTAGCTCTTTCCCATCCATTTCAGCTTTTTTCTCATGCACCCAGACTTGCCTGTTGGGTCCAGCAGAAAAAAATATTCTGCTTTCCCATTGACTTGCATTGGATTTGTTATTCGGTACGAATACACGGATATTAGAAATTATTTGTGCCAATTTTCCCGAATCTAAATATTTTACTATTTGCTTATCACTATTAAACACAAGTTGTAATGTAAAAAAATAAGTAAAAAACCAAGATGGTTGAATACTTTCACAAGCCACTGTAGATACATCATGGCTAGCAATATAAGAGCATTGCAACTTTTCAAGAGGTGACACTAATTAACATTACGGTGCATAATAAGGGTACATGGTGACATTCAACAAAGGCTTATGTCGATTTCTTTACTAATCTGCACAGGTAAAACCAGATTTAGGGCAAGACCGATTATATTGGACGAATGGTATGAAAAAAAAAATCGGTGACAAGTCCGATTTTGATCCAAGTATCAGATCAAAATCGGCAAGTCTATAGGTCCATGGAAAACATCGGACAGCACTAGCATGACATCTTAGATATGTACTTTTACATATACATACTCAAAAATATGCACATACACACTCGAGTAAATGTATACATAGTGTATTTACATTCTTCTATAAGGACCCTCTTTTCAAACTACTAAACCAGCCTACAGCTCCATTTACTTGGCAGGTCTCTTTCTGAAACAGACATCTCCCTCTTTCTAGTGCCAATTGGTCTAACTAGGAATGTTGATTGCAAGAGTCTAATCAGTAAAAGTATTGACAAGCTCTCCTTCAATTAGTTCTTCCCATCAGTAGACAGAAAGGTCCATTAGCCCTGTTAAATGTTTGAAGCAGCACAGCCTCAGCAGCTTTCATAGTAATTGTACCTACCATTTATCCTTCTTTCTGATTTTATCTAAATAATTACCTCCAGCTGCCTTCTAGCTGGTTGACATTTATAATTCTCTGTGTCCTTGAACCAGTCTTCCCAGCTACTAGTCAAATATTAGTACAGCCACCTTCTATGCAAAAACACCCACAGTGGCAAGGATGAGGATTAGTATACCTTAGTTTTATGTCTGCTGTCAGTCAATGCTTGAAACCCTTCATGGCTGAGTCACTCAACAAGTAGTAGTATCAACATCTGTGATAGTGGTTCTCTAGGATGGATGTGGATTCAGCCACTGGCGCTCCTCAAAATGACTCCTTATTGATCCCTCTTCCTATTTCTCTGTGACATGTTGCATGCAAATTAGTTCCCCTGATAGAAAACAACAATGTTTTTAATTGTAAATCTGGCCCAGGGCAGGGAGAATGTTGCTCAAGAGACTAGATCTGCTTTTGCAAACTACCACCATAGGCACTGTGCTCTAGGCAAGCTATGTTGAGTGGTGAGGATTTTGCAAGAGAACCAATAAGATGGGGACTGACAAAGAGCACTTCACACTTGTTTTGTTGGCTGTTGGAGACTAAAGGTACCGTCACATTAAGTGACGCTGCAGCGATATAGACAACGAGCCGATCGCTGCAGCATCGCTGTTTAGGTCGCTAGGAGACGTCAAACACTGGCAACAGCAGAACGATGCAGGAGCGATCCAGTGACATACTTATCGTTCTCGCTGGTTGTTGCTCCATGAAAAAACATTGCAGGCATCGTTACTTTTGATGTCAAACAGGACGAATCACACCGACCTGATGACCAAATAAAGTTCCGGACTTTCAGCGACGACCAGCGATGTCACAGCAGGATCCTGATCGCTGCTGCGTGTCAAACACAACGAGATCGCTATCCAGGACGCTGCAACGTCACGGATCGTTGTCGTTCTCATTGGAAAGTTGTTCAGTGTGAAGGTACCTTAAGGGTTCTGAAGACAAATCATGAGGTGGAGATAACATGACTGTGACATCCATGTATCTATCCCTCTGTTTCAACTTCAGTAGCTGTACTTTTTTGTGGGAGATGTGGAACAGCAACAGGGCAGTCTTATTTAATTGCTGGGTTTTTTGGCACTACTCATTCAGGGAGCTATTGATTTAATTCCTGGCACCTTTCTCTTAGCCCCACATGGGCTTTCTTCTATTTAAACCCCTGACTCTCACTGCAAGTTCTTCTCTTTTTAAGTCCCTGTGCTATTTGCTCCAGTTGTGCTTGTTTAAATTCATGTTTACTGACCGCGGCCTGTTTTCTAACCATTCTTTTGTCTTCTGATTTTGCACCTTGACTGCCCTTCTGTTTCTGATCTACCTACCTTGAAGTCTTTCATCTTTGATTTGCTCCTCAGGACAGCAGCCCTTCCATGGAAGAAATCCAGTGCACCACATTGTAATACCAGAACCCTTTGCAGGTGTTGAAAGGAGAAGGCCACGATTTCTCTGAAATCTGCCAGATGGAGTGGCTAGGGCCAATTCTGTCTGAGGCAGCCTTTTTGAGCCTGCAAAAGGTACAGTGACAAACCTTCAGATGTAGGAAAAGGTGGCAAGTATAGTGAGTGCATGTTTTCTGTCAGTAATGGATAAGTTTACTTCATCACCTCTAGAGGAGGGGTATAACAAGCATAATTGTTTCACAAACCGGTTTAGTCACATGGTTCACAATTCAGTAGCACTGGACTTTCTACTGCCATTGAACTTTCTTGTGTCACACTACACTCCCAATATGGCAGGAAAATCTTATATTACCTTACATATGAATATATAGTATATTAGTCACTCTCAGTACTACATAGGGAATACACCATACCACATCAGCGTTCTCTACTATTAGGTACTGTTTAAAAATAATCCCTATTAACATTGGCAACTAGGACTGGTCATTCCCATATCTGTACTAACCAGCAATATCTCTGTCTGCTTTGGCTTTCTAATTTTGTATTAGCATTTACTCCCTTTACCCTTGACTCCTGCTTGGCTCAGGGTACTTCACTGCAGTAAAACCTATGATGATTAATTCTTGCTTTTATAGTTAATCCTAACTATCCTAATAACTTAATAACTCATGCTAAATACTTACTAGCAATAAGTATTTTAAGACAACCTAGAAGAGTCCAGAGAGCACCCCTAGACTGACAGTAAGTTGGACTCCATGCAGTGTTTTACTGTCTCCACACCTTTAATTTCTTAGAGCACATAAAAACCTTCTAAACAGAGCAAGGACTGATTTGTACAGGAGATTTTCCAAAGACCATAATATTGGTGTGTACCTGGATATGCTGCCATGAATATGATGCTGTGAATTAAATGAATCAGAGGTTTGTAGTTTTGCAGTATTAAAATGGTCATTTAAGGCTGATATTTCAAGGAAAACAGAATCTATTAACTTCTTTAAATTGATGCATTGATAATCTGCTTTTATTCTATGCATTTACCAGAGGTGATCAAATCTTTTCAAACATAACCCCTTTAGCCAGGGCTGGCTCCAGGGTTTGGGCGAAAGAGTCTCAGTGGGCCCCCCTATAACACATACTACGATTCATGATCGCATATAACACAGCCATGTAGTTTATAACACAGCCCACGTAGTATATAGCACAGCCCACGTAGCATGTAAAAGCCCATATAGTATATAGCACAGCCACATAGTATATCACACGGCCCACATAGTTTATAGAACAGCCATGTAGTATACAGCACAGCCCATGTAGCATATAACAGCCCACGTAGTATATAACATGGCCCACATAGTATATAGCTCAGCCACGCAGCATATAACACAGCCACGTAGCATATAACAGCCCATATAGTATGTAGCACAGCCACATAGTATATAACACGGCCCACGTAGTTTATAGAACAGCCATGTAGTATACAGCACAGCCCACGTAGCATATAACAGCCCATGTCATAACATGGCCCACATAGTTTATAGCACAGCCACGTAGCATATAACACAGCCACGTAGCATATAACAGCCCATATAGTATATAGCACAGCCAAATATTATATAACACAGCCCACGTAGTATATAGAACAGCAATGTAGTATATAGCACAGCCCACATAGCATATAACAGCCCATATAGTATGTAGCACAGCCACATAGTATATAACACGGCCCATGTAGTTTATAGAACAGCTATGTATTATATAGCACAGCCCACGTAGTATATAACAGCCCATGTAGTATATAACAGCCCACGTAGTATATCGCACAGCCATGTAATATATAGAACAGCCATGTAGTATATAGCACAGACATGTAGTATACAGCACAGCCCCCCTCCCCCAAGAATGGCCCCATAGTCCAGGACCAGTGCACACTGTTAGTGGTCCAGACCCCAGATCCCCATTATTCCTGCTGTGTATGGCCAGTACTGGTTCAGACACCAGACCCCCAGTAGTCCTGCTGTGTATGTCCAGTACTGGTCCAGACCCCAGATCTCTCAGTAGTCCTGCTGTGTATGGCCAGTACTGGTCCAGACCCCAGATCCCCAGTAGTCCTGCGGTATATGAGCAGAGATGGCCACTACCTCTCCACATCTGGCTGTAGTAATGGACACAGCACAGGAAAGGTGACCTTGGAAGTCTGCCCACACATCCACGTGTTAGGTAAGCACATTTGTGTGTCCCCAGAAACATCCTCTCATGCGATATTGGGACGATCTGATTGTATAAGACATGACATATGCTAGATGTAAGCACAGATGATCGGGGGATCTCTGGTTAGTGGAATCACATGTACAGAGACACAGACATGGCTGGGGATACACTAATGAGTGCCAGCTCCTATCGTGCAGCGTCACACAGGGGTCTCATTATAGTTAGAAAAAAAAACACTCCTCACCTCTCTACGCTCCCACGCCGTGCTGCTCCCTCCCTGCTCCGGTCTCGGCAGCTGCCGCTGCACTGCCTGACACACAGTGAGTGCGCGATGATGTTATCGTGCACCCGCAGCGGCAGTGTCAGGCAGAGTGGGGAAAGATGGGAGAGGGAGCATCAGGTGACGCTCTCTCCTCCATCATTTGCTTTGAACTTTACCGGCAAATGCCGGTAAAGTTCAAAGCGGCGGCGGGGGAGTTGGCGCTTGCGACAGGCGGGCCCCCCTGCATCACAGGGGCCCCATAGCAGCTGCGTCATGTGCCGCTAGCTGAGAGCCCCTGGGGGAGCGGGGGCCCTAGGCACTGGCAGCTGCCTGCCCCTAACGCCGGCCCTGAATGGGCCCCCCTGTCTCACGTCGACCCTGCCTTTACCCCTCAAGCCTGTTTACACCTTCATCGCCAGGCCAAAGGTTGCAATTCTGACCAGTGTCAGTTTATTTGGTAATAATTCTGGAACACTTCAACGCATCCCACTGATTTTGAGACTGTTTTCCTAGATATATTGTACTTCATGATAGTGGTAAAATATATTCGAAACAACTTGTGCTTATTTGTTAAAAAATGGAAATTTGGGGAAAATTTTGAAAATTTACCAATTTTCAAAATTTAAATTGTATGCCCATAAATCAGAGAGTTATGTCACTCAAAATAGTTACTAAATAACAGTACAATTTTTTAAACATATTTTTTTTTGTTAGGAAGTTAGAAGGATTAAAAGTTGACCAGCAATTTCCAATTTTTCCTACAAAATTTACAAAACCATTTTTTTAGTGCCACATCATATTTGAAAAGACTTTGAGGGGCCTGTATGACAGAAAATGCCAAAAAATTACACCATTCTAAAAACTGCACTCCTGAATGTGCTCAAAACCACATTGAAGAAGTTTGTTAACCCTTAAGACGTTTCACAGCAATTAATGAAATGTGGAAGGAAAATAATGAACATTTATCTTTTTTTCACATATATTTTACTTTACACTCAAATTTCTTTATTTTTGCAAGGAAAACAGGATCAGATGAACCATAAAATTCAATTTGCAATTTCTCCTGAGAATGCACATACCCCATATGTGGGGGGCAAGTACTGGTTGGGTTTACAGCAGGGCTCGGAAAGGAAGGAGCACCGTTTGATTTTTTTAATGCAAAATTGGTTGGAATCAAAAGTGGATGCCATGTTCCTTTTGGAGAGCTCCTGGTGTTCCTAAATGGTGGAAACCCCCACAATTGACCCTATTTTGGAAACTTGACTCCACTTTTCTAGATGAGTGGTGAGCACCATGAATCCCCAGGTGATTCACAGAAATTTATAACATTGAGCCATTAAAGCAAAAAATCTAATTTTTTTCCACAAAAATGCATTTATCCCCAATTTTTTTTATTTTCACAAGGGTAACATAAGAAAATGGACCCCAAAAATTGTTATGCAATTTCTCTTGAGTATGCTGATACATCATATGTGAGGGAACACTGTTGGGCGCACGGCAGGGCATGGAAGGGAAGGAGCGCCATTTGACTTTTTCAAATCAAAATTTGCTGGAAACATTTGTGAATGCCATATCTCATTTGGAGCCCATGATGTACCTACACAGTAGAAACCCCCAACAAGTGACCCCATTTTGGAAACTAGACAGTTCAAGGAATGTATATAGATGTGTGGTGAGCACCTTGAACCACCAGGTTTTTCACAGAAGTTTATAACATTGAGATGTGAATATAAAAAAAATCATATTTTTCCCACAAAAAAGTTATGAAGGCCCAATTTTTTTATTTTCACAAGAGTAACAGGAGAAATTGCACCATGCAAATTGTTGTACAATTCTTTCTGAGTAAACTGAAACCCCCAATGTGAGTGGAAACTACTGTTTGGGCACACTGCAAGGCTCAGAAAGGATGGAGTAACATTTTGAAATGCAAACTTTGATGGCATTGTGTGCGGGTGTAATGTCAAGTTTCAAGAGCCCCCGTTTTTCCTTAACAGTATAAAACTCCCACAAAATTTTGTTTTTGGGTGCGAGGCACCATGGCATTTTTCCAGAGCCTTTGTACTGCCAGTAACTTGGAAGCTCCATATATTACTTTGGGGTTTCCATCTCAATTTCCAGTGACATAATTCAGATGAAACTCCCTAGGAATCCATTCACTATAACGAGGCATCAGAGTTACTTTGGACTCCATCTGGCCTCTCTTGAGCTTTTCCTTCTTTTCAGTAGTAGAAAGTATAATATCTGATAATCCAAATTAGTATTAAACCAAGAAAAACAAAGAAAACTAATCTATCCAATAAACTTTATTAAACAAAATAAGGATAAAAGACTGACACAACACCCAGACCCCTCTAAATGGGGGTGGGTCAATTAAAAAACCTGGCCCAAAAAGATTGTAAAGGGCAAAGGGTGGGAGGGACAACGGGGCCGATAGCAAAAACCCTACACGTCCTTACAAATATTCCATGCCTGTCTGCGGAGGTTGGCACCCTCTTGGACGCAATATGGCGCCCCCGCTCACCGTCGACTCACCCTTAAGGCCCTATAAGTCCCTCTACATGTATAAAGATACTATACCACAAACAACACCCAATACATGGCCTAACCAAACTCGGGACCAAAAAAAGAGAAAAAACACCAGGTAGTGATTCACCAGTAAAGACAAACGGTCTGACCGTACCAATCCCTAATGCTAAAGTATAACGCCTGAAACTAAGGCTAATACACCCTAAGGAGTCCCTAACCGAGTCTCCCTACCTGTCAGCGGAGGTTGGCACCCTCTTGAACGCAAATGGCGCCCCCGCTCCTCGGCGGCTGCCCCTATTAACCCTGGCTGAATCCCTTAAAGAAGATATATCGGGATACTAAATACGGGTGGTGCCTTAGGGGCTATACTAGTGACCCAGATAAATAGGTCCCTATAGCTCGGTCAGACCCTAAAGATAAAGCAAATAGCAACAATACTTAAACCAATGCTTGCACGGCAATAGGAAAGATGTATATAACAGCTTAACGAATACAACTATATTATGATCACAGTTGGTAAAGTACTCGTATGCAAATACAATGGTTGCGGGGAAAAAAAAAAAACAAAAAAAAAACAAAAAAAAAAAAACACACAACTGGTGAAAAACATATAAACTTAAAAGGCCTGAAACACTTATCTGTGTTCAGGTCTCGCCTCTACGCGTTTCCCCCCCATGATGTGGTTCCTCAGGAGGCATATGGGAAAAAGAGATACTGTGTGAATAGATCACATCAGAGATACATGTTGTGCCTGGTTGCAGGTCAAGGAAACACTGACTAAAACGCCATTAAATAGTCTCCTCCCCCCCTCCCCAATAGGGACAAAGGGTTAAGGGGCTAATTACCACCTGTGTTCGCCGCTTAAAAAAAAAAAAAAAAATATTCATGTTCATATTCATGTCCACCCCGCTCCAACAGCGCATGTGCCTGGGCGCAATGTTTCTGTCCGGCATCTCATCCCTGGACAAACAGCAAAAGCGCATCGACGCCGACTTAAGGCTAATGTAAATAATGCCATAAACACCTTTGCATACAGCTGGGTGCGATATTCATACCCACCCAGCTGTATAAGGGACACCCATACTGGAGCCACAGCAACGGAGGACAACTATACCGGGGTTACACAGGGACATTAAACCACACATGTTAAACATTATAGCTGGCACATTTTGCGCCCTAGAAGCGTAGTGATTGCGCCATTGGTTATATTTAAAGGACCCCTTACATGTAATCACAGCTGCACCGTCACATACACATGGCCCAAGTATAATATTATGGACACCTATTGGCGATCCCTTAAAACCTGGCGGCCCTTACATGTACTTAAGAAAAAAAAAAAAAAAAAAAAGATATGGCGTTTACAAAAAATATTGGCATGTGATGCTGTACTACCCACCACACAACACGTGGTTTCCATGTATAACTTATAAAAGCACCACATACAAATAGTTTGTTAACCATGTACACTAATTGTATAAAAATAACAATACATATAGATGTATTTTTATGCATATATCACCTCCATATGATATTTAAATTCTGAAAAATACACTCAATATATAGTGTACATGTATAAGTATGCGGTGAACTATAGTCAGCAGAGACCAAAAACCCGCAACCACACTACCCTAAGTCTAATAAACGTAGATGATAAAGAGTATGCACATTGTGCACCACATTCCTATACTCTTATGAACATTCCTGCAGGCCATCTACTAGGTCTGCAGCGCTGTATTATTTTAAATCAGGGGAAAAGGGGAGCGAAGACAAACCTGACGAAAACAATTCACACAAAACAACCAAAAGTAAGCCGCTCGTTAAGTCCTCCTGGGGCTACTGAATCCATCCTAAATATCCATTGTGTTTCCTTTTGCAGGATGACCCTATCCCAATCACCTCTCCTACCATTCTGTTTTATTACTTCCAGAACACAGAATGAGAGAGTCTTGCTGTCACCCTGGTGTACCTCCCAAACATGCCGTGCTACGGGGGTATCTCTGTTATTTTTGATATCTCCCAAGTGTTCCCCGATCCTCCTTCTCAACTCCCTTTTGGTCTTCCCTATATAATTCTTCGGGCATGTACACGTAGCCATATAGACCACACCAATGGTTTTGCAATTAGCAAAGTCTCTACAGAAGAAGTTTCTCCCATTCTGTGCACTCTTAAAGCTCTTACATGGTGTTACATAATCACAGAACGAACAGTTACCACATCTGAACGTACCATTGATGCGTCTATCAAGCCAAGTTCCCTCTTGTTTCGGTCTCTTATAGTGGCTGTGTACGAGCCGATCTTTCAAAGACCGTCCTCTGCGGAAGGTAATCTGGGGTCTATTTGGGATGATATCCGCCAGGGTTTCATCCAGCTGTAAGATCCCCCAATGCTTTTTAAGGACACTAAATACCCGGTTCGTTTGGTTGTCATAGGTTCCAATAATCCTAGGGGTATTCTCTGCCTCTAGTTCTCTATGTGTCTGTAGGAGCGTATGTCTCTCTCTACTCATAGCATTCCTAAAGGCCGGGTCTAAGACCTCATCCGGATACCCACGCTCACGGAACCTCTCCCTCAGATCGTATGCTTGTGTCCTAAAGATAGCAGGGTCAGAGCAGTTCCTTCTTACTCTTAAATATTGTCCCCGAGGGATCCCCCTTTTCAGGGGAACTGGGTGATGACTCTCCCACCGAAGCAGGGCGTTACTAGATGTCGGTTTACGAAATAGCCTTGTATCCAATGTACCACTGGCATTAATGGTAATTTTAACATCCAAGAACGCTAATTCATGTTCATCATTCTCAGATGTAAACTTTAACCCAAAGCAATTATCATTCAACCCTTGTACAAAGCTGTTAAACTCATTTGCTGTACCATTCCACATGACCAAGACATCGTCTATGTATCGATACCAAGCCGATATCTTGTCAGTCCACCATTCTTCTACCCCAGAGAACACTACGGTTTCCTCCCACCAGCCCAGGAGGAGATTTGCATACGAGGGTGCACAAGAGCAACCCATCGCGGTCCCCCTGAGCTGGTGGAAGTACTTACCGTTAAACAGGAAGTAGTTGTGGGTTAGGACAAACTCCATCAACTCTACTACAAATTTACTGTGTTTCTCAAAAAAGACGGCTCTTGTCCTTAGATAGTACTCCAATGCCTTCAGGCCGATACTGTGAGGAATGCTGCTATATAAAGCCTCGACATCTATTGAACCCAAAATGGTCCCCTGTTCGACCACCACACCGTCTACTTTTTGGAGCAGGTCCGATGTATCACGCACGTATGAGGGTAATGATGTTACAAATGGACGTAAGATGTTATCGATATAAATGCCAACATTCTGGCTCAATGAACCAACACCTGAAACTATGGGGCGGCCTTTTAAGGGGGAGAGACCCTTATGGACCTTTGGGAGGGCATAAAAAGTAGGGATTGTCGGGGTACGAGGAACCAAAAACTTATACTCGTTGTAGGAAATATATTTGTCACGTAGACCAATGTCTAAGATAGTCATTAATGACCCAATAAACCTATCCGTAGGGTCATTCTCAAGTACACCATATGTCTCCCTGTCATCAAGGATAGATCTACACATTCCCACATATCTCTGGTGGTCGAGGATGACCAAATTGCCACCTTTATCAGATGATTTGACAATGATCTGGTCATTCTTCTCTAGTTTCTCCAAGGCCTCCCATTCCTCACTATTCAAATTTGGTGATGTATCCCCATTCAGTCGGCCTATTTTTTTAAGGTCATCCTCGACCACTCTCAAAAAAATGTCAATATTCGTGTAATCACCTGGGGGAGGCATACGATTGCTTTTTAATTTTAGGTCAGTCTGTGGACCTAGTCCTCTCTCCCTCTCACTGTCCTCCAGAAGGCCCGTCAGAACATTAAGCCCCTCCAGGTCCTCTTCTGATATACCCAATTCTAAACATTGTTGTTTGTTATGCAAAGAAAAAAACTTCTTCCATTTTAATTTACGACAGTAGAGATTTAAATCCTTCACCCAAGTGAATGTATTGTACCATGTTGTAGGAACAAATGTAAGTCCCTTTCTTAGCACACTAATTTCACCAGGTGATAACATATGGCTACTGAGATTTATGATTTGGTTCTCATCATATATATTCATTACATTCGTTTCCTCAACTCGTACCCCGTTGGGGCCCTCTGCTCTAAAAAAGACGAAGAGTGTGTAGAGGTGGATAATGAGGAAGATGATGGCATTGGGACTAAAGGTCTCGTAGGTGCCCCAAAGCCCGTGGTTACATTCCCTTGGCCCATGAAGCCCTGCTCCCGACCTCTGCCTCCTTGATATCTGCCCGTATATCCTCTTTGTTTCTGCCATTTTCCTTTTCCCCTATATGATGAAGGCCCACCTCTACCTCTTTGTCTCCAAAATCCTCCCGGCCTCTCTGTGTCTGAGCCCTCTGCCTCAGAGGAAGAAATTTCAGAGGCGATATCTACGCCTCCTGAGAAATTATACGCACCATTAGTTTTAAACTCTTCTGAGTCTCGTATGAATTGTGTATGTTTACGATTCTTAAGTTGGTTTTGATAACGTTCTACTGAGATCTGTAGATTACTCTCCTTTTTATTAAACTCAGGATCAGATTTAAACAGTAGTGTCTTCTCTATTAATTCATTCAGTTGTTTAGATGTGGTTTCTAGAATCTTTTTTTCTTCCTCTAGCAGTAATTTCATGAACCTAACAGATGAGGCTATGGACTCTTCCCGCCAGGCCTTCAAAAGGACGGGGTTGCTTACTCTCGGTGATGGAGATATATTTACACGCAATCCCTTTGGTACAATGTTGTTCTTAATATAATTCTCCAAAGCTTTTGTTTCCCATAAAGATTTCAAATATTTTTTATAGCATCCAGTAAGTTCTTTAAATGTGGAGTATATGGATGGGCTCGAGTCGGTACCCGTGTAGCCTGAGTCAACTGAAAACACCCGATCCGCCTCACTCACCCATGATTCAGAACAGATAGGCCCTGATAGAAAACCAGCCATAGTAGTCAAAAAACAGTAGAAAGTATAATATCTGATAATCCAAATTAGTATTAAACCAAGAAAAACAAAGAAAACTAATCTATCCAATAAACTTTATTAAACAAAATAAGGATAAAAGACTGACACAACACCCAGACCCCTCTAAATGGGGGTGGGTCAATTAAAAACACACAGTATGGGCCTGAAGGCATTGGAGTACTATCTAAGGACAAGAGCCGTCTTTTTTGAGAAACACAGTAAATTTGTAGTAGAGTTGATGGAGTTTGTCCTAACCCACAACTACTTCCTGTTTAACGGTAAGTACTTCCACCAGCTCAGGGGGACCGCGATGGGTTGCTCTTGTGCACCCTCGTATGCAAATCTCCTCCTGGGCTGGTGGGAGGAAACCGTAGTGTTCTCTGGGGTAGAAGAATGGTGGACTGACAAGATATCGGCTTGGTATCGATACATAGACGATGTCTTGGTCATGTGGAATGGTACAGCAAATAAGTTTAACAGCTTTGTACAAGGGTTGAATGATAATTGCTTTGGGTTAAAGTTTACATCTGAGAATGATGAACATGAATTAGCGTTCTTGGATGTTAAAATTACCATTAATGCCAGTGGTACATTGGATACAAGGCTATTTCGTAAACCGACATCTAGTAACGCCCTGCTTCGGTGGGAGAGTCATCACCCAGTTCCCCTGAAAAGGGGGATCCCTCGGGGACAATATTTAAGAGTAAGAAGGAACTGCTCTGACCCTGCTATCTTTAGGACACAAGCATACGATCTGAGGGAGAGGTTCCGTGAGCGTGGGTATCCGGATGAGGTCTTAGACCCGGCCTTTAGGAATGCTATGAGTAGAGAGAGACATACGCTCCTACAGACACATAGAGAACTAGAGGCAGAGAATACCCCTAGGATTATTGGAACCTATGACAACCAAACGAACCGGGTATTTAGTGTCCTTAAAAAGCATTGGGGGATCTTACAGCTGGATGAAACCCTGGCGGATATCATCCCAAATAGACCCCAGATTACCTTCCGCAGAGGACGGTCTTTGAAAGATCGGCTCGTACACAGCCACTATAAGAGACCGAAACAAGAGGGAACTTGGCTTGATAGACGCATCAATGGTACGTTCAGATGTGGTAACTGTTCGTTCTGTGATTATGTAACACCATGTAAGAGCTTTAAGAGTGCACAGAATGGGAGAAACTTCTTCTGTAGAGACTTTGCTAATTGCAAAACCATTGGTGTGGTCTATATGGCTACGTGTACATGCCCGAAGAATTATATAGGGAAGACCAAAAGGGAGTTGAGAAGGAGGATCGGGGAACACTTGGGAGATATCAAAAATAACAGAGATACCCCCGTAGCACGGCATGTTTGGGAGGTACACCAGGGTGACAGCAAGACTCTCTCATTCTGTGTTCTGGAAGTAATAAAACAGAATGGTAGGAGAGGTGATTGGGATAGGGTCATCCTGCAAAAGGAAACACAATGGATATTTAGGATGGATTCAGTAGCCCCAGGAGGACTTAACGAGCGGCTTACTTTTGGTTGTTTTGTGTGAATTGTTTTCGTCAGGTTTGTCTTCGCTCCCCTTTTCCCCTGATTTAAAATAATACAGCGCTGCAGACCTAGTAGATGGCCTGCAGGAATGTTCATAAGAGTATAGGAATGTGGTGCACAATGTGCATACTCTTTATCATCTACGTTTATTAGACTTAGGGTAGTGTGGTTACGGGTTTTTGGTCTCTGCTGACTATAGTTCACCGCATACTTATACATGTACACTATATATTGAGTGTATTTTTCAGAATTTAAATATCATATGGAGGTGATATATGCATAAAAATACATCTATATGTATTGTTATTTTTATACAATTAGTGTACATGGTTAACAAACTATTTGTATGTGGTGCTTTTATAAGTTATACATGGAAACCACGTGTTGTGTGGTGGGTAGTACAGCATCACATGCCAATATTTTTTGTAAACGCCATATCTTTTTTTTTTTTTTTTTTCTTAAGTACATGTAAGGGCCGCCAGGTTTTAAGGGATCGCCAATAGGTGTCCATAATATTATACTTGGGCCATGTGTATGTGACGGTGCAGCTGTGATTACATGTAAGGGGTCCTTTAAATATAACCAATGGCGCAATCACTACGCTTCTAGGGCGCAAAATGTGCCAGCTATAATGTTTAACATGTGTGGTTTAATGTCCCTGTGTAACCCCGGTATAGTTGTCCTCCGTTGCTGTGGCTCCAGTATGGGTGTCCCTTATACAGCTGGGTGGGTATGAATATCGCACCCAGCTGTATGCAAAGGTGTTTATGGCATTATTTACATTAGCCTTAAGTCGGCGTCGATGCGCTTTTGCTGTTTGTCCAGGGATGAGATGCCGGACAGAAACATTGCGCCCAGGCACATGCGCTGTTGGAGCGGGGTGGACATGAATATGAACATGAATATTTTTTTTTTTTTTTTTAAGCGGCGAACACAGGTGGTAATTATCCCCTTAACCCTTTGTCCCTATTGGGGAGGGGGGGAGGAGACTATTTAATGGCGTTTTAGTCAGTGTTTCCTTGACCTGCAACCAGGCACAACATGTATCTCTGATGTGATCTATTCACACAGTATCTCTTTTTCCCATATGCCTCCTGAGGAACCACATCATGGGGGGGAAACGCGTAGAGGCGAGACCTGAACACAGATAAGTGTTTCAGGTCTTTTAAGTTTATATGTTTTTCACCAGTTGTGTGTTTTTTTTTTTGTTTTTTTTTTTTCCCCGCAACCATTGTATTTGCATACGAGTACTTTACCAACTGTGATCATAATATAGTTGTATTCGTTAAGCTGTTATATACATCTTTCCTATTGCCGTGCAAGCATTGGTTTAAGTATTGTTGCTATTTGCTTTATCTTTAGGGTCTGACCGAGCTATAGGGACCTATTTATCTGGGTCACTAGTATAGCCCCTAAGGCACCACCCGTATTTAGTATCCCGATATATCTTCTTTTAGGGATTCAGCCAGGGTTAATAGGGGCAGCCGCCGAGGAGCGGGGGCGCCATTTGCGTTCAAGAGGGTGCCAACCTCCGCTGACAGGTAGGGAGACTCGGTTAGGGACTCCTTAGGGTGTATTAGCCTTAGTTTCAGGCGTTATACTTTAGCATTAGGGATTGGTACGGTCAGACCGTTTGTCTTTACTGGTGAATCACTACCTGGTGTTTTTTCTCTTTTTTTGGTCCCGAGTTTGGTTAGGCCATGTATTGGGTGTTGTTTGTGGTATAGTATCTTTATACATGTAGAGGGACTTATAGGGCCTTAAGGGTGAGTCGACGGTGAGCGGGGGCGCCATATTGCGTCCAAGAGGGTGCCAACCTCCGCAGACAGGCAGGGAATATTTGTAGGGACGTGTAGGGTTTTTGCTATCGGCCCCGTTGTCCCTCCCACCCTTTGCCCTTTACAATCTTTTTGGGCCAGGTTTTTTAATTGACCCACCCCCATTTAGAGGGGTCTGGGTGTTGTGTCAGTCTTTTATCCTTATTTTGTTTAATAAAGTTTATTGGATAGATTAGTTTTCTTTGTTTTTCTTGGTTTAATACTAATTTGGATTATCAGATATTATACTTTCTACTGTTTTTTGACTACTATGGCTGGTTTTCTATCAGGGCCTATCTGTTCTGAATCATGGGTGAGTGAGGCGGATCGGGTGTTTTCAGTTGACTCAGGCTACACGGGTACCGACTCGAGCCCATCCATATACTCCACATTTAAAGAACTTACTGGATGCTATAAAAAATATTTGAAATCTTTATGGGAAACAAAAGCTTTGGAGAATTATATTAAGAACAACATTGTACCAAAGGGATTGCGTGTAAATATATCTCCATCACCGAGAGTAAGCAACCCCGTCCTTTTGAAGGCCTGGCGGGAAGAGTCCATAGCCTCATCTGTTAGGTTCATGAAATTACTGCTAGAGGAAGAAAAAAAGATTCTAGAAACCACATCTAAACAACTGAATGAATTAATAGAGAAGACACTACTGTTTAAATCTGATCCTGAGTTTAATAAAAAGGAGAGTAATCTACAGATCTCAGTAGAACGTTATCAAAACCAACTTAAGAATCGTAAACATACACAATTCATACGAGACTCAGAAGAGTTTAAAACTAATAGTGCGTATAATTTCTCAGGAGGCGTAGATATCGCCTCTGAAATTTCTTCCTCTGAGGCAGAGGGCTCAGACACAGAGAGGCCGGGAGGATTTTGGAGACAAAGAGGTAGAGGTGGGCCTTCATCATATAGGGGAAAAGGAAAATGGCAGAAACAAAGAGGATATACGGGCAGATATCAAGGAGGCAGAGGTCGGGAGCAGGGCTTCATGGGCCAAGGGAATGTAACCACGGGCTTTGGGGCACCTACGAGACCTTTAGTCCCAATGCCATCATCTTCCTCATTATCCACCTCTACACACTCTTCGTCTTTTTTAGAGCAGAGGGCCCCAACGGGGTACGAGTTGAGGAAACGAATGTAATGAATATATATGATGAGAACCAAATCATAAATCTCAGTAGCCATATGTTATCACCTGGTGAAATTAGTGTGCTAAGAAAGGGACTTACATTTGTTCCTACAACATGGTACAATACATTCACTTGGGTGAAGGATTTAAATCTCTACTGTCGTAAATTAAAATGGAAGAAGTTTTTTTCTTTGCATAACAAACAACAATGTTTAGAATTGGGTATATCAGAAGAGGACCTGGAGGGGCTTAATGTTCTGACGGGCCTTCTGGAGGACAGTGAGAGGGAGAGAGGACTAGGTCCACAGACTGACCTAAAATTAAAAAGCAATCGTATGCCTCCCCCAGGTGATTACACGAATATTGACATTTTTTTGAGAGTGGTCGAGGATGACCTTAAAAAAATAGGCCGACTGAATGGGGATACATCACCAAATTTGAATAGTGAGGAATGGGAGGCCTTGGAGAAACTAGAGAAGAATGACCAGATCATTGTCAAATCATCTGATAAAGGTGGCAATTTGGTCATCCTCGACCACCAGAGATATGTGGGAATGTGTAGATCTATCCTTGATGACAGGGAGACATATGGTGTACTTGAGAATGACCCTACGGATAGGTTTATTGGGTCATTAATGACTATCTTAGACATTGGTCTACGTGACAAATATATTTCCTACAACGAGTATAAGTTTTTGGTTCCTCGTACCCCGACAATCCCTACTTTTTATGCCCTCCCAAAGGTCCATAAGGGTCTCTCCCCCTTAAAAGGCCGCCCCATAGTTTCAGGTGTTGGTTCATTGAGCCAGAATGTTGGCATTTATATCGATAACATCTTACGTCCATTTGTAACATCATTACCCTCATACGTGCGTGATACATCGGACCTGCTCCAAAAAGTAGACGGTGTGGTGGTCGAACAGGGGACCATTTTGGGTTCAATAGATGTCGAGGCTTTATATAGCAGCATTCCTCACAGTATCGGCCTGAAGGCATTGGAGTACTATCTAAGGACAAGAGCCGTCTTTTTTGAGAAACACAGTAAATTTGTAGTAGAGTTGATGGAGTTTGTCCTAACCCACAACTACTTCCTGTTTAACGGTAAGTACTTCCACCAGCTCAGGGGGACCGCGATGGGTTGCTCTTGTGCACCCTCGTATGCAAATCTCCTCCTGGGCTGGTGGGAGGAAACCGTAGTGTTCTCTGGGGTAGAAGAATGGTGGACTGACAAGATATCGGCTTGGTATCGATACATAGACGATGTCTTGGTCATGTGGAATGGTACAGCAAATGAGTTTAACAGCTTTGTACAAGGGTTGAATGATAATTGCTTTGGGTTAAAGTTTACATCTGAGAATGATGAACATGAATTAGCGTTCTTGGATGTTAAAATTACCATTAATGCCAGTGGTACATTGGATACAAGGCTATTTCGTAAACCGACATCTAGTAACGCCCTGCTTTGGTGGGAGAGTCATCACCCAGTTCCCCTGAAAAGGGGATCCCTCGGGGACAATATTTAAGAGTAAGAAGGAACTGCTCTGACCCTGCTATCTTTAGGACACAAGCATACGATCTGAGGGAGAGGTTCCGTGAGCGTGGGTATCCGGATGAGGTCTTAGACCCGGCCTTTAGGAATGCTATGAGTAGAGAGAGACATACGCTCCTACAGACACATAGAGAACGAGAGGCAGAGAATACCCCTAGGATTATTGGAACCTATGACAACCAAACGAACCGGGTATTTAGTGTCCTTAAAAAGCATTGGGGGATCTTACAGCTGGATGAAACCCTGGCGGATATCATCCCAAATAAACCCCAGATTACCTTCCGCAGAGGACGGTCTTTGAAAGATCGGCTCGTACACAGCCACTATAAGAGACCGAAACAAGAGGGAACTTGGCTTGATAGACGCATCAATGGTACGTTCAGATGTGGTAACTGTTCGTTCTGTGATTATGTAACACCATGTAAGAGCTTTAAGAGTGCACAGAATGGGAGAAACTTCTTCTGTAGAGACTTTGCTAATTGCAAAACCATTGGTGTGGTCTATATGGCTACGTGTACATGCCCGAAGAATTATATAGGGAAGACCAAAAGGGAGTTGAGAAGGAGGATCGGGGAACACTTGGGAGATATCAAAAATAACAGAGATACCCCCGTAGCACGGCATGTTTGGGAGGTACACCAGGGTGACAGCAAGACTCTCTCATTCTGTGTTCTGGAAGTAATAAAACAGAATGGTAGGAGAGGTGATTGGGATAGGGTCATCCTGCAAAAGGAAACACAATGGATATTTAGGATGGATTCAGTAGCCCCAGGAGGACTTAACGAGCGGCTTACTTTTGGTTGTTTTGTGTGAATTGTTTTCGTCAGGTTTGTCTTCGCTCCCCTTTTCCCCTGATTTAAAATAATACAGCGCTGCAGACCTAGTAGATGGCCTGCAGGAATGTTCATAAGAGTATAGGAATGTGGTGCACAATGTGCATACTCTTTATCATCTACGTTTATTAGACTTAGGGTAGTGTGGTTGCGGGTTTTTGGTCTCTGCTGACTATAGTTCACCGCATACTTATACATGTACACTATATATTGAGTGTATTTTTCAGAATTTAAATATCATATGGAGGTGATATATGCATAAAAATACATCTATATGTATTGTTATTTTTATACAATTAGTGTACATGGTTAACAAACTATTTGTATGTGGTGCTTTTATAAGTTATACATGGAAACCACGTGTTGTGTGGTGGGTAGTACAGCATCACATGCCAATATTTTTTGTAAACGCCATATCTTTTTTTTTTTTTTTTTTCTTAAGTACATGTAAGGGCCGCCAGGTTTTAAGGGATCGCCAATAGGTGTCCATAATATTATACTTGGGCCATGTGTATGTGACGGTGCAGCTGTGATTACATGTAAGGGGTCCTTTAAATATAACCAATGGCGCAATCACTACGCTTCTAGGGCGCAAAATGTGCCAGCTATAATGTTTAACATGTATGGTTTAATGTCCCTGTGTAACCCCGGTATAGTTGTCCTCCGTTGCTGTGGCTCCAGTATGGGTGTCCCTTATACAGCTGGGTGGGTATGAATATCGCACCCAGCTGTATGCAAAGGTGTTTATGGCATTATTTACATTAGCCTTAAGTCGGCGTCGATGCGCTTTTGCTGTTTGTTCAGGGATGAGATGCCGGACAGAAACATTGCGCCCAGGCACATGCGCTGTTGGAGCGGGGTGGACATGAATATGAACATGAATATTTTTTTTTTTTTTTTTTTTTTTTTTTTAAGCGGCGAACACAGGTGGTAATTAGCCCCTTAACCCTTTGTCCCTATTGGGGAGGGGGGGAGGAGACTATTTAATGGCGTTTTAGTCAGTGTTTCCTTGACCTGCAACCAGGCACAACATGTATCTCTGATGTGATCTATTCACACAGTATCTCTTTTTCCCATATGCCTCCTGAGGAACCACATCATGGGGGGGAAACGCGTAGAGGCGAGACCTGAACACAGATAAGTGTTTCAGGCCTTTTAAGTTTATATGTTTTTCACCAGTTGTGTGTTTTTTTTTTTGTTTTTTTTTTTTTGTTTTTTTCCCCGCAACCATTGTATTTGCATACGAGTACTTTACCAACTGTGATCATAATATAGTTGTATTCGTTAAGCTGTTATATACATCTTTCCTATTGCCGTGCAAGCATTGGTTTAAGTATTGTTGCTATTTGCTTTATCTTTAGGGTCTGACCGAGCTATAGGGACCTATTTATCTGGGTCACTAGTATAGCCCCTAAGGCACCACCCGTATTTAGTATCCCGATATATCTTCTTTTAGGGATTCAGCCAGGGTTAATAGGGGCAGCCGCCGAGGAGCGGGGGCGCCATTTGCGTTCAAGAGGGTGCCAACCTCCGCTGACAGGTAGGGAGACTCAGTTAGGGACTCCTTAGGGTGTATTAGCCTTAGTTTCAGGCGTTATACTTTAGCATTAGGGATTGGTACGGTCAGACCATTTGTCTTTACTGGTGAATCACTACCTGGTGTTTTTTCTCTTTTTTTGGTCCCGAGTTTGGTTAGGCCATGTATTGGGTGTTGTTTGTGGTATAGTATCTTTATACATGTAGAGGGACTTATAGGGCCTTAAGGGTGAGTCGACGGTGAGCGGGGGCGCCATATTGCGTCCAAGAGGGTGCCAACCTCCGCAGACAGGCAGGGAATATTTGTAGGGACGTGTAGGGTTTTTGCTATCGGCCCCGTTGTCCCTCCCACCCTTTGCCCTTTACAATCTTTTTGGGCCAGGTTTTTTAATTGACCCACCCCCATTTAGAGGGGTCTGGGTGTTGTGTCAGTCTTTTATCCTTATTTTGTTTAATAAAGTTTATTGGATAGATTAGTTTTCTTTGTTTTTCTTCCTTCTTTTCAGTAGTGCACGAAACTGTGGCGGACCTCGCTTTTATGATCCGCCTAACATAAAAAGGCGGACACCTCCGGATCATGGGCCAGATGGCGTCCACAATGCCTCCATCTGCCTCATTATAGGGAATCTTCTGCCCGGGGTTCCTTCTGGATCACGTATTTCAGAGATTTACATGGAAACCTTGGTGTAAACGCACAGTGCAGAATGCAGGATAAATGTTAGCCGAGCCCTACTGTGATCTTTGGGAGGCAGAATCAAAAATCAACAGCAGGTGAAGAACTGATTTTATTTATGTTTTACGCCGCTCCTCAATCAGTAGAGGTGATTAGACAACTTTATTCTTTGGATCACTTTTATTGGTACCATTTTCGGTCACATGCTTTTTGATCGCTTTCTAGTCCAATTTTTGGGAGGTAAATGAACATAAACTAGCAATTCAGGAATTGTTTTTTGTTTTCCTTTAGGCCGTTCTGCATGTGGTAAAATTGATAAGGCAGCTTTTTCTTTGAGTCAGTATGATTACAATGTGTTTTGGCTTTTACATTATAAAACTATTTTATTGAAAAAATAATTGTTTTTAAAATCGCTTAATTCTGAGAGCTATAACTTTTTTATTTTTGTCTGATGAAGCTGTATGGCAGATTGTTTTTTGCACGATAAGATAACATTGTTAGTGATACAATTTTTATTCACACTCATCTTTTTTATTGCATTTTACTGCACTTTTTGTTCAGCAATATGATGAAAAGTATTGTTTTTTTGCCCCGATTAATAGATGCACCTTTTCTGAGCAATTGCAGGCTGCTATTTTAAGGCTGGGGGGGAAATATCCATGGCCCTTTACCATTCTGAGAATACTAGTCCCCAAACTGTCTACTTTAGCTTGGCTAGTTTTGAAAACTATAATTATTTAAATAATTAAAAATTATGGTGTGTGGATCCCTCTATTCTTGAAAACCAGCCTTGCTAAAGCTGAGAGATGAGGGTTGCAGCCCAAGGCTCTCAGTTTTGCCTGGCTGGTTATCAAAAATACAAAGGAATCCAATGTCATTTTTTGAGGGGTCCCCCATTTTAATAACCAGTAAAGGCTAAGTATACAGCTGTGAGCTGATATTAATAGCCTGGGAACTAGAAATGGGCTAACTCAAACAGTAAATACCTTCTGTTCGGCCACGGACACCAAACATGAACTTCAGCAGGAATTCCATGTCACTGTTCGGGTTCGGCCTCCAAAACACCAGGTGTTTGTCGCACTGTCATGTGAATGACAGCGCGGCAAACACTGCTTCTGATTTGGTGTAAAATCATTACTAATGGTCAGACAGCCTCGATTCCCACACTGTCAAATGACAGCATGAGTTTGCAGCTGTGATCAGACGTACCTCCAGTCACTGGCGTCAGTTGATGGGACTACTGCTCCCATCAGCCGATGCCTACTGCTGCTAATAACAGTGAGAGAAGGAGTGGCTGATGGGAGTGTTAAGAAAGATTTTTTTCTTTTAAACGCCGTGTGTCCCCCTGTATTTTTGATAACCAGCCAGTCAAAACACACAGCTGTGTGCTGCAACCCTCAGCTGTCAGCATTAGCAAGGCTGGTTATCAAAATTAGAGGGGTCACCATGCTGTTTTTTTAATTATTTAAATAAATAGTTTAAAAAAAATGCTGTGTGCTCACCCTCCCAGTTTTGACAACCAGCCTTTATGAAGCAAACAGCTGGGAGTTGGTATTCTCAGGCTGGTAAGGGGCCATGGACATTGGCCCCCCAGCCAAAAATAGCAGCCGAAAGACAATTCTGCGTCAATTCTGGCACTTTGCCTGGCTCTTTCCATTTGCACTGTAGTGATGGCAAGTGGCGTTCATATTTGTGGGTTTGATGTCGCCTCTGTATTGTCTGGTGATGTCAAATTGTCATCTAGTGGTACTCCTAGACTCATGTACTAAGTGGAAAGCCTGCCAAAAATTTCAAGCTGGGTCACCCATACACCCTTTAAGGCAACAACTTGTAGGCTTCATTAAAATATTTCTGAAAGGGGTTTGCACGAAGTGCAAAGCCACAAAAAATTATATGTAGGGTCATTCAGTCATCTGTAGACCCTTGAAGGCAACAACTGGCAGGCTTCATTTAAATATTGAAGATTAAAAACACATTAGGGTACCGTCACACTAAGCGTCACTGCAGCGATACCAACAACGATGTCGATCGCTGCAGCGTCGCTGTTTGGTCGCTGGAGAGCTGTCACACAGACCGCTCTCCAGCGACCAACGATCCTGAGGTCCCCGGTAACCAGGGTAAACTTCAGGTTACTAAGCGCAGGGCCGCGCTTAGTAACCCGATGTTTACCCTGGTTACCAGCGTAAACGTTAAAAAAACAAACACTACATACTTACCTTCAGCTGTCTGTCCTCCGGCGCTCTGGTTTCCTCTGCACTGTCAGCGCTGGTCAGCCGGAAAGCAGAGCGGTGACGTCACCGCTGTGCTTTCCGGCTGGCCGGCGCTGACACAGGATGCAGGAGGAGTGCAGAGAAGCACATCGCCGGGGACAGACAGCTGAAGGTAAGTATGTAGTGTTTGTTTTTTAACGTTTACCCTGGTAACCATGGTAAACATCGGGTTACTAAGCGCGGCCCTGCGCTTAGTAACCCGATGTTTACCCTGGTTACCAGTGAAGACATCGCTGAATCGGCGTCACACACGCCGATTCAGCGATGTCAGCGGGAGATCCAGCGACGAAAGAAAGTTTCAAACGATCTGCTACGATGTACGATTCTCAGCGGGGTCCCTGATCGCAGTAGCGTGTCAGACACAGCGAGATCGTAACGATATCGCTGGAACGTCACGGATCGTGCCGTCCTAGCGATCAAAGTTCCACTGTGTGACGGTACCCTTAGGTTCTGTTATCAACTGGTGGTGTTGAAAAGTTGGAGCTAATCCAAGCTTTGTTCATTTTTATCAGAGTGATCCTGTCAGCACTTTCTGTTGACAAGGAAAGAGCCTTTCTGATTTTACCATCCCGGCTACACTAAAAAACGTTCAGACAAGATGCTAGTGGCAGGGCAGTGCAACACCTCCAAGGCATAGAGGGACAGCTCATGCCAGATTTCTAGATTTATGGAGTACACTTTTCCCTCTTTGTTAAAAATACCCAGTCATCAGGGTCTGGACATTGAGTTAGGGTGTCACAAATTTGCCCAGGCCTTTGAAAGTGCACCCTTGACTCTGATGTATTTGGTGTGTGTCTCCCTCAGTTCTGCTTGTTGTTTGGGCAAAGAAGTTTGTCCCCTAATGCTAGCGTTGTATGATTGGAATTTTTTCAACCTATTTTCCACAATAGCATATTCTAATATGGTGGGTGCCATAGAAGAAACGAAGTGAAAGAAAAATGCAGTTAAAAACTGTATATTTATTTATAATAATTAAAATATTAATTTGTGCATACAGACAAAATGGGGGAACGGAAAACCTCCAAATACAGGGAGATACTTATCCAGCACTAAACCAAAAAATGCTGTAACCTATGATTATTCAGATCTAAGTATAACTAGTATTGATAATTACAGCAAAAGAAGGAAAACATTTTTTAAAAAACATGCCTAGTGACAGTATATATTGGCACATAGGACTATGTGTATGTTGGTATATACAAAGAAGTGCTACATTTGCCACATACAACAAGGCAGACGGAGGTGTACCCAGTAAAGCAAAATTGGTTGCTAATAATACTGAAAAGTGGTGAAACCACTATACTACCTACTAGTACCAGGTGAAGGTGCAGGGCACAATAAGTAAACAATTACCTACAAATGCAGTTGCTAATGTCCAGAGTCTGTGCGCTATATTAGAAGTGCTGTTTGAGGCTCCTCCACCCCTGATGAGCGCCGTTTCGCAATAGCTTCTTCAAAGGGGCGTGGCCAGTTAGGGAAGGTGTTAGGAATATTTATATAGTGTCCGATGTGGTGCTAAGTACCGGAAGAGGATCTGGTGAATTTGTATCTGCGCGCGCACACAGGGCCATCCCACCTTACCAATGGGACTTCTGGAATAGCGCAGCGTGACACGCAGTGGAACGCACTGCGGTCACGTGTGTCAGCGACTCTGGAAGTCAGAGGGGGTGCACGGAATGTGAGCATGTGCAATAAATTCCCGGACCCAGCGAAGGGAATAGATGACGCATGCGCAGTGGCTTGCCAGACGCAGCAAGGAGAAGGAAGAGGTGAAGGGACTCAGCACTTGCATGGTAGGCTCCTTAATGTGACTAGTGCCGTGAATATAAGGAGGATGAAAAGAACCTGGCTGGGGAGAAAAGAGAAGGGAGTGCATAACATCCTAATCAAGGAGTAGTACTAAGAGTGTGATGGTGTGACAGATCGGAACGATCCTTTTATGTTAAAATAATGCCAAAATTAGGAAAGCCTTAAAAGTAAAAAATAAAGAATGGATGAGTGAGTCTTAAAGATATATAAAGATGCAAAAGAATATCACAGTTATAGTGATTAAAAAGATGAATAAAAATGGATTGAAGTGGAAAAAGTGAGTGGATTCAAAGATGTGCGAATCTAAAAATGAGGTAGGATATCCTTGCTGGAAACAATACAAGAGGCAAAATATTCCTAATGGGACTATAGGCAGTATTAGTTACTAGAAAATAAAAGAATGAGTGAAGAATGAATGAACAAGTGATGGATAATAGGGTTGGGGGCAGGGCTGGTGTCAGCACCTGGCGTACCCGGGCCCTGGCGAGACAGGGGTGCCCATTCAGGACCAGCAGCTGCCAGTGCCTAGGGCCCCCGCTCCCCCAGCTAGCGGCACATCACGCAGCTGCTATGTCGCAAGCACCAACTCCCCCGCCCCTGCTTTGAACTTTACCGGCGTCTGCCATGCTGTGCTATGCTGTATACTACATGTCTGTGCTATATACTACATGGCTGTGTTATATAATATGTGGGCTGTTATATGCTACGTAATGTTAGGTGTTGAGATCCCGCCTCTGCACAGGGGGAATCTCGAACCATCTCCGCTGCGGTCTCCCATTCTTCTCTAGTCACAGTGGATTCTGCTCAGCGGAGACGCCGGTCCCAGCATCTAGCTCAGGCTGATACTGGACGACTGGTTACTGCTGCCTTTCCAGCTTCTGCCATTGTAGCCAGTACTGGGCAGCGGTGAGCAGACGTGTTTGGGACTAAGTCCTGTGCTTCCCTTTCTGAGCATGCCCAGGGCAAGAACTCTCGTTGGAGATCAAGGGTCACATGCTTAGATACTGCAGCAAATCCCATTGGTCCTTTAGGAAGGTCCTGAAGGTGTTCTTATTCTGTGGCTGACTCCCATAGGTCCTTCTGGAAAAGTCCTGTTCTTGCTGCAGCTATGAAAGGTTTGCATGGCCGCACGGCCATGCGCTAGTGTACATTTGAAAACATATGTGTGTTGATGAGTGCAAGTCGTTCTGTAAACATCCCCTCCCTTGTGTATGACTGTTTGCAAAAGGTGGATGTATGCCATCTAGCGCCCGGCTGAGCTATCAGCATTAAGCATAGCTTACAACATCTCAGCTCTAAACATACGTTACAGCATCTATTGCTGTGACCGCCAGTGTGGCGCCGTGCGTTATTAAAGCGCTTTCCAACACAAACCTGGGTGGTTAGTGGCGTCCGCCAGTGCGGCACTGATCACACTCTTGTGCTTCTAATTACTTTAGTTTATTCTGACACCCAGTTGCGGTGTCGAGCGCAAGTGGTCTAGACGAATCCAATCCCGTGTCTTGGAACTGGATTCAGTGATTTCTTGCTTGCGCTCTTGGTGCGGTACTACGGCTCTGTGATGCAACAGGGTTTGCTTCCTTCACACAGGTTGAAGTTAACCCGTGTGTGTATCCACATTGTACCACCATATAGTCCATCATTACTCAGCAGCAGGTTCCATCTCTGCAAGGTGGACCCCAGGCTGCGAATGCACCTTATACCATCTCTCTTATAATTTGGTGCGTTCCGCTAGCCCTAACACATGGGCTGTGTAATTTACAACATGGCTGTTCTATATACTACGTGGGCCGTGTTATATACTACGTGGGCTGTTATATGCTATGTGGGCTGTGCTATATACTACATGGCTGTTCTATAAACTAAATGGGCCGTGTTATACACTATGTGGCTGTGCTATATAATATATGGGCTGTCATATGCTACATGTGCTGTGTTATATACTACATGGCTGTTCTATATACCATGTGGGCCTTGTTATAAACTACATGGGCTGTGCTATATACTATATGGGCTGTTAAATGCTACGTGGGCTGTGCTATATACTGTGTGGCTGTGTTATATGCTACGTGGGCTGTTATATACAATATGGCTGTGTTATATGCTACGTGGTTGTGCTATATACTACGTGGGCTGTGTTATATACTACATGGATGTGTTTATATGCGATCATGAATTGTGGTATGTGTTAAAGGGGGAGCCCACTGAGACTCTTTCGCCCGGGGCCCTCAAAAACTTGGAGCCGGCCCTGCTGAAGTATATCCACTTTGTGAGAATTTGAATCTCACTTGTTTTTGGGGAGAATGAACCAAAGCTCAGGCCCTGTGCATAACACAATGCAAATGGCAGAAAGTGGCTGGCTGATATACGACAAACTTACAGGACTGAAGTATATCCACTTTGTGAGAATTTGAATCTCACTTTTTGTTTGGGAGACTGAACCAAAATTCTGACCCAGTGTATATAACAACGCAATCTAAGTGGCAGAAAGTGGCTGGCTGACATACGACAAACTAACAGGACTGAAGTATATCCACTTTGTGAGAAATTAAATCTCACTTTTTTGGGGGGAGACTGAACCAAAACTCAGGCCCTGTGTATATAACAATGCAATCTAAGTGGCAGAAAGTGGCTGGCTGATATACGCCAAACTAACAGGACTGAAGTATATCCACTTTGTGAGAATTTGAATCTCACTTTTTTGGGGGGAGATTGAACCAAAACTCAGGTCCTGTGCATAAAACAACACAATGTAAGTGGCAGAAAGTGGCTGGCTGATATACGACAAACTAACAGGACTGAAGTATATCCACTTTGTGAGAATTTGAATCTCCCTTCTTTTTTTTTGGAGACTGAACCAAAACTCAGGCCCAGTGTATATAACAACGCAATCTAAGTGGCAGAAAGTGGCTGGCTGACAAACGACAAACTAACAGGACTGAAGTATATCCACTTTGTGAGAATTTGAATCTCACTTTTTTGGGGGGAGACTGAACCAAAACTCAGGCCCAGTGTATATAACAATGCCATCTAAGTGGCAGAAAGTGGCTGGCTGACATACGACAAACTAACAGGACTGAAGTATATAAACTTTGTGAGAATTTGAATCTCACTTTTTTGGGGGGAGACTGAACCAAAACTCAGGCCCTGTGTATATAACAACGTAATCTAAGTGGCAGAAAGTGGCTGGCTGACATACGACAAACTAACAGGACTGAAGTATATCCACTTTGTGAGAATTTGAATCTCACTTTTTTGGCGGGAGTCTGAACCAAACCTCAGGCCCTGTGCATAAAACAACACAATGTAAGTGTCAGAAAGTGGCTGGCTGATATACGACAAACTAACAGGACTGAAGTATATCCACTTTGTGAGAATTTGAATCTCCCTTTTTTTGGGAGACTGAACCAAAACTCAGGCCCAGTGTATATAACAATGCCATCTAAGTGGCAGAAAGTGGCTGGCTGACACACGACAAACTAACAGGACTGAAGTATATCTGCAGCGCCCCAGAGACCTGG
This sequence comes from Ranitomeya imitator, assembly GCF_032444005.1. NCBI lineage: Eukaryota > Metazoa > Chordata > Amphibia > Anura > Dendrobatidae > Ranitomeya > Ranitomeya imitator. The sequence continues at coordinate 460,464,395 of NC_091287.1, read as the reverse complement.
CCGTTGCAGTAGTGTTGCTCTGCCACTAAGGGGAGTGATGGTACGTCTGATGGCACTAAAGGAGTTCATCTGACCAGGTATCACAAGCACACATTACACTTCACACTCCAGCCACTAGGGGGAGCAAAAGGTTTTATTTATTAGGCCACTCCTCACACTGGTAAAACTAGGGGTTGGATAGGAAGTTAAGACAGAAGCTGACTGGGTTTTGCCCAGGCAACATCCCGTGGCAGGGGGTGTTGCGGGGGAGACTTCAGAGGGGTCCCTGTCAGGCGTAGGAACCTGGCAGAGACTTAGCGACAAGAACAGAAAGCCACGGAACCGCGCCTGCACTACCTTGCGGCGGTATCCTTAGAAAGGACACGAAGCGAAGGATATTGTGGACAGTGAGAAACGAGATCAAGCACAAAGGATAGCCAGTAGGAGTCGTGCCCCGAGAACGGCAACATCCTACTGAGGTGCGTAGCCGGTGACCGGAACACCGAGGAAGTAACCAACTTTATGCCTCACTTCAAATACCGCAGGACAGTTAATTATAGGTTGGCTGTCTACCATACATCACCTAAGCAGACATAGGGGGCAGCCGTGGAGAGGGGCGTCTCTAGGGTCCCAGAATAGCTCCGGGCCTTCCCGTCAAACGGGTGCATCCTAGCCATAACAAACTTGGGGGACGGAGAGAGAAAGAACTAGAAAGAACGAGAAAGAACGATAACAGAAGTTGTGGGGACTATGCCGAATGCTCAGCAGGAAAGCACTACAACACACAGGCGCTAGTGGTAGGCAAAGATTTCCACCTGCAAAGGGAACTCTGGATGTGCCTTCGGACCGGCCGGTCTCAGACAGCCCTGTTAACAGTGCTCTGGATTGAGGATCCTGAAGTCACCAGTAAAGAGGTAAAGAGACTGCAACCCTGTGTCCTCATTATTGACTGCACCTCACACCATCGCCACCTACACCACTGGGAAGCCCTGGGGACTCACTTCACCTGTGGGAAGGTATATCATCTAGCTGCCATCACATCACCCCAGTGGACCCCGAGCAGCGTCGGTCAACCTGACCGAATACCACAGGTGGCGTCACGAAACCTTAGCCAACTTTCATCATCTTTTTTATTGGACGCCCCTTAGCAGGGTCACGGACCGGGTCCAGCCACCGTAACAACCCCAGAACTGAGCCAGAGAGGACCGGTACCGAGTAACCCGCGGCCCTGCGTCTGGGGGCGCTCCATATCCACTTTGTGAGAATTTGAATCTTCCTTTTTTGGGGGAGACTGAACCAAAACTCAGGCCCAGTGTATATAACAACGCAATCTAAGTGGCAGAAAGTGGCTGGCTGACATAGGACAAACTAACAGGACTGAAGTATATCAACTTTTTGAGAATTTGAATCTCACTTTTTTGGGGTGAGACTGAACCAAAACTCAGGCCCTGTGCATAAAACAACACAATGTAAGTGTCAGAAAGTGGCTGGCTGATATACGACAAACTAACAGGACTGAAGTATATCCACTTTGTGAGAATTTGAATCTCACTTTTTTGGGGGGAGACTGAACCAAAACTCAGGCCCTGTGCATAAAACAACACAATGTAAGTGGCAGAAAGTGGCTGGCTGATATACGACAAACTAACAGGACTGAAGTATATCCACTTTGTGAGAATTTGAATCTCCCTTTTTTGGGGGGAGTCTGAACCAAAACTCAGACCCAGTGTATATAACAACGCAATCTAAGTGGCAGAAAGTGGCTGGCTGAGATACGACAAACTAACAGGACTAAAGTATATCCACTTTGTGAGAATTTGAATCTCACTTTCTTTGGGGAGACTGAACCAAAACTCAGGCCCAGTGTATAAAACAACACATTGTAAGTGGCAGAAAGTGGCTGGAAGATATATGAAAAAATACAAGGTCTGTAGTACAATTTCAATCTCCCTACAATGATCTCAGGAATAGTATGGCAGCAATAAAAAGGACTGCTGCACACATAAGTGTGGACAAATAAACAAGATAACTGTGCAGAAAGGAGCAACAGGATTTCTGCTTTTAAAAAAGCAGTTGGTTTGCACAGCAGCGTGCAAACAGCAATGCAGCTATCAGAGAGCCTTATAAGGCAGCCTAAAAAGCTACAGAGATGATGCACAAAAAAATAGCCTCCACTGTCCCTGCAAAAAAATGGTGGTGTTGGACAGTGGAAATCGCTACAGCACAAGCAGTTTGGGGGTTAATCTTCCCTCCCTAACTATATCCCTTCTTCTGATGAAGCTGCAGCAACCTCTCCCTATGCTAAGATCGGCAGAAGTAAGATGGCGGTCGAGGTGCACGCTCTTTTATAGCCCCTGTGACGCCGCAGAAAGCAAGCCAATTACTGTCATGTGACAGTGGTGGGGACCGAGACCTATGTCATCACGCTGCCCACACTCTGCGTCCTCCTTCATTGGATGAAAAATGGCGCTGAAAGCGTCATACGAAACGCTACTTTTGATTTGCGGCTGCTAGACAGCCTGAATACATGTGGGGATTCCCTTGCAACCAGGCAACCTCCACATGTACTCAGGCTGGCTAGCAGCCATAAATCATGCACATTTCTTTCCATCTTAATTTTCGACAGAGTAGATTTAAATCATTTATCCAACCAAAGCAGTTAAACAAATTTGTTGGGTCAAAATTTAGGCCTTTTATTAGGACATTGTATTCCTCTCTGCAAAAGGCATATGATGAAAGATTTATAATTTGACCTTTATCTAAGTGGCCTTGGTCTCAGGTAATAGCCTGTTCGTGCATTTCGCTCTATAAAAAGAGGACAAGGATTACAATGATGAGGTGGCTCCAGAATGGGAATTATCGGGAGGTAGATTTGGGTTTATGATACCCCTCTGTCCAAATCTTCTTGTTTTTGCCATCCCTGTGTCTGGTGTCTATCCCTAGGTGTGTATACTGGGTTAGTTTGTTCCGTATCAGAAGTATTGATATCGGAAGAGATGATATCAGAAGTTTTGTATTTTTGCAAATTATATGCTTGATTGCCCCCAAAGACCTTAAAATCTCTCTAGAACTGTATTTGTTTGTTCTCCTTTATAAAGGATTGATATTTTTCAACCGAGGTTTGAAGCAGCTTGTCCCGCCTGTTGAACTCTGGATCAGAATCTCAATCAATTTATTTAGTTGGGTTGAGGATTTCTCAAATAACTTTTTTTCATCCTCTAATAGTTACATAAACCTCAGAGAGGATTCAGTTAATTATTTCAACCACAGTGTGAGAAGATCAAGGGATGCCCCTGTAGGAGATAGATTCAAATTATTACGTGGGGACAATCCTGTTCTTGATATAATTTTCCAAAGCTCTGATCTCACACCACCATTTAATGTGTTCCGTATACCCAGCATAAAGTTCATTGACCAATGAATGAAATCCACTTTTCCCATTTGAGCGATTCGTAATACAAAAAGCCTGATTAGTGTGACTCGCTACAATACTTGCCATACTAAATTATAAATAAACGTAAATAATTAATTAAGAAAATCAGGGTCTATCTGTACTAGCTAGGTAGGACACTTTTTGTGTCATGTACTTTGGGGCATATCATGGCAAGAAGGGACAACCACCGAGGAGCAGGGGCACCATTATCGAATATGTAGGCTGCCAACTTCCACTGGTAGGCAGGAACGCAAGTGAGAATTTTTATAAGGATAGCCTAGGATGATCCCTAATTATATTATGCTTTGTGTCTTATTTGTTGTTAGTTTTTTTTTATAATTTTTTATTTTATTCAATAAAATTTACAATTTACCGTATATACTCGAGTATAAGCTGACCCGAGTATAAGCCGACCCCCCTAATTTTGCCACAAAAAAACTGGGAAAACTTAATGACTCGAGTATAAGCCTAGGGTGGGAAATGGAGCAGCTACCGGTAAATGTCAAAAGTAAAAATAGATAGCAATAAAAGTAAAATTAATTGAGACATAAGTAGGTTAAGTGTTTTTGAATATCCATATTGAATCAGGAGCCCCATATAATGCTCCATACAGTTTATGATGGCCCCATAAGATGCTCCATATTAAAATATGCCCTATATAATCCTGCATAAAGGTTAATAATGGCCCCATAAGATGCTCCATAGACACATTTGTCCAACATAATGCTGCACAAATGTTGATTATGGCCCCATAAGATGCTCCATAAAGATATTTTCCCCATATAGTGCTGCACAAATGTTATGGCCCCATAAGATACTCCATACAGACATTTGCCCCATATAATGCTGCACAAACGTTAATTATGGCCCCATAAGATGCTCCATAAAGATATTTGACCCATATAGTGCTGCACAAACGTTGATTATGGCCCCATAAAATGCTCCATAAAGATATTTTCCCCATATAGTGCTGCACAAATGTTATGGCCCCATAAGATACTCCATACAGACATTTGCCCCATATAATGCTGCACAAATGTTAATTATGGCCCCATAAGATGCTCCATAAAGATATTTGACCCATACAGGGCTGCACAAATGTTGATTATGGCCCCATACAGACACTTGCCCCATATAGTGCTGCACAAAGGTTATGGCCCCATAAGATGCTCCATACAGACACTTGCCCCATATAGTGCTGCACAAACGTTGATTGAGGCCCCATACAGACACTTGCCCCATATAGTGCTGCACAAATGTTATGGCCCCATAAGATGCTCCATACAGACACTTGCCCCATATAATGCGGCAGAAACGTTGATTATGGCCCCATACAGACACTTGCCCCATATAGTACTGCACAAACGCTGATTATGGCCCCATAAGATGCTCCATACAGACACTTGCCCCATATAATGCTGCAGAAACGTTGATTATGGCCCCATACAGACACCTGCCCAATATAGTGCTGCACAAATGTTATGGCCCCATAAGATGCTTCATACAGACACTTGCCCCATTTGCTGTTGCTGCGATAAAAAAAAATCACATACTCACCTCTCCGTCGCTCAGGCCCTCGGCACTTTCAATATTCACCTGCTCCTCGTTCCGGCGCCGCTCCATCTTCAGCGTCTTCTGCACTGACGTTCAGGCAGAGGGGGGCACTACCTACGTCACCGCTCCCTCTGACCTGAGAGTCACTGCAGAAGATGCTGAAGACGGAGCGGCAGCGGAACGAAGAGCAGGTGAATATCACACAGCGCAGCATTCTCCTCCCCGTTATAATCACCTGCTCCTGGAATTGTGCAGTCCCTGCTTCCCGGCACCGCAGCTTCTTCCTGTACTGAGCGGTCACCGTTACCGCTCATTACAGTAATGAATATGCTGCTCCACCCCTATGGGAGGTGGAGTCACATATTCATTACTGTAATGAGCGGTACCATGTGACCGCTCAGTACAGGAAATAGCTGGGGCACCGGGGAGCCAGGGACCTGCAGGGACCGCGCCAGGAGCAGGTGAGTATAATTAGACAGCCCCCGCTCCACCTCCCCTGCCAACCCCTTTGTATGATTCGAGTATAAGCTGAGAGGGGGACTTTCGGCCCCAAAAAATGGGCTGAAAATCTTGGCGTATGCTCGAGTATATGCGGTATATATTTTTTTTGCGGTCCCCTTGAAAAACTTTTGACTGGACATTGGTTCAGTTCTTCATAGCTGACACCACTACCCCCTAATGACATCATCTTTTAACCATCTGGTTCCCAGGTGTTGTCAACTACACCATCATCATTACAATTATTATTCTTGACTCGGCTGACTGTAGCCTCAGTGAGGGAAATGTCCTAAGCTCCTTGCCCCCCTGACTACCTCAAGATTTGCCTTCACTCAGAGCCCCACTACAACTGTCAATTTCCCTTCTAACTAACTGAACAAGGCCGCTATATATTTGAATTTTGTCATCCATATCCTCCAACCCCATGTCATCAGAGTACAAAGGCAAATTGGTGACCTCATGTTCTAGATCAATCAGAATTTGTTGTGGTGAAATATCTTTCTTTGACCTCAGGGTGCTGTGGATTTGTAAACCAATGGGTAAGCGTTATTCATATCTCCTGTTTCTTGAATCTTATTGTATTCATGCTGCTGTCAGCTGTAATATCTCTTCCCCATCAATTAAATCTGTGTATTAGGCTCAATTCACACAATCGTATAAAAAAATCGCTCCGATGTTGATCTAGAGAAGAAGGACGTGTGTCATGCAAGTACAATACAATTTTTCCACATAGCATCCATATGACATGTGTATGCAATCTGTATGCAATCCGTGTTTTTAACTTTATCTTTTACAAATTGCAATTTTCTAATTTAAAGCTAGTTTACAAACTAATAACAGCACGGTGGCTCAGTGATTAGCACTGGAGTCCTGGGTTCAAATCCCACCAAAGACCCGCATTCGATACTGTGGATCATCAGCTCCTCCTCACTATGCTACGCTCCATCGGCCTCAAGGACACCGTTCTCTCCTGGTTCTCCTCCTATCTCTCTGACCGATCCTTCACTGTATGTTTTGCTGGTTCCTCCTCCTCTCACCTTCCCCTTACTGTTGGGGTTCCTCAAGGATCAGTCCTAGGCCCCCTCCTCTTCTCTTTGTATACTGCCCCTATTGGACAAACAATCAGTAGATTTGGTTTCCAGTACCATCTCTATGCTGACGACACCCAATTATACACTTCTTCTCCTGTTATCACGCCGACCTTTTTAGAAAACACCAGTGATTGTCTTACCGCTGTCTCTAACATCATGTCCTCCCTCTATCTGAAACTAAACCTGTCAAAAACTGAACTCCTTGTGTTCTCTCCCTCTACTAACCTACCTTTGCCTGACATTGCCATTTCCGCGTGCAGTTCCACCATTACACCAAAGCAACATGCCCGCTGCCTTGGGGTCATACTTGATTCCGAGCTTTCATTCACCCCCCACATCCGATCACTGGCTCGCTCTTCTTACCTGCATCTCAAAAACATTTCTAGAATTCGACCTTTTCTTACTTTCGACTCTGCAAAAACTCTTACTGTCTCACTTATTCATTCTCGACTGGACTATTGTAACTCTCTACTAATCGGCCTCCCTCTTACCAAACTCTCCCCGCTCCAATCTGTCCTGAATGCTGCAGCCAGGATCATATTCCTCACCAACCGTTACACCGATGCCTCTACCTTGTGCCAGTCATTACATTGGCTACCAATCCACTCCAGAATCCAGTACAAAACTACTACCCTCATCCACAAAGCACTCCATGGCTCAACACCACCCTACATCTCCTCTCTGGTCTCAGTCTACCACCCTACCCGTGCCCTCCGCTAATGACCTGAGGTTAGCATCCTCAATAATCAGAACCTCCCATTCCCATCTCCAAGACTTTACACGTGCTGCGCCGATTCTTTGGAATGCACTACCTAGGTTAATACGATTAATCCCCAATCCCCACAGTTTTAAGCGTGCCCTAAAAACTCATTTGTTCAGACTGGCCTACCGCCTCAATGCATTAACCTAACTATCGCTGTGTGGCCTATTAAAAAAAAACAAACAAACAAAAAAAAAAACAACATAAACAGGTTCCTCGCATCATGTTCTCATACACTTTATGTAGTTAATAGCCCTCTGTGTCTGTACTGTTACATACTTAGGCAGTTAACTGGTTCATGCAGCTTTACATGAACACCTGATCCTTACACCATGGCCGGTCCGAATAACTAAAGCAATTGTTACCATCCACCTCTCATGTCTCCCCTTTTTCTCATAGTTTGTAAGCTTGTGAGCAGGGCCCTCATTCCTCCTGGTATCTGTTTTGAACTGTTGATCTCTGTTATGCTGTAATGTCCATTGTCTGTACAAGTCCCCTCAATAAGTTGTAAAGCGCTGCGGAATATGTTGGCGCTATATAAATAAAAAATTATTATTATTATAAAGACAACATCTGCAAGGAGTTTGCATGTTCTCTTCCTGTTTGCCTGGGTTTCCTCCGGGTGCTCCAGTTTCCTCCCACACTTCAAAGACATACTGATAGGGAATTTAGATTGTGAGGCCCATTGGTGACAGTAATGATAATTAATGTAAAGCGCTGCCGAATAAGATAGCGCTATATAAGCAATTCATATTAAATTTAAAATAATTATATATACGTAGTTATAGATAGATAGATGGATATTCTGTAGACATATAATTTCACAAGCCCCCTGAATATAATAAATTAGCACCCTTTAGTGCCTTTAGACTTATTTAATCTATTAAATTAATAAATAATATTTTTTTAAAAACAATGTGGGGCCCCATTATATATTTTTTTTAATTATTATTTATTAATTTAATAGGTTATATAAGGCTAAGGGCTAAATAATTTTGATATATAGCCAAGGTAAAGCAGACAGCTGCAGTCTTATATTATCAGGCTGGGAAAGTCCCTAGGTATTGGGCCTATCTTAGCCAAAAATAAAAAAGCCCACAGCAGCCCTACAATTGGCCCTCTCTAGCACTTTGCCTAGCTCTTCCCGATTACCATGGAGCAGTGACAATTGAAGTAATGGTATTGCTCCAGGGCAATCAGGAAGAGGCGGGCAAAGTGATAGAGATGCACTAATTCTGGGGCAGCTGCAGACTTGTATTTTTAGAAAAGCCCAATAAACCAGGACCTTCCCAGCCTGATAATATAAGCCCACAGCTGACTGCTTTACCTTGGCTATATATCAAAAATAGGGGGGACCCCACGTTGTGTTTTTTTATTATTTATTTAACAGGTGAAAAAAGGCAAAAAGCCCTTTAGTGCCACATCAAAGTCACTAAAGGGTGCTAGTTTATAATATATAGAAGCTTTTGCCATTAAATAGCTACAGGACATCTATCGATTGTATTTCTCTATTCTGATGGTTAGGACTGTGAATGTAGTGTACCTGGCTGATAATATTTGAGGTTTCCTTTGAGATGTACTGTATGTGGCTTCAAACTCTGCTACAAATTTGAGGTATTTTATAACGTGCATTCTTGCCTTAACTCATTTTTCTTCAACCATTGCTGGGTTTAAACCTTTGCCTATAGAGATTGCTATGTTTTTATATGGGTACTGGCGGTGGCAGTCTGATTATTACTTTTGATGGTTGGAGATTTGTATAGGGGGGCTCACATTGTATACTGTGACCTATTGTGTGAAATTCTGAGATGAGATTTATGATTGGAATTATTCCCTTTGAACTTCTCCCCCCTTTTTTTCCTTTGAATTATACCTAGTTCATTTTTTCTTTTTGTCCTGCTATATATTTACCTGCCCCAATTTGTAGCTACTTCTCTAACAATTGAGCATATTGATCTATTATTTTTTGTGGTTCTCCCCTGTGAGGCACTCTGCTATTTTTAACCTTGTGATTAAGCATTTTAATAATATTATTAGTAAAAGCTTCAGCATTTTAATATGGATCTCTTCATTGTTCCTTTGAATTACTAGGTACCAAAATTTGTGTTTATGTTTGATTTGAAGTGCCATTAGTTCGATTTAGTGAATACCTTTGTGCTTATTCAGACATAAATTGAGTAGGCCCAGAATCATAAACTTTTGTCTTAAGTATTAGCTCTTCTTATTGGACGAATATTTTCTTCTAATATTATCTCCTACAGTTTATTTCCTGTTATCTTTTCAAAATAGTAATGCATGTACTGAACAATGATGTTTGCTTATATGTTTATAACATACATTGTCCATGCCAGCCCGTTTGTTGGCATTCCAATCAAACAATCCAGGTTGGCCTCATTCACATCTTTCTCTGACCTTTGAATGCTGGTTGAAGACCTGTTGTGAACAATATAAAGAGAATTTTTCTTCTAGTCCAAGTGACTCTACAATATCTGCTTAGGTGACCACGGACCCAGCTGGAGGAGCACAGGACTGCTTCATTGACCATTACTGAAACCCCAGAGACATCTTAAAAAATCAAGGTTGGGACATTTGGGTCACTTGGCCACTTACTTCACTGCTCTCGGTTAGCTTCCTAAGTTTGTCGTTATCTCCTCTCTGTGGGGGCCCGCCAAAAGCGGGGAGCCACTAGTGGGGGAATTTGGCCCTGGAAGCAGCTCTAATCCCGGCGAGTCAGCAGAAGGGTGTGACTCTCTAATTTTCACCATCTTAGGTATTTGCTGGGACTGTTCTATATGCTGTTGCGTGTTGGGGGTTCAATAAATTATTGCCACTCTGTTTTACCCTCACCCTGTATTGTCTGAGTAGTATTCTGCTCATGAGGACAAAGAGCAGGCATTCAGTGGTATGAGCCCTGGTCAATAAAGTCTTTCTAAAGACAGCCAGGCCATAGAACAAGAGCATCTACTAACCCTGTGTCTCTATACTATCTCCTCTAGCACTAAGAATTCTTCTCCACCACAAGCAGTGTACCCGGATTCCATCACCTCCCACCTCTGAGAGTTTGAGTCCATCATTCTCTGCAGCTCTGTTTAGTGCACCCAAATGCCTCAATGTCCATCTCAAAGTTTCCAAGCCGACAGATTCACAGGGTTCTATGGCAATCCACTGCCCCGAGTAACAGGCTCACGCTGTCCCTAGCAGCCTATAGCCTGAGACCACTGCTTTCACTTCACTACACTTTCTCTAACTGTACCTGGCACTTCCTGAACTTGACACTAAGTCTCAGCTCCCCTAATCTGGGCCAGCCATACAGTGCGGCCATACACTTAATTGCACCTTCACACCTGCCTTTTTTTCATGAATCTTCTCTGGCTACATGGAGTCAGAACTGTCAAAGAGGGGACAGAGGGAAAACAAGGGTGTGAGAATGTGCAGTTATGATGGCTACAACACTGAGGGCTTGTTAACCTGTTGCGTTTTTTGACACGTTTTATAGAACCAGCAAAGTGAATGCGTTTTCTGAAATCTCATGCACATGCTGCTTACTTTTTCTTGTAGATTTGAACCTTCAAAGCTTTTTTTCAAATTGGCAGTATGTCAATTCTCTCAGATTTTATGTGGCGTGTTTCACCCATTCAAATGAATGGGAAAAAACGCAAGTAAAAATGCTGCAAAATCGAAAGTAAAAATGCAGCAAAAGCACAGTAAACACACTTGTATTTTATGCAATGTTTTCCTGCCAATACTCTGGTTTCTGCAGCAGAAAAATCAGCTGCAAATACTAAATGTGTTTATATCTCCTTACCCAACCATGTCAGCAACTTAAAGCATGTTGCTGAAAGGACATAATCCTTTGCACACAGAGTGCAAGGACAGGACAGCGGATAGAGGTAAAGTATAAGTATATTGATTTTTTTTAAAATTATTTTAGTAGTTGGAGCAATTTTATTTATTTCATTATTAGAAAATCCCTTTATCATTCATTTTTTAATTTAATTATTTTTATTTCAAGATTTGCCAAATTCTTCTTCCCTTGCTGTGCTGCAAATTTTAGAAGGATAGTATTTGCATGTAATGACTTACAACACGGATCTGAAAAACAAGGATGTTATTATTTTAGGATTACAGGGACAGCCATGCATATCATTCCTTTTCGCCCCTATGACTAACATAGTATGCAAACTGAATCACTGGTGCGTAGCACAAATACAACTTACACTAAAACTGTTAATCCACATATTGCAGCTTTTAAATGCCTGTTTCCAGCTTGTTAGTCTCATCAGTGCAATATTTGGAAAACCATTATTCCATAAAGAAGGGCTCTGGGAGAAACCAGACAGGATAACCGGTGAGGTTATATTATGGTGAGATGAACATGAGACACACAGGATTTGCCCTTTTCAGAGAAGAGGGTTTTGTGTTTAACTTTAGATGTCAATTAGACTTTATTTTATTTTATTTTATTTGTATTACTGTCTTGTATGTTGTTAATAAAGGCCAAAATTGTTACACACCCATCTCAGATCCGGGCTTTGCTCTCCTCACCCTAGTATGCTTAATTCTTTTGTGTTCCACGTCAGGCTTTGTAGATGGCCTGCTGTGATCTCGTGTGATCATTTGCCTGGGACTATACGACTATACCAGGGGCTCCTTCCCTGTCCCTAGTGGTAGAGGCGCCCTACCTCTACCTGTTCCCTGGATTACTTCTGATGGTGAAGATGCCGGGTGTTATGACCTGGTGGCCTAGGAGCAGCAGGAGACGTACTCTGGAGAAGGTGGTACCTGTACTGACCGCAAACCCTGAACTTAGCACCGCAACTAGAAGTAGCCGTGGGATGTACCTAACACTCCCTAGACACCACGACACAGCCTCAGAACTAACTTCCCCTAAAGATAGAAATGGGAAAAATATCTTGCCTCAGAGAAAATCCCCAAAAGATAGACAGCCCCCCACAAATATTGACTGTGAGAGGAGAGGGAAATGACATACGCAGACTGAAATCAGGATTTAGCAAAGGAGGCCATTCTAGCTAAAAAGAAAGAATAGGACAGAGTACTATGCGGTCAGTATTAAAACACTAGAAAATATCCACCACAGAAAATACAAATCTCCACATCTGACTAAAGACATGGAGGGTATATCTGCATCTCCAGAGACACAGCTTGGCTGCAAAAAATCCTTCACAGACAAAGCTGGACAAGACAAAACATGAAAATGCACTGAACAATAAGGTCCACAGCATGTGGACAGCAAAAACAAAGCCAGAACTTATCTTTGTTGAAATGAACAGCAAAACAGGAGAGACCAGGTATGGATGTGAATCCTCCAAAAACAATGGACAACTGGCACTGACTAAAGGATCAAGCAAGACTAAATAGCCCTAGTCCAAATTGCAATAAGTGGACACACCTGATAAATGCTGCGATCCAAAGACAGCAGCACTACCACTCATAACCACCGGAGGGAGCCCAAGAGCAGAATTCACAACAGCCGGGGCCATGTACCTTGGCTTAGCTTCTGAATCTGCCCTCAGCCTGTACCCTTCCCCCACCCAGGGAAGAGGGGAGTAGCAGTATACCGTAGAACATCAACCAGACTAACATGATAATACGAACAGGGGTAACGAAAACTACCAAACATACAAATATATTTACACATGTAACAAAGGAATGCTTTATTTTGTTTAAGTGTTGAAAAAAAAATCGGAAATTTGTAAAAAAAATAATTTTTTGCTTTTGTCGCCATTTTGCAAGACACATAATGGTCCCATTTTTGGGGGATCTGAGACTGGGTGACAGCATATTTTTGGTGCAATGAGCTGACGCTTTTACTGTTACCATTTTGGACTAGAACCAATGTTTTGATAGCCTCTTATTGAATTTTATTGCAATGTGTGGCAACCAAAAAACATAATTCTGGCATTTTCATTTTTTTCTCTTTATGCTGTTTACCGACCGAATTATTGTATTTCATATTTTGATAGATCAGATATTTCTGAACACAGCGATACCAAATATGTGTGTAAGTGTATTTTTCTTTGTTTATTTTATATTTAATGGGGTAAAAAGGTGGTAATTTGAACTTCTGTTTTTTTATTTTTTTAATATTTGTTAAAGCTTTATATTTTTACTTTTTACTGTATTTAAAAGTCCACTTAAGAGACTTGAAGCCGCAAACATCCAATTGCCTGTACTATACATAGCAGTGTTTCAGCCGGCCCATGGAGGATGGTGGTGACAGGCACGGGGGTCTTCAGCAGACCCCCAGCTGTCTTGACAGCCCGATGCTTACGTAACGAGTGCGCCGATGGGTGTGATCAATGACACACTTAATGTCTGCACTTGCTAAATGTCGCTTTCACTAATTGACAGTGGCATTTAACTGGTTAACCATTAGAAGCACTTGATGGCTGATTAAATCTGCCATCAAGTGTATGGCTGATGAGGTACCTGTACATCATTGGTCATGAAGGGGTTAAATTACTACAATAAAAATTTACTGCAAACTTGTAGGTTTGGACGAAACCAATGAAAATATTTTATTGTGTTGTGAGATTTAGTATATATCAGTATTATATAGTATCTTTAGCGGCAATATGTGCCTTTTTTAAGTTTAACAATCTAGTCTACAAATGGAAAAATCATCTCAACATCAGAGGCAATTTGTGCACCCACAGATATCACAGCTTTATAAGATTTAAAAGTGATTCTGCCAGAGGCCAGGGAGTTCCAAACTGCTTTTTTAGGCAATCCTCGCAGTAAAAGACAGCGATATGCAGATCCAGGCATCACCATGAGTACCAGAATAACAATGAGGTCCCAGGTAAGACTTGCAATCTGGTAATAAACATGAGTATGCACCCTTACACATCTGGAACTAATGTTCTTACAGAAAGGCCACTTCTTCTGTCCTACTCCTCCATAGAACTCCTTTCAATTGGACCAAGACCTTGCCACATTATACAGAAGCATAAGGCTCAAAATCCACTTTTGACTGCTGAAGATAGTTCAACATAATAGACTTCTCTCTTCTGAGTGACAACCCATTGCAGAACTCTCTTTCACTAAGCTTGGTCTATGCAAACCATAGCAACTTCAACGCGCCACACACTTAACACACCGCAGAACAGGTAATTGACTTTATTGACAGCGACATACAAGAAATTCTTAAATAATAAAACCTAGGTACATTTCCTGTATAACAGAATCAAACACCACTAAAGAAGAAAACCCTCTGCTCCTTACAAACTAATAGGAACAATATCATTAAGCTGGCAAACAAAGGGGTGCCATAGTCATGATATACCACTAAGATTATCCTGATCAAAGTATAGCGACAACCATCAGAAACCAAGACTTACACATAGACACCTAGACTTATGGCAATGCCAAGGCTCCAATGACCCTATTCCTGCCATTAGGAAAATGATCCAAACATCTTAGCAGACCCTTACAATCCAATACCATCCATTCATCTACAGCCACATTCCTCACTAACATCCATCTTCTCCGATGTTTTACATCTTAGCTAAAATCCATACGTCACTAACCAAACCCCTAGGTTGCTCGATCCACAAATTCCATTGTGTCACCACTGTCAATCTACCTGGAAAAAATTCTAACCAAAAAAAAGTAATTTTTACTGGATAGTAACAAAGATACAAAGAATAAAGTACAAAGATATCTTTCCTGGATAGTAACCATTTTCTTAAAATCATTTAAACGAAACTAAGATCTCCCCAGGGAGCATACTAGTCACCCCATATCTTATACAGATCCATGAAATACAAGAAGGGACTTGAAACAGTTAAAAATTTGACTGAAACGGCACCTCTTACCCCAAACTCAATAGCATTTAGCTTGAATCTACTCCTTAGCATTCTATTTGAATTTTTACCTCAGGTTGAGGAGTTCAACGTATAGACAAGGGTTACAGCTATTGGGCAAATGTGCCCCTTTCAAACACATATATCTATATCAGGAATCAGTACAAACATCATGCCACTGTTGGCATAGATACATTGAAAACATCTTCTGCATTTTGCACTTACCTGAACCATCTGTTCCAAACTACAATTCACTTCTCATTTCAGGCCTTATGAAACCTGTTTACCTTGAGTAAGAAAAAAGCAAAGAAGGCAGTGTGAGCACCGAAATGTACTGCAAACCAAATGACAGGAATGCATTCCTACACTACACTAGTACACTAGCTGCCATCCAAGACACATCTGTGATCCCTTCCCTTTTCACAACACAAAAGAGTTACCAAAATTGCATTGATTAGTTCATTTTTTTCCACCCAGTTGGATGAGATGTCATCTAAGTTTCCCACAAGTTGTTACCCTAAGACTCTCTTGAAATAGGAAAAAACAGAGATCATTAATTCATTCCTCCATACCAAGACAAGAAAAACACCTTAACTGTACCTACCATCCAACAATTTCAAGAGTGCAACATGTAATTCAGAGACTGGCCATTCTTACTGAGAGCCTGCCATAACATTAAAGCATTTGACTCATCAAGGCTGTCTTACTTTAAAAGACCTACCAACTAGGGTTGAGCAAAATGGATCGGACAAATTCAAAAATCGCAGACTCATGAAACCCGACCAGATCCTAGTGTGGGATCGGCCATGAGGTCGGCGATCTGCACGCAAAAGTCGCGTTTCGTATGACACTTTCAGCGCCATTTTTCAGCCAATGAAGGAGGACGCAAAGTGTGGGCAGTGTGATGACATAGGTCTCGGTCCCCACCATCTTAGAGAAGGGTATGACAGTGATTGGCTTGCTTTCTGCTGCATCATAGGGGCTATAAAGGGGCGTGCACACCAGCCGCCATCTTACTTCTGCCGATCTTAGTATAGGAAGAGGTTGCTGCAACTTCATCAGAAGAAGGGATATAGTTACGGAGGGAAGATTAACCCCCAAACTGCTTGTGCTGTAGCGATTTCCACTGTCCAACGTCACCATTTTTTTGCAGGGACAGTGGAGGCTATATTTTTGTGCATTATCTCTGTAGCTTATTAGGCTGCCTTATAAGGTTCCCTGATAGCTGCATTGCTGTTTGCACACTGCTGTGAAAACCAACTGCTTTTTTAAAAGCAAAAATCCTGTTGCTCCTTTCTGCACAGTTATCTTGTTTATTTGTCCACACTTTTGTGTGCAGCAGACCTTTTTATTGCTGCCATACTTTTCCTGAGATCATTGTAAGGAGATTGAAATTGTACTACAGTCCTTGTATTTTTTCATACTGTATATCTGCCAGCCACTTTCTGCCACTTACATTGTGTTGTTATATACACAGGGCCTGAGTTTTGGTTCAGTCTCCCCCCTAAAAAAGGGAGATTCTAATTCTCACAAAGTGGATATACTTCAGTCCTGTTAGTTTGCCGTATATCAGCCAGCCACTTTCTGCCACTTACATTGTGTTATTTTATGCACAGGGCCTGAGTTTTGGTTCAGTCTCCCAAAAAAAAGTGAGATTCAAATTATCACAAAGTGGATATACTTCAGTCCTGTTAGTTTGTCGTATTTCAGCCAGCCACTTTCTGCCACTTACATTGTGTTGTTTTATGCACAGGGCCTGAGTTTTGGTTCAGTCTCCCCCCCCAAAAAAGTAAGATTAAAATTCTCACAAAGTGGATATACTTCAGTCCTATTATTTTGTCGTATATCAGCCAGCCACTTTCTGCCACTTAGATTGCATTGCTATATACACTTGGCCTGAGTTTTGGTTCAGTCTCCCCCAAAAAAGGGAGATTTAAATTCTCAACAAGTTTATATACACCTTCTACTTTGTTTTACAGTACCATATAACGATTGTTATTTTGGTTAGATTTTCCAAAAAATGAGGAAGTCTGAGCCCGTGGGCGGTGGTTGCCAGCTGGTACTGATGGTGGTGGTGGTGGTGCATCTGGTGGTAGTGGCAAAAGCACAATAGCACCTAAGGCTAGAGGTGTTGAGCCAGCGTCATCATCTGGCTACACAAGGCCTTGAAGGCTCCCTTATCTGGGAGTAGGAAAACAGCTTTTAAAGCCGGAGCAGCAGGAAAAAGTTTTGGCCTTCCTTGCTGACTCAGCCTCTAGCTCTTTCGCCTCCTCTTCAGAAAGTTCCAAATATAAAAGCAGTGAGTCATCAGTGGATGCTCCCAGTCAGGAACAAGACGTTTCCTTGTGTCCTTCACCCAAACCAAAAGTGAAGGATGCGTCAGGCAACACTACAGGTTACTCCGTGCCTGGGTTAGAAAGGGAAATTGTTAACTGCCCATTAGAAGATTAATCGGACATGGAGTGCACTGATGCACATCCACAGCTAGATTATAATGCTGTTCCATTGACTCAGATCATTACATTGCCCTCACAGTGTACTGAGCCAGAATCTGACCCTGCTGAGACTATGGTGCCCCGTCCCGAACGCTATAGCACCTTACAGAGGAAGGTGCACATGACAATGAAGAGGAGGTGATAGATGACCCAGTTGTTGACCCAGATTGGCAGCCATTGGGGGAAGAGGGTGCCGCTGCCAGTAGCTCTGAAGCGGAGGAGGATGATCCGCAGCAGCCATCTAAATCGCAACAGCTGTCATCTGGCAGGCCCGTATCAGGCCAAAAACGTTTGTCAAAAACAAAAACAGTTTTAGGACAACGTGTCAAAGACCGCATTGTCCATGCACTGAGGCAATCAGTCAGTGGAAAGGTGCACCTCACAACAGATGCATGGACCAGTAGGCATGGCCAGGGACGTTACGTGTCCATCACGGTGCACTGGGTTAATGTGGTGGATGCAGGGTCCACAGGGGACAGACATAGTGGGACAGTTCTGCCTAGCCCATGGTCTTGGAAACAGTTGGCTGTAGGTGTTCGCCACCCTTCCTCCTCCTCCTCCTCCTCCAGAAGCGAAAGCTCGTGCACACAGCGCAGTCGCACGACCACTCCATCCGCATCTGTCAGTGTTGCCCACGAGGTGTCCCATTATCGAACAGCTAGTGGTAAGCGTCAGCAGGCTGTGTTACAAATGAAGTGTTTGGGCGACAACAGACACACCGTGGAAGTACTGGCTGAGTACTTGCAGCAACATACTCAGTCATGGCTGGGCAGTGTACATCTTGAGGCAGGCAAGGAAGTCAGTGATAACGGAAGGAATTTTATGGCTGCCATAGCCCTTTCAGAACTTAAACACATACCTTGCCTGGCTCACACCTTGAACCTGGTGGTGCAGTGCTTCCTCAAAAATTATCCGGAGTTACCAGCCCTGCTCCCGAAGGTGCGAAGACTTTGCTCGCACATCCGCCGGTCGCCCGTACACTCCAGCCGTATGCTGAACCATCAGCGATCGCTGAATCTTCCCCAGCACCACCTAATAATCGACATTGCAACAAGGTGGAACTCCACACTGCACATGGCTCAGAGGCTGTGCGAACAGAAGCGTGCTGTAATTAATTTGTTGGAGGATACACATACACGGGTAGGCACTTGGATGGCAGACATGGAGTTTTCTGGTGTGCAGTGGTCAAAGCTACAAGACATCTGTCAAGTCCTACAGTGTTTTGAGGAATGCACATGGCTGGAAAGTGCAGACGACGCCATCATAAGCATGAGCATCCCACTAATGCGTCTGCTGATGCAAGTTTGACGCACATTAAGGAGCTGGCGTCTGCAGCCGAGGAGGAGGGAAGCCTTGATGACAGTCAGCCATTGTCTGCTCAGGGAACTCTCCTGGACGAGGTGGCAGACGAAGAGGAGGAGGATGATGGGGATGAATATTTATGGGAGGAGGATGCTTCTCAGGGGGCAATACAAACTGGTGGCGTTGCAATGTCAGGTACAGTGTTTTTGCGGTGCACAAGTGATGTTGATTTGCAAGAAAGTGCTCCTCAACCCAGCACAAGCAGTGAATTGACACCTGGAACATTGGCCCACATGGCTGAGTATGCCATGCGTATCCTAAAAAGGGACCCCCGCATTATCAAAATGATGACCGATGATGATTACTGGTTGGCCTGCCTCCTGGATCCACGATATAAAGGAAAATTACAAAAGTCATGCCACATGAGAACCTTGAGCAAATATTGGCTACCAAACAAACAACTCTTGTAGACCGTTTGGTTCAGGCATTCCCAGCACACAGCGGCGGTGATGGTTCTCACACGAGCCATAGGGGGCAACATGACAGAGGTGTTAGAGGTGCACAAATCCAAAGTGGCGTTGGACAGAGGGGTTTTATGACCAGGTTGTGGAGTGATTTCGCAATGACTGCTGACACGACAGGTATTGCTGCATCGATTCAAAGTGACAGAAGACAGCATTTGTCCAGTATGGTTACGAACAACTTTTCCTCCCTTATCGATGTTCTCCCTCGCAGGTCATTCCCCTTTGATTACTGGGCATCTAAAATAGACACCTGGCCTGAATTGGCAGAATATGCATTACAGGAGCTCGCTTGCCCTGCTTCTAGTGTGCTATCAGAAAGAGTCTTCAGTGCTGCTGGTTCAATACTGACCAAAAAAAGGACACATCTGGCTACCCAGAATGTTGATGATCTAACCTTTGTTAAAATGAACCAATCATGGATTTCAGATTATTTTGCCCCACCTTCCCCTACTGACACGTTGCTTGCCGGAAAAATGTCTTGCTTTTGGCCTCCTCTTACTGACTTCTCCAATTCCTCCATTTGTAGCTGCTGAATATCCACCATAGGCCATTTTATACCTCCCTAAATGGGCTGACTCCCCCCACAGGTCAACACTTGGCGCAAGCACCCGTGCGAGTACTGTTTGCCTGGACAGGTGGGCCCACTCTTGGGCGACGGCAGGCACTGGCACAGGGTCCCTCATAGTACAATGAAGTGTCTCTAACAGTGGTGGTGCACAACCAACGTCAGACACACCGTTGTAATATGAGGGGCCCTGTGCCAGTACCGCCGCCCACGAGAGAGTGTTCCCCCCAGCTCGAACAGTGCGCTACCAAATACTTACCTCTCCCTGCTCCACCACTGTGTAGTCTGTGCTGTTAAATCCTTCAATGGCACTGCCAATACAAATTTGTTGAAATGATAGATGATAGTTAAAATATACAGGGGCCCTGGCCTCCATTTAGACCAGTTAATACTTTGCGCCTACTATCACTGTCTGCTACTCAGCAGAGGAGCCCACCTCTGTACCTAGCTATGCCACCTGTTTAGTCCTGTTACCAATTTTGAACTGCATTTAGCCTACTTTATTATTTGGGCCTACTAACTGTGTCTGCCACTCATTACAGTTGTCCTCCACTGAACAAAGCAATGCCACCTGTTTACTCCTGTTACCAATTTTGAACTGCATTTGGCCTACTTTATTATTTGGGCCCATATCCATGATTCCTCCTCATCCTGCCCATTGCCCAGCCACTACTAGATGAGTCTGCTGGTACATTGATCCAGACCACTATATTCCCCCTGCACTCTACACAGGCAGAATCTGACCCTGCTGAAAGTCAGGTTCCCCTTCCCGCATACTATACCACCTTACACGGGGACAAAGAGGAAGGTGCAGATGAAAGTGCAGGTTCCTTCACCAAGTGGGGGGTCATACTCGTTGGCGACGTCACTGACACAGGGCCCCTCATAGTACGCAAAAGTGTCTCTGCCAGTGGGAGGCGCCACCCGCCGTCAAACACACCGCCGTACTATGAGGGGCCCTGTGCAAGAGCCAACGAGTGGGCCCCCCCTGCTTGCTCAGGATCACAACATTTGCAAAGTTGAAATACTTACCTCTCTATTATGACTTGGTGGTTAGGAGCACCCGGTACGACCTGATAGTTAAACTCACACAGGACAAGCTCTGGTATATGGGAGCTCTGCTGACCGCAGGCCCTAATCTTATCACACACACTAGAAATAGCCGTGGAGCGTTCCTGACTCTCCCTAGACGCCTCTTCACAGCCTAAGAGCTAGCTAGCCCTAGAGATAGAAAATAAAGCCTACCTTGCCTCAGAGAAATTGCCCAAATGAAAAGGCAGCCCCCCACATATATTGACTGTGAGTAAAGATGAAAGTCACAAACGCAGAAATGAAACAGGTTTCAGCAAAGGGAGGCTAGACTTACTAAACAGACAGAGGATAGGAAAGGTATCTTTGCGGTCAGCACAAAAATTACAAAAGACCATGCAAAGTGTGCAAAATGACCTCCGCACCGACTAACGGTGTGGAGATGCCACTCTGCATCCCAGAGCTTCCAGCTAGCAAGACAAAATCATGATAACCAGCTGGACAAGGAAACAATGAACAAATAATAACTATCAGGAACTTAGCTTCTGCTGGAGAAGACAGGTCACCAGAAAGATCCAGGAGTGAACTGAACCAATGCAGGAACATTGACAGCTGGCATGGAGTAACGATTTGAGTGGAGTTAAATAGAGCAGCCAACCAAAGGATAAACCACATCACCTGTGTACGAACCTCAGAAGCAGCAGCTTCACTCACAGCCACCAGAGGGAGTCCATGGACAGAACTCGCCAAAGTACCATTCACGACCACAGGAGGGAGTTCGACAACAGAATTCACAACAGTACCCCCCCTTGAGGAGGGGTCACCGAACCCTCACCAGAGCCCCCAGGCCGATCAGGATGAGCCAAATGAAAGGCACGAACTAGATCGGCAGCATGAACATCAGAAGCAAAAACCCAGGAATTATCTTCCTGACCATAACCCTTCCACTTGACCAGGTACTGGAGTTTCCGTCTCGAAACACGAGAATCCAAAATCTTCTCCACCACATACGCCAACTCCCCCTCGACCAACACCGGGGCAGGAGGATCAACGGAGGGAACCATAGGCGCCACGTATCTCCGCAACAACGACCTATGGAACACATTATGGATGGCAAAAGAAGCTGGAAGGTCCAAACAAAATGACACAGGATTAAGAACTTCAGAAATCTTATATGGCCCAATGAAACGAGGCTTAAACTTAGGAGAGGAAACCTTCATAGGAACATGACGAGATGACAACCAAACCAAATCCCCAACACGAAGTCGGGGACCAACACAGCGCCGGTGGTTAGCGAAACATTGAGCCTTCTCCTGGGACAATGTCAAATTGTCCACCACATGAGTCCAAATCTGCTGCAACCTGTCCACCACCGTATCCACACCAGGACAGTCCGAAGGCTCAACCTGCCCTGAAGAGAAACGAGGATGGAAACCAGAATTACAGAAAAAAGGAGAAACTAAAGTAGCCGAGCTGGCCCGATTATTAAGGGCGAACTCAGCCAAAGGCAAGAAGGACACCCAATCATCCTGATCAGCAGAAACAAAGCATCTCAGATATGTTTCCAAAGTCTGATTAGTTTGTTCGGTTTGGCCATTAGTCTGAGGATGGAAAGCCGAAGATAAAGACAAATCAATGCCCATCTTAGCACAAAAGGACCGCCAAAACCTCGAAACAATCTGGGAACCTCTGTCCGAGACGATGTTCTCTGGAATGCCAAGCAAACGAACCACATGCTGGAAAAACAACGGCACCAAATCAGAGGAGGAAGGCAATTTAGACAAGGGTACCAAATGGACCATCTTAGAGAAGCGATCACAAACCACCCAAATGACCGACATCCTTTGAGAAATAGGGAGATCAGAAATAAAATCCATGGAAATATGCGTCCAGGGCCTCTTCGGGACCGGCAAGGGCAAAAGCAACCCACTGGCACGAGAACAGCAGGGCTTAGCCCGAGCACAAGTCCCACAGGACTGTACAAAAGAACGCACATCCAGTGACAAAGAAGGCCACCAAAAGGATCTAGCGACCAAATCTCTGGTACCAAAGATTCCAGGATGACCAGCCAACACCGAACAATGAACCTCAGAGATAACTCTACTAGTCCATCTATCAGGGACAAACAGTTTCTCCGTAGGACAACGGTCAGGTCTATCAGCCTGAAACTTCTGCAGCACACGCCGCAAATCAGGGGAGATGGCAGACAAAATTACCCCCTCTTTAAGAATACCCGCCGGCTCCGGGACACCCGGAGAGTTAGGCACAAAACTCCTTGACAGGGCATCAGCCTTCACATTCTTAGATCCCGGAAGGTATGAAACCACAAAATCAAAACGGGAGAAAAAGAGCGACCATCGAGCCTGTCTAGAATTCAACCGTTTGGCAGACTCGGGATAAGTCAAATTCTTGTGATCCGTCAAGACCACCACGCGATGTTTAGCTCCTTCAAGCCAATGTCGCCACTCCTCGAATGCCCACTTCATGGCCAACAACTCTCGATTGCCAACATCATCATTGCGCTCAGCAGGTGAGAATTTTCTAGAAAAGAAGGCACATGGTTTCATCACCGAGCCATCAGAACTTCTTTGCGACAAAACAGCCCCTGCTCCAATCTCTGAAGCATCAACCTCGACCTGAAACGGGAGCGAAACATCTGGCTGGCACAACACTGGGGCAGAAGAAAACGACGCTTCAACTCCTGAAAAGCCTCTACAGCCGCAGAGGAACAATTGACCACATCAGCACCTTTCTTGGTCAAATCAGTCAACGGTTTAGCAATACTAGAAAAATTAGCGATGAAGCGACGGTAAAAATTAGCAAAGCCCAGGAACTTCTGCAGGCTCTTCACAGATGTCGGCTGAGTCCAATCATAAATGGCCTGAACTTTAACAGGGTCCATCTCGATAGTAGAAGGGGAAAAAATTAAACCCAAAAATGAAACCTTCTGAACTCCAAAGAGACACTTTGACCCCTTCACAAACAAGGAATTCGCACGAAGGACCTGGAACACCATTCTGACCTGCTTCACATGAGACTCCCAATCATCCGAAAAGACCAAAATGTCATCCAAATATACAATCATGAATCTATCCAGGTACTCTCGGAAGATGTCATGCATAAAGGACTGAAACACAGATGGAGCATTAGAAAGCCCGAATGGCATAACCAGGTACTCAAAATGGCCCTCGGGCGTATTAAATGCTGTTTTCCATTCATCGCCCTGTTTAATTCGCACAAGATTATACGCCCCTCGAAGATCTATCTTGGTGAACCAACTAGCCCCCTTAATCCGAGCAAACAAATCAGACAGCAGCGGCAAAGGATACTGAAATTTGACTGTGATCTTATTAAGAAGGCGGTAATCAATACAAGGTCTCAAAGAGCCATCCTTCTTGGCCACAAAAAAGAACCCTGCTCCCAATGGTGACGACGACGGGCGAATATGACCCTTCTCCAAGGATTCCTTTATATAACTCCGCATAGCGGCGTGCTCTGGCACAGATAAATTAAACAGATGGCCCTTAGGAAACTTACTACCAGGAATCAAATTAATAGCACAAACGCAAACCCTATGAGGAGGTAAGGCACCGGATTTGGGCTCTTCAAATACATCCCGGTAATCTGATAAAAACTCAGGGACTTCAGAAGGAGTGGAAGGCGAAGTTGACAACAATGGAACATCACCATGTACCCCCTGACAACCCCAGCCGGACACAGACATAGATTTCCAATCCAACACTGGATTATGGACCTGTAACCATGGCAACCCCAAAACGACCACATCATGCAGGTTATGCAACACCAAAAAGCGAATACCCTCCTGATGTGCAGGAGCCATGAACATGGTCAATTGAGTCCAGTACTGAGGCTTATTCTTGGCCAAAGGCGTAGCATCAATTCCTCTCAATGGAATAGGATACTGCAAGGGCTCCAAGAAAAAACCACAGCGCCTGGCAAACTCCAAGTCCATCAAATTCAGTGCAGCGCCTGAATCCACAAATGCCATAACAGAATAGGACGACAGAGAGCAAATCAGAGTAACGGACAAAAGAAATTTAGACTGTATCGTACCAATGGTGGCAGACCTAGCGAACCGCTTAGTGCGCTTAGGACAATCGGAGATAGCATGAGTGGATTCACCACAGTAAAAACACAGCCCATTCCGACGTCTGTGTTCTTGCCGTTCAGCTCTGGTCAAAGTCCTATCACACTGCATAGGCTCAGGCCTATGCTCAGAGAATACCGCCAGATGGTGCACAGCTTTGCGCTCACGCAAGCGCCGATCGATCTGAATGGCCAAGGACATCGACTCATTCAGACCAGCAGGCGTGGGAAATCCCACCATGACATCCTTAAGGGCTTCAGAAAGACCCTTTCTGAAAATTGCCACCAGGGCACACTCATTCCACTGAGTAAGCACAGACCACTTTCTAAACTTCTGACAGTACACCTCCGCTTCATCCTGACCCTGACACAAAGCCAGCAAGATTTTCTCTGCCTGATCCACTGAATTTGGTTCATCATAAAGCAATCCAAGCACCAGAAAAAACGCATTAACATCACGCAATGCAGGATCTCCTGGCGCAAGGGAAAATGCCCATTCTTGAGGGTCACCACGCAATAAAGAAATAATGATTTTTACTTGTTGAACGGGGTCACCAGAGGAACGGGGTTTCAAAGCTAGAAACAGTTTACAATTATTTTTGAAATTCAAGAACTTAGATCTATCCCCAGAAAATAAATCAGGAATAGGAATTCTAGGCTCTAACATAGGATTCTGAACCACAAAATCTTGAATGTTTTGTACCCTTGCAGAGAGATGATCCATACAAGAGGACAGACCTTGAATGTCCATATCTACACCTGTGTCCTGAACCACCCAAAGGTTTAGGGGAAAAGAAAGACAAAACACAGTGCAAAGAAAAAAAATGGTCTCAGAACTTCTCTTATCCCTTTATTGAGATGCATTAATACTTTTGGCCAGCTGTACTGTTATGACCTGGTGGTTAGGAGCACCCGGTACGACCTGATAGTTAAACTCACACAGGACAAGCTCTGGGATGTGGGAGCTCTGCTGACCGCAGGCCCTAATCCTATCACACACACTAGAAATAGCCGTGGAGCGTTCCTGACTCTCCCTAGACGCCTCTTCACAGCCTAAGAACTAGCTAGCCCTAGAGATAGAAAATAAAGCCTACCTTGCCTCAGAGAAATTGCCCAAAGGAAAAGGCAGCCCCCCACATATATTGACTGTGAGTAAAGATGAAAGTCACAAACGCAGAAATGAAACAGGTTTCAGCAAAGGGAGGCCAGACTTACTAAACAGACAGAGGATAGGAAAGGTATCTTTGCGGTCAGCACAAAAACTACAAAAGACCACACAGAGTGTGCAAAAAGACCTCCGCACCGACTAACGGTGTGGAGATGCCACTCTGCATCCCAGAGCTTCCAGCTAGCAAGACAAAATCATGATAACCAGCTGGACAAGGAAACAATGAACAAATAATAACTATCAGGAACTTAGCTTCTGCTGGAGAAGACAGGTCACCAGAAAGATCCAGGAGCGAACTGAACCAATGCAGGAACATTGACAGCTGGCATGGAGTAACGATCTGAGTGGAGTTAAATAGAGTAGCCAACCAAAGGATAAACCACGTCACCTGTGTAAGGAACCTCAGAAGCAGCAGCTCCACTCACAGCCACCAGAGGGAGCCCATGGACAGAACTCGCCGAAGTACCATTCACGACCACAGGAGGGAGTTCGACAACAGAATTCACAACACCTCTCCCTGTTCCACCGCCGTGACGTATTCCGCGTTTCCTGGGTCCACGAAAATCTTGAGCCAGCCCTACCCCCCCACAACTTTAACCAAATGACCCCAAGTTTTCAATGCCTAACTATTATTATAAAGTAAATTAAGATTGACAAGCTTAAGTAATAAGAATTGATGTTTTTGGCATTAAAGTCGGCACTGTAGGTGTTTTCCTGTCCTCTACTCACTGCCGACTTTGATTCCCCATTGACTTTCATTGGGTTTCATGTTTCAGTCGGCCCCCGACTTTTCGCAATAATCGGACGATTTCACCCCACCCGACTTTTGACAAAGTCGGGTTTCGCAAAACCCGACTTGATCCGAAAAAAGTAAAAGTCGCTCAACTTTACTAACAACATTAAAGATCAAATCATGAGAGTGGATATAAGCAGCATTAAACTATCACAACAGTTAAATGCCCCTGCGGGCTCATTTACGTAGGTAAAACAACCCAGGTCATAAAGGATAGACAAGCAAGTCAAAAATACCTCATCAGACGAAACCACATCTGGATCCCCATACCTTACCATTTTAAAAAAGCCAATCGCTCATTAGCACAACTAAAATACCTGATTATTGAACAGCTACCCAGACCATGCAGGGGCGGAGGTCACATCACCCTTCTAAAACAACATGAACCCTATTGAATCCACACAATACTACATACCTTAGCACCTTCAGGTCTTAACCAGGAATATGGCCTACTGATTTGATTATACATCTGTGTATGACTGTTTTTGATGATACATGCATATCGGATTTGTGATGCTTCTCGTTAGCCACAACCTCTCATTTATACCATCGTATCTCCCTAGAATCAATTATGTATTTGGTTCTTTCCATGTCTTCACCATCTGGTAAGTACACTGGCTATCATCATACACTCTTTCCACACTTTTGCTCGTTTTTTTCACACCCAGCTCTATTCCATTTGCTTCTCCTCTCTCACTCCAGTTATTACTATGCCTCTAATGACCAGAGTACCTCCATCAGTAAGAGAGTCCTTGGGTGAGTGAGTGAGAGCAAGACGTTCTACACAAGTTGAAGGCCTTGATGGGCCTCTATGGTTACAGGCTGGGAAGAGCAGGAGATGGGCGGAGGGGCAGCCTGCAAGCATGGACTGAGACATCGGTGTGTGAGCTCTGCTGAGCTACGCAGCTTTGCAGTAACTTCCATTTGAATAATGTGAACTTTATTTAAAATTGATAGAGACATAGTCTATGTTCACACACATTTGCTGAGTTTTTTCTGCAGCCAAAACCCGGCAGTAAAAATGCTGCGTTTAAAGAGCTCGGTTTGCGGCATTTTCCCAGAGCTTTTCATGGTGTTTTTGTCACTTTTTTTTCAGCTTTTTTTGGGTGCAGATTACATGAGCTTTGTCTATAGTATATATTTAATAAAGTTAGTTTTAATCACTGAAAACACATTACAAAACACCTTTCTGGTTTTTGCCTAACTTGTTCACTTTCGCATTGCTTTCTATGGGTGAAAAAAATATCGCAAAAAAAAAAACTCTGAAAGAATTGGCATGGTGCAGATTTTAAAAACGCTGTAGCTTTTTGATTCAGTCTGAAAAAAAAAGTATGTGCATGAGATTTCTGAAATCTCATAGCTTTTACTGGTATTTTAAAAAGCAGCTTTTAATTTGCATAAAAAAGCTGGAAAGAAAAGAACAATGCAAAAATGCAATGTGTGGACATAGCCTAAGAATGTTGCCAATGAGTATCTGAAGGCTTGGTTGGGTTACTTTCCTGAGGCTATTTGGCTATAGGAAGTTTTAAAAACCAAAAAATCTTTTTTCGGATAAAACCTTAACATAAAACTCAACAGTTCACATAATGCAGAGACAGTGCATCAATTTACCAGCAGATGGCAGCAAATGACAGATATGCACTGAGACTGCACTATTCCAGATTTACATAGAGCAAAAGATCAGCCACAAAAAGGATTCGCACAAGGTGTATATAATAACTAGCAAATAAATTGCAAATATTTTATAAAGTGTGTATATATTAAATGTAATCTCTCATGGTCACCTAAATGGAAAAAAAAGTGTGGCCATACATAGATATGATAGCTAATTCACAATAAAAGTATAACCACAAGACTGTTTAAGAAAATATATAAATCTTTATAATTTCATAAATGCCATAAAGGATTAAAAAAGGCACAATGGATATGCCACACCCGCTAGGGTTGTGGGGTACTCGGAACAGGGTCGGACAATTCTTAAAGGGGTGGTCACGGCAGTGGTGACCTGGTCCGTGGCCATGGGCACACATTAAAAGGGATGAGGGAGATGTTTGTAGGGGATTGTTCGTGACGCCACCAGTTGTATTCGGCTATAGAGGGTAGCCGCTGCTTAAAGGGACTTCTGGGGCCGATGGTGATGCAGCTGGGATGGTTCTGCTCCCCACAAGTGGAGCCAGGGCTACTGGAACTGTCTATGAGGGGTTGTGGACGCTGGGGTGCAGGAATGATTGGAGGACACAGGGACTGTAGTTTCTTTACCTTTAATTGTAGGTGCAGGCCGGAGCACAGGTACAGGTGGTATTGGAGATCCGGGCAGCCTAGAAGCAGTTCAGAATCCCCCTAGCCAGTTGGGGTTGGAGGCCTCCCTACTGCTGTTTTTTAGGTTCTTGATGCCTTAAGCTCTCTTCAAGTCCCTCTCTCAGTCTGTCCTTTAAGTGGAACACTACCCGCATGCCGGGCAGCTCGAGCCTTTTCCTGATGTCACTCCCTCGTGGTGACTCCGGGCTCTAGTTTGCTGCTGTGCCTTCAGGCGTTATATGTGACCAGGAGACCTGCAATCTTCTGTTCTCTGGATTCAGTAGCTGGGCATGCAGTTCCCACACAACCATGGACTCCGGTTTCTTGTCTGTTGCGCTCAATGCTGGGGTGAGCTCAGTCGCATCTTCTATCCTCAGCGTCTCCTCACTTGATTCCTCTCCCTTCACTGTCTCACCCTGACTAACCCCGCCTCAAGACCAGAACTTATAGGGAAGTTCCCCTGAAACCGGGTTTAGAGCTCCCCCTTCTAGTCTTGAGTCAGGAAAGGTGTTGTATGCCAGTTTTACCTGCTAAGGGGATCCCTTCTTGCTCCCAGGCATGACATCACCCCCTGTGAGGGAGGCATTGCCACTGTGCCACAGATACACACAAGGTGCGACACAAAACAGCAGGAGGAGATGGGATATGTAAGCTAGCAGTCACATGATGTGTACAAATTCATAATGAAGATCATAATAAAATAGACAAAGGACTAAATATAATAATATATAGCTAATAATATTACTGCCAAGATGAACAAACGATATTGTACTTGGGGGTATATAAAGTGTATAAGTCCGGTCCCAAGAATGCATTGTGGTCTCGCAAGATGATGACGTAGCGGTCTCGCGAGACCGCTACGTCATCATCTCGCAAGACTGCAATGCATGGGCCGGAGCGTCGCGAGGAGCAGCGGGAAAGGCGCCGGAAGGTGAGAATATGATTTTTTTATTTTTTTTATTATTTTTAACATTAGATCTTTTTACTCTTGATGCTGCATAGGCAGCATCAATAATAAAAAGTTGGTCACGCGGTTAATAGCAGCATTAAAGGACTACGTTACACCTCGGCATAACGCGGTGTAATGCAGCCATTAACCCTGTGTGAGCGCTGACTTGAGGGGGCACTGACAGAGTAGGAAGGGGCGAATTCGCAGCCGGACTGTGCCCGTCGCTGAAACAGCGACACGGGATTTCCGTGACAGACAGACAAACAGACAGACAGACAGAAGTGCCCCTTAGACGATTATATATATATATATATATATAGATTAAAGACGCAAGGCAGCACATAACACCACTCCCACACTAAGGCTGTGTGCACACGTTGCGTTTTTTTCACATTTTTTTCACGATTTTTCCCGATAAAAACGCTATAAAACCGCAAAAAAACGCATACAATAAGCATCCCATCATTTAGAATGAATTCCGCATGTTTTTTGCACATGATGCTTTTTTTTCTGCGAAACAAACGCATCGCGGTAAAAACCGCAGCATGTTCATTAATTTTGCGTTTTTTTTTGCGGATTTCCCACTACAAAATGCATTGGGAAATGTCCGGAAAAAAACGCGGCAAAACCGCATGCAGATTTCTTGCGGATTTCTTGCAGAAAATGTCCGGTTTTTCTCAGGAATTTTCTGCGAGAAATCCTGAACGTGTGCACATAGCCTTACAGTAAGCGTCACACGGCATGTCATCCAAGAGCCGGAACGGGTGATGTGAGCGGACCTCAGATCACATGATCTGGTCCAGGCAGGGAAAGAGAAGTGGCGTGATACACAACAAGCAGGCAGGAGAGGCGCATGCACACAGTCTAATGGCAAGATAGTATAATGGAAAACAATACATGCTACGGAGCAAATAAAAGAATGAAATGGCAGGAGAGTGGAGCAGCCTAGATGCGAATCAACATAACAAATGAAGCTGATACAGATGGATAGCCAAATATTCATGATAATAATGATCCAAAGACATACTGATAGGGAATTTAGATTGTGAGCCCCGTCGGGGACAGCGATGATGATGTATGCTAAACGGTAATGCGCTGCGGAATATGTTGGCGTTATATAAATGAAAGATTATTATTATTATTATCATGACAGTAAAATAAATATGGGAGATGGATTAGATAATTACAATGCAAAAGTAGATAAATACAAGAAAAGAAAAATACACAATAAAAATATATCAGAGAATACCTGAAAAAAAAAAAAGGAATATGTAAGGTGATATGCAGATAAAAACACTTAAAATAGTATATAGTGGAAAAAAATGCAAGAGCTCAATAGGATATTATCCACATGAGAGGGTTGATATATAGAAGTAGAATCGCTCACATTGTGTGAGACACAACACTTATAGAGCTTAAGAACCAGATGCAGCAGCTTCCATAGACAGGAGAATAAAGCAACAGGATAGCAAGTGTTTCTGCGCTCTCCAGAATAAGTCACACGTATGTTTAGGGTATGTGCACACGATGCGGAAAACGCTGCAGATCCACAGCAGTTTCCCATGAGTTTAGGCAGCGCCCCAGGTTCCTGGTCGTTGCAATAATATCATTCTCCTCTAGGGGGAGTGATGTTACGTTTGGAGGCAATAAAGGAGATCTCTTTACAAGGTAACACAAACATACAACACATTTCATACTCCAGTCCACCAGGGGGAGCTATGCTCCTATTTATTAGGGCACTCTTCACACTTAGGTAAGACTGGTGGCCTGGAGAGGAAGTTAGGCAGTTGCTGGCTAAGTTTTGCTCAGGTAGTTGGTCCCTGACAGGGGTGGGAACCTGTCAGAGGCCTAGACAGAAGGTCACGGAGCTGCGCCTGCCCCACGTGCCGCAGTTCCTAAGAAAGGACACGAACAGAGAACTGTATTGTAGAGAGTGAGAAGAACTCATAGCAAAAGGAGAGGATACCAGAAGGAGTTCTTCCCTGCACAGGCTGCCGCCTTCTGAGGCGAAGGATCCCCGTAGCCGGAATTCCAAGGGAGCAACAGTCCTTTATGCTTTGCTCCAGAGACCGGCAAGACAGCTAATTTCACGTTACTGATTTGCCCATACACCCAGGAGGTATGGTGGCACCCACGAGAGGCCGGGGCATGATAGAGTCCCTGTAAAAAGCCTCACGCCACCAGTCATACATGTTGTCCTATCCATCTGGGGGACAGAGAGCGAGACATAACATCAATAACATCTACAACATCTGTGAGGACCTTATGAGAGGCTCAGCAGGGAGGTACTACAACACCAAGGTGCTAGAGGAAGGCTACTGATTTCCACCTGGATAAGGGGACTCTGGATTTGCCTCCAAACCGGCTGGACTCTGATAGCCCTGTGATCTGTGCTCTGGACTGTGGATGCTGAAGCCTTCAGTAAAAGGTAAAGAGACTGCAACCTTGTGTCCTCGTTATTAACTGCGCCTCACACCATTCACCATCTATACACCGGGAAGCCCTGGGGATACACTTCACCAGTGGGAAGGTATACCATCTAGCTGCCATAACATCACCCCAGCGGACCCCTAAGCAGCGTCGGTCACTCTGACCGAATACCACAGGTGGCGTCATGAACATATCTCTTTAAAGACCTTTCCCTTTAATACGGATGTCCCATGGGCCACGAACTGGGTCAGCCACCGTGACATCCCCCTTGAGAACTGAAGGACCTGGTACCGAGTACCCCACTGCCCGTGGTGCCGCGCCATTTACATTACAATGTAAACCAATGGGAAACAAAACAATGTGAACATGCAGCGGAAAAAAAGAGGAAACGCAGTGGTTTATATTACGGAGTATGTCACTTCTTTCTGCGGATTCTGCAGCGGTGTTACAGCTGTTCCTATGGAAAACTGCAGTTATACAACCGCAGAAAAACCGCGGTAAATCTGTGATATATCTCCAGCAAAAACGCCGCGTTTTTGCCCTGCAGATTTATCAAATCCACTGCAGAAAAATCCGCAGTGGACCAGAATACGTGTGCACATAGCCTTAATGTCAACCTACAGTTCAATTTATGTATAAGTGTAACTTAATCAGGAGAGGAAAGATACACTTCCTATCCTGCTATTTCATTAATAGTATAATGTAGTAAAAACAAATGTATTAGTGTGCCACATAATGTGAAAATATATGTGTGATAAATGTGTTAATTAAATAAAAAATGAATACGTTTTTTACACAAGATAATAATTTTGGGGAGTGAAAAAACTTGAAAAGTAAGAAAACATGTTAAAGTGCAAAGATAATATATTCATAAAACGATGAGTGCGTATGAAATATATAAACCAAGGAATAAAGTAGAAGGAGGAGGGAACTGAATACCAGAGTAGAATGAAAGTGAATAAAATATGATATATACAAAGGCAATTAAAAAAAAGACGATAAAACCAAAATAATAATAATAACATAGAGTAGTGTAGAGTTAATAATAATAATAATCTTTATTTTATATAGTTAAACACACTAAATGTTCGCCCACAGAGGGTAGCACATGGAGGAGATATCATGGCATTTCTGGATCATCAGGAGGCTCAATTTAGAAGTTATGAGACAGAGGACATCAGATGGTAATATATCCATTGCGAGATATACGTATATATATCTCACAATGGGCATACGCATCGTGGCATGAGACACAGAGACTGACATCACAGAACCACAAAATGATAAGTTTTATCTAATTTTTTATGGTGTGCTCTAAATGCCTTTGTAGAATAGTACCAATGTTGTCTAGACTAGATTATTTTCTATGTTATCTAATATCTAGAGACATCCAGGATAAGTGAGGGCGAGCCACATCCCATATTATTAGGATGCCAAGCTCTGCTGCTAATCAGGAACAGCCTAGCGGACATTCTAGAGATAAGTAGGCCCATTTTGTGTTGTATAACCTCGGAAGGCATTACTGATCTGATATAACACAAAGATTACTCATATCGATCTGTTTGGGATAAGATATCAACCGTTATATGGTAAATCTGTTAGATTCACATTTATAGAATATCCATGTAATCATAAAACTGTTGAGATCAGAATTCTTTTTGTATTTCTTTAAGAGAATACTGCTACAATTAGTTCAGGTTCTTTTAGACATAAACTCTGCTATTCACTGTGAAAATGGGTCTATCAGGTGCATTTTATTCATTTATTAAATAAATTCATATTTTTAACCCCTTTCCGACGTATTAATACGCCCACGCCGGAATCCTTCCCTTTGATGTGAGCTACGGTGCTGAGCCTACATCTTTCCCGGCACATGTTAGCTGTTTTAAACAGCTAACATGTGCTTTTAACAGCCGTGGGTGGAATCGCAATCCACCTGCGGCTGTTAACTTGTTAAATGCCACTGTCAATTTCTGACAGCGCCACTTAACTCATGCTTACAGGAAGCGCGTCGGTAATCCCGCCCATCCGCGACCCCTTTACATGATCGCGGGTCACTGATGTGTCAGCATGACAACCAGAGGTCTCCAGCAGATCTCTATGGTTGTCATAGCTAGATTACTATTAGCGCCAGCCACCGACTCAAAGCATGTGAGCATTTCTGCTACATGCAGGCGATCTGATTATCGCCTGTGTGTAGCAGAGGCAATCAGACAACTGCAGCTTCTAGTCTCCCATCCAGACTATTGGAGCATGCAAAAAGATTAAAAAAATAGTGTTTGAAAATATTTAAAAAAGAAAAAAAACAAAAGTTCAAATCACCCCCTTACGTCCCATTCAAAACAAAACAGTACAAAAAAATTCAAACATACACATATTATACACATGTTTTTTGTTACCAAAGTTTGGATTTTTTTTTCACCACGTAAATAAAAAAGAACCTAGACATGTTGGGTGTCTAAGAACTCGCAATGACCTGGAGAATCATAATCGCAGTCAGTTTTGTGGAATTGCACTTTTTTTGCAATTTCACTGCACTTGGAATTTTTTTCCCTTTTTCCAGTACACAAAATTTTAAAACCAATAGTGTTGTTCAAAAGTACAACTTGTCCAGCACTAACACTACTGTTTCTACGGCTGCTGTAGCAGGTGGGTGTTAAGCTTATAGATTACTGAGACTTTTCTACTCTTTCTATACACCTGTGTTTTACTGCAATGGGCTAGTAGGTACAGTTGTGCTCAAAAGTTTACATACCCCAGCAGAATTTTTGCTTTCTTGGCCTTTTTTCAGAGAATATGAATGATAACACCAAAACTTTTTCTCCACTCATGGTTAGTGGTTGGTGTAACAGAGTCACCCCCAGCCTGTACACATGAACCATAATGTAATCAGGCCTACATTAAAGGAAACCTGTCACCCCCAAAATTGAAGGTGAGCTAAGTCCACCGTCATCAGGGGCTTATCGACAGCATTCTGCAATGCTGTAGATAAACCCCTGATGTATCCTGAAAGATGAGAAAAAGAGGCTAGACTATATTCACCCAGGCACGGTCCCGATTCTGTTCTGGTCCAATGGGTGTCGCGGTCCAGTCCGGGGCCTCCCATCTTCTTACGATGACGTCCTCTTCTTGTCTTCAGGCTGCGGCTCCGGCGCAGGCGTACTTTGTCTGAACTGTTGAGGGCAGAGCAAAGTACTGCAGTGCCCAGATCAGAGAGGCCCAGCGCCTGCGCACTGCAGTACTTTGCTCTGCCCTCGACAGTACAGACAAAGTACGCCTGTGCCGGAGCTGCAACCTAAAGACAAGAAGAGGATGTCATAGTAAGAAGATGGGAGGCCCCGGACAAGACTGCAATGACCATCAGACTGGACCGCAATGGGACCGCCCCTGGGTGAGTATAATCTAACCTCTTTTTCTCATCTTTCAGGTTACATCAGGGGGTTATCTGCAGCATTACAGAATGCTGTAGATAAGCCCCTGATGCCTGTGGGCTTAGCTCACCTTCGATTTTGGGGGTGACAGGTTCCCTTTAACATTCCTTGTCCTGTATCTGGTGGGGTAATTTGTGTCTTTGTTCCTCTCTTCTGGGGGGCATCTCGCATACACAAACCTTTAGACAGACTGCAGTCAGGGTTTCTGGAACATTCTTAATCCTTGCAGCTATGTTTAAAGAGGTGGGTGTTAGTACCTCTGCCTAACAAGGGGGCTGATCCCAAAAGTGGTAGGACAATAACCGACATGTTCAGCTAGTTGATGCTGTATCTTGGGAAGGACGAGGATCTGCAGCTGCGGACAAGTCCTGTATCATGGTTGGAGATGGAAGATCATTCGACACGTGGGATGGTGATATCTTACAACCCAGCTGGATTTGAGGACCGAATCTAGAGTTTGTTGTTACATATTCCTTGGCATCGGATTACCGGGTGGTGCCCCCTGATTTGTCCCTTTATGTGTGGCCACCTTGAATGCATATTCTAAGGAACTATATCTACATTTGATGTTATATTTGCCCAGTCTCAAAAAAAGTTGTTGGATTGTTTCTCAGCTTGCTGTCCTTGCCTGCTGTCACACACCGCGTCACAGTTGGATGAAGCCATTTATTGTCAAACTACTGTGTTTTCTCTTTTTACATCATAATGACAACCCAAAACATCCAAATGACCCTGATCAAAAGTTCAAATACCCCATTTCATAATTCCATGTATTGCCCCCTCTAACATCATTCACAGCTTGAAGTCTTTTGTGGTAGTTGTGGATGAGGTTCTTTATTTTATCAGATGGTAAAGCTGCCCACTCTTCTTGGCAAAACGCCTCTAGTTCCTGTAAATTCCTGGGCTGTCTAGCATGAACTGCGCGCTTGAAATCTCCCCAGAGTGACTTAATGATATTGAGGCCAGGAGACTGAGTTGGTCATTCCAGAACCTTCACTTTGTTCTGCTGTAGCCAATGACACGGCAACTTGGTCTTGTGTTTTGGATCGTTGTCATGTTGAAACGTTCAAGTATGTCCCATGTGCAGCTTCCTTCAACTTTGATCAAGTTCCTGTGCCTTTGTAGTTCACACATCCCCAAAACATCAGCGATTCACCTCCTTGCTTTACGTCGGGGTCACACTTGCGAATGCAATGCAAGAAGCTCGCACGAGTCTTTCGCATCAAAACTCGGCAGCAGCTGCCGGCTCTCGGGAATGCAGCGTTCAGCTGCATAGAAATACATGCAGCCGCACACTCTGGTCCTGAGTGCTAGCGGCAGTGCCAGGTATTGATGGAAGAGACTCATACGAGTTTTTCCAATTGCACTCGCAAGTGTGACCCCAGCCTTACAGTAGGAATGGTGTTCCTTTCATCATAGGCCTTGTTGACCTCTCTCCAAATGTAACATTTATGGTTGTGGCAAAAAAGTACAATTTTGGCTTGTCTCTGTGCTGTTTTGCATACTGTAGGCGAGATACTTTGTGGCATTTGCTCAGTAATGGCTTTCTTCTGGCGACTCAACCATGCAGCTCATTCTTCTTCAAGTGCCTCCTTATTGTGCATCTTGAAATAGCCACACCGCTAGTTTTCAGAGAGTCCAGTATTTTAGCTGATTTTATT
This sequence comes from Ranitomeya imitator, assembly GCF_032444005.1. Classification (NCBI taxonomy): domain Eukaryota; kingdom Metazoa; phylum Chordata; class Amphibia; order Anura; family Dendrobatidae; genus Ranitomeya; species Ranitomeya imitator. The sequence goes on along the minus strand of NC_091287.1, from coordinate 460,426,502 downwards.
TGTGGGTTTTTCTTTGCATCCTGAACAATTTTTCTGGCAGTTGTGGACAAAATTTTCGTTGGTCTACCTGACCGTGGTTTTGTTTTTACAGAGTCCCTGATTTTCCATTTCTTAATCACAGTTTGAATGCTGCTGACTGGCATTATCATTTCCTTGGATATCTTTTTGCATCCCTTTCCTGTTTTATACAGTTCAACTACCTTTTCCTGTAGTTCCGTTGACAATTCATTTACTTTTCCCATGACGCACAATCCAGAAACGTCAGTGGCTAGATGAAAGATGCAAGAGTCTGTCTGGATCCCAGAAGCTCACTCAGCTTTTATGCACACACACCCAGACTACAAGCAAACAGGTCACAGGTGAGGATATTACCTTTAGTAGTAATTCAAAACCATTGTGTCAACTTCTGTGCATGTTATCAGGACAAAATCACTAGGGTATGTGAACATTTGATCAGGGTCATTTGGAAGTTTTGGGTTGTCATTATGATTTAAATTAAAAGAAAGAGAAAACACGGTAGTTTAACAATAAATGGCTTCACCCAAAAACTAAGCATGAGTGGAGAAAAAGTTTTGGTGTTATCATTCAAATTCTCTGAAAAAAGGCCCAGAAAGCAAATTCTGCAGGGGTATGTAAAGTTTTGAGCACAACTGTAATTAGCTTTCTGCTTTGAGCCATTGGAGGGTCTCACTTCTATATAAACCACAGCAGACAGTCTCTAGATACTAGTTATTAGTTAGTTTTCAGATAGAGCTGGTTTCAAACACCCTGCTCCTGTATGATTTTGTATATCCTGTTGTCTGACCTTGACTTGTATTTTGACTACATGTTTGCCTCCTGATTTTGTTCCTAAAGTGGCTTTTTGGAATATACCCAGCATGATGACCCCTCTTGCTGTGATTCACTCCTCAGGACTGCAGCACTTCCGTGGAAACGGAAGTCAGTGGACCCCATTATAGGTTCAAATCTCTTTACAGAGGTTAAAAGGGTGAAATCCAACCATAAAATCTCAATACATGAAATAGCGAATCAACAATATATTTTATTTGAATCAGATTATAATCAATAGGATAGAAAAACAATGCCTAAAAAACAAATAGTAAAAACAAATGGCAAACACCCAGACAGGTATAGATCAGTATCCAGAGGAAGAGAGTTATGTCAAATTCAATAAAAGACAGGTAGTATATCATATATACAAATTGGCATAGTATAAATAGCATCCCCATTTATCCATTATTCATATCAAATCTTTGCAAATGAATACTGTAACTAGATTAGTAAGTAGGTAAAGTGCTAGTGCAATAAGGATTCAGTTATAGCACATATCAGTTGTTGCCTAGTAAATCAGGCTATAATTGATAAACTGTAATGCCAATATAGGAAAATGGACCTAAACAAGAAGATCATAGATCCTACGGCATGTAGGTCCTATATGAGTGAGCATTTACCACTTATAGTGTGTTTCTTCGCAGGAGCTAAATTTCCTAGAACAATAATTTGAAGACTTACACTGTCAGGCTTCCTCTTCCTAGTGGTGTTCACCCCGACACGCGTTTTGGCTTTCCGCCTTAGTCAGATTCAGGATTTCCTGCCAATCACAGTAATGCAGTAACCATGTTAGGTACCGTCATTACTGTGATTGGTCAGTCGCAGAGCGTCATCGGGTCTATATAGGACCCGGTGATGCCATGTTCAGCGCATTGTACCTGGATATAGTGTAGGGAGAGTTTCTGCTGCAGAAAGGACAGTGTGTTATATAGTGTTACAGTACCTGCTGTTGCAACATTAAACCAATAGTCCTTTTCAGGGCTAATTCAAATACATTCTATTTTATAATACCGCTCTTATCTGCAAGTAGTGTAGGGTTAGCTGGCAGAATAGGGATAGTGTATTAGAGGCATTTAGTCGAGATTCATTGCATTACAGTTCTTTGTACTGCTACGTACAACAAAAAAAAGTAATTTCTGGGGCAATTTAAATAGATTCTATTTTCTAATAATAAAACTGTTATCTGCAATTTTTGTAGTATTAGCTGCTAGAGTAGGGATGACTTATTAGAGGCATCTAGTCAGGGATGGATTATTGTCTTACAGTCCTCAGTGCTGCCACATACAACCAAAGGTCCTTTCAGGGTCAATTTAAATAGATTCTATTCTCCATTCTTCAAACTTTTATAGATAACAACTACAGGAATGCCTGGCTGTCACAAATAAGAATATGATGAAGAAGAAGAATATGAAGAAGATGAAGAAGTTGATTATGAAGAAGAAGAATAGTTGAATAAAAAGAATATGAAGACTGTAAAAAAACTAATAATAATACGAAGAAGGTGAAGCAGATGAATAAGGTGAAGGAGAAGTTGATGGAAAAGATGCTGCTGCTGAGGATGATGAAGAAGAAAGTGTGGGAGAAGTTAAAAAGAAGGTGAACAGCATGAAAGTAGAGAAACATAAATATTTGACTAAATATAAAAAATCGTAACATAGTCAATATCTTTGTAACTCCAAACGTCTTAAAAAAAAAAAATTAATTTCTGCTATTCCATTTGATTGGGCTAAACCTCTATGCCTTTAATGTCTCCTCCACCTCCCCCAATACATTCTATGTTATTCTTAGTTGTTTTCCTTCATGTAGAATTAACATACAAGGAAAGAAAGGCTTTATTTTAATTCCGATATTTTGGTCCCATTGACTTGCATTGGTATCGGGTATCGGTATCGGCGATATCCGATATTTTTTTCGAATATCGGCCGATACAATTTGATACCGATATTTATGGATATCAGAAGGTATCCCTCAACACTAATTGTAAGTACACCGTGCTATATAATATGATGATTGCAATATACTAAGAGGATAAAAATTTTGATGGGAGGAGTGCTTCTTTAAATGTGCATCATAATTAAAAACATTACTTAGTGTATGGACAGGGTAAAATAAAAATAAGGAAATCTTTCACATTTACCTGCTGTCACCTCTGTGGATACAGCATAGGCTATGTAAGTAATGATGTCCTCATTCTGCTGTCACATTACTACTGAGGCCTGCAATTGTCGGTCAGGTGACTAGACCACCATGTCTAGATGGTTTTCTGATGATGTACCTTTCTAGCCACCTAATTTTGGCAGCCAATCACTGGCTTTAGAGATCCAGTGACAGAGAAACGGTGACCTCAATGCTATTGGCTCTCTGGTAGGGGTAGGTCACTCGTGACTTGTGCTACATTCACAGAGGTGGCAACAGGTGAATGTGTTACATTTTTTTTTTAATTATTATTATTAATTATTTGTATAGCACCATTAATTCCATGGTGCTGTACATGAGAAAGGGGTTACATACAGAGTTATAGATATTGTTTACAGTAAACACATTTACAGTGAAGACCGTTATTTTCATTCAATCAAGGCCCCCTGTATAATTTTTAGTTTGGCCAAACAAGCGCTCTAAGGTTTGTTGCATCATTGTATTTACCATCATTATAAGTGGCACATTGTATGTAGGGGACCTATTATACATTTTGCATTGGGACCCCATAGCGATAAGTTACGTATCTGATTGTGGCTATTTGCTAACATCATTTTGACTCGCTACATATTACAGTCTGTACTGGAAACATCTGGTAAGAGCATCGTCTTATACAATCAGTAGACTGGAAGCGCTCCTCATTCTGATTATAAATGTAACAAGCCCAAAACATATTCCTAAACTACTTACTCTCAAAACTGATGTCGAACTATTGCACTTCTCTGAACACCATGTAATTGTGAAGGCTCAGCTGCAATATTCAGTAGACTGTTTGACTTATCCTTCATTGGAAAACTAATGTAGGAGATGATAAATGACTACATTGCGAATGCAAGGTACAAGACAGGAAAATGGTGGAAGGCACAAAGTACATTACGCTGTAGTTGTTAATGCAAATCATTGGTGACATTGCGTAGGCACAGTTTCCAAGACCCATAAACAGAACATTTTGTGCAGTTACTGGTTTATTCTGTTAGGAAGCAATAATATAAATCATTATGATATGTTTGCTAAACTTGTATAAATTCACATTTTTAAAATCCATTTTTCATATTAATCTTTAAAATCTCAGTTGGGCATTTACTCAACAAGGATGCTAACTACCATGATCGAAAATATTTTTTTTAGCAGAAGAAACTCTAAGGAAACTAATAAAGTATAGCAAAACTGCACATACATATAGCATGTGTCCATGCTAGAATTTAGCTTTTTCTTATGTGGTTTGTTCCTGCATTCCATGCCAATTCATTTCCTAATATACCTTATTAGCACCCAGAGCTTCATATATCTATTCTAATTCCCCTACACAGACATTAAGTTTTTCTAGCTGCAAATGCCAATAAGTATCTGACAGATATGTCCTTTGTTACATTTTGTCGTTGCTCAATAAACTTCAAGATGAACGGATTTAAAATAAAATGTAATTTTGCACTATCCTTTTGGGAGTTATTTAAGCTATATGTCTTTATATATGGCCACCTGGTGGAGGACACATATGTATATGCTGTCATGTACATTCTGCCTCAGTGACTTCTAATTTTGAGCTGTACATAGTAAACTGCTGAGCTTCATCTACTGATGATTGCAGACACAAAAGATTTATCGTAAAACTTATTCAGGAGATATGGCAGCATGTATTAGAAAAAAAACAGCGCTCCAATTAGTACAATATAAAGATATATTAGACTTAATATTATATTAATAGGTATACGTCCACATTAAATCAGAAAGCAGTCTCATTTCTGGTTTATTTATGGTGAAATATTCAACCAAACTTGTCATAATTCATAGAATCTGGGAAATTGTATGCTTTTAGTTGTGAGTTCTGGAAGCCTTAGTGGGGTGTGGTGCTCTCCAGTTGGTTGGAGCATGAAGCTAATAACTTCAGCTGGAAGCACACACCCACACTGCCAGACTGACAGCACTACAGGTCATAGATACTCTAACCTTAGTGGTTGGACAAAGCCCGGCTGCGGGCTACTAATTTTAGGCTGGGGTGGCCAATATCCATGGCCCCTTACAAGTCTGAGAATACCAGCCCCCAGCTGTTTGCTTTAGCTTGGCTGGTTGTCAAAATTGTGGAGACCCCAAGTGTTTTTTAAAATTATTTATTTAAATCATTTTAACCACTTTGCGACATTGAACGTAAAGGTGTATCCAAGTTCACCTACCTTCCTTTGATGCAGGCTGTGGCAATGATCCTGAAATTTTTCCGACACATTTCAGCTGATTTCATAGCATAGCAGATGAGGCCTGCTGTGTGTAGCATAAGTGATCATATGATCGCAGCTTCTAGTCTCCCATGCAGACTGCTAAAGGCAGTGAAAAGTTAAAAAAAAAGTTTTAAAAAATATTTTAAAAAATGTAAAAGTTTAAATCATCCCCAATAAAAAAAAACACATATTTGGCATTGCCGCATTTAGAATTTCCAGATCTATAAATCTATAAAAAGAATTAATCCAATTGGTAAAAGTCATAACGAGAAAAAGAATCAAAACGCCAGAATTGCGTTTTCTGGGTCACCGCAACATTGCATTAAAATGTAATAACGGGCTATCAAAAGATCATATCTACATCAAAATGACATTATTAAAGACATCACCTTTGTGCTAAAAAAATAAGCCATCACGAAAAAAGGAGACGCTACGGGTCTCGGAAATTTGCAACTTTTTTTTTTTCACAAACTTTGAATTTTTTTTCACCACTTAAATAAAAAAGAAACTATATGTTAGGAGTCGAGTTTCCTCTGCTGCACAGGGGGAATCTCGATCCGTGTCTGCTGCGGTCTCCCATTCTGCATCGGCCACAGTGGAGCCTGCTCAGCGGAGACGTCGGTCCCAGCGTCTCACTGAGACTGATACTGTGCAAAGGGTTACTGCTGCCTCTCCAGGCTCTGCTATTGTACCCTGCACTGATCTGTGGCGAGCAGGCTTTTCTGGGACTAAGTCCTGCTTTGCACACACTGAGCATGCCCAGGGCAAGATCTCTCAGTGGAGATCTAGGGTCATATGCTCAGGTACTGCAGCAACTTCCATTGGTCCTTCTCGGAAGGTCCAGTAGGTGCTAGGACTAAGTCCTGCTTTGCACACACTGAGCATGCCCAGGGCAAGATCTCTCAGTGGAGATCTAGGGTCACATGCTCAAGTACTTCAGCATTTCCATTGGTCCTTCTTTGAAGCTCCTGAACGTGCTGCAAATATTTAAGGCTTGCATGGCCGCACGGCCATGTGCTAGTATCAATTTATGTATGAGCTCAGCGCCAGTGTGGTCATGTTTGTATGCAGTCAGGGACCCGGCTGAAATAAGCCCTTAGAATGCCGGCACCTCCAGCGAGGAGTTTTGTTTTGTGTGTATTCAGGGACCCGGCTGAAATAACCCCCTAGAATGCTGGCATCTCTGACGAGGAGTTTTATGTTTGCATTTGACTGCATGACCACCGTCTGCTCTATTGAGTAGCTGTGTGCCTCTGTGAGCCAAACCGGGCACAGCGTTATCTTTGCTAACAGACTCTGTGAGGTAACAGAGTCTGTTTATACCACTATATAGTGCCGCCATACCTAGCTGCAGGTGCTTTCCTGCACGGTGGATCCCCGGTTGCGAACACACCAACTGCCTCTAATAAATATACAGTACAGACCAAAAGTTTGGACACACCTTCTCATTTAAAGATTTTTCTGTATTTTCATGACTATGAAAATTGTACATTCACACTGAAGGCATCAAAACTATGAATTAACACATGTGGATTATATACTTAACAAAAAAGTGTGAAACAACTGAAAATATGTCTTATTTTCTAGGTTCTTCAAAGTAGCCTCAGTCAAGCTTTGATGACGGCTTTGCACTTTCTTGACATTCTCTTGATGAGCTTCAAGAGGCAGTCACTGGAAATGGTATTCCAACAATCTTGAAGGAGTTCCCAGAGATGCTTAGCACTTGTTGGCCCTTTTGCCTTCACTCTGCGGTCCAACTCACCCCAAACCATCTTGATTGTGTTCAGGTCTGGTGACTGTGGAGGCCAGGTTACCTGGTGTAGCACCCCATCACTCTCCTTCTTGGTCAAATAGCCCTTACACAGCCTGGAGGTGTGTTTGGGGTCATTGTCCTGTTGAAAAATAAAATGATGGTCCAACTAAATGTAAACCGGATGGAATAGCATGCCGCTGCAAGTTGCTGTGGTAGCCATGCTGGTTCAGTATGCCCTCAATTTGGAATAAATCCCCAACAATGTCACCAGTAAAGCACCCCCACACACTCACACCTCCTTCTTCATGCTTCAAGGTCTGAACCAGGCATGTAGAGTTCATCCGTTCACCTTTTCTGCGTCGCACAAAGACACGGTGGTTGGATCCAAATATCTCAAATTTGGACTCATCAGACCAAAGCACAGTTTTCCACTGGTCGAATGTCCATTCCTTGTGTTCTTTAGCCCAAACAAGTCTCTTCTGCTTGTTGCCTGTCCTTAGCAGTGGTTTCATAGCAGCTATTTGACCATGAGGGACTGCTGCACAAAGTCTCCTCTGAACAGTTGTTGTAGAGATGTGTCTGCTGCTAGAACTCTGTGTGACATTGACCTGGTCTCTAATCTGAGCTGCTGTTAACCTGCAATTTCTGAGGCTGGTGACTCGGATAAACTTATCCACAGAAGCAGAGATGACTCTTGGTCTTCCTTTCCTGGGGCGGTCCTCATGTGAGCCAGTTTCTTAGTAGCGCTTCATGGTTTTTTCAACTGCACTTGGGGACACTTTCAAGGTTTTTCCAATTTTTCGGACTGACTGACCTTGATTTCTTAAAGTATTGATGGCCACTCATTTTTCTTTACTTAGAATTTGTATTATTGCAAGAAAAATACAGCTAATAGTCTATTCAGTAGGACTATCAGCTGTGTATCCACCAGACTTCTGCTCAACACAACTGATGGTCCCAACCCCATTTATAGAGCAAGAAATCCCACTTATTAAACCTGACAGGGCACACCTGTGAAGTGAAAACCATTACCGGTGACTACCTCTTGAAGCCCATCAAGAGAATGATAACTGCTTTATACACTCTTGGCAAAGCAAAAAGTGGCTACTTTGAAGAACCTAGAATATAAGACATAATTTCAGTTGTTTCACAATTTTTTGTTAAGTATATAATTCCACATGTGTTAATCCATAGTTTTGATGCCTTCAGTGTGAATTTACAATTTTCACAGTCATGAAAATGCAGAAAAATCTTTAAATGAGAAGGTGTGTTCAAACTTTTGGTCTGTACTGTATATTCGGTGCGTTCTGCCAACCCTAACACTATACATGTTTGGTATCTATGAACTGGTAATAACCTGGAGAATCATATTGGCAGGTCAGTTTTAGCATTTAGTGAACATGCTATGAAAAAAAACAATTGTGGAATTGCAATTGTTTGCAATTTTACCATACTTTTATTTATTTTCCCATTTTCCAGTGAGCTATATGGTACGACCAATGATGTAAAAAAAAACAAAGTACAACTCGTCCCACAAAAAACAAGCCCTCACATGGCCATATTGATTGGAAAGTAAAAAAGTTATGGCTCTGGGAAGAAGGGAAGCAAAAAAAGAATAAAGGGCAAAAATGGAAAAACCCAAGGTGGTGAAAGGGTTAAAATTTCTTTAGTGCCAACATAAGATTAGAGATAGTCAAAAGTGGTCAATCAAAAACATCTTCCAAGAGTTCATTCTACTTTATTCTTTCTGACCCTCTAATTTTTAGGCCAATATGTGATTGTTTTGTCTCATTTCTGATTGTAAAATTTTATAAAACGTAATAAAAATTACAGTTATTGAAAAAAAATGGTCAATCAAAATGAATAATTTTGGATTTGTTTTATTGAATATAACATATTACAATTTATATAAGCATGACAATAGACTCAGATAGTATTTTTTATATCCTGTTTATTTCGATGCATGAAATCACAATTGCCAGAACTGAAATGTGATTTCACTATAATGGTGGATTATATTCTTATGCAGTCTGTCGTCTACATATGACATAGAAAGAATAAGTACAGTAGGTTTATATGGCCTTCATGTATTTACCTGAAGCATAGCACAATACATGTAGGAAAAAAAATCATTTAAAAAAAATACAATTTCTAATTTAAAACGTTACAGAATCAAATATACAGTTATTTTATGTTTAGCGTGTATGTCCGGTTACAAATAACTTTAAGAATGTTATGGTGCTTACTGAGAAAGTCTCATTGCAATACACAGCATTAGAGGTCCATGCCTCCATTCCTATTGAGCAGCACCAGAAACGACTGTCTCTGCAAATATCCTTCTCCAAGTAAATGCCACAACAGTTTAAGCTGGCAGTAACTGAAAGTGCAATTTAATATACATCCTACTATATGTATTACAAAGCCTAAGTGAAACATACTTAATTCTAATAAATATCTGCAACATTTTATATAATACAACACATGGTTATCACATAAATACATTTTGCAGCATTACAATTTTAATTAGGTTTATATCTTTGAGTCTCTAAATGTTAAGACTTTATTTCATACATCTTTCTACAGCAGCTCGGAGAGAGTCTAGAGTCTTCTAGTCTTGTGCTACCACTCAATGATAAAGGAGCAAAGTTATCAAAACTGAGTCTAATAATATTTTTTTAATTGCCTTTATTAATCACATATTATCTTTCTTTTTACCTGAGCCATTAAAATCTACAGTATCTATAATTTAACATTTTATTAAAATGTGAAGGGTGAGTGCCGGGACCCTCACAAAGCGTTTGATAGACTTATCATAGGTGCACTGTTCAAAAGGCAGAAGTGCTCAGCTCGTTTCTGAGCATGCATGGAAGGTCTACACTGATGCAAGAGATGAGCACTTCTACCTCCTTAGTTGCACACTTTTAACAGGTCTTTTGAGCAATCGGTGGGAGTCTCAGGACCCAGAACTACACCTATCTGCAGGCATTTCAGACTCTAAGAAAAAAAAAGTTATAAAGTTAAAGTGTTGGTACACTTTAAGAAATACAAGTTGAGCTCTGATACGGTCAACAAATGCTGTTTTTCTTTTAGAAAGGAGCAAATTTAGCAGGGGATCAGGTAAAAACTTTCATTTTGTCATAGAGTCTAGATCTCGTGAAGTAATTATCCCCCTCTACTCCTCCTTGGTCAGGCCTCATCTGGTATATGGGCACCACATTTTAAAAAAGGCGTTGAAAAACTGCAGCAAGTTCAGAGAAGAGCTACCAGGATGGTGAGCGGACTGCAAAGTATGTCCTACGTGGAACGGTTAAAGGATCTGGGAATGTTTAGCTTCCAAAAAAGAAGGCTAAGAAGAGACTTAATAGGTCTCTACAAGCATCTGAAGGGATGTCACAGTGTAGAGGGATCATCCTTATTCTCATTTGCACATGGAAAGAAAAGAAGCACTGGAATGAAACTGAAAGAGATGTCGATTAGATATTAGAAAAAACTTTGACAGTGAGGGTGATCAATGAGTGGAGCAGGCTGCCATGGGAGGTGGCGAGTTCTCCTTCAATGGAAGTCTTCAAACACACGGCCGTAAAGACATCTATCTGAGATGCATTGAGCAAGGGGTTGGACACGATGACCTTTGAGGTCCCTTCCAACTCTAACATTCTATGAGTCTATGATTCTATGATTTATTCAAGAAAGCAAAAAGTAATCCTTCACTGCAAATTGAAGTTAAGACAAAACCATATTTTTGGGGGGAGTGCTACCCCCTTTTTGAACTTCAACTTCAAGTTTCCTAATCATAACTCACTAAGTTACATAACTATGTTATGACTAAGAACTCAAGAGTTGTGGGTTTGAAAAGTGTAAAACTCCTCCAGAAAGCTTGCTTTTTGACTTGAATCAAATTTTGTATTAAAGAACTATTGTTTAATAGCATGTTTTAATAGCACCAACTTTCCTGTCCTGCCCCCCTCCATGCACCGCCAGCTAAGCACAGCATGGACATTGCTATACTTGAGATGGTGAGTTGAATGATTTGCTCTTATTTTTATGCTTTTCTTTTAGACAGTTTTTATAACTCTGCCCCATTCAGTCTTCAGTAGGCTTTTGTGGTCCATAAGGAAATCAACATCTTTCACAAGTAGTTTAAAAATTCAGGTCTGGAGTTAATTGGTACCTTTGGGGTACATCATTTTAAAATGATTCAAATTAAGGCATAAATTATATTGTACCAATTATATTTGATTTACAAGAATACATTTCTATTTTCTTCCTTTAGCATATTTATGTTGGTATACTGGACTGCCAGAGCCTGATACCTCCACAAACAGCTATTATAATATCAGCTTTTAGGGCATTGTTGCAGTAGATTCTACAGTATAATATCTGGTCTCTCCTAATACTACTCCAGAAAGAAGTGAATAAATAAAGTGTACAGAGATTTTGTACAATCGTGATATAATGAATTTGTCCCTCTGTTGAATAGAGGTATTCATGCACCAAGTTTTCTATGATATGAATTGTAAAACATAAGTTGTGCTTAGCCATAAATTGGATCCATATAACGTTAAAAAAGTGCTTACGATCGAGTATACAAAGAAAAACACAGTTGACAATAAGACAATCATAATATGATAATAAAAACGAAATCAGAATATAAAATTAGATAGTATTGGCTAAATCATATCTAAGATACCTTGTGTGACTTTTGCTAAACTACCTTTCTCCAACTCATCAACCCAGCACTGAGCAACTTTGGACAGACATGTTAATAACATTCTTAAATTGGTGGTCTGGGCATCTAATATTGACAACTTATCAGCTATTAATTGTTTGGGTGGCAGCAAGATGTAACAGTGAATGGAGCTCATCAGTATAGCTCCATATAATATGTAGAGGCCGCTGCCAGGTCCTGCAGATCAGCTCCCCATTATCATGAATTGAAGCTCAAGTGCGGTTCTCCTGTGGCAACAAGTGATGAGCGAGTATGCTCGTTACTCCAGTTTTCTGATCATGCTCGGTTGTTCTCCGAGTATTTTGGGCATGCTCGTACATTATATGTGTGTTCCCGCACCTGCATGATTTGCGGTTGCTAGAGAGCCTGAACACATGCAGGGATTGTCTGTTTGTTAGGGAATCCCCACATGTATTCAGGCTGTTGCGGCGACTCAAACATAATCTACGAGCATGCCAAAAATACTCGGAGAACACCCGAGCATGCTCGGAAATTTCGAGTAACGAGCACACTCGCTCATCACTAGTGGCAACCTTTCTTAAATAACTGGTGTCTATGAACTGCAATCATCCATTGGATGCAGTTACAATACATACATTAGCTGGAGCATTCTAATGAACAAAAGGTTAAGCGTAAAGGAAGAATAGTGAAAAAAATAAAACTGATATTTCTATCTAAACTGTTATGTTTTGAAGGCGGATGTATAAATGTTAGTATTCATGCTTGAATTATACCATATGTAATCAAGCTAGCTTTGCTTAAAAAAATCTAAAGTCTATTCTAATTTATAAACAATTAATTGCAATCACTAAAAATATTAAATAAGTGAATAATGCCCACAATGCATTTGTAAACATGAATTGAGTTTACCAGATTTCCATTTTAATTATTTCCGGAACTGAAGAATGAAAATCATCTCTAACTGTCAATTAAACTATTTTCTCAATCCTATGACTGAGTTGAATAGATACAATCCCAGTTTTGGGGTGTTGTAACTGGTAGACATAAAATAACTATCTTTTACAGTAAGTAGGTCGATTTCTGCCTAAAATGATCAATATTATAGCAAGTCGCTCATTCAGCTCCATTTACGGGAGCAATCATGTGCACAGTGCATACTGTATGTGGACAGCTGATCATTACGATCATTCGCTCCCATAGAGTTTGCACTGTTGGCAGCACGTCCTCCGTTCATACAAGGGCATGTGCTGCCAAAAAGGGATCATTTTTATGTCCACATAAAAAGTGCGATTAGCTGGCAAATATTTGCTCGTTTATTGGCTAATCGCTGCACAAGTTTACAGGGACAGTGATCAGAAATGAGGATTCCTATGAAATTTCATATAATCAGTCACTGACCTGTGTAAGAGGGCCTTCAGGCTCTGTTCACACTGGGGGCTTACACTTAGAGTGCACATTTAAAGGTTGTTTTTTAGGGATCGGCCTATGACTCTTAGTTACAGTGGAGGGAAATTGTTATGTTTCAGTATACCAAATCATTTTGGCAACATTATGGGAACAGTTTGTAGAAGATCCTTTTCAGTTCCAGCATGACTGAGCCCCAGTACACAAAAGAAAGGTCCATAAAGGCATGGTTTGGGAATTTAGTGTAGAAGATCTTGGCTGGTGGCTGCACAGAGCCCTGATCTCATCCTCATGAATCACTATTGGAATGAACTAGAATGGAGATCATGAACCTGGCCTTCTCCCCCAGTGCCTGATCTCACACATGTTCTTCTTAATGAATTGGCAAAAATTCCTTCAGACACCTCAAAAATCTTGTAAGAAACCTTTGCAAAGGAGTGAACCCATCAAAGAGACCAGCTCCACATTAATGTCTACGGAGTTAGAAGTGGAGGTCATAAAAGTTTCTGTTTTTGTAATGTGCAGGTGTGCCAATAATTTTGGTCATCTAGTACATGTTCACATGGCCCACAAAACCCTGAAAAAACTCCATGGCTCTGTTCAGACCCTGTTCTACCTTTGGTGATGAATAAATGTCATCACCTCTTTTAACTCGACATATCACATCGAGAAGGGGTCTGCCAGTTCTCAATGTTGGCGTTTAATTTTTTATTTACTATTTTTTATTTTGCAGTAGTTCTTTGCAAGAGTTTTTACTTTTATTCTAGATGAGCAGCAAGATACTTTATTTGGCCATCAACAATACAAGAATTCATAATTCAAGGCAAAACCAATGGAAGTGTGAACAGAGCCTAATTCCCTAAAGGGGTTGTCCAGCTAAGAAAATTGTAAAATATTATTAAGCTGCACTTTTACTAATTTAAGCACTTTTAGCAACATATTTTAAGATTTTTTTTTACATTCCTGATCCAACAGAATTCTGCATGTAGCACCAAAAGGAACATTGAGCACCTATTGTAGCTGAATTGTATCAAATGACAAACAAACTAAGTTGAAGACGTTGTACTGTATGTAACATAACACTTTAAATAATAAAAAATCTAGACATATGTAAAACCTACCTATGGAAAATGCAATAATAATGAATTTAATAAAGCACCATAGGTCCCCTAATTGTAATCTTCAACACTTTCAATTGATAGATTTATTGAGAACCAAATTAGTCATTTCTAGTCAACTACAGATTTTTATGAAAGAACGGAAAACACAATTGCCTAAAATTCTTAAGACATAATACAGTATATCTTCTAGGCTGCTATAGGGTGAATGTGCATGTCCTGACCTGAGATGTTGAATGATCATGAAGCTAAACGGTTGCACAGCAGTTTTATTTTGGTTGCAAAATTATGGACGTGTTTATTCTGCCAAAATATACGGTAAAGTTTCTTCTTGTGGAGAGTGCCAAATCGCCACAGGAAGACTTATGGACCTTGCAATGCACCACTTGGAATTTAAACAGCAAGGTCCTTTAGAGGGTTGATATTCACTTTTAGGGTTGCTACTTCCAATAGATGGTGTTACAGTTACCGTCCTCTCCCTCTCTGAAGAGGCGATTTGCATCTGCCAAAATACGGCACTTTTTTGGTACCATACTGTATGGCACTCAGTCTTAGGCCCTGTATGGTATATTTATTTGTGCACGGCATAACTGTACTATAGTTTTTCATAGAGGGTTGCCTGGAGTGTTTGACCAACATCATGACCATAATATTGCTGTGTGCAGGAATCAATGGAACTAGTGCGTAGATGAATGCAGTAGATTTTGAGGCTTACCGTACATTGTGATAAAGCGGTCTTATTAGCTGCTTTATAACAGTGGCAAGGCAGCAAACATTTGCCCGTTCTACAAGAGCCATGCTACATTTGACTCAGGTCTCATGGTTCTAAGTTGACTTCATGTCCACCAATAATGCATTGGCTTTTGATATAATACATTAGTGACAATGTTGCTATCGATAAATGTATCTGAATAAGCTTGTTTGCTGATGTTATGCTAAAACTAATCATTACACTACATTTCCCATATCTTATGTAAAAATGTACAACATTGTCAAATGAATATTGCATTCTTTGAAAACAATATCCTACATGAAATCACCTCACTTAAACCAATATAAGTAGTTTGATGTTACTCCTGGAAAGCACTGATTATCTGTACAAGAGCCTCCATAACTAGGTGGACATGCAGAACATGGGACCCCAACTTTATAAGGTGCTTCTCCGATCCAGTTTCCCCTAAAACAAAATATTAAGAAAAATTACACATTACATATAAAATATATACATACGAGGGGCGATCCAAAAGTAATGATAATCGGTTATTTCTATTGCACACAGAAATTAAAATAAAATGTTTTCTTCTCTCTTAGGTACCCACTAGTCCAGGAAAAAAAAATTACTTAAATAGACCACGATTCCCAGGAGCTACATTCATTTGAATATGAACTGCCGAGGAGTGAACATCAAAATGGAAATAAACTAGCTCAGAGCTGTCATCAAATACCTCTGCTTGAAAAAAATGACTACCAAAGAAATACACAGCGACTTGGTGGAAACATTGGGGGACTCTTCTCCTCCATATTCCACATTTGCACGATGGGCCAAGGAATTTACGCTGGGAAGAACATTGACGGAAGATGAACATCGCGAAGGACGCCCATCCACGTCCCTCAATGAAGAAAACGTGAAAAAAGTTGAAGAAGTTGTATTGGCAGATCGAAGAGTGACTATCAGGCATGTAGCTGAGGTCACAGGGATCTCATATGGCAGTATTCAAAGAATCCTTGCAAAAGAATTGCATATGAGAAAGGTCTCCTCGCGTTGGGTGCCAAAAATGTTAACCGACGAGCAAAAGAAGAAATGAGTTGACATTTCAATAGCAAATCTCGAAAAGTTCCAAGCAGACAAGGAAAATTTTTTGTCACGTTTTTTGACCATGGATGAGACCTGGATCCACCACTTTGATCCCGAAACTAAACAACAATCGATGACATAGAAACGAGCTGACGAACCGACACCGAAGAAATTCAAAGTGTCAAGCTCAGCAGGGAAGGTTATGGCGTCCGTTTTTTGGGACGCTGAAGGAATTATTGTGGTGGACAATTTGGAGAAGGGAGCCACTATTACAGGCTCCTACTACGCAGAACAAATAAGAAGATTGCGGGAGGCTATCAAGGAGAAAAGGCGCGGCAAACTGCGGGCTGGAGTGTTGTTTCACCAAGATAACGCACCGGCTCACAAAGCTGCAGTTGCCATGGCTACCATTCAAGAAGCGGGCTTTGAACTGGTGGAACACCCCCCCTATTCACCAGATCTAGCTCCCAGTGACTTCTTTCTCTTTCCTCGGCTCAAGGAACACCTCTGGGGCGAGAAATTTGACGACAATAGCGACGTGATAACCGCTATTGGGGATTTTTTTGAGGGTCAAGATCAAGAATTTTTTTCTAAGGGAATTCTAAGTTTAGAAAAGAGATGGACTAAATGTATAGACTTGTTAGGAGACTACGTAGAAAAAAAAATTTGACTATATTTATTGTGTTTAGTATTGATTATCATTCCTTTTGGATCGCCCCTCGTATTCCTATAGATAGATAGATAGATAGATAGATAGATAGATAGATAGATAGATAGATATACAACTTACTTGGGTGAATAGTTGCAGACTAAGTAGACAGCTCTTCTCCATACAGAGCCCCATACATTCATGTTGTGACAAGTATTGATTGCACAGCCCACCCGGTTAGTTGTTGCCCAAACCATCTGTGAAAAGACATAAGATAATGGTTGTCATAGATGCAATGGTAAAATGGAACAAAAATCCAGAAATCTTCTTAAGAGAAGACCTCCCACCCTCGTATTGAAGATTGACTTAATTATTAATTGATGGAAACAAGAGCTAGAACTCAGAAAACACTCCACATGATCCCTATTATGCCAGGACCCCCTGCTGTGATTATGTAATTGAACTTCGTTATCCAATGGAGAATAGACATGGAGTCTATCCCAGAGGCTAGGAGGCAACACATTTATCACCTCTGGAGGTAACTCTTTTGGTCATCAAAGGAATTTTATTCAGACACTTTGGCACTGTAGTCCAGTTATGAACTGTGCATCAGTTTCAAATTAATATCAGAGCGATAGGTAATGATATATAGGTCATGTTTCCTATATATGGAAAGCTAAAATCTTGATAGGAAATATGGCATTAATATCTCCCTCCTGGGACATCCAAAGGGGCAGATATTGTGAAAATTGGGATCTTATATTTTTTTGGGACCTAACCACATCCCAATGATCAGCCCCCAAATGAGCTCACCATGGGGAGGTATGTGGGAGTGACTGTTTCTGAATTACAATCAGTCAGTTCTGGAAGACACAGTTCGCTGTAGTTCTGTACCATTTTCAAAGCAGATCTTCCCTCCATAGAAATCATTGCCTTTCCTGGGACCACAGGTTTAGTAGTTTTCATTTGAGATCCCTTGTTTATTTCATGTAATTATACATACTGTATTGTTTTGTCCCCTTTTGTAACATCTTCTGTGTATTTTTATTAACATTGTCTACTTTGTGGATTAAATATCTAAAATTGAATAGCTTTGTTCCTTTGGCTCTATTAACCAGATCCCTGAAGTCATACGCTACCCCTAACGGGTGTCCAATAGGTATGTGTAAACGATTCGTGGTGGTATTTAGTTTTCTTGGGTTATTGTTGAGCTTAGCAGTGACAATACCAGAGTGTATATTAAATATATATACACACAAACACACACATATATATATATTCCATGCCTTGGAATCAGAGATGTATATACCATACATTCACTGTGAGTTCCCCAATAACCGGCCTAGTAGCGAAAGCAGCCATGGCCTCATCCATCAATCGTCAGTCAACTGCGTAATTATCTTGATGTTTGCAGACGGTGGAGTGCTGGCTTATGACACATTGGTGTCAGTGGCAGGATATTTGCAAGATACATTGTCTGGTTCAATATCAAAACACCAAAATACTGCAAAATTATTAGTATAAAAAATCATACTACCTGTGTATAATGTGTGCACATTGGACCATAGCATCTTAAAGGACATCTGGGATTGCAGTCTTGAGGATATGGAAATGCATAGTCCTTTACTTCATCATACCATGGTTTCACTAGTTGTAATATCGATTGATATCTAAAATAAAAGTTTACACAAAGATCAGTATTTAGAGGTGCATCAGGTAGCAGTGAAAATTATTGTCCATTCCACTCAAGCAAGTCCCATTCAGTATATACTGCATTTATGTACAGTGATATGACTAATTCACCCTGTAAGTTATCAGCTTCTCTCACTATGCTCCCTATTCACTAAGTCTGATGAAGGGTTACTTGCCACTAGTGTTGAGCATTCCGATACTGCAAGTATCGTATCAGCCAATATTTGCTGTATCGGAATTCCGATACCGAGTTCCGATATTTTTGTGATATCGGAAATCGGAATCGGAAGTGTTCCCAGTCATCTTCGGCGTGTGAGGTGCGTATGGTTCCCAGGGTCTGGAGGAGAGGAAACTCTCCTTCAGGCCCTGGGATCCATATTCATGTAAAAAATAAATAATAAAAAATATGGATATACTCACCCATCTGATGAACCCTGGCTGTCACCGCTGCAAGAGTCTGCCTCCGTTCATAAGAATGCAGAGAGTAAAGGACCTTCGATAACGTCGCGGTCAGGTGAGCGGTCAGCTGAGCGGTCACCTGACCGCGACATCATCGAAGGTCCTTCACTCTCTGCATTCTTATGAACGGAGGCAGACGCTTGCAGCGGTGACAGCCAGGGTTCGTTGGAGGGGTGAGTATATCCATATTTTTTATTTTTATTCTTTATTTTTTACATTAATATGGATCCCAGGGCCTGAAGGAGAGTTTCCTCTCCTTCAGACCCTGGGAACCATCCAGGATACATTCCGATATTTGACTTGTATTGGTATCGGGTATCGGCGATATCCGATATTTTTTGGATATCGTCTGATACCATCCGATACTTTCAAATATCGGAAGGTATCACTCAACACTACTTGCCACCTAATCTGAGAGCGGCATAGTATAGAGACAGAGATCCTGATTCCAAGGATGTATCACGTAAATTGTTGATTAGTTTAGTTTTGCCAAAATCACTGCTTCATCAGCATCAGATGCTCACTAGAGGACCAGTAAACCTGCTACCAGGTAATCAAGCATATTAATCAGCGCTATATAACTACATCACTGATTGGCAGCTTTGCGCCTATGCACAGTGTACACGGAAAGCTGCAGTGCCAATCATTGTTGAGGTTATACAGAGTTTAGTGCTCTCCTACATTTTACCAGTGGTTGACAATACAGTATCACACAAGCGCTGAGCTCCAAGCAGTCTCAATATTGCAGTCTGTGTACTGAAGAAGGTCTGTTGTTGACCAAAACATTAATTACTATCTTGGATTAATATATTATAATCTCACATTACACTTATCTGGAGTGCCAAATGTATGTCTATTTATCTATGTTATAGGATCCTATTTGTTCACTCATCCACAGAAGTGTCCTGGCTACCTCCTATTTTTACTGTCTGTCCAGGAATTTCCAGACAGTTGTCAACTCTGATACAGAAGAGGTCTCCTGTTCTTCTATAATGTACATAGTATCAGTGGGAAAGTAGTCAGCCCTCTTGAGGAAGTTCTCCTAGATACATTAAGTCTGAACCAGAGTTCTGTTGTCTATGTCATGTACTAAATGGACAAAAATGTCTCGTAAAAATATAAATTGCTTTTATACCTTCCTGTCCTCACTGAGAGGTTTTGACCAAGGAATCTCATTAAGTAGGGTGGTCCATGGTCCCAAATGCATGCGGCAGCCCAGGCTTCAGCTGACTTTGCCAAGTTCTCATCCCACACCTATGTGAAAAAGAGATTTGTGACATATATTAAAAAAAACTGTGGTCCATCAAGTTCAAACTTTCTCCAATCCTCATATTGTAGTTAACTTGATGCAAACTTTGTCACTGTATGCTCACATGTCAAAGGAAGAAGAGTAGTATACATATTTTTAAAAGATTAAAACTGTATTAATTTTCTACTCTACACTCTTTTTTTACTATTATTTTATACAGTTTGATCCAGAAATATTTGGAGAGTGACCGAATCTTTGTGATTTGGGCTCTGCTTACCAATATTTTGGCTACAAAATAAAATAACTGAGATACAATTGAAGGGTAGACTTTCAGGCTTAATTAAAGGGGTTGAGCAAAAATATCCTGTGAAACGTTTTAGGAACTACAACCTTTTTTCTACAATTCTTTCAGGGGATGAAAAGTATGTATAGTAAGTGGCTGTACTAGCTCAAAAGGGTGATTCTACTCAATACTGAGCAAAGGGTCTGAATACTTATGGCCATGTGATATTTCAGTTTTTCTCTTTTAATAAATTTGCAAAAATTTCTATATTTCTGGGGGGGGGGGGTTCAGTCAAGATGGGGTGCAGAGTGTACATTAATGAGAAAAAAAATTAACTTTTTTGAATTTACCAAATCGCTGCAATGAAACAAAGAGTGAAAAATTTACAGGGGTATGAATACTTTCTATACCAACTGCATGTCACAAAGAGTTGATTAAGCCAAATTAAATTGATTAAGCCAAATTATATATAAAATAAAAATATAAAGTTAAAAAAATGAATGCAATTTTAATAATTTAAAAATATATATTTCCTCATAATATAATATACATAAACTATAAATAATTTGGGATGTGAAATCCTGCTGACAGAATCCCTTTATTGTATCTTCATTAGACAAATATTTTATGCCACAATTAGTAGATTAGGAAATATACATCATAGTAATCATGGTGGACTTCCTGTTCATCTTTGAAGAGGTATTCCATTTTAATACACTTTTAGGAAGTTCTAGAATAATACAGGGGATTACCTATTCATGTTGATAATATTTTTGTTGACCATCTGTGATGCATTTGGCACATTAGATTTGATTTCTACACTTTTCATATTTTACAGTATTACGGTAGCTAAACTGCTGCCATTGACAAAGATTTGAAAAATCTTAAAACTGGATAAAAAGAAAAGACCACAAACACCCCCTGCTAAGACATGAAAGGTTTCCAAAATTCCATGAATTTGGAGACTTCAGGCTTGCACACAGTAATTTATTATCTTATTACTAGATTTACAGACTTATTCTTCCAGAATCCAAAACCAACTTTCAGTGTGCCAGTTTATCTGTTCTCTATGCAGAAATGATCAGATTCCCTTTGTTGTGTAAAATTGAACTTGGATGTGTTTTGAAGACATGGTTGACATAATTGTAGTCATTGTCTGACTCTGCAGCTTCTTGTATACCTAAAATTCACTTTGTATGAAAATAATCCAAAAGTGGTTTATATGGAACCTCAAAGCAGAATTTTCTTAACTTAAACAGAATCCCTTTACTTTACTTTTTTTTGTTTTTACACTCTTTGAAATGTCACATATCATGGAACGTATAACTGTTGCTCATGAACTATAATAACAGCTGACTTTTACTAATAGAGGATAATTTTTAGAACAATGATACAAATTGTGAACATTTATGGAAGATAAGTTGTCTTCAGGATTCTCAGGATGCAACTGTCATCTGCCTGGATCCACATACTTACTTCTCAAAGAAAAAGTCCAGAGGTAAGTCTTAAGGAATTAACTTTAATTCCATGATGATAAAAATACCGTATCAAAAAAATGCAGGAGCCCATGAATAACCTAAATTTTTGGCAGATTATATCTCATTCATGGCCAATGGTATATTGTTGGCATTTTCTGATGCTTAACGTATAAGTGACATCTTGTCCAAATATGTGCTGAATTAAATATATTGACACAATGAAACTATTTTGCCTGTTTAGCATACCATATCCAATTTGTGTATTTGAATTTTTATCTACTTTGCTTATCTGTATAGATATTTGAATAGGAAAAATCTAACTATTGTCTTGATACCAGGACGGAACTACTGTTTAGATCCATCCACGATGTGGGCGTATAGACATCTCTTACCAGTGTTTCCTCCGCTTGCCTTGTTCAATGTACTGTACATATCTTACTGCAACTAATAGGAAGCAAAATGTGTGCATAAATAAGGATTTACTATATGCCTTTCATGTACACTTTCTGTACATGGACAGGTTAGTTATCTAAGAGTAGACATGAGCGAACATGTTCAGGAAATGAGCACCGAATCCGGATGTGCCATATTTGTACCATATTCATGCCAATTTTAAGTTTCATGATCGTTTCCGAACATATTTACTCATCTGTACCGCTATGTTCGGTGAATATTGCAAATACGGTGATCGTAATCCGAACTGAATATTGAAATAGTTGCTCATCTCTATCAAAGAGAATGTTCAGTCTCTTGTTTGCTCTTGTAATTTTAACGTCATGCGCTGTACATTTTTTGCAGATTGCACATAGCATGGCTCCCAAGGCTCAGCAGTGCCACCAAGTAATGTTGCCAAAGTTGATCATGGAAATCACCTTCTTGGCTATCAGCTTTAGGTGAGCAGTATGGATGTCAGCATAGGCTCAGGAACAAATTAATGTTGACTAGTAAGTGTGTGTTATGAGGAGAGGAGAAGGTGCTCAGTCTGGCGTATCTAGGATGGTGTCACTCACTGCTTCTATCTTCAACCCCTGATAACGTCTTGTTTCACAGTTAGTAGCTGCAGTGGCGAAGAAACAAGCTGTGCCGGAGCTGCCCTCACCTCTGCAGCAACATCTATCACATGGGTCCATGACATGTTCAGAGGGCAGCGATGCAAGAAACTGTATGTGACTGCAGTGAATCCCCCTGATGATATTCTGTTCCAGGAGGGGCTATAGACACTAAAGGAAAGAGAGTACAGCCCCAGCCTCCCTTGACGTTCTGTGTGAGACTCTTCTCAAACGAAACATCACAGGAACTGCAGTAAAAATACGTTTAGTGATTAGTTAGATAAGGAGAAGTGTAGGGCATTTTAACCCTGCTGTTCTGTTAGGTCAAAAATGACCGTTTTTGAAATTCTATAATGTTATAAAAATTCAGCGTGTGATTCTGAGACTTGAGGCTCCCTGACTTTTCGTCATTAGGGGGGTACTCTCTGTGGGAATTTTTTTTTTTTTTAATTTTTGTTTACTTTATTTGGTACAATTTTTTTTACACTTGTACTGTTCGGTCAAAAATGACCGATAGGCCTTTATTCAGCTCTCCAGACAATTTTTGACAAAAATAAAGGTGCTATCACCTCATTTTGAACTATATATTGCATCTACTACTATTTATCAATGTATCTGACTACTTTTGGTCAGAAAAGATTTACACATACCAACATTTTCAAGTTGCGATACAGCCGACGGATTCGCTTCCAGTATAGCTATGCGCAATTTATTTCACTGGTTTTTATTTACCCTGCTGTTCATATAGATCTAGTTCCATTCAGTTGTCAACATTTCATATTGTAAATCATGATTTTTTGATTTTCCATGTGTTTGCTGGTTGTACAGTATTACACTGTGCAATGCTGTCCTAAGCAGAATTCACCTAAAGTGTTGTACTGTGAGCTTTTTCCTGCTGCAGGGTGGTGTCTGCTCTGATCTTATCTTATCTAAAAACACGGCCACGAAATCCAAGAAATGAGAGTGCAGAAAAAGTGGCCCGACAAATTCGAGAGCATGGTGGAGACGGAGAGCCAACAGCTTCGACCACCACTGATACTGAAACGGCTTCCACCATCGCAACCAGCTGCAAGCGAAAAAGATGCTCATTCTGTCCAACGTCCAGTAACCATAAATCTAATATTATGTGTTGCAAATGTGCAAAATACTTGTGCAAGCGTCATGTAAATTATACATGTGATCAATGCAAGTAATACATTGATCGCATTTATCATTTGTTTTTGACAAAAAAAACTTTTTTTTTTGAAAAGTTTGTATATAGTTTAGAATAAAGAAAAGTTTTTATGTGCAATATGAAGCAAATATTGCAAAAAATGTTAATTTATTTGATTCAAAAAATAAAAGTTTTTGATTTAATTTTTCATCTGATTATTGAAAACCATGTTCACATACAGTAAAACAATGCAACAGGTAATCAAATAACACTTGAATTAGGTACAAATCACAACTTTGTTAGGTCCGGTCAAAAATGACCGGGAACAGTATAAGTGTATAAAAAACAACGTTTTTTGCCATTTTATAGAGAAAAAAGCTTTTTTTTTTTTTTTGCCTTTGAAAAAAGTATATCTACATAATGTTTGATATTATTACTTATAGTTAACATTTAGATCAAGATTTTTTTTTTATCTGCAAAAATAATCAATTTTTACAAAAATCGAAAAAATACCATGTTCCCTTTTGGATATAAAAAAAATATAAAACAAGCTTTGTATTTATTTTTTTTTCTGGTATTTGAACAACCATCTTCACAAGCAATATAATAGTGCAAAAACTGTTTAAAAAAACCACTTAGATTAGCTAAAAATGATTATTTTATAAGGACGGTCAAAAATGACCGGGAGCAGTACAAGTGTATGTGAAATCTAAACAGAACAGCAGGGTTAAAATAAAGCTAATTACAAAAGTAGTTAGAGTGTAATGATGGATATTTAGAAAGGAAAATTAGGTGCCATACCAACCTCTTAAGATCTGTAATGTTAAAGGGAACCTGACAGCTGATACATGCCTACCAATCTACGTGCAGCATGTATTGGATATTGGCTGCATGATTTCAACCATTCCTGGGTAAGCGCCTGATATATGCTTCTTGTGGATGAGCTGCCAGGTTCTCATTAAATAACAGTGGCACATTTTGCATTTTGAAACCATTAAGATTTTCTGCCTCATGAGTGGTGTAACTGTAAGGAGGTGGCGGAGGACCTCAGAGCTCCCTCTCTCTTTCCTGTGTGGCCCCCAAGCACTTGATATAAATAATATATTCTTAATATATTGTGCTGATTTCTGTGTTCACATTGTTCTTGCAGTGCATGGTAAAACATGTACTGTAAATGCCATCTAATTTCATGGAATTGCCTTGATGTGTTATACTTGCATTGTTGTATGGTGTGAATTCCATTTAATTGCCTCTGTTTCCATGATGTCAATTTACTGCCTGTAGTTATGATAGGGACAGCTAATGGTTAACTTTGTGGGCTGGATTTGCAGCCTCAGGGGAGCAGGAAGCTCCATTTCCAGTTCAGTTGCCCGGGCACGTTTGCCCTGGGCAGATGCGCAGTACGCATTGTCAGACCCCATGAGGGGAAGAATCTGCTGCCCCGGATGCAAGGATAAGACTAAGGGCATTGCCAGACCCCAGAAGGGAAGAATCTGTTGCCTTGGATGCCAGGATAGGACTATGGGCATTGCCAGACCCCAGGAGGGAAGAATCGGATGCCCAGGACTTAAGGACTGCAACATGGGCCCCAGGAATTAGTAAGGGCCCCACCAAAGGGACTTCAAGCTTACAGATTCCGGTGTATGGACTACTGCTTCTACCGGCTGCCGTGGCTGTTGTGGGTACGGCCATGGACATTGCTAGGGAGAGGGCAGGAAGCCAGTGTTGTACTTCATTTCTTCAACTTTGTTCCTTGATATTAAACTTCGTTCCCTGTTGGACTGTAAGTCGTGTCTGAGGGTTGCATCTGTCTTGTTTATTTCATGTGCAAGGTCCCGGGGTGTATACTGACTGGGGCTTAGTTGACTCAAACTGGGACTACCACCTCAGGGCACCTTGTTACATAACAAACAAGTTTATTGTAGTTCGAAAAGTGACTATAACTAGCAATCTTTCTGTGTCACTTACATGTTAAAAAAAAGTTGAATTTTCTGGACTGAAGACGGTCTGCAATTGTCTAATCTTATAGGAAAATCCAAAACACTACAGATCACCCACTGACCGATAGAAACATGGAGATAGAAGCAAGAAGAGAAGGAAACTTCTGAAACTTGCTGATGTGACCAATTTGAATAAATAGAGACCAGGAAACCTGATTGCAGCCCTTTAGATGACAAGTGTAACAAACACTTCCTGCTTCAGAATAAATAGTCACTGACAGGTCTGGAGGAAAAAGGGAATATTGAATAGAAAACAACTTCAGACATTAAACCCTTCACACCAAGGCCATTTACCATTTTTTCTTTTTCATTTTTAATTCCCCTTCTTCCAAGAGCCATATCTTTTTTTCATTTTCCTTCAATATAGCGATTTGAGTGCTTGGTTTTTGTGGGACAAGATGTACTTTTGAATGGCACCATTGATTTTACCATATAGTGTAGTGTACTGGAAAATGTAGAAAAAATTACAAGTGGGGAGAAATTGCAAAATTCCATAATTGCTTTTGGGGTTTTTTAATTACCATGTTAACTACATGGTACAACTGACCTGGCAACATCATTCCCCAGGTCAGCATGAGTACGCAGATACCAAACATAAAGTTAATTTTTTATTTAAAACAAATTCCAAAATGTTTATGTAAAAAAGTTTGTGTTGTCGTCATTTTTCAAGACCAGTAACGTCTCCATTTCTCAGGATCTGGGGCAGTTTGATGGCTTATTATTTGCACCCTGAACAAATGTTCGTACTGATATAATCATGGGGTAGATACAACGTTTTGATTTTTTTCTTAATGCATTTTTTTGCAATTTTGCAGTGGGCCAAACAATTAGGTTTCAATTTTTCTTTCATTACGCTGCTTACCGATCTCATAAATGTATTTTCTGTTTTGATAGATCGGACATTTCTGGACACAGCGATACCAAATATGTGTATTTTGTTTTTTCTTAATTGTTTTATTTTCACGGGGCCAACTTGAACTTGTGTTTCTTTATTTATTTATTTTAACCCCTTAAGCCCCAAGGGTGGTTTGCACGTTAATGACCGGGCCGAGCTTGGCAGAGCTCGGAAGGGAAGGAGCGCCATTTGACTTTTCAATGCAAAAGTGACTGAAAATGAGATGGGATGCCATGTTGCGTTTGGAGAGCCACTGATGTGCCTAAAAATTGAAAATCCCCACAAGTGACACCATTTTGGAAAGTAGAACCCTAACGAACTTATCTAGATGTGGTGAGCACTTTGACCCAGCAAGTGCTTCACAGAAGTTTATAATGCAGAGCCGTAAAGATAAAAAATAACATTTTTTCACAAAAATGATATTTTTGCCCCCAATTTTTTATTTTCCCAAGGGTAACAGAAGAAATTATATCCCAAAAGTTGTTGTGCAATTTAACCTAGTATGCTGATACCTCATATATGGGGGTAAACCACTGTTTGGGCGCATAGCAGAGCTCAGAAGGGAAGGAGCGCCATTTAACTTTTCAATGCAAAATTGACTGGAATTGAGATGGTACACCATGTTGCGTTTGGAGAGCCACTGATGTGCCTAAACATTGAAACCCCCCACAAATGACACCATTTTGGAAAGTAGACCCCCTAAGGAACTTATCTAGATGTGTTGTGAGAGCTTTGAACCCCCAAGTGATTCACTACAGTTTATAACGCAGAGCTGTGAAAATAAAAAGTCATTTTTTTCCAACGGGAGAAATTGGACCCCAAACGTTGTTGTGCAATTTGTCCTGAGTACGCTGATACCCCATATGTGGGGGGGAACCACCGTTTGGGTGCATAGCAGAGCTCAGAAGGGAAGGAGCGCCATTTTGAATGTAGGCTTAGATGGATTGGTCTGCAGGTGTCATGTTGCATTTGCAGAGCCCCTGATGTACCTAAACAGTAGAAACCCCCCACAAGTGACCCCATATTGGAAACCAGACCCCCAAAAGAACTAATGTAGATGTGTTGTGAGAACTTTGAACCCCCAAGTGTTTCACTACAGTTTATAACGCAGAGCCGTGAAAATAAAAAATCATTTTTTCCCACAAAAATGGTTTTCCAGCTCCCCAAATTTTTATTTCCCCCAAGGGTAACAAGAGAAATTGGACCACAAAAGTTGTTGTCCAATTTGTCCTGAGTACACTGATACCCTATATGTTGAGGTAAATCCCTGTTTGGGAACACACAGGAGAGCTCGGAAGGGAAGGAGCACTCTTACTTTTTCAACGCAGAATTGGCTGAAACTGAGATCGGACGTCATGTCGCGTTTGGAGAGCCCTGATGTGCCTAAACAGTGGAAACCCCCAATTGTAACTGAAATCCTTACCCAAACACAACCCTAACCTTAATCCCAACCACACCTCTAACCCCAACCACACCCCTAATCCCAAAACACACCTAACCCCAATCCCAACCATAACCCTAACCACACCCCTAACCCTGACACACCTCTAACTCTAATCCCAGCTGTAAATGTAATCCAAACCCCAACCCTAACTTTAGCCCCAACCCTAACTGTAGCCCTAACCCTAACTTTAGCCCCAACCCTAACCCTAACTTTAGCCCCAGCCCTAACCCTAACTTTAGCCCCAGCCCTAACTGAAGTGCTAACCCTAGCCCCAACACTAACTCTAGCCCCAACCATTAACCTAGCCCCAACCCTAACCCTAGCCCTAACCCTAGTCCTAACGATAGCCCTAACCCTAATGAGAAAATGGAAATAAATACATTTTTTAAATTTTATTATTTTTCCTTAACTAAGGGGGTCATGAAGGGGGGTTTGATTTACTTTTATAGCGGGTTTTTTTAGCAAATTTTTATGATTGGCAGCTGTCACACACTAAAAGACACTTTTTATTGCAAAACATAGTTTTTGCGTCTCAACATTTTGAGAGCTATAATTTTTCCATATTTTAATCCAGGGTCATGCGAGGTTTTGTTTTTTGTGGGACGAGTTGACGTTTTTGTTGGTAACATTTTCGGGCGCGTGACATTTATTGATCGCTTTTTATTCCGATTTTTGTGAGGCAGAATGACCAAAAACCAGCTATTCATAAATTTCTTTTGTGTGGGGCGTTTATGCCGTTCCATGTTTGGTAAAATTGATAAAGCGGTTTTATTCTTCGCATCAGTATGATTACAGCGATACCTCATTTATATCTTTTTTATGTTTTGCCGCTTTTATATGATAAAACTATTTTATAGAAAAAATTATTTTTGCATCACTTTATTCTGAGGACTATAACTTTTATTTTTTCGCTGATGATGCTGTTTTGCAGCTCGTTTTTTGCGGGACAAGATGACGTTTTCAGCGGTACCATGGTTTTTTATATCCAACTTTTTGCTCGCGTGTTATTTCACTTTTTGTTCGG
This sequence comes from Ranitomeya imitator, assembly GCF_032444005.1. Taxonomy (NCBI): domain Eukaryota; kingdom Metazoa; phylum Chordata; class Amphibia; order Anura; family Dendrobatidae; genus Ranitomeya; species Ranitomeya imitator. The sequence continues at coordinate 460,397,127 of NC_091287.1, read as the reverse complement.
AGGTATGATAATAAAGCATTGTTTTTTGCCTCTTTTTTCACTGAAGGGGTTAACTAATGGGACAGTTTTATAGGTCAGGTCGTTACGGACGCGGCGATACAAAATATGTGTACTTTTATTGCTTTTTTTAAATTTATATAATGAAATGTATTTATGGGAACAATATATATTTTTTTATTTAGGAATTTTTTTTTTTTTTTTTTTACACATCTAAATATTTTATTTTTAACATTATCACATTGTCCCAGGATAGGACATCACTATATAGTGACAGATCGGTGATCTGACACTTTGGAAAGCTCTGTGTCAGATCAGCGATCTGACATGCACTGCTCCAGGCTTACAGGAGCCTACAGCCATTTTGGATCCGGGGCCTGCAGGGAGGAGATGCTTGGTACAAGATGAGCACATCGCCTTGTACCGAGGGTCTCAGGGAAGCCCGCAGGGAGCCCCCTCCCTGCGCGATGCTTCCCTATGCCCTGGAACGCTGCGATCATGTTTGATCTCAGTGTTCCGGTGTTTAATGTGCGAGGAGCAGTCCATGCGATAATCAGCTGACACCCGGCCGCGATAGGCCACGCTCCCCCTGTGAGCGCGGCCGATTGAATATGACGTACTATCCCGTCACTGGGAATTAAGTCCCAGGTCACCTCGACGGGATAGTACGTCATATGAGATTAAGGCGTTAAAAATTTTCTTCACTTTTTACTTGATTTGATAGTTCTGATAGATGACTTAAAGCAGCGATCGTCCAATCTCCTGTGCTAAACATAGCAGTGCTTGAGCAACTACAATCTCCTATGAATGCTGGAAAGAGCCAGTGATCACAAGTGGATCGTAAAGACAGGCACGGGGGTTTTCTGCAGACCGCAGGCTGACATGATAACCCATCAGCACCCTGCGATCACCTGACAGGGGCGCTGAGAGGAACCCGGAATGATGCACTTCCGAACAGCACAAATTAAATCCTACCGTCACAGAGATAACTTCTTAACAGTCACAGGTGGAGCTACAATCCACCCTTGGCTATTAAAGGCACATGACAGCTGATTAAATCAACGCCGAAGTCCACATCAAAGTCAGGGACATGATATATGACGTAATATATACATCATATGTTGTGAAGTCGTTATCTACTTACGTGATGCTCAAGTAATATAAACTTTAGATTTTAGTCTGCAGGTACACCTATGATTGTTGTCTTCATAGACAGGAGCCATAATGTGATATATTACACCATTTATAATCTATTGTTTTAAATTAATCCTGAAAAATAAAGTACAAAAAAAAATTATCTATAATTATGATAATAGTTATTCCAGTAACGATCTTTACTGCTGATATGTTCTGCAACAGTACATGCCCAAACGTATAATGGAAGGTGCTCATCATTAGACAATAGACTTGAATATATGTAGTTGTTAACAAATGATTTATTAAGATTAGCTAGCTTTCCTGTTAGTCTGCTCCAGTTTATTAGATTGTGTTCTATAAATGGGCCAAGCTGGAATTGCCATTAGATATGAGTGAATTGAATTTCTATTGTATTTTATATGCAAATTGCCTCTTCAGAGAGAAAAAGAGTTTGAACTCTATAGCGCCACCTGTTGGAAGCAGCAATCCTATAAGTTACTATCGACCCTTTAACAAGCCTTCAAATGTAACTTACTACACAGTTATATGAAAAAGTTTGGGCACCCCTATAAATCTGTTTTATAAAAATAGTTTTTTTTGCAACAGCTATTTCAGTTTCATATATCTAATAACTGTTGGACACAGTAATGTTTCTGCCTTGAAATGAGGTTTATTGTACTAACAGAAAATGTGCAATCTGCATTCAAACTAAATTTGACAGGTGCATAAGTATGGGCACCCTTATCATTTTCTTGTTTTAAATACTCCTACCTACTTTTTACTGATTTACTAAAGCACTTTTTTTGGTTTTCTAACCTCATTGAGCTTTGAACTTCATAGCCAGGTGTATGCAATCATGAGAAAAGCTACTTAAAATGGCAACTTGCAAGTTGTTCTCCTGTTTGAATCTCCTCTGAAGAGTGGCATCATGGGCTCCTCAAAACAACTGTCTAAGGATCTGAAAACAAAGATTATTGAACATAGTTGTTCAGGGGAAGGATACACAAAGCTGTCTCAGAGATTTAACCTGTCAATTTCCACTGTGAGGAACATAGTAAGGAAATGGAAGAACACAGGTACAGTTCTTGTTAAAGGGAACCTGTCACCTGAATTTGGCGGGACTGGTTTTGGGTCATATGGGCGGAGTTTACGGGTGTTTGATTCACCCTTTCCTTACCTGCTGGCTGCATGCTGGCTGCAATATTGGATTGAAGTTCATTCTCTGTCCTCCATAGTACACGCCTGCGCAAAGTAATCTTGCCTTGCGCAGGCGTGTACTACGGAGGACATAGAATGAACTTCAATCCAATATTGCAGCCAGCAGGTAAGGAAAGGGTGAATCAAACACCCGAAAACTCCGCCCATATGACCCAAAACCAGTCCCGCCAAATTCAGGTGACAGAGTCCCTTTAAGGCCAGAAGTGGCAGGCCAAGAAAAACATCAGAAAGGCAGAGAAGAAGAATGGTGAGATCAGTCAAGGACAATCTTCAGACCACCTCCAGAGAGCTGCAGCATCAACTTGCTGCAGATGGTGTCACTGTGCATCAGTCAGCTATACAATGCACTTTGCACAAGGAGAAGCTGCATGGGAGAGTGATTCGAAAGAAGCCGTTTCTGCAAGCACGCCACAAACAGAGTTGGCTGAGGTATGCAAAAGCACATTTGGAGAAGCCAATTTCTTTTTGGAAGAAGGTCCGTGGACTGATGAAACCAAGATTGAGTTGTTGGTCATACAAAAAGGCGTTATGCATGGCGGCCAAAAAACACAGCATTCCAAGAAAAACACTTGCACCCACAGTAAAATTTGGTGGAGGTTCCATCAGGCTTTGGGGCTGTGTGGCCAATGCCGGCACCTGGAATCTCGTTAAAGTTGAGGGACGCATGGATTCCTCTCAGTGTATCAGCAGATTCTTGACAATAATGTTCATGAATCAGTGACAAAGTTGAAGTTACGCAGGGGGTGGATCTTTCAGCAAGACAATGAGCCAAAACACCGCTCCAAATTAATCAGGCATTCATGCAGAGGAACAATTACACTGTTCTGGAATGGCCATCCCAGACCTGAATATCATTGAACATCTGTGGGATCATTTGAAGAGGGCTGTCCATGCTCGGCGACCATCACACTTAACTGAACTGGAATTGTTTTGCAAAGAGGAATGGTCAAAAATACCTTCATCCAGGATCCAGGAACTCATTAAAAGCTACAGGAAGCGACTAGAGACTGTTATTTTTGCAAAAGGAGGATCTACTAAATATTAATGTCACTATTCTGGTGGGGTGCCTATACTTAGGCACCTGTCAAATTTAGTTTGAATGCAGATTGCACATTTTCTGTTAGTACAATAAACCTCATTTCAAGGCAGAAACATTACTGTGTCCAACAGTTATTAGATATATGAAACTGAAATAGCTGTTGCAAAAAAAATCTATTTTTATAAAACATTAAGCTTAAGATTAATAGGGGTGCCCAAACTTTTTCATATAACTGTATATCTATTGAATTTTATGAAATTGTAAAGTCCTGATAAATTCAAATAACTTGGGATTCTATTCTCTAAATTTGCCCAAAAAAATACCTAGTGCAATTTTACACATTGCAGAACATTGTATTATTCACAAAAGGCACACATGACGTCAGGCGTGACAGCGCAGGCATCACCATAATTCATTTCAGCCAATACAACAAATGGTATAGCGTAGCTAATCATGATTGACTATCACAGCATGCATAAATGCCAAGGCAGGGAATGCAGCAGCTATTTTAGGTTGATTGAAAGTAGTGAGAGGAGTTCAGAGCTCACAGGTCAGCCATAGAGATGGGAAGAGAATGAATTTTTCTAAAACTGCAGCACTGAAGAAAATTAGTGTTTTTGTCTGTGAATAAATCAGAGATTCAATTGGTATGGTAAGAGAAAGATAGGAGGGATGCTGTTAGCAGTGCTAGTGATGTGGTATAGCTGTCAGTTGTAAAGCTGAATTTGAACAACAACTACACATTTTTTTTCTTTATTTTTTATGCATTAGAAAGCAGCAAATCAGCACAATATTTTTACTGAAAAAATACATCTGAGTTCAGCGTCTATCAAAGACGATGTGCTCGGACATCACAGGTAAGGCGTTTTGTAATTTCTAGTGCAATGCTTTCAGTGAAGGAAAATTATTAATTTTCTTGTGTATTTATAAAAAACTATCAATAATCCAGACATTTAACTGTTACTATCCAACAAAGTGAGCAAACAATTGTTTTTTCCTCATCTGTTTTACAACTGTACACACCACACCTGTACTGTGGCCTGCTTTTACATTTTTTTTTGTACACATTTAGCATTTCTCATGTCCTTTTTAGCAAGGTTTGTATTAGGGTTGAAAAGATTGTCAAAAGTTAATTATGATTTCGTACATAATGTATGGTAAAAGAGTAAGTGGTTATCAGCAATTGATGGTGTTGTGTGAAATAAAAACAAAGCGAAAATTAAATATGAGGAATCTGCTATCATCAGCCTATCACTCTGACAAATGTATTAGTGGGGAAGAAGAGGAGGACATTATGTCATATATTGTACACCTTTTGTTTCAGTCACAACAGTATGATTTTACTGTAAGAAGGTGTGCAGCGGAAGAGGAGATCCCTCACAGCCATCTGGCATTGGTGATTAGAGACTGCCACCTACTGTCCAACCCAGACCCTGTGGAACCTGTTGTGAATTCTGTGGCTGAGTTCACTTCTGTGGTCACAAGTGGTATTGCAGTCTCTGGGCTTCCTACCTCAGGTGTTTTGGTGAGCTCGTTGGCTGCCTTGCTATTTAGCTCCACCTGAGTCTGTCTTCCTTGCTCCTTGTCAATGTTCCAGTGTTGGATCTGAGCTACTGCATCTTTCCTTGGGCCTGCTGCTCTGCTAGATAAGTGCTTCTAGTTTGTTTTCTGTTTTTTCTGTCCAGCTTGCTATTCTCTTTTGCTGGAAGCTCTGAGAAGCAGAGGGGTGCACCGCCGTGCTGTTAGTTCGGCACGGTGGGTCTTTTTGCCCCTTTGCGTGGTTTCGTTTTAGGGTTTTTTGTAGACTGCATAGTTCTCTTTGCTATCCTCGCTCTGTCTAGAATATCGGGCCTCACTTTGCTGAATCTATTTCATTCCTACGTTTGTCTTTTCATCTTGCTAACAGTCATTATATGTGGGGGGCTGCCTATTCCTTTGGGGTATTTCTCTGAGGTAAGTCAGGCTTGTATTTCTATCTTCAGGCTAGTCAGCTCCTCAGGCAGTGCCGAGTTGCATAGGTAGTTGTTAGGCGCAATCCACTGCTGCTTATAGTTGTGTGAGGATAGATCAGGTACTGCAGTCTACAGAGATTCCACGTCTCAGAGCTCGTCCTATTGTTTTTGGTTATTGCCAGATCTCTGTATGTGCGCTGATTACTGCACGCTGTGTTGCCTGATTGCCAGCCATAACAGCACAAGGAGCCACACCAATGATTCCCAATAGAGGGAAAAAAGAAATCCTGACAGCATTTTTTTTTCTTAGCTCTGTCTTCAGTCTTTTTTTTCCCCTAGACATTAGAGTGCTTCAGGACACAGCTGTGGACATGGATATTCAGGCTCTGTGCTCCTCAATGGATAATCTCGTTGTAAATGTACAAAAGATTCAAGATACTATTGATCAGAAATCGATGCTAGAACCAAGAATTCCGATTCCTGATTTGTTTTTTGGTGACAGAACTAAGTTCCTGAGCTTCAGAAATAATTGTAAGCTATTTTTGGCCTTGAAACCTCATTCTTCTGGTAATCCTATTCAACAGGTTTTGATTATTATTTCTTTTTTGCGCGGCGACCCACAGGACTGGGCGTTTTCTCTTGCACCAGGAGATTCTGCATTGAGTAATGTTGATGCATTTTTCCTGGCGCTCGGATTGCTTTACGATGAGCCTAATTCAGTGGATCAGGCTGAGAAAAATCTGCTGGCTTTATGCCAGGGTCAGGATGATGTAGAAGTATATTGTCAGAAATTTAGGAAATGGTCAGTACTCACTCTGTGGAATGAATCTGCACTAGCGGCTTTGTTCAGAAAGGGTCTCTCTGAAGCTCTTAAGGATGTAATGGTGGGATTTCCTATGCCTGCTGGTTTGAATGAGTCTATGTCCTTGGCCATTCAGATCGGTCGTCGCTTGCGCGAGCGTAAATCTGTGCACCATCTGGCGGTACTGCCTGAGAGTAAACCTGAGCCTATGCAGTGCGACAGGACTATGACTAAAGTAGAACGGCAAGAACACAGACGTCTGAACAGACTGTGTTTCTATTGTGGTGATTCTACTCATGCTATTTCTAATTGTCCTAAACGCACTAGGCGGTTCGATAGCTCTGCCGTTATTGGTACTGTACAGTCCAAATTCCTTTTGTCCATTACCTTAATGTGCTCTTTGTCATCGTATTCTGTCATGGCGTTTGTGGATTCAGGCGCTGCCCTGAATCTGATGGATTTGGATTATGCTAAACGTTGTGGATTTTTCTTGGAGCCTTTGCGGTGTCCTATTCCGTTGAGAGGAATTGATGCTACACCTTTGGCCAAGAATAAGCCTCAGTACTGGGCCCAGCTGACCATGTGCATGGCTCCTGCACATCAGGAAGTTATTCGCTTTCTGGTACTGCATAATTTGCATGATGTGGTCGTGTTGGGGTTGCCATGGCTACAAACCCATAATCCAGTATTGGATTGGAACTCTATGTCGGTGACCAGCTGGGGTTGTCAGGGAGTACATGGTGATGTTCCATTTTTGTCTATTTCGTCATCCATTCCTTCTGACATCCCAGAGTTCTTGTCGGACTTTCAGGATGTATTTGAAGAGTCCAAGTCTGATGCCCTACCTCCGCATAGGAATTGTGATTGTGCTATCGATTTGATTCCTGGTAGTAAATTCCCTAAGGGTCGTTTATTTAATTTGTCCGTACCTGAACACACCGCTATGCGCAGTTATGTGAAGGTGTCCCTGGAGAAGGGACATATTCGCCCATCGTCGTCACCATTGGGAGCAGGGTTCTTTTTTGTAGCCAAGAAGGATGGTTCGCTAAGACCGTGTATTGATTACCGCCTTCTTAATAAGATCACTGTTAAGTTTCAGTATCCCTTGCCATTGATTTCTGACTTGTTTGCTCGGATTAAGGGGGCTAGTTGGTTTACTAAGATTGATCTTCGTGGTGCGTATAATATAGTGAGAATCAGGCAGGGAGATGAATGGAAAACGGCATTTAATACGCCCGAGGGTCATTTTGAGTATCTGGTGATGCCGTTCGGACTTGCCAATGCTCCATCTGTTTTTCAGTCTTTTATGCATGACATTTTCCGTGAGTATCTGGATAAATTCTTGATTGTTTACTTGGATGACATTTTGATCTTCTCAGATGATTGGGAGTCTCATGTGAAGCAAGTCAGAATGGTTTTCCAGGTACTGCGTGCTAATTCCTTGTTCGTGAAGGGATCAAAGTGTCTCTTCGGTGTGCAGAAAGTTTCATTTTTGGGGTTCATCTTTTCCCCTTCTACTATCGAGATGGATCCGGTTAAGGTTCAGGCCATCCAGGATTGGACTCAGCCGACATCTCTAAAAAGTCTGCAGAAATTCCTGGGCTTTGCTAATTTTTATCGTCGCTTCATCTGTAATTTTTCTAGCATTGCCAGACCATTGACCGATTTGACCAAGAAGGGTGCTGATTTGGTTAATTGGTCTTCTGCTGCCGTGGAAGCTTTTCAGGAGTTGAAGCGTCGTTTTTGCTGTGCCCCTGTGTTGTGTCAACCTGATGTTTCTCTTCCGTTCCAGGTCGAGGTTGATGCTTCTGAGATTGGTGCAGGGGCGGTTTTGTCACAGAGAGGTTCTGGTTGCTCAGTGTTCAAACCATGTGCTTTCTTTTCCAGGAAATTTTCTGCTGCTGAGCGTAATTATGATGTGGGCAACCGAGAGTTGCTGGCCATGAAGTGGGCATTCGAGGAGTGGCGTCATTGGCTTGAGGGTGCTAAGCATCGCGTGGTGGTATTGACTGATCATAAGAACTTGACTTATCTTGAGTCTGCCAAGCGCTTGAATCCTAGACAGGCCCGTTGGTCGTTATTTTTTGCTCGTTTTGATTTTGTGATTTCATACCTTCCGGGCTCAAAAAATGTGAAGGCGGATGCTCTGTCTAGGAGTTTTGTGCCCGACTCTCCGGGGTTATCTGAGCCGGCGAGTATCCTCAAGGAAGGAGTCATTGTGTCTGCCATCTCCCCTGATTTGCGGAGAGTGTTGCAGAAATTTCAGGCTAATAAACCTGATCGTTGTCCGGCCGAGAAACTGTTCGTCCCTGATAGGTGGACTAGTAAAGTTATCTCTGAACTTCATTGTTCGGTGCTGGCCGGTCATCCAGGAATCTTTGGTACCAGGGAGTTGGTTGCTAGATCCTTCTGGTGGCCATCTCTGTCACGGGATGTGCGTGTTTTTGTGCAGTCCTGTGGAATTTGTGCTAGGGCTAAGCCCTGCTGTTCACGTGCCAGTGGGTTGCTTTTGCCCTTGCCGGTCCCGAAGAGGCCTTGGACACATATTTCGATGGATTTCATTTCTGACCTTCCCGTTTCTCAAAAAATGTCGGTCATTTGGGTGGTCTGTGATCGCTTTTCTAAAATGGTCCATCTGGTGCCCTTGGTTAAATTGCCTTCCTCCTCTGATTTGGTGCCTTTGTTCTTCCAGCATGTGGTTCGTTTACATGGCATTCCTGAGAATATTGTTTCTGACAGAGGTTCCCAGTTTGTCTCGAGGTTCTGGCGAGCCTTTTGTGGTAGGATGGGCATTGACCTATCTTTCTCCTCGGCCTTCCATCCTCAGACTAATGGCCAGACCGAACGAACCAATCAGACCTTGGAAACATAGCTGAGATGTTTTGTTTCCGCTTACCAGGATGATTGGGTGTCATTTTTGCCGTTGGCTGAGTTCACCCTTAATAATCGGGCCAGCTCGGCTACCTTGGTCTCTCCATTTTTCTGCAATTCTGGGTTCCATCCTCGTTTCTCTTCAGGACAGGTTGAGTCTTCGGACTGTCCTGGTGTGGATTCTGTGGTGGACAGGTTGCAGCAGATCTGGACTCAGGTAGTGGACAATTTGACCTTGTCCCAGGAAAAGGCTCAGCTTTTCGCTAATCGCAGACGCCGTGTGGGACCCCGACTTCGTGTTGGGGATTTGGTTTGGTTATCTTCTCGTCATATTCCTATGAAGGTTTCCTCTCCTAAATTTAAACCTCGTTTTATTGGTCCGTATAGGATTTCTGAGATTCTCAATCCGGTGTCTTTTCGTCTGACCCTCCCAGACTCCTTTTCCATACATAATGTATTCCATAGGTCGTTGAGGAGATACGTGGCACCTATGGTTCCATCTGTGGAGCCTCCTGCCCCTGTTTTGGTGGAGGGGGAATTGGAGTATATTGTGGAGAAGATTTTGGATTCTCGTGTCTCTAGACGGAAACTCCAGTATCTGGTCAAATGGAAGGGTTATGCTCAGGAAGATAATTCCTGGGTTTTTGCCTCTGATGTCCATGCCCCAGATCTTGTTCGTGCCTTTCATGTGGCTCATCCTGGTCGGCCTGGGGGTTCTGGTGAGGGTTCGGTGACCCCTCCTCAAGGGGGGGGTACTGTTGTGAATTCTGTGGCTGAGTTCACTTCTGTGGTCACAAGTGGTATTGCAGTCTCTGGGCTTCCTCCCTCAGGTGTTTTGGTGAGCTCGTTGGCTGCCTTGCTATTTAGCTCCACCTGAGTCTGTCTTCCTTGCTCCTTGTCAATGTTCCAGTGTTGGATCTGAGCTACTGCATCTTTCCTTGGGCCTGCTGCTCTGCTAGATAAGTGCTTCTAGTTTGTTTTCTGTTTTTTCTGTCCAGCTTGCTATTCTCTTTTGCTGGAAGCTCTGAGAAGCAGAGGGGTGCACCGCCGTGCTGTTAGTTCGGCACGGTGGGTCTTTTTGCCCCTTTGTGTGGTTTCGTTTTAGGGTTTTTTGTAGACTGCATAGTTCTCTTTGCTATCCTCGCTCTGTCTAGAATATCGGGCCTCACTTTGCTGAATCTATTTCATTCCTACGTTTGTCTTTTCATCTTGCTAACAGTCATTATATGTGGGGGGCTGCCTATTCCTTTGGGGTATTTCTCTGAGGTAAGTCAGGCTTGTATTTCTATCTTCAGGCTAGTCAGCTCCTCAGGCAGTGCCGAGTTGCATAGGTAGTTGTTAGGCGCAATCCACTGCTGCTTATAATTGTGTGAGGATAGATCAGGTACTGCAGTCTACAGAGATTCCACGTCTCAGAGCTCGTCCTATTGTTTTTGGTTATTGCCAGATCTCTGTATGTGCGCTGATTACTGCACGCTGTGTTGCCTGATTGCCAGCCATAACAGGAACCAAAATGAAGGGGAAAAGTTTAGATGGAGCATTAGGTGAAAAAGCAAAGACAGCCAATAGCACATCAGAGAAACATCAGGATGCATGCTCCAAGTCCATATATACAATTGGACATGAATAGCTCAAAGTGAAAAAGAAGAGGAACAGCATCCACTCCAGGTGAAAATAATAGAAAAAACTTTATTCCGCCATCATATGATGGAGTATTAGGTCACGTGGCATCCATGATGCAGTTTCCCGATATACAAGGCTGGAGAGCAAAGGCAGGAGAGGATATGGTGCCAAAGAGATAGAGCAGCAAGACGTGTGCTTAAGGGTGAGTCACAGCCAAGATACCAGGCCACACTCGAGAGCCAGTCCGGTGTGACATCCAGACTGCGCCAGGCAAGAACCGTTGATCAGGACATGCCGAGTAAGACCTGAGGCCCTGCCCTGTGCCACTCAAGATCCAATTTCTTTGGATCTCGGCATGATGTCTAACTTTTGGAGATCTTTTTCCAAAGCGTTTGATACCGTGCCGCACAAGAGGTTGGTACACAAAATGAGAATGCTTGGTCTGGGGGAAAATGTGTGTAAATGGGTTAGTAACTGGCTTAGTGATAGAAAGCAGAGGGTGGTTATAAATGGTATAGTCTCTAACTGGGTCGCTGTGACCAGTGGGGTACCGCAGGGGTCAGTATTGGGACCTGTTCTCTTCAACATATTCATTAATGATCTGGTAGAAGGTTTACACAGTAAAATATCGATATTTGCAGATGATACAAAACTATGTAAAGCAGTTAATACAAGAGAAGATAGTATTCTGCTACAGATGGATCTGGATAAGTTGGAAACTTGGGCTGAAAGGTGGCAGATGAGGTTTAACAATGATAAATGTAAGGTTATACACATGGGAAGAGGGAATCAATATCACCATTACACACTGAACGGGAAACCACTGGGTAAATCTGACAGGGAGAAGGACTTGGGGATCCTAGTTAATGATAAACTTACCTGGAGCAGCCAGTGCCAGGCAGCAGCTGCCAAGGCAAACAGGATCATGGGGTGCATTAAAAGAGGTCTGGATACACATGATGAGAGCATTATACTGCCTCTGTACAAATCCCTAGTTAGACCGCACATGGAGTACTGTGTCCAGTTTTGGGCACCGGTGCTCAGGAAGGATATAATGGAACTAGAGAGAGTACAAAGGAGGGCAACAAAATTAATAAAGGGGATGGGAGAACTACAATACCCAGATAGATTAGCGAAATTAGGATTATTTAGTCTAGAAAAAAGACGACTGAGGGGCGATCTAATAACCATGTATAAGTATATAAGGGGACAATACAAATATCTCGCTGAGGATCTGTTTATACCAAGGAAGGTGACGGGCACAAGGGGGCATTCTTTGCGTCTGGAGGAGAGAAGGTTTTTCCACCAACATAGAAGAGGATTCTTTACTGTTAGGGCAGTGAGAATCTGGAATTGCTTGCCTGAGGAGGTGGTGATGGCGAACTCAGTCGAGGGGTTCAAGAGAGGCCTGGATGTCTTCCTGGAGCAGAACAATATTGTATCATACAATTATTAGGTTCTGTAGAAGGACGTAGATCTGGGTATTTATTATAATGGAATATAGGCTGAACTGGATGGACAAATGTCTTTTTTCGGCCTTACTAACTATGTTACTATGTTACTATGTTACTTCACTTTGTTAGTCAGGTCCTATTTAAGTGATTTCTTGAATGAGAACAGGTGTGGCAGTAATCAGGCCTGGGTGTGGCTAGGGAATTTGAAGTCAGCTTACCCAAGATGTGATAAACCACAGTTAAAACATACATTGAGGGGGGAGGCAATCACTTTTTTTACACAGGACCCTGTAGGTTTGAATTTCTTTTTCCTTTAATAATAAAGGCCTTCATTTAAAAACTGCATTTTGTGTTTACTTGTGTTATCTTTGTCTAATATTTACATTTGTTTGGTGATCTGAAACATTTAAGTGTGACAAACATGCAAGAAAATAGGAAATCGAGAAGGGGCAAACACTTTTTCACACAACTGTACATCGCAGGTCAAGCGCCAAAGGTCTTGCGAAGACTCTTATCCGGAAGTGATTATCCGTGGCAGTGACCAGGAGGTGCAAGTGATCCAAGCCATTACTTCCAACATTAACATAGTAACATAGTAACATAGTTAGTAAGGCCGAAAAAAGACATTTGTCCATCCAGTTCAGCCTATATTCCATCATAATAAATAAATACCCAGATCTACGTCCTTCTACAGAACCTAATAATTGTATGATACAATATTGTTCTGCTCCAGGAAGACATCCAGGCCTCTCTTGAACCCCTCGACTGAGTTCGCCATCACCACCTCCTCAGGCAAGCAATTCCAGATTCTCACTGCCCTAACAGTAAAGAATCCTCTTCTATGTTGGTGGAAAAACCTTCTCTCCTCCAGACGCAAAGAATGCCCCCTTGTGCCTGTCACCTTCCTTGGTATAAACAGATCCTCAGCGAGATATTTGTATTGTCCCCTTATATACTTATACATGGTTATTAGATCGCCCCTCAGTCGTCTTTTTTCTAGACTAAATAATCCTAATTTCGCTAATCTATCTGGGTATTGTAGTTCTCCCATCCCATTTATTAATTTTGTTGCCCTCCTTTGTACTCTCTCTAGTTCCATTATATCCTTCCTGAGCACCGGTGCCCAAAACTGGACACAGTACTCCATGTGCGGTCTAACTAGGGATTTGTACAGAGGCAGTATAATGCTCTCATCATGTGTATCCAGACCTCTTTTAATGCACCCCATGATCCTGTTTGCCTTGGCAGCTGCTGCCTGGCACTGGCTGCTCCAGGTAAGTTTATCATTAACTAGGATCCCCAAGTCCTTCTCCCTGTCAGATTTACCCAGTGGTTTCCCGTTCAGTGTGTAATGGTGATATTGATTCCCTCTTCCCATGTGTATAACCTTACATTTATCATTGTTAAACCTCATCTGCCACCTTTCAGCCCAAGTTTCCAACTTATCCAGATCCATCTGTAGCAGAATACTATCTTCTCTTGTATTAACTGCTTTACATAGTTTTGTATCATCTGCAAATATCAATATTTTACTGTGTAAACCTTCTACCAGATCATTAATGAATATGTTGAAGAGAACAGGTCCCAATACTGACCCCTGCGGTACCCCACTGGTCACAGCGACCCAGTTAGAGACTATACCATTTATAACCACCCTCTGCTTTCTATCACTAAGCCAGTTACTAACCCATTTACACACATTTTCCCCCAGACCAAGCATTCTCATTTTGTGTACCAACCTCTTGTGCGGCACGGTATCAAACGCTTTGGAAAAATCGAGATATACCACGTCCAATAACTCACCGTGGTCCAGCCTATAGCTTACCTCTTCATAAAAACTGATTAGATTGGTTTGACAGGAGCGATTTCTCATAAACCCATGCTGATATGGAGTTAAACAGTTATTCTCATTGAGATAATCCAGAATAACATCCCTCAGAAACCCTTCAAATATTTTACCAACAATAGAGGTTAGACTTACTGGCCTATAATTTCCAGGTTCACTTTTAGAGCCCTTTTTGAATATTGGCACCACATTTGCTATGCGCCAGTCCTGCGGAACAGACCCTGTCGCTATAGAGTCACTAAAAATAAGAAATAATGGTTTATCTATTACATTACTTAGTTCTCTTAGTACTCGTGGGTGTATGCCATCCGGACCCGGAGATTTATCTATTTTAATCTTATTTAGCCGGTTTTGCACCTCTTCTTGGGTTAGATTGGTGACCCTTAATATAGGGTTTTCATTGTTTCTTGGGATTTCACCTAGCATTTCATTTTCCACCGTGAATACCGTGGAGAAGAAGGTGTTTAATATGTTAGCTTTTTCCTCGTCATCTACAACCATTCTTTCCTCACTATTTTTTAAGGGGCCTACATTTTCAGTTTTTATTCTTTTACTATTGATATAGTTGAAGAACAGTTTGGGATTAGTTTTACTCTCCTTAGCAATGTGCTTCTCTGTTTCCTTTTTGGCAGCTTTAATTAGTTTTTTAGATAAAGTATTTTTCTCCCTATAGTTTTTTAGAGCTTCAATGGTGCCATCCTGCTTTAGTAGTGCAAATGCTCTCTTTTTACTGTTAATTGCCTGTCTTACTTCTTTGTTTAGCCACATTGGGTTTTTCCTATTTCTAGTCCTTTTATTCCCACAAGGTATAAACCGCTTACACTGCCTATTTAGGATGTTCTTAAACATTTCCCATTTATTATCTGTATTCTCATTTCTGAGGATATTGTCCCAGTCTACCAGATTAAGGGCATCTCTAAGCTGTTCAAACTTTGCCTTCCTAAAGTTCAATGTTTTTGTGACTCCCTGACAAGTCCCCCTAGTGAAAGACAGGTGAAACTGCACAATATTGTGGTCGCTATTTCCTAAATGCCCAACCACCTGCAGATTTGTTATTCTGTCAGGTCTATTAGATAGTATTAGGTCTAAAAGTGCTGCTCCTCTGGTTGGATTCTGCACCAATTGTGAAAGATAATTTTTCTTGGTTATTAGCAGAAACCTGTTGCCTTTATGGGTTTCACAGGTTTCTGTTTCCCAGTTAATATCCGGGTAGTTAAAGTCCCCCATAACCAGGACCTCATTATGGGTTGCAGCTTCATCTATCTGCTTTAGAAGTAGACTTTCCATGCTTTCTGTTATATTTGGGGGTTTGTAACAGACCCCAATGAGAATTTTGTTACCATTTTTCCCTCCATGAATTTCAACCCATATGGACTCGACATCCTCATTCCCTTCGCTAATATCCTCCCTTAAAGTGGATTTTAGACAAGACTTTACATAGAGACAAACCCCTCCTCCTCTCCGATTTTTACGATCCTTTCTAAACAGACTGTAACCCTGTAAGTTAACTGCCCAGTCATAGCTTTCATCTAACCATGTCTCGGTTATTCCCACTATGTCAAAGTTACCTGTAGATATTTCTGCTTCTAGTTCTTCCATCTTGTTTGTCAGGCTTCTGGCGTTTGCGAGCATGCAGTTTAGAGGATTTTGTTTTGTTTCAATCTCCTCACTGTGGATTGTTTTAGAAATGTTCTTACCTCCCTTCTGAGTATGTTTTCCTGGGTCGTCTTTGTTTGAGTCTAATGTTTTTCTTCCCGTCCCCTCTTCTTCTA
Organism: Ranitomeya imitator; assembly: GCF_032444005.1. NCBI lineage: Eukaryota > Metazoa > Chordata > Amphibia > Anura > Dendrobatidae > Ranitomeya > Ranitomeya imitator. The sequence goes on along the minus strand of NC_091287.1, from coordinate 460,381,416 downwards.
GTTTAACGCCCTCCTGATGAGTGTAGCGAGTCTTCTGGCGAATGTGTGTTTCCCAGGTTTGTTGAGGTGTAGTCCGTCTCTGGCGAGGAGTCCATCATACCAGTAATTCACACCGTGGTCCAGGAATCCGAATCCTTGTTGTCTGCACCATCGTCTTAGCCAGTTGTTTGCATCAAGGATCCTGTTCCAACATTGACGTACAGTACAGGGAACAATCTGGGGGGGTGCAACATACATGGTGGAGGGCCTACTAGAATGTGGGAGGCACATAGAGGATTGATTGACTTTATCAAAATGACTTGCGGCCTAGCGGGAAGAACCGGAGAACCCCACTAGAGCCTGAAAGATAAAGGGGATTGTGAAAGAGATATCCTCATTACTGTGGACATTGTTCTCATTATAAACTAGATATTAGGGTTGAGCGAAACGGGTCGACCATTTTCAGAAGTCGCCGACTTTTGGCAATGTCGGGTTTCATGAAACCCGACCCCTGTGTGGGGTCGGCCATGAGGTCGGCGATCTTCTGAATCTGGTATTGGAATTCCGATACCGAGTTCCGATATGTTTGCAATACCGGAAATAGGTATCGGAATCCATATTTAAGTGTAAAATAAAGAATTAAAATAAAAAATATTGCTATACTCACCCTCTGACACGCCCTGGTACTAACCGGCAGTCTTCCTTCCTTAGAATCAGCGCGTGAAGGACCTTAGATGACGTCGCGGCTTGTGATTGGTCGCGCGACCGCCCATGTGACCGCTCACGCGACCAATCACAAGCCACGACGTCACTGAAGGTCCTTCAAGCGCTGATTCTTAGGAAGGAAGGCTGCCGGAAAGAAGCAGGGCGCGTCCGAGGGTGAGTATATTCCTATTAGGTAGGAATAATAGGAATATACTCACCCTCGGACGCGCCCTGCTTCTTTCCGGCAGCCTTCCTTCCTAAGAATCAGCGCTTGAAGGACCTTCGGTGACGTCGCGGCTTGTGATTGGTTGCGTGAGCGGTCACATGGGCGGTCGCGCGACCAATCACAAGCCGCGACGTCATCTAAGGTCCTTCACGCGCTGATTCTAAGGAAGGAAGGCTGCCGGTTAGTACCAGGGCGCGTCAGAGGGTGAGTATAGCAATATTTTTTATTTTAATTCTTTATTTTACACTTAAATATGGATCCCAGGGCCTAAAGGAGAGTTTCCTCTCCTTCAGACCCTGGGAGCCATAGTATCCCATTGCACTGCATTGGGTTTCGTGTTTCGGCCGACCCCGACATTTCTATAGGATCGGCCGATTTCACTCGACCCGACTTTTGAGAAAGTCGGGTTTCGTGAAACCCGACCCGATCCTATAAAAGTAAAAGTCGCTCAACCCTACTAGATATATATAACGCAGTGACATCGTGCTGCAAGAGTTATAGTGTGTTGATAACAACCTTGATATTATTGTATATTGTACACTGAAAATACCGCTACTCACGAGTTATCCTTTGTTCCAAACACCCTCTTCCCGTATTCACACAAAGAATAAACTGGTTACTTCCACCTTGTCCTTGCCTGCGTGTTGCATCCGGTGACCTGCTTACATTACCTCTAACAGTGACTCCATCAGTCTGAGCACAAATGGCTAAAAATGATAATTCGGAACAGGTTTTAACTAGAAAAAAAAATGTTATTAAATAGGCTGTTGGGTACTATTGGGCTGCCATCAGTTTCTATGATGAGGTCACTTTGACATTACTAAGACTGTGTTTTATTTGAAGAACTTACAACATTATCCAACCCTTTTAAGTGTTGCACATGTCCTCTCAGGGCAATAAGAGATTTTATAATATTGTGATTTGCTGCTAATCAAATTTTCAGGAACCTGCCATGTTTGAATTTCAAAATATTCTCTCTTTTCTACTTTTGACTAAATCCTCATTCACACGATAGTATTTTGTCAGCATTTTTCATCAGTATTGATAAGCCAAAAGAAGGAGTGGCTCTAAAACACACCAGATATGTACGTTTTTCAGAATACAGGTTTTTTTCTGCAGGTTCTACTCTTGATTATGGCTTCAAAATACTTGTAGAATAAAAGAAAATGATGTGAAAATTAGGTGCAAAACTGTTCTGCAAATATTAATATTCATATTTTCCCTGATGAAGGGGAATTTTAAAGAGAATCTGTGACCAGGTTTTTGCTATGTAATCTGAGGGCAATATGATGTAGGGGGAGAAACCCCCTGATTCCAGCAATGTGTCACTTGCTGGTCTACATAATGTCAATTTAATACAATCACTATTTTCTCTGCTGCAGAGTCCTGTGTAACGCTTAGAATGCAGAGTCCTGTGTAACGCCGTCCTCAACACTGATTGTACGCTGTACATTGACAGTGGGCTACTAACCAGTGGTGGGGGTGTGGTTACACCGAGCAGGACTAGGAGGCACCAGACAACTAGTCCTGTAGTAATAATATCCTGATGATAAAACACAGATTTTATTGAAACAGATTCCCTGTAACATGAAGAGCTCTCCAAATCCATATGAAAAACAATTATTAGTTTCTACTACTACATTATTCTATAGGGACCTAGTTGTTTTAGCTGTGTAATCCTGGACAAAATAGTAATGGAGGACAAAAAAATAAAATATAAAGGACTAGCAATATATAGTAATTATATAGTAATATAGTACTTGCATTGTAATGTAGTGCCCAATATTAAAGGAACATAACTTCATAAATAGCAGTCATATTAGGAACTATTAGGAACTATTCTTTAGAGCCAATGTATTGTAGTAGCCTTGCATTAGTGTCAGTCACAATGTAGCATCAAAAGTGTGGTACCAGCCAACATATACTTATGCAGTGTTGCTGTATAGTAATCGTGCCATCCACAGAATAGGCGTATTCATTCCCACAAGTCTACAACCATTGCAACAACAGCAAAGACCTACAAACCCTTGTAACATCTAGCGTATTTACGCTTTTCTTTTCCCAATGTGAAAATCTGATAAGATTTTAATATCTGATCCTTTCAGCTAGGATTTCTGCTATTTTATGCATTCAGTTAATTTCATATTAAAGGCTTCAGCACACATTGTCAATTTAAGGGCTGATCATGTTTGACATTCCGCTCCGCAGTCGAGAATTCTTAAACTTCCATAGGGAGATATGCTATGATATCTTTACTACGCTATGCTATAGACAGGGTTGAGCCTTGCTATGCTTTTGACTGCTATGCTAAATAATTTACTCATTACATGTGCTGATTTGTAAGCTTTAGAAATGTTAGAATTAACTAGTCAAGGTTTATGACAAGTGCTATAAATTACAATCACATTCATATTTATGTATAATATTAATAGGACAGGATTTGTTTCGGAGCACTGCCCGCAAAAGAATATAATGCTACTGCAAAGATGTCATATATTATGATAATCAGTGTTAATTCGTGGAGTTCGGCCTAAAACATCTGCTTTATGTTATATCCAATTAATGTAAAGCAAATATCTGAAACTCACTGAATGGTCCTACTCAGCACCAAGATACATAATCATTATAAGACAATACAATACCCAGAGAAATTAGCAAAATTAGGATTATTTAGTCTAGAAAAAAGACGACTGAGGGGCGATCTAATAACCATGTACAAGTATATAAGGGGACAATACAAATATCTCGCTGAGGATCTGTTTATACCAAGGAAGGTGACGGGCACAAGGGGGCATTCTTTGCATCTGGAGGAGAGAAGGTTTTTCCACCAACATAGAAGAGGATTCTTTACTGTTAGGGCAGTGAGAATCTGGAATTGCTTGCCTGAGGAGGTGGTGATGGCGAACTCAGTCGAGGGGTTCAAGAGAGGCCTGGATGTCTTCCTGGAGCAGAACAATATTGTATCATACAATTATTAGGTTCTTTAGAAGGACGTAGATCTGGGGATTTAGTCTGACAGAATATAGGATGAACTGGATGGACAAATGTCTTTTTTTTTTCGGCCTTGATAACTATGTTACTATGTACATATGTTTATTCATTTGTGCCAATATAATCCATTTGTGCAATAATCACCCCTCCCTAAGAAAAAAAAAAGATGCACGTCGATGCTCTATTTATGTTCCAGCTGCCATGGGAAGTGTCCTGTTGACATTGCAATGCTCCTGGTTGATAATGTGCAGTGCCTCTTTGTTTGCTTTCTGCCAGCATAGCTCTGCTGTACCAGACTATGGCTCTGTGCACTGTACGCTCGTGTGCAGTACTCTGCCTGGCCAAATTTTGTCTCCTGCCACCTGCCCCAGTATAGATGCCTGTGTGGTTTTATATAATAGTTTGCTGGTTCCTAGCCAAGGTCAACTCTCCTGCAACTCTACACAACAAAGCGTAACATAACTAGGATGTGTGTAAGGGGTGTACTGGGACCGTGTAATACTCCACTCCCTTCCTTTGTGTTGAAACCGTTGTAATCAAAGTAATGTATGTGTACATTGCTTTTCAATGCTTCTATCTGCATAATGAAATGTATATATTTGTTGTACCTGTTCTATAGGGAAAGCGTAGTACCCATTTCTGGCCACTAGATGGGGCATTATAGTAGATGTAGTATAGTAGAGTGAAACCGGTTAGAAGACAGTTAAATATAGGAGGGGTCAGCTGCAGGTAAGAGAGGGAGAATTTCTTCATAGGAATCAGTGTGCTAGGGTGCCCAAACCACCAGCACGGGCTTAAGTGCTCTTAATGATAGCAGTGACCACGCATCGTTGACTAAGAGAGAAGCCCAGCCATCTGCTGCACCAGGCCTGAATAGCAGTAGGCCAGAACAGCAGCAGGAAAAGAAGCTTCAGATAGAAGCAGTGACAGGACGGGGACACAGGTGGCTCCATATTGTGGCAACTTATCGCATGGGCTGATGCCCTCAGATCTGGTGTGAAACGGAAGAGGGAATACTCAGATGCAGTGAGTTTGGACCAGGAGAACGCTGTGTCACCACAAGAGACAGTACTGATGGGCAGGTCGCTCACCATGTGGCAACTGACTTTGGAGGCTGATACTCTCATGTCTGGGGCTAAACAGACTAGAGAAGGTATATCTGCAGCAGAGCTGAACAGGGAGGATGCTGAGGAACCATGTGAGATGGTCAGACCCAGGTACGTGCTGCGCGACAGAGAGAGAAGTGCTGGGAAAGACGAAGAAATGTGCAATGTGAAACCTGTTGTAAATGCTGTGAAGAATATGGATGGGCTGCATAAAGAAAACAGTAAAGTTGTTCATTTGAAAGTTGAAATGGACCGTGTCTCTATTTATACCGAACTGTCTATAGGGAGACTACAGCAGAGCAGAGAGGAACATGACGGCATAGAAAGTGGAGCCACAGGTATGCAGAATAATGGACGCTATTTTCATGTGATGGGAGGTCAGGGCACAAATGCCCCGGTGTCCTCAGCAAAGACTACGACCGTGGCCCTCCCTCACATGTGCAGTGCTGAATAACAAAATTGAGCTGTGTATGTATCTTGCTGCTTACAGATCAGTAACGTTAAACTGTAAAGCTGCTTTATTGATGCATATGACAAAAGATAATCATCTGCCATATGCATTAATAATAATAATCTTTATTTTTTATATAGCGCTAACATATTCCGCAGCGCTTTACACACATTATCATCGCTGTCCCCGATGGGGCTCACAATCTAAATTCCCTATCAGTATGTCTTTGGAATGTGGGAGGAAACCGGAGTGCCCGGAGGAAACTCACGCAAACACGGAGAGAACATACAAACTCTTTGCAGATGTTGTCCTTCGTGGGGTTTGAACCCAGGACTCCAGCGCTGCAAGGCTGCTGTGCTAACCACTGCGCCACCGTGCTGCCCAAGAGATCAGTATTTGCGTTTTCCCAACTCATCTGTCAGAAGCAGGCAAGAAACTCATCTCTATGCCTAATACTCCACGTAGTAATTGCAACATCTATTGTGGATGACTGCAGGAGATCTGAGATTTTCTGAAAAATGGCTGATAATTATGTAAACCACATAGCACATTTGACTTCCATGTATCACTGCATTGCACAGGGCACAGTACCTGCATCACCATATGCACAGCACAGTTTGTGAGCACAATAGAAAGCCTAGAAGCTGGTGCACCGCTCTGTGCATATGCTCAAGCGAGTACTGTGTCCTGTGCAATGGAAGAAACACTAGTCATATCCATGTCATCATCAACTAAGTACCATCTTCATTGTATAGGGCCTGTTAGTGGTCTGCAGCTTCAAAAACAAGCTATGCAGCTGTTTTCACTAGAACTACTACTGCTACTGCATGCATTGTAAAGATCTAGGTGTAATTTTTAAGCGTTTCTAGCAAGTCTGTTTCAGGTAAGAATGTGAAACATCTCAGAAGAACATATTTTCAGAGTGCTTCTTTCCATAGGGCTACAATCAACATTTCATGTAGTCCAGGAAACGAGTCAAGTTTGGAAAACTTATGCCAAGAAAAGCAGTAAGTCATAGTAAACAGGGTCATCCGAGAAAGACCAAATCATTAAAAGTAGAATCAGTCACTGAATTACTGGAAGTCTGTGTGTTTATATATACAGAGAAAGCGAGAAAGAAAAAAAAAATCTACAACTTCTGTATATTGAAAACCTACAAAAAAACTACTGCGTTAATTGTCTCACTCAGTAGTTCTTTGTAGGTTTTCAGTATTTAGGACTTGCCCCTCCTTTTCTATTTTTTGGTCTTTGACTATTGTTACTTGGTGATTGTTGGTATGATATTTCTTGCTATTTTCTGTATATTGTAGCTACATACCATGATAACACTACTTAAAGGGGGTTGTCCAGTCTTCTGATGAAAGTCTGCAGTCACTCCAAGTGATTACAGATTTTGGAATCCTTACAGCATCGTACAGCGGCCCTATTCCAACAAAATGTGTTCTTGGCCTCGCTCAGTTCACTTGTATTGAGTGAGGCTGAGCACGTCTAGTTGGCATGTGACCGTATGCATACAAATCTCATATTTGTGGTCATATTACTGCCCACTCTCACTGGCAACACTGGAGAATCCTGACAATGTTTGCAGTCACAGAGTGAGTTTTGTCAGAAGACCAGACAACTTTAAAGAAAAAGTATCAATGTAGCTTGTTAGATTGAAAAATAAGAGCATATATTACACTGCCAATTAATAGGTACATATCTATTAAAATGCTATTTTTTATATTTGGATGAATATGGAAAAATTGTAGGATTGGAGCGAGTATCCATTGGTAAGTAATAGATCCGTGGTAAGTTAGAAATCCTTTTATTGAAACAGAGAGCATCAAATGCAACCAGATTTTATAAAATTTCTATATATGTATATATACACTGTGTATGTATGTATGTATGTATGTATGTATGTATGTATGTATGTATGTATGTATGTATGTATGTATGTATGTATGTATATATATATATATATATATATATATATATATATATATATATGTGTGTCAAGTAAAAAACTTTGGGCACCCATGCTCATGATTACTGTTATTGTGAACAGCTAAGGCCTCTTTCACACTTCAGTTTTTCGGCGTCAGTCAAAAACCGCCATTTTCGTGAAATGGCGGATCCGCCATTTTTTTTGGCGGATCCGCTATTTTCCCATTGACTTGCATTAGAGACGGATTATGGCGGATGGTCGTCCGTTCCATCCGCCATGCGACGGATCCGTCGATATTTGGCGGACGTTGTCTAGACATTGACGGACTTTGTAACGTTTTTTGGCGCCGCCGAAAAGGCGGACCGCGGCGGATCCGTCGTGTCCGCCTTTTTTTAGAATGGGCGACGGATCCGTCGCGATCCGCTTTTTGGCGGATCCGTCGCCTCAATCCGCTTTTTTTGATTGAGCATGCTCCAAAAAGTGGATACTTTGCCCAGACAACCCAAAAACTATATAAAGAGGACAGGTCATTCCCAAATGTACCAGCCAGCAAGAGAGACCCTTCAATGCAAGAGAGACCCAGCCAGACCCTGCCAGCAAGACCTTGCCAGCCAGCCAGAGAGGCCCTGCCAGCTAGCCAGAGAGGCCCTGCCAGCCAGAGACACACTGCCAGACCCTGCAAGCAAGACCTTGCCAGCCAGCCAGAGAGGCCCTGCCAGCTAGCCAGAGAGGCCCTGCCAGCTAGCCAGAGAGGCCCTGCCAGCTAGCCAGAGAGGCCCTGCCAGCCAGAGACACACTGCCAGACCCTGCAAGCAAGACCTTGCCAGCCAGGCCCTGCCAGCCAGCCAGAAAGGCCCTGCCAGCCAGCCAGAGAGGCCGTGCCAGCCAGACCCTGCCTGAGACAGCCATGTGAGTACTGACATCCAGCGTGCATGTGTGTGTATGTGTGTGTGTGTGTGTGCGCATTTGTGTATGACGTACTGAGTACAGCAAGAGCTTTTAAAACCTGAATCCAACCTGAGGCCTGCCATCGTCCTGCAACAGCCAGTGCACTGCTACAGTCCAGATCCACCCCGAGGCCTGCCACTGAATATATCAAGCTCCAGCTGGAGGACTGATGGCCGTGTGTGTGTGTATTTTTGTACTGCTGTGTGCTTTTGTATGTATGTGTTTTTACATGCCTGCACCTTATTATGCCTTCGTCAATATTATGCCTTTTCATGTGTTATGCTTGCGTTATGACTCTGCTAGCAGGTATGTTTGTTTGCATCTTGTTGGTTGCATGTGCATTTGTCAATGCCATATTGGTTAATGTTGATTTTTGATGTATTTACTAAAGGTACCGTCACACGCTGCAGCGATACCGACAACGATCCGGATCACTGCAGCATCGCTGTTTGGTTGCTGGAGAGCTGTCACACAGACAGCTCTCCAGCGACCAACGATGCCGGTAACCAGGGTAAACATCGGGTTACTAAGCGCAGGGCCGCGCTTAGTAACCCGATGTTTACCCTGGTTACCAGTGTAAAAGTAAAAAAATAAAGGTAAATTCCGCTGTCTGTCCCCGTGCTGTGCTTCTCTGCATTGTGAGCGCCAGCCAGCCGTAAAGCAGAGCACAGCGGTGACGTCACCACTCTGCTTTCCGGCCGCTGTGCTTACACAGGGCAGAGAAGCAGAGCGCCGAGGGACAGACAGAAGGTGGCTGTGTGTGCGTGCGTGCGTGCGTGCGCCTGCCTGCCCTGTTTATATGTTTTTCATACTATGCTGGTATTTTGAATAGCTGTGGTGTAAAATGTGTTTTGTGTGTGTGTATAAATGATGTGTGATGTGTTCTGCATCTTTGTTGTTTCCCATAATGTACTTGTATTTCAAATAAAGAGCAGTGTAGCTCCTACTGTACCCTAAAAAAAGAAAATTTTAAAAAAATATAGTAATAAAAATTTCACAAATCTGTCAGTAGTCTCATTTCAAGATAAATGTAATATTGGGTAAACATACAGTAAAGGTTATATATACAAATGTGTAATGCAAATCTTTGCTATAGAATATGTTATCTGGTTTTAGAAAATACAAACTGTAGGGTAATCATAATTAACAATTTTGGGGATTGGTATTTTAATTTCGAATGAGTAACATTTTTTATAAGGTTAAACTTTGTTTAGGTGGGTTTTACCAGCATGCGCATTGCGCATATCAAGTTATAACTAAGTAGTTTTGGTGTTGTTTTAAAGGGATTTTTTGGGGGTTTTTTTTGTGGGGAAACAGGAGGTAGAGGGTTTGGCAGCTTGTGCATCAAGCATATCAAGTTTGACGGTTAAGAATTTTTTTTTTCTTTTGTGATGGGGGAAATCAAAAATAAGTTGGCACTGTAGGTACTGTAGTAGGTACTGACCCAAGACGTACACAAGCAGGCTCCCCAATTTTTTTAAAAAGTTGTAAGTGTAAAGTCCCTACAGCTGCATCTATCATTTTGTATAGTAGCTTAGAACTCTTTATACTTGCAGATTCTAGGGACCAAGAGGACCCAAGCAAGGGACCGACCGACCCAAGCTATACGCAAGCCCCAAGTTTTGGAAACAGATGTAAGTGTAAAGTCCTGAAAGCTGCATCTATCTATCTATCTATCCTTTTGTATAGTAGCTTAGAACTCCCTTTATGCTTGCAGATTCTAGGGACCAAGAGGACCCAAGCAAGGGACCGACCAACCCAAGATAGACGCAAGATCATAATGTCTTCTTCTGAGAGCCCCCCAGCACATCATCAGCAAACTGAGGTGTTAATTTTTTTTCTTCATAAATTTTTTATTTTGGTGCAACAATGGCAATTGTATTTTAAGCCTTTATGTGTTTATTCTGTATTCACAGGAATATGAAGCAGAGGGGCTAACAGAAGGAGACGGACAGGGTGGAGAAATACAAGGAGCGGGAGCGCATAGTGTAAGTTTTGCACAGATCGATCCTCACATACAACACACTACACCCAACACAAACATTCAGCACAGCACACAATACATATGCCTCGATCAAAGAACATTATTAATTTTATTTTTTTTTTTTAAATTAGTCTTCACAATCCGGGGCTCGACGTAGAGTTCCTCAAAGCACCTCCCATAGTCGTCGGAATGATAATCGCGGCGGTCGCCGAAGAGTAAGTTCCTTTTTTGTTTGGTGTATAGTAAAATGTAAAATTCATGTGTTGTAATCTTTCCCTTTTTATTCTTATCTTTTTGTTAGGCTTCACAGCGTGCTCCCGAACAAGATGATGAAGAGGAGGGCATCGATGTGAACACCCTCATCGAAGCAGTACAAAGTCGGGAGCCGCTGTGGAACATGTCGGACCGCCGCCATGCTGACCAGTTAATCACCCGACGGCTATGGGAGGAAGTGTGCAGTGCTGTTATGGATAACTGGGAGGAACTCGATGCTGGGGCCCAGGATCTAGCGCGTAAGTATTCACACTTCATAACCTTATGTTAGCATGATTTAATGTGGTGTATAGTAACCAATTTTTACTTTCTCTTTCCAGGTAACAGGATTATCGTGCGGTGGCGGTCACTCAGGGATCGCTTCAAGAGGGAGTTTAATAAGAAGATGCAGGCCCCGAGTGGATCTAGAGGACGCAGGAGCAGATACAAACATGCCAGAGCCCTGTCGTTCCTCCGGTCGACGCTGCTGAGCAGAAGGTAAATATTCAACACCACATATTTTCAGTTAAACTGTAAAAATGTGTAACCTTCAATTTTTTTTGCAGCAAGGGCATTTGTAATATCCAGATACTAATTTTTTTTTTTCTTCTTTAACAGCACTTTCTGCAGCACTCGGGAGCCTGCATCAGAGTTGCACCCCTCTGGAGCAATCCCTCAAGAGTCCGCCACCGGGGACCACGTTGACCCCTCTGTTTCTGCACCTTCCCTTTCGTTTGATCCCTCAGCCTCATCCACCAGCGCTGGAGCAGCAGGGCGGACTTCGTCACTTGAAGCTGCAGGTGATGAGTTAGAGTTCCCTTTACCCCACCCCTCTGCCACTGCCGCAACATCTAGACCAACTTTGTGGTCAGGACGGCAGCGCCAGAGAGGTCAGGAAAGGAGCTATGCGCCTGACTTTTTGCAGCTGAATGCATCCTTTCACAGTGCCATCAAGCTTTTGAGTGAGCAAACGTCTGCTGGGTACAATATGCTTAACAAAAGCATACTTGAACTCAGCAGTCGTCTGGATAGGATGCAATCAGATGCAAACCAGTCACCAAGGCACTGTTTTTTTCAGTCGGTCCTCAGGCACATGGAAAATCTAACTCCTGACCTGCAGATGCATGTGATGCAAGGCTGCCACACTGCTCTAGCGCAGGCGATGTCCCATGCCCCTCCACCTACCCTTCATGTGTCAACACCTTTCCCCTCTCAATCCACCGTCTATCCTCCCGTCCGTCCTCCTCCTGTCCGTCCTCCTCCTTCGTCATTTGTTCCTTCCCCCCTTAGTCTTTCCCAGTTTTTACCGTCCCCCTTCCATTCTTCCCCTTTAACTTCTCCGTTCCCAATCCCACCAACACCTTCATACCTCCCACACACCACATCTGCACCTCAACTCTCTACACAACCTCATGTTTTCACCACCCATTCCACTTCTGTTCCTCCCCGTGATGTCCTGTCCCCCACTCTCGACGTGGTCCGCCCTGTCAGCCCCTCCGCTACTATCTCCACCCCAAACTATGAGAATCTGTAAAAGTCAATAAATAAACAGTTTTTTGGTTTAAAAACAATTTTATTGTCTTTTTTTTTTTTTTTTGCAAAGTTTTTAAGTCACCAAGGTTATGGCAATAGTAACAATAACAGTGTTTAAAGGGTACCGTGTTGTGAATTCTGTGGCTGAATTCACTCCTGTGGTCACAAGTGGTACTGCAGCTTCTGAGCTTCCTCCCTCAGGTGTTCTGGTGAGCTCGTTAACTGCTTCATTACTTAACTCCGCCTGATGCTGCTATCCTTGCTCCTTGTCAATGTTTCAGTGTTGGATCTGAGCTTCTCCTGATTGTTCCTGTGACCTGCTGCTCTGTATAGCTAAGTGCTTTTTGCTTTTTTGTTGCTTTTTTTCTGTCCAGCTTGTCTTTTGTTTTGCTGGAAGCTCTGAGACGCAAAGGGTGTACCGCCGTGCCGTTAGTTCGGCACGGTGGGTTTTTTTTTGCCCCTTTGCGTGGTTTTGCTTTAGGGTTTTTTGTAGACTGCAAAGTTCGCTTTACTGTCCTCGCTCTGTCCTAGAATATCGGGCCCCACTTTGCTGAATCTATTTCATCCCTACGTTTTGTCTTTTCATCTTACTCACAGTCATTATATGTGGGGGGCTGCCTTTTCCTTTGGGGAATTTCTCTGGGGCAAGTCAGGCCTATTTTTCTATCTTCAGGCTAGCTAGTTTCTTAGGCTGTGCCGAGTTGCCTAGGTAGTTGTTAGGCGCAATCCACAGCCGCTTTTAGTTGTGTTTAGGATAGGATCAGGTGTGCAGTCTACAGAGTTTCCACGTCTCAGAGCTCGTTCTTGTATTTTTGGGTATTTGTCAGATCACTGTGTGCGCTCTGATCGCTAAGCACACTGTGTTTCTGGATTGCCTTCATAACACCTGTCATTAGCAAACATAACAGTACCGTTGCAAAACATACAATGCTGCATTAAAGTACAAAGATTTTGTAAGCAAACAAAAAATGGTATTTTTACAAGTGTAAAAAGAAAAAATTTTTTTACACCATTTCATACTGCCAGTCAACTGATCCTGCAGGAGACATGAAGTAGTCTGCAAAACTGTCCCGCATTCTGGAGACTGCTACTGGACTGCGAAAAGTGGGGTTTTGGTAATCCCGCAAGGTGCTTTCTGAAACATTATCCTCCAGGGAAACTTGTTCTTTTGATAAAACAAAATTGTGCAGGACAACGCACGCTTTGACCACATCATCGACAGTTTCAGTCTGCAGTTTAATTGCAGTTAGCAGGACTCTCCATTTGGCAGTTAAGATGCCAAAAGCACATTCCACAACTCTTCGTGCTCTAGTTAAGCGGTAATTGTAAATTTTTTTCCTCTGGGTTAGTCCACTACTTCCAAAGGGTTTCAGCAAGTGTGGGGAAAGCTGGAAGGCATCATCTCCAACACAAACAAATGGTAATGGTGGACCAGTGGTTCCAGGGAGAGGTCTAGGGGACGGAAAATCAAATGTCTCTCCATATAAACGGCGCCCCATTGGTGAATTTTTAAAGATTTGTGAATCATTTGCGCGTCCATACGCACCGATATCAACAGCGATGAACTTGCATTGTGCATCGGCTATGGCCATCAACACAATAGAGAAGTACTTCTTATAGTTATAAAACTGTGATCCAGAGCCTGAAGGTTTGACGATCCGTATGTGCTTTCCATCAACTGCTCCAACACAATTTGGAAACTGGCAAATTTGATGAAAATTTTGGGCGATCTCCAGCCACCTCTCCTGTGATGGCTCTGGGATGTATTCCACTTGTAGGCACTCCCACAATGCCCGGCAGGTATCTCTGATGATCCCCGAGATGGTGGATATCCCAAGTCGAAATTGGAAATGGAGGGATGAGAACGACTCTCCAGTTGCAAGGAATCTGTTAACAAAACGAAAAGACAATAATTAATAAAAAAATTCAAAAAACATTACAGTTATAAGTCTGATGAATGAGAATCATTTAAAAAAAAAATTACTTACCGAATAGTCACCATGAGACGCTCTGCTGGTGATATTGAGAATCGCATCTGGGTGTCTCGTCTCCGTATACAGTCTTCCACATAGCCCAATAAAAACTCGAAATTTTCAGCTCTCATCCTCACATAATTGAAGAACTTTTGAGGGTTTTCCCTTAGTTCCATGTAACGCGTGGAATAAACACCACGGGTCATACGTTGTGCTGTGATGGGATGGATCCACAGCCTTCTCTTCCGCCGCTGCCGTAGGATGCGCAGTCTTTGTTCCTCCCTCTCTCGAACGCTGACTGCCAACTGATTTGCCTCAAAAGTAAAATCCGCATAGATCTTTGCAATGTTCGCCAGGACTCCTTCCATTTCTGCCACTTTCTCTACAACCTTTCAAAGATGTGGTGTAAATACACGCTATATATAGTTTTCCAGTAGTTTCCAGTAGCCAATCACATTGAAATCCTCCCCTTTTAAAAAATGGATCCGTCAAAAAACGGTTACAACGGATGTAAAAACGGTCGCAACGGTTCTAACGGATCCGTTTTTTTTAACGGATCAGGGCAGCTGATCCGTCAAAAAAACGGATCCGTTAGAACCGTTTTTCCACAAAATTTGACGGATCCGTCGATCCGCCACGATGTCGGACCTAACTGACGCCACACAACTGAAGTGTGAAAGAAGCCTAAGCAAGTTGAAAATGAAATGAACACTAAATGGGCTAAGGTTAAAGATGACACATTTCCTTTGTATTTGAGGCAATATATTTATTTTTTCATCTTCTATATTTTAAAAATTACAAAAAGGAACATGAGCTGATGCAAAAGTTTCACACCCTGCATGGTTAGTACCTATTATCACCCCCTTTTGATAGTATCACAGCTTGTAAACATTTTTTGCAGCCAGACAAGAGTCTTTCTATTCTTGTTTGATGGATTTTCATCCATTCTTTGGAAAATTCTTCCAGTTCTGTGAGATTCCCGGGTCGTCTTGCATACACTGCTATTTTGAAGTCTAGCCACAGATTTTTAATGATGTTCAGATTAGAGTACTTTGAGGGCCACTGTGGATTTTGATGTGTGTATAGGATCCTTATCCATTTGTAGAAGCCATCCTCTTTTCAACTTCAGCTATTTTACAGATGGCGTTTTGTTTGCATCAAGAATTTGTTGAAATTTCATTGAATCTTCCCTCTACCCATGAAATGTTCCATGTGCCACTGGCTACAACACAACAAACCCAAAGCATGATTGCTCAACCCCCATGGTTAACGGTTGGTGAGATGTTCTTTTATAGAAATTCTGTGCACTTTTTTTCTCCACATATATCCTTGATCTTTGTGGCCAAAGAGTTTTATTTTTACCTCATCGGTCCACAGGACTCATTTGCAAAATGCATCAGTCTTATTTAGATATTCCTTTTGCATACTTCTGATGCTGAGTCTTATGGTGAGGATGCAGGAGAGGTTTTCTTCTGATGTCTCTTCCATGAAGGCCATATTTGTGCAGGTGTCTCTGAACAGTGCAACAATTTACCACAAATCCAGAGTCTGTTAAATATTTCTGAAGATCTGTTGCAGTCAAGCGGGGGTTCTGATTTGCCTTTCTAGCAATCCTACAAGCATCTCTCACTGAAATTTTGCTTGGTCTTCCAGACCTTATCTTGACCTCAACTGTTTCTGTTAACTGCCATTTCAAAATTACATTTTTAACCGAGGAAAGGACAACTTTAAAATGCTTTGCTGTCTTTTTTCAGCCTTGTCCTGCTTTGTTGGCCACCACCGTTTTCACTTTCAGAGTACTAGGCAGCTGCTTAGAAGAATCTATGTCTGCTGTTTTTAGAACAAGGTTAGAGGAGGCTGGGTTTCTATAAACCTTGGACATTTGCATCACCTGGCATATTCTAATGATGACAATGAATAAGCCATAATGCTAACAGGCTAATTAAGTTATCTGAGCACACAAACCTCCAAGGGTGTCTAAACGTTTGTTTGCAATTTTTAAAATGAAAAAAATAGCAATTTATTTTTTGCCTGAAATACAAATGAAATTTGTCATATTTAACTTTAGCCTTTTTAGAGATCATTTTATGTTCAACTTGTTTAAGTGTTCACAATAACAGTAATTTTGACCAGGGGTGCCCAAACTTTTACATGCTACTGTATATGTACATATACAAACACTCTTTTTCATATACATATATATAAATATACAATTTCCCTTTACTGTGCAACCTCCCATTTTATATAATATTATTTATTACTTCTATTATGTATGCAAGACATAAAAATATACCAAAATGTCTGAGTGTGTGTGTGACGCCCCAGGGTCCTGGTCTTCACAGCGGCATTGCTTTACTCATGGGGAGAGTGATGTCACGCTTGGAAGCGATGAAGGATAACTCTCACCAGGTAACACAAACATGCAACATGTTCACACTCCAGGCCCACAAGGGGGGGGGGGGGGGGATCTTTTTCTAGGTGACTCCCCTGCATATAGATATATATTGTGGTTTGGAGGGAAAGTTGGTCAGATAGTGCCGGGGAGCAGACTGGAGCACTCTGACACAGGAAGAACGTATGAGGAACCGCGCAGCCACGAGAAAGTGCTGCAGCTCCTGGACAGAGATAATACCGAAAGCCAAACAGATTGTAGTGAGCATGTGGGAGAGCGAAGCACAGGAGAAGGAACACCAGTGGAGCAGAGCAGTGAATTAGCTACCTCCCTGGCTGGCGCAGATTACCGGTAGCCAGAACACCGAGGTTGTGAGGGACTTTAAGACTGACAGCACAGCTGGATTACATATCACCTGTCCGCCCTAACACCCAGAAGGCACAGTGACATATAGAGCCCGGGTATTGATAGAGATCCTGTAAAATTGCTCAAGTCACCTGCCATACGGTTTATGTCCCACCTTTATGGAGGACAGAAGAACTGTGAGGACGTTATCAGAAGCCATAGGCAGTAAGGGACTACAACACCACTGCGCTATGAGGAAGGCTTTTAACTCCACATGGTAAAGGAGACTCTGAATTCGCTTCCAAGCCGGCCAGACCCTGCCTCTCCTGTGATCTGGTACCCTGGACTGTGGCTGCCTGAAGTCTTCAGTAAACCAGGTGAAGAGACTGAAAACCTGTGTCCTCATTCTTCGCTGCACCATTCACCATCTTCCATCTACACAACAGGAGCCCTGGGGAAATACTTCACCTGTGGGAAGATATACCATCTAGCTGCCATTACATCACCCCAGAGGACACCATAAAGCAGCGTCGATCCCACTGATCGAATACCACAGGTGGCATCACAATCAATTTCCCCTTTTACATGGGTGCCCAGGACCGCGGACCGGGTCACCACCATGACATCCCCCTGTGAATACCGGACCCGGTACCCCAGGGCTCTGGCGGGGGACTTATGTGTAATATACCTGATAAAGACTCCAGACCAGTTTGCATCTGATGCTTTATCTGTCTCATTATATAGAATGTCTAACAAGAAATGAATGGTCTAGGCAAAATTCGAACTTACCTGTTTGCGTGGATTTTCCTGGGAAATTATATTCACAGAGGTTATTCTCCAATGATTTAATGACCCTTATGTGCTGGGATCTCTCCAAACCCCTGTAGGAAAATACACCTAAGATGCAAAAAAAAAAAAAAAAAAATGTATTTATACTCACCTCACCCCTCCTCTCTTCAGACCCTCCACTCCACACCGTCACCCATCCTTTCATCACCATATATTCTCATCATCGTAAGTGCTGAATCTCCGAGCCTCTCCGTTAAAATGCAGAATTTTTAAAATTCGCTTCCACATGGATTCAGCAAAAAGGAAGCCTCTGGCAACCATTTTTCTGAAGTAGTTAGCACCATCAAAAGGTTAAAAAATACTTATACTGAACTTACTGCTCACGTCTTTGACTCTTTTGCTCCTCACCATCACCTGTCCATCACCTTATTGCGTTGTTTTACTGTTGCTGCAATTACTGAAATCCCCACTAGGATTGAAATCATACTACAGCACTCCTACAGATTAGTATGAGATGGTTTTGCCTACAGAAGGTGTTAAATAGGACCAGTCACCAAATTTTACATGTTGAACTACACAGAAGATGTAGCAATGGCTGCAGGGCAGAATAAAACTTTTTTTTTTAAATTCTTTAATTTTTCCTCTCCATTTTGGAGATATTAACAATCTACCGTATATACTCGAGTATAAGCCGAGATTTTCAGCCCATTCTTTTAGGCTGAAAGTCCCCCTCTCGGCTTATACTCAAGTCATTGTCCCAGGGGGGTCTGCGGGGGAGGGGGAGTGGCTGCTGTGACCAGCCAGCTCCTGGTGCGGTCCATGCATGTCCCTGGTTCTCCGGGCGCTGGCAGCTTCTTCCTGTTTTGAGCGGTCACATGGTACCGCTCATTACAGTAATGAATATGGACCCGACTCCACTCCCATAGGGGTGGAGCCGCATATTCATTACTGTAATGAGCGGTAACGATGATCGCTCAACGCTGAAAGAAGCTGTCAGCGCCCGGAGAAAAAGGGACGTGCAGGGACCGCACCAGGAGCAGATGAGTAAAATGGGGAGGGGGAGCACTGCACTATATTCACCTGTCCTCGTTCCGGTGCCGCTGTGTCTTCCGCGTCCTCTGCAGTGATGCTCAGGTCAGAGGGCGCGATGACGCAATTAGTGTGTGTGCCGCCCTGTGCCTGAATGTCAGTGCAGAGGATGTGGAAGACACAACGGTGCCGGAACGAGGACAGGTGAATATTGCAAGTGCCGGGGGCCTGAGCGACAAGAGTTGGGTATGTGATTTTTTTTTAATCACAGCAACAGCATATGGGGCAAATAGCTCTATGGGGCATCTTATGGGGCCATAATCAGCATTTGTGCAGCATTATATGGGGGCAAATGTCTCTATGGAGCATCTTACGGGGCCATAATCAACATTTGTGCAGCATTATATTGGGCAAATGTCTCTATGGAGCATCTTATGGGGCCCTTATCAACCTTTATGCAGTACTGTATGAGCAAATGTGTCTATGGAGCATCTTATGGGGCCATTATTACCCTTTATGCAGCATTATATGGGGCATATTTTAATATGGAGCATCTTATGGGGTCATCATGAACTGTATGGAGCATTATATGGGGCTCCTAACTCAATATGGATATTCAAAAACACTTAACCTACTGATATCTCAATTCATTTTACTTTTATTGGTATCTATTTTTATTTTTGAAATTTACTGGTAGCTGCTGCATTTTCCACCCTAGGCTTATACTCGAGTCATTAAGTTTTCCCAGTTTTTTGTGGCAAAATTAGGGGTCTCGACTTATACTCGGGTCGGCTTATACTCGAGCATATACGGTAAGTATTGACACATAATGAGATGGTTTTTGTGAAGGCCAAATGGGCAGTAGTAAAGGTCAACTCCAGGAGAAGCCCACACCTCCAGTGAAAACTATCTAATAACACCATCTTGGAATTAACTAAAGTTAACTCTTTAGGTGCCAAATACTTTGATTTGCTAATATCTCCGCAACGGAGAGGTGAAATTAAAACAAACAATAACCTTTCTTCCACTCTGTAGCCACCATTACATCGTGTGTTCAGCTTTCAAATTTTGTGAAAGGTCCTTTTTAAGGAGCTTTTCGAATATATAATTCCTGGCAGCCTTTACTTGCCAGCAATTACAATCATTCATCATTTATTCAGAGAACCTGGTTGTTTCTCAATGTCTAACCCAATTATTGTGCGTGATTTTATTTTGAAGTTCGTTATGTCCAAGGAGTAAATTTTTGAGCTGAACCCCGGTTCTTATCCTTTCTACTAAAATGAATTTTGTGAATTTAATATTGCGCTCGGAGAGAATCCTGAACTGGTTATTCTAGAAGAAACTCAATGCAGAACGACATTTAACATTTTTTGAAGTCCCTAAAGGATACACGTGATGAATGGTTCGTCAACATTGTAGAAAACCACCATTTTTTTTCTAATTAGATCACATGACATAACTTCCAATTACAATTTTTTACGTTTTCTCCATGCGCGAAATCAGCCTCTACAGCAGTATGACCGCGTGCATGTGACAGTTGAGCAGAAGGTAATTATAACTGAAACATTCATTTACTTCCAGGGTGGCAAGATAGTTTGCTTTCTAAAAAAACTCTATTATAAGATTGGAGATTTTTCCCACGAAGCATTGCCAAAAAGACGTCAACACAGCTGGTCCATTAAGGCGAGCCAGTCCCCCGCAAGCTACGCAAGCAAAGGAAAATGTGGCATGTGGATAAAAGATACTGTCAACTACAAGGTAGAATGCAAATTATAAGGCCAAGTGCACACTGAATCTGGGATCATAAAAACCTCCAAATACTGAGCCTCTTCATGATACCAATTTCCTATTGATGAATACAGAGTTCTCTTGATTTTCAGAAGCAAAACGATGGCATGCTCCATTTCATATAGTTCTACTAATATATACCCATGTCGACACATTGCTTACCTTGATGTTGTACATTGGTGTCATACTACGACACATGGAGTGCCTTTGGATCAGTAGGTTGAAGTCATCATGACTCCATGTGCCTCTGCACAGGCCATACATGATTCATGGTACTTAGAAAATACAAACCCTATGTAAGGCCGGTTTCACACGTCCAGATAATTCCAGTACCGTATAAAATCGGTACTGGAGTTATCCGTGTCCGTGTGCTCACATGGAACATCAGTGTGGCACACGTGCGGCACATGTGTGCCGCCGGTGTGCCCACTGGGTACCACACGCACCGTGCAGGAGACAGCGCTAAAGTTTAGCGCTGTCCCCTGCATCGTGCTGAATCCGCGATTCATATCTTCCCTGCAGCAGCGTTTGCTGCAGGGAAGATATGAATAATAGTGTTTAAAATAAAGATCTATCTATCAAACGCTGCTGCAGGGAAGATATGAATGGCGGATTCAGCACCAGTGGGGGGGACAGCGCTTAATGTAGCGCTGTCACCTGCACGGCACATGGACTGCACACGGACAACGTCCGTGTGCGGTACGTGTTTTACACGGACCCATTGACTTTAATGGGTCCGTGTAATACGTGCTCTCCCACAAACACTGACATGTCTCCGTGTTTGGCAAATGGAGACACGGTCCGCAAAAAATCACTGACATCTGAACAGATGCAGTGATTTTTATGTGTCTACGTGTGTCAGTGGCTCCGGTACGTGAGGAAACTGTCACCTCATGTACCGGAGACACTGACGTGTGAAACCGGCCTAATGGAAACATTTTTATTTTTGCTTATACATTTCTTTAAGGCTATTTTCACACGTTGCATTTTTGCAACTTTTTAAATGCAAATTAAAAGCTACTTTCTTTTCAGTACCATCAAAAGCTGTGACCTTTCAGAAATATCCTGTATACACACTTTTTAGATTTTTCCTGACCAAATTGTTGGAAAACTACAGCGTTTTTTTCCATCTGCGGCATGTCACGTCTTTCAGCGTTTTTTTATTTTTTCACCCGTAGAAATGATGAGAAAGTGAAAAAAAATCACTACAAAAAATACAACGGCAGCAAATTTTTGAAGAGTTTTAGGTGAATAAAACTAACACGTACTGTAAAAAAAAAAAAAAAAAAAAAAAAATCACACATGTAATCTACACAACAAAATGCTGAGCTGAAAAAAAATGCATGAAAAACGCTGCAAAAATGGACAATTTTAACTATGCAAATTGCCTCTTCTGAGAAAAAAGAGGGCTTAAACTCTATAGCGCCACCTGTTGGAAGTAGCGATCCTACAAGTCACAATCAACCCTTTAATGAGTCGTGCAATATGACTTAGGATAAAAGCCAAATCGGTATCTCAATTCGCAGACACGGTGTTTCCGGCTGTTGGCCCTCGTCAGTGCGAAGCATGAGAACGGATTTGGCTAGGTGAGAGGCTCTGGACTGGGGTCTAAGGGGTATCGTTTCTCCTTATGGAGAGTGACATACCTCCTCTGGCTTGTCAAAGCCTCCTTACCTTGACAAGCCAGAGATGGTATGTCACTCTCCATAAGGAGAAACGATACAATTTTAACTAAGCATTTTTTACTGCTAAAAAATACAATGGCAACACATTTCTGAAGAGTTTTAGGTGAATAAAACTACCTTTTTTAAACATGCTCTGTAGAAAAAGCAAACATGCAATCTACACACAAAAAACACTGCAAAAATGCCAAAAATGGACGTTTTTAATGAAGCATTTTTAATGCCATAAAACAGGTTTTGGCTGCAGAAAAAAATACAGCAAAAATGTGTGTAAACATAGCCGGATGCGTGTCAATATTGTATTTAGATTGTGAGCCCCAACGGGGACAGCGACGATAATGTGTGCAACCTGTAAAGCGCTGCGGAATATGTTAGGCTACGTTCAGACTAGCGTTGTGCGCCGCTGCGTCGGCGACGCGACGCACAACGCACCGAAAAACGCGGCAAAACGCACGCAAAAACACTGCGTTTTGCGACGCGTGCGTCGTTTTTTGCCGAAAATCGGACGCAAGAAAAATGCAACTTGTTGCGTTTTCTTGGTCCGACGCTTGCGGCAAAAAAGACGCATTTGTCGCAAAATGCAACAAGCAAAAACGCATGCGTCCCCCATGTTAAACATAGGGGCGCATGACGCGTGCGTCGCCGCTGCGGCGCCTGACGCGGCGCCGACGCACACTAGCACAACGCTAGTCTGAACGTACCCTTAGCGCTATATAAAAATAAAGATGAATAAAGATTAGCCATCAAATGTGTACCGAGTTCCAGAATGAAATATTTGATGGCTACAATGTAGCATATTATGTGGTTTCCAGAGTTTTATTTTTCTTATTATGTCAGTCATACAGGTACTGTTACATAATCTTGGAGTGATAACTCTTCCTCGGAATCAATGGAGCTAAACATGGACAATCAGACAAACTACTTTAGGTCGGGGTCACACTTGCGAGTGTGATGCGAGAAACTCGCGCATCAATACCCGACCCTATCACCGGCACTCAGGACCAGAGCGTTCATAGAAATACATGCATCCGCACGCTCCGGACCCGAGTGCCGGGTATTGATGAGCGAGTTTCTCGCATCACACCTCGCAAGTGTGACCCTGGCCTTAGACTGGAACACATTGGGCTTCCGAAAATGGCAAGAACAAGTAGTTTGAGGCATGGTGATAATTATCCAACCTATCACATCACATTTTTGCCAAATAGGAGTCAGTCATTGGCGAATATTAATATTTTTCTAAATATTTTACATTTTCAATCAATCGTTGAGATCTACCATTTTGGGTGACTTTTACCTTATGTATCCGAATAGCTGTAGACATCAGAAACTTCCAAGATTGAAAGCCATTTCAGCTGATAACTAACACCATTGATTTTTCCTATTAACAGGCATGTTTTAGGCTAGGTTCACACTTGCGTTGTGCAGTCCGTTCAACAAATCCGTTAAACGGATTGCATAACGCAAGTGCCGACTTTGCCACTGCGCTAGCGCAGATGGAGCACCTGCTAGCTCCATCTGCGCTAGCAGTGCGCTCGCAGTGACGGACCCGGAAACGCTGCAGCCCGCGTCTCGGGTCCGTCACTCAATGATGGCCCATTGTGGGCGTGCGCTAGCAATGCGTTCGCCATTGCTAGTAATGGCGGCGTTAACGAACTGCGCGACACCGCGGTGTAACGTAGTCCGTTAAACGGATTCACACAACGCAGTGTGAACCCAGCCTTAGATGGCCCGAAAAATGCACAATTATTTGCCTGGGGTGGCGAAATGTTAGATGCTCTCAGAGTAGGCATTAGATTCAAAGAGGAAAAATCCAACTAGATCCATTCATTGTCAAACATTATCCATACACTATACAATATCAAAGAATCTGCCAACAATGATCTACAGGTGGCTCTCCAGCATACAAAAATCAGAAAATATGACGTTGTCTTGCCTCAAACACAGATGAGGAACGGGAGGAACGGAACTTGGAACGCCTATAGCCAAACACTTTATACGCAGCAGGTTAATTTGGGAAAGTGCTTAATAAAAGGGGCAAAAACTTTTCGAATCTTGCACATTAATTATATCATGATATATTTAACATTTTGAACATAGAGTTTTTGGGGGGTCACTCACCATATACTCCATGTTGGCAGCAGGTGGAAAAACCTTACTTCTGACTTGGTTATGGTAGTCTAGGATAGCGATCATGTCATTTTGGGAAATGTAGCGCTTCCTTCTGGCCTTGGTGATATTGGCTGAATCCAGCTGAGCGCTGAGACCGGGGCTTATGATGGTGGAATTACCGGCTGACGATGCCAACTCTTTGGAAATAGGTAACACTAGACCACATGTTTCACAAAGGAGCGAAAACATAAGAGCAGCGACCACACAACAGATTTCTGCCATGTTGGATGTTCAACGTTTAGGCTTTGCCTTTTAAAAGTTGATGATTTTCTTGGAAATCTGTAAAAACAAATTCCGAAAAAAATATATATATAAAAAAAAATAAAAAGCTGAAGAAATATATAATGTCAAACAAAAAAAATAAAATAGATCAGAACATGATTTATACACGACGGGCTTGGAAATGGTTCAAATGATATTACACCGCAGAGTTCCCAAGTTTAGCTGTTACCATTTATGTCTAAAAGTAAGATCAACTTGGCAAGCGCAGAGTTTAGCAAGAATAAAGAAGAAATCACTTTAGTCTTGGATCTTTTAAAGAAAACACTTGAGATCACAGTCTTACCTCTCAACAGAATGTCAATCTTGCCCAAGTCAGCTGTCTAAGCTGTGCGCTGAGGTGTGGAGCCTGGGAAGGGGGATGGATCCTCCGGTCATAAATTCACTGAAAGCAAATCTCTGCTTGCTAGGAACTTCTGGCTGCAGGATTTTGGAAGTGATAACAGCTTTTATATGTTACAGCCTGGACGTGTTGCTTGTAAGGTTTGCAGAGGAGGAGTCCACAGAGAAGTCCAGTGATTGGGTGGCATTCTATCATAGGGGTGGTAAAAACAATGGCACATCCAAATAATCTAACAAATCAGAATGGAAATCAAAATACCTGGTCAGGGTCTTTTTTTTTTCATTTATGGTTCTGTAGTTTGCTTGTTGGACATAGCAATTAAATATACACAAGCTGATGCAAAAAAAACACTGTAGGACAACCTGTCAAAGCAGTTGTATTAATGTTTGCAACATTATTTGTTTTTGCATTGAACTTCAGACATCACCATTTCAGAATCACACTCCTAAAGCTGCAACCACTAGGTGGCGCACGCACACGTATTAAGCAAAAAAATGACAGAGCAGTCAATCTTTCCATTTTCTTGGCTTCCGATCTTAAAGGGAACTGAATTGAATGGCTTGTCCAGTGCTTTGATATTGAAGGCTTTTCCGGGTAGATCATCAATATCAGATCGGGGAGGAAGGGTTTGCGACACTCAGCACCCCTAATAAACAGGTAGTGTCTGTCGTCCCGGAACATTTTTGCGGTTGAAATGATCTCTAATTTGGCTTTTTTTCTATTATTTTTGTGTTGTTTCAATACACACAAAAAAAAAAATGTGTCAAAAAAATGTGTATTTTCAAAAATTTTCCTGAAAGAAATACTTAATTTTATTGCACAATTTCAAAGGGTGCCAACACTGTTGGCAATGACTGTACGTGCCTTGTGCTGTCCAGCCTCATGGAGCCATTACAGGGACATAGGCTTATTATTCATTTGCAATGTCATGATGATTGAACTGTGTTTTGTTGTCCTTTGCTGCCATCTACTGACCATTTTTATTACGTGTTTGCATGCATTGCTGATGTAATCTCCCATGATGCCTCTCTCTTTGTAACTCCTCCTATCTCCTTTCCTCACATCCTTTCTTTCTGGTCAGCGCCATCTTGGCAGAAGCATGCACCAGAGCTGGAGAGAGGATCCTACAGTTACCTCTATCCTACGACATCAATCTTCTACCTCATCCTCTTCCCTTCATCTCCTCTAACATCTCAAATGCCTTATTTGTCAATGTACCGTGAATAAACTGCTTAAAAGTTTGTCTACTTCATTTTCCTTCCTGTATCATCCACGTGCAGCTGGTCAGGCAAGAGGGAAGCTGGGAATAGCGAGTAAACTATCTGCCATTGTTTGTACAGAGTTCCGTAGTCACCTCCTTAAGACACATCGCACCTACATACATCGGTGGCAGAATACGCCGCTCTCCCTTTACTTCCCTCTGAAAATAGTTAAGCAGTCATGTAATAGCTAATTTTCAGAACAGCCCTTTCATTAAAGGGAACCTGTCACCCCGGTTTTTCAGTACAAGATAAAAATACTGTTAAATCGGGCCTGAGCTGTGCGTTACTATAGTGTATTTTGTGTACCCTGATTCCACCCCTAAGCTGCCGAAATAACTTACCAAAGTCGCTGTTTTCGCCTGTCAATCAGGCTGGTCAGGTCAGATGGGCGTGGCGACATCGCTGTATCTTCCCCCAGATCTTGCATGTATTTCCGTTGGTGGCATAGTGGTTTGCGCATGCCCATCTTCTGAATCCACTGGGCAGGAGAAGAAAAAACGCGCGATCAGCGCTATTTCCCTGGTGATCTGTGGGGGCGGCCATCTTCCTTAGGCCGCGCGTGCGCATATGGAGTCCTCTGCTGCCCGGGGCTTCAGGAAAATGACCGCGGGATGCCGCGCCATGCGCAGATGGAGATCGCGGCGGCCATTTTCCTGAAGTTGAGATGCGAACTCGGCTTCAGGAAAATGGCCGCCGCGATCTCCATCTGCGCACGCACGGCATCCTGCAGCCATTTTCCTGAAGCCCCGGGCAGCAGAGGACTCCATATGCGCATGCGCAGCCTCAGGAAGATGGCCGCCCCCACAGATCACCAGGGAAATAGCGCTGATCGCACGTTTTTTCTTCTCCTGCCCAGTGGATTCAGAAGATGGGCATGCGCAAACCACTACGCCACCAACGGAAATACATGCAAGATCTGGGGGAAGATACAGCGATGTCGCCACGCCCATCTGACCTGACCAGCCTGATTGACAGGCGAAAACGGCGACTTTGGTAAGTTATTTCGGCAGCTTAGGGGTGGAATCAGGGTACACAAAATACACTATAGTAACGCACAGCTCAGGCCCTATTTAACAGTATTTTTATCTCGTACTGAAAAACCGGGGTGACAGGTTCCCTTTAAATGATGAGATCTACACGTGTGTGGCAGGGTGGCCAACTATCCAGAAATTCCTGAACAATTTGAGAAAATACTTTTATTTTTTGCTCATGTCCATTAAAATGTTTTTTGCATCTGTGACTTTTTTTTAAAGCAGAGATTATTATGACTACCGTAATTATCATTTTACAGCTCATACTTATTGCAGTTAACATTAGGCTGTAAACAGCTATTACATAGATCATAATCTTAATGATTTGTTATGGTTTGTGAATATATTTGTAGAAAAAAGTCATATTTATGATTTTTTCAGAAGCTGTAAAAAAATAAAAATAAAATTGGCAACCCCATGCTACATGAGATGAGACCCCCGATCCTGATATACATGTGTGACCCATAGATGAGACATTTGTGGCGCACCCTGTGTAAATGCCATAAATGCCTGAGATGGACTCTAGTCCAGTCTTAGTAATCTAAGAGGTAATATAATGTAAAGAGACAGACGCCTCCCGCCACGCAGCTCCTACTTTAACACTTTTTATTTTATGATTCTTGTTATTTTAGTTATTGCGCTGTCTGTTGGGAATTTTCCGGTTCTCTGCACACATATTCTTTGAATCCATCTCATCCCATGTGTTGTATTTCCTCCAAGTCACAAAGGGATTTTTTTTTATTTTTGACCATTCCAACATTTGTATGTGTCAATCAGTAATAATAATAATCAGTAAGGTTCTACCTACTCAAATCTTAAGAAGGTAAATAATAAACTTTTGTTATTTAGTGACCAATCTGATCACTCTTCTTACCAAATATGTTTTGGGATAGAAATATCACCCTGAAATGTAGGTGACTTCTGGCCACTCCCTGTTGTCAAGCTTAATCCATGTCCAGGAGCAGAGACCCCGAAAAGGATTACGGGAAGAGGCGGTGGGTCGTAGTACTGTCATATGTAGACTCCTATCTTGCGCCTCTCTTTTCTGTCATAGTCACACATCCCTCCTTGTCAGGAAGCTTTCCTCTACTCCTCTCTACATTGCACTCCTCTCTCACCAGATGCTTTGCACTGCATGGTCTACAGCTGGACATTGTCTTTCCTGCCCACCTGCCGAACAGCAATGATGGCTGCACCAGCAGTATCAAGCAACTTGTATACTTGTATATTTAGGCCATGTAGCATAAAAATATATGTAAAAGCAGCTCTCAGCACAATAGACTGAGATTATTGCAACTCCTCTCTATAGCAACATTTCTGTGGGATCCATTATTAGTTAAGGGCACTTATAGATCATAAAAGGACACCATCACCAGGTGTTTGTCACATAATTTGAGAGCAGCATGATGTCTTGGCAGAGACCCTGATTCCAGTAATGTGTCACTTACTGGGCTGTGTGTGTTGTTGTTTCAATAAAACCAGTGTTTTATCAGCAGGAGATTATCATTTCGGGACTAGATGTCTCCTAGTCAACTGCTATGTGTAACCCCATCCTCACCACTGATTAGCAACTTCCGGTCAATGTACAGTGTACACAGAAATCTGTGCCAATCAGTGGTGTGGGCAAATTATACAGGCCTCTGAGCACTGCTAGAAGACCTGCAGCAGAGAAAACAATGATTGTGTCAAAATGACCGTATTTAAACCAGTAAGTGACACATCACCGGAATTTGGGCCTCAGCCCCTACATCATGCTGCTCTTAGATTACAGAGCAATAACCGATGACAAATTCCCATAAATGATGTGCACATGCCGACAAAAGGCTGCAATCTGACCATCACCGTGCTTATTTCCTTAGTACATTGCTGTCTTTGTGTGCGGCTCCTGATCTTCTCTCTGTCACATCTCATATAACAGTTGTAAAGAAGAGTGTTTTTTTGATCAGGTTGCATGACATCAGCAAGTGCAAGGAAGTTTCAGCACATGTCGTGCTGGCAGAAAGTTTCACAGAGAAACTGTCCTCTCAAATCGAGATTATTGCAAAAAAAGGAATGATCAGGAAGTTTCTGGTCAAATAACAATGTTATAGGGCAGTGTTCCCCAACTCCGGTCCTCAAGAGCCACCAACAGGTCATGTTTTCAGGATTTCCTTAGTATTACACAGGTGATACTTGCATCAGCTGGACGACCAAGAATCCCATCACCTGTGTAATGCTAAGGAAATCCTGAAAATATGACTTGTTGGTGGCTCTTGAGGGCCGGAGTTGGGGAACACTGTTATAGGGCAAAAGTAAGGCAAAAACATGTATTTCCTTATTTGAACACAATTTTACATTTAATATGTACCGTAAATGAAATAAAAAATTGAGCGCTACTCATTGCCCTACATTTTTTGCACTAGCGAGAATCAAATTGTCTTATAGGCCAGAGCTGCTTTCACAGTTTTTCTGTATATTGTTTTTGGAAACAGACAAAAAAACAAGTTTTAGTGGCTTAGCTAATAGTGGAGCAGTTAGTCTTTCACACATTTATCTGAAAGCAGCAAAATGTAGAGAAAGAGACCCTGGTTCCAGCGATGTGTCACTTACTGGGCTGCCTCCTGTAGTTTTGACACAATCACTGTTTTATCAGCAGTAGATTATCACTGGACGACTAGTAAATCTGTTGCCATATAGTTCTCCCTGTTCATGAGCTCTACATAACCTCAGATCCACCACTGAATGTCATCATTCTGTGTATACTGTGCATAGGTAGAAAGCTGCCAATCAGTGGTGTATGCTGGAGTAAAGTGCCTTGAAAAAGGATTCATACCCTGTGAACTTTTTCCCATTCTTTCATGTTATTCTCACAAACAAATTGGGTCCACCTGTGTGAATTTATTCTCAGCATAACTACAGCTGTTCTGTGAAGGCCTCAGATGTTTGTTTGAGAACATTAGGGATCAAGGAGCATCATGAAAACCAAGGAACACACCAGACAGGTCAGAGATAAAGTTGTGGAGGAGAGAAAAACTGGGTTAGGCTATAAAAATTTGCACAAGCTCTGAACATCTCACAGAGCACTTTTCAATCCATCATCCTAAAATGGTAGGAGTATGGCCTAATTACGAACCTACCAAGACATGGTCGTCCACCTAAAGTGAAATCCCAAGTGAAGAAAGCACTAATTAGAAATGCAGCCAAGAGTCCCATGGTCACTCCAGAGGAGCTGCAAATGTGCAACGCTTGTAGAGACAGACCCCAAAAGACTTGCAGCAGTAATTGTAGTGAAAGGTGGTCCTACAAAGTATTGAATAAAAAATGCATATCACAATTTTCAGATTTATATTTTTAAGATATTTTTAAAAAATCATGCATCCTTTAATTTATAGTTCACAAATAGTTGCTACTTTGTGTTGGTATGTCACATAAAATCCAATAAAATACATTTCAATGGGATGTCCACTACTAGGACGCCCCCCTCTAAATCTGAATGCTTGCCTCCATTAAAATGAAAACCCTTATACTCACCTCCCGTGCCGCTGCCATTCCAGCGGTATCAGCACTTGAATTCCCGGGACTCACGTGAGGTTGTAGCGTCACACGAACACTGCCCTCAATCACTCAATCAGGGCCGGCTTTTCAGTCCCCATGTTTGGTCAGTCTTCAAGAAGAAGTTAGAGAGTAGCCACAGCCCTGACTTTCTGCTGATGTTCAATTCGTCCGAAGGCGGGGACAGTAAAAACCGCACTGCTTGGATGCAGGGCTAGTGAGTCGCGGGAACACTAGTGCCAATACTGCTGGAATGGCGTCGGCTCTGGAGGTGAGGACAAGTGTTTTTATTTTAACATTGATATTGAGAAGGGGTTGTCCAAATAGTGACCAACCCCTTTGAGTTTGTGAGTGCAACTTGAAAAAAAAGTGGAAAAGTTCAAGCGGTATGAATACTTTTTCAAGGCACTGTATATACAGCAATGATTTCATTAAAAAAAAAAACACAACATGCAGTCCAGTAAGGGTCACATTGCTAGAATCGGGGGTCCCTGCCCCTACATCATGTTACTCTCATAGCACATAGCAAAAACTTGGTGACGGCTACCCTTTAAGTACAGAAATATTCCAACTGGTAACATTTTTCCTGTGTTCTTAGGACAAAAGGAGCAATGAATAAATAAAATTATTGTAATTTATTGCAATTCCTTGGAAGTTTCACTGTACTTCTAATGTCAAAGTCATTTCCCATTTTCAGCTGGCACAAAAGTTAGATACTTCATCACGCGCAATGAAACCATGAACTATTTCCTAATAAGTGATCCCATCCTGTTTATTACTCAACAAACCTTTATATTAAATGTCATCGTTACTTTTAAAGAGGTTTTCTAATCTTATAAAAAGATGAAATAACACTAGGATTCGCCCTCCCTGTATGCTAAGTGAAAGTCTGACCTGTGGGACTCCAGGGGCCCCAAATGCTCACACAGTAAGATTAGCTTGGGCATTGCTCTATGTCCATACAAATGAGACCACCAGAATCAGCCAGGAAATATTTCAATAGTCTGTGAAGTTGTAGTCTTGGTTTTATATTTTTCATGCTTTTTTCACTGAAGGAAGAAAAAGTCTCACCATACAAACTTAGCAAAAATTGTTCATGTGTTTCTTTTGTTTCTTTTACCTCCCAGACTCTAATAGTAAAACCTGCGTAGCCAACAGCCATACTAATGCACGTATACATTACCATTGACTTCATTTACCAGGCTTATCTCATAACTCAGAGCTAAACAGTGTACATTAGAAATCCTAGGGTTTGAACTTGTTCCAAAAGACAGAAGCTGCCAACATGTTGACGCAACTCAAGGAAAGACCAAAAACAGAGCATGGGAACTACAACGTATGAGTTCATTCCCGTGTTAGGAGGCAGGTTTCTTACAAAAGCAAAACCTTCATTTACGGGTGAGCCTAAGAACGTAGGGAACGGTCATTGTGTTCGTCTGGTACTGGGCTGAAAAACACATCTTTCTTGAGAAATGATCCCGTACATAGAGGAACTTGTGCAACCACGTAGGACAAATGTTCTAAAACTAGTGATTTATGCTAAGTTACGGGAAGATGCTCATCTTCAGCCTAACCGCATTCAAACATGTGTGCAAGCTCCAGTTGTAAATCAAAAACACTGTAAGATGAACCACTGAAATTTAGGGTCCAGAAGGGATATATGTAACAGAGGAATGACACATTGACTCTACTGGTCTCTAACGTAATTCTAGTGTACGCCATGCAAGGACGTGTCTATCTATCTACACACATAAGAATACAGCAGCACTCTGTAAGCGCTAAGATGTATGCAAACATTGAATATATGAGATGGAGCTGCAGAGGGAAGAGAGCACCAGGAGAAAGGGTAAAGCCTAATTCGAGGACGATTACAAAATAATTGGTGGTGCTCAACTGGGGCGGTTGTGTGAGACACAACTACTGAACGAAGAGAGAATGCCAGCCGATGCTGCCCCATGGTTGGGGGGTGAAATCCGCTAGAGGTAATTAACAAGGGTGGGAAATTCACATTTATAAGAAAAATGTGCAAGAACATGATAAAGCCTCACCGTGCCTTGTCGCTTCATCAGTAGTAAGTACCTCTATCCATGCTGCCGACCAGCAGTGTGCAATGAGCAAAAACAGGAAAAAGAGTCAGCACTTAAATAAAACTTCCGATTATTTAATCAGTTAAAAAACGGGAATTCTGAGATTTACTCTGCTTTTTTTTAAATCATGGACATTCCCTGTTTTTATCAGATCCTTTTTCCTGTTTTTGCCCAATTCACATTCATAGTAGGCTGCACTGCTGGAATAAAATTCTCTTGATTCACTAACGTTGATGGTTTTTACTGACACAACGCATTTCAACAGTGGGCCGCCGTTTTTCTCAAGCGTAAAAGCAAATATACCCCGTTGGTATGTCGTTGTTTGCACTTAATGAATGTTCAGGTTCAGTGTTAAAACACTTTACTATGTCACGGAATAAATGGCGCTATACTAATAAATTATAATAATATAATAATATCAAGAGAATTTTATGGCTTCAAAGCAGCCTACTATAAATGTGAGCCATCTACCCTGGTTAGAATTTAATAAATGGCATTTTGACTATATTAAGTATATAAAGTATACCATATTTTTCGGATTATAAGACACTCCGGTTTATAGGACACACCAAATTTTGAGGAAAAAAATAGGGAAAAACTTTTTTTTTTTTTAAATGGGGGTGCTTCTTATAACCCTTGTGTCTGGTGCTGCTGCTGTGCTGTGTCCGGTGCTGCTGCTGCGCTGTGTCCGGTGCTGCTGCTGTGCTGTGTCCGGTGGTTCTGGAGGGGCTTTGCCGACATTTTGTGAAAGGCCAGAGCCCCCACAGTTCCGTGGTTTCCTGCACAGCAGCACCAGACACCAGCAGCAGCGCGCCGATAAGGTATATCTGCATTACATGATGCACCCCCATTTCCCCCAAAAATTTTGGGGAAAAAAGTGCGCCTCATAATCCAAAAAATACAATACTTATAAAATGAAGGTAATTAGCACACAACTTGGATAATTCATGTGTACCCAGTAGCTGTGGCTTGGCAAATCTATCTACCTATCCATCTAAAATAATCTGTCCTATTGTTGATTATCTGGCCCAAATATCTAAAAAATTTACAACAACTCAAAATTAAAATATTGAAGCCATGGAAAAATAAATCTCAAAAACCTGACCTGCACATCCAAACATAGACTGAGTGTGAACAGGTGCTGAACCCAGAGTCGCCAACTCGTATATAGTTAAATAAATAGGGCAGCACACTGCAGCGCCAAAACATGCAAACTTGAAAAAACGAAATTTGAACTGCATTACTGCACTAGAAATATGAAAAATGAGAGCTTTTAGTGCACAAAAATGGCCAATTCTTTCTAGTGCAGTAATGCAGTTCAAATTTCGTTTTTTCAAGTTTGCATGTTTTGGCGCTGCAGTGTGCTGCCCTATTTATTTAACTATATACGAGTTGGCGACTCTGGGTTCAGCACCTGTTCACACTCAGTCTATGTTTGGATGTGCAGGTCAGGTTTTTGAAATGTATTCTCTAGCCTTCTGATCGTGCACTCCCCGCCTCCTAGCTTCAGGTGTTTTAATTATAGTAGGTCCAATACCCCTCCACATAGAGAGAGAATTTGAGTCCAAGAAGAGGTTTCACATGTACCCATTCAGATGGAGACGTTTATTCTCAGTGAGGTAGGTCAAGCGTAGTACCTCGTATAAGAGAGATGCCTTAACGTGGCTACGAGGTACACATAAAATTGGCCATTTTTGTGCGCTAAAAGCTCTCATTTTTCATATTTCTAGTGCAGTAATGCAGTTCAAATTTCGTTTTTTCAAGTTTGCATGTTTTGGCGCTGCAGTGTGCTGCCCTATTTATTTAACTATATACGAGTTGGCGACTCTGGGTTCAGCACCTGTTCACACTCAGTCTATGTTTGGATGTGCAGGTCAGGTTTTTGAAATGTATTCTCTAGCCTTCTGATCGTGCACTCCCCGCCTCCTAGCTTCAGGTGTTTTAATTATAGTAGGTCCAATACCCCTCCACATAGAGAGAGAATTTGAGTCCAAGAAGAGGTTTCACATGTACCCATTCAGATGGAGACGTTTATTCTCAGTGAGGTAGGTCAAGCGTAGTACCTCGTATAAGAGAGATGCCTTAACGTGGCTACGAGGTACACATAAAATTGGCCATTTTTGTGCGCTAAAAGCTCTCATTTTTCATATTTCTAGTGCAGTAATGCAGTTCAAATTTCGTTTTTTCAAGTTTGCATGTTTTGGCGCTGCAGTGTGCTGCCCTATTTATTTAACTATATACGAGTTGGCGACTCTGGGTTCAGCACCTGTTCACACTCAGTCTATGTTTGGATGTGCAGGTCAGGTTTTTGAAATGTATTCTCTAGCCTTCTGATCGTGCACTCCCCGCCTCCTAGCTTCAGGTGTTTTAATTATAGTAGGTCCAATACCCCTCCACATAGAGAGAGAATTTGAGTCCAAGAAGAGGTTTCACATGTACCCATTCAGATGGAGACGTTTATTCTCAGTGAGGTAGGTCAAGCGTAGGACCTCGTATAAGAGAGATGCCTTAACGTGGCTACGAGGTACACATAAAATTGGCCATTTTTGTGCGCTAAAAGCTCTCATTTTTCATATTTCTAGTGCAGTAATGCAGTTCAAATTTCGTTTTTTCAAGTTTGCATGTTTTGGCGCTGCAGTGTGCTGCCCTATTTATTTAACTATATACGAGTTGGCGACTCTGGGTTCAGCACCTGTTCACACTCAGTCTATGTTTGGATGTGCAGGTCAGGTTTTTGAAATGTATTCTCTAGCCTTCTGATCGTGCACTCCCCGCCTCCTAGCTTCAGGTGTTTTAATTATAGTAGATCCAATACCCCTCCACATAGAGAGAGAATTTGAGTCCAAGAAGAGGTTTCACATGTACCCATTCAGATGGAGACGTTTATTCTCAGTGAGGTAGGTCAAGCGTAGGACCTCGTATAAGAGAGATGCCTTAACGTGGCTACGAGGTACACATAAAATTGGCCATTTTTGTGCGCTAAAAGCTCTCATTTTTCATATTTCTAGTGCAGTAATGCAGTTCAAATTTCGTTTTTTCAAGTTTGCATGTTTTGGCGCTGCAGTGTGCTGCCCTATTTATTTAACTATATACGAGTTGGCGACTCTGGGTTCAGCACCTGTTCACACTCAGTCTATGTTTGGATGTGCAGGTCAGGTTTTTGAAATGTATTCTCTAGCCTTCTGATCGTGCACTCCCCGCCTCCTAGCTTCAGGTGTTTTAATTATAGTAGGTCCAATACCCCTCCACATAGAGAGAGAATTTGAGTCCAAGAAGAGGTTTCACATGTACCCATTCAGATGGAGACGTTTATTCTCAGTGAGGTAGGTCAAGCGTAGGACCTCGTATAAGAGAGATGCCTTAACGTGGCTACGAGGTACACATAAAATTGGCCATTTTTGTGCGCTAAAAGCTCTCATTTTTCATATTTCTAGTGCAGTAATGCAGTTCAAATTTCGTTTTTTCAAGTTTGCATGTTTTGGCGCTGCAGTGTGCTGCCCTATTTATTTAACTATATACGAGTTGGCGACTCTGGGTTCAGCACCTGTTCACACTCAGTCTATGTTTGGATGTGCAGGTCAGGTTTTTGAAATGTATTGTCTAGCCTTCTGATCGTGCACTCCCCGCCTCCTAGCTTCAGGTGTTTTAATTATAGTAGGTCCAATACCCCTCCACATAGAGAGAGAATTTGAGTCCAAGAAGAGGTTTCACATGTACCCATTCAGATGGAGACGTTTATTCTCAGTGAGGTAGGTCAAGCGTAGGACCTCGTATAAGAGAGATGCCTTAACGTGGCTACGAGGTACACATAAAATTGGCCATTTTTGTGCGCTAAAAGCTCTCATTTTTCATATTTCTAGTGCAGTAATGCAGTTCAAATTTCGTTTTTTCAAGTTTGCATGTTTTGGCGCTGCAGTGTGCTGCCCTATTTATTTAACTATATACGAGTTGGCGACTCTGGGTTCAGCACCTGTTCACACTCAGTCTATGTTTGGATGTGCAGGTCAGGTTTTTGAAATGTATTCTCTAGCCTTCTGATCGTGCACTCCCCGCCTCCTAGCTTCAGGTGTTTTAATTATAGTAGATCCAATACCCCTCCACATAGAGAGAGAATTTGAGTCCAAGAAGAGGTTTCACATGTACCCATTCAGATGGAGACGTTTATTCTCAGTGAGGTAGGTCAAGCGTAGGACCTCGTATAAGAGAGATGCCTTAACGTGGCTACGAGGTACACATAAAATTGGCCATTTTTGTGCGCTAAAAGCTCTCATTTTTCATATTTCTAGTGCAGTAATGCAGTTCAAATTTCGTTTTTTCAAGTTTGCATGTTTTGGCGCTGCAGTGTGCTGCCCTATTTATTTAACTATATACGAGTTGGCGACTCTGGGTTCAGCACCTGTTCACACTCAGTCTATGTTTGGATGTGCAGGTCAGGTTTTTGAAATGTATTCTCTAGCCTTCTGATCGTGCACTCCCCGCCTCCTAGCTTCAGGTGTTTTAATTATAGTAGGTCCAATACCCCTCCACATAGAGAGAGAATTTGAGTCCAAGAAGAGGTTTCACATGTACCCATTCAGATGGAGACGTTTATTCTCAGTGAGGTAGGTCAAGCGTAGGACCTCGTATAAGAGAGATGCCTTAACGTGGCTACGAGGTACACATAAAATTGGCCATTTTTGTGCGCTAAAAGCTCTCATTTTTCATATTTCTAGTGCAGTAATGCAGTTCAAATTTCGTTTTTTCAAGTTTGCATGTTTTGGCGCTGCAGTGTGCTGCCCTATTTATTTAACTATATACGAGTTGGCGACTCTGGGTTCAGCACCTGTTCACACTCAGTCTATGTTTGGATGTGCAGGTCAGGTTTTTGAAATGTATTGTCTAGCCTTCTGATCGTGCACTCCCCGCCTCCTAGCTTCAGGTGTTTTAATTATAGTAGGTCCAATACCCCTCCACATAGAGAGAGAATTTGAGTCCAAGAAGAGGTTTCACATGTACCCATTCAGATGGAGACGTTTATTCTCAGTGAGGTAGGTCAAGCGTAGGACCTCGTATAAGAGAGATGCCTTAACGTGGCTACGAGGTACACATAAAATTGGCCATTTTTGTGCACTAAAAGCTCTCATTTTTCATATTTCTAGTGCAGTAATGCAGTTCAAATTTCGTTTTTTCAAGTTTGCATGTTTTGGCGCTGCAGTGTGCTGCCCTATTTATTTAACTATATACAGTGGGGCAAAAAAGTATTTAGTCAGTCAGCAATAGTGCGAGTTCCACCACTTAAAAAGATGAGAGGCGTTTGTAATTTACATCATAGGTAGACCTCAACTATGGGAGACAAACTGAGAAAAAAAAATCCAGAAAATCACATTGTCTGTTTTTTTAACAATTTATTTGCATATTATGGTGGAAAATAAGTATTTGGTCAGAAACAAACAATCAAGATTTCTGGCTCTCACAGACCTGTAACTTCTTCTTTAAGAGTCTCCTCTTTCCTCCACTCATTACCTGTAGTAATGGCACCTGTTTAAACTTGTTATCAGTATAAAAAGACACCTGTGCACACCCTCAAACAGTCTGACTCCAAACTCCACTATGGTGAAGACCAAAGAGCTGTCAAAGGACACCAGAAACAAAATTGTAGCCCTGCACCAGGCTGGGAAGACTGAATCTGCAATAGCCAACCAGCTTGGAGTGAAGAAATCAGCAGTGGGAGCAATAATTAGAAAATGGAAGACATACAAGACCACTGATAATCTCCCTCGATCTGGGGCTCCACGCAAAATCCCACCCCCCGTGGGGTCAGAATGATCACAAGAACGGTGAGCAAAAATCCCAGAACCACGCGGGGGGACCTAGTGAATGAACTGCAGAGAGCTGGGACCAATGTAACAAGGCCTACCATAAGTAACACACTACACCACCATGGACTCTGATCCTGCAGTGCCAGACGTGTCCCACTGCTTAAGCCAGTACATGTCCAGGCCCGTCTGAAGTTTGCTAGAGAGCGTTTGGATGATCCAGAGGAGTTTTGGGAGAATGTCCTATGGTCTGATGAAACCAAACTGGAACTGTTTGGTAGAAACACAACTTGTCGTGTTTGGAGGAAAAAGAATACTGAGTTGCATCCATCAAACACCATACCTACTGTAAAGCATGGTGGTGGAAACATCATGCATTGGGGCTGTTTCTCTGCAAAGGGGCCAGGACGACTGATCCGGGTACATGAAAGAATGAATGGGGCCATGTATTGTGAGATTTTGAGTGCAAACCTCCTTCCATCAGCAAGGGCATTGAAGATGAAACGTGGCTGGGTCTTTCAACATGACAATGATCCAAAGCACACCGCCAGGGCAATGAAGGAGTGGCTTCGTAAGAAGCTTTTCAAGGTCCTGGAGTGGCCTAGCCAGTCTCCAGATCTCAACCCTATAGAAAACCTTTGGAGGGAGTTGAAAGTCCGTGTTGCCAAGCGAAAAGCCAAAAACATCACTGCTCTAGAGGAGATCTGCATGGAGGAATGGGCCAACATACCAACAACAGTGTGTGGCAACCTTGTGAAGACTTACAGAAAACGTTTGACCTCTGTTATTGCCAACAAAGCATATATTACAAAGTATTGAGATGAAATTTTGTTTCTGACCAAATACTTATTTTCCACCATAATATGCAAATAAAATGTTAAAAAAACAGACAATGTGATTTTCTGGATTTTTTTTTCTCAGTTTGTCTCCCATAGTTGAGGTCTACCTATGATGTAAATTACAGACGCCTCTCATCTTTTAAGTGGTGGAACTTGCACTATTGCTGACTGACTAAATACTTTTTTGCCCCACTGTACGAGTTGGCGACTCTGGGTTCAGCACCTGTTCACACTCAGTCTATGTTTGGATGTGCAGGTCAGGTTTTTGAAATGTATTCTCTAGCCTTCTGATCGTGCACTCCCCGCCTCCTAGCTTCAGGTGTTTTAATTATAGTAGGTCCAATACCCCTCCACATAGAGAGAGAATTTGAGTCCAAGAAGAGGTTTCACATGTACCCATTCAGATGGAGACGTTTATTCTCAGTGAGGTAGGTCAAGCGTAGGACCTCGTATAAGAGAGATGCCTTAACGTGGCTACGAGGTACACATAAAATTGGCCATTTTTGTGCGCTAAAAGCTCTCATTTTTCATATTTCTAGTGCAGTAATGCAGTTCAAATTTCGTTTTTTCAAGTTTGCATGTTTTGGCGCTGCAGTGTGCTGCCCTATTTATTTAACTATATACGAGTTGGCGACTCTGGGTTCAGCACCTGTTCACACTCAGTCTATGTTTGGATGTGCAGGTCAGGTTTTTGAAATGTATTCTCTAGCCTTCTGATCGTGCACTCCCCGCCTCCTAGCTTCAGGTGTTTTAATTATAGTAGGTCCAATACCCCTCCACATAGAGAGAGAATTTGAGTCCAAGAAGAGGTTTCACATGTACCCATTCAGATGGAGACGTTTATTCTCAGTGAGGTAGGTCAAGCGTAGGACCTCGTATAAGAGAGATGCCTTAACGTGGCTACGAGGTACACATAAAATTGGCCATTTTTGTGCGCTAAAAGCTCTCATTTTTCATATTTCTAGTGCGGTAATGCAGTTCAAATTTCGTTTTTTCAAGTTTGCATGTTTTGGCGCTGCAGTGTGCTGCCCTATTTATTTAACTATATACGAGTTGGCGACTCTGGGTTCAGCACCTGTTCACACTCAGTCTATGTTTGGATGTGCAGGTCAGGTTTTTGAAATGTATTGTCTAGCCTTCTGATCGTGCACTCCCCGCCTCCTAGCTTCAGGTGTTTTAATTATAGTAGGTCCAATACCCCTCCACATAGAGAGAGAATTTGAGTCCAAGAAGAGGTTTCACATGTACCCATTCAGATGGAGACGTTTATTCTCAGTGAGGTAGGTCAAGCGTAGGACCTCGTATAAGAGAGATGCCTTAACGTGGCTACGAGGTACACATAAAATTGGCCATTTTTGTGCGCTAAAAGCTCTCATTTTTCATATTTCTAGTGCAGTAATGCAGTTCAAATTTCGTTTTTTCAAGTTTGCATGTTTTGGCGCTGCAGTGTGCTGCCCTATTTATTTAACTATATACGAGTTGGCGACTCTGGGTTCAGCACCTGTTCACACTCAGTCTATGTTTGGATGTGCAGGTCAGGTTTTTGAAATGTATTCTCTAGCCTTCTGATCGTGCACTCCCCGCCTCCTAGCTTCAGGTGTTTTAATTATAGTAGGTCCAATACCCCTCCACATAGAGAGAGAATTTGAGTCCAAGAAGAGGTTTCACATGTACCCATTCAGATGGAGACGTTTATTCTCAGTGAGGTAGGTCAAGCGTAGGACCTCGTATAAGAGAGATGCCTTAACGTGGCTACGAGGTACACATAAAATTGGCCATTTTTGTGCGCTAAAAGCTCTCATTTTTCATATTTCTAGTGCAGTAATGCAGTTCAAATTTCGTTTTTTCAAGTTTGCATGTTTTGGCGCTGCAGTGTGCTGCCCTATTTATTTAACTATATACGAGTTGGCGACTCTGGGTTCAGCACCTGTTCACACTCAGTCTATGTTTGGATGTGCAGGTCAGGTTTTTGAAATGTATTCTCTAGCCTTCTGATCGTGCACTCCCCGCCTCCTAGCTTCAGGTGTTTTAATTATAGTAGGTCCAATACCCCTCCACATAGAGAGAGAATTTGAGTCCAAGAATAGGTTTCACATGTACCCATTCAGATGGAGACGTTTATTCTCAGTGAGGTAGGTCAAGCGTAGGACCTCGTATAAGAGAGATGCCTTAACGTGGCTACGAGGTACACATAAAATTGGCCATTTTTGTGCGCTAAAAGCTCTCATTTTTCATATTTCTAGTGCAGTAATGCAGTTCAAATTTCGTTTTTTCAAGTTTGCATGTTTTGGCGCTGCAGTGTGCTGCCCTATTTATTTAACTATATACGAGTTGGCGACTCTGGGTTCAGCACCTGTTCACACTCAGTCTATGTTTGGATGTGCAGGTCAGGTTTTTGAAATGTATTCTCTAGCCTTCTGATCGTGCACTCCCCGCCTCCTAGCTTCAGGTGTTTTAATTATAGTAGGTCCAATACCCCTCCACATAGAGAGAGAATTTGAGTCCAAGAAGAGGTTTCACATGTACCCATTCAGATGGAGACGTTTATTCTCAGTGAGGTAGGTCAAGCGTAGGAACTCGTATAAGAGAGATGCCTTAACGTGGCTACGAGGTACACATAAAATTGGCCATTTTTGTGCGCTAAAAGCTCTCATTTTTCATATTTCTAGTGCAGTAATGCAGTTCAAATTTCGTTTTTTCAAGTTTGCATGTTTTGGCGCTGCAGTGTGCTGCCCTATTTATTTAACTATATACGAGTTGGCGACTCTGGGTTCAGCACCTGTTCACACTCAGTCTATGTTTGGATGTGCAGGTCAGGTTTTTGAAATGTATTCTCTAGCCTTCTGATCGTGCACTCCCCGCCTCCTAGCTTCAGGTGTTTTAATTATAGTAGGTCCAATACCCCTCCACATAGAGAGAGAATTTGAGTCCAAGAAGAGGTTTCACATGTACCCATTCAGATGGAGACGTTTATTCTCAGTGAGGTAGGTCAAGCGTAGGACCTCGTATAAGAGAGATGCCTTAACGTGGCTACGAGGTACACATAAAATTGGCCATTTTTGTGCGCTAAAAGCTCTCATTTTTCATATTTCTAGTGCGGTAATGCAGTTCAAATTTCGTTTTTTCAAGTTTGCATGTTTTGGCGCTGCAGTGTGCTGCCCTATTTATTTAACTATATACGAGTTGGCGACTCTGGGTTCAGCACCTGTTCACACTCAGTCTATGTTTGGATGTGCAGGTCAGGTTTTTGAAATGTATTGTCTAGCCTTCTGATCGTGCACTCCCCGCCTCCTAGCTTCAGGTGTTTTAATTATAGTAGGTCCAATACCCCTCCACATAGAGAGAGAATTTGAGTCCAAGAAGAGGTTTCACATGTACCCATTCAGATGGAGACGTTTATTCTCAGTGAGGTAGGTCAAGCGTAGGACCTCGTATAAGAGAGATGCCTTAACGTGGCTACGAGGTACACATAAAATTGGCCATTTTTGTGCGCTAAAAGCTCTCATTTTTCATATTTCTAGTGCAGTAATGCAGTTCAAATTTCGTTTTTTCAAGTTTGCATGTTTTGGCGCTGCAGTGTGCTGCCCTATTTATTTAACTATATACGAGTTGGCGACTCTGGGTTCAGCACCTGTTCACACTCAGTCTATGTTTGGATGTGCAGGTCAGGTTTTTGAAATGTATTCTCTAGCCTTCTGATCGTGCACTCCCCGCCTCCTAGCTTCAGGTGTTTTAATTATAGTAGGTCCAATACCCCTCCACATAGAGAGAGAATTTGAGTCCAAGAAGAGGTTTCACATGTACCCATTCAGATGGAGACGTTTATTCTCAGTGAGGTAGGTCAAGCGTAGGACCTCGTATAAGAGAGATGCCTTAACGTGGCTACGAGGTACACATAAAATTGGCCATTTTTGTGCGCTAAAAGCTCTCATTTTTCATATTTCTAGTGCAGTAATGCAGTTCAAATTTCGTTTTTTCAAGTTTGCATGTTTTGGCGCTGCAGTGTGCTGCCCTATTTATTTAACTATATACGAGTTGGCGACTCTGGGTTCAGCACCTGTTCACACTCAGTCTATGTTTGGATGTGCAGGTCAGGTTTTTGAAATGTATTCTCTAGCCTTCTGATCGTGCACTCCCCGCCTCCTAGCTTCAGGTGTTTTAATTATAGTAGGTCCAATACCCCTCCACATAGAGAGAGAATTTGAGTCCAAGAAGAGGTTTCACATGTACCCATTCAGATGGAGACGTTTATTCTCAGTGAGGTAGGTCAAGCGTAGGACCTCGTATAAGAGAGATGCCTTAACGTGGCTACGAGGTACACATAAAATTGGCCATTTTTGTGCG
This sequence comes from Ranitomeya imitator, assembly GCF_032444005.1. Lineage (NCBI taxonomy): Eukaryota > Metazoa > Chordata > Amphibia > Anura > Dendrobatidae > Ranitomeya > Ranitomeya imitator. The sequence continues at coordinate 460,337,633 of NC_091287.1, read as the reverse complement.
CTAAAAGCTCTCATTTTTCATATTTCTAGTGCAGTAATGCAGTTCAAATTTCGTTTTTTCAAGTTTGCATGTTTTGGCGCTGCAGTGTGCTGCCCTATTTATTTAACTATATACGAGTTGGCGACTCTGGGTTCAGCACCTGTTCACACTCAGTCTATGTTTGGATGTGCAGGTCAGGTTTTTGAAATGTATTCTCTAGCCTTCTGATCGTGCACTCCCCGCCTCCTAGCTTCAGGTGTTTTAATTATAGTAGGTCCAATACCCCTCCACATAGAGAGAGAATTTGAGTCCAAGAAGAGGTTTCACATGTACCCATTCAGATGGAGACGTTTATTCTCAGTGAGGTAGGTCAAGCGTAGGACCTCGTATAAGAGAGATGCCTTAACGTGGCTACGAGGTACACATAAAATTGGCCATTTTTGTGCGCTAAAAGCTCTCATTTTTCATATTTCTAGTGCAGTAATGCAGTTCAAATTTCGTTTTTTCAAGTTTGCATGTTTTGGCGCTGCAGTGTGCTGCCCTATTTATTTAACTATATATGAGTTGGCGACTCTGGGTTCAGCACCTGTTCACACTCAGTCTATGTTTGGATGTGCAGGTCAGGTTTTTGAAATGTATTGTCTAGCCTTCTGATCGTGCACTCCCCGCCTCCTAGCTTCAGGTGTTTTAATTATAGTAGGTCCAATACCCCTCCACATAGAGAGAGAATTTGAGTCCAAGAAGAGGTTTCACATGTACCCATTCAGATGGAGACGTTTATTCTCAGTGAGGTAGGTCAAGCGTAGGACCTCGTATAAGAGAGATGCCTTAACGTGGCTACGAGGTACACATAAAATTGGCCATTTTTGTGCGCTAAAAGCTCTCATTTTTCATATTTCTAGTGCAGTAATGCAGTTCAAATTTCGTTTTTTCAAGTTTGCATGTTTTGGCGCTGCAGTGTGCTGCCCTATTTATTTAACTATAATGGAAAAATAAATCAACCTACTTCATTCTTTTTTGCCTTTTCTTTCTTCGTCTAAGCTCCCAGTGTCACAGTTCCATCCCTCAGTGAGTCTGGGATGCAGTTACTGACAGCTCAGCCATCCAATCTGGTACAGGGGTGTGTTGAAGCTATCAGTACTTTGATTGACAGCTCAGTCATCCAGTATGGTGCAGGGGCGTGCTCAGCTGCTGGTGTGTTATCAGGTCAGCCATCTAATCTGAGACTGGGAGGTGCTGGCTGTCTCAGGGTCTTAATTGTCCCAGGTGATTTAAAGGTTACTTAAATGGGCTATTTCACTGAGACCTCTGCCAGACTGTCAGGTACTGTGTGGTTGGTTCTCTCTGTGCCTTGCATTGTGTTTGTTGAGTTTTCATTGCCTGACCTTGGACCTGATTCTAACCATCCTTCTGTTTAACCCCTTTTCCTCTGATCTGCTATCTCTTGGTATTCTGACCTTGGAATGTTATCTGACTACGTCTTTGTCTCTTCCTTCTATTTATGACGTATCCTCCTGGCTTCTGACCTCAGACTCCATACCTATCCCATGCCATGGCTTGTCTATGAGAGGGGACTCAGCATCACATTATATCTGGCCAATGTGTTTTTCTTTTTTGCCAGTATGAAGCCTGTTCACATGATCTATGACAAGGTGACGAATTTGACGCAGATGACGTCCAATCTGGCTAGGGAATGCCAGAGTCTGGAGTCATCAGAGTGTCAGTTGCAGGGTCAGATAATTTGGTGAAGTCCTCCTATTGCTCTCCACTTCCGGCAGTGGCTGTGATGTCAGAACCTCCTGAGTTGATCTCTGAAGAATATTTAATGGCCCTCCCTGATAAATTTTCAGGAGAGAAAGACCAATTTAGGGTATTCAAGGAGAGCTGTAGGTTATTTTTTACCCTGCGCCCCCAGTCAACATTTAATGTTACAGCGGGTGGGAAAAATTACTCAGACCTGGGCATTTTACTTGTCCCCACAAGTCCCAGAACAGTTTTCTGTTGACTCAATTTTTGACAGTCTAGCTTTGATATATGATGAACCCGGCAGTGAAATTCTGTGTAACGATGCAGCTCTCAGTTGCCAGTTCCACAAAGACTTTTATGAAACTATTAAAGATGCCATAGGAACCACATCAATATAATGTCCATCTCAAAGAAAAGGCAGGCCACACCTTTATATGCGCTTGGTGCATACAGACTAAAATAAAAACGATCTAGAGCATCCCAAACATGCTCAATGGGGGACATGTCCAATGAATATGCTGGCCATGCAAGAACTACGCACAGTCATTGAAGAGGAGTGGACCAACATTCCACAGGCCTCTGTAAAGGTTTACAAGGGCTGCTGTGTGCCCTAAACCCATCCCAGTTAAGCATTATTGTTGTACATATTATTATGCACAGTTATGTGACTTGTATTTGTATATTCTTGTCAAGCTACATATGTATAGTATTCTAGCTGCTGCTGCTGCACATTGTATATTGTTGAATTATAGGGAAAGTGCAGTGTTCTTTTGTGGTCACTAGATGGAAGCACAAAGATTATTGGATTGTATATAGTTAACCCCTTCACGACCTTGCCCTTTTCCGCTTTTGCGTTCTCGTTTTTCGCTCCCCTCCTTCCCAGAGCCATAACTTTTTTATTTTTCCGTCAATATGGCCAAGTGGGGGCTTGTTTTTTGCAGGACAAGTTGCACTTTTCAAAGACATCATTGGTTTTAGCATGTCGTGTACTAGAAAACGGGAACAATTCCAAGTGCGGTGAAATTGCAAAAAAAGTGCAATCCCACACTGGTTTTTTGTTTAGCTTTTTTGCTAGGTTCACTAAATGCTAAAACTGACCTGCCATTTTGATTATCCAGGTCATTACGATTTCATAGACACCAAACATGTCTAGGTTGCATTTTATCTAAGTAGTAAAAAAAATTGCAAACTTTGCTAAAAAAAAAAATTGCGCAATTTTCCAATACTCGTAGCATCTCAATTTTTCATGATCTGGGGTGTTACAACTAGCGGAACGCACCAAATAATTAGAGAAAAGGAATAAGGTGTGTTCGCAGCCCGGGGTCCACCGTGCAGAGATGGAACCTGCTGCTAAGCAATGATGGACTATATGGCGGTACAATGAGGATACACACGGGTTAGCTTCACCCTGTGTGAAAGAAGCGATCCCTGTTGCGTCACAGGGCCGCAGTACCGTACGTAACAGAAATAATAATGAAACAGCACGAGAGTGCATGCAATGCCGCACTGGCTGATGCCACTAACCCCCCAGACTTGGGTTTGGAAAGCGCGGTGATAGCGCACGGCGCCGCACTGGTGGTCAAAGCAATAGTCACTGTTTGTGTACCAGTGTTGGTTACAAGTTGGGCGCTAGATTACAATTACAATCATCCTCCTTATGCGAGCATTCAAACACAAGGGAAGGGATGATTAAAGAGTGACTTTCACTCACAACACACACATATACAAGTAAATCAAAAAAATAATCCCACGATTGGATAGAGACAATACTATAATGATAGGTTATATTATCCCACAATGTTGATACCAATCTCTAGTATAACCCCGTTCCTACGCAAAGTTACATAGAATCATATAGAGACAAACGCGTATTTAGAAACATCAGATAACAAACTTTATTAGAATAAAATCAGAAATACACAAATCTTAAAATAACACCCATAGGTAGATGAGCCAGAAAAAACATAGGTGGCACCACTACTGAGCGGCAAGTCCTGCAAAACCTAGTAACTCATAATAGTCTAAGTGTTTGCTGTATAAGGAGGAGTTCCTAAAATAGGGATCCCTACAGTTCACCACATATGCACATATAAGCACCACGTTACTTAGCCAAACGGCAACATCAAAGTGGTATATACTAGAAATACGGTAGGTAGTAGGAAAAACAAACACCTATACTGACAAGTGCCATAATCAAAAGATGTGACAGGAACTTACCAAAGCTCAGGAGATGGTGCCACAGCCCCTACGAGCGTTTCGGCGCTGTGCCTTCGTCAGGGGCACACCTATGGGTGTTATTTTAAGATTTGTGTATTTCTGATTTTATTCTAATAAAGTTTGTTATCTGATGTTTCTAAATACGCGTTTGTCTCTATATGATTCTACACATATACAAGTGTATACTAGAGCATGGCCGTGCGGCCATGCGAACCTTTTACAGCTGCAGCAAGTTCAGGACCTTCCTAGAGGACCAATAGGAGCTACTGCAGTAAATGAGCATGTGACCCCAGACCTCCACTGAGTGGTCTTCCTTTGGGCATGCTCAGAAGGGGAAAAGCAGGACTTAGTCCCAGAGACGTCTGCTCGCCGCTGATCAGTACAGGCTACAATGGCAGAGCCTGGAAAGGCAGCAGTAACCCTTTGCACAGAATCAGACTGAGCGTGACGCTGGGACTGACGTCTCCGCTGAGCATTCTTTTGATCGCCCGTTGTTACATTTTAATGCAATGTAGCGGTGACCAAAAAAACTAATTCTGGTGTTTCGAATTTTTTTCTCACTAGGCTGTTTACCGATCAGGTTAATAATTTTTTTATTGATAGATCTGGCGATTCTGAACGCGGCGATATCAAATATGTGTAGGTTTGATTTTTTTATTGTTTTATTTTGAATGGGATACAAGGGGGTGATTCATAGTAACATAGTAACATAGTTAGTAAGGCCGAAAAAAGACATTTGTCCATCCAGTTCAGCCTATATTCCATCATAATAAATCCCCAGATCTACGTCCTTCTACAGAACCTAATAATTGTATGATACAATATTGTTCTGCTCCAGGAAGACATCCAGGCCTCTCTTGAACCCCTCGACTGAGTTCACCATCACCACCTCCTCAGGCAAGCAATTCCAGATTCTCACCGCCCTAACAGTAAAGAATCCTCTTCTATGTTGGTGGAAAAACCTTGTCTCCTCCAGACGCAAAGAATGCCCCCTTGTGCCCGTCACCTTCCTTGGTATAAACAGATCCTCAGCGAGATATTTGTATTGTCCCCTTATATACTTATACATGGTTATTAGATCGCCCCTCAGTCGTCTTTTTTCTAGACTAAATAATCCTAATTTCGCTAATCTATCTGGGTATTGTAGTTCTCCCATCCCCTTTATTAATTTTGTTGCCCTCCTTTGTACTCTCTCTAGTTCCATTATATCCTTCCTGAGCACCGGTGCCCAAAACTGGACACAGTACTCCATGTGCGGTCTAACTAGGGATTTGTACAGAGGCAGTATAATGCTCTCATCATGTGTATCCAGACCTCTTTTAATGCACCCCATGATCCTGTTTGCCTTGGCAGCTGCTGCCTGGCACTGGCTGCTCCAGGTAAGTTTATCATTAACTAGGATCCCCAAGTCCTTCTCCCTGTCAGATTTACCCAGTGGTTTCCCATTCAGTGTGTAATGGTGACATTGATTCCTTCTTCCCATGTGTATAACCTTACATTTATCATTGTTAAACCTCATCTGCCACCTTTCAGCCCAAGTTTCCAACTTATCCAGATCCATCTGTAGCAGAATACTATCTTCTCTTGTATTAACTGCTTTACATAGTTTTGTATCATCTGCAAATATCGATATTTTACTGTGTAAACCTTCTACCAGATCATTAATGAATATGTTGAAGAGAACAGGTCCCAATACTGACCCCTGCGGTACCCCACTGGTCACAGCGACCCAGTTAGAGACTATACCATTTATAACCACCCTCTGCTTTCTATCACTAAGCCAGTTACTAACCCATTTACACACAATTTCCCCCAGACCAAGCATTCTCATTTTGTGTACCAACCTCTTGTGCGGCACGGTATCAAACGCTTTGGAAAAATCGAGATATACCACGTCCAATGACTCACCGTGGTCCAGCCTATAGCTTACCTCTTCATAAAAACTGATTAGATTGGTTTGACAGGAGCGATTTCTCATAAACCCATGCTGATATGGAGTTAAACAGTTATTCTCATTGAGATAATCCAGAATAACATCCCTCAGAAACCCTTCAAATATTTTACCAACAATAGAGGTTAGACTTACTGGCCTATAATTTCCAGGTTCACTTTTAGAGCCCTTTTTGAATATTGGCACCACATTTGCTATGCGCCAATCCTGCGGAACAGACCCTGTCGCTATAGAGTCCCTAAAAATAAGAAATAATGGTTTATCTATTACATTACTTAGTTCTCTTAGTACTCGTGGGTGTATGCCATCCGGACCCGGAGATTTATCTATTTTAATCTTATTTAGCCGGTTTCGCACCTCTTCTTGGGTTAGATTGGTGACCCTTAATATAGGGTTTTCATTGTTTCTTGGGATTTCACCTAGCATTTCATTTTCCACCGTGAATACTGTGGAGAAGAAGGTGTTTAATATGTTAGCTTTTTCCTCGTCATCTACAACCATTCTTTCCTCACTATTTTTTAAGGGGCCTACATTTTCAGTTTTTATTCTTTTACTATTGATATAGTTGAAGAACAGTTTGGGATTAGTTTTACTCTCCTTAGCAATGTGCTTCTCTGTTTCCTTTTTGGCAGCTTTAATTAGTTTTTTAGATAAAGTATTTTTCTCCCTATAGTTTTTTAGAGATTCAATGGTGCCATCCTGCTTTAGTAGTGCAAATGCTTTCTTTTTACTGTTAATTGCCTGTCTTACTTCTTTGTTTAGCCACATTGGGTTTTTCCTATTTCTAGTCCTTTTATTCCCACAAGGTATAAACCGCTTACACTGCCTATTTAGGATGTTCTTAAACATTTCCCATTTATTATCTGTATTATTAGTTCTGAGGATATTGTCCCAGTCTACCAGATTAAGGGCATCTCTAAGCTGGTCAAACTTTGCCTTCCTAAAGTTCAGTGTTTTTGTGACTCCCTGACAAGTCCCCCTAGTGAAAGACAGGTGAAACTGTACAATATTGTGGTCGCTATTTCCTAGATGCCCGACCACCTGCAGATTTGTTATTCTGTCAGGTCTATTAGATAGTATTAGGTCTAAAAGTGCTGCTCCTCTGGTTGGATTCTGCACCAATTGTGAAAGATAATTTTTCTTGGTTATTAGCAGAAACCTGTTGCCTTTATGGGTTTCACAGGTTTCTGTTTCCCAGTTAATATCCGGGTAGTTAAAGTCCCCCATAACCAGGACCTCATTATGGGTTGCAGCTTCATCTATCTGCTTTAGAAGTAGACTTTCCATGGTTTCTGTTATATTTGGGGGTTTGTAACAGACCCCAATGAGAATTTTGTTACCATTTTTCCCTCCATGAATTTCGACCCATATGGACTCGACATCCTCATTTCCTTCGCTAATATCCTCCCTTAAAGTGGACTTTAGACAAGACTTTACATAGAGACAAACCCCTCCTCCTCTCCGATTTTTACGATCCTTTCTAAACAGACTGTAACCCTGTAAGTTAACTGCCCAGTCATAGCTTTCATCTAACCATGTCTCGGTTATTCCCACTATGTCAAAGTTACCTGTAGATATTTCTGCTTCTAGTTCTTCCATCTTGTTTGTCAGGCTTCTGGCGTTTGCAAGCATGCAGTTTAGAGGATTTTGTGTTGTTCCAATCTCCTCGCTGTGGATTGTTTTAGAAATGTTCTTACCTCCCTTCTGAGTATGTTTTCCTGGATCTTCTTTGTTCAAGTCTAATGTTTTTCTTCCCGTCCCCTCTTCTTCTAGTTTAACGCCCTCCTGATGAGTGTAGCGAGTCTTCTGGCGAATGTGTGTTTCCCAGGTTTGTTGAGGTGTAGTCCGTCTCTGGCGAGGAGTCCATCGTACAAGTAATTCACACTGTGGTCCAGGAATCCGAATCCTTGTTGTCTGCACCATCGTCTTAGCCAGTTGTTTGCATCAAGGATCCTGTTCCATCTCCTGGTGCCATGCCCGTCTACTGGAAGGATAGAAGAAAAAACTACCTGTGCATCCAGTTCCTTTACTTTCTTCCCCAACTCTTCAAAGTCTTTGCAGATTGTCGGTAGGTCCTTCCTTGCCGTGTCATTGGTGCCAACATGTATCAGAAGAAATGGGTGGACGTCCTTGGAGTTGAAGAGCTTTGGTATCCTATCGGTCACATCCTTGATCATCGCACCTGGAAGGCAGCATACTTCTCTTGCAGTTATGTCCGGTCTGCAGATGGCTGCTTCTGTGCCTCTCAGTAGTGAGTCTCCCACCACCACCACTCTTCGTTGCTTCTTGGCTGTACTTTTTGCTGTCACTTGTTGCTGTGTGCCCTTTTCTTTTTTGCTTGCTGGTATTGCTTCATCCTTAGGTGTGCCATCTTCATCCTCTACAAAGATTTGATATCGGTTCTTCAGTTGTGTGGTTGGTGATTTCACCATGGTCTTCTTGCTTCTTTTGGTCACATGCTTCCACTCATCTGCTTTTGGAGGTTCTCTGACACTTTTTTCACCTTCTGTGACCAGTAGAGATGCTTCTGTTCTGTCTAGAAAGTCTTCATTCTCTTTGATGAGTTTCAAGGTTACTATTCTTTCTTCCAGACCCCGCACCTTTTCTTCTAAAAGGGCCACTAGTCTACACTTCTGACAGGTGAAATTTAATTCTTCTTCTGGTCGATCTGTGAGCATGTAGCACATGCTGCAGCTCACCATGTAGGTTGTCACATCTGCCATGTTGCTCCTAGATCCTGCTGACTTGCTGTGTGTTTTCCTTCTTGTGTAATCTACTCAGCCAAGCTCTCTTGCAATAATGTCCTACAGGCGCGGTTTGGTGATTCTTTCCAAGCAGCTGGTCCCGGCTGTACCCAACGATCTTCTAGCTTAGGGAGACTCTTCGCTTTCCCAGAAGGCACCTGGAATATGCAAATTAGCCTCCTCAAGCTTGAATCCCTGGTTTGATGATTCTTTCCAAGCAGCTGGTCCCGGCTGTACCCAACGATTTTCTAGCTTAGGGAGACTCTTCGCTTTCCCAGAAGGCACCTGGAATATGCAAATTAGCCTCCTCAAGCTTGAATCCCTGGTTTGATGATTCTTTCCAAGCAGCTGGTCCCGGCTGTACCCAACGATCTTCTAGCTTAGGGAGACTCTTCGCTTTCCCAGAAGGCACCTGGAATATGCAAATTAGCCTCCTCAAGCTTGAATCCCTGGTTTGATGATTCTTTCCAAGCAGCTGGTCCCGGCTGTACCCAACGATCTTCTAGCTTAGGGAGACTCTTCGCTTTCCCAGAAGGCACCTGGAATATGCAAATTAGCCTCCTCAAGCTTGAATCCCTGGTTTGATGATTCTTTCCAAGCAGCTGGTCCCGGCTGTACCCAACGATCTTCTAGCTTAGGGAGACTCTTCGCTTTCCCAGAAGGCACCTGGAATATGCAAATTAGCCTCCTCAAGCTTGAATCCCTGGTTTGATGATTCTTTCCAAGCAGCTGGTCCCGGCTGTACCCAACGATCTTCTAGCTTAGGGAGACTCTTCGCTTTCCCAGAAGGCACCTGGAATATGCAAATTAGCCTCCTCAAGCTTGAATGTGTCGGTGTCTGAGTCGTCAACGAGGTCATTGGTAAGGTGTCAAACACAGCGATGTGTGCTACCCAGCGGGATCTCAACGATCAAAAAAAGGTCCAGGCCATTCCGACACGACCAGCGATCTCATAGCAGGGGCCTGATCGCTGCTACGTGTCAAACATAGCGAGATCACTTCTGAGGTCGCTGTTGCGTCACAAAACTTGGTACCTTTACAGATACAACTGGCAGAGACCAATCAGCATAATGTGGACAGAGAAAAGCAGATTGAATCACAACTGCTGAAAATGAAAAATCATTGTGTTGATATGGAAGCCCAGCTGTTTCATTCTGGGGCTGAGATCAAAGCTGTGAAGAAAATGGCAGCAGCTAGTGATGCCATTATTAATCAGTGCAGTGTGGAGCTGGATATTAGTTCTCAACTGATTACTAGTCTGAAAAATATCATCAATAATTTTTCAAATGTGGTGCCGGCCTTCTCTTTGTCTCTGAACACAAGGTCAGATCCCCGACCAATTGTGCCCTGTGCAGGGCAAAAACATGGTTTTGCTTAAGACCTGATGCAGGATACAGCTAAAGTCAGTGTACCTTAGTTTAACATTTGGTTTTCCTAGGGTGTTAAATAGCTGCAAGAGTTGTATGTTACTCTTTTGAATTGTGGAAAACTGGTAGGGGTGTCTGTATAGGAAACAGAGGCAATTGACTAGGATCAAACTATAAGAAAATTGCATTCATTTTGTGCGGTTCAGGAGAGTTGAGGCATTAGCTAATTAATGGGCAGGTATAAGAAAAAAAAGCGAAGGCACTCACCATAATGCAAATCCCAATCTTTAATCAATCTTCATATAAAAATCCCATGGCTGGGGGAGTGAAGTACGGAGCTTCTGTGAGCAGGAGACGACGACGGCCATTTCGTGCTGTGCTTGCGCTTCAACGGGTCAACATGTATGAGGACGGAACGAAGGAGGAGATATGCCGGCCACAACAAACTCCTCCCCTGTTATGTCCCTCCCACCTGTCACGAAATAAACCACATTAAAATTGCACAAATTAAAAACAATTACACATATCTTAGAAACATGTTCCACCTACTTAAATCCACCACCACATAAAATTGACACATATATAGGAGTATAACATCAATATGTCAGACGTCCAAACTCTGAATTTACGATAGTACCTATGATTAACCTCTATAATGCTGACTCCATAGCTAAAGGAAAACCGACATATCTACCCTATCGTTGAGGCCCAGCGGACCTACCGCACCAGTGCGCATGATCCATCCTGCTTCACATCTGAGCAACAGGTTATTCCAGTCTCCTCCCTGACCAGGTGAATTAACCCTTTCTAAGCCCGCAAACGTTAATATTCCAGGCTTCCCATCATGTTTCTCTTTAGTATGGGAAACCAATCTCGGAGCTCCTTTTCCTGATATGATAGACTTACAATGCTCCCGACACCTTACATATATAGGCCGTATTGTTTTTCCCACATAAAAAACTTGCATGGGCAAAAAGACTACATAGACCACGTGATCCGTTTTGCAAGTGACGAAGTCGGTAACCAAATGTTCAACTGCTCCCATATGTAACACCCGCTCTATACTATGCTGGTTACAAAAGGGGCAATGACCACACCTGTAATTCCCCTTCGGGATGCCGGCATTAAACCAGTTTTTATCATGTTTCATGATGCGATTTCTCACCAACTTGTCTCTCAATCTCATACTCCACCTGCTAGAAATCAAAGGGCCTCTCGCCACAATATCTGTCAAGTCCTTATATCACTCCAAAATGTGCCATTTTTTTCTGATCGCCGAGCGAATCTGTTGATCCATGATGCTATGACGAAAGCAAAAAGTAAACCTCTTGTTCTTAATTATACCGCTCTTTTTCTTAAAACTCCTAACTCCATCTTTATTATTCCTTTCTACTCTCTCCACAGCTGACTGTAATGTGCACACGTCAGGATTGCATCAGGATTTGGTCAGGATTTTTCATCAGGATTTGTAAGCCAAAACCAGGAGTGGAACAATTAGAGGAAAAGTATAATAGAAACCTATGCACCACTTCTGTATTTATCACCCACCCCTGGTTTTGGCTACAAATCCTGATGAAAAATCCTGACCAAACCTGATGCAATCCTGAACGTGTGCACTAAAGACTCCGGGTATCCTCTTTGTTTAAATCTCTCCTTCGTTTCTCCTACCTGTCTCTGAAAATCCTCGTCTGTATTATTAACCCTTCTTACTCTTAACAATTGACTATAAGGTAGGGCTTGCTTAATGTGCCTAGGGTGGAAGCTGTTGTAATGCAACATAGTGTTCGCTGCTATCGGCTTTCTATACAAAGATGTACAAACCATTCCTTTTTTAATCTCTACCAGCACATTGAGAAATTCCAAACGTGACCCCCCATACACTGATGTGAACGACATATTCATTTTGTTACACTGATTCAGATATTATCAAATAGACACATGATAAAAACCAGGTATTACATATAGAGAAAGAAGTGGCTAAAATTAAAAAGATACACCCATAAACAAATAGTAATAAAAATACCGGTTACCGCCTGTGTCAAAGCAATTATGGAAACAGGAACACATGGGCTACTTGCACAGTGAACAAGTCTGTATGATCATGTTCACACACCACCAAGAAACTTGAAGACACAAAAGAGAATAGTAAAACCAAAAACACTCAGTTTGAAAAAATGTTGCAGTAATCCGCAAATGCTAGTAAAAGATGTAAAAAACAGGGTATTTGGTTGATACGTTTTTTGCAAAAAATGTATACTAAGCTGCTCTACCAATCTTCACAGTATACCCTTATCAGAGCAGTCCTAACTAATGTATGCAATCCCTATCTGATGTATTTAAAAACCTGATCATCTGTATATAACCTGTGTGAACAGGGTTCAGAGAGGAAAAAATCCATGTGTGCATACAGGGTAGAACAGCTTTTGTGCAGATAGCCCAAGAGGAGTGGTGGAACTCCCCAGTCTTGTAGACACAAGAGAACAATTATGGAAACAGGAACACATGGGCTACTTGCACAGTGAACAAGTCTGTATGATCATGTTCACACACCACCAAGAAACTTGAAGACACAAAAGAGAATAGTAAAACCAAAAACACTCAGTTTGAAAAAATGTTGCAGTAATCCGCAAGTGCTAGTAAAAGATGTAAAAAACAGGGTATTTGGTTGATACGTTTTTTGCAAAAAATGTATACTAAGCTGCTCTACCAATCTTCACAGTATACCCTTATCAGAGCAGTCCTAACTAATGTATGCAATCCCTATCTGATGTATTTAAAAACCTGATCATCTGTATATAACCTGTGTGAACAGGGTTCAGAGAGGAAAAAATCCATGTGTGCATACAGGGTAGAACAGCTTTTGTGCAGATAGCCCAAGAGGAGTGGTGGAACTCCCCAGTCTTGTAGACACAAGAGAACAATTATGTGTCAAAGCAATATAGTGAGACCACTAAAAGAACAAAAGGAACGTGCACCAAAGTATGGACTAAAAATCCGTAATAAAAATGATGATGGCAGGGAATAATATCTAAAAAAATGATTTTTATTATTATATATAGCAACAGCATAAAAATAAAAAGATAAAACAACTGTGTATATGTATGTTTTTTACATTCATATGTATATGCACATATCACACACTATATAAATGCAGTATACAAATAGCACATGGCAGGTCAGAAAATTTATATGCTCTGGATACCCCAGTGGACTGAATAAAGGGATATATATATAAGTATCAGTACCAAAAAAGAGAGATCATATGTACAAAAAAAGAATACCAAAAACCAATTTTTGTGAAACAAAAAGTACAAAAAATTATTATATATATATGGTTTTTGGTATTCTTTTTTTGTACATATGGTCTCTCTTTTTTGGTACTGATACTTATATATCCCTTTATTCAGTCCACTGGGGTATCCAGAGCATATAAATTTTTTGACCTGCCATGTGCTAATTGTATACTGCATTTATATAGTGTGTGATATGTGCATATACATATGAATGTAAAAAACATACATATACACAGTTGTTTTATCTTTTTATTTTTATGCTGTTGCTATATATAATAATAAAAATCATTTTTTTAAATATTATTCCCTGCCATCATCATTTTTATTACGGATTTTTAGTCCATACTTTGGTGCACGTTCCTACTGATTCAGATATGACACAAACTCATTAAAAGTGTCTACAGTTCCATCCTACACAAAGATTATGTCATCAATGTATCGCTGATAAAGCTTAATCTGTCTCAAAAAAACATTATTTTCCGAATATACATATCTCTCCTCAAACAATCCTAAAAATAAATTAGCTAAAGTACATGCTGCCAGAGTCCCCATCGCCGTGCCCACTTCCTCTACATACCAGGTGTCCAAAAAAGTAAAGGCATTATAAGTCAAAATAAAATCCAGACCTTCACAAACAAAATCAATAAAATGACGACTTTTATCTTTAGTGCCTAATATGCATTCAATGACTTCCACATCCAATTTTTTGGGGATCCTCGTGTACAAGCTCTCGACATCTATCGATGTCAGAGCAAAATTCTGTTGCCATTCAAAATTCTGAATACTGCTCAGAAAAGCATTATTATCTTTCAAATAGGATGGAATATCTTTTAATAGTGGGCGCAGTAACCAATCGATATACTGGGACAGGGGCTCTGTGAGCGACCCAATCCCAGACACGATGGGTCGTCCATCAGGACAATCAACAGACTTGTGTACCTTAGAGATGTGATACCAATGGGGTCTGGTTGGGCACTCCGGCAGCAGTCTCTCGGCTTTTTTCTTCAAAATCACCCCTAAATCAACATATTTCCTCAGAAAGGTCCTTAATTCACTTTTATATTTATTCAATGGGTCACGTCTTAACGGTCTGTACACTTTGTCATCAGACAGCTGTCTCGATGCCTCTGATATATAAAAGGACCTAGGGAGCAACACTATCTTACCCCCCTTATCAGCCTATCTAACTATTGTATCCGTCCAAGTCGCTATTTCCTGCATTGCTTTGTTCTCAGCCACAGATAAATTAGCAGGGGCCCTTTTATAAATCAGGGCCTCCACATCCCTGATGACTTGTGCTTCAAATACGTCAATTAAATTGCCTGGCGATATAGGAGGCATATATTTAGAAGATCCCCCCCTGTGAAGGGTCTGCTGGTTTCAATGCTGGCATTCCCATAATTCCCATAATTAATGGGCAGCTCAAGAAAGGTTAACAGGGGGAGGTCACCCTGAAGTAAAAGTATAAAGAATGAGTGAGTTTGGGGGGATAGGGAAGCATCAAATAAGGATGTTTATTAACTGCACTGGGAGATCTCCCAGAGGGTATTGTTCCTTTTGTCCCATTTTAGGTATCTATGTAGAAGAGCACCTATCACTCCAGAGAAGAAGTCTTGACCTTTGCCCAGATGCCCCTGAGAGACTCCAAAACACGTCTGGTGCCGAGCTGAAACATCTCTCAGATTTCAGCCATGAGGAGGAGACTGTAATAAAACCCATGCCACTTCGTCCTGTCATTTTCCTCCTGGTCATTATTTTATATATATTGGACTGTTTATGATCTGCAGAAGGACCAAATGTCTGGACACCCAACTGCACGGAAGTCAGGCTGAGCACCATTAACTCAGCCGGTGAAGGGGGTTAAGCACATAAGAAAAATCCAGTCCTTTACTCCAAATCCAATATATATTGTATATAATAATGATGTTTTATTCATTGCCGTGTTACTGTGTAGTAAATTCCATATGTGTGCATATAGACACTTTAGGCGGAAGTGCAGGACTACCTGTACATGGACATACTCAGTAAGTGTGTTCATGTGAAGGTGTCCATGTATTTACAGCCAGTAGAGCTTAAGTCTCTATTTGCATTATGGAATTGCAATATGTATTTTGTGTGAATGGGGTGTGAATGGGGAAAAGAGTAAGGTTCCCTAGGGACAGGTCCCCTCATCTAAGGTATATGCCACCTTAACCTTAGCAATGGTGAAGTTCGTAAGGGATGAATTGAATGTCGGTTAGAATTAGATGGTGTAATTTTCCCGCAGTCCACTTAGGTATTGTGACATCACTCCCTACTTAAGAAATTCTGACCTGCCTAGTAAAGATCTGCATATCTGTCCATGGAGGAACCTCATCAACAATCTTCAATCAAGATTACAGAAGAGCCTGATGGAAGTCGTGTCTGATGCAGGTCTGATGAAAGTCGTTTCAAGTGCCTGAGTCCAGTTGTTTCCAGTGCCTGAGTCTGTGAAAAAAGAAAAAAAAAAAGAAACCTGTAACATCCAGCAGTCTCATCTTGCCAGACATACTCAAAAATCCTGCTGAATCAAGCTAAAGTAGAGTAACGTGAAGGTCAGGGTGATGGGTGCACAAAGGATGATGTTGACCGACCTATGGCCGTTCCAGAGTCTCACCGGTCACAACTGGAGAAAGATGACATTGGGAAAGGCCGACACCTGAAGGCCGGTAACGACCACAGAGAAAAGACATAGCAAAAAGACTTTGATAACAAAAGACTCAAGAAAGAAGAAGAAGGTGTACTCTGTGGATAGAGATGTGGGTTACGGTGAATGGCAGGGAAGAGCTGATGGCTGTGTGGATGATGTCTAGGATCCTAAGTGCAGTATTATACTTCATACCATCCTGAATTGTCACAATTTATATTTGGGGTTAAATAGGCAAATAGATCCCAGCACAACACTTCCCTCAAATGTCATTGTCGTGTTCTCGACAACAGGGGGGATGTAGAAGAAGGGAAATGCCCCAAAATGTATATTTCTATATAGAGATGTGTTTAGTGCATGTTTTATGTATATACACATTTATATATACATGTATGCCACATGGAGCAAAGCCCCCCCCTTCCAGCCTGCTGTAAAACAAAACTGCCATGAGCTAGAAAAACATTTAGGACTGAGGGGATGTATCTTAGTGGACAATAGACCGTGACCTCATCCCCCACACCTGGGGCTGGACACACCTCTTTTAGTTGGTCACATATAAGGGACAAGACCAGGTGGTTCTCCTTCTCTTGCCTTGCTGGATTCCTGGGATAAGGATGGACTTACACACATGGCTGAGTATACTAGTAATTCAGGGTGGGTTTTTACTGTGTGATATTGTTATATTATTGTATACTGTAGTGAGATTACTGTATGTGATATTGATATATATTATTGTATACTGTAGTGAGATTACTGTATGTGATATTGATATATATTATTGTATACTGTAGTGAGATTACTGTATTAGAGTTGTAGTATCCGTATATGTGTGTGTATATATATATATATATTTTTTTTTTATTTTTTTTTTTATTTAGGGGGCTACCCTGCCCTTTAACACCGATGCATCGCTGACCCCCAATCATGTGACGGGGTCAATGATACGCTCATTTCCGGCCGCGGGGCCGGAAGCGCCGGTTAAATGCCGCTGTAAGAATTTGACAGCGGCATTTAACTAGTTAATAGCGGTGGGTGAATCACAATTTCACCCGCCGCTATTGCAGGCACATGTCAGCTGTTCAAAACAGCTGACATGTCCCAGCTTTGAAGTGGGCTCAGCAGCGGAGCCCACATCAAAGCAGGGGATCCAACCTCCACAGTAATAGTACGGCGGAGGTCGGTAAAGGGTTAATATAGGAGGGATCACTGTGGTTATAACAGGAGTACTTCCTGATTAGAGTCAGCTAGGGTGAGGCTGCCCAGACAGCTCGGGTGGGCTCGTAGCCTGGGCTATATGGGGACAACGTAGTGACCCCGTTACATTAAGCAATGGAACCCAGGCATCCAGGGCCAGAACAACAGTGACAGCAAAGGCAGCAGTGACAACAGTAGAGGGAATGGGAACTGCAGGAGAAGACACATCAGTTTAGACGGGCAGATCGCTCATCATGTGGCAGATCATCGCATGGGCTGATGCCCTCAGATCTGGTGCAAAATGGCTGAGGATACCCTACAGCTCAGAGATTCTGAACAGGAAGGACCATGAGGAACTGTATATTATGGTCCATCCCGGGCACGTGCTGTGTGACAGGAAGGAGAGTACAGCGAAAGAGGAGGAGAAGCACTATACGAAATCTGATGTTGATGCTGTGAAGAATATGGATGTGCTGTGTATGAAAACCAGTAAAGTTATGTGTTTGAAAGTTGAAATTGACTGTGTCTCAATTTGTGCAAAACCAGGGCAGCGGAAGTCTCCCGCAACGAAGAGGAGACCCTGACGGTGCAGAAAGTGAAGCCACAGGTATGCTGAGTAATGGACATTCCTTGTATATGAAGGGAACCCAGGGTGCGAATACACAGCCAGCATCGGTCATGACTACAGCCCTGCCAGTCCCTCACACCTCAATCAACAACCTGATCAAATCTATGTAAAGTAGATGTACTGTGTGAAGCAAATGGTGGTCACACCAGATACTGACTGGCTTTCTGATCCACCTTTGAAGTGGATTGATTATCTCGGCAAAGGAGAAGTGCTCACTGACACAGATTTAGACAAATTTGTGAACAATATTTGAGAGAAAAATGCCTTTTGTGTACATAGAAAAAGTCTTAGATCTTTGCGTTCAGCTCATGAAAAATGGGAGTAGAAACAAGTATTGCATTTATATTTTTGTTCAGTGTATGATCTTTGTTAGAAGCATACAGTTCTCAAAATGTCTTGGTATGCTAAAGTATTAAGATTTCCCTTTACTGGAACCAAAGTCCTAGGCTGAACACTGAAAATTCCCTAAAGAATTATCTCACCAACACCAAACTCTACAGGTATCACAATGCAGTCACCAAAGCCCCTTCACACGTCCGTATAAAAACGTTACCAGAAAAAACAGTACCAGTGTCATCAATGTTTTGTATCAGTGTGCCACCACTGTGTCATTCGTGTGCCATCAGTGTTTATCCAGTATGGATAAAGAAAGACTGAAATTGCAAAGCTTCTCGTATACTTTGCAATGTTAAACACATACAGCAAACGGATGGCACATCCGCATACCGAATGTGTCTTTCATGGACCCAAAGACTTGTATTGGCTCTTGTCATCTGTGCTGCCAGAAAGAATGGACATGTGAAAACATGGGCCATGTGAAACACCGGACATGTGAAGATATTGATGGGTTAAAACGGGTACAGTTGTGCTCAAAAGTTTACATACCCCGATAGAATTTTTGCTTTCCTGGTCTTTTTTCAGAGAATATGAATGATAACACCAAAACTTTTTCTCCACTCATGGTTAGTGGTTGGGTGAAGCCATTTATTATTAAACTACTGTGTTTTCTCTTTTTAAATCATAATGATAACCCAAAACATCCAAATGACCCTGATCAAAAGTTCACATACCCTGGTGATTTTGGCCTGACAACTAGGGTTGAGCGACCTTGACTTTTTTAGAGTCGAGTCGGGTTTCGCAAAACCCGACTATCTCAATAGTCGGGTCAAGTGAAATCGGCCGATTATGACGTAAAGTCGGGATCGACAGAAACACGAAACCCAATGCAAGTCAATGGGGCAGCATAGTCGGCAGTGAGTGGGGGCCAGGAAAACACCTAGAGTGTCCATTTTAATGCCAAAACCATGCATTCTTCTTAATGAAGCTTGTCAATCTTAATTTCCCTAATAATAATAGTTAAGGTAAGGTAAGTATTTAAACTTTGCAAGTGCTGTGATCCTGAGCAAGCAGGGGGGGCCCACTCGTTGGCATTGGCACTGGCACAGGGCCCCTCAAAGTACGGCGGTGTGTTTGCACGGCGGGGGCGCCTCCCACCAGCAGCGACACTTTTGCGTACTATGAGGGGCCCTGTGCCAGTGACGTCGCCAACGAGTATTCCTCCCCCCACCTGATGAAGGAACCTGCACTTTCATCTGCACCTTCCTCTTTGTCCCCGTGTAAGGTGGTATGGTATGCGGGAAGAGAAACCTGACTTTCAGCAGGGTCACAATCTTGCTGTGTAGCGTGCACGGGGAATGTTGCGTTATGGGTCAATGTACCAGCAGACTCATCTATCACTGGCTGGGCAATGGGCAGGATGAGGAGGAAACACAGATATAGGCCCAAAAAATAAAGTGGTTTAAATGCAGTTCAAAATTGGTAAGAGGACTAACCAGGGGGCATTGCTTTGTTCAGTGGAGGACAACTGTAATGAGAGGCTGACACAGAGAGTAGGCCCAAATCAGTAATTAGTCTAAATGCAGTTCGAAATTGGCAACAGTAGTAAACAGGCGGCACAGCTTTGTTCAGTGGAGGAGAACCGCAAGGAGCGGCAGACACCAATAGTAGGCCCCAACCCAACTAGTAGGCCAAATGCAGTCTAACATTAACAACTACTTAACGAGAGCCTGAAAATGGAATTTCAGGACAGGAAACCAGGAGAACAGCAAGGAGCGGCAGACACTGTTAGTAGGCCCCAACCCAACTAGTAGGCCAAATGCAGTTGTTCCATTTAACAACTATTTAACAAGAGCCTAAAGATAGAAGCTGAGGAAAGGCAACCTGGAGAACACCTTGGAGCGGAAGACACCGTCTCTACAACCCAGACCCAACTTGTAGGCCTAATGCAGTGTTGTTTCAACAACTACTAAACGAGAGCCAGAAGATTGAAGCAATGGAGAGGCAACCTGGAGAACACCTTGGAGCGGCAGACACTGGTAGTAGGCCCCAACCCAAGTACTAGCCCCACTGCAGTTAGATTTACAAAAAAATACTAAACGAGAGCCAGAAGATCAAAGTTCAGAAAAGGCAACCCGGAGAACACCTTGGAGCGGCAGACACTGGTAGTAGGCCCCAACCCAAGTACTAGCCCCACTGCAGTTAGATTTACAAAAAAATACTAAACGAGAGCCTGAAGATCAAAGCTCAGAAAAGGCAACCCGGAGAACACCTTGGAGCGGCAGACACTGGTAGTAGGCCCCAACCCAAGTACTAGCCCCACTGCAGTTAGATTTAAAAAAACTACTAAACAAGAGCCTGAAGATCAAAGCTCAGAAAAGGCAACCCGGAGAACACCTTGGAGCGGCAGACAATGGTAGTAGGCCCCAACCCAAGTACTAGCCCCACTGCAGTTAGATTTAAAAAAACTACTAAACGAGAGCCTGAAGATCAAAGCTCAGAAAAGGCAACCCGGAGAACACCTTGGAGCGGCAGACACTGGTAGTAGGCTTTAAACCCAAAATTTTGGTCAATGGAGTTTATAAAATGTTCCAGGGGTACACAGGCAGCATTGGTGTGGTAAGCGGAGGACAATTTCTATTTGGGACTGCAGACAGACTTAGTAGGCTGTCCCCTGTGGACCATGCATCCACAACATTAACCCAGTGCACCGTAATGGACATGTAACCTTTCGTGGACATGCCTACTGGTCCATGCATCTGTTGTCAGGTGCACGTTTCTACTATTAGATAGCCTGAGAGCATGGACAATGCGGATTTTTACATGATGGTGGAGGGCTGGGATGGCTTTTCTCGCAAAAGAAGTGACGACTGGGTAGCTCTTACCGTGGTACAGCGTAGTCCATCTGGGCTTTATAATTATAAATTAAAGAAAAAAAGTAGGCTGTATGCACTTTGAAATAGGTTCCAGGGGTACACGGGCGGCAGTGGACTGGTCACTGGAGGACTAGTGGAAGGAGGGACCGCAGACAGGCGTAGTAGGCCTAACATTATGAAATTGGGCTGTAGGCACTTTATAATTGGTTCCAGGGGTACACGGGCAGCATTGGTCTGGTCAGTGGAGGAGTAGTAGAAAGAAGGGACCGCAGACAGGCTTCGAAGGCCTAACATAAAAAAAATTGGGCTGTAGGCACTTTATAATTGGTTCCAGGGGTACATGGGAAGCATTGGTCTGGTCAGTGGAGGAGTAGAAGAAAGAAGGGACCGCAGACAGGCTTCGAAGGCCTAACATAATAAAATTGGGCTGTAGGCACTTTTAAATAGGTTCCAGGGGTACACGGGCAGCAGTGGTCTGGTCAGTGGAGGAGTAGTACAAAGAACGGACCGCAGACAGGCTTCGAAGGCCTAACATAATAAAATTGGGCTGTAGGCACTTTATAATTGGTTCCAGGGGTACACGGGCAGCAGTAGACAGGTCAGTGGAGGCCTAGTGGGAGGAGGGACCGCAGACAGGCTTCGAAGGCCTAACATAAAAAAAATTGGGCTGTAGGCACTTTAAAATAGGTTCCAGGGGTACACGGGCAGCATTGGTCTGGTCAGTGGAGGAGTAGTAGAAAGAATGGACCGCAGACAGGCTTCGAAGGCCTAACATAATAAAATTGGGCTGTAGGCACTTTATAATTGGTTCCAAGGGTACACGGGCAGCAGTGGTCTGGTCAGTGGAGGAGTAGTAGAAAGAAGGGACCGCAGACAGGCTTCGAAGGCCTAACATAAAAAAATTGGGCTGTAGACACTTTTAAATAGGTTCCAGGGGTACACGGGCAGCAGTGGTCTGGTCAGTGGAGGAGTAGTAGAAAGAACGGACCGCAGACAGGCTTCGAAGGCCTAACATAATAAAATTGGGCTGTAGGCACTTTATAATTGTTTCCAGGGGTACACGGGCAGCAGTAGACAGGTCAGTGGAGGCCTAGTGGAAGGAGGGACTGCAGACAGGCTTCGAAGGCCTAACATAAAAAAAATTGGGCTGTAGGCACTTTAAAATAGGTTCCAGGGGTACACGGGCAGCAGTCGTCTGGTCAGTGGAGGAGTAGTAGAAAGAAGGGAACGCAGACAGGCTTCTAAGGCCTAACATAAAAAAATTGGGCTGTAGGCACTTTTAAATAGGTTCCAGGGGTACACGGGCAGCAGTGGTCTGGTCAGTGGAGGAGTAGTAGAAAGAACGGACCGCAGACAGGCTTCGAAGGCCTAACATAATAAAATTGGGCTGTAGGCACTTTATAATTGTTTCCAGGGGTACACGGGCAGCAGTAGACTGGTCAGTGGAGGCCTAGTGGAAGGAGGGACCGCAGACAGGCTTCGAAGGCCTAACATAAAAAAAATTGGGCTGTAGGCACTTTAAAATAGGTTCCAGGGGTACACGGGCAGCATTGGTCTGGTCAGTGGAGGAGTAGTAGAAAGAATGGACCGCAGACAGGCTTCGAAGGCCTAACATAATAAAATTGGGCTGTAGGCACTTTATAATTGGTTCCAGGGGTACACGGGCAGCAGTGGTCTGGTCAGTGGAGGAGTAGTAGAAAGAAGGGACCGCAGACAGGCTTCGAAGGCCTAACATAAAAAAATTGGGCTGTAGGCACTTTTAAATAGGTTCCAGGGGTACACGGGCAGCAGTGGTCTGGTCAGTGGAGGAGTAGTAGAAAGAACGGACCGCAGACAGGCTTCGAAGGCCTAACATAATAAAATTGGGCTGTAGGCACTTTATAATTGGTTCCAGGGGTACACGGGCAGCATTGGTCTGGTCAGTGGAGGAGTAGTAGAAAGAAGGGACCGCAGACAGGCTTCGAAGGCCTAACATAAAAAAATTGGGCTGTAGGCACTTTTAAATAGGTTCCAGGGGTACAGGGGCAGCAGTGGTCTGGTCAGTGGAGGAGTAGTAGAAAGAACGGACCGCAGACAGGCTTCGAAGGACTAACATAATAAAATTGGGCTGTAGGCACTTTATAATTGGTTCCAGGGGTACACGGGCAGCATTGGTGTTGTCAGCGGAGGCCGATTGTAATGAGTGTCTGCCAGTTAGTAGTCCCAAACAATAAATAGATGTTAATCTCTCGCATGACAACAAAACGAAACCACCAAAGGGTGCAATCATTCAGTACTGGGGTGGGCTCCTCTGCGGAGTTTCAGACCTAGTAATTTGGCGCAAAGTATTTACTTGGGTAAATATAGGACACTGCCCCGGACTATGTTAAGTACCATCATACATGTCAATACAATGGTATTGTCAGTGGCTGGAATTTAAGGATGTCAGCGCATAGACTAAACATTGGTGGAACTCTGAGAGATAATTGTGCAAGTGGTTTAGCAATGTTTGAGCTGGGGGTGGGGGAACTCTCTTGTGGCCGGCGGTACAGGCCCAGGGCCCCTCATGTTACAACAGTGTGTCTGACGTTGGGTGCGCACCACCACCGCCAGAGACACTTTATTGTACTATGAGGGACCCAGTGGCAGTGCCGTCGACCAAAAGCGGGCACACCCACCTCTTCAGACAAACAGCACTCTCACGGGTGCTGGCGCCAAGTCGCGATACCACGGCCCCGTGTGGGGAGTTTGGCCATTTAGGGAGGTGTAAACATGTCGTATGCTGGACAATCAGGTGCTGCAAATTACGAGATTGGAAAAGTCATTCAGAATAGTCCACAGGCAAGACCTTTTCATAGGAAAGCTAGGTGTCGGCCGGGCAAGGTGAGGCAAAAGATTTCGAAATCCAGTTGTGGTTCATTTTAATGAAGGTTAGATCATCTACATTTTGGGTAGCCAGCCGAGTCCTTTTTTTGGTTAATATTGAACCTGCAGCACTGAATACTCTTTCTGATAGGACACTAGCTGCCGGGCAAGCAAGCTCCTGCAATGCAATTCTGGCCAGGTGTCTAATTTGGATGCCCAGTAATCAAATGGCAATGACGGTTGAGGGAGAACGTCGATAAGGGATGAAAAAAATAGTTAGTAACCATACTGGACAAATGTTGTCTCCTGTCACTTTGAATTGATGCTGCAGTACCTGTCCTGTCTGCGGTCATAGCAAAATCACTCCACAACCTGGTCAGAAAACCCCTCTGTCCAACGCCACTTCTGATTTCTGCCCCTCTAACACCTCTGGTCTGCTGGCCCCTGCAGCTCGTGTGAGAACGATCACGGGCACTGTGTGCTGGGAATGCCTGAAGCAAACGGTCAACAAGAGTTGATTGTTTGGTTGCTAATATTAGTTCCAAGTTCTCATGTGGCATTATATTTTGCAATTTGTCTTTATAGCGAGGATCAAGAAGGCAGGCCAACCAGTAATCGTGATCGTTCATCATTTTAGTAATGCGTGTGTCCCTTTTGAGGATACATAAGGCATAATCCGCCATGTGGGCCAAAGTTCCAGTTGTCAAATCTGCGGTTGTGCTTGGTTGAGGGGCAGTTTCAGGCAAATCTACGTCACTTGTGTCCCTCAAAAAACCAGAACCCGGCCTTGCCACGCCACCAATTTCCAGTGGCCCCGGAAAAGCTTCCTCATTAAAAATATAATCATCCCCATCATCCTCCTCGTCCTCCTCCTCCTGTTCGCCCGCTACCTCGTCCTGTACACTGCCCTGGCCAGACAATGGCTGACTGTCATCAAGGCATTCCTCTTCCTCTGCTGCAGACGCCTGATCCTTTATGTGCGTCAAACTTTGCATCAGCAGACGCATTAGGGGGATGCTCGTGCTTATTATGGCGTTGTCTGCACTAACCAGCCGTGTGCATTCCTCAAAACACTGAAGGACTTGATACATGTCTTGTATCTTCGACCACTGCACACCTGACAACTCCATGTCTGCCATACTACTGCCTGCCCGTGTATGTGTATCCTCTTACAAAAACATAACAGCCCGCCTCTGTTCGCACAGTCTCTGAAGCATGTGCAGTGTTGAGTTCCACCTTGTTGCAACGTCTATGATTAGGCGATGCTGGGGAAGGTTCAAAGACCGCTGATAGGTCTGCATACGGCTGGAGTGTACGGGCGAACGGTGGATATGCAAGCAAAGTCCGCGCACTTTGAGGAGCAGGTCGGATAACCCCGGATAACTTTTCAGGAAGCACTGCACCACCAGGTTTAAGGTGTGAGCCAGGCAAGGAATGTGTTTCAGTTGGGAAAGGGAGATGGCAGCCATGAAATTCCTTCCGTTATCACTCACTACCTTGCCTGCCTCAAGATCTACAGTGCCCAGCCACGACTGCGTTTCTTTCTGCAAGAACTCGGACAGAACTTCCGCGGTGTGTCTGTTGTCGCCCAAACACTTCATAGCCAATACAGCCTGCTGACGCTTGCCAGTAGCTGCCCCATAATGGGAGACCTGGTGTGCAACAGTGGCAGCTGCGGATGGAGTGGTTGTGCGACTGCGGTCTGTGGACGAGCTCTCGCTTCTGCAGGAGGACGAGGAGGAGGAGGAGGGGGTGCGAATGGCTACAGCCAACTGTTTCCTAGACCGTGGGCTAGGCAGAACTGTCCCAAAATTGCTGTCCCCTGTGGACCCTGCATCCACAACATTCACCCAGTGTGCCGTGATGGACACGTAACGTCCCTGGCCATGCCTACTGGTCCATGCATCTGTTGTCAGGTGCACCTTTGTGCTCACAGATTGCCTGAGTGCATGGACGATGCACTCTTTAACATGCTGGTGGAGGGCTGGGATGGCTTTTCTGGAAAAGAAGTGTCGACTGGGTAGCTCGTAGCGTGGTACAGCGTAGTCCATCAGGGCTTTGAAAGCTTCACTTTCAACTAACTGGTAGGGCATCATCTCTAACGAGATTAGTCTAGCTATGTGGGCGTTCAAACCCTGTGTACGCAGATGCGAGGCTAAGTACTTCCTTTTTCTAACCATAGTCTCATGTAGGGTGAGCTGGACTGGAGAGCTGGAGATCGTGGAACTAGCGGGGGTGCCGGTGGACATGGCAGACTGAGAGACGGTGGGAGATGGTATTGTTGCCACCGGTGCCCTAGATGCAGTGTTTCCTACTACGAAACTGGTGATTCCCTGACCCTGACTGCTTTGGCCTGGCAAAGAAACCTGCACAGATACTGCAGGTGGTGCGGAAAATGGTGGCCCTACACTGCCGGAAGGGATGTTGCGTTGCTGACTAGCTTCATTGGCCGAGGGTGCTACAACCTTAAGGGACGTTTGGTAGTTAGTCCAGGCTTGCAAATGCATGGTGGTTAAATGTCTATGCATGCAACTTGTATTGAGACTTTTCAGATTCTGACCTCTGCTTAAGGTAGTTGAACATTTTTGACAGATGACTTTGCGCTGATCAATTGGATGTTGTTTAAAAAAATGCCAGACTGCACTCTTTCTAGCATCGGATACCTTTTCAGGCATTGCAGACTGAGCTTTAACCGGATGGCCACGCTGTCCTCCAACAGGTTTTGACTTTGCCACGCGTTTTGGGCAAGATACGGGCCCGGCAGATGGAACCTGTTGCGATGTTGATGCCTGCTGCGGCCCCTCCTCCTCCGCTTCAGAACTACTGCCGCCTGCACCCTGTTCCCCCAATGGCTGCCATTCGGGGTCAACAACTGGGTCATTTATAACCTCCTCTTCTAGCTCGTGCGCAACTTCGTCTGTGTCACCGTGTAAGTCGGTGGTAGAGCGTTCGTGACGGGGCAACATAGTCTCATCAGGGTCTGATTCTGGATCAGTACCCTGCGAGGGCAATGTTGTGGTCTGAGTCAAAGGACCAGCATAGTAGTCTGGCTGTGGCTGTGCATCAGTGCACTCCATGTCAGATTCAACTTGTAATGGGCATGGCCTGTTAACTGCTTCACTTTCTAAGCCAGGGATGGTATGTGTAAAGAGCTCCATGGAGTAACCCGTTGTGTCGCCTGCTGCATCCTTCTCTGTTGTTGTTTTTGCTGAAGAGGACAAGGAAGCGACTTGTCCCTGACCGTGAACATCCACTAACGACGCGCTGCTTTTACATTTACCAGTTTCAAAAGAGGAGGCAAAGGAGCTAGAGGCTGAGTTAGCAAGGTAAGCCAAAACTTGCTCTTGCTGCTCCGGCTTTAATAGCGGTTTTCCTACTCCCAGAAAAGGGAGCGTTTGAGGCCTTGTGTAGCCAGACGACGAACCTGGCTCCACAGCTCCAGACTTGCAATATTTTTTTTCCCACGACTACCTGATGCTCCACCACTACCACTACCCTCAGTACCAGCTGACAATGAATGCCCCCGGCCACGACCTCTTCCACCAGACTTCCTCATTGTTTTAAAAACATAACCAAACTAACGGTATTTGTTGCTGTCAAACAACTTACACGGTGAGCTATAACTTCAGTATGATTTAGATATCCCTTTACAGGTGGGTGAGACCGCAAGGAAAAGCAGGCACAATGTTACACACTCTGTTTTTGGTGGCACCAAATGAGAGAGATGCCACACACGCAGGACTGTCACTCAAGCACAAATGTCAATATTATTCTCCCACTGTTTTTTTTTATTTTTTCAGGGAGAATTTAGAAACCTCCCAAAAAAATGATTTTTTAAGGAAGAATTTAGAAAACAAATTAAAAAAAAGTGATTTTTTTTCAGAGAGAATTTAGAAACCAAATAAAAAAAACAAAAACAAATAGGCTTTCTATAGCCCACTATCTGAGAGAGAGAGATGGCACACCCAGGAGTCAGGACTGGCACACAAGCAGAAAGGCCAATATTAATCTCCCACTGTTTTTTTTTATTTTTTCAGGGAGAATTTAGAAACCCCCCCAAAAAATGATTTTTTAAGGAAGAATTTAGAAAAAAAATAAAAAAAAGTGATTTTTTCAGAGAGAATTTAGAAACCAAATAAAAAAAAAATAGGCTTTCCATGGCCCACTATCTGATAGAGAGAGATGGCACACCCAGGAGTCAGGACTGGCACACAAGTAGAAAGGCCAATATTAATCTCCCACTGTTTTTTTTTATTTTTTCAGGGAGAATTTAGAAACCCCCCCCAAAAAAAAATGATTTTTTTAAGGAAGAATTTAGAAAACAAATAAAAAAAAAAGTGATTTTTTCAGAGAGAATTTAGAAACCAAATAAATAAAAAAAAAATAGGCTTTCTATGGCCCACTATCTGAGAGAGAGAGATGGCACGCTCAGGACTGGCACACAAGCCCAAAGGGCAATATTAATCTCCCACTGTTTTTTTTTTTTTTTCAGGGAGAATTTATAAAACCAGTGAAAAAAAAATAAATAGGCTTTCTTTGGCCCACTATTTGACAGAGAGATGGCACGCTCAGGACTGGCACACAAGCCCAAAGGGCAATATTAACCCCTTAAGCCCCGAGGGTGGTTTGCACGTTAATGACCGGGCCAATTTTTACAATTATGACCACTGTCCATTTATGAGGTTATAACTCTGGAACGCTTCAACGGATCTTGGCGATTCTGAAAATGTTTTCTCGTGACGTATTGTACTGTTTGGGCGCATGGCGGAGCTTGGAAGAGAAGGAGCGCCATTTGGAATACAGACTTAGATGGATTGGTCTGCAAGCGTCACGTTGCATTTGCAGAGCCCCTGATGTACCCAAACAGTACAAACCCCCCACAAGTGACCCCATATTGGAAACTAGACCTCCCAAGGAACCTATCTAGATGTGTTGTGAGAACTTTGAACCCCCAAGTGTTTCACTGCAGTTTACAACGCAGAGCCGCAAAAATAAAAAAAATCTTATTTTTCCCACAAAAATGATTTTTAGCCCCCCACATTTTTATTTTCCCAAGGATAACAAGAGAACTTTGACCCCAAAAGTTGTTGTCCAATTTGTCCTGAGTACACTGATACCCCATATGTTGGGGTAAACCCCTGTTTGGGCGCACCGGAGAGCTCGGAAGGGAAGGAGCACTGTTTTACTTTTTCAACGCAGAATTGGCTGGAATTGAGATCGGACGCCATGTCGCATTTGGAGAGCCCCTGATGTGCCTGAACAGTGGAAACGCCCCAATTCTACCTGAAACCCTAACCCTAACACACCCCTAACCCTAATCCCAATGGTAACCCTAATCACACCCCTAACCCTGACACACCCCTAATTCTAATCCCAACCCTAATCCCAACCGTAAATATAATCCAAACCCTAACCCTAACTTTAGCCCCAACCCTAACCCTAACTTTAGCCCCAACCCTAACCCTAACTTTAGCCCCAACCCTAACCCTAACTTCAGCTCCAACCCTAACCCCAACCCTAGCCCCAACCCTAACCCTAGCCCTAACCCTAGCCCTAACCCTAGCCCCAACCCTAACCCCAACCCTAGCCCCAACCCTAGCCCCAACCCTAGCCCTAACCCTAGCCCTAACCCTAGCCCCAACCCCAACCCTAGCCCCAACCCTAGCCCTAACCCTAACCCTAACCCTAGCCCTAACCCTAGCCCTAACCCTAGCCCCAACCCTAGCCCCAACCCTAGCCCTAACCCTAGCCCTAACCCTAGCCCTAACCCTAGCCCTAAACCTAGCCCTGATGGGAAAATGGAAATAAATACATTTTTTTAATTTTATTAATTTTCCCTAACTAAGGGGGTGATGAAGGGGGGGTTGATTTACTTTTATAGCGTTTTTTATATCGTATTTTTATGATTGGCAGCCGTCACACACTAAAATACGCTTTTTTTATAGCAAAAAAGTTTTTGCGTCTCCACATTTTGAGACCTATAATTTTTCCATATTTTGGTCCACAGAGTCATGTGAGGTCTTGTTTTTTGCAGGACGAGTTGACGTTTTTACTGGTAACATTTTTGGACACGTGACAGTTTTTGATCACTTTTTATTCAGATTTTTGTGAGGCAGAATGACCAAAAACCAGCTATTCATGAATTTCTTTTGGGGGAGGCGTTTATACCGTTCCGCGTTTGGTAAAGTGGATGAAGCAGTTTTATTCATCGGGTCAGTACGATTACAGCGATACCTCATTTATATCAGTTTTTTATGTTTTGGCGCTTTTATACGATAAAAGCTATTTTATAGAAAAAATAATTATTTTGGCATCGCTTTATTCTCAGGACAATAACTTTTATAATTTTTTGCTTATTATGCTTTGTGGCGGCTCGTTTTTTGCGGGACAAGATGACGTTTTCAGCGGTATCATGGTTATTTATATCCATCTTTTTGATCGCGTGTTATTCCCCTTTTTGTTTGGCGGTACGATAATAAAGCGTTGTTTTTTGGCTCATTTTTTTTTTTTTCTTACGGTGTTCACTGAAGGGGCTAACTAATGGGACAGTTTTATAGGTCGGGTCGTTACGGATGCGGCGATACTAAATATGTGTACATTTATTGTTTTTTTTTTTTTTTTAGATAAAGAAATGTATTTATGGGAATAATATTTTTTTTTATTATTATTTATTTATTTAGTCATTTTTTTTTTTTTTTACACATGTGGAAATTTTTTTTTTACTTTTTTACTTTGTCCCGGGGGGACATCACAGATCACCGATCTTACAGTTTGCACAGCACTCTGTAAGATCGGCGATCTCATTCATCTCTGCAGCGTTACCAAGTGCCTGCAGGCGACCCGGAAGTGCTCCCTGCAGGACCCGGATGCAGCCCCGCGGCCATATGGATCCGGGGACTGCAGGGAGAAGACGCTCGGTACACGGTGAGTTTATCACCGTGTACCGATCGTCTCAGGGAAGCACACAGGGAGCCCCCTCCCTGCGCGATGCTTCCCTGTACCGCCGGCACATCGCGATCATGTTTGATCGCTGTGTGCCGGGGGTTAATGTGCCGGGGGCGGTCCGTGACCGCTCCTTGCACATAGTGCCGGATGTCAGCTGCGATAGTCAGCTGACACCCGGCCGCGATCGGCCGCGCTCCCCCCATGAGCGCGGCCGATCGCATATGACGTACTATCCCGTCACTGGGAATTAAGTCCCAGGGCACCTCGACGGGATAGTACGTCATATGGGATTAAGGGGTTAATCTCCCACTGTTTTTTTTTTTTCAGGGAGAATTTATAAAACCAATAAAAAAAAAATATATAGGCTTTCTATGGCCCACTATTTGAGAGAGAGATGGCACGCTCAGGACTGGCACACAAGCCCAAAGGGCAATATTAATCTCCCACTGTTTTTTTTTTTTCAGGGACAATTTATACAACCAATAAAAAAAAAATAAATAGGCTTTCTATGGGCCACTATTTGAGAGAGAGATGGCACGCTCAGGACTGGCACACAAGCCCAAAGGGCAATATTAATCTCCCACAGTTTTTTTTTTTTCAGGGAGAATTTATAAAACCAATGAAGAAATAATAAATAGGCTTTCTATGGGCCACTATTTGAGAGAGAGATGGCACGCTCAGGACTGGCACACAAGCCCAAAGGGCAATATTAATCTCCCACTGTTTTTTTTTTTTTTTCAGGGAGAATTTATAAAACCAATAAAAAAAAAAAGAAATAGGCTTTCTATGGCCCACTATTTGACAGAGAGATGGCACGCTCAGGACTGGCACACAAGCCCAAAGGGAAATATTAATCTCCCACTGTTTTTTTTTTTTCAGGGAGAATTTATAAAACCAATAAAAAAATAAATAAATAGGCTTTCTATGGCCCACTATTTGAGAGAGAGATGGCACGCTCAGGACTGGCACACAAGCCCAAAGGGCAATATTAATCGCCCACTGTTTTTTTTTTTTCAGGGAGAATTTATAAAACCAATGAAAAAATAATAAATAGGCTTTCTATGGGCCACTATTTGAGAGAGAGATGGCACGCTCAGGACTGGCACACAAGCCCAAAGGGCAATATTAATCTCCCACTGTTTTTTTTTTTCAGGGAGAATTTATAAAACCAATAAAAAATAAATAAACAGGCTTTCTATGGCCCACTATTTGACAGAGAGATGGCACGCTCAGGACTGGCACACAAGCCCAAAGGCCAATATTAATCTCCCACTGTTTTTTTTTTTTTCAGGGAGAATTTAGAAACCCCACAAAAAAAAAACAGAAAAAAAAATTAGGCTTTCTATGGCCCACTATGTGAGATGGCACACACAGGGATGGCACTCGAGCAGAAATGCCAATCTTAATCTCCCACAGCTTTTTTTTTAGGGAAAATTAAAAAAAAAAAAAAAAAAAACACACAGGGACTGTCCTACAATTACTATCTCCGTGCAGTAATCTCAGCCAGGTATGGCAGGCAGCAGAAAGGAGTGGACTGCTGCACAAATTAAATAAAAAGTGTGGACAAACAAACAAGATAGCTGTGCAGAAAGGAAGGAACAACAGGATTTGTGCTTTGAAAAAAGCAGTTGGTTTGCACAGCGGCGTACACACAGCAATGCAGCTATCAGGGAGCCTTCTAGGGCAGCCCAATGAGCTACAGCACTGAGGAAAACCAAATGTAGCTTCCACTGTCCCTGCAAACAAAGGTGGTGTTGGACAGTGGAAATCGCTACAGCACAAGCGGTTTGGTGGTTAATGGACCCTGCCTAACACTATCCCTGCTTCTGAAGAAGCGGCAGCAACCTCTCCCTATGCTCAGATCAGCAGCAGTAAGATGGCGGTCGGCGGGAACGCCCCTTTATAGCCCCTGTGACGCCGCAGACAGCAAGCCAATCACTGCAATGCCCTTCTCTAAGATGGTGGGGACCAGGACCTATGTCATCACGCTGCCCACACTCTGCGTCCACCTTCATTGGCTGAGAAATGGTGCTTTTCGCGTCATTGAAATGCGACTTTGGCGCAAAAGTCGCGTACCGCATGGCCGACCCCGCACAGGGGTCGGGTTTCATGAAACCCGACTTTGCCAAAAGTCAGCGACTTTTGAAAATGAATGATCCGTTTCGCTCAACCCTACTGACAACTTGCACAGAAGTTGACAAAAGTGGGTGTGAATGGCTGCTAAAGGTAACATCCTCACCTGAGACCTGTTTGCTTGTAATCAGTGTGTGTGCATAAAAGCTGAGTGAGTTTATTGGATTAAGATAGACTCTTGCATCCTTCATCCAGTCACTGATGTGTCTGGATTGTGAGTCAAGGGGAAAGCAAAAGAATTGTCAATGGATCTACTGGAAAAGGTAGTTGAACTGTATAAAACAGGAAAGTGATACAAAAAGATATCTAAGGAATTGATAATGCCAGTAAGTAGCATTCAAACTGTGATTAATAAATGGAGAATTATGGGCTTTGTAAAAAAAAACCCTGGTCAGGTAGACCAACAAATATTTCGTCCAGAACTGCCTGGAAAATAGTTTGGGATGCAAAGAAAAACCCGCAGATGTGACCACTAAATGGAGGACTGTAGGAAAAAACATCATCATACCTGAATGTGAGCAAATATAAGCTCCCGATCAGCAAGTGTGTTCTCACCCCGACAGCGCCGTTTGGCTAAATGCTTCCTCTATGGGGGTGTAGCTTTACATGGCAAGAGGTAGTGTCTAAATACCGGCAGTGATCTGACTACAGTCCTCCATTTAGTGGTCACATCTGCGGTCATAGTAACATTTAGCACGCATGCTTAAAGATTCATTGACTAGTACCTGCAGATTATAGTATCACTCTTATCATTTTTTTTTGGCATACATGTGCTGCTTATTATTTTTTGCACAAAGCACTAAGCACTTTGCATAAGCACTAAGCACTTTGCATAAGCACTTGCTAGTTTATTTGTCATTAGTTTGCTTATTGCTTGTGACCCATAATATTGAGGGCGTATTACCCCATGATTACAGACTTTTAGAGATCTGCTGTGTCAGGCTAATTATTCTCTCATATGTGCGCACATGAATTCTGGAACCTCTTTATGAATTAAATTATATTTTAATGTGTGATTGGTATTATCCTTAGCACCTTCTGTGTATATATATGCTGCTTTCTTTTTGCACAATGCACTAGGCACTTTCTTTAGCACTATGCTAGCTGCCGTAACATTTAGCATTCAACTGCACAGAAGGTGCATATTACCCTTTTTACCTTTCATAGATTTGTTATGTCAGGCCAATTATTTATTTATACAGAGGAACGTACGTGTGTTTTATGATTTTTGGCAATAATAATTTTTCAAATCATACCTGTAATATAATTTTTGGCATTGTCCATAGGTTTTCTCTTCAGTGTGTTCCTTTTTTGTGTGGCTCTAGTAGCTTGATTTGGTATTTTATTACATCATTTTAGATTATATTTAATAAAATCTATTATGTTTTAATATTTGCATGTATCGTCTTTCCTACACTTCACTGAAGTGGTAGTGTGTATTTGAACGTTGTTTTGACGTTTTTTGCGGAAATTTTTTTTTCAAGACTGTGTTTAATAATACAATCCTAATATTAGCCCAACCCTAACTTTAGCCCAACCCTAACTCTAGCCCCAACTCTAACTTTAGCCCAACTCTAATTTTAGACCAACGCTAACCCTTGCCCCAACCCTAACCCTATCCTCAACTATAATCCTAGCCAAACCCTAACCCTAACTTTAGCCCAACCCTAACTTTAGCCCATCCCTAAATATCGCCCAACTCTAACCCTAATGGAAAAAAATATATTTTTTATTTTATTATCTTTAACTTACTAAGGGGGTGATAAAAGGGGTTTTATTTACTATTTTTTATTTTGGTCACTGTGATAGACCCTATCACAGTGATCAAAATAAACCAATAGTAAAAATTTCCTAATGTTGCGAGGTGCCGGCCGGCAGACCTCGGAGGGCGCATTGCGCATGCGCTTGCCATTTTCTTCCCGGTATAAGACGCCATCATGGTGACTTCACGGGAGATACAGGGACACCGGAGGTACCAGGAGGCGATAGGGGAACCCCATTTTTCTCTCCTCTGATGTGTGATCACATCACAGGAGAGAGAAATTAAATGGGAAATCGGATTTTTTTCCGGTCACCGTTATTCCATTAATAATGGTGATCGCAACACTGGGGTTGTTTAAAATCGACCTGAATCATATTCTCTGGGGTTTCAAGTACCCTCGGTAGCAGAGACCCCAGAGAAATTCTGATGCTGGGGGACACTATACACTTATTTCTTGGCGCCATTAAAAAGCAGTGCTGAGGCATAAGTGCCCTTAACTGCCGCCGTTAAAAGGCATATCAGCAGATGTTAAGGGTTTAAAAAGAGAAAACACAGTAGTTTGATAATAAATGGCTTCATCCAACCACTACCCAATAGTGGAGAAAAAGTTTTGCTGTTATCATTCATATTCTCTGAAAAAAGTCCAAGAAAGCAAAAATTTTGCCAGGGTATGTAAACTTTTGAGCGCAACTGTATGTGTGTCATACATGAAGAAAATGTATGGCACACGTACTGCAAATGCAGCTCCCCAGAGACCTGGTCGTTGCAGTATGACACTCTGCCACTAAGGGGAGTGTTGGAATTCTCCTGACCAGGTATCACCAGCACACATTACACTTCACACTCCGGCCACTAGGGGGAGTAAAAGGCTTTATTTGTTGGGCCCCTCCTCACACTGGTAAAACTAAGGGTTGGCTAGAAAGTTAGTCAGAAGCTGACTGGGTTGGATTCAGGCAACATCCCGTGGCAGGGGGTGTTGCAGGGAGAAGACACAGGGGGGTCCCTGTCAGGCGTGGGAACCTGGCAGGTGCCTAGCGAACAGAACAGAACGTTACGGAACCGCGCTTGCACTACCTTGCGGCGGCATCGTAAGAAAGAGACAAGAAGCGAAGGATATTGTGGAACAGTGTAAACGAGATCAAGCAAAAAGGAGTACCAGTAGGAGTCGTGCCGTGTGACCGAGGCAACATCCTACTGAGGCATGTAGCCGGTGGCCGGAACACCGCGGTAGTAACTGACTTTAGGCCTTACTTCAAACTCAGCAGGACAGTTAATTATAGGTTGGCTGTCTACCTTAAATTTCCTAAGAAGACATAGGGGGCAACAGTGGGAGAGGGGCATCTCTAGGGTCCCGGAAGACCTCCAGGCCTTCCCGTCATATGGGTGCGTCCTAGCCAAAACATACTGGGGGACGAGAAACTAGCAACATCTGGAACTAAAGAGAGAGAAAGAGCTGTAGAGAACGAACGAACAAGAACAGCAGTTGTGAGGACTATTCCGAATGCTCAGCAGGGTAGGACTACAACACACAGGCGCTAGTGGTGGGCAACGATTTCCATCTGCGAGGGAAACTCTGGAAGTGCCCATCAGGTCGGCCTGTCTCTGATAGCCCTGTTAAACGTGCTCTGGATTGAGGATCCTGAAGTCTTCAGTAAAGAGGTAAAGAGACTGCAACCTTGTGTCCTCGTTATTGACTGCACCTCACACCATCACCATCCACCTTACTGGGAAGACCTGGGGACATACTTCACCTGTGGGAAGGTATACCATCCAGCTGCCATTCCATCACCCCAGCGGACCCCACAGCAGCGTCGGTCACCCTGACCGAACAAAACACCACAGGTGGCGTCACGAACCCCTGACAGACTGCATCACCTTTATTGGACGCCCCTTAGCTGGGTCGCGGACCAGGTCTAGCCACCGTGACAGCCTCAGAACCGAACCAGAGAGGCCCGGTACCGAGAACTCGTGGCCCTGTGTCTAGGGGCGCTCCACAAACACGGACATGTGAAGGGGCCTTACAGATATTGTCCCATTATACTTATAACTGCAGCCCTCAGCCATTAACTATTTGGCTTGGCTTCATGTTTGTGCATTGCCCATTTTGGTTCAACATTTCCATTTTCTTTCTCAAATTTTTAATTTGTGTCAAATTCATGTTGAATTCCATCCATGATTTGTCATATTCTCCATCACAACACATCTGAAATTAGTTTACAATGTTTTCTTTGAAGACATTGGCTATGTTCTTCTGTTGCATCTTGGAAGTTTGTTGCTTTAGGCTTTTGAATTTTGTTTATTGTGCACGATGGACATTTGTGAGCTGTTCCATGATATGCTCTAGGTCATGTATTTTCTATTAAATTTGAACTCTTCCATCATTTGATAAATAAATTCAATTTTATGTCATTCAATTTCATCTTGTGATCTCCTAGTATAAAGATAATTCTTGGGTTACCTGAGGGATATATTGCCATAAAAAAAGGACAGTGCATACCTTCAAACTGAGTGCACATGATGCGTTTTCGTGGCGTTTTTTTCCTCGCTGAATTAGGTCAAAAGTGGTAGGAAATCCTTATGCCAGCTAATTCACTGAGAATCCTGAAGTGCTGTGCACATGATCAGTAATTTTCCTTATTTGCAGTGCGTTATTTTTGCAGCATATCAATTCTTTGTGCGGATTTTAATTGTTCTTCATCCATTTACTTCAATTGAGTCAGTCAAATCTGCAGCCAAAACACAGGTATAAAAATGTTTGCAGATTTGTTGCTGATTTGCTGAGTTTTTACGAATGTCCTGTGGTGTTTCCCACGCTGTCATCTGTGTAACAGTGCAAGAAACACCCGTCGTTCTTATCAGCAGTAACGATACCACTGGCAAGATTGTTACCATCGGTCAGAGTGCTCTGGGGTCACGCTGTTAGATGTCTCAGATTTTTTTTTACGTTGAACACTCGATTCACAGCCCCATAGAATATCATAGGTATAAGTGCTTAGTGCCTAAGTGCCTAAGTGCTATCTATGAAAACCATGGAGAGTTTTTGTGCAAGAAAATTGGTTGTGTGCAAGAGCACATACAGAAAGAAATGATATCAGGTGGCTCATTAAAGTAAAACAGAATCACCTTAGGACTTTACACATCGCTGTTTCACACCCGATCTCACATAGGTAAAGCACCTCATTCCTATTAATTTGAGACTGAATGCATATACCTAAATTATATATATCACACGATATATGCAAAGTGTGTTATTCTGATCTATATTATCTTTGCTGCCTCCAGAGCATAATAACTGAATGCTTAATTATCACATTATGTTATAACCTCCACTTTACCTAGACTCTTGCTTTGTGCATACCAAGTTCAGATTATGGTTTTGTTTTCGCAGCTGTGGATTCCACTCTCTGTCATGGCAGTAGTCAGATGTCCAAAATTCTTCAGCCCAAACAAGTCATACAAACCAGCTGTACTTTCCTAGAAATCTTTACCTTTTTCTCAGTATTATGCACAGTACTTCAAAACTGAACAAGCCATCTCCTGGTGGTATCCTGAGTTGTGATGCAACTATTCCTATATTTTACCATAAATGGTTTTTACTATTGTTTTCCTCTTGCTAGATAAAAGTAATCGTCTGTTTTATAAAAATCCATATTAAAATATCCTAAAATTTGCCTTAAGAAACCAGAGTGAAGGACATCTACAAACAGCAATGTTCACTATGGATACTCCAACACATGTGTGCAAGAAATGTTGAGTTTCTCTAGCACACATGTGTCAAACTCTGGCCCGTTGGCCAAATCTGTCCTGGAGGGTGAGTATATTTGGCCCTCAACAACCCAGCTTTGCACTTTCAACTGTATCAGCAACCTCGATGCCGATAAAGTTGAAAGCAGTTTTCGAGGAGGGAGTGTCAGATGAGGGGGAGCCCGAACATTCAGTGTTTGCCACACTGTCATGTGCATGACATCATGGCAAACATTACTTCTGATTGGCGGTAAAATTATTACCGCTGCTCAGACAGCCGCGGTACCCATGCTGTCAAATAACAGCGTTAGCCCGCAGCTGTGATCAGAGGTAAAAAGCTTACCTCCAGTCACTGACGTCGGCTGATGGGACTACTGCTCCCATCAGCCTCTGCCTGCTGTCGTTCATAACAGTGAGAGCAAGTGGTGGTGGCTGATGGGAGTGTTCAATGGCCAGCGCCTGCGCTGTAAATAAATAATTAAAAAAAAAATGTGTGGGTTTCCCTGTAATTTTGATAACACTCAGCTGTGAGTGTTAGCAAGGCTGGTTATTAAGAATAGAGGGGTCCACACACTGTTTTTTTAATTATTTAAAAAATAATTTAAAAAAATGACGTAGGGTCCCCCCCATTTTTGAAAACGAGCCAAGCTAAAGCAGGCGGCTGGGGGCTGGTATTCTCAGGCTGGTAAGGGGCCACGGATATTGGCCACTCCAGCCTAAAAATAGCCCATCAATGCCCAGAAAAAGTGCATCTATTTGATGCACCAATTCTGGACCTTTGCTCGGCCCTTCCCATTTGCCCTGTATTGGTGGCAAGTTGGGTTAATATTTGTGGGGTTGATGTCACCTTTGTATTGCCCGGTGACATCAAGCCCATGAGTTAGTAATGGAGAGGCGTCTATACACCTATCCATTACTAATCCTATAGTTATATTGTAAATATACACACAGCCAGAATAAATTCCTTTATTTGAAATAAACACACTTTTACTTTTTATTTAAAAATAACAAACACAGTTATACTCACCTAATGCCCATCCCATTGAAGCCCTCATCTCCTGTAATAAAACAAAAGTAAAAAACAACCATCTCCCTCACCTGTCCGACATTCTGTCCCACGTCATAATCTATATCTGGAGATGAACAGTTTTCAACCTGGACGGTGCCAATATGCAACCGTCCAGGTTGAAAACCACTGATGAATGAGCTGCTGCGAGCACAGCATCAGTGACTAGCCGTGACATTATTGAGGTTACCACAGGTCACTGAGGCTGCGTTGCCAGCTGGGCCATTGAACTGCTGTGACCTCAGTGAGATCACCACTCCCACAGTGAGAAAAAGTCTAACTGTGCTGTTGTGAGTTCACCCCAGTTCTCAAGGAGTCACCGTTGCAATGTGAGACTTTTTCTTATTGTACTAGTTGTGATCACTGTAGTTCAGGGGCGCTCTTACTGCAGGTCATTGTTTATTGCTTCTCAGCATGAAAGGACACATGATGCCACCATTAATGCTGAAGAGCACATGTCGCACAGATGGACTACGTCCTGGGACACTATGGATTTCAGTCATCCCTCATCCAGCTAGCCCTCCATCCATCTTTCATCCATCCATCCCTCCATCCACCCCTCATCCATCCATCCATCCCTCATCCAGCCATACATGCAACCCTCATCCATCTCTCATTCATCACTCCATTCATCCCTCATCCATCCAGCCATCCCTCCCTCCATCCTTCCCTCCCTCCATCCATCCATCACTCCAGCCATCCCTCCATCCAGCCATTCATCCCTAATCCAACCATTCACCTGTTGTGAATTCCGCTCTTGGGCTCCCTCCGGTGGTTGTAAGTGGCACTTTTGTGAGTTCTGCTCTTGGGCTCCCTCCGGTGGTTTTAAGTGGAATGGCTGCTCCTTGGATTTAGCAGTCTGCAGCTGCTTCCACTGATTGTCTTTCTGCTCGGCTATTTATGCCTGGCTCTTCCCTTCAGCCAGTGCCACTTGTCAATGGTTCCTGGTTGGATTCACATCTCTCTTGGATTTCCCTGATATCCTGACCAGTTCAGCAAAGATAAGTCCTTGCTTTGCTCGTTTCTGTCCACATGTTGTGGACTTATTCGTTCTGTGCATTCTATGTTTTGTCCAGCTTGTCAGTATGGATTAATTCAGTTAAGCTGGAAGCTCTGGGAAACAGATTTACCCTCCACACCTTTAGTCAGGTGTGGAGATTTTTGTACTCTGTGTGGATTTTTGTAGTTTTTAATACTGACCGCACAGTATTCTGTCCTGTCCTATCTATCTAGCTAGACTGGCCTCCTGTGCTACATCCTGGTTTCATTCTGTGTATGTCTTTTCCCTCTCCACTCACAGTCATTACTTGTGGGGGGCTATCTATCCTTTGGGGATTTTCTCTGAGGCAAGATAGTTTTCCTGTTTCTATCTTTAGGGGTAGTTAGTTCTCAGGCTGTGACGAGGTGCCTAGGGAGTGACAGGAGCATCCCACGGCTACTTCTAGTGTTGTGTTGAGCTTAGGGACTGCGGTCAGTACAGGTACCACCTCCTTCAGAGCTCGTCCCATGTTGCTCCTAAACCACCAGTTCATAACATTCACCCATCTCTCATCATCCCTCATCCGTCCATTCCTCATTCACCCAACCAGCCATCCCTCCATCCCAAGCAGCCTCAGTGATCGTCAGTAACCTTGATAACGTCACCATTAGTCACTAATACTGTGAGCAGCTCATTCTCCCAGTGGTTCTCAGACTGGACGGTCGCCTCTGGGTACCATCCAGGTTGAAAACTGTTTTTCCCACACATGGATTACAACGTGGGACAAAATGTCGGACAGGTGAGGGATATGGTTGGTTGTTCTATTTTTGTTTTATTACAGGAGACAAGGGCTTCAATGGACTGGGTGTTAGGTTAGTATAACTGTGTTTGTTATTTTTAAATAAAAAAACTAAAAATGTGTTGTTTTTTTCAAATAAAAGACCTTATATTTGCTGTGTGTTTATTTACCATACAACTATAGAATTAGTAATGAATAGGTGTCTTATAGACACCTCTCAATTACT
Source organism: Ranitomeya imitator (assembly GCF_032444005.1). Lineage (NCBI taxonomy): Eukaryota > Metazoa > Chordata > Amphibia > Anura > Dendrobatidae > Ranitomeya > Ranitomeya imitator. Next base: position 460,296,139 of record NC_091287.1, on the reverse strand, counting down.
AACCCATGGGCTTGATGTCAATGGACAATACAAAGGAGACAAGGAGGCAAGTGGGAAGAGCTGGGCAAAGCATCAGAATTGGCACATCTAATAGATGCACCTTTTCTAAGCGATTTCTGGCTGCTATTTTTAGGCTGGAGGGGCCAATATCCCTGGCCCCTTACCAGCCTGAGAACACCAGGCCCTAGCTATGTGCTTTAGCATGGCTGGTTGGCAAAAAAAGAGGTGGACCCTATGTCGTTTTTTTAATTATTTGTTCATGCAGCTTGCTCTTGCTGTCATTAGTGGCAGCAGGTGTACTCTAATGGGAGCAGTAGTCCCATCAGCCAACGCCAGTAACCAGAGGTAAACTTTTTACCTCTTATCACAGCTGTGGGCTCAAGCTGTCATTTGACAGCGTGGGTACCATGGCTGGCTGAGTGGTTCTAATAGATGGTTTTACCGGCGATCAGAAGCGGTGTTTGCCACATTGTCATGCACATGACAGTGCAACAAACACCTGGTGTTTGGGGTGCCGAACCCGAACAGTTTCACGGACTTCCTGTTCAGGTTCGCCCATCTCTAAAAGCTTGATATTTGTCAGATATATATAATTTGAGCCTTGCACATGGAGCTTATTTTACAGCTTTCTATTAACCTAATTAATAAATACAGTAAATAAAAAAAAATTATGTGGGGTCCCCCCATTTTTGGTAAACAGCAAAGATAAAGCAGATAGCTGAGACTTGATATTGTCAGGCTTGGAAAGGTCCATGGTTATTGGACCTGTCCCAGCCTAAAAAAACAGCCCTCAGCCACCCCACAAGTGGAGCATCACATTAGATGCTACAATTCTGGCGCTTCGCCTTGGCTAGTAATGGAGAAATCTCTATCAAACACCCCTATTTACTAAATCAGTAATAAAAAGCAAACACACAAAAAAATACTTTATGAAAAGCTTTTTTTCCTGTTTGGTTTGAATACCTGCCAGGTTGTAGAAGGCAATTAAGTATTGTGTATTATGTTTCTATACAATTTTGGGGCATGAATACTGGAGATCAGTTAAATTAACAAATACTAAGGTTTTCGTGTTTCCAATTACCAGAACTGCTTGTACTATTTTAACATTGATAACAATATATTCTTTCATTTTAACAAGATATTAAAACATCATTAAACTCTGGATACCCAGTGACACTTGAGCTAAGTATAAATTAATAACTAATTAAAATCAAATTAAATCAACTAATAAAATGTGGTGATTTCTAATCATAACACTGTTTACATTAGCAGTGAAAAATACAACAACAAACAGTAACATCTGCAATCAACTAAAATGATGAATGCCTCTGATGCCGCATCTTATCATTCTGATTCTATTCAGAAAGTTTGTCTTTAGATTACATGATGTACAAATTCAAGATCCAACTTCGGTGATACATCTGCTGATCCTCTGGTTCATGTCTCACTATCTTTTTGTTAATTCTATGCTGATTAGACAGAGCAAGTCATTCATCAATTGTACCATGTGTGCATTTCATTTTTTTTTGTTCCCTCCTGCTGAATATGTGACAAGTTTAAAACTCCTGAACTCAGTCACAGTATGGATTGCTAATATTATGATTATGGGCCAATATTGAACTTACATTTGCCCTGGCTTTTTATGAAGAAGGCATGCACATTATTATGACCTATGGTCTCCCATAGGGTCTCCCATTCTTCTCCGGCGCAGTGGAACCTGCTCAGCGGGGACGTCGATCACAGAGTCTCGCTCAGTCTGACTCTGTGCTAAGAGTTACTGCTGCATTTCCTGCTTCTACCATTGAAGTCAGTGCTGGGCAGCGGCGAGCAGATGCTTCTGGGACTAAGTCCTGCTTTTCACGTTCTGAGCATACCCAGAGTAAGTTCTCTCAGTGGAGATCGAGGGTCACATGATCAGATACTGCAGCAAGGTCATTGGTCCTTCTTGGAAGGTCCTTGTAGCTGCTAGAACTAAGTCCTGCTTTGCACTCTGAGCATGCCCAGGGCAAGATCTCTCAGTGGAGATCTGGGGTCACATGATCAGGTACTGCAGCAACTCCATTGGTCCTTCTCTAAACGTCCTAAACGTGCTGCAACTATTTAAGGCTCGCATGGCCGCATGGCCATGCGCTAGTATTGTCTTTTGTAAGCGTGTGTGTGTTGTGAGTGAAAGTCGTTCTTTAAAATCCCCTCCCTATTGTATGACTGCTCGCGGAAGGTGGATGATTGCTATCTAGCGCCCGACTTAGCTATCAGCACATTACACACATTACAGCGTCTAATTGCTGTGACCACCAGTGCGGCGCCGTGCACTTTCTCTGTGCTTTCCTGACCCAAGCCTGGGTAGTTAATGGAGTCCGCCAGTGCGGCACCGCACGCACTCTCGTGCTACTTAAATAATATTATTTCTGTCTCTCTGACACCCCCGTAGCGGTGTCGAGCGCATGAGGTCTTTATGAACTCAAATCCTGAGTCTTGGGATTGAGTTCTGAGACTCCTTGTTTGCGCTCTTGGTGCGGTACCGCGGCCCTGTGACGCAACAGGGTTCGCTTCCTTCACATAGGGTGAAGTTAACCCATGTGTGCATTCATATTGCACTGCCATATCGTCCGTCTCTACTAGCAGCAGGGTTTTCACCTGCACGGTGGACCTCGGACTGCGAACGCACCTAATACCATTACATCTTAAACTTGGTGAGTTCCGCCAGTCCTAACACCCAGCCACTGCTATATGAGTCTGCCGGTACATTGACCCAGACCACTACATTCCCCTTGCACTCTACACAGCCAGAATCTGACCCTACTGAAAGTCAGGTTCCTCTTCCCGCTTACTATACCACCTTACACGGGGACAAAGAGGAAGGTGCAGATGAAAGTGCAGGTTCCTTCATCAGGTGGAGGGGGCATACTCGTTGGCGATGTCACTGGCACAGGGCCTCTCATAGTACGCAAAAGTGTCTCTGCCAGTGGGAGGCGCCGCCCGCCATCAAACACACCGCCGTACTATGAGGGGCCCTGTGCCAGTGCCAACAAGTATGCTCCCCTGCTTGCTCAGGATCACAGCACTTGCAAAGTTGAAATACTTACCTCTCCCTGCTCCACCGCTGTGATGTATTCCGCATTTCCTGGGCCCACGAATATCTTGAGCCAGCCCTACCCCCCCACAACTTTAGCCAAATGACCCACAGTTTTCAATGCCTAACTATTATTATAAAGTAAATTAAGATTAACAAGCTTAAGTAATAAGAATTGATGTTTTTGGCATTAAAATGGGCACTGTAGGTGTTTTCCTGTCCTCCACTCACTGCCGACATTGATTCCCCATTGACTTGCATTGGGTTTCGTGTTTCAGTTGGCCCCCGACTTTTCGCAATAATCGACCGATTTCACCTGACCCGACTTTTGACAAAGTTGGGTTTCGCGAAACCCGACTCAATCCGAAAAAAGTAAAAGTCATTCAACTCTAGCCCTGGCCTCTTAGATTTTGGCTTATAAATACTCATATTCATTTCTGAGGCTATCACAAAAGAAAAAGAAGTGAAGAGAATAGAATAATATTAAAAAATAAGATATTTATTTAACAATGATTAAAACGGTACACTTAGGTACACCAAAAATTGAGGAGAAAAAGACAGGGGGGATTTTATACACAAGACAAAGTCAGGGGAGACGGGTCTGCACAATACCACCGAGGGTTAACACTGTAGAATTAACCAAAATATCACATGTAGATGGATTGCTGGTGATATAACCACATACCAAGTGGCAAAGCAAGGCACGCAGAGCTCATAGGTACATACCCACGGAAAATTAACCAAAGTTGGAGGCAAAGAGTATCCTATACTAGAAAATACTGTGGCAGGGAATACATATAAAACCAGTAGTGCAACATAGTTGCTAGAAAACTGGGAGGTAAACCCACTACAAGTAGTCAAAGAGAGCAATAAGTTCAAACCAGGAAAAAATCTCCTATAAATGGTTAATTACCTGAGGTGTGGATGACAGTACAAGTGGTGCCTGACGCAGGTGGTAAGGAGCAGCCCGGTTCCCCAGCGCCCGACAAGCGCTGTTTCGCCGTAGCTTCTTCCAATGGGGGCGAGGACAAGTTTGGAAGGTATTAGGGGGGTTTAAATAGGCGGTGCAGTATGACGCCGGATCCGGAGGTGTGCCAAAGAGCTTCGTAACTGCGCGCGCTTAGACAGTGCCGTCCCACCTTACCAAAGGGACTTCCGGGATTGCGCACCGTGACCCGCAGTGGAACGCACTGCGGTCACGTGGGTCGGCGCAACCCGGAAGTCAGAGGGGGTATGCGGACACTGCGCGTGCGCGGTATAGCCTCCGGCACACACGGAACACAGCAGGGAGGTGTCTAACCAAGGCATGCGCACTGAGATCCCCAACGTAGTCAGAAGGAAGGACATGCGCACTAAAATCCTGAATGCAATTAGAAAAAATACCCACGTCAGCGGCAATGTGTACTGGGTATGCCTAGAGACCGAAAGAAAAAGGGGGAGGAGAGTGGAGACCTAAAAGAAGGTATGCGTGATGACAATGGAAATCGGGGATAGCTATGCTAATGAATTTGGGGGCGTGATAAAATATCAGATAACAATGTACCAGAGAGAAAAAAAGGGTCACAAGGGTTTTATCTAAATGTGCCGCGGTGGTGGCATCGTATACTTGGGAAAAAACAGATCACCTAGGTCTTGTCAAAGCGTGCCACAATAAAGGCACAATATTAAACAGTGTGGCAAATATATATAAAAAAATATATATTTAATATATATTATGTGAAGTTATAGTTGTAAAAATAGTGGTATATTTTGAAGACTATATATACTGAAGGGGTGTATCATGTAAAAAAATATATAATATGGGAGTGTATGGAGAATAAAGATAATAAATAAAAAAGGGGAAAGAGTGAGAACAAAAAATGAGAAGGGTCCCTAAGGAGAATAGTAGATACGCACATACTCATTGTTGGCAAGATTATACACAGATGGCATAAATATATAGTCCATAAATTAAAGGTATATTCTTCCTGCTTTTGCTGCGTTGTTGCAGTGCCTCCAGTGCACAGAAGACGTGAAGACGTGAAGAAGGGCAAATCCCAGAAAGGATGCCTGCCGGAATCCATGAAGACCATGAGAAAATAGAAGCACGAAGACATCGGACATGACCAGCGGAAACTGCACTATGCACAATGTAAGTCTAAGAATAAAAACAATGTAGTTATTATATATTCAGGAAGTACTTAAAATCAGGGAGGAAATAAATAGGGAAGTTAAAAGCAAGAAAAGAAAAAAACACCTTAAAAACTGGTCCCAAAATTTTTTAGGGGAATGTAGTTACAAAAAGGAATTGAAGCCGAAGCTTTCATTGAGGCCACGTGGGGTGATTGTGCCAAGTCGATAAATCCATTTACTCTCTAGTTGAGCCAAGGACCTGGCCAAATCACCGCCACGTGTCCCCAAATAGACCTGGTCAATGGCTTTAAAGAGGAGTCCTTTGGGATCACAGTTATGTTTACTTTTAAAATGATGTGGCGGAGTCTTTAAAAGTGACAGATCATGGATATTTTTAGCTTTTTCAATGTCCCTGATGTGTTCTCGTACTCGGAGTTTAACTTCACGGGTGGTCATGCCGATATAGATTATGCCACAAGGGCATGTGGCATGGTATATGAGGCATGGTATATGACCCCCTGTGATGAGCATGTAAGATGTTTACGAATGTCCCAGGTCCTAGTTCCCTCGGCATTCGTGAAGCCAAAAGCTTTTTTCATATTGAGGCACGCTTTGCAAATCCCGCAGGGGAAGAACCCTTGTTGTAATGGTTTTTTAGCTGGCTCCAAGTTGGGATCGTAGTGGCTATGTACCAATAGATCCCTCAAATTCCTGCTTCTTCTTGCCACCATTGATGGGCCAGAGGGGAGGATTTTTTGTAAAATTGGGTCCGTCATCAAGATATTCCAATGCTTCTTGAAAATAAGTTTAATCTCATTCCAACGATTATTACATGTAGTGATGAATCTTATCTGATCACTATTTTCTTTTGGCTTATATCGGGTAGAGTATAGTAGGCTATCTCTAGAAGTATTTTTAGCCCTTCTATAGCCTTTGCGGATGTTCCTCTTACTATACCCTCGATGCATGAACCTATTAGTAAGGTCGACGGCCTGTTTTTCGAAATCCGAATCTTCAGAGCAGATGCATCTTGCCATTAAAAATTGCCCCACCGGTATTCCCTTAATGATTGTGGGTAAGTGGGAAGAGGTAGCATGGAGAAGGGAGTTAGTCGATGTGGGTTTCCTATAGAGGTCAGTGCATACCATGCCATTAGACACCTTGATTTTTATATCCAAAAATTCCAGGTCTAAGCCGAATTTGTAGGTCAAAAAAATGTTACGATTATTATTATTTAGTTTAGACATTAATTTGTGAAGATCCTGAGGTGTTCCCTCCCAGATAAACCATACATCGTCGATGTATCTCATCCACCCTTGGACCTTTTGTATTTCTGGAATGGTGTCCCCTTGAAAGATGTCCCTTTCCCAAGTCCCTAGTGAAAGATTGGCATATGAGGGTGCACAGGAGGCCCCCATAGCCGTACCCTGGGTCTGCAAGTAGGTATGTTTATTAAACGTGAAGATGTTATGCATTAAAACGAATTCAAGGAGGGTCAGGATTAGTGAAATGATAGTTTTATCCAGGTCGCTGCTTCGAAGGTACCACGCGACTGCTTCGAGGCCATCACTGTCTGATTGAGGTGTATAGGGCCTCCACATCGGCGGTAACCATCAGCATATTGTTATCCAGAGATAAGTTGTTAAGTCTCTGGAGAGCCGATGTGGTGTCCTGAATATAAGATGGTAATGCTGGTACCAATGGTTTGAGAAAGAAATCCACAAAATCCGAGATCACCCCACATAGACCTCCGTTCCCGGAGATGATGGGTCTTCCAGGGGGATCGAAGGGATCCTTGTTCAGTTTAGGAATTAGATATAAAGTGGGGAGCTTGGGATGTAATTTTTGAATGGTCTCAACCATTTTTTTGGTGATAATTCCTTGCTCAAAAGCTTGTTCTATAATCAGCAATAGGTCCGCCTGATATTTCTGAAGAGGGTTATATGGTAATTTTTGATAACAATGAGGTGCATTAAGTAATTTGTAAGCTTGCTTCTCGTACATACTTACTGGCCATATCACTAAATTACCCCCTTTATCAGCTGGTTTGAAAACTACGTCTTTTAAAGACTGTAGGTGGACCAGGGCCTGTTTTTCCTCTTTATTCAAATTGGAGGACCACACGGGTTTTTCAGATAAAGCTTCAATCTCGGCTGTGAGAACTTTCGTAAATACATCAATAGCGGGACAAGTGTGGATGAGAGGGAATTTTCGAGATTTATTGAATAAACCATGAGGGAATCGGCTTACCTGGGCTGATGCATTTTCCTCGAGGAGTTCTTCAAGATTCCTTAGCGTTTCCCCTTCTTCAACTGTGGAAAAGTTATCAAGGGCATCACTTCTAAAGTGGAATTTTTTGAGAATGAGTTTTCTGGAGAAAAGATGTAAATCCCTAACAGCCGTGAACGTGTCAAGCCGACACGTAGGTGAGAAAGTCAAACCCCTCTCCAGGAGTTTCACCTCAGCTATAGTTAATTCATATTTAGACAGGTTAATTACCTTGAGTTGGTCTCCTTGAGTGCGGAGGGCCTTAGATCTTGTGAAGATATCGGGTAATCTTCTATCAATTCTAGAAGTTTCTCCAGCCACATTTTCACCATCGCTCTGTGAGGTGTTGTTGTCAGAGGTTGATATGACCGAACTTGCCGAGGGGCTCCTATGATGGTTGGGCCTAGTTGTTTTCTTGTCGTTTTGTTTATTCCGGCCGGGGTGATTTGGTTTTTTGTTTTGCCATCGGTATATTTTATCTGTATCATAATCATTTAAATCCCTCTGAAACTTTCGGATTTTATTTTGGCAGACTTCTTTTTCCCATCTATCTACATCTTTATTAATTTCAGTCATAATCTGATCAAAATTCTCAACTGGAATTTCTTTCATAAGGCGTTGTTCACATTCTTCAATTTCTGAATCCAGACCTGTTAGTGACATGGTGTTTTTGTCAGATAATTATTGACAAAAATACCATGTCACTAACAGGTCTGGATTCAGAAATTGAAGAATGTGAACAACGCCTTATGAAAGAAATTCCAGTTGAGAATTTTGATCAGATTATGACTGAAATTAATAAAGATGTAGATAGATGGGAAAAAGAAGTCTGCCAAAATAAAATCCGAAAGTTTCAGAGGGATTTAAATGATTATGATACAGATAAAATATACCGATGGCAAAACAAAAAACCAAATCACCCCGGCCGGAATAAACAAAACGACAAGAAAACAACTAGGCCCAACCATCATAGGAGCCCCTCGGCAAGTTCGGTCATATCAACCTCTGACAACAACACCTCACAGAGCGATGGTGAAAATGTGGCTGGAGAAACTTCTAGAACTGATAGAAGATTACCCGATATCTTCACAAGATCTAAGGCCCTCCGCACTCAAGGAGACCAACTCAAGGTAATTAACCTATCTAAATATGAATTAACTATAGCTGAGGTGAAACTCCTGGAGAGGGGTTTGACTTTCTCACCTACGTGTCGGCTTGACACGTTCACGGCTGTTAGGGATTTACATCTTTTCTCCAGAAAACTCATTCTCAAAAAATTCCACTTTAAAAGTGATGCCCTTGATAACTTTTCCACAGTGGAAGAAGGGGAAACGCTAAGGAATCTTGAAGAACTCCTCGAGGAAAATGCATCAGCCCAGGTAAGCTGATTCCCTCATGGTTTATTCAATAAATCTCGAAAATTCCCTCCCATCCACACTTGTCCCGCTATTGATGTATTTACGAAAGTTCTCACAGCCGAGATTGAAGCTTTATCTGAAAAACCCGTGTGGTCCTCCAATTTGAATAAAGAGGAAAAACAGGCCCTGGTCCACCTACAGTCTTTAAAAGACGTAGTTTTCAAACCAGCTGATAAAGGGGGTAATTTAGTGATATGGCCAGTAAGTATGTACGAGAAGCAAGCTTACAAATTACTTAATGCACCTCATTGTTATCAAAAATTACCATATAACCCTCTTCAGAAATATCAGGCGGACCTATTGCTGATTATAGAACAAGCTTTTGAGCAAGGAATTATCACCAAAAAAATGGTTGAGACCATTCAAAAATTACATCCCAAGCTCCCCACTTTATATCTAATTCCTAAACTGCACAAGGATCCCTTCGATCCCCCTGGAAGACCCATCATCTCCGGGAACGGAGGTCTATGTGGGGTGATCTCGGATTTTGTGGATTTCTTTCTCAAACCATTGTTACCAGCATTACCATCTTATATTCAGGACACCACATCGGCTCTCCAGAGACTTAACAACTTATCTCTGGATAACAATATGCTGATGGTTACCGCCGATGTGGAGGCCCTATACACCTCAATCAGACACAGTGATGGCCTCGAAGCAGTCGCGTGGTACCTTCGAAGCAGCGACCTGGATAAAACTATCATTTCACTAATCCTGACCCTCCTTGAATTCGTTTTAATGCATAACATCTTCACGTTTAATAAACATACCTACTTGCAGACCCAGGGTACGGCTATGGGGGCCTCCTGTGCACCCTCATATGCCAATCTTTCACTAGGGACTTGGGAAAGGGACATCTTTCAAGGGGACACCATTCCAGAAATACAAAAGGTCCAAGGGTGGATGAGATACATCGACGATGTATGGTTTATCTGGGAGGGAACACCTCAGGATCTTCACAAATTAATGTCTAAACTAAATAATAATAATCGTAACATTTTTTTGACCTACAAATTCGGCTTAGACCTGGAATTTTTGGATATAAAAATCAAGGTGTCTAATGGCATGGTATGCACTGACCTCTATAGGAAACCCACATCGACTAACTCCCTTCTCCATGCTACCTCTTCCCACTTACCCACAATCATTAAGGGAATACCGGTGGGGCAATTTTTAATGGCAAGATGCATCTGCTCTGAAGATTCGGATTTCGAAAAACAGGCCGTCGACCTTACTAATAGGTTCATGCATCGAGGGTATAGTAAGAGGAACATCCGCAAAGGCTATAGAAGGGCTAAAAATACTTCTAGAGATAGCCTACTATACTCTACCCGATATAAGCCAAAAGAAAATAGTGATCAGATAAGATTCATCACTACATGTAATAATCGTTGGAATGAGATTAAACTTATTTTCAAGAAGCATTGGAATATCTTGATGACGGACCCAATTTTACAAAAAATCCTCCCCTCTGGCCCATCAATGGTGGCAAGAAGAAGCAGGAATTTGAGGGATCTATTGGTACATAGCCACTACGATCCCAACTTGGAGCCAGCTAAAAAACCATTACAACAAGGGTTCTTCCCCTGCGGGATTTGCAAAGCGTGCCTCAATATGAAAAAAGCTTTTGGCTTCACGAATGCCGAGGGAACTAGGACCTGGGACATTCGTAAACATCTTACATGCTCATCACAGGGGGTCATATACCATGCCTCATATACCATGCCACATGCCCTTGTGGCTTAATCTATATCGGCATGACCACCCGTGAAGTTAAACTCCGAGTACGAGAACACATCAGGGACATTGAAAAAGCTAAAAATATCCATGATCTGTCACTTTTAAAGACTCCGCCACATCATTTTAAAAGTAAACATAACTGTGATCCCAAAGGACTCCTCTTTAAAGCCATTGACCAGGTCTATTTGGGGACACGTGGCGGTGATTTGGCCAGGTCCTTGGCTCAACTAGAGAGTAAATGGATTTATCGACTTGGCACAATCACCCCACGTGGCCTCAATGAAAGCTTCGGCTTCAATTCCTTTTTGTAACTACATTCCCCTAAAAAATTTTGGGACCAGTTTTTAAGGTGTTTTTTTCTTTTCTTGCTTTTAACTTCCCTATTTATTTCCTCCCTGATTTTAAGTACTTCCTGAATATATAATAACTACATTGTTTTTATTCTTAGACTTACATTGTGCATAGTGCAGTTTCCGCTGGTCATGTCCGATGTCTTCGTGCTTCTATTTTCTCATGGTCTTCATGGATTCCGGCAGGCATCCTTTCTGGGATTTGCCCTTCTTCACGTCTTCACGTCTTCTGTGCACTGGAGGCACTGCAACAACGCAGCAAAAGCAGGAAGAATATACCTTTAATTTATGGACTATATATTTATGCCATCTGTGTATAATCTTGCCAACAATGAGTATGTGCGTATCTACTATTCTCCTTAGGGACCCTTCTCATTTTTTGTTCTCACTCTTTCCCCTTTTTTATTTATTATCTTTATTCTCCATACACTCCCATATTATATATTTTTTTTACATGATACACCCCTTCAGTATATATATTCTTCAAAATATACCACTATTTTTACAACTATAACTTCACATAATATATTAACCCCTTCCCGACCTTTGACGCATACGCTGCGTCATGAAAGTCGGTGCCATTCCGACCCATGACGCAGCATATGCGTCATGGAAAGATCGCGTCCCTGCAGGCCGGGTGAAAGGGTTAACTCCCATTTCACCCGATCTGCAGGGACAGGGGGAGTGGTAGTTTAGCCCAGGGGGGGTGGCTTCACCCCCTCGTGGCTACGATCGCTCTGATTGGCTGTTGAATGTGAAACTGCCAATCAGAGCGATTTGTAATATTTCACCTAAAAAACTGGTGAAATATTACAATCCAGCCATGGCCGATGCTGCAATATCATCGGCCATGGCTGGAAACACTTATGTGCACCCACCCCACCGATCGCCCCCCCAGCCCCCCGATCTGTGGTCCGCTCCCCTCCGTCCTGTGCTCCGCTCCCCCGTCCTCCTGTCCGCTTCCCCGTGCACCAATCACACCCCCCGCGCTCCAATCAAACCCCCCGCACTCCGATCCCCCCCCCGCACACAGCGACCCCCCCGTGCTCCGATCCACCCCCCCCGCACAGCGATCCCTCACCCCGTGCTCCAATCCTTCCCCGTGCTCCAATCCTCCCTCCCGTGTTCCGATCCACCCCCCCCATGCTCCGATCCACCCCCCCGTGTTCCGACGCCCCCCCCGTGCCCTGATCTCCCCCCCCTTATACTTACCTGGCCGCCCGAGGTCCGTCCGTCTTCTTTCCTGGGCGCCGCCATTTTCCAAAATGGCGGGCGCATGTGCAGTGCGCCCGCCGAATCTGCCGGCCGGCAGATTCGTTCCAGAGTGAATTTTGATCACTGAGATAGGTTATATCTCAGTGATCAAAATAAAAAAAATAGTAAATGACCCCCCCCCCTTTGTCACCCCCATAGATAGGGACAATAAAAAAAATAAATAATTTTTTTTTTTTTCACTAAGGTTGGGGTAAGAACTAGGGTTAGGGTTAGGGGTAGGGGTAGGGTTAGGGGTAGGGTTAGGGTTAGGGGTAGGGTTAGGGGTAGGGTTAGGGGTAGGGTTAGAGCTAGGGTTAGGGCTAGGGTTAGGGTTAGGGGTAGGGTTAGGGGTAGGGTTAGGGTTTCGGTATGTGCACACGTATTCTGGTCCTATGCGGATTTTTCCGCAGCGGATTTGAAAAATCCACAGTGCTAAACCGCTGCCGATTTATCGTGGATTTACCGCGGTTTTTCTGCGCATTTCACTGCGGTTTTACAACTGCGATTTTCTATTGGAGCAGTTGTAAAACCGCTGCGGAATCCGCAGAAAGAAGTGACATGCTGCGGAATGTAAACCGCTGCGTTTCCGTGCAGTTTTTCCGCAGCATGTGTACAGCGATTTTTGGTTCCCATAGGTTCACATTGAACTGTAAACTCATGGGAAACTGCTGCGGATCCGCAGCGTTTTCCGCAGCATGTGCACATACCTTTAGAATTAGGCTATGTGCACATGGTGCAGATTGGCCGCTGCGGATCCGCAGCAGTGTTCCATCAGGTTTACAGTACCATGTAAACATATGGAAAACCAAATCCGCTGTGCCCATGGTGCAGAAAATACCGCGCGGAAACGCTGCATTGTATTTTCCGCAGCATGCCAATTCTTTGTGCGGATTCCGCAGCGTTTTACACCTGTTCCTCAATAGGAATCCACAGGTGAAATCCGCACAAAAAACACTGGAAATCCACGGTAAATCCACAGGTAAAACGCAGTGCCTTTTACCCGCGGATTTTTCAAAAATGATGCTGAAAAATCTCATACGAATCCGCAACGTTGGCACATAGCCTTAGAGTTGGGTTGGAATTAGGGTTGTGGTTAGGGTTAGGGGTGTGTTGGGGTTAGGGTTGTGGTTAGGGGTGTGTTGGGGTTAGGGTTGTGATTAGGGTTACGGCTACAGTTGGGATAAGGGTTAGGGGTGTGTTGGAGGTAGAATTGAGGGGTTTCCACTGTTTAGGCACTTCAGGGGGTCTCCAAACGCAACATGGCGCCACCATTGATTCCAGCCAATCTTGTATTCAAAAATTCAAATGGTGCTCCCTCACTTCCGAACCCCGACGTGCGCCCAAACAGTGGTTTACCCCCACATATGGGGTACCAGCATACTCAGGACAAACTGCGCAACAATTACTGGGGTCCAATTTCTCCTGTTACCCTTGAGAAAATAAAAAATTGCTTGCTAAAACATCATTTTTGAGGAAAGAAAAATGATTTTTTATTTTCACGGCTCTGCGTTGTAAACGTCTGTGAAGCACTTGGGGGTTCAAAGTGCTCACCACATATCTCGATAAGTTCCTTGGGGGGTCTAGTTTCCAAAATGGGGTCACTTGTGGGGGGTTTCTACTGTTTAGGCACACCAGGGGCTCTGCAAACGCAACGTGACGCCCGCAGACCATTCCATCAAAGTCTGCATTTCAAAAGTCACTACTTCCCTTCTGAGCCCCCACGTGTGCCCAAACAGTGGTTTACCCCCACATATGGGGCATCAGCGTACTCAGGAGAAACTGGACAACAACTTTTGTGGTCCAATTTCTCCTGTAACCCTTGGGAAAATAAAAAATTCTGGGCTAAAAAATTATTTTTGAGGAAAGAAAACGTATTTATTATTTTCACGGCTCTGCGTTATAAACTTCTGTAAAGCACTTGGGGGTTGAAAGTGCTCACCACACATCTAGATAAGTTCCTTTGGGGGTCTAGTTTCCAAAATGGGGTCACTTGTGGGGGGTTTCTACTGTTTAGGCACACCAGGGGCTCTGCAAACGCAATGTGACTCCCGCAGACCATTCCATCAAAGTCTGCATTTCAAAAGTCACTACTTCCCTTCTGAGCCCCCACGTGTGCCCAAACAGTGGTTTACCCCCACACATGGGGTATCAGCGTACTCAGGAGAAACTGGACAACAACTTTTGTGGTCCAATTTCTCCTGTAACCCTTGGGAAAATAAAAAATTCTGGGCTAAAAAATTATTTTTGAGGAAAGAAAACGTATTTATTATTTTCACTGCTCTGTGTTATGAACTTCTGTGAAGCACTTGGGGGTTCAAAGTGCTCACCTCACATCTAGATAAGTTCCTTTCGGGGTCTAGTTTCCAAAATGGGGTCACTTGTGGGGGGTTTCTACTGTTTAGCCACATCAGGGGCTCTGCAAACGCAACGTGACGCCCACAGAGCATTCCATCAAAGTCTGCATTTCAAAACGTCACTACTTCACTTCCGAGCCCCAGCATGTGCCTAAACAGTGGTTTACCCCCACATATGGGGTATCAGCGTACTCAGGAGAAACTGGACAACAACTTTTGGGGTCAAATTTCTCCTGTTACCCTTGGGAAAATAAAAAATTGCGGGCTAAAATTCATTTTTGAGAAAATAATTTTTTTTTTTTATTTTCATGGCTCTGCGTTATAAACTTCTGTGAAGCACTTGGGGGTTCAAAGTGCTCACTACACATCTAGATTAGTTCCTTTGGGGGTCTAGTTTCCAAAATGGGGTAATTTGTGGGGGATCTCCAATGTTTAGGCACACAGGGGCTCTCCAAACGCGACATGGTGTCCGCTAATGATTGGAGATAATTTTCCATTTAAAAAGCCAAATGGCGTGCCTTCCCTTCTGAGCCCTGCCGTGCGCCCAAACAGTGGTTTACCCCCACATATGGGGTATCTGCATACTCAGGACAAACTGGACAACAACATTTGTGGTCCAATTTCTCCTATTACCATTGGCAAAATAGGAAATTCCAGGCTAAAAAATCATTTTTGAGAAAAGAAAAATTATTTTTTATTTTCATGGCTCTGCATTATAAACTTCTGTGAAGCACCTGGGGGTTTAAAGTGCTCAGTATGCATCTAGATAAGTTCCTTGGGGGGTCTAGTTTCCAAAATTGGGTCACTTGTGGGGGAGCTCCATTGCATAGGCACACAGGGGCTCTCCAAATGCGACATGGTGTCCGCTAACAATTGGAGCTAATTTTCCATTCAAAAAGTTAAAAGGCGCGCCTTCCCTTCCGAGCCCTGCCGTGTGCCCAAACAGTGGTTTACCCCCACATATGAGGTATCGGCGTACTCGGGAGAAATTGCTCAACAAATTTTAGGATCCATTTTATCCTATTGCCCATGTGAAAATGAAAAAATTGAGGCGAAAATAAATTTTTTGTGAAAAAAAAGTACTTTTTCATTTTTACAGATCAATTTGTGAAGCACCTGAGGGTTTAAAGTGCTCACTAGGCATCTAGATAAGTTCCTTGGGGGGTCCAGTTTCCAAAATGGGGTCACTTGTGGGGGAGCTCCAATGTTTAAGCACACAGGGTCTCTCCAAACGCGACATGGTGTCCGCTAACGATGGAGATAATTTTTCATTCAAAAAGTCAAATGGCGCTCCTTCCCTTCCGAGCCTTACCATGTGCTCAAACAGTGGTTTACCCCCACATGTGAAGTATCGGTGTACTCAGGAGAAATTGCCAAACAAATTTTAGGATCCATTTTATCCTGTTGTCCATGTGAAAATGAAAAAATTGAGGCTAAAAGAATTTTTTTGTGAAAAAAAAGTACTTTTTCATTTTTACGGATCAATTTGTGAAGCACCTGGGGGTTTAAAGGGCTCACTATGCATCTAGATAAGTTCCTTGGGGCGTCTAGTTTCCAAAATGGGGTCACTTGTGGGGGAGCTCCAATTTTTAGGCACACGGGGGCTCTCCAAATGTGACATGGTGTCCGCTAAAGAGTGCAGCCAATTTTTCATTCAAAAAGTCAAATGGCGCTCCTTCCCTTCCAAGCCCTGCCGTGCGCCCAAACAGTGGTTTACCCCCACATATGAGGTATCAGCGTACTCAGGACAAATTGGACAACAACTTACGTGGTTCAGTTTCTCCTTTTACCATTGGGAAAATAAAAAAATTGTTGCTGAAAAATCATTTTTGTGACTAAAAAGTTAAATGTTAATTTTTTCCTTCCATGTTGCTTCTGCTGCTGTGAAGCACCTGAAGGGTTAATAAACTTCTTGAATGTGGTTTTGTGCACCTTGAGGGGTGCAGTTTTTAGAATGGTGTCACTTTTGGGTATTTTCAGCCATATAGACCCCTCAAACTGACTTCAAATGTGAGGTGGTCCCTAAAAAAAATGGTTTTGTAAATTTCGTTGTAAAAATGAGAAATCGCTGGTCAAATTTTAACCCTTATAACTTCCTAGCAAAAAAAAATTTTGTTTCCAAAATTGTGCTGATGTAAAGTAGACGTGTGGGAAATGTTATTTATTAACTATTTTGTGTCACATAACTCTCTGGTTTAACAGAATAAAAATTCAAAATGTGAAAATTGCGAAATTTTCAAAATTTTCGCCAAATTTCCGTTTTTATCACAAATAAACACAGAATTTATTGACCTAAATTTACCACTAACATGAAGCCCAATATGTCACGAAAAAACAATCTCAGAACCGCTAGGATCCATTGAAGCGTTCCTGAGTTATTACCTCATGAAGGGACACTGGTCAGAATTGCAAAAAACGGCAAGGTCTTTAAGGTCAAAATAGGCTGGGTCATGAAGGGGTTAAATATATATTTTTTTATATATATTTGCCACACTGTTTAATATTGTGCCTTTATTGTGGCACGCTTTGACAAGACCTAGGTGATCTGTTTTTTCCCAAGTATACGATGCCACCACCGCGGCACATTTAGATAAAACCCTTGTGACCCTTTTTTTCTCTCTGGTACATTGTTATCTGATATTTTATCACGCCCCCAAATTCATTAGCATAGCTATCCCCGATTTCCATTGTCATCACGCATACCTTCTTTTAGGTCTCCACTCTCCTCCCCCTTTTTCTTTCGGTCTCTAGGCATACCCAGTACACATTGCCGCTGACATGGGTATTTTTTCTAATTGCATTCAGGATTTTAGTGCGCATGTCCTTCCTTCTGACTACGTTGGGGATCTCAGTGCGCATGCCTTGGTTAGACACCTCCCTGCTGTGTTCCGTGTGTGCCGGAGGCTATACCGCGCACGCGCAGTGTCCGCATACCCCCTCTGACTTCCGGGTTGCGCCGACCCACGTGACCGCAGTGCGTTCCACTGCGGGTCACGGTGCGCAATCCCGGAAGTCCCTTTGGTAAGGTGGGACGGCACTGTCTAAGCGCGCGCAGTTACGAAGCTCTTTGGCACACCTCCGGATCCGGCGTCATACTGCACCGCCTATTTAAACCCCCC
Organism: Ranitomeya imitator; assembly: GCF_032444005.1. Taxonomy (NCBI): domain Eukaryota; kingdom Metazoa; phylum Chordata; class Amphibia; order Anura; family Dendrobatidae; genus Ranitomeya; species Ranitomeya imitator. The sequence goes on along the minus strand of NC_091287.1, from coordinate 460,278,451 downwards.
TAATACCTTCCAAACTTGTCCTCGCCCCCATTGGAAGAAGCTACGGCGAAACAGCGCTTGTCGGGCGCTGGGGAACCGGGCTGCTCCTTACCACCTGCGTCAGGCACCACTTGTACTGTCATCCACACCTCAGGTAATTAACCATTTATAGGAGATTTTTTCCTGGTTTGAACTTATTGCTCTCTTTGACTACTTGTAGTGGGTTTACCTCCCAGTTTGCTAGCAACTATGTTGCACTACTGGTTTTATATGTACTCCCTGCCACAGTATTTTCTAGTATAGGATACTCTTTGCCTCCAACTTTGGTTAATTTTCCGTGGGTATGTACCTATGAGCTCTGCGTGCCTTGCTTTGCCACTTGGTATGTGGTTATATCACCAGCAATCCATCTACATGTGATATTTTGGTTAATTCTACAGTGTTAACCCTCGGTGGTATTGTGCAGACCCGTCTCCCCTGACTTTGTCTTGTATATAAAATCCCCCCTGTCTTTTTCTCCTCAATTTTTGGTGTACCTAAGTGTACCGTTTTAATCATTGTTAAATAAATATCTTATTTTTTAATATTATTCTATTCTCTTCACTTCTTTTTCTTTTGTGATAGCCTCACAAATGAATATGTATGTCATTGATTCTCTGAAGTGATTTCAGCCTGCCTGATGTAGGACTATGGGAATTATAAATACTCATGTACAATACTGACCAAATACTGAATGTGTGTACTTCTCCTGTCCTTTTGTCATAGAGGTGGCAATGGTCTTCAGGATTGTCATTGTTGATTTTTTTATTTTCTACATTTGTGTGGGCAAATAAAAATACATTTTGAAATACCTGTTTAATTGGGTTAACTCAAGTTTGGAAGTTAACGCTTTCTTCTGGACAGGGTATGACTCTCCGTTCACTACAAATATGATCACTGGGACCCCCAGGATCCTGAGAAATGGAGCTCTGAATAGCTCCATGTAAATAGAGCTGTGGATGCACACTACTGTGCCATTCACATGCGGCTCTTCAGATAACTTCTTTAAGAGTGTTGTGAAGGACATGACAAAGTAAAAGCAAAATTCACTCATCGGGAAGGGTGGATGTTATAGTATATGGGCTGGTGGGGTTTGTGTGCTAAGGCTGCTGTTTTGTCCCAGTCCGGCCCTTCACATAAGACATGAGAATACTGCTAAAGGCATGAGGACTGTGAACCCAAAACTCCTTAAAAGTCTAAGTAACAAGGTATTTCTGCTAAAGAAACTGGATAAAATGAGACTTATCAAAGAACCTTGCCATTACAGCAGGTGAGTATCAGTTTTGGTTTTTATTTTAAACTCGTAAATACAGCATTTAAGTAAGGTTTGTAAAAGTAGTTGACAACCACTTTAAATAAAAACTGCAAATTTTGGAAAGCAGAGCAAAAGAAACAATTTCCAAAAGGGACAAAACAAGATTAAACTTACAATTTCTGATCCATGTGCAGATGATTGGAATTGAATCTAGATAGATGAAACACATTAGATGAGCTGCGCTGCGGGACTAAATTGATTCAACAATGATTATAATTAGAGATGAGCAAACCTTTTAAGGTTTGGTTCAGTTCGATTCGCCGAACTATTAGACGTTCACCGAACATGTTCGTCTAACGGTTCGATGAAAGTCCCTGAACCACATTAGATTCAATGGGAGGCCAAACCAAACGTATACACAACACCTTAAGGGGTGACAAAAAGCTTCCCAAACAGCTACAATTAGTGGTAGATAGCATGAAAACTGGCATCAACTGACCCACAGTAGAAATTTGCAAATGGCACCGCATTTACAGCTTTGAGTTTCAATTAAGACAAGGTGGATGAGGGACTGGTGTAAGCCTGCTGTGCTGGGAGCCCTGATACCTCATGCAACATCTTAAATCTGATTTTTGATCAGCCACACTCAGGTGGCACAAATATCAGGGTGGTATACAACAAATGTATTAAAAATTTAAGGATGGTAACACAGCTAGTTGACTGAAAGTAATTGCAGGTCTTCTGGTCTGGGAACCCTACTGCTACAGGCAACACACATAAAGGAGACCCAACTTGGACTACAAACATTTCCCAAAATTATGTGTCATCAATTTCCCAGAGTAGAAATATTATAATTGCGCTGTTTTTTTGGAAACTTCAGTTACTGTATGATCTACTCGAATCCCTTTCTTTGGCAGCCGCACAGCAGTATTATTAATATTTATTGTTATAATGCCATTTATGTCAAAGGGTATAACTAATAAAAACAAGTACAATAATCTTAATTAAACAATACAAGTCACCGACTGCTACTGGAAGAGTGAGGACCCTGTCTGTGAGGCATCACAGTCTACAAAGGATGGGTGAAGATACAATACTTGAGGGTAGAGGTTCTTGCGCCGCATTATTGTGGAGCGATGGATAGTGTTAGGTTTCTTTTAAAGGTTTTAAAGGTGATAAAAGGGGAGTACAGAAGGAAATCTTGTGAACATCAGAGGTTGCGTGCAGGTAAGTACCAGGAGAGTAGGTCACAGAAGTATGGAGGAGACCTGTTTTGGATCGCTTTGTATGGCAAATTAAGGGTTCTGAACAGGAGTGTCTGGGCAATGGGGAGCCAGTGCAGGGATTGACAGTGGGGAGAAGTTGCGGAATAGAAGGGGTGACAGGTGGATTTGTCGGGCAGCAGAGTTTACGATAGATTGTATGGATGTGATAGTGTTAGTAGGGAGGCCACAGAGCAGATGGTTGCCATAGTCGAGGCAGGAGATGAAGAGGGCATGCACTATTGTTTTTGCAGATTCATGGTTGAGAAATCTGCGGATTTCGAAGATATTTTTGAGTTGGAGTCTTCAGGAATGGAAAAGGGCTTGGATCTCAGATTTGAAGGAGAGATCAATGTCAAGCCATTGATTTTGGTGAATATGTCAGTTAGGGGGGTTGAATGAGATGGTGGAAAGATGATGAATTTGGTTTTATCCATGTTAAGTTTTAGAAATCTAGCAGAGAAGAAAGATGAAAGAGAGGACAGACATTGTGGGATTAGGGTAAGTATGGATGGGAAGTCCAGAGAGGTAGATTTGTGTGTCATCAGCATAGAGGTGATACTGAAAACCGTGAGAATTCATGAGCTGTCCCAGGCTGAAGGCGTAGATGGAGTAAAGCAGGGGTCCTAAAACTGAACCTTTGGGGACATTGACAAATAAGGGGTGAGATGAGGAGGTCATGGGTGAGTGGGGACACTGAATGTTCTGTCTGTTATGTATGAGCATATCCAAGATAGAGCCAATTCTGCGATACCATGAGATGAGAGAGTCTATGGTAAGATGGAATGGTCCACTTTGTCGAAGGCAGATGAAAGGTCCAGGAGGAGGAGAACAAAGTAGTGTCGCTTGAATTTGTCGGTTACTAGATCGCTGTTTATTTTAGTCAGACAGTTTCAGTGGAATGTTGCAGTCGGAAGCCAGATTGTAAGTGGTCAAAAAGGGAGCATGAGGATAGATGAGGACAGTTCAAAATGGACGTGTTAGTTCCCCTAGTTTTGAGGCATAGGGGAGAAGTGATATGGGACGATAGCTATACATAAGGGATGGGTCAAGGGAGGACTTTTTGAGGATGGGTGTGATTAAGGTATGTTTGAATCATTAGGGAAAGACAATTGTTGTTAGTGACAGGTTGAAGTGATAGGTTTGTTTCAGGATAAAGCCTGTTGTAAGGTTTGGAATGAGGTGGGACGGGATTGTGTCAAGTTCACAGGTGGAGAGACGTGATTTGGAGAGTAAAGAAGAAGGTTGATCTTCTGTGATGATGAAGTTGGTTTTGAAGGATGAGAGTTGAGTGGTTATAAGGAGGGGCTGTGGTGACTTTAGGCAAAAGCTTTGCCTTATGTTGTTAATTCTCCTGCTTAGGCTACTTTCACACTAGCGTCGTGCACTGCACGTCGCAATGTGTCGTTTAGGAGAAAAAACGCATCCTTCAAAATTGCTTGCAGGATGCGTTTTTTCTCCATTGACTAACATTAGCGACGCATTGCGATGCTTTGCCACACGTCACAACTCACAATGGGGCAGCAGATGCGCTGGAAAAATGCATCCGCTGCCCCCGTTGTGCGGCGCTTGCACAGTATGCGTCGGTACGTCGGGCCGACGCTAGTGTGAAAGTAGCCTTAAAGAATGAGGCAAAGTCTTCAGCTGTGATGAGTGGATAGGGAGGGAGAGCTTTGGGACGCTAAGAGAATTGAAAGTACTGAATAGATGTTTAGTGTTGTGAAACAGGGATGATATTAGAAATGAGAAGTAAGTTTGTTTTGCTGCAGTAAGAAATTGTGCTGCATTTTGACAACTTCTGTTACTGGATGGGCTATTCGACTCCCTTTCTTTGGCAGCCACATAGGGGTATGACTTGTAGATGAGGGCAAGAATGTGCTCCATTGGACGGCAAGCTCTTGAGTCAAGTGACCTCCCTTCCTCTTCCTCTTCCTCCACCTCACACCTAACATCACAGTACAGTCCTCATAAGTGGCACCCCAATTGACCTTGTTTTCCCTCGCATCACAGCTCTCCAACCGCCCAACTGACTGTGGGGAACCACAGATGGGCAAGTCTTCAAAGCTGTTTACACATTCTATTCCATGAGCATCAGAGTTCTGCTCCAAAGATTCACAGACTCAAAAGGAGGAAAGCATCTGCACCAATGGGCAAAGTTGTTTGCAGCTGGATCTGGGGCTAGATGAAGTAATATCCTAGCAGAATCCAGACCCTCGTCACCAGATGTTAAGCCCCGGGGTGGAGGTGATCCTGATGAGGCTCAGATACCTGAGGAACACGTAGATTGTAATATGCTATCAGGGAAGGAAGAGGAGTATGGCGATTCTCAGGACGAGGAATAGGAGTACAGAGAGGATGATGATTGGGTTGTAGATCCCACTTGGGTGTGAACCCAGATGCACACAGCTGAGTAACTCATCAGAGGAGGTGGAGGAGGAGGAAGTTAAAAAGTTTACATTGCGGCTTCCCACACAGACACGTCCCCCCATCATCCCTCTGCTCATCATACAGCACCACTATCCTAGTCAAAGTAATAACAAAAGCATTAGTGGAAACACAATGATTTACCGAACTGTGACCAAATTTTGACAGCTTTGAGTGAAAATGCAAATAAAAGCGAGCACAAGTCCGAATGTGCTACGTTTGTGCCAAATTTGCAGTTGGCGAACCTTTTCTAAACACTTTTGCTCATCTCTAATCAGGATCACCTCCACCCCCGGAGGTTAAAATCTGGTGACGAGGGTCTGGATTTTGCTCGGCCCCTATTTTGTCTGGCACCGGATCCAAAATGAAAAAATTTTGGACATCTGTGCAGATGCTTTCTTCCTCTGGATTCTGTGAATCTTTGGAGCAGACTTCTAATGCTGATGAAATACAATGTGTGAACAGCTCTGCAGAATGGCCCATCTGTTTTTCCCACAGTCAGTTGGGTGTTTGCAAATTTGTGATGTGGAGGGAAACAAGGGTGATTGGGGAGCCACCTCTGAGGATGGTTCTATGTGTGATGTTAAGGTGGAGGAAGAGAAGGAGAGGCCACTTGATGAAGCTCTTGCCATCCACTGGAGCACATACTCTTTCTGAGCCTCATCTACAAGACGTACTGCAGGCAAGGAAAGGGAGTCAAGTAGGTCGGCCAGTAACTGATGTCAGTGGTCTTTGGATATGACGAGATGGTGTTTGTTCAAGTTGAGCTGTTTCACAACCTTATGCCCACAGCTGTCAGTCACCTGTCATTAATGGAACAATCACTATTTATTTTCTTAGATAGTGTGCCTGAACAACACTGTTATGCTTAATGATTTTTAAGTGGAAATCTGGCCTTCTGATATGTTATTGTAAAAAGTTTTATCACAAAAGATTTAGAGTAGCTAATTGGGCCTCATGGCTGCACCCCAATATTAGGCCTAAAGATTTTTAATTGCAAATCTGGCTTTCTGATTTGTCACTGAAACAGTTTTATCACGAATGATTGGTAGTAGTTAATTGAGGCTCGTTGCTGCACCCCAATAAGAGGTCTATGATTTTTAAGTGGAAATCTGGCCTTCTGATTAGCCACTGAAACACAGTTTTATCACAAACTAGCTGAAAAGCCCGGCGTTGCCTGGGCATAGTAAATATCTGTGTTTAGTTATAGCACCTCAATTCTCTTATTTTCCCATCACGCCTCTCATTTTCCCCATCACATCTTTTATTTTCCCCCTCACATCTCTCATTTTCTCCCTCACACCTCTCATTCCCCCTAACACTTGTCATTTCGACCTCACATCTGTCATTTTCCGATCACTCCACTATTTTCCCTCAGTCCTCTCATTTTGCACTCACACCTTTTCATTTTCACCTCACACCTCTCATTTTCACCTCAGTATATACATGTTTGTCATCTCGCTTATATATAGTATACACCTGTATGTCATCTCCTGTATATAGTATGTACCTGTATGTGATCTCCCCTGTATATAGTATATACCTGCTGTGTGTTGTCTCCCCTGTATATAGTATATACCTGTATGTCATCTCCCCTGTACATAGTATATACCTGCTGTGTGTCATCTCCCCTGTATATAGTATATACCTGTATGTCATCTCCTCCTATATCTAGTATATACCTGTATGTCATCTCCTCCTGTATATAGTATATACCTGTGTGTCATCTCCCCTGTATATAGTATATATCTGTGTGTCATCTCCTCCTGTATATAGTATATACCTGTATGTCATCTCCTCCTATATATAGCATATACCTGTATGTCATCTCCTCCTGTATATAGTATATACCTGTAGGTCATCTGCTCCTGTATATAGTATATACCTGTGTGTCATCTCCTCTTGTATATAGTATATACCTGTATGTCATCTCCTCCTGTATATAGTATGTACCTGTATGTCATCTCCTCCTCTATATAGTATATACCTGTGTGTTATCTCCCCTGTACATAGTATATATCTGTATGTCATCTCCTCCTGTATTAGTCCTCGTTCACACGTTATTTGGTCAGTATTTTAACCTCAGTATTTGTAAGCTAAATTGGCAGCCTGATAAATCCCGAGCCAACATGAAGCCCTCCCCCTGGCAGTATATATTAGCTCACACATACACATAATAGACAGGTCATGTGACTGACAGCTGGCGTATTTCCTATATGGTACATTTGTTGCTCTTGTAGTTTGTCTGCTTATTAATCAGATTTTTATTTTTGAAGGATAATAACAGACTTGTGTGTGTTTTAGGGCGAGTTTCGTTTGTCAAGTTCTGTGTGTTGAGTTGCATGTGGCGACAGTTATGAAAGGCAATTCAGTACTACAATGGACATAGCGGTCAGAGCACATACAGTGATCTGACAATAACCCAAAATCATAGAACGAGCTCTGAGACGTGGGAACTCTGCAGACCGCAATCCCTAATCCTCTCCAAACAACACTAGAGGCAGCCGTGGATTGCGCCTAACTCTGCCTATGCAACTCGGCACAGCCTGAGAAACTAACTAGCCTGAAGATAGAAAATAAGCCTACCTTGCCTCAGAGAAATACCCCAAAGGAAAAGGCAGCCCCCCACATATAATGACTGTGAGTTAAGATGAAAAGACAAACGTAGAGATGAAATAGATTCAGCAAAGTGAGGCCCGACTTTCTTAACAGATCGAGGATAGAAAAGGTAACTTTGCGGTCTACACAAAACCCTAAAGAAAACCACGCAAAGGGGGCAAAAAGACCCTCCGTACCGAACTAACGGCACGGAGGTACACCCTTTGCGTCCCAGAGCTTCCAGCAACAAATTAAACAAGCTGGACAGAAAAAATAGCAAACAAATAGCAAAGAAGAACTTAGCTATGCAGAGCAACAGGCCACAGGAATGATCCAGGGAAAAGCAAGTCCAACACTGGAACATTGACAGGAAGCCAGGATCAAAGCATTAGGTGGAGTTAAGTAGAGAAGCACCTAACGACCTCACCAGATCACCTGAGGGAGGAAACTCAGAAGCCGCAGTACCACTTCCCTCCACCAACAGAAGCTCACAGAGAGAATCAGCCGAAGTACCACTTGTGACCACAGGAGGGAGCTCTGCCACAGAATTCACAACAGGCGACATGCATGTGGCGACTTTTGTGAGATGAGTTTTGTGTGGCGACATGCGTGTAGCAACTTTTTGTGTGTCGAGTTGCATGTGACAGGTCAGTGTAGCAAGTTGTGTGCAGCAAGTTTTGTGCATGGCGAGTTTTGCGGGTGGTGAGTTTTATCTGTGGTGCCTTTTGAGTATGTGCAAGTTTTGTTTGAGGCAACTTTTGCATGTGTTGCAACTTTTGTGCATGTGGCACAACTTTTGTGCATGTGGCAATTTTTCCGCGGATGCAAGTTTTGCGTGAGCCTAGTTTTGCATGTGGCGAGTTTTGCGCGTGGCGAGTTTTGAGCGGCGACTTTTGTGTTTCAACTTTTATGTGGCGAGGTTGGTGTATGTGTGGTGAAATGTGTGCTGAGGGTGGTATATGTGTTCAAGCACGTGGTAGTGTGTGGCGCATTTTGTGTGTGTGTTCATATCCCCGTGTGTGTTGAGTATCCCATGTCGGGGCCCCACATTAGCATCTGGACGGTATATACTCTTTGGCACCACTGCTCTCATTTTTTAAATCCCCCTTGTTTACATCTGGCAGCTGTCAATTTGCCTCCAACACTTTTCATTTCACTTTTTCCCCATTATGTAGATAGGGGCAAAATTATTTGGTGAATTGGAAAACGCAGGGTTAAAATTTCACCTCACAACATAGCCTATGACGCTCTCGGGGTCCAGACGTGTGACTGTGCAAAATTTTGTGGCTGTAGCTGTGACGGTTCAGATGCCAATCCCGGACATACACACACACATACACACATACACACATTCAGCTTTATATATTAGATGATTTGAAGTAGCTAACTTGGCCTCGTGGCTGCACCCCAATAATAGGACTAACGATTTATAAGTCGAAATCTAACCTTCTGATTTGCCACTGAAACACATTTGTATCACAAACAATTTGGAGTAGCTAATTGGGTCTAGTAGCTGCATCTCAATATTAGCCGTAACGTTAAGTGGAAATCTAGCCTTTGATTTGCCCCTCAAACACAGTTTTATCATAAACTATTTGGAGTAGCAAATGGGGCCTCCAGAGATGGCCACACAGTTTCTGCACTATCTACTTCAATTCTGGAAGATTTCACACAGGACAGGATCCTATCTATTTAACTGACAAGTTCACTTTCTCACCAGCACTAGTGCAGAAGCGTCCTCTCTGCACTGTGACACTGAGACAATGGCGCCAGCAAACAAAATGTCAAATTTTTATATAGCCAGTGACATGTGACTTTGGCAGCCAATCACCGAAGACCTTGTGTCATGACGTTGTGTATGGTTTCTTGGTTTCCTGATTGACTGCCGGAATCAACACGCATAAAGTTAATGAAAGAAAAAAAAGAGCATGCCGCACCTCTAACCTCTCCACATGTTCCTCTAACCTCTCCACACCCCTTCCCCTCATTAAACACGTCCAACCCATCATCATACAGCACCACTATCATAGCCAAAATAATAACAAAAGCATTAGTGGAAAGTGAAACATGATGATTTACTGAACTGTGACCGAATTTTGCCAACTTTGAGTAAAAATGCTTGTGAAAGTGAACATGAAACTCAATGTGCTACGTACATGCCGAATTTGAAATAGGCAAACGTTTTCCTAACACGTTCGCTCACCTCTAATTATAATAAGGTTACTTTATTAACAAAGGATTTCAACAATATACTGGCATATTTACCAAGTGAGAGACTAATTTTTTTTTCAGTTTATAAAGACACCGGTATGGTGTTGAAACGTGTTGTGATTAAAATAACCTTATTACCATCTTTGCTTAAGAATCAATTTACAGCACTGTTATGATCTTCAAATCTATCGGTCATCTGGAGGCTGTTAAAAAATTCCTAGTCAACATTAAAGAGGCTGTTACGGCAAAAAGAAAAGTTTACCAAGTGCTTGGATCTGTAAGAAAATAAGCTTACCTTCTGGCAGCCACTTGTATCCAGCATGCTCCATGATCAGCACTATCACAAGAAGAGGAGATGTCATAGTTCCACCAGCAGCAGTACAACTGCAGCCTGTGATTGACTGCAGTGGTCAGGTAAGTTGACCAATGCATCATCAGATGTTTTTCTGATGATTGACTCGACCATTCAGCGACTAGATATGTTAGACACTTATCTTTTCTATAGGACACCACATTTTGTGCAATGTTAGGAAGCAATTCAGATGTCCTCTCTGCTGTGGCACAAATATTAATGGTATAGTTGCAAAACCATTAAAAACCATAAAATTATAACCTGAGTCTGCATCAGAAGAAGAGGATGAGGTGTCTTCTTGCAGCGAGGACCGGACTAGTGATCGATGTGGACTACACGTGACAGCTGTTTCAGGGAGTCCCTTGTAGTCAGCCTAGTAAGACACAAGGTTTGCGTGCACCTCTTATGAATGTTGTGGTTGTCCATTCAATAGTACGTGCTGGTGATGGTGGTGTGATGGGTACCAGTTTTGGTCGATTGCACTTGAGAGAGATCGGAGGGCATGGTGGCAACATTTTTTCGGATGGTTAGGGGTTAGTTATTTTCAGTGGTGGGTGTGGGTCCTAGTGGTATTTAGCAAGGTAGTGTTCTCACAGTTTGAGTGGTCTTCTCAGCGGTACCCCTTCCAAGGGGGTCGTTGATGGCTAAAATTGATATTGAGTCCATGTTTTGTTTGCTTCCGATGCATCCGGAGAGTTACATTTGTTAAGCTGTTTTTTGGACCCTGGCTATCATAGTAACCCATTGTCCCTGCAATCACATCACGGGTGTGCCAATGGGCATATAGAATGACATGCTTCCATACAAGTGTGCCATTAGTGCCACCATCAGAGATTGAAAGCGGCAATTAACATGTTAACAGTTGCCTTCGGCCAACCAGCAGCTGTTAGAAGGAGGCAGATCCTGGCTGTTAAAGAGAGCCTGTCACCCCCAAAATTGATGGTGAGATAAGCTCACCGGCATCAGGGGCTTATCTACAGCATTCTGTAATGCTGTAGATAAGCCGCAGATGTTACCTGAAAGAGGAGAAAAAGACGTTAGATTATACTCACCCAGGGGCGGTCCTGCTCCTATGGGTGTCTCAGGTCCGCTCCGGTGCCTCCCATCTTTATTCCATGACGTCCTCTTCTGGTCTTCACGCCACGGCTCCGTTGCAGGCGTACTTTGTCTGCCCTGTTGAGGGCAGAGGAAAGTACTGCAGGCGCCGGAAAGGTCAGAGAGGCCCGGCGTCTGCGCACTGCAGTACTTTGCTCTGCCCTCAACAGGGCAGACAGAGTATGCCTGCGCCGGAGCCGCGACGTGAAGACCAGAAGAGGAAGTCATGGAATGAAGATGGGAGGCGCCGGAACGGACCTGAGACACCCATTTGACCAGATCGCAGCGGGACCGCCCCTGGGTGAGTACAATCTAATGTCTTTTTCTTCTGTTTCAGGATACATCGGGGGCTTATCTACAGCATTACAGAATGCTGTAGATAAGCCCCTGATGACGGTGAGCTTACCTCACCATCGATTTTGGGGGTGACAGGTTCTCTTTAAGCTATGTTCACTTGGCAGTATTTTGGTCAGCATTTCACATCAGTATTTGCAAACCAAAGCTAGGAGAACAATGAGAGAAAAATATAATAAAGACACATCACTAATTCTGCATTTTTCACCCACTCCTGATTTTGGCTTACAAACACTGATGTGAAATAATGACCAAAATACTGCAGTGTGAATGTAGCCTAACAAACAACCATTACCTGCTGGGACTTGCGCTGTACATGCATGGTGAATGTAGGTAAGGAGTTTAAACATGACTGATCGAAAAGAGACAAAACCTGCAACATTAAAAGCATGACAAAATGCATGTAAAAAGAGGCAAATGCAATGAAAAAATGCAAGCACTTTAATTTAGCTAATTGATGCAAAAATGCAGCAAAAAATATGCATAATCAAAAAGTCATGAATTACTCATCGTTTAAAAGTAGTCTTAAAGACAAAGATAATAAGTGTGATATTTTGTAGAATTTGGTACAAATTAATATCAATGAATACCTAAAGACAAAAATGAATGAACAATGAATGGAGCCCTATAAATGTAGTTAATCTAGAAGCATGTAAAATACCCTCGCACTTTTTTAGGTTTGCTTAGTTACTTTCTTACTCATTGTCCTGAATAGAGAAATCATCTAACAAGATTCCTGGTTTCAGCAATGAATATGTAATGTGTCCGAAGGGGAGGAAAAGTTTATTTTTATAGTAAGGAGAACAGATAGTTACTTTACAGGACATGTGTTAAGGGTAGGTAAACTCAGCTGACCTCATCAAACAGCAGCTGGGATAAGCACTTCTCACTCACAAAGGTTTGCTATATGAAACTTGAATGGTCGTTATGTACATGACCATCATGTACTGTAACTGTTAGAAGAAATTACAAATAATATTGTTGGAAAAATAGAATGAAAAGTAGCAGGAGGCATGTATTTATCCTGTATTAAACCCAATATTTTGTTCTGTCTCTTAACATCAACTGTTAATTCTCAGATATATGAACTATTACTATGTTAATGGGTGGTTAGCATTGTTGGCTTGCCGTTATGGTAACATGGTTGTAATCCGGAGCACAGTGTTTGCTGAAAGAATGGAAATTCATGATGATTTCTAATTTAATATTGTACATTAATATTATTTTTTAAAAGTATAATGTACTCCAAGTGCACAATAAGGCTCTGTTCACACCATGTTCAGCACATACTGTATGATTCAGGACTGCTATAGAGGCGTATTTTCGCTGCGTCCAAAATGCTGCAATCTATTGAACACAGGTAAATCTGCAAGTGTTCAATGAACCATGCGGATTTACGGTATTCACTACATTTTATTGATTACATTTCTGTTGGGGAGACTAGTGTCTCCGCAACAGAAATGATCATGCAGCAGTCCTAAAAGACGCGCCACATGTCAGTGTCCAGGGGTGATCCGCAGGCGCACATACATGCATAGCAGACGTGGAATTTCTAGAAATCCAATACACAATGCTGCAACATTTGCCTGTGGTTTTGACGCTGCAAAAATATACAGTGTCAAAGTTGCAGTAATTCCTGATCTTGGGCACGTACCCTTAGAGTATAAATTGATGGCTGTAGACCACTATTAGCCAAGTGTATGACAAAAAGATTTATTTCTGGCTAGTATGTATCAATATAACTTGGTAGTTAGGTATGAAATCCCCCAAACAAATGTATAATGCACTGTAAATATATATATATATATATATATATATATATATATATATATATATATATATATATATATTCCTACCAGACCCTAGAGATGATCAAATCTTTTGAAATTATAATTTGCCAGATTAGCTGAATTTGATTTGTGAAGATTAAATTCACTGAGAATATCAATGCTGCAAAGTCTCCAATTGCCATGATGAAGATAGGTACAAAGCACTTGGAGGTCTTCTTTTGAACCCCTTCTGCACTCTTTAATGCAAATACAGCCTTATCAATGTCCAAGTAACGCCAACCTACTTGGCTAAGTGAAAATGAAAAGCAGTTGGTGGTAAATAACAGGCTGAGTCAGTATCAGACTTGTTATGCTACTTAAATTATAGAAACTGCTAAAAAATTATCATTTTAAGTGGTAGACGCCTGGCTTGCTAACGTTTATAGGAGAAGCTGTTGTTTTTTTTTCACACAGGGAGTGCAAAAATTACTATTGTTTGAAGACTATCAAAAGCTTCTTTCTTTGCTAAATGAAGAAGTCAAAGCTTTTTCACAAGATATGGAAAAATTATTCTTTTATTTACAGAGCAAAAATAGGTGTTCTCAGCATTTTTTAAGTGAAAAAGTAATGCTTTCTCAACAGGTAGAAAAAAAATCCTTTTTTGAGATCCACAATTAGTTTGCTATTCTAAAAACGAGTAAACTTTTGCATAGGCTTTTTATTAAGCTTTACAAAATGTATCCCTTTTTTATAGAGCAGAAACAGGCTTGTTGTTTTCAAAGGAAGGAAGCAATGGCTTGTTATCATCAAGCCTTTTAAAATAATAATCCTATTTTGTAAGCTCTTTCAGGTTTGTGTATCCTCAAAGGAGTACATTTTTCATTAGCTTTGCAGTCAAGCACTGCAAAGCCTAGTTGCCTTCTAGCACTGTAAAACCTAACGGGCAAGCGACTAGGAGATGAGTGACTGACGTGGCTACACCGTAGGAGTAGCAACGACAGAAGCCGCACAGTCAAAAGTTACGTCTGGTCAGGGATGGAGATGTTCAGCAGTTTAGGGCCAGCGGTGTCAGCCCAATCAGCAGCACTAGAATCTAGCATTAAAAAAAAGTGAGCAGCCGGGAGGGTGTGGCCGGTATGGTTGTGCAGTGGCAGCAGCAGAAACTGCACAGTAGAGCTCAAGGATGAGGCAGGCAAGGAGATGTTTGGAGAGTAGGGCCAGTGTATCACCATGACACAGTCAGCCGGCAGCCAAGAGTTGTGTCTTTGGCGTGAATGTTCTGGACAATGTCGCTCATGACAATTCCCAGCTACAGTTCAGAAGGAGGAAGTCAGTATGACAGCTGCCATTTTATGCAGCAACACTTTTCCAGTGTATGGCTCTTGTTGCCCCATGATTACACGTTGTAAAATTTCTTGGCAGTGCTTTAACATGTATGAGCAAAATGACTGAGGTTGCTGTGTTGATTCAGTTCTGCACCCTATGTTGGGAATGGGGTCATGTCTATTGAGCAGGACTCAGAAAAGGTGTAGAAGGAGACACAAAACTGCGGCCAAGCAGTGAAAACAGCCATAACTTGTTATCATAGAAGTATAGCCACCTGTCCCAGGTGCGGTGGTGCATCACTGCCGCCCGCTACAAACATTCATCCAGTGGGCTGTGAAACGCCTAGATTGTCTGGTGCACATAGTTGCTTTCACGGCATGGCCACTACCATATTTTGGTTTAACATATATTCTGGACACAATTATAACATACTAGATGGTGGCCCGATTCTAACGCATTGGGTATTCTAGAATATGTATGTATGTATGTACGTCGTGCTTAGCACAGCCACGTAGTATATAGCACAGCCACGTAGTATATAGCACAGCAACGTAGTATATAGCAGCCACATAGTAATATAGCAGCCACGTAGTATATAACACAGCCCACATAATATATAGCACAGCCCACGTAATATATAGCACAGCCCACGCAGTATATAACACAGGCCACGTAGTATATAACAGCCCACGCAGTATATACCACAGCCCACATAGTATATAACACAGCCCACGCAGTATATAACACAGGCCACGTAGAATATAACACAGCCCATGCAGTATATAACACAGGCCATGTAGTATATAGCAGCCACGTATTATATAGCAACCATCTTGTACAGTGGGGCAAAAAAGTATTTAGTCAGTCAGCAATAGTGCAAGTTCCACCACTTAAAAAGATGAGAGGCGTCTGTAATTTACATTATAGGTAGATCTCAACTATGGGAGACAAACGGCAAAAAAAAATCCAGAAAATCACATTGTCTGTTTTTTAACATTTTATTTGCATATTATGGTGGAAAATAAGTATTTGGTCAGAAACAAAATTTCATCTCAATACTTTGTAATATATCCTTTGTTGGCAATAACAGAGGTCAAACGTTTTCTGTAAGTCTTCACAAGGTTGCCACACACTGTTGTTGGTATGTTGGCCCATTCCTCCATGCAGATCTCCTCTAGAGCAGTGATGTTTTTGGCTTTTCGCTTGGCAACACGGACTTTCAACTCCCTCCAAAGGTTTTCTATAGGGTTGAGATCTGGAGACTGGCTAGGCCACTCCAGGACCTTGAAATGCTTCTTACGAAGCCACTCCTTCGTTGCCCTGGCGGTGTGCTTTGGATCATTGTCATGTTGAAAGACCCAGCCACGTTTCATCTTCAATGCCCTTGCTGATGGAAGGAGGTTTGCACTCAAAATCTCACGATACATGGCCCCATTCATTCTTTCATGTACCCAGATCAGTCGTCCTGGCCCCTTTGCAGAGAAACAGCCCCAAAGCATGATGTTTCCACCACCATGCTTTACAGTAGGTATGGTGTTTGATGGATGCAACTCAGTATTCTTTTTCCTCCAAACACGACAAGTTGTGTTTCTACCAAACAGTTCCAGTTTGGTTTCATCAGACCATAGGACATTCTCCCAAAACTCCTCTGGATCAACCAAATGCTCTCTAGCAAACTTCAGACGGGCCCGGACATGTACTGGCTTAAGCAGTGGGACACGTCTGGCACTGCAGGATCTGAGTCCATGGTGGCGTAGTGTGTTACTTATGGTAGGCCTTGTTACATTGGTCCCAGCTCTCTGCAGTTCATTCACTAGGTCCCCCCACGTGGTTCTGGGATTTTTGCTCACCGTTCTTGTGATCATTCTGACCCCACGGGGTGGGATTTTGCGTGGAGCCCCAGATCGAGGGAGATTATCAGTGGTCTTGTATGTCTTCCATTTTCTAATTATTGCTCCCACTGTTGATTTCTTCACTCCAAGCTGGTTGGCTATTGCAGATTCAGTCTTCCCAGCCTGGTGCAGGGCTACAATTTTGTTTCTGGTGTCCTCTGACAGCTCTTTGGTCTTCACCATAGTGGAGTTTGGAGTCAGACTGTTTGAGGGTGTGCACAGGTGTCTTTTTATACTGATAACAAATTTAAACAGGTGCCATAACTACAGGTAATGAGTGGAGGAAAGAAGAGACTCTTAAAGAAGAAGTTACAGGTCTGTGAGAGCCAGAAATCTTGATTGTTTGTTTCTGACCAAATACTTATTTTCCACCATAATATGCAAATAAAATGTTAAAAAAACAGACAATGTGATTTTCTGGATTTTTTTTTCTCAGTTTGTCTCTCATAGTTGAGGTCTACCTATGATGTAAATTACAGACGCCTCTCATCTTTTTAAGTGGTGGAACTTGCACTATTGCTGACTGACTAAATACTTTTTTGCCCCACTGTATATAACACAGCCCACGTAATATATAGCACAGCTACATAGTATATAGTACAGCCCACGTAATATATAGCACAGCCCACGCAGTGAATAATACAGACCACGTAGTATATAGCAGCCACGTAGTATATAGCAGCCACGTTGCATATAACACAGCCCACGTAATATATAACAGCCTCGTAGTATGTAGCACAGCCCACGCAGTATATAACAAAGCCTACATAATATATAGCACAGCCCACACAGTATATAACACAGCTCACGTAGTATATAGCAGCCACGTAGCATATAACGCAGCCCACGTAATATATAGCACAGCCCACATAGTATATAGCACAGCCCACGTAATATATAACACAGCCTACGTAGTATATAACACAGCCCATGCAGTATATAACACAGCCCACGCAGTATATAACACAGGGCACGTAGTATATAACATAGTCCACACAGTATGTAACACAGCCCATGTAGTATATAGCAGTGTGGGCACCATATCCCTGTTAAAAAAATTAAAATAAAAATATTTATATACTCACCCTCCGGCGTCCAGCGAAGCTGTGCCGATGCGCGCAATGCTGCCGCCAGCTTCCGTTCCCAGTGATGCATTGCAAAATTACCCAGATGACTTAGCGGTCTTGTGAGACCGCTAAGTCATCTGGGTAAATTCGCAATGCATCTCTGGGAACGGAAGCTGGCGGCCGCATCGCGAGGAGCCGGAAAGCTGCGGAGGTGACGGAAGGTGAGAATAGCATGATTTTTAATTTTTTTTAATATTTTTAACATTATATCTTTTTACTATTGATGCTGCATAGCCAGCATCAATAGTAAAAAGTTGGTCCGGGATGGGGCGACACACTGGCGTTGACTGGAGGGGAGTAGGGAGGGGGCACTGACTGGAGGAGAGTAGAGAGGGGCCAATTCGTGGCCGGACTAAGCCTGTCGCTGATTGGCGACGCGTGATTTCCCTTATGGAAGTTGCAGACAGACAAACAGACGGACGTACCTCTTAGACAATTATATATTTAGACTAGATGGTAGCCCGATTCTAACGCATCGGGTATTCTACAATATGTATGTAGTTTATTTATGAAGATTTTAGAATACATTGAATACACGAGATTTGGCCGGCCATGACCAATTAGCGAAGCGTGGTTCAAATCCCGCGCCAATTCGCGGCCGGACTGCGCCTGTCGCTGATTGTTCTCGGCCGGCCACGTAGTATATAGCACAGCCACATAGTATATAACAGCCCCCACGTAGTAAATAGCACAGCCACGTAGTAAATAGCACAGCCACGTAGCATATTGCACAGCCACGTATTATATAGCACAGCCCACGGAAATATAGCACAGCCCACGGAGTATATAGCACAGCCCACGGATATATAGCACAGCCCACAGAGTATATAGCACAGCCCACAGAGTATAAAGCAAAGCTCATGCAGTATATTGCACAGCCCACGTAGTATATTGCACAGTCCACGTAGAATATTGCACAGCCCATGTAGTATATTGCACAGCCCTCGTAGTATATAGCACAGCTCGTGCAGCAACATGCACGCAGTATTTAACACAGGCCATGTAGTGTATAACACAGGCCAAGTAGTATATAACACAGGCCACGTAGTACATTGCACAGCCCACGTAGTACATTGCACAGCACACATAGTACATTGCACAGCCCATGCAGTAGATAGCACAGCCCATGCAATATATTGCACAGCCCACGCAGTATATTGCACAGACCACGTAGTATATTGCACAGACCACATAGTACATTGCACAGCCTACGTAGTACATTGCACAACCCACGTACTATATAGCACAGCCCATGCAGTATATTGCACAGCCCATGCAGTATATTGCACAGCACATGTAGTATATTGCACAGCCAACGTAGTATATTGCACAGCCTGCGCAGTAAATTGCACAGCCCGCGCAGTACATTGCACAGCCCACGCAGTACATTGCACAGCCCACACAGTATATTGCACAGCCCACGTAGTATATTGCACAGCCCACGTAGTATATAGCACAGCCCACGCAGTATATTGCACAGCCCACGTAATATATTGCACAGCCCACGCAGTTTATAGCAATGTGGGCAACATATCCCTGTTAAAAATAAGAATTAAAATAAAAAATAGTTATATACTCACCTTTCGTTGGCCAAGCGGTTACCGACGCTTCTCGAGCGCTTCGGTCTCAAGAGTGCATTGCGGTCTCGCGAGATGATGACGAAGCGGTCTCACGAGACCGGTACGTCATCATCTCGCGAGACCGAAATGCATGGAACGGTCACCGGGGCATCGCGAGGTGCGGGAAAGGCCTGTTCCTGATCTGAGGGGGGCCGACAGACGGTGAGTATATAACTATTTTTATTTTTTTGATATTGTGAACATTAGATCTTTTTACTATTGGTGCTGCATAGGCAGCATCAATAATACAAAAGTTGGTCACACAGGGTTAATAGCAGTGTTAACAAAGTGCCTTACACTGCGGTCCGTTAATGCTGCCATTAACCCTGTGTGAGCGCTGACTGGAGGGGATTATGGAGCAGGCACTGACTGCGGGGAGTAAGGAGCGGCCATTTTGCCGCCGGACTGTGCCCGTCGCTGATTGGTCGTGGCTTTTTTGCCACGACCAATCAGCGACTTGGATTTCCATGACAGACAGAGGCCGCGCCCAATGAATATCCGTGACAGACAGACAGACAGAAAGACAGACAGACAGACAGACGGAAGTACCCCTTAGACAATTATATAGTAGATAAGTTCTAAAACTAAATTTGGTACTGCACCTGACCAACTCTGGAAATATATGGAATCAATTGCAAATGCAAAGTAGGGGTCTCATGACAGCGAGAAAGGCTAATGCAACAACAGGCCGCCCATAATGTTGGTGCAACATGTATATTTTTCCAATATAATAATTACAACAGATATGCTGATGCTGAAGCCGACCAGTGCTGGGATTAGTCTTAATTTACTGTCCTAATTTATATTCAAATGCTTGGTTAAAGAAAATTAATTTGCCCAAAGTGCGACATGTAACTAACAACAGATGCCAGGAGGTAGTAACAGTCTCATAATGCAGCGGCAACCCTCAGTATTCTTGTGAGGTACAGTGTGTAATATTCAAATTGGAATAGTCAACCAGATATGCAAAAAGTACATTGTGTGCATAATGCTATCAAATGTAATCATTTTTTAATGTAATCACTTTTGTTAGGTGCATTGTTGTGTAAAGTACAGTTGTTCAATTCTACTATTAAAAAATTTAAAAACCTTAAAGGGAACCTGTCCCCTGAAAAAAATTGCTCTTAACCTTCAGATGTGTGGTTAATCTGCATTGTGAACCTGTCCGGTGCCCACACTTCGACTCCCTCTGCCAGGAGGAATTAACTTTATTTCTCCAGCGTTACGGTTTCTGTCAAAGGGATGGTGGTGGTGGTGCAAGCTCAGTCATCGCTCCGTGCATAGAAAGCAGTGGCGGTATAAACGCCCCTCACACTAACTGACAGCAGCTCAGCATTAGGGTCAGCTGTCAGTCAGTGACGGGGGTTTATTAGAGCCACTGTGCCCTATGCACAGAGCGGTGACTGAACCTGTGCCGGTGCCGCCTGAGACAGAAACGCTACTGGGAGGAATAACATTAGTTTCCTCCAAGCAATGGGAGCGTAAGTGCGGGTGACGGGCAGGTTCACAGCGCTATTAACATGCAGATTAATCCCAGGTGACAGGTTCACTTTAATTTTATTTTTATTTATAAAAAATGTATATTTTTGAGCGTCCAATTCCAAGGGCTGGACAGGAACAATCAATGGATTTAATATGGCCCACAAACAGCAAAGTGCCCAGGTCTGTTGTAGAGGGCCGAGGGCGATATTTGGCAAGAACAATAGGTACCCAAACACAGAAATTTCACATGAGCTGCACCAACAGTCTTTCTATGATCCAATAACGCTATGCAAATATTCTTGGATACAAATGAGAATGCTGCCATGTAAATGGAGCACGTCCTTGTATATTTCATTCATATCCATAATTCTGTATGAAGAACACACGGTAAACAGGGCTTTGTCTTCCACGGCCCACCATGTAGTACAGCATGCAGTAGTCTCTGATGCACCCTCTAATGGCTGCAGCCACAATTTTATCACTTATTTCTATGGATAAATTGCCATAAATCTTGGTGCAAATCTATCATTGCTCACAGAAGGTGTAAATTTGGTTTTCTGGTGCACAAACACCTGACAGATGTGCCAAATATATTAATAGGCGTGTACCCCTTAAATTTGCTGCCTTGTATTAAGCCATATTTATGGAATCATATGGCATATGCTAGGTACTCTTTATACAACAGTTGTTAATAAAACTTGATAGGCTTTTGTTTCCTAAATATTTGCTAGCATCATAATTTTACATCACCAATTTAACACCTATCCAAGCCTCATATTATTACGCAGTCAGGGATTTAATGACTTTCCTCTTAGTGTTAGCAGCATGGGATTTCTGTGATCTGTCCTTTAGGTTATTGACCATTTCCAAAAGAAAAAATATATTTAATTTAATAATTTTAATTAGTTTGATTGAAGTTTGAGCACTTGTTGACTAATGATTAAGAATCCTACTGGTACAGTAAATCTCTTTTCCTGGGGCAAAATCATCCGCAGTGAGGAACATTTTAATTAGCTTGACCCTGCCTGACCAGAAAGAGCAGAGAGATGTTTTATTCGTAAAAAGAAATGTTTGGTGACTTTCTTAAAGCAGCTTCATGCGTCACACGTCTTGAGCCTGTCCAGCTGCCAGTATAAATTATGATCTGTTGAAGTGCATCCTTCTTGGCACAGAAAACCCTGGCAAGTAATTTTGGATGATTATGTCTTGTAATTTGATGAATTGCAGCATTTTGTGATGTAAAGTCATATGAAATATAATGCATTTTATCAGTAGTTACCATTGTCCTTAAAGGGAACTGGTCACCATTAGTACCAATCAACTGGTACCATTAGTGCCAATCAAGTACAGTATCATTGTGCTTGATTGGCCAGCAAACTCACTTGACCTTAACCCCATAGACAATCTGAGGTATTGTCAAGAGGAAGATGAGAGACACCAGACCCCACAATGCAGACAAAATGAAGGCTGTAATTAAAGCAACCTGGGCTTCCATAACACCTCAGCAGTGCCACAGGCTGATCGCCTCCATGCCACGCCGCATTTATGCAGTAATTGATGCAAAAGGAGCCCCGACCAAGTATTGAGTGCATTTACTGAACATACATTTCAGTGGGCCAACATTTGGGATATTAAAATAATTTTTCAAGCTGGTGTTATAAAGTATTCTAATTTACTGAGATAATGACTTTTGGTTTTTCATTGGCTGAGCCATAATCATCAACATTAACAGAAATAAACACTTGAAATAGATCACTCTGTTTGTAATGACTATATAATATATGAGTTTCACTTTTTATATTGAAAAACTGAAATAAATTAAGTTTTTGATAATATTTTAATTTTTTGAGAAGCACCTGTATCTGAATGCTGCTGGAATGGAGGGCATGGGGAACTTGAAAAGTTCCTTTAACTAACAAATGGATAGGGTTAGCCATTGGGGCCTGCCCATAAAGGGAGGAGTTAAGTGGACGGGAAATTCAGTATCTATTTGTTGGTCAGTTTGTGGAAAGTACTGAAAAGGAAGTACCTATGGTTCTATGGTTTGTAGACTTGCAGTAACAAGGGTGTTGTGTGCAAAGACCATACTCAGGTGGCTCGTTCTGAAGCAAACAAATATCAAGTGGCAGAATGATCCTTATCTCAGGCAAGTGGGGGCCTACAGCAACCGTTTTCTAAGCTAGGACCTGAAGGTCATAAAGAAGATGACCAGGCTGAAATATGTATTCTACTGCAAGGAATTGATGATGCAAACCAAGGGGTGTGGTGCTCACATCAACTAGAAGTTTTTAGAATAGTCATGGGGGGTCGTAGCAACACACCTCGTGGTATGTGTCCTACTCAAGGAAAGATGGAAGCTCCCATGATGGTGTTCTGGTTTATTGCAATATGTAACAGAAAAAATGTACCACAACATGTAGCCGTAAAGTTCCTGCATCTGGATTGTGCAGAAAATGTGTTTTTTTAAGTGTCATGTCTGCTATCTGATGTATATACTTTTCAACAGTTCATTCAGTAAAGGAAAATTTATTTTTGAACTTTGGGCTCACTCATTCATCTCTACTTTGTTGGGCCCTCACCTGCCATGTCAAGTGGTAGCATGGAATCTGCAATCGAATGTTGCTAATTACACACACCCAACCAGAATCCCAATTTTTCTTTAATTTTCCGGGACACAGAAGAAACCCTCAATCACAGTGTCTGCTAGCGTTACACAAGAATAGTTAGTTATTTCTTTCTTCTTTCTCTTGTTTTTCTACTTCCATGCTTCACTCTTTCCTCCAGCAAACACAATCAGGATTTCACTCAGACCTAGCCCGGTAGCACAAGTCACTGCTGTACCAGACTCACTCACACATCTTCTTTGCAGCTCTCAAGTAGAGGTTATATGTTCTCCACCATATGCACATTGTCAAAATTACTTTTACATGGGAATTTCCACAACTAAAACTACAGACTTTTGACAGCCTCAGAAAACCTCTTGCACCTGGCCTACTAGGAGTGGTACATCTAATCAGCATCTAAAGCCTTCACTGTTGTTTCTCACATCAATCTCTCTTCCGATCCTGCACTCACACAGGCCTACAGGAAAACTCTTTTGCGGCCTCTGCTTTGCTTCTCCCAGTCATTTTCAATGATCGCTTATGCTCCCAGGACAGTCATAGAAACATACATAAGGCCACGTTCACACGGTCAGTATTTGGTCAGTACTTTACCTCGGTATTTATAAGCCAAAACCAGGAGTGGAACAATCAGAGAATAAACATAATAGAAACACGTCACCACTTCTGTATTTATCACCCACTCCTGATCTTGGCTTACAGATATTAAGGTAAAATATTGACCAAATACTGAGCGTGTGAATGTGGCCTTATTCCAATGACATGGACTGAGATAGCAACACTGACCCTGCGGCTGGGCTCATCACTCATATACAATTCACTGGCTTCAGTCTAAACAGTAGAACACAACTTGACACAACCGTCGCTTCCAATCATGCACATTGATAATTCCACTTGCCTTTTTTTGTAGGGCACACCAATCTTGTGCCCCGTTTAAGGGGTTAAGGTCTTTGTGTCCCATGTTCTTTGACTTCCGCTTCTGTTTTTTTCATACAATGGTCTGTTTTCTCCTTCCTTATTCCCTTATTCCCCTCTTTATAAATACAGACTCTTCCTCTTCCTGTCTCTGTCCTCACAACCATGGGAGAGTGCACTGTCCCACCTTCCGTCCCTTTCCTTTTTCATCTGTACACTGTGTTTTTGCTGTTATTGTTGGTTTTATTTAAGTCACAGCTGTGGTCACTTGTTATACCATGGTGCTTTTTCCTGTACGAAGTCCGGCTGTTGCATAATGATTCATACCTGTTTAACCGGCCAATCGTGCCTTATTTGAGAGTTATAGTGCCTACGTGCTGAGCTCGTCTTTTTGGCTGTGACCAACCTCCATCCTTTAAAAGTAAGAGTTTGGTTTGTAAAAATAAAAATTGAGTGTTGCTATATTTACAAGGAACGTTTTGGGGCAAAGTATTGCTAGCTGGGTCTCGGCAGTCTTTCCTCTTTTATACTCCCACAACAAAACCATTGCTGCAATAGATGGTGCTCAGCCTACAATATTGTGGCTCTTATGACAAGTACAATAGAAGAAACTCACCGGATTCAGTATTACCTTCTTTATTAATGTCTATTGTCAACTAATAAAAGCGGTTTACAAAGGCAAAGGGAGTAGCCGAGATGCTTTACAAATTGCCTATAGAGCAGTGTTTCTCAACTCCGGTCCTCAAGACCACCAAGATGTCAAGTTTTCAGGATCTCTTAGTATTTCACAGTTGATAATTTCATCACCTGCTTCAGCATTAACTCCATCACCTATGGAAATCCTGAAAACTTGGCCTGTTGGTGGGTGTTGAGGACTGGAGTTGAGAAACACTGCCCTAGAGCATCTCAGCTACTCCTTTTGCCTGTTTGCACTGCTTTTATGAATTTGCGTCAATAAAGAACATAAAAAAATTGCATCTTGTAAATAGCATCTATATTTTTTGTTGTACATTTCACTGAGTGTTTCAAGCTGCGTGGCCCCACCCACTAATGTCGGCTTTCGTGACTGGGTGGTGGAAAATATAGCGCTATCTGACGCTGTCCTGACTCCTCCTTACCTACCCAAATCACTTGTCCTCTCAGTTCCAACTCACTCAACACATTTTCATGCCATTCACATACCACACATAACTCTTGTGTTACTCAGTTCTTCAGCTCAGGCCCATACTACATAAATCTTAGGCTCCATTCACACATTCAGTTTTCGTGTTCATGTTCTTTCTGTTTTGATTTTTGTGGTCAGAAAAATAAGTACCCATTAGGCCGGCGTCACACACAGCGTAAAACAATACGGTCCGTATATTACGGCCGTAATACACTGAAAAGTCCCGAAAATAGTGGTCCGTAGCTCCTCCGTAGGCAGGGTGTGTCAGCGTTTTTTGCGCATGGCATCCTCCGTATGTAATCCGTATGGCATCCGTACTGCGTGGTTTTCTCGCAGGCTTGCAAAGCCAACATACCGCTATAGAAGTGATCCATGTGTCCCAAAAAAAAAAAAAATATATATATATATATACTGCCTATATATATATATATATATATATATATATATATATACAGTGGGGCAAAAAAGTATTTAGTCAGTCAGCAATAGTGCAAGTTCCACCACTTAAAAAGATGAGAGGCGTCTGTAATTTACATCATAGGTAGACCTCAACTATGGGAGACAAACTGAGAAAAAAAAAATCCAGAAAATCACATTGTCTGTTTTTTTAACAATTTATTTGCATATTATGGTGGAAAATAAGTATTTGGTCAGAAACAAACAATCAAGATTTCTGGCTCTCACAGACCTGTAACTTCTTCTTTAAGAGTCTCCTCTTTCCTCCACTCGTTACCTGTAGTAATGGCACCTGTTTAAACTTGTTATCAGTATAAAAAGACACCTGTGCACACCCTCAAACAGTCTGACTCCAAACTACACTATGGTGAAGACTAAAGAGCTGTGAAAGGACACCAGAAACAAAATTGTAGCCCTGCACCAGGCTGGGAAGACTGAATCTGCAATAGCCAACCAGCTTGGAGTGAAGAAATCAACAGTGGGATTAATAATTAGAAAATGGAAGACATACAAGACCACTGATAATCTCCCTCGATCTGGGGCTCCACGCAAAATCCCACCCCGTGGGGTCAGAATGATCACAAGAACGGTGAGCAAAAATCCCAGAACCACGCTGGGGGACCTAGTGAATGAACTGCAGAGAGCTGGGACCAATGTAACAAGGCCTACCATAAGTAACACACTACGCCACCATGGACTCAGATCCTGCAGTGCCAGACGTGTCCCACTGCTTAAGCCAGTACATGTCCGGGCCCGTCTGAAGTTTGCTAGAGAGCATTTGGATGATCCAGAGGAGTTTTGGGAGAATGTCCTATGGTCTGATGAAACCAAACTGGAACTGTTTGGTAGAAACACAACTTGTCGTGTTTGGAGGAAAAAGAATACTGAGTTGCATCCATCAAACACCATACCTACTGTAAAGCATGGTGGTGGAAACATCATGCTTTGGGGCTGTTTCTCTGCAAAGGGGCCAGGACGACTGATCCGGGTACATGAAAGAATGAATGGGGCCATGTATCGTGAGATTTTGAGTGCAAACCTCCTTCCATCAGCAAGGGCATTGAAGATGAAACGTGGCTGGGTCTTTCAACATGACAATGATCCAAAGCACACCGCCAGGGCAACGAAGGAGTGGCTTCATAAGAAGCATTTCAAGGTCCTGGAGTGGCCAAGCCAGTCTCCAGATCTCAACCCTATAGAAAACCTTTGGAGGGAGTTGAAAGTCTGTGTTGCCAAGCGAAAAGCCAAACACATCACTGCTCTAGAGGAGATCTGCATGGAGGAATGGGCCAACATACCAACAACAGTGTGTGGCAACCTTGTGAAGACTTACAGAAAACGTTTGACCTCTGTCATTGCCAACAAAGGATATATTACAAAGTATTGAGATGAAATTTTGTTTCTGACCAAATACTTATTTTCCACCATAATATGCAAATAAATTGTTAAAAAAACAGACAATGTGATTTTCTGGATTTTTTTTTTCTCAGTTTGTCTCCCATAGTTGAGGTCTACCTATGATGTAAATTACAGACGCCTCTCATCTTTTTAAGTGGTGGAACTTGCACTATTGCTGACTGACTAAATACTTTTTTGCCCCACTGTATATATATATATATGTCAGTAGACACATATATGTATATATATTAATATTTTTTCCAGCGCTATACAGCTTGAAAGCCGGTAATTCAATTACCGGCTTTTTCTTTCTCCTTCCTAAACCCGACATGATATGAGACATGTTTACATACAGTAAACCATGTCTTCTCTCCATTTTTTTTGCATATTCCACACTACTAATGTTAGTAGTGTGTATGTGCAAAATTTGGCCGTTCTATCTACTAAATTAAAGGGTTAAATGGCGGAAAAAATTGGCGTGGGCTCCCACACAATTTTCTCCGCCAGAGTAGTAAAGCCAGTGACTGAGGGCAGATATTAATAGCCTGGAGAGGGTCCACGGTTATTGGCCCCCCCCCTGGCTAAAAACACCTGCCTCCAGCCACCCCAGAAAAGGCACATCTGTACGATGCGCCTATTCTAGTACTTGGCCACTCTCTTCCCATTCCCGTAGCGGTGGGATATGGGGTAATGAAGGGTTAATGCCACCTTGCTATTGTAAGGTGACATTAAGCCAAATTAATAATGGAGAGGCGTCAATTATGACACCTATCCATTATTAATCCAATTGTAGTAAAGGGTTAAATAAAACACAAACACATTATTTAAAATTATTTTAATGAAATAAAAACAATGGTTGTTGGAGTATTTTATTCTACGCCCAATCCAGTCACTGAAGACCCTCGTTCTGTAAGAAAAAAACATAATAAACCAACAATATCCTTACCCTCCGCAGATCTGTAACGTCCAACGATGTAAATCCATCTGAAGGGGTTAAAATAATTTGCATCCACGAGCTTTGCTAATGCAATGATGCTCATGGCTGCAAAAACCCCGGAAAATGAAGGTAAAGTAGGTCAATGACCTATATTTACCTTCATTTGCGGTGAGGCGCCCTCTGCTGGTTGTCCTCACTCATATGAACTCGAGCCTGGGAGCTTTCTAGGAAAGTTCCCACGATCTAGGAACATCCAGCAGAGGGCGAAGCATAAGAAACCTTTGCAAGTATTTTTCTCATACAAGAAAAACAGTTGACAAACGATTGGCAAAAATTGACACATGGGCTAATGGCTTGCTCACACTGGTAAGTATATAACTCGGATGAGTGGTATCCGGTGTCTAATTGGATAGCTCTTGTTCCAATGTTATACCATGGAGCCATGCTAACTAGTGTCTATTTTCTAAAAAAAATTACTGCATGCTACGATTGCGACGTATATCTGGTGGCATACTACCATACATGCTCCCATGCAAGTCTATGGATGCATGCAAAACAGCGGACTGCAATATACGCCGACTTACAGAATGGGTCACGAGAATCATAGTAAAATGGCTCAACCATGCATATAGCATTTGATTCTCGTGAATGAGAGTATCATGGGATGCTCCCGCCATTGTGAGTGAGCCAGAAAACAAATTAAAATCGAATGCTGCACACTAATAGAAATGGTCCACTTTTTGCATACAAGAAAAAAATGGATGCGTTAAAGTCCTTTCATCAGTTTAAGCATATTAAACTGGACACATCATGGAACAGTTTAGGTATTAATTACCGTATTTATGATAAGCCCAACTGAGTGTTACCAGAGATTCTTCTCTGGGGCCATGTACTATTTCCATTGATCAGTCTTAAGCAGACAGCAACACATGGAGGTAAAGAATATCACCGATCCCCTCCCCCCACAAGGTTTCTCAGTGTAAAGGTACCTTCACACATAATGATATTGTTAACGATATCGTTGCTTTTTGTGACGTAGCAACGATATCGTTAATGAAATCGTTATGTGTGACAGCGACCAGCGATCAGGCCCCTGCTGGGAGATCGTTGGTCACTGAACAAAGTCCAGAACTTTATTTCGTCGCTGGATCTCCCGTGGACATCGCTGGATCGGCGTGTGTGACACCGATTCAGCGATGTCTTCACTGGTAACCAGGGTAAACATCGGGTAACTAAGCGCAGGGCCGCGCTTAGTAACCCGATGTTTACCCTGGTTACCATCCTAAAAGTAAAAAAAAACAAACACTACATACTTACCTACAGCTGTCTGTCCTCCAGCGCTGTGCTCTGCTCTCCTCCTGTACTGGCTGTGAGCGTCGGTCAGCCGGAAAGCAGAGCGGTGACGTCACCGCTCTGCTTTCCGGCCGCTGTGCTCACAGTCAGTGCAGGAGGAGAGCAGAGCACAGCGCTGGAGGACAGACAGCTGTAGGTAAGTATGTAGTGTTTGGTTTTTTTTACTTTTAGGATGGTAACCAGGGTAAACATCGGGTTACTAAGCGCGGCCCTGCGCTTAGTTACCCGATGTTTACCCTGGTTACCGGCATCGTTGGTCGCTGGAGAGCGGTCTGTGTGACAGCTCTCCAGCGACCAAACAGCGACGCTGCAGCGATCCGGATCGTTGTCGGTATCGCTGCAGCGTCGCTTAATGTGAAGGGGCCTTTAGAGATCTAATGAGTGACAATCTGCTCTCACTGATCTCACTGCAGAGCTGAGTGTGGTCATATAGTGCCTGTAGCAGAACAGAAGTAAGTGTGATTACTTAAATTTCTTCAGATTTGATATTTGGGTGGTAGTACAGTACATTAGAGGTGACAGCACTATGAGAGGAGAGCTGCAGGAAAGTGCTTGAAGTGTTTGTATTGAGACAAAGCTCAGATCTGCTGTTTTGCCCTTCCCCTCACACTGCCTTGAGATGAAAGTTGAAAGGTGTTTGTAGTCAGGCATAGCTCTCCACTGAGATCAGTGAAGAAAACAGACTGTCATTACATGTATCACACAAGAGAGTCTCTTGCTCTCAATGTAGAGCTGTGCATGATTTGAAGGTGCAAGCAGTATAGATTAATGTTATTACACTTTTGATCTGTCATCACAGCAATGAGTGTGGGGGAGGGGTAGTAAAGCAAAGCTGAGATTTGTCTCATTATAAACACTTCTAGCAGCTCTCCACTCATACCACTGCCACCTTTGTTGTTCTGCCCTTTTGCTCACAATGGCCACTGTCATCAAAACTGAAGTATTAGTAAAGACACCTATGCCTCCCCTGCTCCCAGCATTATGGCCTTAAAGGGAACCTGTCACCCCGTTTTTTGAGATTGAGATATAAATACTGTTAAATAGGGCCTGCGCTGTGTGTTACTATAGTGTATGTAGTGTACCCCGATTCCCCACCTATGCTGAGAAATAACTTACCAAAGTCGCCGTTTTCGCCTGTCAATCAGGCTGGTCAGGTCGGGAGGGCATGTTCACAGTGCTGGTTCTTCCTCAGCTTTACGTTGGTGGCGTAGTGGTGTCCGCATGTTGAGGTGACTAATCCACTGTGGGCACGTGAACAAGCAGCGCGCGATCTGCGCTGTCATCCCTTTCGTCGGTGGGGGCGGCCATCTTCCTGGGGCCGCGCGTGCGCAGATCGAGTGCTCTGCTGCACGGGGCTTCAGGAAAATGGCCGCGGGATGCCGCGCGTGCGCATTAGAGATCGCGGCGGCCATTTTCCCAAAGCCGAGATGCAAACTCGGCTTTTGGAAAATGGCCGCCGCGATCTCTAATGCGCACGCGCGGCATCCCGCGGCCATTTTCCTGAAGCCCCATGCAGCAGAGCACTCGATCTGCGCACGCGCGGCCCCAGGAAGATGGCCGCCCCCACCGACGAAAGGGATGACAGCGCAGATCGCGCGCTGCTTGTTCACGTGCCCACAGTGGATTAGTCACCTCAACATGCGGACACCACTACGCCACCAACGTAAAGCTGAGGAAGAACCAGCACTGTGAACATGCCCTCCCGACCTGACCAGCCTGATTGACAGGCGAAAACGGCGACTTTGGTAAGTTATTTCTCAGCATAGGTGGGGAATCGGGGTACACTACATACACTATAGTAACACACAGCGCAGGCCCTATTTAACAGTATTTATATCTCAATCTCAAAAAACGGGGTGACAGGTTCCCTTTAATGTGGCTACCAGGTACACATGAATTGGCCAATTTATGTGCTAAACGCTCTAATTTTTTCATATTTCTAGTGCAGTAATGCAGTTTAATTTTCATGTTTCATGTTTGCATGTTTTGGCGCCGCAGTGTGCTGCCTTATTTATTTAACTGTATGCGAGTTGGTGACTCTAGGTTCAGCACCTGTTCACATTTAGTGTATGTTTGGATGTGACAGTCAGTTTTTTGAAATTTGTATTCATTAGCCTTCTGACTGTGCACTCCACCTCTTAGCCACAGGTGTTTTAATCGCAGCAGGACCATTACCCCTCCACAGAGAGAGAGAGATTTTAGTCTAAGAAGAGGATTCACAGTAGGTTCCCATTCAGATGAAGACGTTTATTCTCAGCGAGGAAAGGAAAGTCTAGGTCCTGGTATACGAGAGATGCCTTAATGTGGCTACCAGGTACACATGAATTGGCCAATTTATGCGCTAAACGCTCTCATTTTTTCATATTTCTAATGCAGTAATGCAGTTCAATTTTCATATTTCATGTTTGTATGTTTTGGCGCCGCAGTGTGCTGCCTTATTTACTTAACTATATACGAGTTGGTGACTTTAGGTTCAGCACCTGTTCACACTTAGTCCATGTTTGGATGTGACAGTCAGTTTTTTGAAATTTATTTAAAAAATCCAAACATTTAAATTTGACAGTTTGGGACACAATGGCAAAGAGGATGGTCCTGTTGTCAAACAAAGCTGGCAAAGTTTGGAGCATTATTTGCATAGAAAATTTACATGAAAACTGTTCCCAATCTGTGCAGTTTCTTTGTGGTCTGTTTCTACTGCTGTCAGATTCAACCTTTTGGCACAGAACAATGCTGAGGCATTCTAAATGTAAAATTAATCAAGAAATATATATACCTGAGCCAATGTCTGTAATAACATAATTTCCCTGTGAATTCATATTTCCATTTTGTTTTCTTACTGTATCTGAATCCAACTAAAAATTGTTGTCAATTAAAATTTTTTACCCGTCTTCTCTTATTTTTCTTAAACATGTACTCTGCAATTCCGAATAAGTATTCTGCAGAGACTCCCCTAAGAAAGTCATTGCCCATTGTCCCTTATAAACCTTCATGCCAGTCTTGCTCATGTGTTAATTTTCTCACAATGCATCATTTTTCTGGCATTTGCCCCAGCAGTCAAGGATCTCATTTACTTGTTATAATTTTTCTGTATTACTGCCAGATCTGGAAAGAAGGAAAATGTCAAAGAGCAAGAAAGCATGCTCAGCAAGGATTATTTCATAATTTTTGATCAGAGGTTTGCAGGCCATATACAGACAAAGGCGCTCAGGGTAGTCATATATGATGTGTAATGAAGCAGAAGATAATTCTACCATCCCTGTCAAGTGAAAAATGCTGTAGAAGTAATGTTTGGAAGTTTGCATTGTTCTTGGTGGATTTCTGCCGTTGCAATAATAGTTTTACTAAAGACACAGCTCAAATACAACATGTTCTCTCAAAAATTAAGGCAGTGCAAAATTCAGATCTGAAAAAATAAGAATATATACACACTAGGTGTATACACACCCGCGCTACGTCCTACGTTGCTTCTAAGTAATAACACTACTGCTGTGAAAATTACCTGCTTTGAATGAGGTGAGTGATTTTGATGGTGGCGCAGGTCGGATCGAAAGACAGTGCGAATATGTTTACTAGAAGATAGAAGTAAGGGTATTTAGGTAGATGTTAAAGTAGTATCTTTAGGTGTGTGGAAATATACACATTGGTAGTGTTGGTGTATGAACAAGAGCTAGAATATTCGTACTCGCAGTGTCTATTAAATAGAATAATGCACTCAGGATGGCAACCTGAAAGAAAAAGTAACCTATATATCACCCTTGATTAATATCACAGTCTCTCACAGTTACAAAGTAATAAATTGCTAGATACCTGTTCCTATTGAATTTTAGTACAAAGTCCACAGGTCATGTGCTGCTTACATGCCTGTATGTTGTAGCACAGAAGAGTCGGAAGTCTCAGACGGCGCTGAGATGGCAAACAACAAAGTGGTAATGTATAAAAGCAAAGCTACTTAGCTGGCGATTTCCTGCTCTTTCCTTACGGTGTTGTATGCAGGGTGTCTTCTGCGCACGCTGTCCCGGTCGGTGACAGGCGTGCGCGTTACTCCAGGAGTCTTCACAGGAAGTTGAGAAGGACCTTCAGAAAGACCTTCGGTATCCAGGTAACCAAGTCACGTGATGGTCAATCATGTGATACTTCTCTAGGAAAGTACGGGGCGTAGTGGGAGCCAAAAAACCAACGCGTTTCGGAATTGCTACGGATTCCTTCATCAGCGTTGGCTCCCCCCCACGCTGGTCATGCTTAAATACATACGTGCTGATTAGCATAATTTATTCAAAAGTGAATAGCTCCACCTCATTATTCAGACCTTTCGGTCTTAGAGTATCTAATTCAAAGATCATGCGAGTTTCCTCTCATGACATACGCTTGATGAAATCACCATTCCGCCAGTCTTTTTGGACCTCTTTAATACCTATTATTTTCACTCCCAGAGTAGATCCTTTATGATACTTTGAGAAGTGTCTGGACAAAGGATGTAAATCATATTTATTGCGAATGTTACGTAAATGTTCATTAATCCATTTATGTAGGGGCCGTTTTGTGCGACCCACATACTGTTTTTTACATGGACATTCGATCATATAGATTACACCTTGTGTCGTGCATGTTATAAAATCTGTAATGTCAATTTGTGTACCGCTATGGGATAGCACGAATTTCTGTTTGGTTGGGGCTACGGACCTGCGCCACCATCAAAATCACTCACCTCATTCATCCGACCTGCGCCACCATCAAAATCACTCACCTCATTTAACTAAGCAGGTAATTTTCACAGCAGTAGTGTTATTACTTAGAAGCAACGTAGGACGTAGCGCGGGTGTGTATACACCTAGTGTGTATATATTCTTATTTTTTAAGTCTTTTACCCTAGTGGTGATATAGGGTTTTCACCTGCTGCAGTCCATTTTTTCCACACGTAACAGTGCCGCTATCCTTTATCATTTTTTATGCTTCAAAATTCAGATCTGTTTACACTATTAATGGGCAGCATTAAATGGCCGGCAACATGGTCGGTGGTCTATTTAAACAGGGTGATCTGGCTTCAGAAGCGCACTGCCAAGAACAGATGTTTGCCAAGAACAATTTTGTGCAACACAAAAGATTTTTTCACAAGCGTTGCTTTAATTGCATGATTGTCATGAAACGAGTGTTCCTAGGAATGCTCGTTTTTTATAATCCTGAAGCCAAAGATAAAATGGAGTAACCATAAAGCACAAAAAGGAAGATAAAAGATAAAGATTTATTGAAAAATTACATAAAATATCGAATATCAAACAATAAGTTTATGAGACAAAGGAGGAACACATAGGGGGATGAACAAAAAGATTATATCATATATGGGAAGAAAAACACCATGCAATACCAAGTTGTATAGGTGCTAAGTGCTGCATAGGACACAACAAATCCTGTAATAGATCTGATCGAGAAACTCCAAATGCATAAACAGGACATGGAAGAAGTGAGAGGAGATGCTGGTAACAAATGTGCTGTCCAGGTACTGTCCAGTTAGACTAGGCATAAGTGTAGTGCCCAGACTTCCACATGTGTGCCAAAGTGACTTATTGTTTGATATTCAATATTTTATGTATTTTGTCAATAAATTTTAATCTTTTATCGTACTTTTTGTGGTTTGTAGTTACTCCATTTTTTCTTTAGCATCAATGTTCAGGAGTATTCCACTTTCATACTTTCTATATAATGGGAGAACGGCATTATCTTGAATGAATTCCTGGCCTTATAGATTCACAATGTCCATTTAGAATATCTGGTTAATGTTTTTGATAATCCTGTAGTGTAAATGGACCTTTACAATACACATTAATAAGTATTTAAAGACTTGGCACTGAGATGTGATTCAAAAGGATGATAATTTATTTGTGAAAATAATCCAGAAAACAAGAAATATTTACGTCTGTAACTCGACCTTTATCAGTCGAGTTAGTCTACAGTTAGATTTTAAAAACAAAGAGAAAATGGAGGTATCACTCATGCGCTGCTGATATCAAAATATCGGTGAAGTTAAAACATTTATTTAAACAGGTTTAAAAGTCAACGCGTTTCAAGGTCACGCAGGACCTCTTCATCAGGACAAACCTGGTCATTAGATTTTGGAATGACTACTGAGAAAGCAATATGCAAATTATGTCTTCAGAGAAGAAGAGGACTTGAAATCTTTAGCACCACCTGTTGGAAGCAGTGATACTAAAAGTCACAATCAACCCTTTAACGAGTTTTGCAATATGACTTACGATAAAAGCCAAATCAGTATCTCAATTCGCAGACACGGTGTTTCAGACCATTGGCCCTCATCACTGAGAAGCATGAGAACTGATTTGGCAAAGTGAGAGGCTTTGGATTGAGGTCTAAGGGGTAAGGTTTCTCCTTGTAGAGAGTGACATACCCACTCTGGCTTCTCAAGGTAAGGAGACATATTCGCTGTGCAATGCTCCTCTGGGAAATTTAATATGCAAATTGCCTCTTCAGAGAAAAAGAGGACTTGAACTCTATAGCGCTACCTGTTGGAAGTAGCGATGATATAAGTCACAATCAACCCTTTAACGAGTCTTGCAATATGACTTATGTGATACAGTGACCCCTGTTACAGCTAGGGGGTGCTGTGTGTGCTCCTCGGGATATGCTTGGAGGCATATCTGTGGTTATAATGATGGTGAAACAGTCACTGGTAGAGTTGTAAATGGCTGATATGTGTCGCAGAGGGAGTCTGCCCTGTAAGCCTGAAGTAATGTTTGTTGTTATGGGACCTGTACTCCCACAAGTGTTTGTATAATTGTGAAGGGAGACTTACAGGGATAGTTATGAGAGCTGGGCGGGTCGAACTAGCCACACACACCTCCCATCTATGGGAGTGGTTACAACTATATAATGTGACCATGGTGTGGTCACATGGTCGGAAATCTCTGCAATGGAGTCTGTGGTGTGTAGTGGTCTCTGTAATGGAGACCGGGTAGAACGTGGACGGCTTGTTAGTTGGGAGGTCCTGAGTGTGGACTGGATTCCTGAATAGTGCACTGTGAGGCCGTGGATCTGAAGACTGGTGTGTTGGGAGATCCTGGGAGTAGGATCGGATCCCTGATAAAGCGCACTGAGAGACTTGGGTGTTGGACTGTCCCAGGTGGGGACGACTTCCTGAACAGCACACACAGTGGCCTGTGTTGGAAGTTCAGGGTGTAGGACTTCCTGAATAGCACAACCTGTGTTGGGAGTCCTGGGAGTAGGACTTCCTGATGAGCACATGGGAAGGAGTGGATGCAGAGTCTGCAACGGCACTGCATTTGGGGAGCTACAGCCCGTCTGATGATCTGGACTGTCAGGTGGCCTAGTGAGCACGGCATTGTCCAGGATGGTGATCCCAGGTCGGCAGTTTCCCTGGAGGAGAGAGGACTGACAGGAGGTCAGTGTGTGGAACAGGAGCTCCAGAAAGGTAACACCCCGGAAGGGGGCTATCATAACTGCAGAGAAGTACCTGCCAGTGGAACAGACTGTTGGTGCTTGTTGTGTTCCATGGACATTGATGAACTGTTTGGCGTATGGTCACCTATGGTAACTGGACAAAGTGAGAGGTCCAGCATGTTTAATGTCTGTGAGTTAAAGCCGTATATGAAATATCTAAGTTAAAGCTGTAACTTAATGT
Organism: Ranitomeya imitator; assembly: GCF_032444005.1. NCBI lineage: Eukaryota > Metazoa > Chordata > Amphibia > Anura > Dendrobatidae > Ranitomeya > Ranitomeya imitator. Next base: position 460,241,171 of record NC_091287.1, on the reverse strand, counting down.
CACCGGTTGGTGCATATTGTGTTCTATGAAGTTTATAATGAACTGTGCAAGCCCGGTTTATGACTGCATAATAAACCGCATGGACTGTTTTTGTGAGAAAAACGTGCCTGTGTGACTGAGTCCCGTTGCTAAGCGAGTGTACCCCAACACATGCAGTAAGCGCTATCTCACACTTATGATAAAAGCCAAATCAGTATCTCAATTTGCAGACACAGTATTTCGGGCTGTTGGCCCTCGTCAGTGCAAAGATACCGAGAAAGTAGTATGGTACCCACCGCTGTGCAGAAGAAGCACTTCCGAGTGCCAAGTCTTTTAAATGGGATATTAATGGGATATGATCCTTATTGTAATTATGCAACAATATACTGGAAGTGCCTGTTACCGGTTTACCGGGACAGAGTGGCACCAGAAGACTGCAGCGTCTGATTTCTTCTACTCCTTCACTGATTAGAAGCACTTCACTTTTATATTAAATTGTTAATGTGCTCAGTTGATAGGTCCTGGAAGCTTTCCTGCGTTAAGGCTCTCAGCTGTTCACTGTTAGCCACTCCTATCGCCTATATAAACTGGGTCCTGGCTAGCACTCTTTGTCAGAGTTAGCTTATGTTGCATGGCTGGATGTTGTTGGTGGTTGTTATTGGAGAAGGCATTTGGTGGATTTATCTGTGACTGTTGCTAGTTTTTAGTGTCTGAAAATTCCCTTTCTTCTACTTTGGTTTAACTCCGCTCCCTGGTTTTTACCTCTGTTGTTTATGTGTGTATATTTGTATGATTGATATTTTCCTTTATCACTGTTCCTATTACCTTTTTAGTCTGGTTGGTGTATCTTGTGGTGTACACTATTACTCCCCTCTTCCCTTGGTGGGGGAAGGGTACAGACTGAGGGCTGATCCAGGAGCTAAGGCAAGGTACATGGCCCCGGTGTCTTGACCATCAGAAGTAATCCGGGGAACAGGGCGAACTAGGGCACCCCTAGTATTAGGGACAGGGAAGGAGTCCCTGGTCCGGGTGACACTTGACAACAGTGACGACAATGCCATGCTTCACTTTTCCATTTACACTATACAATCTTAAAATCTGCTAAATGTATCACATTGGCTCAAGATGGATGATAAGTTTGGCAAATCTTTAGTCAATTTTGTTTAACTTCACACCAATTTTTAATTTACTTACTTTATATCTACATTTTGATGCAATTTGACACATATTTTAAGCTACATCTCATTTTGCCCATTTTTTCACTTAACCAAACCTATTTGTTGGATGAGCTGAAAAAAAGTGTTTAAAACACATCATCATACTAGATGCAGCAATTTGATTCAACATTTGAAGAATTACCTGTCTCTCCATTACTAACCTGTGGCTTGATGTCACCTGACAAAACAAAGGTGATGTCAAACCCGCAAATATTCAAGAAAAGGATGCACTCTATCGTGCCAAAGCCATGTCTAATATGAAATACATGAAATATGAATAGCAAAATGGCTTTTGAAAATTAGGAAAAATATTTTAGAGACGCTTTGCACAGGATTTGGCCAAATAGTGTGAGCCCATCAACCATCATCAAGGTGGTCTCATTAAACTGGTGGGTCCCTGACCTCCCTGTCCAAATGTGAATACTTACCGAAGGCTAATGTCTGTATGCTTGGGTGCTCTTCTCACTTACCCTGTGGTGGTGGCAAGTGGGGTTAATATTTGTGGGTTTGACAGAAAAAAGACTGGCACATCCAAACTAGTGTGAATAGGTGCATACCGGGAGTAGCTACCTCCATATACAATATACAAGAAAAGGTTGCACTCTATCGTGCCAAAGCATTGTCTTATATGAAATACATGAAATATGAATAGCAAAATGGCTTTTGAGCATAAATATTTGAGAGACGCTTTGCATAGGATTTGGCCAAATAGTGTGAGCCCATCAACCATCGTCAAGGTGGTCTCATTAACCTGATGGGTCCCTGACCTCCCTGTCCAAATATGAACACTTACCGAAGGCTAATGTCTGTATGCTTGGGTGAATGTGGACACCTCTGTCAGGAAAGCCTACATATGGGTTGGCCGGAACCAAGTGTGATTAGATGTAATTAAAAAACACATTGTGAAGTGAAGAGTGCTCAGTCAGTAAGCTAACATAGAAATGACAGAAAAAAGACTGGCACATCCAAACTAGTGTGAATAGGTGCATAGTGTTCACATTTGGACAGGGAGGTCAGGGACCCATCAGTTTAATGAGACCACCTTGACGATGGTTGATGGGCTCACACTATTTGGCCAAATCCTGTGCAAAGCGTCTCTCAAATATTTTTCCTAATGTTCAAAAGCCATTTTGCTATTCATATTTCATGTATTTCATATTATACAATGCTTTGGCACGATAGAGTGCAACCTTTTCTTGTATATTGTATATGGAGGTAGCTGCTCCTTGTATGCACTTATTCACACTAGTTTGGATGTGTCAGTCGTTTTTCTGTCATTTCTATGTTAGCTTACTGACTGAGCACTCCTCCCTTCAACATGTGTTTTTTACTTACATCTAATCAATCACACTTGGTTCCGGCCAACCCATATGTTGGCTTTGCTGACAGAGGTGTCCACATTCACCCAAGCATACAGACATTAGCCTTCGGTAAGTGTTCACATTTGGACAGGGAGGTCAGGGACCCATCAGTTTAATGAGACCACCTTGACGATGGTTGATGGGCTCACACTATTTGGCCAAATCCTGTGCAAAGCATCTCTCAAATATTTTTCCTAATGTTCAAAAGCCTTTTTACTATTCATATTTCATGTACTTCATATTAGAAAATGCTTTGGCATGATAGAGTGCAACATTTTCTTGTATATTGTATATGGAGGTAGCTGCTCCTGGTATGCACCTATTCACACTAGTTTGGAAGTGCCAGTCTTTTTTCTGTCAAACCCACAAATATTAACCCCACTTGCCACCACCACAGGGTAAGTGAGAAGAGCCAGGCAAAGCGCCAGAATGCGCCTTTTCTGGGTGGCTGCAGGCTGCTATTTTTTGTAGGCTTCGGAGCCAATATCCATGGCCCCTTACAAGCCTAATAATACCAGCCCTGAGCTGTCTGCTTCCTAAACAGCTACAATTAGAGGCAGACACCAGAAAAAGTGGCATCAATGGACCTGCAGTGGAAATTTGCAAATGGCACAGCAGCAGTTTTCCATGGGCCACACATGTGGTATCAGGGCCTGGCCCAGCATTTACAGCTTGGAATTGGAGTTTCAATGAGGACCTGGTGGTTAAGGAAGCTGTGAAAGCTTTCTTAGCTGAGAGACCTCATACCTCATGCAACACCTCCAATTTTTTTTTATTCCAGACACACTCAGTTGGCACAAACATTAATTTTATAGACTACTATTGATAGAAAAACATAAGAATAGTAACACAGGTAGTTGACTGATCATTGACTGATCATTTGACCCACAGTAGAACATGTTATAATGGCACACAAGCAGTCAGTCGTAGGCCATGCATGAGGTATCAGGGTCTGGCCCAACATTTACAGCTTGGAATTGAAGTTTCAATGAGGGCCTGTTTGTTAAGGCAGTGGTGTAAGCCTTCTTAGCTGGAAGACCTCACACCTCATGCAACACCTCCAATTTATATTTTTATTATTCCAGCCACACTCAGATGGCACAAACTTCAGTTTTATAGACTACTATTGATAGAAAATGTAAGCATTGTAACACAGATAGTTCACTGATCAATTGATCCACAGTAGAACCTGTTATAATGGAACAAGAGCAGTCAGCCATGGCCCACGCATGAGGTATCAGGGTCTGGCCCAGCATTTACAGCTTGGGATTGAAGCTTTAATAAGGACCTGGTGGTTAAGGGAGCGGTGTAAGCCTTCTTAGCTGGGAGACCTCACACCTCATGCAGCACCTCCATTTTTTTCTTATTCCAGCCACATTCATATGGCACACCCATCGGTTTTATAGACTACTATTGATAGAAAAGTGAAAGAATAGTAACACAGGTAGTTGACTGATGAATAGACACATAGTAGGACATGTTATATTGGTCATAAGCTGTCATCCATGGGTCATGCATAAGGTATCAGGGTATGGTCCAGCATTTACAGCTTGGAATTGAAGTTTTAATGAGCACCTGGTGGTTAAGGGAGCAGTGTAATGCTTAACTGGAAGATTTCACACTTCATGCAAAACCTCCAATTTTTTTTTTATCCAACCACACTCAGATGGCTCAAACATCATTTTCATACAGTAATATTGGTAGAAAAATGTAAGGAAAGTAACACAGGTAGTTGACAGGTAGTTGCAGTCCTGCCTGTCTCGGAAACCTACTTACACGGGCAACCAGATGCAGACCAAACTTTGAGTCTCCACATTTCAAAAATATAATTGTCACACGGCACAAAAGTGGCAACAATTTCCACAGATTGCAAACAGTATAATAGGCCTCTGAAACACCTTCTACTACAGGCAACCTACCAGATGCAGACCCAACTTGGAGTCTCCACATTTCAAAAAATAACTGACCTCCGAGTATTTTTTAGTGCTCGGAGATTTAGTTTTCCTCACCTCAGCTAAATGATTTACATCTCTTAGCCAGCATGATTACATGTGGGTATTCCCTAGCAACCAGGCAACCCCACATGTACATATGCTGGCTAACAGATGTAAATCATTCAGCTGTGGAGATGAAAACGAAATCTCCGAGCACTAAAAAATACTCGGAGGACACCCGAGCGTGCTCGAGAAATCTTGAGTAACGAGTATATTCGCTCATCACTATTACACACCACTAAAATGGCATCAATTTCCACAGGGTAGAAATATTGTAATAGGCCTCTGACACACCTTTCACGACAGGCAACAAACCAGATGGAGACCCAACTGTTGTGAATTCTGCTCTTGGGTTCCCTCCAGTGGTTGTTGGTGGGAAATCACTTGTCTCTGACTCGCAGTCAAGGCCAGGTGTATCGGATAATTACAATTCTGACTGGGATATTTAGGTGTGCAGGATCCTTTAGCCCTTGCCAGTTGTCAAAGTTTCTCTGGAAGTGTTGGATCTCTGCCTGGCCTCTCCTGCTTATCTGCCAGTTCAGCAAAGATAAGTGTCTGTTTCTTTTCCTGTGGCACACATGCAGTGTGCTTATTTTCAGTACTGTTCGTTTGTTTTTCTTTTGTCCAAGTTAGACTGTGTCTGTGTTTTCTCAGTCTAGTTGGTTTACCAAGATTGACCTTCGAAGGGCATATAATCTTGTTCGTATTAAGCAGGGTGATGAATGGAAAACTGCGTTTAACACGCCCGAAGGCCATTTTGAATACCTTGTGATGCCATTCGGACTCTCTAATGCTCCATCTGTTTTCCAGTCCTTCATGCATGATATCTTCCGGACTTATCTTGATAAATTCTTGATTGTATATTTGGACGATATTTTGATTTTTTCCGATGATTGGGAGTCTCATGTGCAACAGGTCAGGATGGTATTTCAGATCCTTCGTGAAAATGCCCTGTTTGTGAAAGGGTCTAAGTGTCTCTTTGGGGTGCAGAAAGTCTCTTTTTTGGGCTTCATTTTTTCTCCTTCGTCTATAGAGATGGATCCGGTTAAGGTTCAGGCCATTCATGATTGGATTCAGCCCACATCCGTGAAGAGCCTTCAGAAATTTTTGGGTTTTGCAAATTTTTATCGCCGTTTCATTGCTAATTTTTCCAGCGTGGTTAAACCCTTGACCGATTTGACGAAGAAGGGCGCTGATATGGCGAATTGGTCCTCTGCGGCTGTCTCTGCCTTTCAGGAGCTTAAACGTCGATTTACTTCTGCTCCAGTCTTGCGCCAACCAGATGTTTCTCTTCCGTTTCAGGTTGAGGTTGACGCTTCTGAGATTGGGGCAGGGGCCGTTTTGTCTCAGAGGAATCCTGTTGGTTCCTTAATGAAACCGTGTGCCTTCTTTTCCCGTAAGTTTTCGCCTGCTGAACGCAATTATGATGTCGGCAATCGGGAGTTGTTGGCTATGAAGTGGGTGTTTGAGGAGTGGCGACATTGGCTTGAGGGAGCTAAGCACCGTATTGTGGTCTTGACCGATCATAAGAATTTGATTTACCTCGAGTCTGCTAAACGGCTGAATCCTAGACAGGCTCGATGTCCTTGTTTTTTTCCCATTTTGATTTCATGGTCTCGTACCTTCTGGGTTCTAAGAATATTAAGGCTGATGCCCTCTCTAGGAGTTTTTTGCCTGACTCTCCTGAGGTCTTAGAGCCGGTCGGTATTCTGAAAGAGGGGGTGGTCCTTTCTGCCATTTCCCCTGATTTACGACGGGTTCTTCAGGAATTTCAGATTGACAAACCTGACCGCTGTCCTGTGGGGAAATTGTTTGTTCCTGACAGATGGACTAGTAGAGTGATTTCTGAGGTTCACTGTTCCGTGTTGGCCGGTCATCCTGGCATTTTTGGTACCAGAGATTTGGTTGGTAGGTTCTTTTGGTGGCCTTCATTGTCACGTGATGTGCGTTCTTTTGTGCAGTCCTGTGGGACTTGTGCGCGGGCCAAGCCTTGTTGCTCCGTGCTAGTGGGTTGCTTTTGCCATTGCCAGTCCCTGAGAGGCCCTGGACGCATATTTCGATGGATTTTATTTCTGATCTTCCGGTCTCCCAGAAGATGTCTGTTATCTGGGTTGTTTGTGACCGGTTCTCTAAGATGGTTCATTTGGTGCCCTTACCTAAATTGCCTTCCTCTTCTGATTTGGTTCCGTTGTTCTTTCAGCATGTGGTTCGTTTGCATGGTATTCCGGAGAATATTGTTTCCGACAGAGGTTCCCAGTTTGTTTCTAGGTTTTGGCGGGCCTTTTGTGCTAGGCTGGGCATTGATTTGTCTTTTTCTTCTGCATTTCATCCTCAGACAAATGGCCAGACCGAGCGTACTAATCAGAACTTGGAGACTTATTTGAGATGCTTTGTGTCTGCTGATCAGGATGATTGGGTGGCCTTCTTGCCATTGGCCGAGTTTGCCCTTAATAATCGGGCTAGTTCTGCTACCTTGGTTTCGCCTTTCTTTTGTAATTTTGGTTTTCATCCTCGTTTTTCTTCTGTGTAGGTTGAGCCTTCTGACTGTCCTGGTGTGGATTCTGTGGTGGACAGGTTGCAGCAGATTTGGGCTCATGTGGTGGACAAGTTGGTGTTGTCTCAAGAGGAGGCTCAACGTTTTGCTAATCGTCATCGGTGTGTTGGTTCCCGGCTTCGGGTTGGGGATCTTGTCTGGTTGTCTTCCCATCATGTTCCTATGAAGGTTTCTTCTCCTAAGTTTAAACCTCGGTTTATAGGTCCTTATAGGATTTCTGAGATTATTAATCCGGTGTCTTTTCGACTGGTGCTTCCGGCCTCTTTTGCTATCCATAATGTCTTCCATAGATCTTTGTTGCGGAAATATGTGGAGCCCGTTGTTCCCTCTGCTGATCCTCCGGCCCCTTTGTTGGTTGATGGGGAGTTTAAATATGTTGTTGAGAAGATTTTGGATTCCCATTTTTCGAGGCGGAAGCTTCAGTACCTGGTCAAATGGAAGGGTTATGGCCAGGAGGATAATTCTTGGGTTTTTGCCTCTGATGTCCATGCTGCTGATTTGGTCCGTGCCTTTCATCTGGCTCGTCCTGATCATCCTGGGGGCCCTGGTGAGGGTTCGGTGACCCCTCCTCAAGGGGGGGTACTGTTGTGAATTCTGCTCTTGGGTTCCCTCCAGTGGTTGTTGGTGGGAATGCAGTTGTCTCTGACTCGCAGTCCTGGCCAGGTGTATCGGATAATTACAATTCTGACTGGGATATTTAGGTGTGCAGAATCCTTTAGCCCTTGCCAGTTGTCAATGTTTCTCAGGAAGTGTTGTATCTCTGCCTGGCCTCTCTTGCTTATCTGCCAGTTCAGCAAAGATAAGTGTCTGTTTCTTTTCCTGTGGCACACATGCAGTGTGCTTATTTTCAGTACTGTTCGTTTGTTTTTCTTTTGTCTAGGTTAGACTGTGTCTGTGTTTTCTCAGTCTAGTTGGTTTCACTGGAGTTGCAGATATACGCTCCTACATCTTTAGTTAGATGTAGGAAGTTTTTTGTATATTCTGCTGTGGATTTTTTGAAGGGTTTTAATACTGACCGCACAGAACTCTGTCCTATCCTGTCCTATCTAGCTAGAGTGGCCTCCTGTGCTAAATCCTGTTTTTTCTGCCTGTGTGTGTTTTTTCCTCTCCGACTCACCGCCAATATTTGTGGGGGGCTGTCTATCCTTTGGGGATTTTCTCTGAGGCAAGACAGTATTCCGATTTCCATCTTTAGGGGTATTCAGTCCTCCGGCTGTGACGAGGTGTCTAGGTGTGTTAGGTACACTCCACGGCTACTTCTAGTTGCGGTGTTAAGTTTAGGTTTGCGGTCAGTATAGTGGCCACTTTCTCCAGTGAAAGTTCTCATGCAGCTCCAAGGTCACCGGATCATAACACCCAACTGGGAGTTTCCACATTTCAAAAAATAATGGTCACACACCTTTAAAATGGTATCAATTTCCACAGAGTAGAAATATTATAATTGGCCTCTGACACACTTTTCACCACAAGCAACCCACCAGATAAAGACCTAATTTGGAGTCTACACATTTCAAAAAATAATTGTCACACAGCACAAAAGTGGCATCAATTTCCCCAGAGAAGAAACTGTATAATAGGCCTCTGACACACCTTCTACTACAGTCAACCCACCAGATAGAGACTCAACTTTCAAAAAATTGTTTGTAACATCAGCGTCAGTAGCAAGAGCAGGCGCAGAAGACACCACAAAGATGGCACAGACTGCAATAACGTAAGATCAATACATGACACTAAAAAAGACATCATCGCCTAGTCTGTTCAATGTGCGACTGGGGTGCAAAAGTAATTGGAGATCCACGACTGGTTCATTTTAAGGAAAGTTAGGCGGTCGACACTTTGAGGGGACAGCCAGATGCTCTTATCCATCAGGCCACCACCAGCAGCACTGAAGACATGTTCTGAGAGAACACTGGCTGCCGGGCATGACAAAACCTCCAAGTCGTGACAAGGGAGCTCAGGCCACTATACCATTTTTAAGACCAAAATGTAAAAGGGTCCAAACTCCCTCTGAGGGCATTGATATTGAGCTCCGGATACTCCGGCACCATCCTCTCCAGTCATTCACAATGCAACAGACTTGTATTCTGTTCTGCTGGCGCACGTGCTGGTCTAAAACATGTGTTTAATGACTCACAAAAATTGCTTATGCCACTTATATTGCTGCTGCTGCTAATATTTTGGCAATGACGCCTTGATGTTGTCGGGGTTGGACGTCTACAACTAGGATGCACACTGTGTGTCCCACTGCTATCTTGAGTATAACCACTCTTAAGATTGTCAACAAGCATATTTTGATACTCTAGTTTGCGTGCATCTTTTTCCAGGGGGGAAGCATCTGGCTAAATTTACTCTTGTACAATGGATCTAACAAAGTGGCAATCCAGTAGTCAGCACTATTTTTAACCCTAAGAATACGGGCATCGTGTTGAAAATAGTGCAAGAAGAAGGCACTGGTGATGTTGGGTGATTCCATGAGGTCCAAATCCATGCTGTGTTGGAGGTGGGGTAAAACTCAAGGTTGCTTCCTCCCTCCCCTCCAACCAACCATGGACAACATAGAACATATCATTATCCTCTTCATCTCTTGACTGTTGTGCTTCCATCACCTTGTCCTTTCAATCTGCTCCTTTGCTCCTGCATCTTTACTAACAGTTTTTCTGGAACCATGAGCCCCCCTTGATTGCTCTAAGCCACCCTCCCATGGCAACCATTTGTGCAACGACAGTCTGCAAATTTGAGATATTGTTATCCCTTCCGCATCCTCCTCTACTTCCAACTCTTCCTCTGGGACCATCACCTCCTCACACAGACTATTCAAAGCATGCTCCAGCATGCAGATGACCAGAATACTGATCCTGATGATGGCATCGTCAGTGCTAACCATCTAAGTAGCCATTTCAAAACTGTGCAGAAGGGGGCAGAAGTCCTTCACCTGTGCCCACTATGCAAGCGTGATTTGCACCATGTCCTGACTGGGTTGGTCAAGGCTGTGCAAAAGGACATACTGCACCAGGGCTCGTCGCTACTGCCACAGCTTCTGCAACATGTGCAGAGTGGAATACTACCCTGTCAGAGCATTACTAATAAAACGGTTAACCAGTAAGCCGAAAGACCTCTGTAGTGATGCATGTTGATGACCTGTGGTTGTCTTGAAGTGAGCACAGAGCGACCGTGCTTTTTGCAGCAGTGCATCCAGGCTGGGATAGTGGTGGGCAAATTGCTGTACCACCAACTTGAGGATGTGACGTGAGTAATGCATGGCACATGTGTAAGGTTGATACGGCGTAGGGTCGCCACCAAGTTTGCACCATTATTGCACATGGCCTTCACTGGCTACAAATTTAGTGGAGACAGCCATTGCTCTAACTCGGCCTGGATACCTGTCCTCAACTTGTATTATCAATGAAGTTAAACACTTCCTATTGCAGTGAGCCATTGCTGTGCAGTACAGAGGTGGGGAAGATTCTATCTGCACTGTTGGAACGTGAGCCTGATTAAGGGAGATGTTAAGGGCACAGGTGGAGACCCTAGAGGAGGTGGAGGAAGCAGAAGCAGTGGAGGAACTGATAGATACAGAGGTTTGTCCTTGGGGATTCCAAGACTTGTGGAGCAGTCCCCACAGCCACCAGAGTCACCCAGTGCCCAGTCAACAAGATGTAACGCTCCTGCTTATGCATTTTTTCAGAGAAAGGGTGATGTTGTTGGCGACATGCTGGTGTAGCTGGTGTCATGCTTAGTGTAGGAAAGACAAAGTGCAACACAAAGGGATAAAGGGAAGGGAACTCAACACTAGGGAAGGGGGGAGTGGAGACCCCCAAGCAAATGTATTGTCACCCTGTCTGCCCTAAACGTCCCTATATAGGTTCTGCACCTATCGCCCAGCAGGATACCTATCCCGTGCCTGACCCTGGGGATAAGCCCATTATAGGGAATGACAGGATAGGCACTAGTCAATCCTCACCACCACTAAAGACAGATGTGATACACTAACAAGTGGAACACTCAGCTTGAGTAGACTTAGAAACACAGACGTCACACTAACACCAAAGAGGAAGATAGCCGACTGACATAGCTTAAAGCCTCAACAGGGAAATTGAAACATAAAAATCACCTGCAACTCCCAGAAGCAAGTTGGGAATTATAAACATCCCAGTCCAGGTGTGTCAACTAGAGCTGAGGGAAGGCTGCCACTGGGTCCTAGAGTCAGAAGGACCATGAAGAAGTCTGACCTTCTGAAGTCAATATGCAGAGCTACGGTCTGCAGTCTCTGACACGACACACCTGTGAAAAGCGCAGGCACACCTTTCTTTGAAAAGTAATGGCGACTGGGCAACTGGTACTAGGGGGCTGCGATGGCCATCAACTTTCGGAAACTGCCTGTATCCACCATGAGAAGAAGCAGCATTTCCATGGCTAACATTTTCAAAATTGTGGAGTTCAAGCTCTTAGCTTTGCCATGTGTAGGAGGAAACATTCTTTTACGTGACCACAACTGCAAGACCGAGAGCTGGCTGCTGCACTAAGAGAGGGCAGAGTACGGGGAACAGGACACACTGCTGGACTGTGAGTGAGGTGCAGGCGGAGATGTTATGGTGGATTGAGAATGATATGTTGTGCTAGGTGACACAAAAGCAGCAGTCATGTCTACATCCATAACAGCTGACTGGCTCACTCACCCTGACTGTGGTGGGTAAACAATTGTTGTTTCTGCGGCTGGAGACCTGTATGTAAACACTTGGAATGGTGATGGAGGAGGAAGAAGCAGCAGATGGGGTTGATGGGATGGCCGGTGGTTGCGGTGGTTGGTGAGGCCCGCTAGTCCGCATTTTAGGGCACTGAGATTATGACACTAAGGCATGTTTATCGCGCATGTGCCGCTTCATGCATGTAATTGTCAAATTATTGCAACTTTTGTCTCTACTGAAGTTTTTTTTGCAAATTTGACAGACAACATGTGTTGGGCCATCGTTTGCAGTCTCAAAAATGCCCAGACTAGGCAATCCTTGCTGTCCCTGCAAACTTCACACTTGCGACTGGTGCTGGATAGGGTTGAGCGACCTTGACCTTTTTAGAGTCGAGTCGTGTTTCGCGAAACCCGACTATCTTAGAAGTCGAGTCAAGTGGAATCGGCCGATTATCGCGAAAAGTCGGGTATCGCCCGAAACACGAAACCCAATGCAAGTCAATGGGGGAGCATAGTTGGCAGTGAGTGGAGGCCAGGAAAACACCTACTCTGCCCATTTTAATGGCAAAAACATCCATTCTTGTTACAGAAGCTTGTCAATCGTAATTTACCTTATAATAATTGGAAGGCATTTGAAATTGGGGGTCATTTGGCTAAAGTTGTGGGGGGTAGGGCTGGTTCAAGTAATTAGTGGGCCCAGGAAATCTGGAACACGTCACGGCAGTGGAGCAGGGAGAGGTAAGTATTTCAACTTTGCAAGTGCTGTGATCCTGAGCAAGCAGGGGGGGCCCACTCGTTGGCATTGGCACTGGCACAGGGCCCCTCAAAGTACAGCGGTGTGTTTGCACGGCGGGGGCGCCTCCCACCGGCAGCAACACTTTTGCGTACTATGAGAGGCCCTGTGCCAGTGACGTCGCCAACTAGTATTCCTCCCCCCACCTGATGAAGGAACCTGCACTTTCATCTGCACCTTCCTCTTTGTCCCCGTGTAAGGTGGTATGGTATGCGGGAAGAGGAACCTGACTTTCAGCAGGGTCACAATCTTGCTGTGTAGCGTGCACGGGCAATTTTGCGTTATGGGTCAATGTACCAGCAGACTCATCTATCACTGGCTGGGCAATGGGCAGGATGAGGAGGAAACACAGATATAGGCCCAAAGAATAAAGTTGGCTAAATGCAGTTCAAAATTGGTAACACAGGACTAACCAGGGGGCATTGCAGTGGAAGACAACTGGAATGAGAGGCTGACACAGAGAGTAGGCCCAAATCAGTAAGTAGTCGAAATGCAGTTCAAAATTGGCAACCGTAGTAAACAGGCGGCACAGCTTTGTTCAGTGGAGGAGAACAGCAAGGAGTGGCAGACACCGATAGTAGGCCCCAACCCAACTAGTAGGCCAAATGCAGTCTAACATTAACAACTACTTAACGAGAGCCTGAAAATGGAATTTCAGGACAGGAAACCAGGAGAACAGCAAGGAGCGGCAGACACTATTAGTAGGCCCCAAACCAACTAGTACGCCAAATGCAGTTGTTCCATTTAACCACTATTTAACAAGAGCCTGAAGATAGAAGCTCAGGAAAGGCAACCTGGAGAACACCTTGGAGTGGAACACACCGTCTCTACACCCCATACCCAATTTGTAGGCCTAATGCAGTGTAGTTTCCAACAACTACTAAACGAGAGCATTAAGATCGAAGCAATGGCGAGGAAACCTGGGGAACACCTTTGTTAGGAGTCGAGTTTCCTCTGCTGCACAGGGGGAATCTCGATCCGTGTCTGCTGCGGTCTCCCATTCGGTATCGGCCGCAGTGGGCTCTGCTCAGCGGAGACGTCGCTCCCAGCGTCTCGCTGGGGCTGATTCGGTGCATAGGGTCACTACTGCCTTTTCTGGCTTTCCTATGGTACCCTGCACTGATCTGCGGCGAGCGAGCCTCTCTGGGACTAAGTCCTTGTTTACTCACACTGAGCATGCCCAGGGCAGGGTCTCCCATTGGAGGTCGAGGGCCACATGTTCGGTCACATGCTCAGGTGCTGCAGTACATTCCATTGGTCCTTCTGGAAGGTCCTGAAAGGGCAAAACATGCTCAGGTACTGCAGCACTTTCCATTGGTCCTTCTGGAAGGTCCTGAAAGGGCAAAAACTTCAGTAGCAGCTTCCTGTGCTGCAACTATATAAACTGCGCATGACCGCACGGCCATGCGCTAGTATCGTCTTATGCTATATGCTTTGCGCCAATGTGGTCATGTGTTTGAATGTGTTCAGGGACCCGGCTGAAATAAGCCCCTAGAATGCTGGCACCTCCGGCGAGGAGATTGTGTTTAAGTGTGTTCAGGGACCCGGCCGAAATAAGCCCCTAGAATGCTGGCATCTCCGGCGAGGAGTTTTGTATGCATGCATGACCACTCACTGCTCACATCTGGGTAGTTGGCCTGTGCCTCTGTGAAAGTCTAACAGGGCACAGAGCTTTCCTCTCGCGGTTACTCTGTGAAGCTAACAGAGTTGGTATATACCGCCATATAGAGCCGCCATTATTTAGCAGCAGGTGTTTTCCTGCACGGTGGATCCCGGGTTGCGAACGCACCAATTCCATTTAATAAATTATATATTTGGTGCGTTCCGCCAACCCTAACACACCTTGGAGTGGAACACACCATCTCTCTACACCCCATACCCAATTTGTAGGCCTAATGCAGTGTAGTTTTCTACAACTACTAAACGAGAGTCGGAAGACCGAAGCAATGTGGACGAAACCTGAGGAACACCTTGGAGTGGAACAAACCATCTCTCTACACCCCATACCCAATTTGTAGGCCTAATGCAGCGTAGTTTCCAACAACTACTAAACGAGAGCATTAAGATCGAAGCAATGGCGAGGAAACCTGGGGAATACCTTGGAGTGGAACACACCATCTCTCTACACCCCATACCCAATTTGTAGGCCTAATGCAGTGTAGTTTTCTACAACTACTAGACGAGAGTCGGAAGACCGAAGCAATGTGGACGAAACCTGGGGAACACCTTGGAGTGTAACACACCATCTCTCTACACCCCATACCCAATTTTTAGGCCTAATGCAGTGTAGTTTTCTACAACTACTAAACGAGAGTCGGAAGACCGAAGCAATGTGGACGAAACCTGGGGAACACCTTGGAGTGGAACACACCATCTCTCTACACCCCATACCCAATTTGTAGGCCTAATGCAGTGTAGTTTCCAACAACTACTAAACGAGAGCCAGAAGATCGAAGCAATGGAGAGGAAACCTGGGGAACACCTTGGAGTGTAACACACCATCTCTCTACACCCCATACCCAATTTGTAGGCCTAATGCAGCGTAGTTTCCAACAACTACTAAACGAGAGCATTAAGATCGAAGCAATGGAGAGGAAACCTGGGGAACACCTTGGAGTGTAACACACCATCTCTCTACACCCCATACCCAATTTGTAGGCCTAATGCAGCGTAGTTTCCAACAACTACTAAACGAGAGCCTGAAGATAGAAGCTCAGGAAAAGCAACCTGGAGAACACCTTGGAGTGGAACACACCGTCTCTACACCCCATACACAATTTGTAGGCCTAATGCAGTGTAGTTTCCAACAGCTACTAAACGAGAGCCTGAAGATAGAAGCTCAGGAAAGGCAACCTGGAGAACACCTTGGAGTGGAACACACCGTCTCTACACCCCATACCCAATTTGTAGGCCTAATGCAGTGTAGTTTCCAACAACTACTAAACGAGAGCATTAAGATCGAAGCAATGGAGAGGAAACCTGGGGAACACCTTGGAGTGGAACACACCATCTCTCTACACCCCATACCCAATTTGTAGGCCTAATGCAGTGTAGTTTCCAACAACTACTAAACGAGAGCAAGAAGATCGAAGCAATGGAGAGGAAACCTGGGGAACACCTTGGAGTGTAACACACCATCTCTCTACACCCCATACCCAATTTGTAGGCCTAATGCAGTGTAGTTTTCTACAACTACTAAACGAGAGTCGGAAGACCGAAGCAATGTGGACGAAACCTGGGGAACACCTTGGAGTGGAACACACCATCTCTCTACACCCCATACCCAATTTGTAGGCCTAATGCAGTGTAGTTTTCAACAACTACTAAACGAGAGCCTGAAGATAGAAGCTCAGGAAAGGCAACCTGGAGAACACCTTGGAGTGGAACACACCGTCTCTACACCCCATACACAATTTGTAGGCCTAATGCAGTGTAGTTTCCAACAACTACTAAACGAGAGCCTGAAGATAGAAGCTCAGGAAAGGCAACCTGGAGAACACCTTGGAGTGGAACACACCGTCTCTACACCCCATACCCAATTTGTAGGCCTAATGCAGTGTAGTTTCCAACAACTACTAAACGAGAGCATTAAGATCGAAGCAATAGCGAGGAAACCTGGGGAACACCTTGGAGTGGAGCACACCATCTCTCTACACCCCATACCCATTTTGTAGGCCTAATGCAGTGTAGTTTCCAACAACTACTAAACGAGAGCCTGAAGATAGAAGCTCAGGAAAGGCAACCTGGAGAACACCTTGGAGTGGAACACACCGTCTCTACACCCCATACACAATTTGTAGGCCTAATGCAGTGTAGTTTCCAACAACTACTAAACGAGAGCCTGAAGATAGAAGCTCAGGAAAGGCAACCTGGAGAACACCTTGGAGTGGAACACACCGTCTCTACACCCCATACCCAATTTGTAGGCCTAATGCAGTGTAGTTTCCAACAACTACTAAACGAGAGCATTAAGATCGAAGCAATGGCGAGGAAACCTGGGGAACACCTTGGAGTGGAACACACCATCTCTCTACACCCCATACCCATTTTGTAGGCCTAATGCAGTGTAGTTTTCTACAACTACTAAACGAGAGTCGGAAGACCGAAGCAATGTGGACGAAACCTGGGGCACACCTTGGGGCGGCAGACACCGTTAGTAGGCCCTACCAAAGTTGTACCCCCAATGCAGTTTTAAAATTCCTAGAGGCTGAAAACAAGACTATTGACGCTCAGCTTTTTTCAAAGGAACACAGATGAATTGAGTGGCGCAGACAGACACAGGTAGTAGGCCTTAAACCAAAAATGTGGCTCACTGCTACTTAAAAAAGGTTACAGGGGTACACAGGCAGCATTGCTCTGGGCAGTGGAGGACAATTTCAATAGTGGACCGCAGACAGACTTTGTATACCTACTATTAAAGAAAGGATGCTCTATGCAATAAAAAATAGGTTCCAGGGGTACACGGGCAGCAGTGGTCTGGTCAGTGTAGGAGTAGTAGAAAGAAGGGACCGCAGACAGGCTTCGAAGGCCTAACATAACAAAATAGGGCTGTTGGCAATTTAAAATTGGTTCCAGGGGTACACGGGCAGCAGTAGAATGGTCAGTGGAGGCCTTGTGGAAGGAGGGACCGCAGACAGGCTTCGAAGGCCTAACATAAAAAAATTGGGCTGTAGGCAATTTAAAATAGGTTCCAGGGGTACACGGGCAGCAATGGTCTGGTCAGTGTAGTAGTAGTAGAAAGAAGGGACCGCAGACAGGCTTCGAAGGCCTAACATAACAAAATAGGGCTGTTGGCGATTTAAAATTGGTTCCAGGGGTACACGGGCAGCAGTAGAATGGTCAGTGGAGGCCTAGTGGAAGAAGGGTCCGCAGACAGGCTTCTAAGGCCAAACATAAAAAAATTGGGCTGTAGGCAATTTAAAATTTGTTCCAGGGGTACACGGGCAGCAGTAGAATGGTCAGTGGAGGCCTAGTGGAAGGAGGGACCGCAGACAGGCTTCGAAGGCCTAACATAAAAAAATTGGGCTGTAGGCAATTTAAAATTGGTTCCAGGAGTACACGGGCAGCAATGATCTGGTCATTGTAGTAGTAGTAGAAAGAAGGGACCGCAGACAGGCTTCGACGGCCTAACATAACAAAATAGGGCTGTTGGCAATTTAAAATTGGTTCCAGGGGTACACGGGCAGCAGTAGAATGGTCAGGGGAGGACTAGTGGAAGGAGGGACCACAGACAGGCTTCGAAGGCCTAACATAAAAAAATTGGGCTGTAGGCAATTTAAAATTGGTTCCAGGGGTACACGGGCAGCAGTAGAATGGTCTGTGGAGGCCTAGTGGAAGGAGGGACCGCAGACAGGCTTCGAAGGCCTAACATAAAAAAATTGGGCTGTAGGCAATTTAAAATTGGTTCCAGGGGTACACGGGCTGCAATGGTCTGGTCAGTGTAGTAGTAGTAGAAAGAAGGGACCACAGACAGGCTTTGAAGGCCTAACATAACAAAATAGGGCTGTTGGCAATTTAAAATTGGTTCCAGGGGTACACGGGCAGCAGTAGAATGGTCAGTGGAGGCCTAGTGGAAGGAGGGACCGCAGACAGGCTTCAAAGGCCTAACATAAAAAAATTGGGCTGTAGGCAATTTAAAATTGGTTCCAGGGGTACACGGGCAGCAATGGTCTGGTCAGTGTAGTAGTAGTAGAAAAAAAGGAACCGCAGACAGGCTTCGAAGGCCTAAAATAACAAAATAGGGCTGTTGGCAATTTAAAATTGGTTCCAGGGGTACACGGGCAGCAGTAGAATGGTCAGTGGAGGCCTAGTGGAAGGAGGGACCGCAGACAGGCTTCGAAGGCCTAACATAAAAAAATTGGGCTGTAGGCAATTTAAAATTGGTTCCAGGGGTACACGGGCAGCAGTAGAATGGTCAGTGGAGGCCTAGTGGAAGGAGGGACCGCAGACAGGCTTCAAAGGCCTAACATAAAAAAATTGGGCTGTAGGCAATTTAAAATTGGTTCCAGGGGTACACGGGCAGCAATGGTCTGGTCAGTGTAGTAGTAGTAGAAAAAAAGGAACCGCAGACAGGCTTCGAAGGCCTAAAATAAAAAAATAGGGCTGTTGGCAATTTAAAATTGGTTCCAGGGGTACACGGGCAGCAGTAGAATGGTCAGTGGAGGCCTAGTGGAAGGAGGGACCGCAGACAGGCTTCGAAGGCCTAACATAAAAAAATTGGGCTGTAGGCAATTTAAAATTGGTTCCAGGGGTACACGGGCAGCAATGGTCTGGTCAGTGTAGTAGTAGTAGAAAGAAGGGACCGCAGACAGGCTTCGAAGGCCTAACATAAAAAAATTGGGCTGTAGGCAATTTAAAATTGGTTCCAGGGGTACACGGGCAGCAATGGTCTGGTCAGTGTAGTAGTAGTAGAAAGAAGGGACCGCAGACAGGCTTCGAAGGCCTAACATAACAAAATAGGGCTGTTGGCAATTTAAAATTGGTTCCAGGGGTACACGGGCAGCAATGGTCTGGTCAGTGTAGTAGTAGTAGAAAGAAGGGACCGCAGACAGGCTTCGAAGGCCTAACATAACAAAATAGGGCTGTTGGCAATTTAAAATTGGTTCCAGGGGTACACAGGCAGCAGTAGACTGTTCAGTGTAGTAGAAGTAGAAAGAACGGGCCGCAGACAGGCTTCGAAGGCCTAACATAATAAAATTGGAAGGCTGTAGGCACTTTATAATTGGTTCCAGGGGTACACGGGCAGCAGTGGTCTGGTCAGTGGAGGCCTAGTGGAAGGAGGGACCGCAGACAGGCTTTGAAGGCCTGACATAATAAAAATTGGGCTGTAGGCAATTTAAAATTGGTTCCAGGGGTACACGGGCAGCAATGGTCTGGTCAGTGTAGTAGTAGTAGAAAGAAGGGACCACAGACAGGCTTCGAAGGCCTAACATAACAAAATAGGGCTGTTGGCAATTTAAAATTGGTTCCAGGGGTAAGCGGGCAGCAGTAGAATGGTCAGTGGAGGCCTAGTGGAAGGAGGGACCGCAGACAGGCTTCGAAGGCCTAACATAAAAAAATTGGGCTGTAGGCAATTTAAAATTGGTTCCAGGGGTACACGGGCAGCAGTAGAATGGTCAGTGGAGGCCTAGTGGAAGGAGGGACCGCAGACAGGCTTCGAAGGCCTAACATAAAAAAATTGGGCTGTAGGCAATTTAAAATTGGTTCCAAGGGTACACGGGCAGCAATGGTCTGGTCAGTGTAGTAGTAGTAGAAAGAAGGGACCGCAGACAGGCTTCGAAGGCCTAAAATAACAAAATAGGGCTGTTGTCAATTTAAAATTGGTTCCAGGGGTACACGGGCAGCAGTAGAATGGTCAGTGGAGGCCTAGTGGAAGGAGGGACCGCAGACAGGCTTCGAAGGCCTAACATAAAAAAATTGGGCTGTAGGCAATTTAAAATTGGTTCCAGGGGTACACGGGCAGCAATGGTCTGGTCAGTGTAGTAGTAGTAGAAAGAAGGGACCGCAGACAGGCTTCGAAGGCCTAACATAACAAAATAGGGCTGTTGGCTATTTAAAATTGGTTCCAGGGGTACATGGGCAGCAGTAGAATGGTCAGTGCAGGCCTAGTGGAAGGAGGGACCGTAGACAGGCTTCGAAGGCCTAACTTAAAAAAATTGGACTGTAGGCAATTTAAAATTGGTTCCAGGGGTACACGGGCAGCAATGGTCTGGTCAGTGTAGTAGTAGTAGAAAGAAGGGACCGCAGACAGGCTTCAAAGGCCTAAACATAACAAAATAGGGCTGTTGGCAATTTAAAATTGGTTCCAGGGGTACACGGACAGCAGTAGAATGGTCAGTGGAGGCCTAGTGAAAGGAGGGACCACAGACAGGCTTCGAAGGCCTAACATAAAAAAATTGGGCTGTAGGCAATTTAAAATTGGTTCCAGGGGTACATGGGCAGCAATGGTCTGGTCAGTGTAGTAGTAGTAGAAAGAAGGGACCGCAGACAGGCTTCGAAGGCCTAACATAAAAAAATTGGGCTGTAGGCAATTTAAAATTGGTTCCAGGGGTACACGGGCAGCAATGGTCTGGTCAGTGTAGTAGTAGTAGAAAGAAGGGACCGCAGACAGGCTTCGAAGGCCTAACATAAAAAAATTGGGCTGTAGGCAATTTAAAATTGGTTCCAGGGGTACACGGGCAGCAATGGTCTGGTCAGTGTAGTAGTAGTAGAAAGAAGGGACCGCAGACAGGCTTCGAAGGCCTAACATAACAAAATAGGGCTGTTGGCAATTTAATATTGGTTCCAGGGGTACACGGGCAGCAGTAGAATGGTCAGTGGAGGCCTAGTGGAAGGAGGGACCGCAGACAGGCTTCGAAGGCCTAACATAAAAAAATTGGGCTGTAGGCAATTTAAAATTGGTTCCAGGGGTACACGGGCAGCAGTAGAATGGTCAGTGGAGGCCTAGTGGAAGGAGGGACCGCAGAGAGGCTTCGAAGGCCTAACATAAAAAAATTGGGCTGTAGGCAATTTAAGATTAGTTCCAGGGGTACACAGGCAGCAGTAGACTGTTCAGTGTAGTAGTAGTAGAAAGAACGGGCCGCAGACAGGCTTCGAAGGCCTAACATAATAAAATTGGAAGGCTGTAGGCACTTTATAATTGGTTCCAGGGGTACACGGGCAGCAGTGGTCTGGTCAGTGGAGGCCTAGTGAAAGGAGGGACCGCAGACAGGCTTCGAAGGCCTGACATAAAAAAATTGGGCTGTAGGCAATTTAAAATTGGTTCCAAGGGTACACGGGCAGCAATGGTCTGGTCAGTGTAGTAGTAGTAGAAAGAAGGGACCGCAGACAGGCTTCGAAGGCCTAACATAACAAAATAGGGCTGTTGGCAATTTAAAATTGGTTCCAGGGGTACACAGGCAGCAGTAGAATGGTCAGTGCAGGCCTAGTGGAAGGAGGGACCGTAGACAGGCTTCGAAGGCCTAACATAAAAAAATTGGACTGTAGGCAATTTAAAACTGGTTCCAGGGGTACACGGGCAGCAATGGTCTGGTCAGTGTAGTAGTAGTAGAAAGAAGGGACCGCAGACAGGCTTCAAAGGCCTAAACATAACAAAATAGGGCTGTTGGCAATTTAAAATTGGTTCCAGGGGTACACGGACAGCAGTAGAATGGTCAGTGGAGGCCTAGTGAAAGGAGGGACCGCAGACAGGCTTCGAAGGCCTAACATAAAAAAATTGGGCTGTAGGCAATTTAAAATTGGTTCCAGGGGTACATGGGCAGCAATGGTCTGGTCAGTGTAGTAGTAGTAGAAAGAAGGGACCGCAGACAGGCTTCGAAGGCCTAACATAAAAAAATTGGGCTGTAGGCAATTTAAAATTGGTTCCAGGGGTACACGGGCAGCAATGGTCTGGTCAGTGTAGTAGTAGTAGAAAGAAGGGACCGCAGACAGGCTTCGAAGGCCTAACATAAAAAAATTGGGCTGTAGGCAATTTAAAATTGGTTCCAGGGGTACACGGGCAGCAAGGGTCTGGTCAGTGTAGTAGTAGTAGAAAGAAGGGACCGCAGACAGGCTTCGAAGGCCTAACATAACAAAATAGGGCTGTTGGCAATTTAATATTGGTTCCAGGGGTACACGGGCAGCAGTAGAATGGTCAGTGGAGGCCTAGTGGAAGGAGGGACCGCAGACAGGCTTCGAAGGCCTAACTTAAAAAAATTGGGCTGTAGGCAATTTAAAATTGGTTCCAGGGGTACACGGGCAGCAGTAGAATGGTCAGTGGAGGCCTAGTGGAAGGAGGGAGCGCAGACAGGCTTCGAAGGCCTAGCATAAAAAAATTGGGCTGTAGGCAATTTAAGATTAGTTCCAGGGGTACACAGGCAGCAGTAGACTGTTCAGTGTAGTAGTAGTAGAAAGAACGGGCTGCAGACAGGCTTCGAAGGCCTAACATAATAAAATTGGAAGGCTGTAGGCACTTTATAATTGGTTCCAGGGGTACACGGGCAGCAGTGGTCTGGTCAGTGGAGGCCTAGTGAAAGGAGGGACCGCAGACAGGCTTCGAAGGCCTGACATAAAAAAATTGGGCTGTAGGCAATTTAAAATTGGTTCCAGGGGTACACGGGCAGCAATGGTCTGGTCAGTGTAGTAGTAGTAGAAAGAAGGGACTGCAGACAGGCTTCGAAGGCCTAACATAACAAAATAGGGCTGTTGGCAATTTAAAATTGGTTCCAGGGGTACACGGGCAGCAGTAGAATGGTCAGTGGAGGCCTAGTGGAAGGAGGGACCGCAGACAGGCTTCGAAGGCCTAACATAAAAAAATTGGGCTGTAGGCAATTTAAAATTGGTTCCAGGGGTACACGGGCAGCAGTAGAATGGTCAGTGGAGGCCTAGTGGAAGGAGGGAGCGCAGACAGGCTTCGAAGGCCTAGCATAAAAAAATTGGGCTGTAGGCAATTTAAGATTAGTTCCAGGGGTACACAGGCAGCAGTAGACTGTTCAGTGTAGTAGTAGTAGAAAGAACGGGCCGCAGACAGGCTTCGAAGGCCTAACATAATAAAATTGGAAGGCTGTAGGCACTTTATAATTGGTTCCAGGGGTACACGGGCAGCAGTGGTCTGGTCAGTGGAGGCCTAGTGAAAGGAGGGACCGCAGACAGGCTTCGAAGGCCTGACATAAAAAAATTGGGCTGTAGGCAATTTAAAATTGGTTCCAGGGGTACACGGGCAGCAATGGTCTGGTCAGTGTAGTAGTAGTAGAAAGAAGGGACTGCAGACAGGCTTCGAAGGCCTAACATAACAAAATAGGGCTGTTGGCAATTTAAAATTGGTTCCAGGGGTACACGGGCAGCAGTAGAATGGTCAGTGGAGGCCTAGTGGAAGGAGGGACCGCAGACAGGCTTCGAAGGCCTAACATAAAAAAATTGGGCTGTAGGCAATTTAAAATTGGTTCCAGGGGTACACGGGCAGCAGTAGAATGGTCAGTGGAGGCCTAGTGGAAGGAGGGACCGCAGACAGGCTTCGAAGGCCTAACATAAAAAAATTAGGCTGTAGGCAATTTAAAATTGGTTCCAGGGGTACACGGACAGCAGTAGAATGGTCAGTGGAGGCCTAGTGAAAGGAGGGACCACAGACAGGCTTCGAAGGCCTAACATAAAAAAATTGGGCTGTAGGCAATTTAAAATTGGTTCCAGGGGTACATGGGCAGCAATGGTCTGGTCAGTGTAGTAGTAGTAGAAAGAAGGGACCGCAGACAGGCTTCGAAGGCCTAACATAAAAAAATTGGGCTGTAGGCAATTTAAAATTGGTTCCAGGGGTACACGGGCAGCAATGGTCTGGTCAGTGTAGTAGTAGTAGAAAGAAGGGACCGCAGACAGGCTTCGAAGGCCTAACATAAAAAAATTGGGCTGTAGGCAATTTAAAATTGGTTCCAGGGGTACACGGGCAGCAATGGTCTGGTCAGTGTAGTAGTAGTAGAAAGAAGGGACCGCAGACAGGCTTCGAAGGCCTAACATAACAAAATAGGGCTGTTGGCAATTTAATATTGGTTCCAGGGGTACACGGGCAGCAGTAGAATGGTCAGTGGAGGCCTAGTGGAAGGAGGGACCGCAGACAGGCTTCGAAGGCCTAACATAAAAAAATTGGGCTGTAGGCAATTTAAAATTGGTTCCAGGGGTACACGGGCAGCAGTAGAATGGTCAGTGGAGGCCTAGTGGAAGGAGGGACCGCAGACAGGCTTCGAAGGCCTAACATAAAAAAATTGGGCTGTAGGCAATTTAAAATTGGTTCCAAGGGTACACGGGCAGCAATGGTCTGGTCAGTGTAGTAGTAGTAGAAAGAAGGGACCGCAGACAGGCTTCGAAGGCCTAACATAACAAAATAGGGCTGTTGGCAATTTAAAATTGGTTCCAGGGGTACACGGGCAGCAGTAGAATGGTCAGTGGAGGCCTAGTGGAAGGAGGGACCGCAGGCAGGCTTCGAAGGCCTAACATAAAAAAATTGGGCTGTAGGCAATTTAAAATTGGTTCCAGGGGTACACGGGCAGCAATGGTCTGGTCAGTGTAGTAGTAGTAGAAAGAAGGGACCGCAGACAGGCTTCGAAGGCCTAACATAACAAAATAGGGCTGTTGGCAATTTAAAATTGGTTCCAGGGGTACACAGGCAGCAGTAGAATGGTCAGTGCAGGCCTAGTGGAAGGAGGGACCGTAGACAGGCTTCGAAGGCCTAACATAAAAAAATTGGACTGTAGGCAATTTAAAATTGGTTCCAGGGGTACACGGGCAGCAATGGTCTGGTCAGTGTAGTAGTAGTAGAAAGAAGGGACCGCAGACAGGCTTCAAAGGCCTAAACATAACAAAATAGGGCTGTTGGCAATTTAAAATTGGTTCCAGGGGTACACGGACAGCAGTAGAATGGTCAGTGGAGGCCTAGTGAAAGGAGGGACCGCAGACAGGCTTCGAAGGCCTAACATAAAAAATTGGGCTGTAGGCAATTTAAAATTGGTTCCAGGGGTACATGGGCAGCAATGGTCTGGTCAGTGTAGTAGTAGTAGAAAGAAGGGACCGCAGACAGGCTTCGAAGGCCTAACATAAAAAAATTGGGCTGTAGGCAATTTAAAATTGGTTCCAGGGGTACACAGGCAACAATGGTCTGGTCAGTGTAGTAGTAGTAGAAAGAAGGGACCGCAGACAGGCTTCGAAGGCCTAACATAAAAAAATTGGGCTGTAGGCAATTTAAAATTGGTTCCAGGGGTACACGGGCAGCAATGGTCTGGTCAGTGTAGTAGTAGTAGAAAGAAGGGACCGCAGACAGGCTTCGAAGGCCTAACATAACAAAATAGGGCTGTTGGCAATTTAATATTGGTTCCAGGGGTACACGGGCAGCAGTAGAATGGTCAGTGGAGGCCTAGTGGAAGGAGGGACCGCAGACAGGCTTCGAAGGCCTAACTTAAAAAAATTGGGCTGTAGGCAATTTAAAATTGGTTCCAGGGGTACACGGGCAGCAGTAGAATGGTCAGTGGAGGCCTAGTGGAAGGAGGGAGCGCAGACAGGCTTCGAAGGCCTAGCATAAAAAAATTGGGCTGTAGGCAATTTAAGATTAGTTCCAGGGGTACACAGGCAGCAGTAGACTGTTCAGTGTAGTAGTAGTAGAAAGAACGGGCCGCAGACAGGCTTCGAAGGCCTAACATAATAAAATTGGAAGGCTGTAGGCACTTTATAATTGGTTCCAGGGGTACACGGGCAGCAGTGGTCTGGTCAGTGGAGGCCTAGTGAAAGGAGGGACCGCAGACAGGCTTCGAAGGCCTGACATAAAAAAATTGGGCTGTAGGCAATTTAAAATTGGTTCCAGGGGTACACGGGCAGCAATGGTCTGGTCAGTGTAGTAGTAGTAGAAAGAAGGGACTGCAGACAGGCTTCGAAGGCCTAACATAACAAAATAGGGCTGTTGGCAATTTAAAATTGGTTCCAGGGGTACACGGGCAGCAGTAGAATGGTCAGTGGAGGCCTAGTGGAAGGAGGGACCGCAGACAGGCTTCGAAGGCCTAACATAAAAAAATTGGGCTGTAGGCAATTTAAAATTGGTTCCAGGGGTACACGGGCAGCAGTAGAATGGTCAGTGGAGGCCTAGTGGAAGGAGGGACCGCAGACAGGCTTCGAAGGCCTAACATAAAAAAATTGGGCTGTAGGCAATTTAAAATTGGTTCCAGGGGTACACGGGCAGCAGTAGAATGGTCAGTGGAGGCCTAGTGGAAGGAGGGACCGCAGACAGGCTTCAAAGGCCTAACATAAAAAAATTGGGCTGTAGGCAATTTAAAATTAGTTCCAGGGGTACACAGGCAGCAGTAGACTGTTCAGTGTAGTAGTATTAGAAAGAACGGGCCGCAGACAGGCTTCGAAGGCCTAACATAATAAAATTGGAAGGCTGTAGGCACTTTATAATTGGTTCCAGGGGTACACGGGCAGCAGTGGTCTAGTCAGTGGAGGCCTAGTGAAAGGAGGGACCGCAGACAGGCTTCGAAGGCCTAAACATAACAAAATAGGGCTGTTGGCAATTTAAAATTGGTTCCAGGGGTACATGGGCAGCAATGGTCTGGTCAGTGTAGTAGTAGTAGAAAGAAGGGACCGCAGACAGGCTTCAAAGGCCTAAACATAACAAAATAGGGCTGTTGGCAATTTAAAATTGGTTCCAGGGGTACACGGGCAGCAGTAGAATGGTCAGTGGAGGCCTAGTGGAAGGAGGGACCGCAGACAGGCTTCGAAGGCCTAACATAAAAAAATTGGGCTGTAGGCAATTTAAAATTGGTTCCAGGGGTACACGGGCAGCAGTAGAATGGTCAGTGGAGGCCTAGTGGAAGGAGGGACCGCAGACAGGCTTCAAAGGCCTAACATAAAAAAATTGGGCTGTAGGCAATTTAAAATTGGTTCCAGGGGTACACGGGCAGCAATGGTCTGGTCAGTGTAGTAGTAGTAGAAAAAAAGGAACCGCAGACAGGCTTCGAAGGCCTAAAATAACAAAATAGGGCTGTTGGCAATTTAAAATTGGTTCCAGGGGTACACGGGCAGCAGTAGAATGGTCAGTGGAGGCCTAGTGGAAGGAGGGACCGCAGACAGGCTTCAAAGGCCTAACATAAAAAAAATTGGGCTGTAGGCAATTTAAAATTAGTTCCAGGGGTACACAGGCAGCAGTAGACTGTTCAGTGTAGTAGTATTAGAAAGAACGGGCCGCAGACAGGCTTCGAAGGCCTAACATAATAAAATTGGAAGGCTGTAGGCACTTTATAATTGGTTCCAGGGGTACACGGGCAGCAGTGGTCTAGTCAGTGGAGGCCTAGTGAAAGGAGGGACCGCAGACAGGCTTCGAAGGCCTAAACATAACAAAATAGGGCTGTTGGCAATTTAAAATTGGTTCCAGGGGTACATGGGCAGCAATGGTCTGGTCAGTGTAGTAGTAGTAGAAAGAAGGGACCGCAGACAGGCTTCAAAGGCCTAAACATAACAAAATAGGGCTGTTGGCAATTTAAAATTGGTTCCAGGGGTACACGGACAGCAGTAGAATGGTCAGTGGAGGCCTAGTGAAAGGAGAGACCGCAGACAGGCTTCGAAGGCCTAACATAAAAAAATTGGGCTGTAGGCAATTTAAGATTAGTTCCAGGGGTACACAGGCAGCAGTAGACTGTTCAGTGTAGTAGTAGTAGAAAGAACGGGCCGCAGACAGGCTTCGAAGGCCTAACATAATAAAATTGGAAGGCTGTAATCACTTTATAATTGGTTCCAGGGGTTCACGGGCAGCAGTGGTCTGGTCAGTGGAGGCCTAGTGAAAGGAGGGACCGCAGACAGGCTTCGAAGGCCTGACATAAAAAAATTGGGCTGTAGGCAATTTAAAATTGGTTCCAGGGGTACACGGGCAGCAATGGTCTGGTCAGTGTAGTAGTAGTAGAAAGAAGGGACTGCAGACAGACTTCGAAGGCCTAACATAACAAAATAGGGCTGTTGGCAATTTAAAATTGGTTCCAGGGGTACACGGGCAGCAGTAGAATGGTCAGTGGAGGCCTAGTGGAAGGAGGGACCGCAGACAGGCTTTCGAAGGCCTAACATAAAAAAATTGGGCTGTAGGCAATTTAAAATTGGTTCCAGGGGTACACGGGCAGCAGTAGAATGGTCAGTGGAGGCCTAGTGGAAGGAGGGACCGCAGACAGGCTTCGAAGGCCTAACATAAAAAAATTGGGCTGTAGGCTATTTAAAATTGGTTCCAGGGGTACACGGGCAGCAGTAGAATGGTCAGTGGAGGCCTAGTGGAAGGAGGAACCGCAGACAGGCTTCAAAGGCCTAACATAAAAAAATTGGGCTGTAGGCAATTTAAAATTGGTTCCAGGGGTACACGGGCAGCAATGGTCTGGTCAGTGTAGTAGTAGTAGAAAGAAGGGACTGCAGACAGGCTTCGAAGGCCTAACATAACAAAATAGGGCTGTTGGCAATTTAAAATTGGTTCCAGGGGTACACGGGCAGCAGTAGAATGGTCAGTGAAGGCCTAGTGGAAGGAGGGACCGCAGACAGGCTTCGAAGGCCTAACTTAAAAAAATTGGGCTGTAGGCAATTTAAAATTGGTTCCAGGGGTACACGGGCAGCAGTAGAATGGTCAGTGGAGGCCTAGTGGAAGGAGGGACCGCAGACAGGCTTCGAAGGCCTAACATAAAAAATTGGGCTGTAGGCAATTTAAAATTGGTTCCAGGGGTACACGGGCAGCAGTAGACTGTTCAGTGTAGTGGTAGTAGAAAGAACGGGCCGCAGACAGGCTTCGAAGGCCTAACATAATAAAATTGGAAGGCTGTAGGCACTTTATAATTGGTTCCAGGGGTACATGGGCAGCAGTGGTCTGGTCAGTGGAGGCCTAGTGGAAGGAGGGACCGCAGACAGGCTTCGAAGGCCTAACATAATAAAATTGGGCTGTTGGCAATTTAAAATTGGTTCCAGGGGTACACGGGCAGCAATGGTCTGGTCAGTGTAGTAGTAGTAGAAAGAAGGGACCGCAGACAGGCTTCGAAGGCCTAACATAACAAAATAGGGCTGTTGGCAATTTAATATTGGTTCCAGGGGTACACGGGCAGCAGTAGAATGGTCAGTGGAGGCCTAGTGGAAGGAGAGACCGCAGACAGGCTTCGAAGGCCTAACTTAAAAAAATTGGGCTGTAGGCAATTTAAAATTGGTTCCAGGGGTACACGGGCAGCAGTAGAATGGTCAGTGGAGGCCTAGTGGAAGGAGGGACCGCAGACAGGCTTCGAAGGCCTAACATAAAAAAATTGGGCTGTAGGCAATTTAAGATTAGTTCCAGGGGTACACAGGCAGCAGTAGACTGTTCAGTGTAGTAGTAGTAGAAAGAACGGGCCGCAGACAGGCTTCGAAGGCCTAACATAATAAAATTGGAAGGCTGTAGGCACTTTATAATTGGTTCCAGGGGTACACGGGCAGCAGTGGTCTGGTCAGTGGAGGCCTAGTGAAAGGAGGGACCGCAGACAGGCTTCGAAGGCCTGACATAAAAAAATTGGGCTGTAGGCAATTTAAAATTGGTTCCAGGGGTACACGGGCAGCAATGGTCTGGTCAGTGTAGTAGTAGTAGAAAGAAGGGACTGCAGACAGGCTTCGAAGGCCTAACATAACAAAATAGGGCTGTTGGCAATTTAAAATTGGTTCCAGGGGTACACGGGCAGCAGTAGAATGGTCAGTGGAGGCCTAGTGGAAGGAGGGACCGCAGACAGGCTTCGAAGGCCTAACATAAAAAAATTGGGCTGTAGGCAATTTAAAATTGGTTCCAGGGGTACACGGGCAGCAGTAGAATGGTCAGTGGAGGCCTAGTGGAAGGAGGGACCGCAGACAGGCTTCGAAGGCCTAACATAAATAAATTGGGCTGTAGGCAATTTAAAATTGGTTCCAGGGGTACACGGGCATCAGTAGAATGGTCAGTGGAGGCCTAGTGGAAGGAGGGACCGCAGACAGGCTTCAAAGGCCTAACATAAAAAAATTGGGCTGTAGGCAATTTAAAATTGGTTCCAGGGGTACACGGGCAGCAATGGTCTGGTCAGTGTAGTAGTAGTAGAAAGAAGGGACTGCAGACAGGCTTCGATGGCCTAACATAACAAAATAGGGCTGTTGGCAATTTAAAATTGGTTCCAGGGGTACACGGGCAGCAGTAGAATGGTCAGTGAAGGCCTAGTGGAAGGAGGGACCGCAGACAGGCTTCGAAGGCCTAACATAAAAAAATTGGGCTGTAGGCAATTTAAAATTGGTTCCAGGGGTACACGGGCAGCAGTAGAATGGTCAGTGGAGGCCTAGTGGAAGGAGGGACCGCAGACAGGCTTCGAAGGCCTAACATAAAAAATTGGGCTGTAGGCAATTTAAAATTGGTTCCAGGGGTACACGGGCAGCAGTAGACTGTTCAGTGTAGTGGTAGTAGAAAGAACGGGCCGCAGACAGGCTTCGAAGGCCTAACATAATAAAATTGGAAGGCTGTAGGCACTTTATAATTGGTTCCAGGGGTACACGGGCAGCAGTGGTCTGGTCAGTGGAGGCCTAGTGGAAGGAGGGACCGCAGACAGGCTTCGAAGGCCTAACATAATAAAATTGGGCTGTAGGCAATTTAAAATTGGTTCCAGGGGTACACGGGCAGCAGTAGACAGGTCAGTGGAGGCCTAGTGGAAGGAGGGACCGCAGACAGGCTTCGAAGGCCTAACATAATAAAATCGGCTGGCTGTAGGCAATTTAAAATTGGTTCCAGGGGTACACTGGCAGCAGTAGACAGGTCAGTGGAGGCCTAGTGGAAGGAGGGACCGCAGACAGGCTTCGAAGGCCTAACATAATAAAATGGGCTGGCTGTAGGCAATTTAAAATTGGTTCCAGGGGTACACGGGCAGCAGTAGACAGGTCAGTGGAGGCCTAGTGGAAGGAGGGACCGCAGAGAGGCTTCGAAGGCCTAACATAATAAAATTGGAAGGCTGTAGGCACTTTATAATTGGTTCCAGGGGTGCACGGGCAGCAGTTGTCTGGTCAGTGGAGGCCTAGTGGAAGGAGGGACCGCAGACAGGCTTCGAAGGCCTAACATAATAAAATGGGCTGGCTGTAGGCAATTTAAAATTGGTTCCAGGGGTACACGGGCAGCAGTAGACAGGTCAGTGGAGGCCTAGTGGAAGGAGGGACCGCAGACAGGCTTCGAAGGCCTAACATGATAAAATTGGATAGGCTGTAGGCAATTTAAAATTGGTTCCAGGGGTACACAGGCAGGAGTGGTCTGGTTAGCGGAGGCCGATTGTAATGAGTGTATGCCAGTTAGTAGTCCAAAACAATAAATAAATGTGAATGTCTCGCATTAAAACAAAACGAAAACACTAAAGTGTGCAATCATTAGGTTCAGGGGTGGGATCCTCTGCGTAGTTTCAGACCTACTAATTTACCGCAAAGTATTTACTGTGGTAAATAGAGGACACTGCCCCTGACTATGTTAAGTACCATCATACATGTCAACACAATGGTATTGTCAGTGGCAGGAATGGAAGGATGTCAGCGCATAGACTAAACATTGGTGGAAGTGTGAGAGATAACTGTGGAAGTGGTAGAGCAATGTTTGACCTGGGGGTGGGTGAACTCTCTTGTGGCCGGCGGTACAGGCCCAGGGCCCCTCATGTTACAACAGTGTGTCTGACGTTGGGTGCGCACCACCACCGCCAGAGACACTTTATTGTACTATGAGGGACCCAGTGGCAGTGCCGTCGACCAAAAGCGGGCACACCCACCTCTTCAGACAAACAGCACTCTCACGGGTGCTTGCGCCAAGTCGCGATACCACGGCCCCGTGTGGGGAGTTTGGCCATTTAGGGAGGTGTAAATATGTCGTATGCTGGACAATCAGCTGCAGCAAATTAGACATTAGATAAGTAATTCACAGTAGTCCACAGGCAAGAGCTTTTCATAGGAAAGCTAGGTGTCTGCCGGGCAAGGTGAGGCAAAAGAATTCGAAATCCAGTTGTGGTTCATTTTAATGAATGTTAGATCATCAACATTTTGGGTAGCCAGACGAGTCCTTTTTTCGGTTAATATTGAACCTGCAGCACTGAATACTCTTTCTGATAGGACACTAGCTGCCGGGCAAGCAAGCTCCTGCAATGCATATTCTGCCAATTCTGGCCAGGTGTCTAATTTTGATGCCCAGTAATCAAATGGGAATGACGGTTGAGGGAGAACATCGATAAGGGATGAAAAATAGTTAGTAACCATACTGGACAAATGTTGTCTCCTGTCACTTTCAATTGATGCAGCAGTACCTGTCCTGTCTGCGGTCATAGCAAAATCACTCCACAACCTGGTCAGAAACCCCTCTGTCCAATGCCACTTCTGATGTGTGCACCCCTAACACTCCTGGTCTGCTGCCCCCTGGAGCTCGTGTGAGAACGATCACGTGCGCTGTGTGCTGGGAATGCCTGAAGCGAACGGTCAGCAAGAGTTGATTGTTTGGTTGCTAATATTAGTTCCAAGTTCTCATGTGGCATAATATTTTGCAATTTGCCTTTATAGCGTGGATCAAGGAGGCAGGCCAACCAGTAATCGTCATCGTTCATCATTTTAGTAATGCGTGTGTCCCTTTTGAGGATACGTAAGGCATAATCTGCCATGTGGGCCAAAGTTCCAGTTGTCAAATCTGCGGTTGTGATTGGTTGAGGGGCAGTTTCAGGCAAATCTACGTCACTTGTGTCCCTCAAAAAACAAGAACCCGGCCTTGCCACACCACCAATTTCCAGTGCCCCCGGGAAAGCTTCCTCATTAAAAATATACTCATCCCCATCATCCTCCTCGTCCTCCACCTCCTCTTCGCCCGCTACCTCGTCCTGTACACTGCCCTGACCAGACAATGGCTGACTGTCATCAAGGCTTTCCTCTTCCTCTGATGCAGACGCCTGATCCTTTATGTGCGTCAAACTTTGCATCAGCAGACACATTAGGGGGATGCTCATGCTTATTATGGCGTTGTCTGCACTAACCAGCCATGTGCATTCCTCAAAACACTGAAGGACTTGACACATGTCTTGTATCTTCGACCACTGCACACCTGACAACTCCATGTCTGCCATCCTACTGCCTGCCCGTGTATGTGTATCCTCCCACAAAAACATAACAGCCCGCCTCTGTTGGCACAGTCTCTGAAGCATGTGCAGTGTTGAGTTCCACCTTGTTGCAACGTCTATGATTAGGCGATGCTGGGGAAGGTTCAAAGACCGCTGATAGGTCTGCATACGGCTGGAGTGTACAGGCGAACGTCGGATATGTGAGCAAAGTCCACGCACTTTGAGGAGCAGGTCGGAGAACCCAGGATAAGTTTTCAATAAGCACTGCACCACCAGGTTTAAGGTGTGAGCCAGGCAAGGAATGTGTTTCAGTTGGGAAAGGGAGATGGCAGCCATGAAATTCCTTCCGTTATCACTCACTACCTTGCCTGCCTCAAGATCTACTGTGCCCAGCCACGACTGCGTTTCTTGTTGCAAGAACTCGGACAGAACTTCCGCGGTGTGTCTGTTGTCGCCCAAACACTTCATAGCCAATACAGCCTGCTGACGCTTGCCAGTAGCTGGCCCATAATGGGACAACTGGTGTGCAACAGTGTCAGCTGCCGATGGAGTGGTTGGCCGACTGCGGTCTGTGGAAGAGCTGTCGCTTCTGCAGGAGGACGAGGAGGAGGAGGAGGGGGTGCGAACGCCTACAGCCAACTGTTTCCTAGACCGTTGGCTAGGCACAACTGTCCCGAAATTGATGTCCCCTGTGGACCCTGCATCCACCACATTCACCCAGTGTGCCGTGATGGACACGTAACGTCCCTGGCCATGCCTACTGGTCCACGCATCTGTAGTCAGGTGCACCTTTGTACTCACAGATTGCCTGAGTGCATGGACGATGCACTGTTTAACATGCTGGTGCAGGGCTGGGATGGCTTTTCTGGAAAAAAAGTGTCGACTGGGTAGCTCGTAGCGTGGTTCAGCGTACTCCATCAGGGCTTTGAAAGCTACGCTTTCAACTAACCGGTAGGGCATCATCTCTAACGAGATTCGTCTAGCTATGTGGGCGTTAAAACCCTCTGTACGCGGATGCGAGGATAAGTACTTCCTTTTTCTAACCAGAGTCTCATGTAGGGTGAGCTGGACTGGAGAGCTGGAGATCGTGGAACTTGCGGGTGTGCCGGTGGACATGGCAGACTGAGAGACGGTTGGAGACGGTATTGTTTCCGCCGGTGCCCTAGATGCAATATTTCCTCCTACAAAACTGGTGATTCCCTGACCCTGACTGCTTTTGGCTGGCAAAGAAACCTGCACAGATACTGCCGGTGGTGCGGAAAATGGTGGCCTTACAGTGACGGAAGGGATGTTGCGTTGCTGACTAGCTTCATTGGCCGAGGGTGCTACAACCTTAAGGGACGTTTGGTAGTTAGTCCAGGCTTGAAAATGCATGGTGGTTAAATGTCTATGCATGCAACTTGTATTGAGACTTTTCAGATTCTGACCTCTGCTTAAGCTAGTTGAACATTTTTGACAGATGACTTTATGCTGATCAATTGGATGTTGTTTAAAAAAATGCCAGACTGCACTCTTCCTAGCATCAGATCCCTTTTCAGGGATTGCAGACTGAGCTTTAACCGGATGGCCACGCTGTCCTCCAACAGGTTTTGGCTTTGACACGCGTTTTGGGCCAGATACGGGCCCGGCAGATGGAACCTGTTGCGATGTTGATGCCTGCTGCGGCCCCTCCTCCACCTCCGCTTCTGAACTACTGCCGCCTGCACCCTGTTCCCCCAATGGCTGCCAATCGGGGTCAACAACTGGGTCATCTATTACCTCCTCTTCTAGCTCGTGTGCAACTTCGTCTGTGTCACCATGTCGGTCGGTGGTATAGTGTTCGTGACGGGGCAACATAGTCTCATCAGGGTCTGATTGTGGATCAGTACCCTGAGAGGGCAATGTTGTGGTTTGAGTCAAAGGACCAGCATAGTAGTCTGGCTGTGGCTGTGCATCAGTGCACTCCATGTCAGAATCTACTTGTAATGGGCATGGCCTGTTAAGTGTTTCACTTTCTAAGCCAGGGACGGTATGTGTAAAGAGCTCCATGGAGTAACCCGTTGTGTCGCCTGCTGCATCCTTCTCTCTTGTTGTTGTTTTTGCTGAAGAGGACAAGGAAGCGACTTGTCCCTGACCGTGAACATCCACAAGCGACGCGCTGCTTTTACATTTACCAGTTTCAGAAGAGGAGGCAAAAGAGCTAGAGGCTGAGTCTGCAAGGTAAGCCAAAACTTGCTGTTGCTGCTGCGGCTTTAAAAGCGGTTTTCCTACTCCCAGAAAAGAGAGCGTTCGAGGCCTTGTGTAGCCAGACGACGAACCTGGCTCCACAGCTCCAGACTTAGGTGGAATATTTTTTTTTCCCACGACCACCTGATGCTCCACTACCATCATTACCAGCTGACAATGAACGCCCACGGCCACGACCTCTTGCACCAGACTTCCTCATTGTTTTAAAAACTTAACCAAAGTAACTTTATTTGTTGCTGTCAAACAACTTACACGGTGACCTATAACTTCAGTATGATTTCAATATCCCTTTACAGGTTGGTGAGACCACAAGGAAAATCAGGCACAATGTTACACACTCTGTTTTCTGTGGCACCAAATCACAGAGATGCCACACACGCAGGACTGTCACTCAAGCACAAATGTCAATATTAATCTCCCACTGTTTTATTTTTTTTATTTTTTTTCAGGGAGACTTTATAAACAAAATAAAATAAAATAATTTTAAAAGGAAGAATTTAGAAACCAAATAAAAAAACAAAAAAAGGCTTTCTATGGCCCACTGAGTGAGAGATGGCACACACAGGAGTCAGGAGTGGCACACAAGCCCAGAGGCCAATATTTTTCTCCCACTGATTGATGTAGTGATTTTTTCAGGTAGATTTTGGAACCCAAATCAAGCAAAAAAATAAATAGGCTTTCTATGGCCCACAATTTGAGAGAGAGAGAGAGAGATGGCACACCCAGGAGTCAAGACTGGCACACAAGCAGAAAGGACAATATTAATCTCCCAAATATTTTATTTTTTTTTTTCAGGGAGACTTTAGAAACAAAATAAAATAAAATGATTTTTTCAGGAAGAATTTAGAAACCAAATAAAATAAAATGATTTTTTCAAGGACAATTTAGAAACCAAAAAAAAAAAAAAGGCTTTCTATGCCCCACTGAGTGAGAGATGGCACACACAGGAGTCAGGAGTGGCACACAAGCACAGAGGCCAATATTTTTCTCCCACTGATTGATGTAGTGATTTTTTCAGGTAGATTTTGGAACCCAAATCAAGCAAAAAAATAAATAGGCTTTCTATGGCCCACAATTTGAGAGAGAGAGAGAGAGATGGCACACCCAGGAGTCAAGACTGGCACACAAGCAGAAAGGGCAATATTAATCTCCCACTGTTTTATTTATTTTATTTTTTTTCAGGGAGACTTTAGAAACAAAATAAAATAAAATGATTTTTTCAGGAAGAATTTAGAAACCAAATAAAATAAAATGATTTTTTCAAGGACAATTTAGAAACCAAAAAAAAAGGCTTTCTATGCCCCACTGAGTGAGAGATGGTACACACAGTCAGGAGTGGCACACAAGCCCTGAGGCCAATATTTTTCTCCCACTGATTGATGTAGTGATTTTTTCAGGTAGATTTTAGAACCCAAATCAAGCAAAAAAATAAATAGGCTTTCTATGGCCCACTGAGTGAGAGATGGCACACACAGGAGTCAGGAGTGGCACACAAGCCCTGAGGCCAATATTTTTCTCCCACTGATTGATGTAGTGATTTTTTCAGGTAGATTTTAGAACCCAAATCAAGCAAAAAAATAAATAGGCTTTCTATGGCCCACTGAGTGAAAGATGGCACACACAGGAGTCAGGAGTGGCACACAAGCCCTGAGGCCAATATTTTTCTCCCACTGATTGATGTAGTGATTTTTTCAGGTAGATTTTAGAACCCAAATGTTACGTACGCTGCGCACGCTGCGCATACTTACCCGGCTTCTCCCGTCCCTCGGCGCACTCGCGATCCTGTCCAGCGCCGCTCTGCTTCCTCCTTCGCCGGCTCACGGCGTCCGGTCCCTCTGCGCATGCGCGGTCGCGTCTCCTCCATCGCAGAGCCTTCTGGGAGGTCGCGACCCGGTGGCTCCGCCCCAACATGGCGGCGCCCATCGGGTATTTCTTCCCAGCGTCTCCCTAGGTAAGACGCCTTTGCTTTGTAGGTGCACTGCCTGCCGTCAGTGTCCCTATGCCCTAGGCTCCCCTGCACCAGTGTCTTTTCTCAGCCCAGTCTTTACTTTGTCTTAGTGTTCTACCAGCCCGTGTTCCTGTTGTGTCCTGCCTGTCCGTGTTCCTGCTGTATCCTGCCAGTCCGTGTTCCTGTTGTATCCTGCCAGTCCGTGTTCCTGCTGTGTCCTGCCTGTCCGTGTTCCTGCTGTATCCTGCCAGTCCGTGTTCCTGTTGTATCCTGCCAGTCCGTGTTCCTGCTGTATCCTGCCAGTCCGTGTTCCTACTGTATCCTGCCGGTCCGTGTTCCTGCTGTGTTCTGCCAGCCCGTGTTCCTGCTGAGTCCTTCCGGTCCGTGTTCCTGCTGAGTCCTGCCTGTCCGTGTTCCTGCTGGGTTCTGCCGTTCCGTGTTCCAGTCATTTTTCAGTTAAGTCTTGTTTTCCTATTATTCCCTGCCATCCTTATAGCCTGTGGTTTACTCCTTTATCTTGGGTCGTCCCTTTGGCTGGGCAGCACGGTGGCGCAGTGGTTAGCACAGCAGCCTTGCAGCGCTGGGGTCCTGGGTTCTAATCCCACCCAGGACAACATCTGCAAAGAGTTTGTATGTTCTCTCCGTGTTTGCGTGGGTTTCCTCCGGGCACTCCGGTTTCCTCCCACATTCCAAAGACATACTGATAGGAATTCTAGATTGTGAGCCCAATCGGGGACAGTGATGATAATGTGTGCAAACTGTAAAGCGCTGCGGAATATGTTAGCGCTATATAAAAATAAAGATTATTATTAAGGAGAGTAAAACTAATCCCAAACTGTTCTTCAACTATATCAATAGTAAAAGAATAAAAACTGAAAATGTAGGCCCCTTAAAAAATAGTGAGGAAAGAATGGTTGTAGATGACGAGGAAAAAGCTAACATATTAAACACCTTCTTCTCCACGGTATTCACGGTGGAAAATGAAATGCTAGGTGAAATCCCAAGAAACAATGAAAACCCTATATTAAGAGTCACCAATCTAACCCAAGAAGAGGTGCGAAACCGGCTAAATAAGATTAAAATAGATAAATCTCCGGGTCCGGATGGCATACACCCACGAGTACTAAGAGAACTAAGTAATGTAATAGATAAACCATTATTTCTTATTTTTAGTGACTCTATAGCGACAGGGTCTGTTCCGCAGGACTGGCGCATAGCAAATGTGGTGCCAATATTCAAAAAGGGCTCTAAAAGTGAACCTGGAAATTATAGGCCAGTAAGTCTAACCTCTATTGTTGGTAAAATATTTGAAGGGTTTCTGAGGGATGTTATTCTGGATTATCTCAATGAGAATAACTGTTTAACTCCATATCAGCATGGGTTTATGAGAAATCGCTCCTGTCAAACCAATCTAATCAGTTTTTATGAAGAGGTAAGCTATAGACTGGACCACGGTGAGTCATTGGACGTGGTATATCTCGATTTTTCCAAAGCGTTTGATACCGTGCCGCACAAGAGGTTGGTACACAAAATGAGAATGCTTGGTCTGGGGGAAAATGTGTGTAAATGGGTTAGTAACTGGCTTAGTGATAGAAAGCAGAGGGTGGTTATAAATGGTATAGTCTCTAACTGGGTCGCTGTGACCAGTGGGGTACCGCAGGGGTCAGTATTGGGACCGGTTCTCTTCAACATATTCATTAATGATCTGGTAGAAGGTTTACACAGTAAAATATCGATATTTGCAGATGATACAAAACTATGTAAAGCAGTTAATACAAGAGAAGATAGTATTCTGCTACAGATGGATCTGGATAAGTTGGAAACTTGGGCTGAAAGGTGGCAGATGAGGTTTAACAATGATAAATGTAAGGTTATACACATGGGAAGAGGGAATCAATATCACCATTACACACTGAACGGGAAACCACTGGGTAAATCTGACAGGGAGAAGGACTTGGGGATCCTAGTTAATGATAAACTTACCTGGAGCAGCCAGTGCCAGGCAGCAGCTGCCAAGGCAAACAGGATCATGGGGTGCATTAAAAGAGGTCTGGATACACATGATGAGAGCATTATACTGCCTCTGTACAAATCCCTAGTTAGACCGCACATGGAGTACTGTGTCCAGTTTTGGGCACCGGTGCTCAGGAAGGATATAATGGAACTAGAGAGAGTACAAAGGAGGGCAACAAAATTAATAAAGGGGATGGGAGAACTACAATACCCAGATAGATTAGCGAAATTAGGATTATTTAGTCTAGAAAAAAGACGACTGAGGGGCGATCTAATAACCATGTATAAGTATATAAGGGGACAATACAAATATCTCGCTGAGGATCTGTTTATACCAAGGAAGGTGACGGGCACAAGGGGGCATTCTTTGCGTCTGGAGGAGAGAAGGTTTTTCCACCAACATAGAAGAGGATTCTTTACTGTTAGGGCAGTGAGAATCTGGAATTGCTTGCCTGAGGAGGTGGTGATGGCGAACTCAGTCGAGGGGTTCAAGAGAGGCCTGGATGTCTTCCTGGAGCAGAACAATATTGTATCATACAATTATTAGGTTCTGTAGAAGGACGTAGATCTGGGGATTTATTATGATGGAATATAGGCTGAACTGGATGGACAAATGTCTTTTTTCGGCCTTACTAACTATGTTACTATGTTACTATGTTATTATTATTATTATTAGCTGTTGTGTCTCCATTCCCCCGAGGTCCTGCTCCTAACACTCCCTGTATAGGGGGTGATTCCATCTTGTCCGCTCGACCCTGGCGGCTCTAGAGTCACGACCCAGAGGGTCCACTCTCGGATTTCTGCCCGAGTACTTACAGTAAGCAAAGGCCATGGACCCCGCTGGGGCCTCTGCCGCGCAGAAAGAGCTACTCTTTTTGCGAGAGAATCAGTCCCGCATGATGTCTTTCATGAAAGCTATGGATTCTCGCTTGTCCACGCTCCAGTCCTCCGATCCTGGCAACGCCGCTCTACTCGTAGGCTTACAGCAAGAGTTAGCTCAGCAGCGTGATACCCAGGCCCATATTCTTAGTTATATCTCTTCTATTGACGATCGGCTGCTCTCCATCCAGACAGCCGCTTCTACGTCTGCTCCTGCGTCCCACCCTCCACCCCGCTTGGCTAAACCGCCTCGGTACAATGGGGATCCTAAGTCCTGCCGAGGATTTCTAAACCAATGCCGTCTTCACTTCGAGCTTCTGCCTCAGCATTACCCGACGGATCGGTCCAAAGTTGCGTTTTTGATTTCCCATCTGGAGGGAGACGCCTTGGCATGGGTTAATCCACTCTGGGAGCGAGACGATCCTCTAGTCTCCCGGTTGTCTGAATTTTTGGAGACTTTCCGTCTTGTCTTTGACGAACCTGGACGTCTGGCCTCTACAACTGAAGCTCTATTTTCTCTCCATCAGGGGTCGTTATCCGTAGGCCAGTACGCTATTCAGTTCCGCACACTCTCCTCTGACTTGGGCTGGAACAATGAGGCGTTGGTGGGTGCTTTCTGGCGGGGCCTCTCTGGGCGCATAAAAGATGAGTTAGCCGGTCGGGACACCCCTACTGTTTTGGAGGAATTAATTTCCTTAGCTACCCGTATTGACCTTCGGTTCCAAGAACGCGCCCGTGAGCGGAGGTCTCTTCGTCCTTCTTCTGCCACCCGTAAGCCACTCAGTCCTCAGCCTAGAACCTCCTCTCAGGCGTCCGCACCGGAACCTATGCAAGTGGACCGTCTAAAGATGTCCGAACAACGTCGTAAAGAGAGGCGCACTCAGGGGTTATGCTTTTACTGCGGGAGTGCTGCTCATTTATTACGCTCTTGCCCTGAACGTCCGGAAAACTCCTCCGCCTAGGTCAGGTAAGA
This sequence comes from Ranitomeya imitator, assembly GCF_032444005.1. Lineage (NCBI taxonomy): Eukaryota > Metazoa > Chordata > Amphibia > Anura > Dendrobatidae > Ranitomeya > Ranitomeya imitator. Next base: position 460,199,974 of record NC_091287.1, on the reverse strand, counting down.
GAGGCCTCCCTAGGTGTGTGTGATCCCTCTCAACCCCTTACTTTGTCCGTTCTTTTGCATATTGCGGGCAAAGGCATTTCTCTGGATGCGTATGTGGATTCGGGCGCAGCAGGGAATTTTATTAGGTTGGAGGAGGTTTTGAAATTCTCCGTTCCAGTCAAAACCTTAGAGGCTCCTGTGATTCTTGCATCTGTGGATGGTAAACCGTTACAGGAGACCATTACTCAAGTAACACTTGAAGTGGAACTTCAGGTTGGGGCTCTACACAAGGAGAGAATCGCATTTTATGTTGTAGCGGGTCTGTCTCATCCTATGCTCTTAGGTCTTCCTTGGTTACGGAACCACGAGCCCATTTTAGATTGGCGCAATGGTAATATCTTGCGCTGGGGTGAGCTTTGTCGGGAACGTTGTCTGCTGCCGGTGCGTCCTGTGGGATCTTCTTCTAATTCTTCTCCTTCCTCTTCTTTTTCTGCCTTACCCTGTGTCTACAGTGCTTATTCTGATGTCTTCAACAAGAAGGAGGCTGAGGGTCTTCCGCCTCACCGGCTCTATGATTGTCCCATAGACCTCGTGCCAGGAACTAACCCGCCCAGGGGCAGGATCTATCCTCTCTCTCCTGCTGAGACTCAAGCTATGTCTGAGTACATTCAAGAAAATCTTGCTAAAGGATTCATTCGCAAGTCTTCTTCTCCGGCCGGAGCAGGGTTCTTTTTCGTGAAGAAGAAAGACGGTTCTCTCCGTCCCTGCATTGATTATCGAGGCCTAAACAACATCACGGTGAAGAACAAATATCCTCTGCCACTCATTCCGGAACTCTTCGACCATCTTCGGGGTGCGCAAATTTTTACCAAATTAGATCTACGTGGCGCATATAATCTGGTTCGTATTCGTGCAGGCAATGAGTGGAAGACTGCCTTCAATACTCGTGACGGTCACTACGAGTACTTGGTTATGCCGTTTGGTCTCTGCAACGCTCCCGCAGTTTTCCAGGAATTTGTGAACGATGTATTTCGGGATCTTCTCTACTCCTCGGTCGTAGTTTACCTTGACGACATTCTCATCTTTTCTCCGGATCTCTCCACTCACAGGCGAGATGTCCGTCGTGTTCTGCAAAGGCTAAGAGAGAATCATCTGTTCGCTAAGATTGAGAAGTGCGTCTTTGAACAATCTTCTCTTCCCTTCCTGGGATATATTGTCTCAAGGTCTGGCTTAGAGATGGATCCAGAGAAGGTTTCTGCTGTCCTGAATTGGCCTCGTCCTCTTGGAACAAAAGCAATCCAACGATTTCTTGGCTTTGCCAACTACTATAGACAATTTATTCCTCATTTTTCTTCCATGACCAAGCCTATCTCTGCTCTAGTTCATAAGGGAGTCAATTCCAGTCTTTGGACCCCTGAGGCTGAAGAGTCCTTTCTGTCTCTTAAACAAAGCTTCGCTACGGCCCCTGTGCTTCATCGTCCTGCTGCCAATAGACCGTTTGTTCTTGAGGTCGACGCATCCTCTATTGGAGCTGGTGCTGTACTTTTGCAAAGATCCTCGTCCGGACGTTTGGTGACCTGTGGTTTTTTTTCTAAAACCTTTTCCGCTCCTGAGCGTAACTACTCTATTGGAGATAAAGAACTTTTGGCTATCAAGCTAGCCTTGGAGGAATGGCGTTATCTCCTTGAGGGGGCTCTTCATCCATTCACCATTTACACAGACCACAAGAATCTGGCCTATATCCAGTCTGCCCAAAGACTAAATCCACGACAGGCCAGATGGTCTTTATTCTTCAGACGATTTGAATTTGAACTTCATTTCCGACCCGGAAATAAGAATGTCAAAGCAGATGCTCTTTCAAGATCCTTTCAGCCTCTGGACCTAGAGGATTCTCCGGCTCACATCATTGATCCTGCGAAGATCGTCACTCTTGCTCCTCTTAGAGTGATTTCAACTCCTCCTGGCAAGACTCTTGTGGCTAGCCAAGACAAGGAGAGAGTTTTACGTTGGGGTCACTCCTCCAAAATTGCAGGTCACGTAGGAGTCAAGAAGACACTTTCTCTTATCTCTCGGCATTATTGGTGGCCATCTCTCCGACAAGACGTCACCAAATTCATCGCTTCTTGTCCTTCTTGTGCAAAAAATAAAGTCCCTAGGCAGCTTCCTTCCGGTCTCCTGCATCCTCTGCCTGTGCCTTCCGTTCCTTGGAGTCATATAGCTATGGACTTCATCACTGATCTACCTTGTTCCTCGAATTGCTCTGTCATCTTGGTTGTTGTAGATCGGTTCTCCAAGATGGCTCACTTCATCGCATTGCCTGGTCTGCCTTCCGCTCCTGAGTTGGCTAAGATCTGTTTACACCAAGTCTTCCGTCTTCATGGTTTTCCTCATCATATCGTCTCAGACCGTGGAGTACAATTTACCTCACGTTTTTGGAGAGCTCTCTGCAGTCTATTAAAGGTTAACTTGGACTTTTCTTCCGCTTATCACCCTCAGTCCAACGGACAAGTGGAGCGAGTTAATCAAGTCCTGACTACATATCTGCGACATTTCTCCAATGCACACCAAGATGACTGGGTCTCTCTTCTCCCCTGGGCCGAATTCTCATATAACAATCTTCCCAGCGAGTCTTCCTCCAAAACTCCCTTTTTTGTAGTCTATGGTCTACATCCGAACATTCCTCTTCCTGTTTCTCTTTCCTCGGGGGTATCGGCAGCGGATTTCTTGTCCCGGGAATTCTCTACGATTTGGAGTGAGACCACAGTGGCGCTTGAGAGAGCTAGCCTTAATATGAAAAAGTTTGCTGACAAAAGGCGTTTGGATGCTCCGCCATATTCTCCGGGGGATAAAGTTTGGCTTTCCTCTCGCTATATCAAGCTTAAAATTCCCTCTTGCAAACTGGGTCCCCGCTATATTGGTCCTTTTCCTATCTTGAGTCGCATTAATGATGTTTCTTATAAGTTGAAGTTGCCTGCCTCTTTACGCATCCCCAATGTCTTCCATGTGTCTCTTCTCAAGCCTGCAGTCTTTAATCGTTTTCACTCCGCTACCTCTCCCTCTCCTCAGCTCTGTACTTCTGATGGAATCTTTAATGTTAAAGACATTCTTGCCAAAAAGGTAGTTAGGGGTAAGACCTATTTTTTGATTGATTGGGAGGGATTTGGTCCTGAGGAGAGGTCCTGGGAGCCCCGAGAGAACATCAATGCTCCTCTTATCATGAAAAGATTCCTTTCTAGTCTTAAAAAGAGGGGGACTAAGGAGGGGGGTACTGTTACGCACGCTGTGCACGCTGCGCATACTTACCCGGCTTCTCCCGTCCCTCGGCGCACTCGCGATCCTGTCCAGCGCCGCTCTGCTTCCTCCTTCGCCGGCTCACGGCGTCCGGTCCCTCTGCGCATGCGCGGTCGCGTCTCCTCCATCGCATAGCCTTCTGGGAGGTCGCGACCCGGTGGCTCCGCCCCAACATGGCGGCGCCCATCGGGTATTTCTTCCCGGCGTCTCCCTAGGTAAGACGCCTTTGCTTTGTAGGTGCTCTGCCTGCCGTCAGTGTCCCTATGCCCTAGGCTCCCCTGCACCAGTGTCTTTTCTCAGCCCAGTCTTTACTTTGTCTTAGTGTTCTACCAGCCCGTGTTCCTGTTGTGTCCTGCCTGTCCGTGTTCCTGCTGTATCCTGCCAGTCCGTGTTCCTGTTGTATCCTGCCAGTCCGTGTTCCTGCTGTGTCCTGCCTGTCCGTGTTCCTGCTGTATCCTGCCAGTCCGTGTTCCTGTTGTATCCTGCCAGTCCGTGTTCCTGCTGTGTCCTGCCTGTCCGTGTTCCTGCTGTATCCTGCCAGTCCGTGTTCCTGTTGTATCCTGCCAGTCCGTGTTCCTGCTGTATCCTGCCAGTCCGTGTTCCTACTGTATCCTGCCGGTCCGTGTTCCTGCTGTGTTCTGCCAGCCCGTGTTCCTGCTGAGTCCTTCCGGTCCGTGTTCCTGCTGAGTCCTGCCTGTCCGTGTTCCTGCTGGGTTCTGCCGTTCCGTGTTCCAGTGATTTTTCAGTTAAGTCTTGTTTTCCTATTATTCCCTGCCATCCTTATAGCCTGTGGTTTACTCCTTTATCTTGGGTCGTCCCTTTGGCTCTAGCTGTTGTGTCTCCATTCCCCCGAGGTCCTGCTCCTAACACTCCCTGTATAGGGGGTGATTCCATCTGGTCCGCTCGACCCCGGGGGCTCTAGAGTCACGACCCAGAGGGTCCACTCTCGGATTTCTGCCCGAGTACTTACACCAAATCAAGCAAAAAAATAAATAGGCTTTCTATGGCCCACTGAGTGAGAGATGGCACACACAGGAGTCAGGAGTGGCACACAAGCCCTGAGGCCAATATTTATCTCCCACTGATTGATGTAGTGATTTTTTCAGGTAGATTTTAGAACCCAAATCAAGCAAAAAAATAAATAGGCTTTCTATGGCCCACTGAGTGAGAGATGGCACACACAGGAGTCAGGAGTGGCACACAAGCCCAGAGGCCAATATTTATCTCCCACTGATTGATGTAGTGATTTTTTCAGGTAGATTTTAGAACCCAAATCAAGCAAAAAAATAAATAGGCTTTCTATGGCCCACTGAGTGAGAGATGGCACACACAGGAGTCAGGAGTGGCACACAAGCCCAGAGGCCAATATTTATCTCCCACTGATTGATGTAGTGATTTTTTCAGGTAGATTTTAGAACCCAAATCAAGCAAAAAAATAAATAGGCATTCTATGGCCCACTGAGTGAGAGATGGCACACACAGGGATGGCACTCTAGCAGAAATGCCAATCTTAATCTCCCACAAAAAAAAAAAAAAAAACAGGGACTGTCCTACAATTACTATCTCCCTGCAGTAATCTCAGCCTGGTATGGCAGGCAGCAATAAGGAGTGGACTGATGCACAAATTAAATAAAAAGTGTGGACAAACAAACAAGATAGCTGTGCAGAACGGAAGGAACAACAGGATTTGTGCTTTGAAAAAAGCAGTTGGTTTGCACAGCGGCGTACACACAGCAATGCAGCTATCAGGGAGCCTTCTAGGGCAGCCCAATGAGCTACAGCGCTGAGAAAAAAAAAAATGTAGCTTCCACTGTCCCTGCACACCGAAGGTGGTGTTGGACAGTGGAAATCGCTACAGCACAAGCGGTTTGGTGGTTAATGGACCCTGCCTAACACTATCCCTGCTTCTGACGAAGCGGCAGCAACCTCTCCCTAAGCTCAGATCAGCAGCATCTGGCGGTCGGCGGGAACGCCCCTTTATAGCCCCTGTGACGCCGCAGACAGCAAGCCAATCACTGCAATGCCCTTCTCTAAGATGGTGGGGACCAGGACCTATGTCATCACGCTGCCCACACTCTGCGTTCACCTTCATTGGCTGAGAAATGGCACTTTTCGCGTCATTGAAACGCGACTTTGGCGCGAAAGTCGCGTACCACATGGCCGACCCCGCACAGGGGTCGGATCGGGTTTCATGAAACCCGACTTTGCCAAACGTCGGCGACTTTTGAAAATGAACGACCCGTTTCGCTCAACCCTAGTGCTGGACACAGCCAGAGTTGGGGGCTGAGGATTCAGGGCTTATTGTGGTTTCATCATTACATGTCTGTGTGGGAAGCCGCAATGTAACATCCTCATCTTCCCCTTCATCTTAACCTCCTCTGCTGAGATACTCAACTGCATATCTTTGGGTTCATACCAAGTGGGATCTACAACCTCATCGTCAGCCTCTCTTCTCTCACACTCCTCACCCTGAGAGTCACCCTTCTCTTCTTGCCCTGACACCACAGTACAGTCCACGTGCACCTCTGGTTTCTGAGTCTTATCAGGATCACCTCTATCCTTGGTGGTTAACGTCTGGTTATGAGGGTCTTGATTCTGCTCAGACCCTACCTCGTCTGGCCCCGGATCCAACAAGAAAAATTTGGGGGCATCAGTGGAGATGCTTTCCTTCTCTGGATTCTGTGATTCTTCGGAGCAGACCTCTGATGCCCATGGAATACAAGGTGTGAACAGCTCTTTAGAATGGCCTATCTGAGATTCCCCACAGTCAGTTGGGCATTTGGACATTTTTGACGCAGGGGGAAACATAGGTGATTGTGGTGCCATCTCTGAGGATTGTACTGTGTGTGATGTTAATGTGGAGGAAGAGGAGGAAAGGCCACTTGATGCACCGCTTGCCATCCACTGTAGCACATGATCTTTCTGAGCCTCATCTACAAGGCGTACTGCTGTGCAGCTGCAAAAGAAAGGGAGTCGAGTAGGCCGGCCAGTAACAGATGTTGTCAGGTCTTTGGATAGGATGAGACAGTGTTTATTCAGTTGAACATCGAACAGCAAGCCTATTCTCCCTTCCATCACGACCTCGCTTTTTCTCACTCATGTTGTATATAGCTTTCCAAAATTGTACCCTGCTGCTTCACAACCTTAGGCCCAGACCTGTCAGTTAGCTGTCACTAAATGAACAATCAGTATTTATTTTCTTAGATAGTGTGCCTGAACAACAATGTTATGCCTAACAATTTTTAAGCGCTCTGATTTGCCAAAAAAGCAGTTTTAGCACAAACAATTTATGGTAGCTAATTGAGCCTAGTGACTGCACCACTATATTAGGCCTAACAATTTTTAAGTGGAAATCTGGCTTTCTGACTTGCCACTGAAACAAAGATTTAGCACAAATGAATTGAAGTAGCAAAAGGTGCTTCCAGAGACTGCCACACAGTATTTGCACAATCTACTTGCTGGAAGATCGATTTCACTCAGGATAGGATCCTATCTATTTCATTGACAAGTTCACTTTTGGCAGCACTAGCACTAGCACAGGAGTGACCGCTTTGCACTGTGACACTGAGAAAATGGCGACAACAAAACAAGATTTCTGCTTTTTATATGGCCAGGGACATGTGACTTCGGCAACCAATCACAGAAGACCTTGTGTCTTGACGTTTTGGATGGCTTCTGCACCATGATTGGTTGCCGGAATCAACACACATGCATTTAAGAGAAAAAGAAAAAAAAGAGTGTGCCGCCCTTGTTATCCCTTCAGATGCTCCTTTCATCCCTCCACACACCCTCCCCTTATCAAATACATCCCCACCATTACCTCCACTCATCATGCAGCACTATTATCCCAGCCAAAATCATACACAGTGCCTTCCGAAAGTTTTCAGCCCCCTGGAACTTTTCAACCTTTTCCCACATATCATGCTTCAAACATAAATATACCAAATGTAAATTTTTGGTGAAGAATCAACAATAAGTGGAACACAATTGTGAAGTTGAACGAAATTTATTGGTTATTTTAAATGTTTTCCGAACACCTTCACTCATCTCTATTTGGGACTTAAATACAGCAAACTATAAAACTGTAAAAATGCCTTAAAGGTGGTGGACGTAATTTATATTTGGAAAACTTGATGACAGGTTCCCTTCAACTATTAACCTAGATCGTGTACTGATATGCATTGTGTATGATTATAATTCAGTTTTTGTTGGAACCCTTTATTGTATATAACATGTAATACTAATGTGGCTTCATTTTAACCCCTTAACGACCGCCGATACGCCTTTTAACGGCGGCCGCTAAGGGTACTTAAACCACAGCGCCGTTAATTAACGGCGCTGTGGAAAAAGTAAATAGCGCCCCCCAGAGTCGGATTTTCTCCGGGGTCTCAGCTGTCAGGGGTTGCGGAGACCTCAGAGAACATGATTCGGAGGGTTTTTTACTGACCCCGCATTTGCGATTGCCGGTAATTAACCGTTTACCGGCGATCACACACAAAAAAAAACGCGATTTCTTTTTAATTTCTCTGTCCTCCAATGTGATCGCACTTACGTCGGTACAGGGCTGTCGCAATGCGTCGGCCCGACATACCGACGCACGTTGTGAAAATTGTGCACAACGTGGGCAGCGGATGTAGTTTTTCAACGCATCCGCTGCCCAATCTATGTCCTGGGGAGGAGGGGGCAGAGTTACGGCCACGCATGCGCGGTCAGAAATGGCGGACGCGACGTACAAAAAAAGTTACATTGAACGTTTTTTGTGCCGACGGTCCGCCAAAACACAACTGATCCAGTGCACGACGGACGCGATGTGTGGCCATCCGTCACGATCCGTCGGCAATACAAGTCTATGGGCAAAAAACGCATCCTCCGGGCACATTTGCAGGATCTGTTTTTTGTCCAAAACGATGGATTGCGACGGATGCCAAACGACGCAAGTGTGAAAGTAGCCTTAGGGCTAGGGTTAGGGTTGGGGCTAAAGTTAGGGCTAGGGTTGGGGCTAAAGTTAGGGTTAGAGTTGGGATTAGGGTTAGGGTTTGGACTAGGGTTGGTATTAGGGTTAGGGTAGGCATTAGGGTTACGCTTGGGATTAGGGTTAGGTTTGGGATTAGGGTTAAGGTTAGGGTTGTGATTAGGGGTGTATTGGGATTAGGGTTAGGTTTGAGGTTAGGGTTGAGATTAGGATTAGGGGTGTGTTGGATTTAGGGTTTTGATTAGGGTTATGGTTAGGGTTGACATTAGGGTTGTTTTGGGGTAAGGGTTGTGATTATCGTTAGGGTTAGTGATTAGGATTATGGATCGGGTTGGGATTAGGGTTAGGGGTGTGTTGGGGTTAGGGTTGGAGCTAGAATTGGGGGGGTTTCCACTGTTTAGGTACATCAGGGGGTCTCCAAACACGACAGCCAATTTTGCGCTCAAAAAGTCAAATGGTGCTCCCTCCCTTCTGAGCTCTGCCGTGCGCCCAAACAGTGGTTTACCCCCACATATGGCACATCAGTGTACTCGGGATAAATTGGACCACAACTATTGTGGTCCAATTTCTCCTGTTACCCTTGTGAAAATAAAAACTTGGGGGCTACAATATCTTTTTTGTGAAAAAAAAAATATTTTTTATTTTCACGACTCTGCATTCTAAACTTCTGTGAAGCTCTTGGGCATTCAAAGTTCTCACCACACATCTAGATAAGTTCCTTGGGGGATCTAGTTTCCAAAATGGGGTCAATTGTGGAGGGTTTCTACTGTTTAGGTACATCAGGGGCTCTGCAAACGCAACATAACGCCCGCAGACCATTCTATCAAAGTCTGCATTCCAAAACGGCGCTCCTTCCTTCCGAGCTCTGCTGTGTGCCCAAACAGTGGTTTACCACCACATATGGGGTACCAGCATACTCAGGACAAATTGGACAACAACTTTTGGGGTCCGATTTCTCTTGTTACCCTTGTGAAAATAAAAACTTGGTGGCTAAAAAATCTTTTTTGTGGAAAAAAAATATTTTTTATTTTCACGACTCTGCATTCTAAACTTTTGTGAAGCACTTGGGCATTCAAGGTTCTCACCACACATCTAGATAAGTTCCATGGGGGGTCTAGTTTCCAAAATGGGGTCACTTGTGGGGGGTTTCCACTGTTTAGGCACATCAGGGGCTCTCCAATCACGACATGGCGTCCGATCTCAATTTCAGACAATTCTACATTGAAAAAGTAAAACGGCACTCCTCCTCTTCCAAGCTCTGCGGTGCGCCCAAACAGTGGTTTACCCCCACATATTGGGTATCGACGTATTCAGGAGAAATTGCACTACAACTTTTGTGGTCTAATTTCTCCTGTTACCCTTGTGAAAATAGAAAATTTGGGGGCAAAAATATCATTTTTGTAGAAGAAATGCGATTTTTTTATTTTCACGGCTCAACGTTATAAACTTCTGTGAAGCACATGGGGGTTCAAAGTGCTCACCACACAGCTAGCTAAGTTCCTTAAGGGGTCTAGTTTCCAAAATAGTGTCACTTGTGGGGGTTTCCACTGTTTAGGCACATCAGGGGCTCTCCAAACGCAACATGGCGTCCAATCTCAATTCCTGCCAATTCAACATAGAAAAAGTCAAACGGCGCTCCTTCTCTTCCAAACCCTGCCGTGCACCCAAACAGTGGTTTACCCCCACATATGGGGTATTGGCGTATTCAGGAGAAATCGCACAACAACTTTTGTGGTCTAATTTCAACTGATACCCTTGTGAAAATAAGAATTTGAGGGCAAAAAGATCATTTTTGTGTAAACAAATGCGATTTTTTTATTTTCATGGCTCTACGTTATAAACTTCTGTGAAGCTCTTAGGGGTTCAAAGTGCTCACCACACATCTAGATAAGTTCCTTAAGGGGTCTAGTTTACAAAATGGTGTCACTTGTGGGGGGTTTCCACTGTTTAGGCACATCAGGGGCTCTCTAAACGTGACATGGCGTCCGATCTCAATTCCAGCCAATTCTGTATTGAAAAAGTCAAACGGCGCTCCTTCACTTTCAAGTTCTGCGGTGCACCCAAACAGTGGTTTACCCCCACATATGGGGTATTGGCGTATTCAGGAAAAATTGCATAACAAAATTTATGATTACATTTCTGTTTTTACACTTGTGAAAATAAAAAAAAAAATGGTTTTGAATTAAAATGTTTGCAAAAAAAAGTTAAATGTTCATTTTTTCCTTCCACATTGTTTCGGTTCCTGTGAAGCACGTAAAGGACTAATAAACTTCTTGAATGTTGTTTTGAGAACCATGAGGGGTGTAGTTTTTAGAATGGTGTCACACTTCATTATTTTCTATCATATAGACCCCTCAAAATGACTTCAAATGTGATGTGGTCCCTAAAAAAAAATGGTGTTGTAAAAATGAGAAATTGCTGGTCAACTTTTAACCCTTATAACTCCCTAACAATAAAAATGTTGTTTCCAAAATTGTGCTGATGTAAAGTAGACATGTGGGAAATGTTATTTATTAACTATTTTTCGTGACATATCTCTCTGATTTAAGGACATAAAAATACAAAGTTTGAAAATTGCAAAATTTTAAAATTTTTTGCCATATTTCCGTTTTTTTCATAAATAATCGCAAGTAATATCGAAGAAATGTTACCACTAACAGGAAGTAAAATATGTGACGAAAAAACAGTCTCAGAATCAGCGGGATCCGTTGAAGCGTTCCAGAGTTATAACCTCATAAAGTGACAGTGGTCAGAATTGCAAAAATTGGCTCGGTCATTAAGTACCAAATTGGCTCTGTCACTATGGGGTTAAATCCAAACTAAATAGAACACTTTTGATATTAGGATGCCCAAGAAGTACATCACAGTAACTCTGTATCCTAGGCAGTCTCTTTCGAGAGGACTCTCCGGAATGCAATACTACCCAAAGAGAAAAAGCAGTACTCAGTCCATAATTCATAAAAATGTATATACATTTATTAAATAGTCAGTTAATAACATACCAAGTTAATATGCCAAAGATATCAAAGATATACATAAGGAGGGATCAGGTCAGCCACAGGTATACCAGCAAGATGTCATGAAACCATAAAGTGCCTAGTGCTCACAATTACTATAGAAAGCATCCACAATACACCTCACTGTAGGGTACATTAACCGAATATATAAACAGTCATGGCCAAAAGTATTGACACCCCTGCAATTCTGTCAGATAATACTCAGTTTCTTCCTGAAAATGATTGCAAACACAAATTGTTTGGTATTATTATCTTCATTTAATTTGTCTTAAGTAGAAAAAACACAAAAATAATTCTCCTAAAGCCAAATTGGATATAATTACACACCAAACATAAAAAAGGGGGTGGACAAAAGTATTGACACTGTTCGAAAAATCATGTGATGCTTCTCTAATTTGTGTTATTAACAGCACCTGTAACTTACCTGTGGCACCTAACAGGTGTTGGCAATAACTAAATCACACTTGCAGCCAGTTGACATGGATTAAAGTTGACTCAACCTCTGTCCTGTGTCCTTGTGTGTACCACATTGAGCATGGAGAAAAGAAAGAAGACCAAAGAACTGTCTGAGGAATTGAGAAACCAAATTGTGAGGAAGCATGAGCAATCTCAAGGCTTCAAGTCCATCTCCAAAGACCTGAATGTTCCTGTGTCTACCGTGCGCAGTGTCATCAAGACGTTTAAAGCCCATGGCACTGTGGCTAACCTCCCTAGATGTGGATGGAAAAGAAAAATTGACAAGAGATTTCAACGCAAGATTGGGTGGATGTTGGATAAAGAACCTCGACTAACATCTAAACAAGTACAAGCTGCCCTGCAGTCCGAGGGTACAACAGTGTCAACCCGTACTATCCATCGGCGTCTGAATGAAAAGGGACTGTATGGTAGGAGACCCAGGAAAACCCCACTTCTTACCCCGAGACATAAAAAAGCCAGGATGGAGTTTGCCAAAACTTACCTGAAAAAGCCTAAAACATTTTGGAAGAATGTTCTCTGGTCAGATGAGACAAAAGTAGAGCTTTTTGGGCAAAGGCATCAACATAGAGTTTACAGGAGAAAAAAAGAGGCATTCAAAGAAAATAACACGGTCCCTACAGTCAAACATGGCAGAGGTTCCCTGATGTTTTGGGGATGCTTTGCTGCCTCTGGCACTGGACTGCTTGATCATGTGCATGGTATTATGAAGTCTGAAGACTACCAACAAATTTTGCAGCATAATGTAGGGCCCAGTGTGAGAAAGCTGGGTCTCCCTCAGAGGTCATGGGTCTTCCAGCAGAACAATGACCCAAAACACACTTCAAAAAGCACCAGAAAACGGTTTGAGAGAAAGCACTGGAGACTTCTAAAGTGGTCAGCAATGAGTCCAGACCTGAATCCCATAGAACACCTGTGGAGAGATCTAAAAATGGCAGTTTAGAGAAGGCACCTTTGAAATATCAGGGACCTGGAGCAGTTTACCAAAGAAGAATGGTCTAAAATTCCAGCAGAGCATTGTAAGAAACTCATTGATGGTTACCGGAAGTGGTTGGTCGCAGTTATTTTGGCTAAAGGTTGTGCAACCAAGTATTAGGCTGAGGGTGCCAATACTTTTGTCTGGCCCATTTTTGGAGTTTTGTGAGAAATGATCAATGTTTTGCTTTTTGCTTCATTCTCTTTTGTGTTTTTTCATTTAAGACAAATTAAATGAAGATAATAATACCACAGAATTTGTGTTTGCAATCATTTTCAGGAAAAAGCTGAGTATTATCTGACAGAATTGCAGGGGTGTCAATACTATTGGCCATGACTGTATATTCATTGCACAGTGTCAACATTGTAATATAAAGCTGTGCTTTTTAGGAGTGCTTACCCATGTAATAGTATAGTGCAGAACCCGTGAGTCGCTGCTACCAACGCACGTTTCGCTGCTCTTTTTCAAGGTCCGCACCTTGAAAAAGAGCAGCGAAATGCGCGTCAGTAGCGGCGAGACACGGGTTCGGCACTATACTATTACATTGGTAAGCACTCCTAATGAGCACAGCTTTATACTGTATTACAATGTTGTCACTGTGCAACAAATCTACTATATAATTGTTAAGGGTCACTTCCGTCTTTCTGTCTGTCCTTCTGTCTGTCTGTCATGGATATTCATTGGTCGCGGCCTCTGTCTGTCATGGAATCCAAGTCGCTGATTGGTCGTGGCAAAACGCCCACAACCATTGCCACGACCAATCAGCGACGGCCACAGTCCGGCGGCAATATGGCCGCTCTCTCCTCCCCGCAGTCAGTGCCCGTTCCATACTCCCCTCCAGTCATCCAGTCAGCCCTCACACAGGGTTAATGCCAGCATTACCGGAGCGCGGTGTAATGCACTCCGGTTATGCAGCTATTAACCCTGTGTTACCAAATTTTTACTATTGATGCTGCGCATGAAGCATCAATAGTAAAACGATCTAATGTTAAAAATAATAATAATTAAAAAAACAGGTTATTCTCACCCTCCGACGTGCGTGCTGTCCTCGGCAGTGCAAGCGGCAGGTTCGATTCCAAAGATGCTATGCAAGAAGGACCTTCCATGACGTCACGTGACGTCATCACAGGTCCTGCGCTCATACCAACCCTGGGACTGGAAGCTGCCGCGTGCACTGCACTGTTGTGAATTCCGCTCTTGGGCTCCCTCCGGTGGTTGTAAGTGGCACTTTTGTGAGTTCTGCTCTTGGGCTCCCTCTTGTGGTTTCTAGTGGTATAGCTGCTCCTTGGAGTTAGCTGTCATCAGCTGCCTCCACTTATCGTCTCTTCTGCTCGGCTATTTAAGTCTGGCTCTATCTTCAGCCAGTGCCACTTGTAAATGGTTCCTGGTTGGATTCACATCTCTTTGGAGTTCCCTGTTATCCTGACCAGTTCAGCAAAGCTAAGTTTTTGCTTGCCCTTTTCTGTCCATAGATTGTGGACTTATCCATTCTGTGCTTTCTATGTTTGTCCAGCTTATCAGTGTGAATTAATTCTGTCTTGCTGGAAGCTCTGGGAGGCAGATTTGCCCTCCACACCTTTAGTCAGGTGTGGAGATTTTTTGTAAACTCTGCGTGGATTTTTGTAGTGTTTTATACTGACCGCACAGTATTCCATCCTGTCCTATCTATTTAGTTAGACTGGCCTCCTGTGCTCATCTTGGTTTCATTCTGTGTATGTCTTTTCCCTCTCCACTCACAGTCATTATTTGTGGGGGGCTAATCTATCCTTTGGGGATTTTCTCTGAGGCAAGATAGCTTTCCTGCTTCTGTCTTTAGGGGTAGTTAGCTCTTAGGCTGTGACGAGATGCCTAGGAGCATTCCACGGCTACTTCTAGTGTTGTGTTGAGCTTAGGGACTGCGGTCAGTACAGTTACCACTTCCTTCAGAGCTCGTTCCATGTTGCTCCTAGACCACCGCATCATAACAGTACAAGTGGCCAAAAATGAATTAAATGCATCTCAAAAGAAGGAAAAGAAAGTTCTGAACCATTTTTTTTTCTGTGCTCTAGTTTGTCTTTTTTTTTTTTTCTTTTCCTCTTGATATCTGGGTGGTTCAGGATATATGCTTTGGCATGGATGTTCAGGGTTTGTTTTCTCGTGTGGATCAACTTGCTGCAAGAGTACAGAGTATCCAGGACTATGTTGTCCAGACTCCAGCTTTAGAGCCCAGAATTCCTACTCCTGATTTGTTTTTTTGGGGACAGATCCAAGTTTTTGAACTTTAGAAATAACTGCAAATTGTTTTTTGCTTTGAAACCCCGTTCTTCTGGTGATCCCTTTCAGCAAGTAAAAATCATCATATCCTTGCTGCGTGGTGACCCTCAGGACTGGGCTTTTTCTCTTGAAGCAGGGGATCCGGCGTTGTTGAATGTAGATGCATTTTTTCAAGCGCTCGGATTGTTGTATGACGAACCTAGTTCTGTGGATCATGCGGAAAAAACCCTGTTGGCCTTGTGTCAAGGTCAGGAAGCGGCAGAGTTATACTGCCAGAAATTTAGAAAATGGTCTGTGCTCACTAAATGGAATGAAGAGGCTCTGGCTGCTATTTTCAGAAAAGGTCTTTCTGAAACCCTTAAAGATGTTATGGTGGGCTTTCTTACGCCTGCCGGTTTGAGCGAATCTATGTCTCTAGCCATTCAGATTGATCGGCGTCTGCGCGAGCGCAAAGCTGTGCACCATATGGCAGTATCCTCTGAGCAAAGTCCTGAACCTATGCAATGTGATAGGATTTTGACTAGAACAGAACGGCAGGAATTCAGACGTCAGAATAGGCTGTGTTTTTACTGTGGTGATTCGGCTCATGTTATCTCTGATTGCCCTAAGCGTACTAAGAGAGTCGCTAGGTCTGTTACCATTAGTACTATACAGCCTAAATTTCTCTTATCTGTGACCCTGATTTGCTCATTGTCGTCCTTTTCTGTCATGGCATTTGTGGATTCAGGCGCTGCCCTGAACTTAATGGACTTAGAATTCGCCAGGCGCTGTGGTTTTTTCTTGCAGCCTTTGCAGAGCCCTATTCCTTTGAGGGGCATTGATGCTACACCCTTGGCCAAGGATAAACCTCAGTACTGGACACAGATGACTATGTACATGGCTCCTGCACATCAGGAAGATTGCCGTTTTCTGGTGTTGCATAACCTGCATGATGTTGTTGTACTGGGATTTCCATGGTTACAGGAACATAATCCGGTGCTGGATTGGAAAACTATGTCGGTGACTAGTTGGGGTTGTCGAGGAGTACATAGTGACGTTCCTTTGATGTCAATTTCCTCTTCCCCCTCTTCTGAGGTCCCTGAGTTTTTGTCGGATTTCCAGGATGTATTTGATGAGCCCAAATCCAGTTCCCTTCCTCCGCACAGGGACTGTGATTGTGCTATTAACTTGATTTCTGGTTGCAAGTTCCCTAAGGGCCGACTTTTCAATCTGTCTGTGCCAGAGCATGCCGCCATGCGGAGTTATGCTAAGGAGTCTTTGGAGAAGGGGCATATTCGGCCCTCTTCGTCACCATTGGGAGCAGGTTTCTTTTTGTTGCTAAGAAGGATGGCTCCTTGAGACCCTGTATTGATTATCGTCTTCTTAATAAGATCACGGTCAAATTCCAATACCCCTTGCCTTTGCTTACTGATTTGTTTGCTCAGATTAAGGGGGCTAGTTGGTTTACTAAGATTGACCTCCGAGGGGCATATAATCTGGTTTGTATTAAACAGGGTGACGAATGGAAAACTGCATTTAATACGCCCGAAGGCCATTTTGAATACCTTGTGATGCCATTTGGGCTCTCTAGTGCTCCATCTGTGTTCCAGTCTTTCATGCATGATATTTTCCGCAATTATCTTGATAAATTCATGGTCGTATATTTGGATGATATTTTGATTTTTTCCGATGATTGGGAGTCTCATGTGAAGCAGGTCAGGATGGTGTTCCAGAACCTTCGTGATAATGCTTTATTTGTGAAGGGGTCTAAGTGCCTATTCGGAGTTCAGAAGGTCTCTTTTTTGGGTTTTATTTTTTCTCCCTCGTCTATAGAAATGGATCCTGTTAAGGTCCAAGCTATTCATGACTGGATCCAACCCACATCTGTGAAGGGTCTTCAAAAATTTTTGGGTTTTGCTAATTTCTATCGCCGTTTCATTGCCAACTTTTCCAGTGTGGTTAAGCCCCTTACTGATTTGACGAAGAAAGGCGCTGATGTGACGAATTGGTCCTCTGAGGCTGTTGAGGCCTTTCAGGAGCTTAAACGCCGATTTACTTCTGCCCCTGTGTTGCGTCAACCGGATGTTTCTCTTCCTTTTCAGGTTGAGGTCGACGCTTCTGAGATTGGGGCAGGGGCCGTTTTGTCTCAGAGGGAGTCTGATGGTTCTTTGATGAAACCGTGTGCTTTTTTTCCAGAAAGTTTTCAACTGCGGAACGCAA
The DNA here is from genome assembly GCF_032444005.1 of Ranitomeya imitator. Classification (NCBI taxonomy): domain Eukaryota; kingdom Metazoa; phylum Chordata; class Amphibia; order Anura; family Dendrobatidae; genus Ranitomeya; species Ranitomeya imitator. The sequence goes on along the minus strand of NC_091287.1, from coordinate 460,182,813 downwards.
TTATGATGTCGGCATTCGGGAGTTGAAGACTATGAAGTGGGCGTTTGAGGAGTGGCGACATTGGCTTGAGGGAGCTAAACACCGTGTTGTGGTCCTGACCGATCATAAGAATCTGATTTACCTCGAGTCGGCCAAGCGGCTGAATCCTAGACAGGCTCGATGGTCCCTGTTTTTCTCCCGTTTTAATTTTGTGGTCTCGTATCTTCCAGGATCTAAGAATGTTAAGGCTGATGCCCTCTCTAGGAGTTTTTCGCCTGATTGTCCTGGAGTCCTTGAGCCGGTTGGCATTCTTAAGGAGGGGGTGATTCTTTCTGCTATCTCCCCTGATTTGCGGCGGGTGCTTCAGGAATTTCAGGCTGATAGGCCTGACCGCTGTCCAGTGGGGAAGCTGTTTGTTCCTGATAGATGGACAAGTAAGGTAATTTCTGAGGTTCATTGTTCAGTGTTGGCTGGGCATCCTGGGATTTTTGGTACCAGAGATTTGGTTGTCAGGTCCTTTTGGTGGCCTTCCTTGTCGCGCGATGTGCGTCCTTTTGTGCAGTCCTGTGGGACTTGCGCCCGGGCCAAGCCTTGCTGTTCCCACGCTAGTGGGTTGCTTTTGCCTTTGCCGGTCCCTGAGAGGCCCTGGACGCATATTTCCATGGATTTTATTTCGGATCTTCCTGTTTCCCAGAAGATGTCTGTTATATGGGTTGTTTGTGACCGGTTCTCTAAAATGGTCCATCTGGTACCTTTGCCTAAGTTGCCTTCCTCCTCAGATCTGGTTCCATTGTTTTTTCAGCATGTGGTTCGTTTGCATGGTATTCCGGAGAATATTGTGTCTGACAGAGGTTCTCAGTTTGCCTCTAGATTTTGGCGGGCCTTTTGTGCTAGGATGGGTATTGATTTGTCTTTTTCTTCGGCGTGTCATCCTCAGACTAATGGCCAAACTGAGCGAACTAATCAGACCTTGGAGACCTATTTGAGATGCTTTGTGTCTGCTGATCAGGATGATTGGGTGTCTTTCTTGCCATTGGCCGAGTTTGCCCTTAATAATTGGGCTAGTTCGGCTACTTTGGTTTCACCTTTCTTTTGTAATTTTGGTTTTCATCCTCGTTTTTCTTCTGGGCAGGTTGAGCCTTCTGATTGTCCTGGTGTTGATTCTGTGGTGGACAGGCTGCAGCAGATTTGGACTCATGTGGTGGACAATTTGACGTTGTCTCAGGAAAGGGCTCAACGTTTTGCCAACCGCCGTCGGTGTGTTGGTCCCCGGCTTCGTGTGGGGGATTTGGTTTGGTTGGCTTCTCGTCATGTTCCTATGAAGGTTTCTTCTCCTAAGTTTAAGCCTCGGTTTATTGGTCCTTATAAAATTTCTGAAATTATTAATCCGGTGTCTTTTCGTTTGGCTCTTCCTGCCTCTTTTGCCATTCATAATGTTTTCCATAGATCTTTGTTGCGGAGATATGTGGTGCCCGTTGTTCCCTCGGTTGACCCTCCTGCCCCGGTGTTGGTTGAGGGAGAGTTGGAATACGAGGTTGAGAAGATTTTGGATTCTCGTTTTTCGAGGCGGAGGCTTCAGTATCTTGTCAAGTGGAAGGGTTATGGCCAGGAGGATAATTCTTGGGTTGTTGCCTCCGATGTCCATGCCACCGATTTGGTTCGTGCTTTTCACTTGGCTCGTCCTGATCGGCCTGGGGGCTCTGGTGAGGGTTCGGTGACCCCTCCTCAAGGGGGGGTACTGTTGTGAATTCCGCTCTTGGGCTCCCTCCGGTGGTTGTAAGTGACACTTTTGTGAGTTCTGCTCTTGGGCTCCCTCTTGTGGTTTCTAGTGGTATGGCTGCTCCTTGGAGTTAGCTGTCATCAGCTGCCTCCACTTATCGTCTCTTCTGCTCGGCTATTTAAGTCTGGCTCTATCTTCAGCCAGTGCCACTTGTAAATGGTTCCTGGTTGGATTCACATCTCTTTGGAGTTCCCTGTTATCCTGACCAGTTCAGCAAAGCTAAGTTTTTGCTTGCCCTTTTCTGTTCATAGATTGTGGACTTATCCATTCTGTCCTCTCCACTCACAGTCATTATTTGTGGGGGGCTAATCTATCCTTTGGGGATTTTCTCTGAGGCAAGATAGCTTTCCTGCTTCTGTCTTTAGGAGTAGTTAGCTCTTAGGCTGTGACGAGATGCCTAGGGAGAGATAGGAGCATTCCATGGCTACTTCTAGTGTTGTGTTGAGCTTAGGGACTGCGGTCAGTACAGTTACCACTTCCTTCAGAGCTCGTTCCATGTTGCTCCTAGACCACCGCATCATAACACTGCACACAGGCGACAGGACTACAAGGGGCCTACGGAAGGTGAGTATATGTTTCTTTTTTATTTTTTAACCTGTTACATACGTGGATGGGCAATATACTACGTAGCTGGGCAATATACTACGTGACTGGCCAATATACCACGTGTCTGTGCTGTATACTACGTGGCTCTGTGCTGTATACTACATCGCTGTGCAATATACTATGTGGCTGGGCAATATACTACGTGACTGGGCAATATACTATGTGACTGGGCAGTATACTACGTGTCTGTGCTGTATACTACGTGGCTCTGTGATGTATACTATGTTGCTGTGCAATATACTACGTGGCTGGGCAATATACTACGTGGCTGGGCAATATACTACGTGTCTGTGCTGTATACTACGTGGCTCTGTGCTGTATACTACATCGCTGTGCAATATACTATGTGGCTGTGCAATATACTACGTGGCTGGGCAATATACTACGTGACTGGGCAATATACTATGTGACTGGGCAGTATACTACGTGTCTGTGCTGTATACTACGTGGCTCTGTGATGTATACTATGTTGCTGTGCAATATACTACGTGGCTGGGCAATATACTACGTGGCTGGGCAATATACTACGTGGCCTGTGCAATATACTACGTGGACATGCATATTCTAGAATGCCCGATGCGTTAGAATCGGGCCACCATCTAGAATATATATATTCGGTTAATGTACCCTACAGTAGGGTATATTGTGGATGCTTCCTATAGTAACTGTGAGCACTAGGCACTTTATGGCTTCATGACATTTTGCTGTATACCTGTGGCTGACCTGATCCCTCCTTATGTATATGTTTGGCATATTAACTTGGTATGTTATTAACTGATTATTTAATAAATTTATATACATTTTTATGAATTATGGACTGAGTACTCCTTTTTCTCTTTGGATATTAATGTGGCTTCATTGTATGATTTCCTTCCAGAATATTTTATTGTAAAGGGAATCTGTTACCTGATTTTTGCGACCTAATTTGAGAGAAGCATGATGTAGAGTCTGAGGCCTTGAATTCCGACAATGTATTACTTACTAGGCTACTTGGTGTAGTTTTTATAAAATCATTACTTTATAAGCACAAGATTATCACTGGAGGACTAATTGACCTCTTGCCAGGTAGCAAAACCTTCCACCACCACTGATTGGCAACTTTCTGCCTATGCACAGTGTACACAGAAATCGGTTATTCAGTGGGGATATGCAGAGCTTAGTATTCAGAGAACGGGTAGATCTGCAGCATTAAGCAATACATCACTGGAATCGTGGACTCTTCTCCTACATGATATTGCTCTTAGATGTGATAGCAAAAACCTACTGACAGATTCCCTTTAAATTGATCAAACATACGTTTTTCTGAAACAGAGCTTGAGATAGATGAAAATACATAGGCCCCAATTCATGCAAGTCCTCCAGAATTCTGGAGTAAATTGTTTAGAAAAGCAACAGAATTTTGCGCAACTCAAAATTGCGCAACAATTTTGCAATGTTTGGCATTTTCACACAAACTTCTCTATCTTCGCCAAAATGGACATAGGGGCACGTTGGGGCATGGCATCACTTCTTGTGTAATTCATGAAGAGCTGTAGAGTTCCATATGCCAGAAATCTTACTCTAATCAGTGACTGGAGTAACAGAGTAAGATTTTGGTGTAGTGCACGCCACGGGTTACACATGCACCTCTTAATCAATCAGATGTGTCTAACTCCTGCTCACCTAACTCCTGCTCACCTCATTATTAAGAATGGTGAGAAATTAACCAGCCTTTATGGATTGGGCCAAACTGTATAGTTAAAAGATAAAATTATCTTTATCTTCTGTCACCACTAGGAGAAACGTTGAATCTTACAGCATACAGATTATTTATTGAATTCAATGTATAATAGCATGCAACTGCAATGAAAAATGCAAATAAATAAATCAGCATTTTAGCATTTTTAGACTAAAAGACAACATGATGCTGAAGCGTGGCCAGTTCCTTTAAAGGGACACTGTCACCTGAATTTGGAGGGAACAATCTTCAGCCATGGAGGCGGGGTTTTGGGGTGTTTGATTCACCCTTTCCTTACCCGCTAGCTGCATGCTGGCTGCAATATTGGATTGAAGTTCATTCTCTGTCCTCCGTAGTACATGCCTGCACAAGGCAATCTTGCCTTGTGCAGGCGTGTACTATGGAGGACATAGAATGAACTTCAATCCAATATTGCAGCCAGCATGCAGCTAGCGGGTAAGGAAAGGGTGAATCAAAAACTCAAAAACCCCGCCTCCATGGCTGAAGATTGTTCCCTCCAAATTCAGGTGACAGTGTCCCTTTAAACATTATGTAACAAACCATAATGCTCATAATAGAGATAAAGGCATAATATTTCTGAACCTTTATTATTCTATTATTTATCACTTGTTTTATGCTTGCAGCATGTTATCCGTCAAGATATGTTTATGAAATGTGCTAATCTTTTGCAGTTCATTTGGAATTATTCGCTCTGACCTTGCAGCTTTGGTAAATTCAGTTTGAGTTTGTTCACCATGTGTTTATTGCCTCAAGCATTTACTTGGTAGGCTGCGATTTATGCGTCCAACATATGATCCATGTTTAATATGAAAATTAGTGGTATGAAAATGCAGATTTGTTTGTACAAACTGAAAAGGATGACAATTGATAGAGAAAACTGCTGATTAGAAAGCAGATGTGAATAAGAGCAAGATGCCTCCAGAAATGGAAGCAAAGATGGAAAAATCTGTTTTCCCCCAAATCACTGGTGTTAAAATCTGCATTGCCATCCAGAGCTGGCAAGACACGATTAGCAGGTAAAACAGAACCAGTGAAGCCCATTACAGTCATTATTTTAATCTGTAATAGTTACTTAAGTAAATATATGTATTAAATTAGATATACCATATATACTCGAGTATATACCGGATTATAAGCTGACCCAAGTATAAGCCGAGGCACCTAATTTTGCCACAGAAAACTGGGTAAGCTTAGTTACTCAAGTATAAGTCGTGTATGCATTTTCCCCTCATTCCTGTCCTGCTATGTGTGGCTCCCCTGGTCTCCTAGTTCTATGCATGGCTGGGTGTCCTCCCCTGTCCTCCCCCTTCTATGCATGGCTCAGCGTCCTCCCCCTTCTATGGATGGCTCAGTGTCCTCCCCCTCTATGCATGGCTCAGCGTCCTCCCCCTTCTATGCATGTCTCTGTGTTCTATCCGTCCTCCCCTTCTATGCATGACTCAGCGTCTTTCCCCTTCTATGCATGGCTCAGCATCCTCCCCGTCCTCCTCCTTCTATGCATGGATTGGCGCCCTCCCCCTTCTATGCATGACTCTGCGTTGTAACAGCTCCCGGGTATTAATGCTGCGGGGAAAACTGCACACAGCAGCAAAGGAGCTGAGCTAAATGCCGGGTTCTAACCTGGACATCAACAGGACCTTAGACATGTGACAGAGTGACCAGGTAACCAACAGGACCTTAGAGGTGTGACAGAGTAGGAGGAGGTCAGGGGATGGAGACAGATGCCGGAGAACAGAGACGGGATAAACACTAGAGAGTTTCCAAACAAGCAAAGATCAGAACCAGGAGATCACGAGGTACCAAGGGACCAGACAGGGGATTGTCAGAAGCAAAGCCAGAGGTCAGAAATCCACAATATCAAACAGAGTAAAGCACGGAGAGCAGGGTAAACACAGTGCAGACCGAGCACACACTCCAGGAGTCAGGCACACAGAGTAAATCAGAATGTATAGCTGACCCCAGCTATGAGTGAGTATAAATACCCCTCCCATCTTGAAAGAGAGGCCAACAAGATTAACCCTGAGAGAACAGGACATTAACCATGTCTTAACCATGACAGGCATCCTCTGGACAACAGAGGTGCAGGGACGTGCAGGACCGTGAGAGGAGGGTATGATGTCACAGCTGCCGACTTCTGCCCCTGGTCCCCCTACCCCACTTGCTTTCTGGGACCCTTACTCATGTATAAGGCTGGTTTCACACTTGCGTTTCAAAACGCATGCATTTAAAAAAAAAACGCATGGTGAAAAAACGCATGTAAACGCGTGCAAACGCTGCGTTTTTTTGACGCATGCGTTTTTGCATGTGGTGAAAAAAATGCGGTGTTTTGACACGTTTACATGCGTTTTTTCATGCGTTTGCGTTTTTTAAACGCATGCTGAGAAATGTGTGACAGCTGCCAATCATCAAAATAAAGTAAAAAAAACACTATAAACAGAAATAGTTAGGGTTAGGGGTAGGGTTAGGGGTAGGGATCATAACCCTAACCCTAACCCTAAAGGGATCCTAACCCTAACCCTAACCCTACCCCTACCCCTAAGCCTAAAGGGATCCTAACCCTAACCCTATCCCTAAAGGGATTAGGGTTAGGGGTAGGGGTAGGGTTAGGGTTAGGATCCCTTTAGGGTTAGGGGTAGGGTTAGGGGTAGGGTTACGGTCAGGATCCCTTTAGGGTTAGGGGTAGGGTTAGGTTTAGGATCCCTTTAGGGTTAGGGTTAGGGTTAGGATCCCTTTAGGGTTAGGATCCCTTTATCACCTTTATGGTGTGGGGTGGCATATCAGTGTGTTTTCTGTTTTTTTTTAATAAAAACGCATGCATTTTTAATGCAAACGCATGTGCTTAAAAACGCATGCGTTTACATAGACATCAATAGGTTTTTTTGCCGCGAAGAAACGCATGCGTTTTTTTTGCGGCAAAAAAAATGCTGCAAAAATTACTACATGTTGCATTTCTGCAACACAACGCATGCAGAGAAAAAACACATGCGTTTCAAAAACGCATAAAAACATATGCAAAAAAAGCATGCGTTTTTAATGTTAAATATAGGGAAAAAACGCATGCGTTTTTTGCGTTTTTTACCGCAAAAATGCAAAAAAAAAACGCAAATGTGAAACCAGCCTATGATGAGAGGGGCGTTTTCAGCGGAAAAAGTGTGCTGGAAATCTAGGCTTATATACGAGTATATACGGTGTGTATATATATATATATATTTTTTTTTTTTTATTGCATATTGTTTGCTGTTCTATGCTGAACCCATTTAATTTTTCATTTTTGCTGCAGTTTTACAGCTCTTTTTCAGGTGGGTTCCCTGTGGAATTAGCCTGAAAGAGAATTGAATTAATTTTTTGGCGACTATGGTGGAGTTCCCAAGATAAGTATCACATTTCCACCAAAGTGAATGAGATTTAAAGAAATGTGTTTATTTGTGTCTTGTTTTAATGCAGTGTAAACTGACCTGCTGTGCGTGTTTCAAATCTTCAACATGTCAATTTCTGCTGAGCGCAAACTTTCCCCATAGAATTGCATTAGATGCTAAATATCCACAGGTAAAAAAATGCATGTGCTTTTTAAGTATGTTTCTGCTGTGAAAACGCAGAAAATATGCATATAATCTGCACATGACTGCATCAATAAAGTTTTGTCAAAGCCAAATATCAGAAACTATCAAATACAAAGCAGCTTTGTATAAAATATGACATACCAAAAAGAGACAAAAAATGTGATAAAAAAAGCATGTAAAAATGAACTAAAAAATACAATGAAAATAGCAAGAAACCTTATTTGACTAAGGCCGGCGTCACACTCAGCGTATGAAAATACGGTCCGTATATTACGGCCGTAATACGCTGAAAAGTCCCGAAAATAGTGGTCCGTAGCTCCTCGGTAGGCAGGGTGTGTCACCATTTTTTGCGCATGGCATCCTCCGTATGTAATCCGTATGGCATCCGTACTGCGTGTTTTTATTGCAGGCTTGCAAAACCGACAAACGGCTATACAAGGGATCCATGTGTTAAAAAAAAAAAAACATATATATATGTATATACAGTTAGGGCCAGAAATATTTGGACAGTGACACAATTTTCGCGAGTTGGGCTCTGCATGCCACCACATTGGATTTGAAATGAAACCTCTACAACAGAATTCAAGTGCAGATTGTAACGTTTAATTTGAAGGGTTGAACAAAAATATCTGATAGAAAATGTAGGAATTGTACACATTTCTTTACAAACACTCCACATTTTAGGAGGTCAAAAGTAATTGGACAAATAAACATAACCCAAACAAAATATTTTTATTTTCAATATTTTGTTGCAAATCCTTTGGAGGCAATCACTGCCTTAAGTCTGGAACCCATGGACATCACCAAACGCTGGGTTTCCTCCTTCTTAATGCTTTGCCAGGCCTTTACAGCCGCAGCCTTCAGGTCTTGCTTGTTTGTGGGTCTTTCCGTCTTAAGTCTGGATTTGAGCAAGTGAAATGCATGCTCAATTGGGTTTAGATCTGGAGATTGACTTGGCCATTGCAGAATGTTCCACTTTTTGACACTCATGAACTCCTGGGTAGCTTTGGCTGTATGCTTGGGGTCATTGTCCATCTGTACTATGAAGCGCCGTCCAATCAACTTTGCAGCATTTGGCTGAATCTGGGCTGAAAGTATATCCTGGTACACTTCAGAATTCATCCGGCTACTCTTGTCTGCTCTTATGTCATCAATAAACACAAGTGACCCAGTGCCATTGAAAGCCATGCATGCCCATGCCATCATGTTGCCTCCACCATGTTTTACAGAGGATGTGGTGTGCCTTGGATCATGTGCCGTTCCCTTTCTTCTCCAAACTTTTTTCTTCCCATCATTCTGGTACAGGTTGATCTTTGTCTCATCTGTCCATAGAATACTTTTCCAGAACTGAGCTGGCTTCTTGAGGTGTTTTTCTGCAAATTTAACTCTGGCCTGTCTATTTTTGTTATTGATGAATGGTTTGCATCTAGATGTGAACCCTTTGTATTTACTGTCATGGAGTTTTCTCTTTACTGTTGACTTAGAGACAGATACACCTACTTCACTGAGAGTGTTCTGGACTTCAGTTGATGTTGTGAACGGGTTCTTCTTCACCAAATTAAGTATGCGGCGATCATCCACCACTGTTGTCATCCGTGGACGCCCAGGCCTTTTTGAGTTCCCAAGCTCACCAGTCAATTCCTTTTTTCTCAGAATGTACCCAACTGTTGATTTTGCTACTCCAAGTATGTCTGCTATCTCTCTGATGGATATTTTCTTTTTTTTCAGCCTCAGGATGTTCTGCTTCACCTCAATTGAGAGTTCCTTTGACCGCATGTTCTCTGCTCACAGCAACAGCTTCCAAATGCAAAACCACACACCTGGAATCCACCCCTGACCTTTTAACTACTTCATTGATTACAGGTTAACGAGGGAGACGCCTTCAGAGTTAATTGCAGCCCTTAGAGTCCATTGTCCAATTACTTTTGGTCCCTTGAAAAAGAGGACGCTATGCATTACAGAGCTATGATTCCTAAACCCTTTCTCCGATTTGGATGTGGAAACTATCATATTGCAGCTGGGAGTGTGCACTTTCAGCCCATATTATATATATAATTGTATTTCTGAACATGTTTTTGTAAACAGCTAAAATAACAAAACTTGTGTCACTGTCCAAATATTTCTGGCCCTAACTGTATATATATATATATATAGTCAGTAGACACATATATGTATATATATTATTACTTCATACAGCGCGAGATAGCAGAAAGCCGGTAATTCAATTGCCGGCTTTTGCTTTCTCCTTCCTAAACCCGACATGATATGAGACCTGGTTTACATACAGTAAACCATCTCATATCCCCTTTTTTTTTTGCATATTCCACACTACTAATGTCAGTAGTGTGTATATGCAAAATTTGGCTGTTCTAGCTAGTAAAATAAGGGGTTAAATGGCGGAAAAAATTGGCGTGGGCTCCCGCACAATTTTCTCCACCAGAGTAGTAAAGCCAGTGACTGAGGGCAGATATTAATAGCCTGGAGAGGGTCCATGGTTATTGCCCCCCCCCCTGGCTAAAAACACCTGCCCCCAGCCACCCCAGAAAAGGCACATCTGGAAGATGCGCCCATTCTGGCACTTGGCCACTCTCTTCCCATTCCCGTGTAGCGGTGGGATATGGGGTAATGAAGGGTTAATGCCACCTTGCTATTGTAAGGTGACATTAAGCCTAATTAATAATGGAGAGGCGTCAATTATGACACCTATCCATTATTAATCCAATACTAGTAAAGGGTTAAAAAAAAACAAACACACATTATTAAAAAATAATGTATTGAAAAAATCACAAAGGCTGTTGTATTAATTTATTCTACTCTCAATCCACTCACTGAAGACCTTCGATCTGTAAATTAAAAAAAAATAATAAACCAACAATATACTTACCTTCCGAGGATCTGTAAGGTCCAACGATGTAGATCCATCTGAAGGGGTTAAAATATTTTGCAGACACGAGCTTTGCTAATGCAGGCTGCTCATGTCTGCAAAACCCCAGCGAATGAAGGTAAAGTAGGTCAATGACCTATATTTAGCTTCATTTGCGGTGAGGCGCCCTCTGCTGGCTGTTCCTAGATCGTGGGAACTTTCCTAGAAAGCTCCCTGGCTCGAGATCATAAGAGGGCGCCCTCTGCTGGTTGTCCTCATATGAACTCGAGCCTGGGAGCTTTCTAGGTAAGTTCCCATGATCTAGGAACAGCCAGCAGAGGGCGCCTCACCGCAAATGAAGCTAAATATAGGTCATTGACCTATATTTAGCTTCATTCGCCGGGGTATTGCAGACATGAGCAGCCTGCATTAGCGGAGCTCGTGTCTGCAAAATATTTTAACTCCTTCAGATGGATCTGCATCGTTGGACCTTACAGATCCTCGGAAGGTATGTATATTGTTGGTTTATTATTTTTTTTTAATTTACAGATCGAGGGTCTTCAGTGAGTGGATTGAGAGTAGAATAAATTAATACGACAGCCTTTGTGATTTTTTCAATAAATTATTTTTTAATAATGTGTGTGTGTTTTTTTTTAACCCTTTACTAGTATTGGATTAATAATGGATAGGTGTCATAATTGACGCCTCTCCATTATTAATTAGGCTTAATGTCACCTTACAATAGCAAGGTGACATTAACCCTTCATTACCCCATATCCCACCGCTACACGGGAATGGGAAGAGAGTGGCCAAGTGCCAGAATGGGCGCATCTTCCAGATGTACCTTTTCTGGGGTGGCTGGGGGCAGATGTTTTTAGCCAGGGGGGGGGGCCAATAACCATGGACCCTCTCCAGGCTATTAATATCTGCCCTCAGTCACTGGCTTTACTACTCTGGCGGAGAAAATTGTGCGGGAGCCCACGCCAATTTTTTCCGCCATTTAACCCCTTATTTTACTAGCTAGAACAGCCAAATTTTGCATATACACACTACTGACATTAGTAGTGTGGAATATGCAAAAAAAATGGTGATATGAGATGGTTTACTGTATGGAAATCAGGTCTCATATCATGTCGGGTTTAGGAAGGAGAAAGCAAAAGCCGGTAATTGAATTACCGGCTTTTCTCTCTAACAGCGCTGCGTATTCCTCGCAAGTCACACTGCTGGTCCGTGTGTAATCCGTAATTTTGGGGCTTCCATTGACTTTTATTGACGTTTTATTTGCGCAATACGGTGACAAACGCAGCATGCTGCGATTTTCTACGGCCGTAGAAAGCCGTATAATACGGATCAGTTTAATACGGCAGATAGGAGCAGGGGCATAGAGAATAATTGTGCCGTATTTTTTGCGAGTTTTACGGACGTAGTTTCTGCGCTCTTACGTCCGTAAAACTCGCAAGTGTGAAGCCGGCCTAATAGATGCAGAAATACTGAAGAAAAGTCTGAAACATCAAAAGCACATCAAATACTTGGAGCGTAAACTATGTGTCAGAATCCTCCCAAACAAGATCCAGTATAAAAAAGCTCTCCTTTTATTGTAATCAAAACGTCACTGCATTCAAATATATTCAAAACTGCATTCAAAAAGTTTGTTAACCCTTTTAGTGCTTCATAGGCAAGGTGCAGAGAAAAAAAAAACATTTCTTATTTTCACAAGGATAACAGGAGACGATAGAACCCACAATTTATTGTGCAATTTCTCCCGAGTATGACAATTCCCCACATGTGGTCAGAAACTAATGTGTGAGAACATGGCAGAGCTCACAAGGATTTTGCTTTTACCGCAAGTTTTTTTATTTTCACAGGAAGTAGTAACAGAAAATGGGTCCCAAAAATGTATACAAATACCCCTAAAATGCAACAATACACCATATGTAGTCAGAATCTACTATTTCAGGGCACAGCAGGTCTCAGAAGGGAAAAGAAATTCGCCAGTTGACTTTGGAAGTGTAATTCTGGTTGGAATATACTGCAGACACCATGTCGCATGTGCCCTTAAAATAGCAGAAACCACCACAAATGAACCCATTTTGGAAGGCCTGTTAGGAATTTATCAAGAGGGGAAAATGAGCATTTTGGACTCAGGTGATTTACAGAATTTTACAACATTGAAGAATAAAACCAAAATATTTGTTATAATAGTGTAGCATCTCACTCGGGAAAATAAGTAACACATTAAAAACTGAAAGTGACCCTGCCAGTTCCTGTACAGACTGGAGATCCTGACCGCGCAGTAACTAGTGGTTTCTGCGTGAGCTGAGATAGCGCTAACCACATACTAGACGATGGCAACTCGGTCCTATGCTATCTAAAAGGCCATTGAGCACTTCACTTTCCTCTTAAAGAACCAGAGGGAAGAGCAGAGTGCAAAGTACCTGCAAAAAGGAAAACGTGCTGAAATAGAAAGAGATACCAGAGTGAGTAAAATAAACCAAGAAATGCTAACTAAAAAATTAAGTATGCACTGTTAGAGTATATGCCACCTACTTCCTAAAAAGAAACAGAATATATGTGAGGAGTAAAGAACATCAGGACCGTGGGGTTGTCAGTACCGGGTCTGGTACTTAAAGGGACATGTCACAGCAGCGGTGACCCGGTCGTGGCCCTGGGCGCCCATGTTAAAGGGACTGTCTTTAAAAGGATTTTTGTAGAAATAAGGAAAGTTCGTGATGCCACCTGTGGTATTTGGTCACGGATGACGGACACTGCTTCAATGGGTCCTCTGGGGTGATGTTATGGCAGCTGGATGGTATAACTTCCCACAGGTGAAGTAGGTCCCCAGGGCTCCCGGTGAATAGATGGAGGATGATGAGTGGTGCAGTAAAGAACGAAGGACACAGTTGTGCAGTCTTTTTGCCTGGTTTACTGATAGCAGGTAGCCACAGTCCAGGACACCAGACCTCAGGTACAGGCAGGGTACGGCCGGCTTGGAAGCGAGTTCAAAGTCCAGCTTCCAGATGAAGTTAAAAGCCTTTCTTCTAGCGCTATGTTGTTATAGTCCCTTACTGCCTATGGCTTTGTAGCAAAGTCCTCTCAGTTATCTCTGTCCTTTGTTGAGCTGGGACACAACCCCGTATGACAGGTGACTCGAGCCTTTTTACAGGGTGTCTATCATGACCCGCGCTCTATGTGTCACTGTGTCTCCTGGATGTTAGGGTGAACAGGTGATGTGTAATCCAGCTGTCCTGTCAGTTTCTGCTATGTGTCTCAGAGTCCCACAAAAGCCTTGGTCTTCCGGCTACCGGTGTCTGCGCGCAATCGGGGATTTAGCTCAGCGCCAGCTATTCTCCCCTGTTGTCACACTCCTGTGCTTCGCTCTCTGACACATTAGCTAAAAGCTGTTTTTCCTTCTGTATCTCGCCATCTAGGAGCTACAGCACTTCAGGCTGTATGGCCCATCACCCGTCCTTCTGCCTCAGACTGCTCCAGTCTGCTGTCTGGCACCAATTGTCTAATTCTTCCCAACTGCCTACCAACTGCCTAGCAACTAACTCCTCCTCCCGACCAGAGAGAGCAGCTCCCCTGAAGTCGGGTGTAGAGCTCCCCATTCTGGCCTTGAGTCAGAACGGTATTGTATGTGCTGATTACCTGTCATAAAGGAATCCTCCATCGCTTCCAAGCATGACATCACTCTCCCCATGAGGAAAGCAATGCCACTGTGACAACCAAAACCCTGGGGCGTCACATATCCGAGAGGTAATAAGGCAGACAAATGAGTAAATGAAAACACCTGTTACCCTAACAAGACTGAAGCAAGGATAACAGAAACAAAATACTCAGAGAAAGGGCAGAGACAGACTGCTGTATTTCACTTGCAAGAATCACATTGTAAACCTCGTACTGGCTGTTGGCTCTCCTGACCTCAGCTTGACAGCTGCATAGTAATCCATCATGCTGTCTTGCTCAGGTCAGGAGAGGTACCGGGCAGTCCATGCAGTGCAATGCGATTATTGCACAAGTTATACGGCTGTCTCACTCTCCTGTGGCTTAATAAATAAACAAATTGAGCACAGGCTAAAGGGTTTGAACCCAGATGCATGACAATATTATGTCTTTTTCTTACCTAAATATAGCTTTAGCCTCAACATTTTCAAACTCACAGGAGGTAATTGGAGAAAATGGATCTCACAATTTGTAAAGCAATTTCTCCTGAGAAAGGAACCAATCCATATGTGGTCAACAACTACTATTGGGTTTCACTGAAAAGCTCAGATTTTGCTAGAATGGTTTGAGGGTGCCATGGCATATTTGCAGAGTCTCTGAGATGCCAGGAGAGTCCCCAAAAAGTAGCCCCATTTAGCTATTTCCCTTCAGAGCTTTTCCGTGAAATCCAATAGTAGTTTTTGACCCTATTTGTTATGCAGTTTCTCACAAATGCACAATAGCCAATACGTGCAATACAGTACTATTTACGCACATGGCAGTACTCAGAAGGGAAAGAGCGCTATTTTACTTTTGGACCTCATATTTTCCTGGCATAGTTTGAAGAGTATCTAAGGTTCCAAAACAACAGACATCCCCCTCAAGTGACCTCATTTTTTGAAAATACGCACCTCTTGGTATTCATCTATGGATGTAGTGACTATTTTGGCTCCACGTGTGTTTTCCAGCTGGTGTTGCAGAGTGAAAATTGTAGTGCCCATACATTGTGCCCAGCTTGTGCTTCTGAAGACACACACCATGTAAATTATTTATTTGGCTCACCCTACTACAATAATGCCATACATGTGAATGCTAACAGCAGTTTTGGCACACTCTGGGACTAAACTGGGAAAGGAGCATTTTGATTTGGTAGCACGTGATGTTACGTTTGGAGGCAAAGAAGGACTACTGCATCCAGGTATCACAAACATGCAACACATTTCACACTCCAGGCCACCAGGGGGAGCTCTTGCTCCTATTTATTAGGTCACTCCCCACGTTTAGGTAAAACTGGTGACCTGTAGGGAAAGCTTCGCTCAGGTAGTTGGTCCCTGACAGGGGTGGGATCCTGTCAGAGATCGAGGAAGAAGGACACAGAGCGATGCATGCCCTGAAAGCTGCAGCTTCAAGAAAGAGACATTGAAGGAAAACTGTATTGCAGAGAGGGTGAAAGAAGTTGTAGCAAAGGAGTGGATACCAGAAGGAGCCCAGCCCTATACAGGCTGCTCCCTTCTGAGGCGCAGAATCCCAGAAGCCAGAACACCAAGGGAGCAACAACCCTTTATGCCTTGCTCCAGAGACCGGCAGGACAGCTATTTTCACGTTACCTGCCCGCCCTATACCCAGGAGACAAGGTAGCACCCCTTAGAGGCTGGGGCATGATAGAGTCCCTATAAACCGCCTCAAGCCAACGGTCATACAGGTTTGTCCTATCCTATCCGGGGGACAGAGAGAGAGACATAACGTCGATAACATCTACAACAGTAGTGAGGGCCTTATGAGAAACTTAGCAGGTAGGGACTACAACACTGCAGCCCTAGAGCAAGGCTACTGGTTTCCACCTGGACGAGGGGACTCTGGACTTGCCTCCAAACTGGACGGACTCTGCCTGCCCTGTGATCTAGTGCTCTGGACTGTGGATGCTGAAGTCTTCAGTAAAGGTAAAGAGACTGCAACCTTGTCTCCTCATTTTTCACTGCGCCATTCACCATATCACCATCTACACACTGGGAAGCCCTGGGGATATACTTCACCTGTGGGAAGGTATACCATCTAGTTGCCATAACATCACCCCAGCGGACCCCTTAAAGCAGCATCGGTCGCCCTGACTGAATACCACAGGTGGTGTTACGAACATTTCCCCTTTAAAGACCTTTCCCTTTTAGAACGGATGTCCCAGGGCCACGGACCGGGTCAGCCACCGTAACATCCCCCCTGTGAATCGAAGGACCCTGTACCGAGTACCCCACTGCTCTTGGGGGCGCTCCAATTACATCGGAGTTACTGTTGAAAATCTCAGAGTCGCAGCCATATGGCCTCTGTTTCAGCTCTGCCTATCTTTTTTAGAGGTGCACAAAAGTGTGGTCGACCATGCTTATGTTAAGTCTTAAAAAAAATAGGTCGCCGCCAGGAAAATGGCCAGATAGTACTGTCTAGAATGACTGCATCTACTTCATTACAGTGAATATCTCTATTGGAATTATGTGTGAATATCCTTTTTCAGAGATTAAGATAGAAACTCTGCTAAGTGTCCAGAGTATAGCACAGGATACATGTGAACCTGGCTTTATTGCATTTTTTATACAGTTTGAGTTGGTACAATTACGGTGATTCCAGACATTTATTTTTTCGAGTTTTTTATACTTACACACACTGTAAACACTTGTTAACTAAACAAAAAATTTTCTTTGGCATATTTTTAGAGCTGTAACTTTTCTATCTTTCAACCAACAGAACTATAAGAGACCTTGATTTTGTGGAATGAGTTGAAATTATTTTTTTCATTTTGGGGTATATAGCATTTTTTTTTCACTTTCTATTCCAATTTTTGGCTGGCAAAATTTGCAAAATTGCAATTCACAAATTGGTCATTTTTTTATTATTATTATTTTTATTATTATTATTTATTGTTATAGCGCCATTTATTCCATGGCGCTGTACACGTGAGGAGGGGTATACATAATAAAAACAAGTACAATAATCTTAAACAATACAAGTCAAAACTGGTACAGGAGGAGTGAGGACCCTGCCCGCGAAGGCTCACAATCTACAAGGGACGGGTGAGAATACAGTAAGTGAGGATAGAGCTGGTTATGCAGCGGTTTGGTCGATTAGTGGTTACTGCAGGTTGTAGGCTTGTTGGAAGAGGTGGGTCTTCAGGTTCTTTTTGAAGGTTTCGATGGTAGGCGAGAGTCTGATGTGTTGTGGTAGAGGGTTCCAGAGTAGGGATCATACGCGAGAGAAATCTTGTATACGATTGTGGGAAGAGGAGATAAGAGGGCAGTAGAGAAGGAGATCTTGTGAGGATCGAAGGTTGCGTGTGGGTAAGTACCGGGAGACGAGGTCACAGATGTATGGAGGAGACAGGTTGTGGATGGCTTTGTACATCATGGTTAGGGTTTTGTACTGGAGTCTCTGGGCAATGGGGAAACAGTGAAGGGATTGACAGAGGGGAGAGGCCGGGGAATAGCGGGGGGACAGGTGGATTAGTCGGGCAGCAGAGTTTAGAATAGATTGGAGGGGTGCGAGAGTGTTAGAGGGGAGGCCACAGAGCAGGAGATTGCAGTAGTCAAGGCGAGAGATGATGAGGGCATGGACTAGGGTTTTTGAAGAGTCTTAGTTGAGGAATGAACGGATTTGTGAAATATTTTTGACTTTAAGTCGGCAGGAAGTGGAAAGGGCTTGGATATGTGGTTTGAAGGAGAGATCAGCGTCAAGGATTACCCCGAGGCAGTGAGCTTGTGGGACTGGGGAGAGTGGGCAGCCGTTTACTGTAATAGATAGGTTCGTTGGGGGGGGTCGCGTGAGATGGGGGAAAGATGATGAATTCTGTTTTGTCCATGTTAAGTTTGAGAAATCTAGTGGAGAAGAAGGATGAAATAGTGGACAGACATTGAGGGATTCTGGTTAGTAGGGAGGTGATATCTGGTCCAGAGATGTAGATCTGTGTGTCATCAGCATAGAGGCGATACTGAAAGCCTTGAGATTCTATGAGCTGTCCCAGGCCAAAGGTGTAAATGGAGAAGAGCAGGGGCCCAATGACTGAACCTTGTGGGACTCGGACAGATAGGGGCGAGGTGAGGAGGTGGTGTGTGAGTGGGAGACGCTGAATGTCCGGTCTGTTAGGTATGATGAGATCCAGGATAGGGCCAAGTCTGTGATGCCAAGGGATAAGAGGGTCTGTAATAATAGGGAATTGTCCACTGTGTCAAAGGCAGCCGACAGGTCCAGGAGGAGGAGGACAGAGTAGTGTTGCTTGCTCTTGGCGGTTAAGAGGTCATTGGTGACCTTAGTTAGGGCAGTTTCAGTGGAATGGTGTGACCGGAAGCCATATTGTAAGCGGTCAAAGAGGGAGCAAGAAGAGAGATGGGAGGACAGTTCAAGGTAGATGTGTTGTTCCAGTAGTTTGGAGGAATAAGGAAGAAGTGATATAGGGCGATAGCTAGATACAGAGGATGGGTCAAGAGAGGGCTTTTTGAGGATAGGTGTGATGGAGGCATGTTTAAAGCTTGAGGGGAAAACACCAGTTGTTAGTGATAGGTTGAAGAGATGGGATAGGGTTGGGATGAAGACTGTGGTGAGGTTTGGGACGAGGTGGGATGGGAGCGGGTCAAGTGCACAGATGGTGAGATGCAATCTTGAGAGTAGAGTGGAGAGTTGATCTTCTGTAATGGTGGAGAAGTTGGTTTTGGAGGTGGAGGGCTGGGAAGTCAGGAGGAGGGGCTCTGAGGGTTGTTGACCAAAACTGTCTCTGATGCTATCAATCTTCTGCTTGAAAAATGAGGCAAAGTCTTCAGCGGAGATAAGTGGGGAGGGAGGAGGTGCTGGGGGACGGAGGAGAGAATTGAAGGTGATGAATAACTGTTTAGAGTTGTGAGAGAGGATATGAGAGATGAGAAGTAGGTTTGTTTAGCTGTGGCGAGTGTGGTCTTGAAAGTAGTGAGGGACTGTTTGAATGCGATGAAGTGCTCGTTGGAGTGGGATCTTTTCCATCTGCGCTCAGCAGACCTGGAAGCTTGCCTCAGTTCTTTGGTCAGGCTGGTGTGCCAGGGCTGTCTGTTGATTTTGCGAGCTTTGGTATGTGTAAGTGGGGCAGCAGATTCCAAAGATACAGCTATTGTGGTGTTATATAGAGCGGCAGTGCCGTCCGCATTGTGTAAGGAACTTATGTCTGTGAGAGGGAGGAGGGATTAAGAGAATGAATGTAGGTCAAGGTGTTAAAGATTTCTGCGAGGGTGTGAAAGGTTGTGGGGTGGGGATTGTAGACATGGAGTGGAGAGAGATGAGAATGTGAGAAGGTTGTGGTCAGAGAGTGGAAGAGGTGAGTTAGAGAGGTTAGATAGGGAGCAGAGGCGGGTGAAGATGAGGTCCAGTGTGTGACTGTCTTTATGAGTGGCTGCAGAAGACCATTGAGTGATGCCAAAAGAGGAAGTGAGAGATAGAAGTTTAGTGGCAGCTGAGAGGGAAGTGTCAATGGGGATGTTGAAGTCGCCCATGATGATAGCGGGGATGTCCGCAGAAAAGAAATGAAGTAGCCAGGTGACGTTTATGACGTTCACCTTGTTGCGGTTAAAAATGTTAAAACAAATTTACCGTGTTTTTCTGACCATAAGACACACCCCAAAATTTCAGAAGGAAAATAGGGAAAACAAATGTAATGCCTCAAATGGGGTTCCATTTTAAGTCCAAATTCAGCTGACGGGGGGCGATGATGGTGTAGTGGGGTCACGCCGTGGCAAATTTTAGGCCACGCCCCTGACCACACCCATTTCACAACTACTCACACCAATATCCACGCCCCAACCACACCCATTTAGCACTGCTTATCACACTGTATCATAAACAATAATTATAAACAGAAATTTTTTTTACAAGTAATGAATTAAAGTACATCCTACACCCCCACTACTCAGTTTCTATTCTGTGCCCACTCACTTTTCTCCCCCATACTGTCTCCTCACACTATTTCCCTCCCTCCTCATACTGTCTTCTCTCATATTCCCCTGTTCGCCATACTGTCTCCTCATATATTTACCCCCTCACTTTCTATACTGCCTGCTTACACATCCCCTTACTCCCCTTACTGTGTCTGTACACATCCCATCACCCTCACTCCCCATACTCTGTTCACATACATTTTTCACATCCCTACTCATACTGTGTCCGCATACTGTACATTCCCCGTTTGCTCCCCATACTGTCTGCACCCCTCCCCAATCACCAGTTTCTCCACCCATCCCCCATACTGTTTCCTCATACATGCCCCCATTCCCCGTACTGTTTTCTCATACATGTCCTCGTTCCCCCGTACTGTTATCTCGTACCTACCCCCCATTCCCCTGTACTGTTTTCTTGTACATGCCCCCATTCCCCCATACTGTTTTCTTCACTGCATGTTGGGAGTAGTAGATTTATTACAGATTGCTGACTGCATGCTGGGAGTAGTAGTTTTACCACAGATTACTGACACTGCATGCTGTGCTAGTAATCTGTGGTAAAATGACACTGATGTTTACACCACATGACCCCGGACACCCCCACACACAACTCACTCCAGTTTGTAAGCATCTTCATTTCAGGAAGGAGTTCGTCAAGAGTGGGTCCGGTAACTACACAGCACCTCCGGTAACAGAGACAGATGCCACAGGACAGGCAGACCTGGCACCGTGTCAGGAGAATGAAGACTCATCGGTGACTCCGAGCTCCTGCAGCTTCTGGATGTGGCGGAAATAGGTGAGTGACATCACTAGAGGGGGCGGGGTTCAGGTTCCCGACTAGACATGTTCTGACTTATCGCAGTCATGTGACCAACGTGTCTGTGCGCTCGCTGCTTCTGTAGTTTCTCCTGAGGCTGGTACAACCTCAGTACAGTGTGAGAAAGTAAGATCCCGGCTGGGACATCGGGACAGAGTCTCAAAATCAGGACTGTCCCACTGGATCTGTGATGGTTGGGAGGTCTGGTATTATTGATTACTGAAAAAAATCAAAATAACGATTACCAATAGTGTAGCTAATGGGGGGCAGAGGGTGCTGTTGCCCCGGACTCCGTCACATGAAGGGGCCTACCAGGAGCCACGGCAACTTTTGTCTTGAGGCTGCATCTGTGGTGTCAGGCAGAGAGCAGCACAATGCCGGCTCCCCTGTCTGACAGACTCTGCACAGTGGCAGGCTGCCGAGCCTCAGTCTGTGCAGTGAGCGATGCTGTTTCATCCAAGGACCTACTTCAGGGCTGGGCTGGCAGCAGCTGCAGTTAGTTGCCACTGTGCACACGCTGATTGGCTCAGGCACTGGGTGCTAGTGCTCTCCTTGCATTTCTCTCAGACAATTTCTGGTCCTGTGGCACTGCCTGTTTTCGTCATCCATAAGTGGGGATGGAATTTATTAGATTGATTCAATTTAGGCATGTCATGTTCACTGAGGGATGAATGTGAGAGGATGGGTGCATTGAGGGGGCTGAGGTCGGGGACAGGGCACTAGGGGGGTGAATGTGAGAGGATGGGTGTTGGGGTGGAGGAGGAGGCACAGGGTATTGGGGGTGAATGTGAGAGCTTGAGGGTATTGTGAGGGCTGAGGTGGGTAAGGGGTGATTATTATACTGTTTTGTTAGGAGATTATGTGCAGTCCACATGTAATAGTTGCTGTCTTGGGGGGCTGGAGATGGGAAAGTCGGGGGCTTTTTATACTTGCGAGCTGGGTCTTTAATAATTATTAGTATAACAAGCACAACAGTTCAGGTTAATACTTAAACTAATGTTGATATATTAACCTATTATTAAACAAGGATAAGTTTTAGCATAAGGGGGCAGACAGACAGACGTATAACTCATTGGAGGATCACATCACAATTCTCGGACTGGCACGACACCTCTCCTGACTGGAGCATGACAGCGTGATGGATTACTATGCAGCTGTCACACTCAGGTCAGAAGAGCCGATAGTCAGTACCAGGATTGCGATGCAATCCTCACACGAGAATTACGTCCATCTGTCTGCCCTGATTTTTTTTTTACAACAGAGTATTTTTGACCTCACTGTGCTCTTTTGTGTCACCTAACAAGTATAACAATACAGTAACCATGAGCTGCCGTCTATTTAATAATTTCATAATAAACCATTTATTATAATTATTATTTATTAATTTATCATTATTATTAAATGTTACGTGGGCACTAAAACATTATTGTTATAGGGGCACTTAGTATTGTGACCATCAAAGTTACACATGGAGTATTATTACTTTCCAGGGACAAAACGTGAAGGGCACATGCACAGGAAATTAATATTTTCTAGTGGGCAATTTTACCATCTAGAGAGCAGAAAGGAGGCATTATTACGTTGTAAGTGGCACAGTGGTGTCATTACTATGTTGGACACTAGGAGGAGCTCTTTTTTGTACCACATAGTAGGTACAGTAATAGGGACACATACAGCAGAAGTTCAGTATTGTGGTATCAGCGAGTTGAGGCATTTGTGCAGGTTGATAATATATTTGTACATAGAACCATAAGAAGCAATGGAATGAAATTGAAAGGGGGAGATACAGATTAGTTATTAGAAAAAAACTTTTTGACAGTGAGGGTGATCAATGAGTGGAACAGGCTGCCACAAGAGGTGGTGAGTTTTCCTTCAATGGAAGTCTTCAAACAGAGGCCGGGCAGACATCTGTCTGAGATGGTTTAGTGACTCCTGCTTTGGGCAGAGAGTTGGACCAGATTACCCTTGATGTGCCTTCCAACTGCAGCAATCTATGATTCTATGATTCTATATGTGAAAGAACGGTGATGGAATTGTGAGAAGTCAGATGTGTCTCTGTTCTTATTTTTGCAGACGAGTCCTGGCTGGAAATGTCATGTCGGTCTGGGCCAGATGGAAAACATGGGAAAAGTGAACGACTCCACAAGAAAGAACGCGAGCTGTAAGCCACCATCTGTAACTGTACTGTAATCTCTATATGTCCTGCAGCACTGGTGTCTACCACTATATGTCACCATATGGCGGTAATATCAGTGCCGGTCTTTGTATAGAGATTTATTTCCAATAACAGTGTGGTCATCTCCTGAGGTTCCCCCATACCAACGTAGTTATAATCATAATTATCCGGTTAAGGGCCACAGGTGGACACAGACAGAAAGGGGCTCCTGTGCAAGAACAATATATGGGCCCTTTGCTCCTAAAAATGCAAAATTGCACTTGCTTTGGAGGTACAAATGGGTCTCCGAGTATTTGTAAGTGCTCGGAGATTTAGTTTTCATTGCCTCAGCTGCATGATTTACAGCTGATAGAGAGCTTGATTACATGTGGGGATTTACTAGCAACCAGACAACCCCCACATGTACTCAGGCTGGCTAGCAGCCGTAAATCATGCAGCTGCGTCAACAAAAACGAAATCTCCGAGCAGTTACAAATACTCGGAGACCACCCGAGCGTGCTCTGGAAAACCCGAGCAACGAGTACACTCGCTCATCACTAGTCCCTTTACCTCTTGCGCCCATGTGCTGCTGCGCAGCTTGCACCAATGATATGTCCGCCTGTTAGGGGCCCACTCAGAAGTTTCACCCCCCTACCTGAGCTGGACTCCTAGCTACATCTCTGAGGGTTACCCTTTAAGAATAAGTTTGGTTATATCTTAAGTCTGAGTAAATAACCTTTTAGTAGCTAAATAAATGCTCACACGAATGAACGTATATGTTTCTATGTAAAAACGACTTGCTGTTCATATGTTCAAGCTTTTGAGTGTCTTTTAACCACCTCAGGTTTCCAAAGGCGCCATGCGGTTAAAAAAAAAAGAGTGGGCCATTTTTCAGGCACTTTCTTTTTAAAAAAATCTCTATACTTTTTAACAAAAGTCAATGGGAGGGCTCAAAATATGCTGAAAGACATTTGATGTCGGCCTCTTCATTGTTGAATGGAGATAAAAAAAAAACATCCAGAAAACGCCAATAAAAGACGCCTCAATAACGCTGGAAAAACATTTTTTTTTTTTAAATACCGAAAGCATCAAGTCAAAAACATTGAAATCATTCACAGGAAACAACTAAAAAAAGTAAAAAAAAAAAAAGTTTAGATGAAAAAGTTAGCGCTTCCGGAAGAGTTTTCATTTTTTAAAAACTTTGCGTTTTCACATAGCCTAACAGTGGCAAAAAAATGAAAAAGCACCACAAAAGTGCCATTTTTTTCGTTCTGATATTGAATTTATGTCTTGTCTAAAATTAGTTGAGGTCCCTTAAATTCATATTAAACCCTTAATGACATCTGATTTTATACATTGGTTAAAATAATAATGCCATCAATGATTCAGTTTCCTGTCGACTATGAAGTATCCATTTTTTAACTGCTATTTGCAAATATAGTTTGATAATTTCTTTGTGTTAACCTTTAGCCAAACATCTGCTTTCTGTGAGTACAATGAAGGCCAAAACACTGTCCAGGCATAGTGGTGCGGATGTCCAAGATTCTCAGTTACAGCACAACATGCTACAACCTTTTAGTTTGCTTGTTTTATCAGACACAAGACTTCTATTCCTACATTTATTACAGCTAATGCTATTTCACTGTCCTTGGAGGACAGCTGAATATATGCCAGCAGTAAATCTTTAGCTAGATAGAGGAGCATGAGCTATAGGAGGTGAGGCAGCAGTTGCACCTGGACTATGGTCTCTGAGGAAGCCAAAAACCCGTCTTGGTTATACGAAGACTAAGAAGACACCTGTCTTACAAACGGCACAAGTTGGTGAGGGGCCCTATTGTAAATTTTACATTAAGAATAGTGTTGAGTAGGGTTGAGCGACTTTTACTTTTATAGGATCGGGTCAGGTTTCACGAAACCCGACTTTTTCAAAAGTCGGGTCGAGTGAAATCGGCCGATCCTATAAAAAAGTCAGGGTCGGGGTCGGCCGAAACTCGAAACCCAATGCAGTGCATTGGGTTTCCAATGGTTCCCAGGGTCTGAAGGAGAGGAAACTCTCCTTCAGGCCCTGCAATCCATATTTAAGTGTAAAATAAAGAATTAAAATAAAAAATATCGCTATACTCACCCTCGGACATGCCCTGGTACTAACCGGGAACCTTCCTTCCTTCGAATCAGCGCTTGCAGGACCTTGCGGTGACGTCGCGGCTTGTGATTGGTCGCGCGACCGCCCATGTGACCCCTCGCGCGACCAATCACAAGCCGCGACGTCACCGCAAGGTCCTGCAAGCGATTCTTAGGAAGGAAGGCTGCCGGAAAGAAGCAGGGCGCGTCCGAGGGTGAGTATATTCCTATTAGGTATATTAGGTATTACGTATTAGGCTTGTGATTGGTCGCACGAGCGGTCACATGGGCGGTCGCGCGACCAATCACAAGCCGCGACGTCACCACAAGGTCCTGCAAGCGCTGATTCGAAGGAAGAAAGGCTGCCGGTTAGTACCAGGGCACGTCAGAGGGTAAGTATAGCGATATTTTTTATTTTAGTTCTTTATTTTACACTTAAATATGGATTCCGATACCGATTTCCGATATTGCAAACATATCGGAACTCGGGATCGGAATTCCGATACCAGATTCAGAAGATCGCCGACCTCATGGCCGACCCCACACAGGGGTCGGGTCGGGTTTCATGAAACCCGATTTTGCCAAAAGTCGGCGACTTCTGAAAATGGTCGACCCGTTTCGCTCTACCCTAGTGATGAGCAAGTATACTCTTTGCTCGGGGTTTCCGGAGAACGCTCGAGTAGTCTCCGAGTATTTGCGACTGCTCGGAGATTTAGTTTTCCTTGCCGCAGCTGCATGATTTGTGGCTACTAGACAGCTTGATTACATGTGGAGATTTCCCAGCAACCAGGCAACCCCCACATGTACTCAGGCTGGCTAGTAGCTGTAAATCATGCAGCTGTGTCAAAAAAACTAAATCTCCGAGCAGTCACAAATATTTGGAGACCACCCGAGTGTGCTCAGGAAAACCCGAGCAACGAGTACACTCGCTCATCACTAATTAAGAACCAACGACCTTCAAGTTATGATGCTGGAAACTAAGTTACTCTATTTTCAATTCTGACAAAGTCTCTGATCCCGACAACCTCTCTGATCCAGAGAGTATCTTTGATCTGGAACCCCCACTGATCAACACAATTTTCTTAGAATTGATTTTCGTGTACATACAACATTTTTTTTCAGTTTTTTGCTTTTTTATTAGTAGGCAGGATTAACAAAAAAAACTGCATCTTTAGCAATTTATTTTTCACAACCTTCATGGCGCAGATTAGGTAATGTCACGTGACCTACCTCTCTCAAAAGCCGGAGATGCAGAACAATGCCTTTTATAATTTCTTGGCCAGGTGAACACATTCTTAATGATATTACTTAAACATTTGATCTTGACCCCTGCTAATAGCTTTGCCCCTACTGTAAAGGCCCCGTCACACATAGCGAGATCGCTAGCGAGATCGCTGCTGAGTCACAAGTTTTGTGACGCAACAGCGATCTCAGTAGCGATCTCGCTATGTGTGACACGTAGCAGCGATCAGGCCCCTGCTGTGAGATGGCCTGGGCCATTTTTTGATCGTTGAGGTCCCGCTGACATCGCTGAATCGGCGTGTGTGACGCCGATTCAGCGATGTCTTCGCTGGTAACCAGGGTAAACATCGGGTTACTAAGCGCAGGGCCGCGCTTAGTAACCCGATGTTTACCCTGGTTACCATCGTTAAAGTAAAAAAAACAAACGCTACATACTTACCTACCGCTGTCTGTCCCCGGCGCTCTGCTTCTCTGGTCTGGCTGTGAGCGGCGGGCAGCCGGAAAGCAGAGCGGTGACGTCACCGCTCTGCTTTCCGGCCGCTGTGCTCACAGCCAGAGCAGAGAAGCCCAGCGCCGGGGACAGACAGCGGTAGGTAAGTATGTAGCGTTTGTTTTTATTACTTTAACGATGGTAACCAGGGTAAACATCGGGTTACTAAGCGCGGCCCTGCGCTTAGTAACCCGATGTTTACCCTGGTTACCGGGGACCTCGGGATCGTTGGTCGCTGGAGAGCTGTCTGTGTGACAGCTCTCCAGCGACCAAACAGCGACGCTGCAGCGATCCGGATCGTTGTCGGTATCGCTGCAGCGTCGCTAAAGTGTGACGGTACCTTTAATTGTTGGATATCTGATTGAAATTACAACTATTAGGATTCGTGTGGGGATTATGGATAGATCTCAAGCTGCACAGCATTGGAAAAGTCTGTTCTTATGCCCAATGAGATTTCCAAAGTTCTGCATTTAAATTGTTGGTGCAATGCAAGGTCCAATTCACTCAAATGGACATTATATGCAAATACATCACAAAAAGGAAAAGGCAATACAAACATTTACCTGGCCACAATACTAATATACTGCAGGATACAGACAGACCTAGACGCAAAGCGATGAAGCGAGGGGGTGAGCACATCTATACGAATCTTCTTTTGGTGCAGCTGTTGATGTTTTGACTGACAGCTTGACTGGCCAATCTGAAACTGGGAGGCTATGGGTTGCCTTTGGATGTTCTCTATCCCAGGTGATTTGACAGCAACTTAGCTGTGCTGTCAATTCCAGATGTCTACCAGACGTACATTCAGCTCTCTGTGTTTTGTCTCTATGTGCCTTGTGTTCTGCTTGTGGATCTTTTTGCTGCCTGACCTTGGACCACATTCTGACCATCCATTGTGCTGTGTGGCACAAAACAGTGCTTCCCTTAATGCCCCACAAAATAATGCCCATGATGTGTCCCATACAAAGTGAAATGCCTTCTTTATGTACTCTAGATAGTAAAATTACCCACTAGAAAATATTATGGACTTGTGCAATTGCCCTAGAAAATAGTGCCTACGCTATGCCCCCTAGAAAGTAATGATACTCTCTTTGTGCACCCTTGACAGTAACAAACCCTGAGTGCCCCTACAACAATAAGTGCACATTTAACAATCAATAATGTCCATTGAGCACCCCCATGTATAGTAGCAATGTCCTGTGGGCCCCCCATCATGTTCTCAGAGCTCACTATACACAGTATGATGAGCACATAGGTCCCCTATGTGCAGCATGATGCCTCCACATGTCCCTATGCAAAATGTGATGTCCCCACAGCTCCCTATACACAGCATGATGGGCCTACAGCTCCCCTCTGCATAGTATAATGGGCCCACAGTTCCCATATCTACAGTATGATGAGCCCACAGCTCCACTATGTATGATATACTGCCTCCACAGCTCCGCCAAACAAGTGGGATGCCCCTCAGCTCCCCAATAGACAGTATGATGGGACATGATCTCCCTGTACACAGTATGATGTTTCCACAGCTTCCTATACACAATAAAATGGCTCCATACTATATGATGCCCACTCAGTAATCCCTACATTGTATGTTGGACCCCATCAGTAGTTCCTACAGTGTTTGTTGGCCTCAGTGTAGCCCCCACACTATATGAAGGCCTCCATACTTTATGAAGGCCCTCACAGCAGTCCGCATACTGTATGATGGCCCCCACAGTAGTCACGACACTGTATTTTTACCCCCACAGTAGCCTCTACATTATGCTGTGAGCCACAACGTAGTCCCTACCCAGTTTGATGGTCTTCACAGTAGTTCTCACACTGTATGAGTCCTTCAGTAGTTCTCGCACTGTTTAAGGGTTCCCATAATAGTCCCCACATCAATCATCCACAAACTGTTTGATGGCCCACAAAGTAGGCCTCACATTATGAAGGCCCCAAGACTGTATGGTGGGCTTCATGCTGTTTAATGACTCACCATAGTCTCCATCCTTTTATGATTCCCCCACAGTAGTCTGCATGTAAATGTACAAAGGGTTGTTTTTTTGTGTGATGAGTTGTACTTTTGATCTATATCATCCTTTTCATCACACAATGTACTGGAAAGCGGGAAAAACTATTCCAAGTCTGGTAAGTTTGCAAAAAAATGCTAACATTGTCTTTTTGGGTTTTATTTGTATGGCGTTCATTATGCAGTGAAATTAACCTAGCAATATGCTTCTCCAGGTCAATACAATATACCAAACTTGCACAGTTTTTTATGATTGCAATGGTGAAAAAATGTGGAACTTATGGTTGTTTTTGCGAGCAAACAGACATTCATCTTGATACCATTTTGAGATAAATACAATAGTTTGATTGCTTCTTAGTATATACTGTATTTTTTTTTGCAGTATTACAGCAACCAAAAACCACAATTTTGTTGTTTTTAATTTTTTTTCTGTATACTCTATTTACCAGTTAGGGTATGTTCCCACGGTCAGGAAACGCTGCGGGTTGAACACTGCGTACATCCACACTGTCCGTCCTGCAGCGGCCAGATGTTACAGCATAGTGTATGGGATTTGAAGAACTCCCATCTCCACTATGCATGCACTGGCACCTGCGGCTTTCCTGTGGAGACGGACAGACCGCAGCATGTCTATTTATCTTGTGGTGGTGCTCATTCTCCGCAAGATAAATATCACAGTCCAATGTATAGGATGCAATGATTCCATATGTGTTCAAAGAACACATGCGGAATCACCTGCGTTCAAAAGCCGGCAGCTCTTTGGATGGAGCAGACATGTGCTGCATCCAAACCGCTGCCGGTTCCTGACTGTGGGAACATACCCTTAAATCAATTAATTTGATATTTGATATTTTTATGGATGCAATGACACCATATAAGTGTAATATTTTTATTTTAATGCAATTATTTTTTATAGGAGAACTGGGGTCGGTAATCGAAAGTTTGATTTTTATTTCTTTAAACATTTTTATTTAACTTTTTACTGTATTTCTTATCTTTGTATATCCTTAACCCCTTTCTGACATTAGACGTACTATCCCGTCGAGGTGGGGTGGGCCCCTATGACCACCGACGGGATACTACGTCATATGCGATCGGCAGCGCTCACGGGGGGAGCGCCGCTGATCGCGGCCGGGTGTCAGCTGCTTATCGCAGCTGACATCCAGCACTATGTGCCAGGAGCGGCCACGGACCGCCCCCGGCACATTAACCCCCCGGCACGACACGATCAAAGATGATCGCGATGTGCCGGCGGTACAGGGAAGCATCGCGCAGGGAGGGGGCTCCCTGTGGGCTTCCCTGAGCCCCCCGCAGCAACGCGATGTGATCGCGTTGCTGCGAGGGTCTTACCTCCCTCCCTGCCTGCTCCATCCCCGGATCCAAGATGGCCGCGGATCCGTGTCCTGCAGGGAGGGAGGTGGCTTCACAGAGCCTGCTCAGAGCAGGCACTGTGAAGCCTGCAGCACTGTAAGTCAGATCAGTGATCTGACAGAGTGCTATGCAAACTGTCAGATCATTGATCTGTGATGTCCCCCCCTGGGACAAAATAAAAAAGTTAAAAAAAAAATTTCCAAATGTGTAAAAAAAAAATTAAAAAAATATTCCTAAATAATGAAAAAAAAAATATTATTCCCATAAATACATTTCTTCATCTAAATAATAAAAAAAAACAATAAAAGTTCACATATTTAGTATCGCCGCGTCCGTAACGACCCAACCCATAAAACTGGCCCACTAGTTAACCCGTTCAGTAAACACCGTAAGAAGAAAAAAACGAGGCAAAAAACAACGCTTTATTATCATACCGCCGAACAAAAAGTGGAATAACACACGATCAAAAAGACAGATATAAATAACCATGGTACCGCTGAAAACATATTGTCACGCAAAAAACGAGCCGCCATACAGCATCATCAGCAAAAAAATAAAAAAGTTATAGTCCTCAGAATAAAGCGATGCAAAAATAATTATTTTTTCTGTAAAATAGTTTTTATTGTATAAAAGCGCAAAAACATAAAAAAATTATATAAATGAGGTGACGCTGTAATCGTACTAACCTGAAGAATAAAACTGCTTTATCAATTTTACCAAACGCGGAACGGTATAAACGCCTCCCCCAAAAGAAAATCATGAATAGCTGGTTTTTGGTCATTCTTCCTCACAAAAATCGCAAAAAACAAGACCTCACATGACTCTGTGGAACAAAATATGGAAAAATTATAGCTCTCAAAATGTGGTAACGCAAAAAATATTTTTTGCAATAAAAAGCGTCATTCAGTGTATGACGGCTGCCAATCATAAAAATCCGCTAAAAAACTCGCTATAAAAGTAAATCAAACCCCCCTTCATCACCCCCTTAGTTAGGGAAAAATTAAAAAAATGTATTTATTTCCATTTTCCCATTAGGTCTAGGGTTAGGGCTAGGGCTAGGGTTAGGGCTAGGGTTAGGGCTAGGGTTAGGGCTAGGGTTTGGGCTAGGGTTAAGGTTAGGGTTAGGGCTAGGGTTAGGGCCAGGGTTAGGGCTAGGGTTAGGGCTAGGGTTAGGGCTAGGGTTAGGGCTAGGGTTAGGTTTGGGGCTACAGTTAGGGTTGGGCTAAAGTTAGGGTTAGGGTTTAGATTACATTTACAGTTGGGAATAGGGTTGGGATTATGGTTAGGGGTGTGTCTGGATTAGAGGTGTGGTTAGGGTTACCGTTGGGATTAGGGTTAGGGGTGTGTTTGGATTAGGGTTTCAGTTATAATTGGGGGGTTTCCACTGTTTACGCACATCAGGGGCTCTCCAAACACGACATGGCGTCCAATCTCAATTCCAGCCAATTCTGCGTTGAAAAAGTAAAACAGTGCTCCTTCCCTTCCGAGCTCTCCCGTGTGCCCAAACAGGGGTTTACCCCAACATATGGGGTATCAGCGTACTCAGGACAAATAGGACAACAACTTTTGGGGTCCAATTTCTCCTGTTACCTTTGGGAAAATACAAAACTGGGGGCTAAAAAATAATTTTTGTGGGAAAATTTTTTTTTTTTATTTTCTTGGCTCTGCATTATAAACTTCTGTGAAGCCCTTGGTGGGTCAAAGCGCTCACCACACATCTAGATGAGTTCCTTAGGGGGTCTACTTTCCAAAATGGTGTCATTTGTGGGGGGTTTCAATGTTTAGGCACATCAGTGGCTCTCCAACGCAACATGGCGTCCCATCTCAATTCCTGTCAATTTTGCATTGAAAAGTCAAACTGCGCTCCTTCCCTTCCGAGCTTTCCCATGCACCCAAACAATGGTTTACCCCCACATATGGGGTATCAGCGTACTCAGGACAAATTGTACAACAACTTTTGGTGCCCAATTTCTTCTCTTACCCTTGGGAAAATAAAAAATTTGGAGCGAAAAAATTATATTTTTTCACAAAAATTATTTTTTATTTTTACGGTTCTGCATTATAAACTTTTGTGAAGCACTTGGTAGGTCAAAGTGCTCAACACACCTCTAGATAAGTTCCTTAGCGGGTCTACTTTCCAAAATGGTGTCACTTGTGGGGGGTTTCAATGTTTAGGCACATCAGGGGCTCTCCAAACGCAACATGGTGTCCCATCTCGATTCCAGTCAATTTTGCATTGAAAAGTCAAATGGCGCTCCTTCGCTTCCGAGCTCTGTCATGCGCCCAAACAGTGGTTTACCCCCACATATGGGGTATCGATGTACTCAGGACAAATTGTACAACAACTTTTGTGGTCCATTTTCTCCTGTTACCCTTGGTAAAATAAAACAAATTGGAGCTGAAGTAAATTTTGTGTGAAAAAAAGTTAAATGTTCATTTTTATTTAAACATTCCAAAAATTCCTGTGAAGCACCAGAAGGGTTAATAAACTTCTTGAATATGGTTTTGAGCACCATGAGGGGTGCAGTTTTTAGAATAGTGTCACACTTGGGTATTTTCTATCATATAGACCCCTCAAAATGACTTCAAATGAGATGTGGTCCCTAAAAAAAATGGTGTTGTAAAAATGAGAAATTGCTGGTCAACTTTTAACCCTTATAACTCTCTAACAAAAAAAAATTTTGGTTCCAAAATTGTGCTGATGTAAAGTAGACATGTGGGAAATATTACTTATTAAGTATTTTGTGTGACATATCTCTGTGATTTAATTGCATAAAGTAAGTTGGAAAATTGAGAAATTTTCATAATTTTCGCCAAATTTCCATTTTTTTCACAAATAAACGCAGGTACTATCAAAGAATTTTTACCATTATCATGAAGTACTATATGTCATGAGAAACCAATGTCAGAATCACTGTGATCCGTTGAAGCTTTCCAGAGTTATAACCTCATAAAGGGACAGTGGTCAGAATTGTAAAAATTGGCCCGGTCATTAACGTGCAAACCACCCTTGGGGGTAAAGGGGTTAAGGTACCGTCACATTAAGCGACGCTGCAGCGATATAGACAACGATGCCGATCGTTGCAGCGTCGCTGTGTGGTCGCTGGAGACCTGTCACACAGACAGCTCTCCAGCGACCAACGATGCCGAAGTCCCCGGTTAACCAGGGTAAACATCGGGTTACTAAGCGCAGGGCCGCGCTTAGTAACCTGATGTTTACCCTGGTTACCATTTTAAATGTAAAAAAAAAAAACACTACATACTTACATTCCGGTGTCTGTCACGTCCCCCGGCGTCCTCTTCCCTGCACTCCTCCTGCATCCTGTGTAAGCGCCGGACGTAAAGCAGAGCGGTGACGTCACTGCTGTGCTCTGCTTTACGGCCGGCCGGCACTGACACAGGATGCAGGAGGAGTGTCCTGCGCTTAGTAACCCGATGTTTACCCTGGTTACCAGTGAAGACATCGCTGGATCGGCGTCACACACGCCAATTCAGCGATGTCAGCGGGTAATCCAGCGACGAAATAAGGTGCTGGCCTTCTAGCTCCGACCAGCGATGTCACAGCAGGATCCTGATCGCTGCTGCGTGTCAAACACAACGATATCGCTATCCAGGACGCTGCAACGTCACGGATCGCTATCGTTATCGTTCCAAAGTCGCTCAGTGTGAAGGTACCTTTACAATCACTGTCAGTGACTGAGGACCACAAAGGTTAGAAAGAGGTTGCCTTATATTTTTGTGGTTTCCCTCTATGCCTCGTGGAGTACTGCTGTGTGAATTGTTCCTGATATTATCTTTATTGGAATTAAAGCCTTTTTATATGGGTGAAGCAAGTGTAATGGGTAAAGCTCCTCCTCATATCACAGTTAATAGAGGCTAATCCTGGCTGTGTGTCACAGACTCACAGCAATTGTCTGACAGTTATGGGATGGGCTCAGCCTATGAACCCACCCCATACACCTGCTCCCAACTTACACTGTGCGCATACAAGTTTTATCGGTGTGCATTTATAATGCTAAGAAGCCTCCTGGGAAAGGTCAGAGAGACCCAGCACCTGCGCACTGCAGTACTTTGCTCTGCCCTCAACAGGGCAGACAAAGTGCGCCTGTGCTGGAGCCGCAGTGTGAAGACTAGAAGAGGACGTCATCTGATGAAGATGGGAGGCGCTGGACCCAGACTGCAGCGGGACCGCCCCTGGGTGAGTATAATCTAACGTCTTTTTCTCATCTTTTAGGATACATCGGAGGGCTTATCTACAGCATTACAGAATTCTGTAGATAAGCCCCTGATGTCGGTGAGCTTACCTCATCCGCGATTTTGGGGGTGACAGGTTCCCTTTAATAGTTTTTATAGTAGAGAGAGAGATAGAGATTTGAAATTGATTTTCTTCATCCATCATCTAAAATCTGAGCATTATCTTATAATACTGCTTTGTTTTCCTGAAGTTTAACACATTAACAATCCACAGTGATGCATTTGTCCGTCTATCTCAGATGTTTCTCCAAATATGCATGACATAGGTTCTTACTCCTTAATAAAATAAGCTGAGAAGACTCTTCATAGTGAATACAAATGACTCATGGCTGTAAGACTTGTTATGTGCTTACTGGAAATGGTGAACGGTAGCTGCATAACAGATGGGCAATGAAGCAGAAATGTACATAAGCAGAGCTGTTCAGCAAACACAAAGAGTATAGGATTCAAAGATATTCTAACAATGTGACCCTTCGGTTGTCTGTTTGTTTCTACTGCCATTGATGACGTCACATTCACAGCACATTAGAGTTGTAGAAAAATGAGGTCATAACCACCAACATATCCCGCATATTTGAAAGACAAATGAATCTTCTCTTTAGGTACACTACCTAAACATCTCTGATGTTCGGCTACAGTATAATATTAGAAAAGGGAACTTTATTAACACATAACAGAATTTTGAAGTTATAGTTTCATGTATATATATATATATATATATATATATATATATACATATATATATATATATATATATACTAGCTATTGAACCCGTTCTACTCCCGGGTGGCGAGCATTTATATTGGTATATGGTCTCCATCCTGTCATGTGCTGCTCCATCCTGCGTCCCCATCCTGTCATGTGCTGCTCCATCCTGCGTCCCCATCCTGTAATGTGCTGCTCCATCCTGCGCCCCCATTCTGTCATGTGCTGCTCCATCCTGCTATATTACAGCTGAATTGGTAAGCACCACATCTCCCATTCAAATTGAATCTGGGGACCCGTATTGTTGGACCGGGACTGGACATACATACCGGCAGGTTGTACACCTACTATATAATCTCATACCACGAGCCGCCCCTATAACCCACTTACCCTCAATATCTATTTCCGCAGTTACTTCTATGTACCCTTTCCACATATTGGGGACATCCAGTGTATTACAGGTTTATCATACTGGCAAGTATAGCATGGCTCCGCGGTACTCCACCTGATATGGACTAAACAGACAAATTTACTCCCATATCTATGTATTTCTCTAGCCATATCTGCACGTACGTCTCGTATCACGACGACTGGCCTGCTACGCTGGCTGTAGTAAGAACAATATACTGGCAAGTATACTGTAATCTGTCTCACTCACTATTTACCTATTAAGGACTCAACAGATAACGTATTACCGTATGTCCCTACAGCTATTTCCACATGTGTATTCCACTACACGACGACCAACGGTTCATCATACGGGTATTATTGGCAAATTAGAAGTACGTTGTAGCATATTTCTTCGTGCTCCTTACTATAAGACAGTACCATGGTCAGTTGATAGTAATCCTTTTTTCATTTGGCTCTCCATCATTCTCTCCAGGCCCCTTTATTTTTGGCTGACACCCTCAGCAACACTGCAGTACAGCCATACATAAGGAATCTCCCACCGGGGTATGCTACTATCCTATTATCTTACTCTTACGCACGATATATGTATCTCCTTGCCTCCCTATGCCTCTATTTATCGTCCTGATATTATATGCGCCCTGTGTACAAGCATTGGCAACTTGGGTTGACTTTTACATTGGTTTTGACATGTTTTCCAGATCTGTATATATGTAAATAATCTTGTAGATAGTCATTTATTGCATTGTATATAGTTATTTATTGTCTTTTTCTATTATTTGTTCCAGCAATAGCGTGATCAAGCCACGAGCTGGCCGAAACGTCGTTTATGCCTATCGCTACACCATTTTACCTTTTTGCCACAATTGTTTCAATAAACTTTTTCACCTGCATCAAAGCAAACTTCGGAGTATGAGTGCAGTGATTATATATCGATACGTTCATCGGGACTACTGGTTCCGTTCACTAGCACCGTCACATTCATATCAGTCGAGTGCTAGCCTTCGAATACTCCGCATTGACTATTTTTGGTTCTATGCACCGACGGAATCCATGTCTACTGAAACCTATGTCTACGATGATGCAACGGGCTCTACTATCCTGTGCAAAATAAAAACAAAGACAGACTTTTTACATTTACCCAGCAACGACGCCAAATCGAGGGATTGGGAAAAAGAGAGAAAGAGACTCATCGGCTACGATCTGCATTGTGCCACCTTGGGAGAGTATCATCGTCAAGGAAAAATACCCAGGGGACTACACTGCAATCTTCGCCCAACCTTATTTTCAGAGAATGAAAAGTATTGCGCAACTTTTCAAAAAATCTTAAACAAATGCTCATTCGATATCATACTGCTTACTATCGAGTACCTCCAAGAGGCCATTAAAACTACTGAAGAAAAAATAGAGAGCATCGAGACACAGTTAACCTCCACCTTGAGCAGCACCGAATTCACTACATTGAAAGGTAAAGTGGACTCTATTCTAACCATACATCAAAAGACTTTGGAAGAGAGAAAACGCACAAAATTTCAAAGAGACATTGAAGATTACCTAACCAACAACGTGTACAAATGGGAGGACTCCTTCCCCAAACGTCCAAGGCCCAGATATCGCCGCACCCCAGGCGGGAATTACCACTCAGGGGGCTCCTCACCTGCCGGGGGCTCCTCTGCAGGATCCGGCAGCGAGACTGGTGGGGCTCACACATCGGGACTTCGTTTTTTAGGCCAAAACGCACGCCAACCCGCAGGTCCAGGAAGAAAGGACGTGGATCGTCACATGACACTCAGATCTCAGGTAGGGGTCCAAACTCTGTAATCAATATTTCTAACTACACTCTTTCTCCTTTAGAATTGAAAGTTCTGAATATGGGTCTATCATTCTGCCCAACCCCCAAATGGGATTCCTTCCAATTAGAGAGGGATCTACAGCAATTCTGCAGGAATATTAGACTCAAAGTATATTTTGAGGAGTCCACTAATTCCTTTAGACCAGTTTCTACACCAGCCCAAACTGAGAGATCAATCCTCACAATTGATCAATTAGGTCTACGTAATCGCAGCACCTTCATTCCACCTAAATCAAGTCACGCTGTAGAGACCTTTGTCAATTTACTTGACAGGGACGTTAAAAGGACTCTCCATGACCAGCGATTAGGCTTCCTCCCTGTCCGCCATAACCTTGACCCTCTCGAGAAACAGGCTCTGGACTCACTTAGTGAGAACAAAAATATCGTCATAAAACCAGCGGACAAGGGGGGAGCGATCGTTGTCATGGATAGGAGTTTCTATATGACCGAAGTAAGGAGACAACTCTCGGACACGTCAACATATAAAATGTTACAGACCGACCCAACTTACTCTATACAACAAAAGATTAGGAGGGTACTCGATAAACACCTACAATTGAATACCATCGACAACAAAACAAAAACATGCCTCACCAATAATCACCCGGTGACCCCTGTAATTTACATTCTACCTAAGATCCATAAAAACCTTCAAAACCCCCCTGGCCGCCCTATAGTGGCCTCAACCGATCTCAATATTGAACCCATTATCCATGTTCCTAGAGAAACTCCTCACGCCACATACCAAACTTACTAAATCATTCATATTGGACACCGGAGATTTCCTTAAGAAAATCCGTAATATTGACATCATTCCACATAACAGTATCCTATGTACATTCGATGTAAACAGCTTGTACACATCAATTACTCATGATAAGGGTATTGAGGCGGTATCCTTAACACTAAATGAGGCCAACATAGACAGGGGCATCCAGGAACTATGCTTGGATCTATTAAATCTAGTACTCAGAGAAAATTACTTCCTATTCGGAGATGATTTTTTCGTACAGACATGTGGTACCGCCATGGGGTCAAATGTGGCCCCAGCCTATGCCAATCTACATATGGATCGCTTCGAGAAAGAACACGTGTACGCAGACCCTATCTTCCAACTTCACGCACGTACCTGGTATAGATATCTTTTGTATATGGCAAGGGGACCTAACTAGCCTTCTAAAGTTTCACGCTAACATTAACGCAGTTAGATCAGAGCTGTCCTTTACACTGGTACACCACGACAATGAGGTCACATTTCTGGACACTAGAGTACTCAAAGATATCAATGGCCATCTCACCACAGATATCTATACGAAACTGACTGATTGCAACAGCCTGTTGTTATACAACAGCTGTCATCCCAAATCCATCAAAAACAGCCTTCCCAGATCACAATTTAAAAGGGTTACTAGAATTGTCTCCGACCCCCCAACCAGGGAGACCAGAATACAGGAGATGGCACAAAAATTTGAAGCCCGCAACTATCCAACTAATCTCCTTGAGATAGAATCCTCTCGAGCTATTAGTGATCTTAACGACGGGACAGTCAGTACACAAAAAAACCCGAGGCTCCCTTTTGTACATAATCACCACCCCACTATGCACAAAATACATAATCTCATCCGGGGACATTGGCCCCTCCTCAACAAGGCCTATCCCAACATACCTATCTTCAAAGATCCCCCACTAATGTGCACTAGACGAGCCAAAAATATACGAGATAGGGTGGTAAGAGCCGACTTAGGGTCACATAAATCATCGCTCACTAGGACCCTCACTGACCAAAAAAGAACGGGCACCTTTCCCTGCTTGAGTTGCATGTGTTGCTCGAACATTATCAAAGGGAATGAAGTAGTCCACCCACGAACCGGGAAATCATATCCCATTAGAGAGTTTTACACCTGTGCTACAAGCTTTGTAGTCTACATTATTAAGTGCCCTTGTGGGTTATTGTACGTGGGGGAGACCACGCAGGCAATAAGGGATCGCATATCCAGCCACAAATCTACGATCCGACGCGAGAAATTATGGCTACCCCTGGCAGCGCATTTCAAGGAGGCGAGACATAATATTGCCCAGCTTAGGTTCCAAATAGTCAAGAGAGTACCACGCCCGAGAAGGGGAGGCAATCACATCCAACTTTTAAAACAGAGGGAGACATATTGGATCTACACTCTGGACACCCTCCACCCAAGGGGATTAAATCGTGAAATTGATTGGCTAACATGAGTATACCTTGTTTTTTCCTAGATGAACTGACCCACTGCACTAATAGCTAGAGTTGAGTGACCTTGACCTTTTTAGAGTCGAGCCGGGTTTCGCGAAACCCGACTATCTCAAAAGTCGGGTCGAGTGAAATCGGCCGATTATGACGTAAAGTCGGGATCGACCGAAACACGAAACCCAATGCAAGTCAATGGGGCAGCATAGTCGGCAGTGAGTGGGGGCCAGGAAAACACCTAGAGTGCCCATTTTAATGTCAAAACCATCCATTCTTCTTAATGAAGCTTGTCAAGCGTAATTTACCTTATAATAATTGGAAGGCATTTGAAATTGGGGGTCATTTGGCTAAAGTTGTGGTGGGTAGGGCTGGTTCAAGTAATTAGTGGGCCCAGGAAATCTGGACCACGTCACGGCAGTGGAGCAGGGAGAGGTAAGTATTTCAACTTTGCAAGTGCTGTGAACCTGAGCAAGCAGGGGGGGCCCACTCGTTGGCATTGGCACTGGCACAGGGCCCCTCAAAGTACAGCGGTGTGTTTGCACGGCGGGGGCGCCTCCCACCGGCAGCAACACTTTTGCGTACTATGAGAGGCCCTGTGCCAGTGACGTCGCCAACTAGTATTCCTCCCCCCACCTGATGAAGGAACCTGCACTTTCATCTGCACCTTCCTCTTTGTCCCCGTGTAAGGTGGTATGGTATGCGGGAAGAGCAACCTGACTTTCAGCAGGGTCACAATGTTGTTGTGTAGCGTGCACGGGGAATGTTGCGTTATGGGTCAATGTACCAGCAGACTCATCTATCACTGGCTGGGCAATGGGCAGGATGAGGAGGAAACACAGATATAGGCCCAAAGAATAAAGTTGGCTAAATGCAGTTCAAAATTGGTAACACAGGAATAACCAGGGGGCATTGCAGTGGAGGACAACTGGAATGAGAGGCTGACACAGAGAGTAGGCCCAAATCAGTAAGTAGTCGAAATGCAGTTCAAAATTGGCAACCGTAGTAAACAGGCGGCACAGCTTTGTTCAGTGGAGGAGAACAGCAAGGAGTGGCAGACACCGATAGTAGGCCCCAACCCAACTAGTAGGCCAAATGCAGTCTAACATTAACAACTACTTAACGAGCGCCTGAAAACGGAATTTCAGGACAGGAAACCAGGAGAACAGCAAGGAGCGGCAGACACTGTTAGTAGGCCCCAAACCAACTAGTACGCCAAATGCAGTTGTTCCATTTAACCACAATTTAACGAGAGCCTGAAGATAGAAGCTCAGGAAAGGCAACCTGGAGAACACCTTGGAGTGGAACACACCATCTCTCTCCACCCCATACCCATTTTGTAGGCCTAATGCAGTGTAGTTTTCTACAACTACTAAACGAGAGTCGGAAGACCGAAGCAATGGCAAGGAAACCTGGGGAACACCTTGGAGTGTAACACACCATCTCTCTCCACCCGATACCCATTTTGTAGGCCTAATGCAGTGTAGTTTTCTACAAGTACTGAACGAGAGTCGGAAGACCGAAGCAATGGCAAGGAAACCTGGGGAACACCTTGGAGTGTAACACACCATCTCTCTCCACCCGATACCCATTTTGTAGGCCTAATGCAGTATAGTTTTGTACAACTACTAAACGAGAGTCTGAAGACCGAAGCAATGGCAAGGAAACCTGGGGAACACCTTGGAGTGTAACACACCATCTCTCTCCACCCGATACCCATTTTGTAGGCCTAATGCAGTGTAGTTTTCTACAACTACTGAACGAGAGTCGGAAGACCGAAGCAATGGCAAGGAAACCTGGGGAACACCTTGGAGTGTAACACACCATCTCTCTCCACCCGATACCCATTTTGTAGGCCTAATGCAGTGTAGTTTTCTACAACTACTGAACGAGAGTCGGAAGACCGAAGCAATGGCAAGGAAACCTGGGGAACACCTTGGAGTGTAACACACCATCTCTCTCCACCCGATACCCATTTTGTAGGCCTAATGCAGTGTAGTTTTCTACAACTACTGAACGAGAGTCGGAAGACCGAAGCAATGGCAAGGAAACCTGGGGAACACCTTGGAGTGTAACACACCATCTCTCTCCACCCGATACCCATTTTGTAGGCCTAATGCAGTGTAGTTTTGTACAACTACTAAACGAGAGTCTGAAGACCGAAGCAATGGCAAGGAAACCTGGGGAACACCTTGGAGTGTAACACACCATCTCTCTCCACCCGATACCCATTTTGTAGGCCTAATGCACTGTAGTTTTGTACAACTACTAAACGAGAGTCGGAAGACCGAAGCAATGGCAAGGAAACCTGGGGAACACCTTGGAGTGTAACACACCATCTCTCTCCACCCGATACCCATTTTGTAGGCCTAATGCAGTGTAGTTTTCTACAACTACTAAACGAGAGTCGGAAGACCGAAGCAATGGCAAGGAAACCTGGGGAACACCTTGGAGTGTAACACACCATCTCTCTCCACCCGATACCCATTTTGTAGGCCTAATGCACTGTAGTTTTGTACAACTACTAAATGAGAGTCTGAAGACCGAAGCAATGGCAAGGAAACCTGGGGAACACCTTGGAGTGTAACACACCATCTCTCTCCACCCGATACCCATTTTGTAGGCCTAATGCAGTGTAGTTTTGTACAACTACTAAACGAGAGTCTGAAGACCGAAGCAATGGCAAGGAAACCTGGGGAACACCTTGGAGTGTAACACACCATCTCTCTCCACCCCATACCCAATTTGTAGGCCTAATGCAGCCTACTTTACGACAACTACTAAACGAGAGCATGAAGATCGAAGCTCAGGAAAGGCAACCTGGGCCTTGGAGTGTAACACACCCTCTCTCTACACCACGGAAGGGCTGATTCTTAGGAAGGAAGGCTGTCGGAAAGAAGCAGGGCGCGTCCGAGGGTGATTATATTCTTATTAGGTATATACTCACCCTCGGACGCGCCCTGCTTCTTTATTTGTAATGAATGTTTATTTGCAATGTGGTTTTGACTTACTCTATTTTTTTGGTAAATAATGATTTTATTATTTTCATTGTTTTGCATCTTCTTGACAATTATATAAAGAAGACGCGACAGGACAACACTCGGTGGATGCCATATCTGTGTTTTAAATTGAAAAAAACTTTCAGTTAACTACTTGCAGGAGAAAGTTATTGTAGCTGGTGGCCATTTTGTAGTACTGTACCAGATTTTTGTTGTATGTGTTTGTTTTTAATGTTAAAATGTCTGCATTTGATATCTCTCCAGCATTTTCTTTTTTATAAGCAAAATACTTATTTTTATATTTTCTGATGTTGGTTCAAGGGGTACACGGGCAGCAGTAGACAGGTCAGTGGAGGCCTAGTGGAAGGAGGGACCGCAGACAGGCTTCGAAGCCCTAACATAATAAATTGGGCTGGCTGTAGGCAATTTAAAATTGGTTCCAGGGGAACACGGGCAGCAGTGGCCTGGTCAGTGTAGTAGTAGTGGAAAGAACGGGCCGCAGACAGGCTTCGAAGGCCTAACGTAACAAAAATTGGGATGTAGGCAATTTACAATTGGTTCCAGGGGAACACGGGCAGCAGTAGACAGGTCAGTGGAGGCCTAGTGGAAGGAGTGACCGCAGACAGGCTTCGAAGGCCTAACATAAGAAAAATGTCAATACAATGGTATTGACAGTGCCAGGCATTGAAGGATGTCAGCGCATAGACTAAACATTGGTGGAGCTGTGAGAGAAAATTTTGCAAGTGGTAGAGCACTGTTTGACCTGGGGGGGGGACTGTCTTGTGGCCGGCGGTACAGGCCCAGGGCCCCTCATATTACAACGGTGTGTCTGACGTTGGGTGCGCACCACCACCGCCAGACACTTTATTGTACTATGAGGGACCTAGTGGCAGTGCCGTCGACCAAAACGGGCACACCCACCTCTTCAGACAAACAGTACTCTCACGGGTGCTGGCGCCAAGTGGCGATACCACGGCCCCGTGTGGGGACTTTGGCCATTTAGGGAGGTGTTAACATGTCGGATGCTGGACAATCAGGTGCTGCAAATTACGAGATTGGAAAAGTCGTTCAGAATAGTCCACAGGCAAGACCTTTACATAGGAAAGCTAGGTGTCACCCGGGCAAGGTGGGGCAAAAGATTTCGAAATCCAGTTGTGGTTCATTTTAATGAAGGTTAGATCATCTACATTTTGGGTAGCCAGACGAGTCCTTTTTTCTGTTAGTATTGAACCTGCAGCACTGAATACTCTTTCTGATAGGACACTAGCTGCCGGGCAAGCAAGCTCCTGCAATGCATATTCTGCCAATTCTGGCCAGGTGTCTAATTTTGATGCCCAGGAATCAAATGGGAATGACGGTTGAGGGAGAACGTCGATAAGGGATG
Source organism: Ranitomeya imitator (assembly GCF_032444005.1). Lineage (NCBI taxonomy): Eukaryota > Metazoa > Chordata > Amphibia > Anura > Dendrobatidae > Ranitomeya > Ranitomeya imitator. The sequence continues at coordinate 460,138,619 of NC_091287.1, read as the reverse complement.
AAAAATAGTTAGTAACCATACTGGACAAATGTTGTCTCCTGTCACTTTGAATTGATGCTGCAGTACCTGTCCTGTCTGCGGTCATAGCAAAATCACTCCACAACCTGGTCAGAAAACCCCTCTGGCCAACGCCACTTCTGATTTCTGCCCCTCTAACACCTCTGGTCTGCTGGCCCCTGCAGCTCGTGTTAGAACGATCACGGGCGCTGTGTGCAGGGAATGCCAGAAGCAAACGGTCAATAAGAGTTGATTGTTTGGTTGCTAATATTAGTTCCAAGTTCTCATGTGGCATTATATTTTGCAATTTGCCTTTATAGCGAGGATCAAGGAGGCAGGCCAACCAGTAATCGTCATCGTTCATCATTTTTGTTATGCGTGTGTCCCTTTTGAGGATACGTAAGGCATAATCCGCCATGTGGCCCAAAGTTCCAGTTCTCAAATCTGTGGTTGTGCTTGGTTGAGGGGCAGTTTCAGGCAAATCCACGTCACTTGTGTCCCTCCAAAAACCAGAACCCGGCCTTGCCACGCCAACAATTTCCACTGGCCCAGGAAAAGCTTCCTCATTAAAAATATAATCATCCCCATCATCCTCCTCGTCCTCCTCCTCCTGTTCGCCCGCTACCTCGTCCTGTACACTGCCCTGGCCAGACAATGGCTGACTGTCATCAAGGCTTTCCTCTTCCTCAGCTGCAGACGCCTGATCCTTTATGTGCGTCAAACTTTGCATCAGCAGACGCATTAGGGGGATGCTCATGCTTATTATGGCGTTGTCTGCACTAACCAGCCGTGTGCATTCCTCAAAACACTGAAGGACTTGACACATGTCTTTAATCTTCGACCACTGCACACCTGACAACTCCATGTCTGCCATCCTACTGCCTGCCCGTGTATGTGTATCCTCCCACAAAAACATAACAGCCCGCCTCTGTTCACACAGTCTCTGAAGCATGTGCAGTGTTGAGTTCCACCTTGTTGCAACGTCTATGATTAGGCGATGCTGGGAAAGGTTCAAAGAACGCTGATAGGTCTGCATACGGCTGGAGTGTACGGGCGAACGGCGGATATGTGAGCAAAGTCCACGCACTTTGAGGAGCAGGTCGGATAACCCCGGATAACTTTTCAGGAAGCACTGCACCACCAGGTTTAAGGTGTGAGCCAGGCAAGGAATGTGTTTCAGTTGGGAAAGGGAGATGGCAGCCATGAAATTCCTTCCGTTATCACTCACTACCTTGCCTGCCTCAAGATCTACAGTGCCCAGCCACGACTGCGTTTCTTTCTGCAAGAACTCGGACAGAACTTCCGCGGTGTGTCTGTTGTCGCCCAAACACTTCATAGCCAATACAGCCTGCTGACGTTTGCCAGTAGCTGCCCCATAATGGGAGACCTGGTGTGCAACAGTGGCAGCTGCGGATGGAGTGGTTGTGCGACTGCGGTCTGTGGACGAGGTCTCGCTTCTGCAGGAGGACGAGGAGGAGGAGGAGGGGGTGCGAACGGCTACAGCCAACTGTTTCCTAGACCGTGGGCTAGGCAGAACTGTCCCAAACTTGCTGTCCCCTGTGGACCCTGCATCCACCACATTTACCCAGTGTGCCGTGATGGACACGTAACGTCCCTGGCCATGCCTACTGGTCCATGCATCTGTTGTCAGGTGCACCTTTGTGCTCACAGATTGCCTGAGTGCATGGACGATGCGCTCTTTAACATGCTGGTGGAGGGCTGGGATGGCTTTTCTGGAAAAAAAGTGTCGACTGGGTAGCTCGTAGCGTGGTACAGCGTAGTCCATCAGGGCTTTGAAAGCTTCACTTTCAACTAACCGGTAGGGCATCATCTCTAACGAGATTAGTCTAGCTATGTGGGCGTTCAAACCCTGTGTACGTGGATGCGAGGCTAAGTACTTCCTTTTTCTAACCATAGTGTCATGTAGGGTGAGCTGGACTGGAGAGCTGGAGATCGTGGAACTAGCGGGGGTGCCGGTGGACATGGCAGACTGAGAGACGGTGGGAGATGGTATTGTTGCCGCCGGTGCCCTAGATGCAGTGTTTCCTACTACGAAACTGGTGATTCCCTGACCCTGACTGCTTTGGCCTGGCAAAGAAACCTGCACAGATACTGCAGGTGGTGCAGAAAATGGTGGCCCTACACTGCCGGAAGGGATGTTGCGTTGATGACTAGCTTCATTGGCCGAGGGTGCTACAACCTTAAGGGACGTTTGGTAGTTAGTCCAAGCTTGCAAATGCATGGTGGTTAAATGTCTATGCATGCAACTTGTATTGAGACTTTTGAGATTCTGCCCTCTGCTTAAGGTAGTTGAACATTTTTGACAGATGACTTTGCGCTGATCAATTGGATGTTGTTTAAAAAAATGCCAGACTGCACTCTTTCTAGCATCGGATACCTTTTCAGGCATTGCAGACTGAGCTTTAACCGGATGGCCACGCTGTCCTCCAACAGGTTTTGACTTTGCCACGCGTTTTGGGCAAGATACGGGCCCGGCAGATGGAACCTGTTGCGATGTTGATGCCTGCTGCGGCCCCTCCTCCTCCGCTTCAGAACTGCTGCCGCCTGCACCCTGTTCCCCCAATGGCTGCCAATCGGGGTCAAGAACTGGGTCATCTATTACCTCTTCTTGTAGCTCGTGTGCAACTTCGTCTGTGTCACCGTGTCGGTCGGTGGTATAGCGTTCGTGATGGGGCAACATAGTCTCATCAGGGTCTGATTCTTGATCAGCACCCTGCGAGGGCAATGTTGTGGTCTGAGTCAAAGGACCAGCATAGTAGTCTGGCTGTGGCTGTGCATCAGTGCACTCTATGTCAGATTCAACTTGTAATGGGCATGGACTGTTAACTGCTTCACTTTCTAAGCCAGGGACGGTATGTGTAAAGAGCTCCATGGAGTAACCCGTTGTGTCGTCTGCTGCATTCTTCTCTGTTGTTGTTTTTGCTGAAGAGGACAAGGAAGCGACTTGTCCCTGACCGTGAACATCCACTAACGACGCGCTGCTTTTACTTTTACCAGTTTCACGAGAGGAGGCAAAAGAGCTAGAGGCTGAGTCAGCAAGATAAGCCAAAACTTGCTCTTGCTGCTCCGGCTTTAAAAGCGGTTTTCCTACTCCCAGAAAAGGGAGCGTTCGAGGCCTTGTGTAGCCAGACGACGAACCTGGCTCCACAGCTCCAGACTTAGGTGCAATATTTTTTTTCCCACGACCACCTGATGCTCCACCACTACCACTACCCTCATTACCAGCTGACAATGAACGCCCCCGGCCACGACCTCTTCCACCAGACTTCCTCATTGTTTTAAAAACGTTACCAAACTAACGGTATTTGTTGCTGTCACACAACTTACACGGTGAGCTATAACTTCAGTATGATTTAGCTACCCCTTTACAGGTGGGTGAGACCACAACGAAAATCAGGCACAATGTTACACACTCTGTTGTTGGTGGCAACAAATGAGAGAGATGCCACACACGCAGGACTGTCACTGAAGCGCAAATGTAAATATTAATCTCCCACTGATTTGTTTGTTTTTTTTTAACAGGGAGACTTTAGAAGAAAAAAAAATAATAAAAAAAAATGATTTTTTAAGGAAGAATTTATAAACCAAATAAAATGAAATGATTGTTTCAGGGAGAATTTAGAAAACAAATTAAAAAAAAATAGGCTTTCTATGGCCCACTGAGTGAGAGAGGACGCACACAGGAGTCAGGAGTGGCACACAAGCCCAGAGGCCAATATTTATCTCCCACTGATTGATTTAGTGATTTTTTCAGGTAGATTTTGGAACCCAAATCAAGCAAAAAAATAAATAGGCTTTCTATGGCCCACAATGGGAGAGAGAGAGAGAGATGGCACACCCAGGAGTCAAGACTGGCACACAAGCAGAAAGGGCAATATTAATCTCCCACTGATTTGATTTTTTTTTTTCTTTTCAGGGAGACTTTAGAAAAAAAAAATACAAAAAAAATGATTTTTTCAGGAATAATTTAGAAACCAAATAAAATAAAATGATTTTTTCAGGGAGAATTTAGAAAACAAATAAAACAAAAAATAGGCTTTCTAGGGCCCACTGAGTGAGAGATGACGCACACAGGAGTCAGGAGTGGCACACAAGCCCAGAGGCCAATATTTATCTCCCACTGATTGATTTAGTGATTTTTTCAGGTAGATTTTGGAACCCAAATCAAGCAAAAAAATAAATAGGCTTTCTATGGCCCACAATTGGAGAGAGAGAGAGATGGCACACCCAGGAGTCAAGACTGGCACACAAGCAGAAAGGGCAATATTAATCTCCCACTGATTTGATTTTTTTTTTTTTTTTCAGGGAGACTTTAGAAAAAAAAAATACAAAAAAATGAATTTTTCAGGAAGAATTTAGAAACAAAATAAAATAAAATGATTGTTTCAGGGAGAATTTAGAAAACAAATAAAAAAAAATTAGGCTTTGTAGGGCCCACTGAGTGAGAGAGGACGCACACAGGAGTCAGGAGTGGCACACAAGCCCAGAGGCCAATATTTATCTCCCACTGATTGATTTAGTGATTTTTTCAGGTAGATTTTGGAACCCAAATCAAGCAAAAAAATTAATAGGCTTTCTATGGCCCACAATTGGAGAGAGAGAGATGGCACACCCAGGAGTCAAGACTGGCACACAAGCAGAAAGGGCAATATTAATCTCCCACTGATTTGATTTTTTTTTTTTTTCAGGGAGACTTTAGAAAAAAAAAATACAAAAAAAATGATTTTTTCAGGAATAATTTAGAAACCAAATAAAATAAAATGATTTTTTCAGGGAGAATTTAGAAAACAAATAAAACAAAAAATAGGCTTTCTAGGGCCCACTGAGTGAGAGATGACGCACACAGGAGTCAGGAGTGGCACACAAGCCCAGAGGCCAATATTTATCTCCCACTGATTGATTTATTGATTTTTTCAGGTAGAATTTAGAACCCAAATCAACCCAAAAAATAAATAGGCTTTCTATGGCCCACTATTTGTGAGAGAGATGGCACGCTCAGGACTGGCACACAAGCCCAGAGGCCAATATTAATCTCCCACTTTTTTTTTTTTTTCCAGGGAAAATTTATAAACCCAATAAAAAAATAATAAATAGGCTTTCTATGGCCCACTATCTGAGAGAGAGATGGCACGCTTAGGACTGGCACACAAGCCCAAAGGCCAATATTAATCTCCCACTGATTGATTTATTGATTTTTTCAGGTAGAATTTAGAACCAAAATCAACCCAAAAAAAAAATAGGCTTTCTATGGCCCACTATTTGTGAGAGAGATGGCACGCTCAGGACTGGCACACAAGCCCAGAGGCCAATATTAATCTCCCACTTTTTTTTTTTTTCTCCAGGGAAAATTTATAAACCCAATAAAAAAAATAATAAATAGGCTTTCTATGGCCCACTATCTGAGAGAGAGAGATGGCACGCTTAGGACTGGCACACAAGCCCAAAGGCCAATATTAATCTCCCACTGATTGATTTATTGATTTTTTCAGGTAGAATTTAGAACCCAAATCAAGCAAAAAAATAAATAGGCTTTCTATGGCCCACTGAGTGAGAGATGGCACACACAGGAGTCAGGAGTGGCACACAAGCCCTGAGGCCAATATTTTTCTCCCACTGATTGATGTTGTGATTTTTTCAGGTAGATTTTGGAACCCAAATCAAGCAAAAAAATAAATAGGCTTTCTATGGCCCACTGAGTGAGAGATGGCACACACAGGAGTCAGGAGTGGCACACAAGCCCTGAGGCCAATATTTTTCTCCCACTGATTGATGTTGTGATTTTTTCAGGTAGATTTTGGAACCCAAATCAAGCAAAAAAATAAATAGGCTTTCTATGGCCCACTGAGTGAGAGATGGCACACACAGGAGTCAGGAGTGGCACACAAGCCCTGAGGCCAATATTTTTCTCCCACTGATTGATGTAGTGATTTTTTCAGGTAGATTTTAGAACCCAAATCAAGCAAAAAAATAAATAGGCTTTCTATGGCCCACTGAGTGAGAGATGACACAGACAGGGATGGCACTCTAGCAGAAATGCCAATCTTAATCTCCCACAAAAAAAAAAAAGGAACTGTCCTTCAATTACTATCTCCCTGCAGTAATCTCAGCCAGGTATGGCAGGCAGCAATAAGGAGTGGACTGATGCACAAATTAAATAAAAAGTGTGGACAAACAAACAAGATAGCTGTGCAGAAAGGAAGGAACAAGAGGATTTGTGCTTTGAAAAAAGCAGTTGGTTTGCACAGCGGCGTACACACAGCAATGCAGCTATCAGGGAGCCTTCTAGGGCAGCCCAATGAGCTACAGCGCTGAGGAAAAAAAAAAAATGTAGCTTCCACTATCCCTGCACACCGAAGGTGGTGTTGGGCAGTGGAAATCGCTACAGCACAAGCGGTTTGGTGGTTAATGGACCCTGCCTAACGCTATCCCTGCTTCTGACGAAGCGGCAGCAACCTCTCCCTAAGCTCAGATCAGCAGCAGTAACATGGCGGTCGGCGGGAACGCCCCTTTATAGCCCCTGTGACGCCGCGGACAGCAAGCCAATCACTGCAATGCCCTTCTCTAAGATGGTGGGGACCAGGACCTATGTCATCACGCTGCCCACACTCTGCGTTTACCTTCATTGGCTGAGAAATGGCGCTTTTCGCGTCATTGAAACGCGACTTTGGCGCGAAAGTCGCGTACCGCATGGCCGACCCCGCACAGGGGTCGGATCGGGTTTCATGAAACCCGACTTTGCCAAAAGTCGGCGACTTTTGAAAATGAACGACCCGTTTCGCTCAACCCTACTAATAGCCTCTACCGTGTGCACTATCTAGACGGTAAGATTCATACCCCCCGATTCCTTCACCAACATTTATTTGTCCTGCCCATTTTTACTAGTTTATTTTACTTTTTACCCCTATCCTAGTTTTAGAATTATCCCTGTTTTTTATTTTTATATCATTTATTTATCAAACTTTAGCCTCATTCATTGGTCATCCCCATAGCCTTTATGTTTTTCTTTTTTCTTTTTTCATTTTCTTTATTTCTTTTCTTTATTTTCTTTATTTTTTCCCTATTTTCTTTTTTTTCAAGTTTGGACTCCTACCATTTATATGTATATGCATCTGTATTTATATCATGTATCTGCAGTGTTATCGTAAGTTTGCACACCTAGTATTATCAATGCCTTATATGGGTCCTTGAAGCACACCGATTGCTTCTTTTTTCCTCCCCAACCCCTCTTTTCCTCTGGCCAAATCCCCCGGTGGTCTCCTCTGCATACGCCAGCTCCAGATATCTGGACACTGACGTTCTAGCCCACAATCGGCATTGCGCATGCACGGGCGCCATCTTACTGTCCCAGCACCGCTTTAGCCCCCAGCATGCATTGCGCATGCGCGGGCGCCATCTTGGAGTTCCTACCCAGCCGCTCGAGCCTATTGCCCATGCGCGAGCGCCATATTGCGGTCTCTGCCGCACAGACGCCGACTTCCTCCTCCATAATACCATGGTAACAGCACACGCTCCGGCTCCACGGGACCTCCTTCCCCTTCTCCTCCATGTATTATGCAGACGTGGACATCCCGGCCCGCATCCGGTCACCTGACCGGCGATAGCCTTATATAGCGCTGCCTGTCCAGACATGGCAGCCATTCCTCAGCAAGGACACAGTTTGTGTCTGCTCCTATCACCTGGCTACCAACGCCGGCCCCTCCTCTACCACGAACGCCACCAACGGACCGCTGATGTGAGATTTCTACCTTCATCCTACAGATAAGTAATATGGGACTCTGAGTACTCTATTCTAATAGCTCCCCTACTATATTACAGCTGAATTGGTAAGCACCACATCTCCCATTCAAATTGAAACTGGGGACCCGTATTGTTGGACCGGGACTGGACATACATACCGGCAGGTAGTACACCTACTATATAATCTCATACCACGAGCCGCCCCTATAACCCACTTACCCTCAATATCTATTTCCGCAGTTACTTCTATGTACCCTTTCCACATATTGGGGACATCCAGTGTATTACAGGTTTATCATACTGGCAAGTATAGCATGGCTCCGCGGTACTCCACCTGATATGGACTAAACAGACAAATTTACTCCCATATCTATGTATTTCTCTAGCCATATCTGCACGTACGTCTCGTATCACGACGACTGGCCTGCTACGCTGGCTGTAGTAAGAACAATATACTGGCAAGTATACTGTAATCTGTCTCACTCACTATTTACCTATTAAGGACTCAACAGATAACGTATTACCGTATGTCCCTACAGCTATTTCCACATGTGTATTCCACTACACGACGACCAACGGTTCATCATACGGGTATTATTGGCAAATTAGAAGTACGTTGTAGCATATTTCTTCGTGCTCCTTACTATAAGACAGTACCATGGTCAGTTGATAGTAATCCTTTTTTCATTTGGCTCTCCATCATTCTCTCCAGGCCCCTTTATTTTTGGCTGACACCCTCAGCAACACTGCAGTACAGCCATACATAAGGAATCTCCCACCGGGGTATGCTACTATCCTATTATCTTACTCTTACGCACGATATATGTATCTCCTTGCCTCCCTATGCCTCTATTTATCGTCCTGATATTATATGCGCCCTGTGTACAAGCATTGGCAACTTGGGTTGACTTTTACATTGGTTTTGACATGTTTTCCAGATCTGTATATATGTAAATAATCTTGTAGATAGTCATTTATTGCATTGTATATAGTTATTTATTGTCTTTTTCTATTATTTGTTCCAGCAATAGCGTGATCAAGGCCACGAGCTGGCCGAAACGTCGTTTATGCCTATCGCTACACCATTTTACCTTTTTGCCACAATTGTTTCAATAAACTTTTTCACCTGCATCAAAGCAAACTTCAGAGTACGAGTGCAGTGATTATATATCGATACGTTCATTGGGACTACTGGTTCCGTTCACTAGCACCGTCACATTCATATCAGTCGAGTGCTAGCCTTCGAATTCTCCGCTTCTCTGCTCCATCCTGCGTCCCCATCCTGTCATGTGCTGCTCCCATCCTGCGCCCCCGTTCTGTCATGTGCTGCTCCCATCCTGCGCCCCCGTTCTGTCATGTGCTGCTCCCATCCTGCGCCTCCATTCTGTCATTTGCTGCTCCCATCCTGTCATGTGCTGCTCCCATCCTGCGCCCCCGTTCTGTCATGTGCTGCTCCCATCCTGCGCCCCCGTTCTGTCATATGCTGCTCCCATCCTGCGCACCCGTTCTGTCATGTGCTGCTCCCATCCTGCACCTCCATTCTGTCATTTGCTGCTCCCATCCTGTCATGTGCTGCTCCCATCCTGCGCCCCCGTTCTGTCATGTGCTGCTCCCATCCTGCGCCCCCGTTCTGTCATGTGCTGCTCCCATCCTGCGCCCCCGTTCTGTCATTTGCTGCTCCCATCCTGTCATGTGCTGCTCCCATCCTGCGCCCCCGTTCTGTCATGCGCTGCTGCCATCCTGCACCCCCGTTCTGTCATGTGCTGCTCCCATCCTGTCATGTGCTGCTCCCATCCTGCGCCCCCGTTCTGTCATGTGCTGCTCCCATCCTGCGTCCCCGTTCTGTTATGTGCTGCTCCCATCCTGCGCCCCCGTTCTGTCATTTGCTGCTCCCATTCTGTCATGTGCTGCTCCCATCCTGTGTCCCCGTTCTGTCATGCGCTGCTGCCATCCTGCACCCCCGTTCTGTCATGTGCTGCTTCCATCCTGCGCCCCCGTTCTGTCATGTGCTGCTCCCATCCTGCAGCACCGTTCTTTAATTTGCTGCTCCCATCCATATGCCCCATACGCTGCTCCATAAGATGCTCCATAGTATATGCCCCGTATCAGGTGGCGTAAGTAACAAATAGCTGTGGCATGAAGTGCCTCATGCCACAGCAATTTGTTACTTGCGCCACCTGATTCCTTTCCGCCGCCATTTTCTTGGTCCTCCTGCTGGTGGAATCGCTTCCGGCGCCATTTTCTTGAAGACACACTGCAGTGTGTCTTAAAGAAAATGGCACCAGAAAGCGCAGACTGCGCAGGCGCCGATTCCGGCAGCAGGACCAAGAAAATGGCGGCGGAAAGGAATCAGGTGGCGCAAGTAACAAATTGCTGTGGCATGAGGCACTTCATGCCACAGCTATTTGTTACTTACACCACCTGATACGGGGCATATACTATGGAGCATCTTATGGAGCAGCGTATTAGCGGCGACAGACAATAAAGTGAATGAGCCAATAGGAAATATAAGGGGACACTTACTAATGGTATGTAACTCCAATTCTAGGGACTACCAGTCACTGTCCAGGGCACCCCGACGCGCGTTTCGGACGCACCCCCTGACGAAGGATCGTGCGTCCGAAACGCGCGTCGGGGTGCCCTGGACAGTGACTGGTAGTCCCTAGAATTGGAGTTACATACCATTAGTAAGTGTCCCATTATATTTCCTATTGGCTCATTCACTTTATTGTCTGTCGCCGCTAATGCGGTATCATCTTGCTGCACATGTATGCACTGTTTGCACATTTATATTGAGTGATATTTACACTCTCATTTTTTGCAGATTTCTGCTTTTACTTGACACATTTGTTTTTTAGTAGTTGCGATTTTTACCCCCTTTTTTTGTGTTTTTATGGGCCATATGGTATGATATGATTGACACAAGATTTACATAAATGGACACCAGTTTAACTACAGGCACTATTATATATACTAATATACATTTTATATACATTTTTTTTATATATATGCATTGTTTCGCTATTGTATGGTATAGTCTAAATTTTATTTAATTAATAAAGCAATTTTTTATAACTATATCCTTGCTTTGATTGGTTTTATGGGATTTCTTTTTATGCTGAGTGCTTGATTTTTCCTATACAACATGCATGCATAGACATTTAACCACCATGCATTTGCAAGCCTGGACTAACTACCAAACGTCCCTTAAGGTTGTAGCACCCTCGGCCAATGAAGCTAGTCAGCAACGCTACATCCCTTCCGTCACTGTAAGCCCACCATTTCCCCGCACCACCTGCCGTATCTGTGCAGGTTTCGTTGCCAGGCCAAAGCAGTCAGGGTCAGGAAATCACCAGTTTCGTAGTAGGAAACACTGCATGTAGGGCACCGGCAAGAATACCGTCTCCAACCGTCTCTGTCTGCCATGTCCAACAGCACCCCCTCTAGTTCCACGATCTCCAGCTCTCCAGTCCAGCTCACCCTACATGAGACTCTCGTTAGAAAAAGGAAGTACTCATCCTCGCATCCGCGTACACAGGGTTTGAACGCCCACATTGCTAGACTAATCTCGTTAGAGATGATGCCCTACATCGTCCATGCACTCAGGCAATCTGTGAGTACAAAGGTGCACCTGACAACAGATGCATGGACCAGTAGGCATGGCCAGGGACGTTACGTGTCCATCACGGCACACTGGGTGAATGTGGTGGATGCAGGGTCCACAGGGGACAGCAATATTGGGACAGTTCTGCCTAGCCCATGGTCTAGGAAACAATTGGCTGCAGCCGTTCGCCCCCCCTCCTCCTCCTCCTCGTCCTCCTGCAGAAGCGAGAGCTCGTCCACAGACCGCAGTCGCACAACCACTCCATCCGCAGCTGCCACTGTTGCACACCAGGTGTCACATTATGGGGCAGCTACTGGCAAGCGTCAGCAGGCTGTATTGGCAATGAAGTGTTTGGGCGACAACAGACACACCGCGGAAGTTCTGTCCGAATTCTTGCAGAAAGAAACGCAGTCATGGCTGGGCACTGTACATCTTGAGGCAGGCAAGGTAGTGAGTGATAATGGAAGGAATTTCATGGCTGCCATAGCCCTTTCCCAATTGAAACACATTCCTTGCCTGGCTTACACCTTAAACCTGGTGGTGCAGTGCTTCCTGAAAAGTTATCTGGGGTTATCCGACCTGCTCCTCAAAGTGCGCAGACTTTGCTCTCATATCCGCCGTTCGCCTGTACACTCCAGGCGTATGCAGAACTATCAGCGGTCTTTGAACCTTCCCCAGCATCGCCTAATCATCGACGTTGCAACAAGGTGGAACTCAACACTGCACATGCTTCAGAGACTGTGCGAACAGAGGCATGCTGTTATGTATTTGTGGGAGGATACACATACACGGGCAGGCAGTTGGATGGCAGACATGGAGTTGTCAGGTGTGCAGTGGTCGAAGGTACAAGAAATGTGTCAAGTCCTTCAGTGTTTTGAGGAATGCACATGGCTGGTTAGTGCAGACAACCCCATAATAAGCATGAGCATCCCCCTAATGCGTCTGCTGATGCAAAGTTTGACGCACATAAAGGAGCAGGCGTCTGCAGCAGAGGAAGAGGAAAGCCTTGATGACAGTCAGCTATTGTCTGGTCAGGGCAGTGTACAGGACGAGGTAGCGGGCGAACAGGAGGAGGAGGATGATGGGGATGAGTATTTTTTTAATGAGGAAACTTCTCCGGGGCCAATGGAAATTGGTGGCGTGGCAGGGCCGGGTTCTGGTTTTTTGAGGGACACAAGTGACGTAGATTTGCCTGTAACTGCCCCTCAACCCAGCACAACCGCAGATTTGACAACTGGAACTTTGGCCCACATGGCAGATTATGCCTTACGTATCCTCAAAAGGGACCCATGCATTATTAAAATGATGACCGATGACGATTACTGGTTGGCCTGCCTCCTTGATCCTCGCTATAATGGCAAATTGCAAAATATTATGCCACATGAGAACCTGGAACAAATATTAGTAACCAAACAATCAACTCTTGTTAACCGTTTGATTCAGGCATTCACAGCACACAGCGCCGGTGATGGTTCTCCGTAGTACAATCTTGCCTTGCGCAGGCGTGTACTATGGAGGACAGAGAATGAACTTCAATCCAATATTGCAGCCGGCATGCAGCCAGCGGGTAAGGAAAGGGTGAATCAAACACCCGAAAACCCCGCCCCTATGGCTGAAGATTGTTCCCTCCAAATTCAGATGACAGAGTCCCTTTAAAGAGACAGTGTTCCTATTTTCTACCTCCATGTACCGTTGAGTGAGCTGAACTACCACAAGTGGTGTTTTGAATGCGGGCAACGTTCTGGTAACACGAGTAGCTGCGGTGGACAAACTGCATGTCTTGGGTAAAGGCGGCTACAAGCCAGGAAACAAAGCCAGGCAGTATGGAGGACCTGATTAAGCATCTGGTGAAAGCACAGCAGCAGCAACAGCTGGTACATCAGGAGATAAGTAAACTGCTGATCAATCAGATGCAGCAGCAGTATCAGCAGCAACTCCAACAGCAACAGAAGCACCAACAGGACCAGTTCCGATAACAGCAGCAGCAACTGGAGTTGCTTGTGGAGGCAGTTCGTGGAAGACCAGAAGCCCATTTCACAAGTCCAGGTGCAGGTGATGATACATATATCCAGAAGGCAGTAAGACAAGCAATGCAGAAAATTATGCTGAGTGATGATGTAGAGGCATTTTTGACTGTGTTAAAGCGGGTTGCAGAGCAGGCGAAGCTGCCCCCATGCAGTGGGTGGAGGAGCTGACCCCCTATTTGACTGGCGAACCCCACAAGGCTTAATATGACTTGGCCATACAGGATTCACAGGAATATGTCAAATTAAAAACTGAAATATTGGCACACTCAGGGGTGACAATGTTGGTCAGAGCCAAAAGGGTTCATCACTGTGCGTATTATGATGGCAAACCCCCTCGCTCTCAGATGTTTGACTTACTGCATCTGGTGCAGAAATGGTTGCAGGCAGAGTCCTCCACTCCTGCCCAGATGGTCATGTGGGTTGTCATGGACAGATTTATTCACTCTCTCCCTGGGCCACTGCAGACCTGAGTTACCCAGGGAGACCCCCGGAATGCAGATGACCTGGTAGGCCTTGTAGAAAGGTACCAGGTAGTTGAACAGTCCTTAAGGAAGCTGGGGGTGGTGCATCTCAATACTGGGTTACTCAGCAGGAGCCAAAGTCTCAAAAGCAGGGTAGTAGAGCTATCACTGGGGGAAATCCTAGATCCCAAGTTGTTGCTAAGAGCTGTTGGTAAAGACTTGCTCTGCTGGAGATGGCACAGTCTGGGAAATATAGCTGCCCATTGTACTTTGTCCTCTGAAGAGATGGATTGCAGCCTAGGCAGGTCTATGGGTCCATGGACCCATAGAATCATGGAATCATAGAATAATAATAATAATACTCTTTATTTTTATATAGCGCTAACATATAGAGTTGGAAGGGACCTCCTGGGTCATCTGGTCCAACCCCCTGCTCAAAGCAGGATTCACTAAATCATCACAGACAAGTGTCTGTCCAGCCTCTGTTTGAAGACTTCCATTGAAGGAGAAGTCACCACCTCTTGTGGCAGCCTGCTCCACTCATTGGAGTGGCAGCCTGTTCCACTCACCCTTACTGTCAAAAAGTTTTTTCTAATATCTAATCTGTGTCTCCTCCCATTCAGTTTTATCCCATTGCTTCTAGTCTTTCCTTGTGAAAATGAGAATAAAGATGATCCTTCTACAATGTGACAGCCCTTGAGATATTTGTAGACAGCTATTAAGTCTCCTCTCAGTCTTCTTTTTTGCAAGCTAAACATTCCCAAATCCTGGAAACGTTCCTCATAGGACATGGTTTGCAGACCAGTCACCATTCTGGTCGCTCTTCTCTGAACTTGCTCCATTTTGTTGATGTGTTTATTAAAATTTGGTGCCCAAAAATGGACACAGTATTCCAGATGAGGTCTGACCAAAGAGGAGTAGAGGGCAATAATGACTTCACGTGATCTAGACTGTATGCTTCTTTTAATACATCCCAGAATTGTATTTGCCCTTTTTGCTGCTGCATCACACTGTTGACTCATGTTCAGTTTGTGATCTATTAGTATACCTAAGTCATTTTCACATGTGCTGTTGCTTAGCCCCATTCTTCCCATTCTGTATATGCTTTTTCATTTTTATTGCCTAGATGGAGTACTTTGCATTTTTCCCTGTTAAAAATCATTCTGTTAGTTGCTGCCCACTGTCTAGTTTATTTATATCTTTTTTGAATCCTCTCTCTTTCTTCTCTAGTATTAGCTACCCCTCCTAGCTTTGTGTCATCAGCAAATTTAATCAGCTTACCCTCAATTCCTTCATCTAAATCATTGATAAAGATGATGAACAATACAGGGCCCAGGAAAGAGCCCTGTGGTACCCCAGAAGAAGCGCCAACAAAGCGTGAAACTGCCGTAGTTCAGCATGTCTAATTTTTCATGAAAAACTTCCCTGATACTTGCACCTCCGCAAATATCAAAGTAACTAATTTTATGGATTAAAACCACATCTTGAAAGAAAGATCAGGTAAGTGCTGTTATTCTTGTTACTTTTGCCAGCATACAAGCTTATCCTGCTTGCAGTGTGGACTATCAGCCCAGAGAGGGGATGTAGTCATGTCCCGTGATAAATGGAGTGCTGGTGTCATGACTATTGGGCTCAAGGAGTTTGGTTACACTGAAAAGGGCCACGCTCCCGCATCAGTTGATCCTAGGGAACAACATAGGCGTCTCGTGTATCCAATGGGACACCAAAGACTACAACATTGCCAGAGTGTCCATAAAAACAAACTGTGGGGCTGAGACCCATGAGGTCAGAATTGTTAAGGACTTGCTACACACGATGATAATAGGAAGACACAAAAGCGCACAGAGAGGTCAAAAAATACTCTGTTGTAAAAAAGTCACAGTAAATAAGCAAGTGCTAGTCAAAAAATGAAAAAATACAGGCTATTTAGTTAATACTTTTTTTGCAAAAAAAGTATGTTAAGCTGCTCCACCAATCGCCAAGGTATACCCATAATAGAGCAGTCCTATCTAATGTATATAATCTCTATCTGATGTATTTAAAAACCTGATTATCTGTATAGTACCTGTATGAACAGGGTTCAGAGAGAAAATATCCATGTAGAACATGCAGGATGGAACAGCTACAATGCAAATGACCCACAGAGGAGTGGTGGACTCCCCAGTCTTGTAGAAACAAGAGAACAATTATAAAACCAAGAACACATGGGCTACTTGCACAGTGAACAAGTCTGTAGAAATCTGTTCACACCACCAAAGAACTTGAAGACACAAAAGCTTTGGTTTTATAATTGTTCCTATTGCTCCTATTCCATTATAGGAGCAGAACACAGAATATCATGAAAGTGCTAGATCACTCACATGAGAGACATCACTGGTACCTGCTGATGGACCACACTGACAATAATACCATGTGTTTGTCAGATTTCTGCTATGGTGTATGTCATTTTGTTAGACAAAATAGTGCTGCATACATTGTATTTTTGGCAGAAGCTACACTAGAGGCTCTTAATGCAACTTTTGATACAGATATGAGCACATCCTCCAATTTACTGATTATCTGGAGAATCCCAGCATCATTTCTTGGAATTTATTTTCTCTATTTTCTCTTGAACATGTATTAATTTTGTATTAAGCAGTAATGTTAAAAGTTTAAAATATTATATCACTTCAGTGATGGGGTTTAAGGTAACATTATAGCTGCTGTTTGTTAGCAGAAGCGATGATTTATAACCCATTATGATTTGTTGCCACATTGTTTTTTATGTTGTCAAGTGAGTCTCATTTACGGAGTATTTTGTACAGTTCTGACAGTTCATTATTTTCAATGCTAATATTAGAATTGCTGCCACATTTTCAGGTACTTCGAAACTCACATAAGGAGAACACACAAATCTCATTCCAATTCTCAAGGCAGTTGAAAAACATAACATCTCATGAGATCATGAGATTTTTCATTGCATCCTATGGGCAGTTGGTGAAAGAATTTATTTGATGGTTGTATTGTCTCAAAAGCATATATTGTTTTCGCACATTTTTGGAATGGACTACAACTCCTGAAAATGGATGGTGTAAAAGAAAACAATTCTCTTTCATACTTTACTATCCAATTGCACCAGTTATGGCATACTTGTATGGCTTACAGAAGACCTGTGCAAAGTGCAACCAAGACAGCCAAAGGCCCGAAAACAGTAGAAAAGAAGGAACTCGCTCTCTGATCCCTATGCAAATTGCCACTTCAGAGAAAAAGAGGACTTAAACACTATAGCTCCACCTGTTGAAAGTAGCGATCCTACAAGTCACAATCAACCCTTTAACGAGTCGTGCAATATGACTTAGGATAAAAGCCAAATCGGTATCTCAATTCGCAGACATGGTGTTTCTGGCTGTTGGCCCTCGTCAGTGCGAAGCACGAAAACTAATTTGGCTAGGTGAGAGGCTCTGGACTGGGGTCTAAGGGGTAAGGTTTCTCCTTGTGGAGAGTGATATACCAGCTATGGTATGTCAAGGTAAGGAGGCTTATTCGCTGTGCAATGCTCCTCTGGGAAATTTAATATGCAAATTGCCTCTTCAGAGAAAAAGAGAACTTAAACGCTATAGCGCCACCTGTTGGAAGTAGCGATCCTACAAGTCACAATCAACCCTTTAACGAGTTGTGCAATATGACTTAGGATAAAAGCCAAATCAGTATCTCAATTTGCAGACACGGTGTCCCTAGAAATCCCTAGAAATTTTTATTGCTATTTCTTCATTTTTGAGAATGAATTTGACCCTACGAAGTAAATGAGCCTGTTTTCTTTGCAAAATTAAAATTATATGGATGTATCGCTGGTGAAGATTGAGTGAGTGCAAGTTTAATGGGCAGTAACAGGCAGACCTCTTCTTTCTATCTGTGTGTCTGAGTCCCTGATGACAGTACCAAACATTGAGCCTCGACGCTGGTCCTGGGTAAAATAGTACAAAAATATTATGAGTTTTAATGTATGAGAAAGAGAAGCTCAACAACAATGCTTCCTTAATTTCAGATGATAAGCGGCCCCTTGCACAATATTAACTGATTGTCATGATCCAGGTTGGGGTTTGCTTCTTGCTTTTCTTTCCCCGCCTGGTTATGGTGGGGTTAACCTTTCCTGCCTCTCTTTGGTTCGTGGGTGGCTATTTAATGGTGACATTTCTGATAGCATTTGTCAGTGATAGTTCCAGCCTCTGGCTTGAGCAGTTGACCCGTATACCCTAGTGATCCTTCTGCCTCTGACTACCCGTATTTGTGCCTGACCCATTTTCTATGCCTGATTTAGTGTAAGTTTGGTAGTTCCCTACAGTGTATGACTCGGCTTGAATTCTGAACCCTGCCTCCTGCTTTCCGTCTCTGTTAGTATGTTTCCCGTCTGGCTTTGACTCTCTGGCTCGCACCTCGACTACATCTTCTGTCTCACGTTTTGGATCCCGTGTTCAACCTGTATAAACTAAAGAAATGGAAGGCTTTTGTTCAGGGATTGTCAGGTAAAACATATTTGTGAGTGTGGTGGTCTCTTGAGTTTTTAAGTGCTGCTCCAGGTAGTTTCCATAAGAAAATGAAAAAGAAGAATATGGGGTGACGTGTGAGAAGGAGATATGCGGAAGAGAAAATATGAAAGTAATGAGAGGGAAATAAGGAGATTAGGGGGATTTGGATCAGGATCAGCAATCACACAATGAAGTTTGAGTAAGAAATAAGTGTCACAATTCCTCCGCTCAGTGTGTCTTGGACGCAGTGAGTGACAACTCACTTGTCCAATCTAGTGAAGGGACGTGCTGAACTTTCAGTATTTTGATAGATAGTTCAGCTGTCCAATCTGAGAATGGGTGATGCTGATAGTCCTTTAGGTGTTCCCTGTTCTAAGTGATTACCCAGCTATTTAGCTAAACTAGCAGCCCCAGATCACTGCCAGTCATAGCAATTGCTTGGTGGTACATGTTTGCCTTGTAAATACACAGTCCTCAATTCAGAAAGCATATTTCAATATAGTTAAATCCTCAATGTTGTAATGAGGAAGGCAACAATAGCCAAGGACATTCTCCAAGACATAATTAACGACAGAGCAAAAAAAGAGTATAAAACGACCCAAAAATGCAAATAGTAAAGATTTTTATTAAAAACATTATATATCATAAAAACAACATATATATAAATAATACATATAATGAGAGACAAAGCAAATCAATGGGTAACAGGTGCAAGAGCATATAGATCCCGAATATTAGTGGGGGTAGAACAGGTTCTAACCACTATATTATCATATAAAAGCGACCCACTTAGGGTTGCTCCCTCAATCTCAATCAGAGATTCCAATTAATCATACTCAGGTCATAGAAAGAATCGCCACTATGGACAAGGTATGTACCACTTTAAGGGAGCACGAATATATACAAAAATGTCACACACTATCCCTACCCATAGTTCTTGCCATCTAGGGATCCTATGCGGCAGCCCCAACGCGCATTTCGTGTGGGCTTCCTTGGGGGCTGTAGCTGGCTATGTATTTTCTTGTGCATTAAATACTAAATCCCGGGCGTCCAAGCCATAACGACGCATGCGCGGCGCGTCACCAATCAATAACCGCATCACATCCGGCCTCAACTTGCACAGCCTAGTGGGGCAAACCCCCTTAGACGTCACTAAACCAGGAAGTGCCGGTACAAAAGGCCTTCGGCGAGGCCGTCAGAGAGCGAGACCACCGCTCTCGAAGCACCTGTGTGTGCGAAACGGCCGTCGTCCGTGCTCCTATACTGCACCCTCTTATTTACCTGATGTCCTGACTGATGTTATCTTCATTTTTCTCCAATAAAGATCACAATCTTCACAGCTAATTTGGGGTGAGTGCCGCATAATTTTCTCCTTTCTTACTGCATAAGTAAGTATAACATCAATACATTGTAAAGTGACAGTGCATGGTAAATTAAAGTGACAGTGCTAATATTACATCAAAGAGAGCAATTAATATGCTCAATATAGTAAGAGAAAGTGCCTACAATTTCATTGCATATATAAGAAAATGCACAACAAAAAAATAAAATAAAAAATAAACATTCCGCCAAAAGACATATATCTAGTACATATGTGTATATCCACAATGCACACATATGTATATCATAATAACAATAGCATACTACCCAGTATCAAACATTACATACAGTAGAATTCTAACAAAATATATGTCCATTATAATTCTAACAAAATATATTATGTCCATTATAGCCAAGAGGTTTAGTATTCCAAAAAGCAGTTCATAAGGTCCTCCGACATTAAGTTGATAAGCCAATCACATACGAATTTCAACATAGTACTCCAAGATGGGATTCAGAAAGTATTACCGTTATATACAATTACTATAGAAAAACAAAAAAAAGACAATACATAAATAAAAAAACAAATCCAGAGAACAGAATCTTATAAAAATGGAACGAAGCTCAAATGCTCAGACCTGCTGGTGTCATGGTGCCCAAGACCGGAATCCAGTGACACTCCCACTGTGCTAGTATCTGTTTTGCGTCCCCACCTCTGATGCCTAAGCGGACTCCATCAATACCCCACATCTTAAACTCTGCTGGATTGCAATTATGATGTACCCTGAAGTGAATGGGGATCGTTTTCAGTGAGCTCACATCGTCAACATTTTTTGCCACCAGGATATCCCTGACGTGCTCGTGTGTTCTGACTGTCAGTTCATGACATGTGAGACCCACATATAGTAGCCCACATGTACATCTAGCACAATACACCACATGTGTCGTTCCACAAGAAATAAAATCCCTAATTTTATAATTCCGTTAGCCATCTGCTCAAGTAAAGGACATTGTGCGGGTGAGATTTTTACACGCCAGACAATCTTCACACGGATAACAGCCACTTGTCTGTTTTCCATCTCTAAAAGGGTTGGGAGCTTTGGCTACATAGTGGCTGTCAACAAGAATGTCTTTAAAGTTTTTACTCTTGCGTGCTGTCATAAGTAATGCATCAGGTATCAGTTTAGACAACACTGGATCAGTTTTTAAAACTGACCAGTGTTTTTGCAACACCATTCGAATTGCATCCCATTGGTGGTTAAGGGTTGATATAAAGCGGATGGAGCAGTCGCCATCATGTCTCTCACTGGGTTGGAGTAACTCGTTCCTATTAGTGCCTCTAGCTCTAGCATAGCTCCTTTTGATGCATCTCCTGCTGTACCCCCTATCAATGAATCTCTCCCCAAGGTCCATTGCCTGCCTTTCAAAAAGTGTATCGCTAGAACAGATCCTTCGTATACAAAGAAACTGACCTGTTGGGATGGCATTGATCGTAGACTTAGTATGGGCAGACTTGGCATGTAATAATGCGTTCACAGAGGACTCCTTTCTATAAATGTTAGTACCAAGTAATCCATCATGTTGTTTTTTAATTAGGATATGAAGAAAAGAGATCTCCTATCGGTGAAACGCATATGTGAGCCTGATGTTGGAGTCATTGTGGTTCAGGCCCGACATAAAAATACTTAGATCTTTTATGGATCCCTGTTAGATAAACAGAATATCATCAATATATCTGTACCTTCCATTTGCCTAGCTTCTTTGCTCTGATCCGCTATCTTCCTCATATTCTGACATCGGACCATGATCTGGCTACTCCTTTGTCTTTCCACTTTAGTTTATGATGGGCTCTCTTGGTATCTGACCCAAGGATATTTGACCACCCTAACTCATAGCCAGCTTGCCCGTGAGTGGTGACTAGCATTATATTATGACTGGTTATATACTTTTTTATACCCACCAATGGATCCTGTTCATACACTCTGTGATCAAGTGGTGAATCTGACCCTGTGTTCAAGAATATAGTCAGAGAGCACCAGAAGCTAGCTAGAATCTTCAAAATCCCAGCTGCAGGTTCAGTTTTCTAGTACTGTAGTAGTATGGGTGCTTCCCAAAACTCTACACTATAGACTATAGCTATGACTTCCATACCTTCTGATGTGCAGTTGGTCTTTGCCAAACTAGTAGTGGCACTTCCTGATACATTTTGGGGGGGAGAGAGACCAGTTTAAGGTATTCAGAGAGAGCTGTAGACTATTTTTTACCTTATGACCCTGGTCCTCAGGGGATGAGTCCAGGCGGGTGGAAATAATCATGTCCCTAATGCAATGGGGCTCTCAGACTTAGGCATTTTCTTTGTTCTCACTAGCCCCAGAACGATGTTCTGTTGATGCCTTTTTGAGTCCAGGTCACAGAGGCAAAGATCATGAATCTTACACAGAAGTGCAGCTCTCAGGTGCCAGTTCCAGAGGTCAATCTGATATGTTTAAGGATACTCTGGCTGTGCATACTCCACCTTGTTTCTTGGGGGAGGCCATGACTCTGGCCACTCGAGTGCACCAAAGAATTCAGGAGACAATGATGAGTGGTAAGGTATTTCAGTCATTCTTCCAGAGTCCGTCCACTTACCTGAGGCAGAACCAATGGACGTTAGAGCTGCCAGCTCTCGGGCCATTGAGAGGAGACGTCAGTGCAATCTTGGAATCTGCCTCTATTGTGGCCGGGCAAAACATTTCCTTAAGCACTGCATGGCACACCCTCCAGCAAGCCAACTGGAAACTGCTAAGTCTTAGTGATTGTTGAGGAGGTCACCCAGACACCCCGGTACCTTTTTACTTTGCAAATAAAATACTGCTAAACATGGAACCACTTTTTAAGATCCAATGGATATCTGTGTTGGCTTTCATTGACTGTCGGTCTGCTACCAACTTTGCTGACTCTGGACTGTTCTGAAATTATCATTAGGGACAGTTTAGTTGAAAAGACCCATTCAATTTTTTGCCATTGACAAGACACCAGTATGCCATAATCTTGTCCAGCTGATAACGGTGGAGTTCACAGTAAAAGTGTGAACACTTCACTCTGAGTCCATCTCCTGGTATGTGCTATACAATTTGCCTTCTGGGTTGCTATTGGGGCATCCATGGCTATGTATTCACAAACCTGTTATTGTTATCCGGGATATTGTTAAGTGGATCCCCAATTGTCATAAGAAATGTCAAAGTTCTGTACAAATTTGCTACGCTAGACTTAAGGGTCTGCCGAGGTACCTTAAAGCCTCTGGAGATGTGTTCTCTGAAAAAAGGCAGAGATTTTACCTCATCATCATCCTTATGATTGTGTTATTGATCTTCTCCCAAATGCCAAATATTACCTAAATTTTGCCTATATAATTTGTTCTGATCATCTGTTTGCCTAGCCCCTTTGCTCAGATCCACTGTCTTCCTCATATTCTGACCTCCAACAATGACTTGACTACAACTTTTGTCTTTCCCCTTAGTTTATGGCTAGAGATGAGTGGTGTTCGAGTCGAACTGTTCAATAAATTCAAATTCGAGCTGTTTGGGGCAGTGTTCAAGTTGTTCGATGAACCCGAACAATTTGCTTAAAATTCGTCTGTTCGAGTTTCTGTGCGATAACTGTTTGTTCACCAAAAGCCTAGCTTGATTTGCACATTAAAACTGTTTATCATTGTTAATAGACTGTTTCAGTGTATAGTGGGCGGGGGAGAGCGAGGGATAGATCTGTGCTGAAATAACGCCAATCTCCATTTTTTTTTCTTTCTCGCATTTACAGTGGGGTGGTGCAGTCTCTCAGCCTATCAGCAGTGTACACACACACAGCAATGTGCATGTGATGCACACAAGCAAGGGCATGTGTCATTGGCTGTGTATGTCACATGTCCTTGCTTGTGTTAGATGGCACCGCTGCTGCTGTGGGCGCTATACAGACTAAGAGTGTTTTTTTGGAGCAAATTGTCAGAGAGATAGGTTTAGGGAGTCGGGACTAGTTGTAATATCAGCCCTTTTCAGGGTAAGTTACAGCAGTTCATAGCACTGTTTTCCAGGCAGGTCTGTGCCAGTGCTGTGCAAGTATTTTGTCACAGCATTTGGTGTAATCTAGCTCAGCCAATCCTTTTGGGCTAGTGGCATTGTCTGATAGTCATCTGAGTAGCCCGCCTGTGAAACTAACTACACCGCCTGTGTACCTCTATTTTCACTGCATCTAACCCATTTAATAGTTTAGGGCCTAGGAGCAGTGTCTGCACGTCAGCAGAGTAGCCCGCCTGTGAAACAAATTGTACCACCTGTGTATCTCTATTTTTACTGCATCTAATCCAGTTAATAGTTTAGGGCCAAGGAGCTGTGTCTGCACGTCAGCAGAGTAGCTCACCTGTGAAACTAACTACACCGCCTGTGTATCTCTATTTTCTCTGCATCCAATCCAGTTAATAGTTTAGGGCCTAGGAGCAGTGTCTGCACATCAGCAGAGTAGCCCGCCTGTGAAACAAACTATACCACCTGTGTATCTCAATTTTCACTGCATCTAATCCAGTTACTAGTTTAGGGCCAAGGAGCAGTGTCTGCACGTCAGCAGAGTAGCCCGCCTTTGAAACTACACCGCCTGTGTATCTCTATTTTCACTGCATCTAATCCAGTTATTAGTTTAGGGCCTAGGAGCAGTGTCTGCACGTCAGCAGAGTAGCCCGCCTGTGAAACTAACTTCACCGCCTGTGTATCTCTATTTTCACTGCATCCAATCCAGTTAATAGTTTTGGGCCTAGTACCATAGTTTGGCCACTCAGTTCTGCTCTGTTTTCATCCATCGGTTGTTGTGCCAACAACTACAGATACAGAGTTGCCAATTAGTTAAGCACCAAAATGAGTGTCAAAAGGCCTGCTGCTGGTGGAAAGGGGAATAGGCGTGTTGGAAAGGGAAAAAAAGGTTGTGTCCGTGGGGTAGATGGTAAAGCAACAATAACATCTTCAGAAGAAAGACCATCTTCCAGCCAAAGTAAGAGGTCTACTTCTTTTCGTGGACAATCTGATATGATCCCTTTCTTATGACCATCCCTACAAGCAGCACCAAAAATTCCAGATAAGGCACAAAAACAGCAGGTGCTTGAACGGATATCAAGTGCTCGTTCAAGTGGGATCTCCTCCATGTCAACTTCAACATCACAACGACTACAGTCCTCAGAGTTGTCACCCCAATCGCACTTGCTTCCTCACAGCTCCCAAGTCTCCAGCTGCCCGTCTGAGCATGGGGTAACACACATGGTTGAGTCTGTAGAGCTGTTTACGCACACTACAGCCTGGGAATCAGAGGTTTGCTCCAGAGCTTCTGTGAATCCAGATGAGGAAATGATCTGCACTGATGCCCAGAATCTTTGTGAGTCGGATCCAGGCCCAGATGAAGAAGGTTCTGAGCATAATGTAGACCCTCTTTCCCAAACTGTAACTCCTGTTGGTGGAGACATTAAGGAAGATGATGATGAGACTGAGATACCTGATTGGAACGAAAACTTGACTTTTCGGTCGGGGCAGGAAGAGGTTGGCTCTGAGGACGACGGGTGTGAGAACACACAGGATGATGATGATGAGGTTGTAGACCCCACTTACTGTCAACCCCCAGTCCACCAGTCCATGAGGTCAGCAGAGGAGGTGGAGAAGGATGCTAGTGACAAGTCTGACGACGAGGTAACGGTGCGCCTTCCTGAACAGAGATGGAGTACTGGAAGCACATCAACAACTGCATCCTCAACCCCAACTGTGCCTCAGACCAGAAGTTGTGGTGGTTCTTCAGGCCGCACGGGCTCTAAGCCTTGCATAGCCTGGGCATTTTTTGACATCGCAAAGGATGACCCAACTCATGTTGCTTGTAAGATTTGTCAACAAAATCTCAGTAGAGGCCAAAAAATCACTAGCTTGAGTACTTCATGCATGAACCGTCACATGAATATGAGGCATAAGTTGCAGTGGGAAGCTCACTGTGCTACAATGTGGCCTAGTGGGCCGGGTCAACCACCGTCTGCCCCATCAAGTGCATCTGCGTCCTCTTCATCCTCTGTGACTGTGGGGACAGCAGTCGCACATGGTTTTGGATGCAGACCTTCCACCTCTTTACCCGCAACAGCCAGTGTGATTGGCAGGTTTTCAGGACATTTGCAAGTGCAAACACCTGCTGGTGTTGAGCGCTCTCCGACATCGACACCACATTTTGATCAAGGCAATATAACATCTCTGCCTGCACCTTCCTCACAGACAAGCAGTTTGCCGGGGACACCCTACTCAGCTCTGTCTAAGCACAGCAGCCAGCCCTCAGTCCCTCAGATGTGGACAAGTAAAAGACCATTTCCTCCTAGCCATGACAAAGCTAAGAGGTTGAATTTCTCCATCTGCAAGCTGTTGGCTACAGAAATGCTGCCTTTCCGCCTGGTAGACACAGAGGATTTTGGAGACCTTATGTCCGTCGCAGTGCCCCTGTACCAGATGCCCAGTCGCCACTACTTCTCAAAGAAAGCTGTGCCTGCGCTACACCAGCATGTCGCACACAACATCACCGCTTCCTTAAGAAATTCTGTGTGTGACAGGGTGCATTTCACCACAGACATTTGGACGAGTAGACATGGACAGGGGAGTTACATGTCGGTGACTGGGCACTGGGTAACTATGGCGACATCAGGAGAAGGGGCTGCTGTCCAATTCTTGCCATCCCCACGAGTTGCTCGTCGATCCTCTGTATCTAGAAGTTCCTCCACTGCTTCTGCCTCTCAACCTCCTCTCAGTCCTCCACCTGCACCCAAAGCCTGTCTGGTAATGCTACTCAGCAGCGTACCCCACCCATGAAGCAAGATACACCGCCTGTTTACCTAAGTACTATTTTTTAATGGCATCTGGCCCAGGAAATCATTTTGGGCCTAGTAGAATTTGGTGCTACTCAGCAGCGTACCCCTCCCATGAAGCAAGCTACACTGCCTGTTTCCCTAAGTACTATTTAGTAATGGCATATAGCACAGGAAATCCTTTTGGGCCTAGTAGAATTTAGTGCTATTCAGCAGCGTACCCCACCAATGAAGCAAGCTACACTGCCTGTTTATCTAATTACAAATTTTTAACTGCATCTAGCCCAGGAAATCGTTTTGTACCTAAAAGAATTTTGTGCTACTCAGCACAGTACCCCACTCATGAAGCAAGCTACACCGCCTGTTTACCTAAGTACTATTTTTTAACAGCATCTGGCCTAGGAAATCCTTTTGGGCCTAGTAAAATTTGGTGCTACTCAGCAGCATACCCCACCCATGAAGCAAGCTACACCGCCTGTTTACCTAACTACTATTTTGTAATGGCATCTAGCCCAGGAAATCCTTTTGGGCCTAGTAGAATTTGGTGCAACTCAGCAGCATACTTCACCCATGAAGCAAGCTACACCGCCTATTTACCTAACTACTATTTTGTAATGCTATCTAGCCCAGGAAATCCTTTTGGGCCTAGTAGATTTTGGTGCTACTCAGCAGCTTACTTCACCCATGAAGCAAGCTACACTGCCTGTTTACCTAACTACTATTTTGTAACGGCATCTAGCCCAGGAAATCCTTTTGGGCCTAGTAGAATTTAGTGCTACTCAGCAACGTACCCCACCCATGAAGCAAGCTACACTGCCTGATTACCTAAGTCCTATTTTTTAACAGCATCTAGCCCAGGAAATCCTTTTGGGCCTAATAGAATTTGGTGCAACTCAGCAGCGTATCCCACCCATGAAGCAAGCTACACCGCCTGTTTACCTAACTACTAATTTGTAACGGCATCTGGCCCAGGAAATCCTTTTGGGCTTAGTAAAATTTGGTGCTACTCAGCAGCGTACTTCACCCATGAAGCAAGCTACACTGCCTGTTTACCTTACTACTGTTTTGTAATTGCATCTAGCCCAGGAAATCCTTTTGGGCCTAGTAGAATTTAGTGCTACTCAGCAGCATACCCCACCCATGAAGCAAGCTACACCGCCTGTTGATCTAATTACAAATTTTTAACTCCATCTAGCCCAGGAAATCGTTTTGTACCTAACAGCATTTTGTGCTACTCAGCACAGTACCCCACCCATGAAGCAAGCTACACCGCCTGTTTACCTAAGTCCTATTTTTTAACGGCATCTGGCCCAGGAAATCCTTTTGGGCCTAGTAGAATTTGGTGCTACTCAGCAGCGTACTTCACCCATAAAGCAAGCTACACCGCCTGTTTACCTAACCACTATTTTGCAACGGCTTCTAGCCCAGGAAATCCTTTTGAGCCTAGTAGAATTTAGTGCTACTCAGCAGCGTACCACACCCATGAAGCAAGCTACACTGCCTATTTACCTAACTACTATTTTGTAATGGCATCTAGCCCAGGAAATCTTTTGTACCTAATAGCATTTTGTGCTACTCAGCACAGTACCCCACCCATGAAGCAAGCTACACCGCCTGTTTACCTAAGTACTATTTTTTAACGGCATCTAGCCCAGGAAATCCTTTTGGGCCTAGTAGCAATTTCTGCTACTCAGCAGAGTACCCCACCCATGAAGCAAGCTACACTGACTTCTATCTTTCTCAATCTAACCCCTCGGCTTTGGGGTGTCCACTCTCCCTCCAGCTCTCTCCTTCTCACAGGTGGACTACCGCGTGTTTTCACACTGTGGCGAATCTTTTGGGCCCAGGCATAAGAAGTCATCGAGGTAATGGATAATATGTGCCGCCTTACAAACGTCCATGACGACACATTCGAGGAAGCAACTAAAGGCCTCAAATAGTGAGCAGGATATGGAGCACCCCATGGGCAAACAGCGATCTATGTAGTATGCTCCTTCACAGAAGCAGCCCAATGGGAGGACTCTATTCAGAGGCACAGGTAGTAACCAAAACGCCTCCTCAATGTCTGTTTTGGCCATTAGGGTGCCCCTTACCAACTTCTTCTGATTGCCTCGTCAAAGGAGGTACAGTACATAGTACTGTACTTGGTTCTGCGTCGATGTTGTCGTTTACTGACCTGCCGCTTGGATATGACAAATGGTGGATTAGTCTGAATGTATTGGGTTCATTTTTTGGCACAAATCCCAATCAGGGTACCACTACGTCTTCTAAGGAAAGTGTTCTGAATGGACCCGTTGCCATTCTTCCTAAAGATATTTATTTTTTTATTTTTTTTGTCAAGACGTCTGGGTGTTGATAGAGTGAGTTTAGATTTTTACTCCAGCCTTTCTTGGTTTTAGAAGGGCATGACATGCCTATATCTGTGTCTCCTCCTCCTTTTACTCCTCCACCTCTTTTCTTTTCCCATGACTATGTGTGGTTGTGACTTTTCCATGTGTTTGTTGTGTCTTCTGAGCAGTTTGTCAGCTTTTGGACACATTTTTAAGGTGTTTTCTATGTGTTTTCCATGTGTTTGTATGTGTTTGTGTTTGCCTGCCATTGATTTCAATGGGGTTCGACGGTGTTCCTCGAACGTTCGACGAACATTTCGTCGAACACGTCCCTGTTCGACGAACCGAACTGAACCTGAACACTACGGAGGTGGCTTAACACTATTTATGACGAGCTCTCTTATCTGACCCCTAAACATTTGATTACCCTCCCTCGCAGCTTGTCCGTGAGTAGTGACAACTGGCATTCCAACAAGTACTGCCACTAGATTTTAGCACAAACAATTTTGGGATTGTGCTGCAGTGGTCACTTTTGTAGTCGAAAATGGCTTCTGGATTGTGGACCTGCCATCAAGATACTGTTCAGGGTTAGTCACACAAAATTGCTTAGTAGTCCAGGGAATATTTACAATTATTTTTCAGGTCAATGAACATGCAAGTGTTGATGAGGAAGGGCACTGTAGTCAGATGCTCCTGATAAATTAAGAGACGCATCTGATGAGTGGCATACACTTCTATGTACACCTTGGCACAAATCCTTATCTATTCCCTGCTGGAACCCTGCTGTTTTGTTCGCATTTACTATACACTTGTAGTGTTCCGGGTCACTATGACCCGGCTTATTAAACCTTGATTTTAGACACTCTAACTCCATTTTTTTATACTTTTTGCTTACTAGACTGTTTGTGAACATGCTTGGTAGTAAAAAAAAAAAGAAAAATGAACTAGAAATCTTTTTTTTTTTGTTTTTATTCTGAAAAAACAGATCAATGAGCAAAACGAAAATTGAAAACTACACAAATTATTTGCAAGACTTTACAGCTCAGCTTTACAAAAAAAAACGTCTTAGACAGCGCGTTCTGAGCAGTCCGTTCTGCGCATAATATACACGTGTAGTGCACACCTAGTGATCTCTCCGGATGCACTCTACATTTTAGAATAGACTGCGCACCAAAAATAATCAATATAAAGCCATTTTTATGGTGCGCAGATCTCAATGCATACCCCCGGTAGAGCGCGTGTACGACCCCATTGAAATAATTTAGGAAATAAATCAATTGATATACAATAGTAGATGCAATAAATAGACCCAACTGAGGTTATAACTCCTTTATTTCACTGAAAATATGGCCTCACAGCTGTAAAAAACGATGTCGGGTCACTATGACCCGAACACAACAAGTGTAACTTTTTGCGTGTAGCAAAAAGTAAACGAAAAAAAAAAAAAAATACTCATAGGTAGGTCCCCCCAAATGAGGAAAAGTCAAGGAGTCTCAAGTATTATAGACTTACAGAAAAAAATCTACAGGGCCGCAAAAAATCTGTTCGGGTCACTATGACCCGAACAGAACAGCAGGGTTAAGATTTGTGGCATAGCGAATAAATGCTGCTGCTTGTCAACATAAAGTTTTCGAATTTCCACAAAAATTTAAAATAACCAATACATTTTGTTCAACTTCCCAATTGTGTTCCACTTGTTGTTGATTCTTCACCAAAAATTTACATTTGGTATTTTTATGTTTGAAGCATAATATGTGGGAAAAGGTTGAAAAGTTCCAGGGGGCCGAATACTTTTGCAATGAAATTCAAGGGAAAAGAAAGCGGTCACTAGGGAGCGATGTGAGGGTCACAGTTAAAATTGAAAGCAAAAGGTCCACCGCAGCTCCAGCCGTTAACCTTCTAGGAGGATACAAAATGCAGTAAAGAACAGTAATAACGGTCCTAGGAGCACTGGAAATGAGACCAAAACAAGGATTTTAGTGTTGAACCACAACGCGTTTCAACGGTTAAACAGTCTTCATCGGGTGGAAGTTTCAACACTAAAGTTTCAGGTGATTCAACACTAAAATCCTTGTTTTGGTCTCATTTCCAGCGCTCCTAGGACCGTTATTACCATTCTTTACTGAATACTTTTGCAAGGCACTGTATGTCACCATTTTATTGTAAAGTGCTGCGGAATATGTTGGCGCTATACAGTATAAATAAAAGTTATTATTATTCTAACTTACATAGCGCCATCATATTCCACAGCACAATCTTCACAATCTACGTTTCTTATCAGCATGTCTTTAGAGAGTGGGAGAACACCCACACAAACATGGGAAGAACATACAAACTTCTTGCAGATTTTGCCCTTGGTGGGATTTGAAGCTCTGCAGGGCTACAGTTGTAAACACTGAGCCACCATGCTGCTCAGTGGTTAGCAAAGCTTTGATGATTCTGCCCTTTGATGTTATTTTTTTCACTCTTTAGTTGTACTTTCAGTTACAGTTTTGTACATGTTTGAAATGGTATATACCTGTTGATTACCACTATAGTTGCAGATAAATAGTGTTTTTTGGGTGTTTCTGACAGGTTCCCTTTAACCCCTTAGCGACCGCCGATACGCCTTTTAACGGCGGCCGCTAAGGGTACTTAAACCACAGCGCCGTTAATTAACGGCGCTGTGGAAAAAGTGAATAGCGCCCCCCAGAGTCTGATTTTCTCCGGGGTCTCGGCTGCCGGGGGTAGCCGAGACCCCAGAAAACATGATTCGGGGGGTTTTGTACCGACCCCGCATTTGCGATCGCCGGTAATTAACCGTTTACCGGCGATCGCAAAAAAAAAAAAACGCGATCTCTTTTTAATTTCTCTGTCCTCCGACGTGATCGCACATCAGAGGACAGAGAAAGGGGGTCCCAGATAGCCCCCCGATACTCACCTATCTCCCCCGGTGCTCCTCGTGGCGCCCGGTGGGCGCCGCCATCTTCAAAATGGCGGGCGCATGCGCAGTGCGCCCGCCGGCCGGCCCCAGGAGAATCTTTGGGGTCTCGGCTGCCGGGTGTAGCCAAGACCCCAAAGAGCATGATCGGGGTCGGTTTTACCGACCCCTGTTTTGCGATCGCCGGTAATTAACTGTTTACCGGCGACCGCAAAAAAAAAAAAAAAAGTCAAAGTGTAATTCTCTGTCCTCTGATGTGATCGCACATCAGAGGACAGAGAAATAGGGGGATTCGGGGACCCTGCCATACTCACCTGTGTCCCTGGGTCCTCCTGCTGCTCCTCCTGGCCGCTGGCAAAAGAAAATGGCGGGCGCATGCGCAGTGCGCCCACCATCTGTCTTCATCTGCCGGCCGGCAGGAGAACAGCAGTTGGAGCTAAAATTAGGGTTAGGGTTAGGGCTAGGGTTAGGGCTAGGGTTAGGGTTAGGGCTAGGGTTAGGGTTAGGGCTAGGGTTAGGGTTAGGGTTAGGGCTAGGGTTAGGGTTAGGGCTAGAGCTAGGGTTAGGTTTAGGGCTAGGGTTAGGGTTAGGGTTAGGGCTAGGGTTAGGGTTAGGGCTAGGGCTAGGGTTAGGGCTAGGGTTAGGATTAGGGCCAGGGTTAGGGCTAGGGCTAGGGTTCGGGCTAGAGTTAGGGCTAAGGCTAGGGTTAGGGCTAGGGTTAAAGCTAGGGTTAGGGTTGGGGCTAAATTCAGGGTTAGGGTTCTTTCACACTTACATCGGTACGGGGCCGTCGCAATGCGTCGGCCCGACATACCGACGCACGTTGTGAAAATTGTGCACAACGTGGGCAGCGGATGTAGTTTTTCAATGCATCCGCTGCCCAATCTATGTCCTGGGGAGGAGGGGGCGGAGTTACGGCCACGCATGTGCGGTCAGAAATGGCAGACGCGACATACAAAAAAACATTACAGTGAACGTTTTTTGTGCCGACGGTACGCCAAAACACAACTGATCCAGTGCACGATGGACGTGACGTGTGGCCATCCGTCACGATCCGTCGGCAATACAAGTCTATGGGCAAAAAACGCATCCTGCGGGCACATTTGGAGGATCCGTTTTTTGTCCAAAACGACGGATTGCGACGGATGCCAAACGACGCAAGTGTGAAAGAAGCTTTAGGGTTAGGGTTGGGGCTAAAGTTAGGGCTAGGGTTGGGGCTAAAGTTAGGGTTAGATTTGGGATTAGGGTTAGGGTTTGGATTAGAGTTGGTATTAGGGTTAGGGTTGGCATTAGGGTTACGCTTGGGATTAGGGTTAGGTTTGGGATTAGGGTTAAGGTTAGGGTTGTGATTAGGGGTGTATTGGGATTAGGGTTAGGTTTGAGGTTAGGGTTGAGATTAGGATTAGGGTTGTGTTGGATTTAGGGTTTTGATTAGGGTTATGGTTAGGGTTGACATTAGGGTTGTTTTGGGGTAAGGGTTGTGATTATTGTTAGGGTTAGTGATTAGGATTATGGATTGGGTTGGGATTAGGGTTAGGGGTGTGTTGGGGTTAGGGTTGGAGCTAGAATTAGGGGGTTTCCACTGTTTAGTTACATCAGGGGGTCTCCAAACACCACAGCCAATTTTGCGCTCAAAAAGTCAAATGGTGCTCCCTTCTGAGCTCTGCCGTGCGCCCAAACAGTGAGTTACCCCCACATATGGGGCGTAAATTGGACAACAACTTTTGTGGTCCAATTTCTCCTGTTACCCTTGTGAAAATAAAAACTTGGGGGCTAAAAAATCTTTTTTGTGGAAAAAAAAATATTTTTTTATTTTCACGACTCTGCATTCTGAACTTCTGTGAAGCACTTGGGCATTCAAAGTTCTCACCACACATCTAGATAAGTTCCTTGGGGGGTCTAGTTTCCAAAATGGGGTCACTTGTGGGGGGTTACTACTGTTTAGATACATCAGTGGCTCTGCAAACGCAACATAATGCCCACAGACCATTCTATCTAAGTCTGCATTCCAAAACGGCACTCCTTCCCTTCCGAGCTCTGCCGTGCGCCCAAACAGTGGTTTACCCCCACATATGGGGCATCGGCATACTCGGGATAAATTGGACAACAACTTTTGGGGTCCAATTTCTCCTGTTACCTTTGTGAAAATAAAAACTTGGGGGCTACAAAATCTTTTTTGTGGAAAAAAAATATATTTTTTATTTTCACGACTCTGCATTCTAAACTTTTGTGAAGCACTTGGGCATTCAAAGTTCTCACCACACATCTAGATAAGTTCCTTGGGGGGTCTAGTTTCCAAAATGGGGTCACTTGTGGGGGGTTTCCACTGTTTAGGCACATCAGGGGCTCTCCAAACGCGACATGGCATCCAATCTCAATTCCAGACAATTCTACATTGAAAAAGTAAAATGGCGCTCCTTCACTTCCAAGCTCTGCGGTGCGCCCGAACAGTGGTTTACCCCCACATATGGGGTATCAACGTATTCAGGAGAAATCACACAACAACTTTTGTGGTCTAATTTCTCCTGTTACCCTTGTGAAAATAAGAATTTGTGGGCGAAAAGATCATTTTTGTGTAAACAAATGCGATTTTTTATTTTCACGGCTCTACATTATAAACTTCTGTGAAGCTCTTGGGGGTTCAAAGTGCTCACCACACATCTAGATAAGTTCCTTAAGGGGTCTAGTTTACAAAATTGTGTCACTTGTGGGGGGTTTCCACTGTTTAGGCACATCAGGGGCTCTCTAAACGTGACATGGCGTCCGATCTCAATTCCAGCCAATTCTGCATTGAAAAAAGTCAAACGGCGCTCCTTCACTTCCAAGTTCTGCGGTGCGCCCAGACAGTGGTTTACCCCCACATATGGGGTATTGGCGTATTCAGGAGAAATTGCATAACAAAATTTATGGTTACATTTCTGTTTTTACACTTGTGAAAATAAAAAAAAATGGTTCTGAATTAAAATGTTTGCAAAAAAAAGTTAAATGTTCATTTTTTCCTTCCACATTGTTTCAGTTCCTGTGAAGCACGTAAAGGGTTAATAAACTTCTTGAATGTGGTTTTGAGAACCTTGAGGGGTGTAGTTTTTAGAATGGTGTCAGACTTGGTTATTTTCTATCATATAAACCCCTCAAAATGACTTCAAATGTGATGTGGTCCCTAAAATAAAAAGGTGTTGTAAAAATGAGAAATTGCTGGTCAACTTTTAACCCTTATAACTCCCTAACAAAAAAAAATTTTGTTTCCAAAATTGTGCTGATGTAAAGTAGACATGTGGGAAATGTTATTTATTAACTATTTTTTGTGACCTATCACTCTGATTTAAGGGCATAAAAATACAAAGTTTGAAAATTGCAAAATTTTAAAAATTTTCGCCATATTTCCGTTTTTTTCATAAATAATCGCAAGGAATATCGAAGAAATGTTACCACTAACATGAAGTACAATATGTCACGAAAAAACATTCTCAGAATCAGCGAGATCCGTTGAAGCGTTCCAGAGTTATAACCTCATAATATGACAGTGGTCAGAATTGCAAAAATTGGCTCGGTCATTAAGTACCAAATTGGCTCTGTCACTAAGGGGTTAATAAACTCATTTACAGATATTTGCTTCATCTACTCTAAGCAAAATTTCCAAATCTGTTTTAATTTCACAGATGGATTATTATCCAATTGCTTCTAGCAATTGACATCTTTCAGCTGTAATCTAATCACTTCATATTCATACTTCTCAACAAGCCAAATCTCCATGGTTCCTCCTATGTCATCTGGTTTAATAACTACAGATATTGAACTCTTCAACTTCAATACATTTATCTGATCACAAGTAAGATAATTACGTAAGTAAGAAATTGATCTAAATATTTTAACCCCTTTCCGACATGACTATTTCTCATTTTTGCCATTTTCACTTTTTCCTCAAATTGTTCCATAAGCCATATTTTTTATTTTTACATAGACAAACCAAAGGAGGGCTTATTTTTTAGGGACAAGTTGTGCTTTTGAATGACATCATTCATTTTATAATGAAATCAGGAAGTGAAGCGCCAGGGAAATAATTTGCTTATTCCTGGTACATTCTAGAAAGAGTGAAGAGTCACCGTGAGTCTGATGATCCTTGGGTGCTGCTTGAAGGAAATCGTCAAACTCAAGGAAGACAAATTGAATATTCCTGGTGCATTCTGGGAAGAATGAAGAGTGGCCGCGAGCCTGACAGCGCGCAAATCTTTACAGCAATTCCACAGAAATACGTTTTGTTCAACATGGAAAAGCAGATTATCCATATGGTGTCTAGCCATTTGAGTTATATGTTTACAGACTTGACATGGGAAAAGGCAAACTTTACATGTCAGAAATGCAAGCTTGTGACAACGTTAGAGGAAAAGTTTTAAAGTCTTCAGGAGAGAGTAGCTACACAGATCATCAAAGAAAATGAGGATTTCCTTGACAGAGCAGAAGAATCTCTTCATAATGTGGTAAGTGAAGAAATTTTCAGCGTTCCTGCAGAAGCTAATGACAGAGTAGAAATAACTGTTCAAAATGTTTGAATAGAAGCACATTTCAATGTACCTGCAGAAGAAGCGAGATGGAAGCATGTGACCCAAAGGAACAGGAGGATGAGGAGGCAGCCAGCACCCATATCACTGAAGAAAGAACTGCTGCCAGGCTCTCACATAGGACAACTATGAAGATTTACATAAAAAAAGAGCTGTGCACTCAAGTAAGAAATCAGAAGCCTCTCGAAGAGAGAAAAAAAGCACTGTGGTGAAGAAGAAAAGGAGAGTGTTGCTTGTGAGGGATTCCCTAATTAGAGGAAAAGAAGCCACTATCTGCCGACTGGACATTTCCTCATGAGTGTGCTGTCTTCCGGGTGCCCAATCAAAGATGTGTCTGATAGGGTATCAAGACACTTCAGGGCTACAGACGATCACCCATGTCTATTAATACACTTCGCTACAAATGACACAGAGCAAAAAAGGACCTGGAGACTATATGCAGAGACTTTGTAGACCTAGACCAGAAAGTGAGGGAACTGGGAGCGCAGGTCGTCTTCTCATCCATCCTGCCAGTGGATGGACATGGACCAAGGAGATTGAATAGCATTCTACAGTTGAACACCTGGCTACATTGTTGGTGCCGTCAGCAACGTTTTGGCATCCTTGACCATGGAGTCAATTACCCACATGATAGACACCTTGCAAGAGATGGGTTGCGTCTTTCGAAAACTGGAAAACACATTTTTGGTACACGCCCTGCTACGCTCATCAGGAGAGCTTTAAACTACAGCAATATAGGATGGGAAAAATACAGCCAGAAAAATTATGCAACAAATGAATTCTTTTGTGAATCCTGTCAATAGAAGTGGAAATCAAGAACAAAAACAACAAATTCTGAATGAAAATAGAAGACAGTCTATAGGCCCCATCAGAAAAAACATTAAAAAAATTACACTTACCTTTCTGCGCTCCCTCACAGCGTCTTGTTCCGGTGACAGCAGCTGCTTTATGCTTGTAACCAACACAGGGCAGGGACATCATGCGCTGCTTACCAGCAGAGGACAGCTGCCAGAGTATTCAATGCTCTTTAGTCAAGCGCACACTGTCAGCCGCCATCTTCCTGCAGCTGCCAGGTGGTCATGTGTGCCCGCTACTTAAGAGAAATGAAAATTCACCGCATTCCATGCCCATGGGTGTGGAATGCGGTGAATATTCATTTCTCTTAAGTAGCAGGCACATGTGACCGCTGGCAGCTGCAGGAAGCTGTCGGCTGACACTGTGCTCGATACTAAACAGCGAGCAATGAATACTCAACACCCTCCATGCATTTAGTCCCGGCATGCAGAGCAGTGAGTATTCCAGCAGCTATGCTCTGCTTGCAAGCAGTGCATGAGGTCCCTGCCATGCACTGCTTACAAGCATAAAGCAGCTGCTGGCACCGGAACAAGACACTGCGAGAGAGCGCAGAAAGGTAAATGTAACTTATTTTTTGTTAATGTTTTTTCTGATGGGGCCATGCATACCAGGAAGGGGATGGGGGCCAATCATACCAGGATAAGGATGGGACCATGCATGCCAGGATGAGAGGTCAATCATACTAAGATAGGGATGGGGCTATGCATACCAGGATGGAGATGGTGGACAATCATACCAGGATAAGGATGGGGCTATGCATACCAGGACCTAGGTTGGGGGCTATTCATACCAGGAAGCTATTAAAGAGAAATAAATATTCATTGCCCTCCATGCCCATGGGCATGGAATGCAGTGAATATTCATTTCTCTTTAGCGGCGGGTACATGCTTTAGCCACAGCAGCCGGCTCCTATCTCCTGTGACCTGCTGCTCCGCCACTGCCGCTCCAACACCTCCCCACCACAGTCAATGCAGGTACATACAATATATATATATATATATATATATGTATATATATATATATATATATACATATATATATATATATATATATATATATATATATATATATATATATATATACAGTTAGGGCCAGAAATATTTGGACAGTGACACAATTTTCGCGAGTTGGGCTCTGCATGCCACCACATTGGATTTGAAATGAAACCTCTACAACAGAATTCAAGTGCAGATTTGTTATGGCTGGCAATCAGGCAACACAGCGTGCAGTAATCAGCGCACATACAGAGATCTGGCAATAACCAAAAACAATAGGACGAGCTCTGAGACGTGGAATCTCTGTAGACTGCAGTACCTGATCTATCCTCACACAACTATAAGCAGCAGTGGATTGCGCCTATCACTACCTATGCAACTCGGCACTGCCTGAGGAGCTGACTAGCCTGAAGATAGAAATACAAGCCTGACTTACCTCAGAGAAATACCCCAAAGGAATAGGCAGCCCCCCACATATAATGACTGTTAGCAAGATGAAAAGACAAACGTAGGAATGAAATAGATTCAGCAAAGTGAGGCCCGATATTCTAGACAGAGCGAGGATAGCAAAGAGAACTATGCAGTCTACCAAAAACCCTAAAACGAAAACCACGCAAAGGGGCAAAAAGACCCACCGTGCCGAACTAACAGCACGGCGGTGCACCCCTTTGCTTCTCAGAGCTTCCAGCAAAAGTTAATAGCAAGCTGGACAGAAAAAACAGAAAACAAACTAGAAGCACTTATCTAGCAGAGCAGCAGGCCCAAGGAAAGATGCAGTAGCTCAGATCCAACACTGGAACATTGACAAGGAGCAAGGAAGACAGCCTCAGGTGGAGCTAAATAGCAAGGCAGCCAACGAGCTCACCAAAACACCTGAGGGAGGAAGCCCAGAGACTGCAATACCACTTGTGACCACAGAAGTGAACTCAGTCACAGAATTCACAACAGTACCCCCCCCTTGAGGAGGGGTCACCGAACCCTCACCAGAACCCCCAGGCCGACCAGGATGAGCCACATGAAAGGCACGAACAAGATCTGGGGCATGGACATCAGAGGCAAAAACCCAGGAATTATCTTCCTGAGCATAACCCTTCCATTTGACCAGATACTGGAGTTTCCGTCTAGAGACACGAGAATCCAAAATCTTCTCCACAACATACTCCAATTCCCCCTCCACCAAAACAGGGGCAGGAGGCTCCACAGATGGAACCATAGGTGCCACGTATCTCCTCAACAACGACCTATGGAATACATTATGTATGGAAAAGGAGTCCGGGAGGATCAGACGAAAAGACACCGGATTGAGAATCTCAGAAATCCTATACGGACCAACAAAACGAGGTTTAAATTTAGGAGAGGAAACCTTCATAGGAATATGACGAGAAGATAACCAAACCAGATCCCCAACACGAAGTCGGGGTCCCACACGGCGTCTGCGATTAGCGAAAAGCTGAGCCTTCTCCTGGGACAAGGTCAAATTGTCCACTACCTGAGTCCAGATCTGCTGCAACCTGTCCACCACAGAATCCACACCAGGACAGTCCGAAGACTCAACCTGTCCTGAAGAGAAACGAGGATGGAACCCAGAATTGCAGAAAAATGGAGAAACCAAGGTAGCCGAGCTGGCCCGATTATTAAGGGCGAACTCAGCCAACGGCAAAAATGACACCCAATCATCCTGGTCAGCGGAAACAAAACATCTCAGATATGTTTCCAAGGTCTGATTGGTTCGTTCGGTCTGGCCATTAGTCTGAGGATGGAAGGCCGAGGAGAAAGACAGGTCAATGTCCATCCTACCACAAAAGGCTCGCCAGAACCTCGAGACAAACTGGGAACCTCTGTCAGAAACAATATTCTCAGGAATGCCATGTAAACGAACCACATGCTGGAAGAACAAAGGCACCAAATCAGAGGAGGAAGGCAATTTAACCAAGGGCACCAGATGGACCATTTTAGAAAAGCGATCACAGACCACCCAAATGACCGACATTTTTTGAGAAACGGGAAGGTCAGAAATGAAATCCATCGAAATATGTGTCCAAGGCCTCTTCGGGACCGGCAAGGGCAAAAGCAACCCACTGGCACGTGAACAGCAGGGCTTAGCCCTAGCACAAATTCCACAGGACTGCACAAAAGCACGCACATCCCGTGACAGAGATGGCCACCAGAAGGATCTAGCAACCAACTCCCTGGTACCAAAGATTCCTGGATGACCGGCCAGCACCGAACAATGAAGTTCAGAGATAACTTTACTAGTCCACCTATCAGGGACGAACAGTTTCTCGGCCGGACAACGATCAGGTTTATTAGCCTGAAATTTCTGCAACACTCTCCGCAAATCAGGGGAGATGGCAGACACAATGACTCCTTCCTTGAGGATACTCGCCGGCTCAGATAACCCCGGAGAGTCGGGCACAAAACTCCTAGACAGAGCATCCGCCTTCACATTTTTAGAGCCCGGAAGGTATGAAATCACAAAATCAAAATGAGCAAAAAATAACGACCAACGGGCCTGTCTAGGATTCAAGCGCTTGGCAGACTCAAGATAAGTAAGGTTCTTATGATCAGTCAAAACCACCACGCGATGCTTAGCACCCTCAAGCCAATGACGCCACTCCTCGAATGCCCACTTCATGGCCAGCAACTCTCGGTTGCCCACATCATAATTACGCTCAGCAGCAGAAAATTTGCTGGAAAAGAAAGCACATGGTTTGAACACTGAGCAACCAGAACCTCTCTGTGACAAAACCGCCCCTGCACCAATCTCAGAAGCATCAACCTCGACCTGGAACGGAAGAGAAACATCAGGTTGACACAACACAGGGGCACAGCAAAAACGACGCTTCAACTCCTGAAAAGCTTCCACGGCAGCAGAAGACCAATTAACCAAATCAGCACCCTTCTTGGTCAAATCGGTCAATGGTCTGGCAATGCTAGAAAAATTACAGATGAAGCGACGATAAAAATTAGCAAAGCCCAGGAATTTCTGCAGACTTTTTAGAGATGTCGGCTGAGTCCAATCCTGGATGGCCTGAACCTTAACCGGATCCATCTCGATAGTAGAAGGGGAAAAGATGAACCCCAAAAATGAAACTTTCTGCACACCGAAGAGACACTTTGATCCCTTCACGAACAAGGAATTAGCACGCAGTACCTGGAAAACCATTCTGACTTGCTTCACATGAGACTCCCAATCATCTGAGAAGATCAAAATGTCATCCAAGTAAACAATCAAGAATTTATCCAGATACTCACGGAAAATGTCATGCATAAAAGACTGAAAAACAGATGGAGCATTGGCAAGTCCGAACGGCATCACCAGATACTCAAAATGACCCTCGGGCGTATTAAATGCCGTTTTCCATTCATCTCCCTGTCTGATTCTCACCAGATTATACGCACCACGAAGATCAATCTTAGTAAACCAACTAGCCCCCTTAATCCGAGCAAACAAGTCAGAAATCAATGGCAAGGGATACTGAAACTTAACAGTGATCTTATTAAGAAGGCGGTAATCAATACACGGTCTTAGCGAACCATCCTTCTTGGCTACAAAAAAGAACCCTGCTCCCAATGGTGACGACGATGGGCGAATATGTCCCTTCTCCAGGGACTCCTTCACATAACTGCGCATAGCGGTGTGTTCAGGTACGGACAAATTAAATAAACGACCCTTAGGGAATTTACTACCAGGAATCAAATCGATAGCACAATCACAATTCCTATGCGGAGGTAGGGCATCAGACTTGGACTCTTCAAATACATCCTGAAAGTCCGACAAGAACTCTGGGATGTCAGAAGGAATGGATGACGAAATAGACAAAAATGGAACATCACGATGTACTCCCTGACAACCCCAGCTGGTTACCGACATAGAGTTCCAATCCAATACTGGATTATGGGTTTGTAGCCATGGCAACCCCAACACGACCACATCATGCAAATTATGCAATACCAGAAAGCGAATAACTTCCTGATGTGCAGGAGCCATGCACATGGTCAGCTGGGCCCAGTACTGAGGCTTATTCTTGGCCAAAGGTGTAGCATCAATTCCTCTCAACGGAATAGGACACCGCAAAGGCTCCAAGAAAAATCCACAACGTTTA
This sequence comes from Ranitomeya imitator, assembly GCF_032444005.1. NCBI lineage: Eukaryota > Metazoa > Chordata > Amphibia > Anura > Dendrobatidae > Ranitomeya > Ranitomeya imitator. The sequence continues at coordinate 460,096,338 of NC_091287.1, read as the reverse complement.
GCATAATCCAAATCCATCAGATTCAGGGCAGCGCCTGAATCCACAAACGCCATGACAGAATACGATGACAAAGAGCACATTAAGGTAATGGACAAAAGGAATTTGGACTGTACAGTACCAATAACGGCAGAGCTATTGAACCGCCTAGTGCGTTTAGGACAATTAGAAATAGCATGAGTAGAATCACCACAATAGAAACACAGTCTGTTCAGACGTCTGTGTTCGTGCCGTTCTACTTTAGTCATAGTCCTGTCGCACTGCATAGGCTCAGGTTTACTCTCAGACAATACCGCCAGATGGTGCACAGATTTACGCTCGCGCAAGCGACGACCGATCTGAATGGCCAAGGACATAGACTCATTCAAACCAGCAGGCATAGGAAATCCCACCATTACATCCTTAAGAGCTTCAGAGAGACCCTTTCTGAACAAAGCCGCTAGTGCAGATTCATTCCACAGAGTGAGTACTGACCACTTCCTAAATTTCTGACAATATACTTCTACATCATCCTGACCCTGGCATAAAGCCAGCAGATTTTTCTCAGCCTGATCCACTGAATTAGGCTCATCGTAAAGCAATCCCAGCGCCTGGAAAAATGCATCAACATTACTCAATGCAGAATCTCCTGGTGCAAGAGAAAACGCCCAGTCCTGTGGGTCGCCGCGCAAAAAAGAAATAATAATCAAAACCTGTTGAATAGGATTACCAGAAGAATGAGGTTTCAAGGCCAAAAATAGCTTACAATTATTTCTGAAGCTCAGGAACTTAGTTCTGTCACCAAAAAACAAATCAGGAATCGGAATTCTTGGTTCTAGCATCGATTTCTGATCAATAGTATCTTGAATCTTTTGTACATTTACAACGAGATTATCCATTGAGGAGCACAGAGCCTGAATATCCCTGTCCACAGCTGTGTCCTGAAGCACTCTAATGTCTAGGGGAAAAAAAAGACTGAAGACAGAGCTAAGAAAAAAAAATGATGTCAGGATTTCTTTTTTCCCTCTATTGGGAATCATTGGTGTGGCTCCTTGTACTGTTATGGCTGGCAATCAGGCAACACAACGTGCAGTAATCAGCGCACATACAGAGATCTGGCAATAACCAAAAACAATAGGACGAGCTCTGAGACGTGGAATCTCTGTAGACTGCAGTACCTGATCTATCCTCACACAACTATAAGCAGCAGTGGATTGCGCCTATCACTACCTATGCAACTCGGCACTGCCTGAGGAGCTGACTAGCCTGAAGATAGAAATACAAGCCTGACTTACCTCAGAGAAATACCCCAAAGGAATAGACAGCCCCCCACATATAATGACTGTTAGCAAGATGAAAAGACAAACGTAGGAATGAAATAGATTCAGCAAAGTGAGGCCCGATATTCTAGACAGAGCGAGGATAGCAAAGAGAACTATGCAGTCTACCAAAAACCCTAAAACGAAAACCACGCAAAGGGGCAAAAAGACCCACCGTGCCGAACTAACAGCACGGCGGTGCACCCCTTTGCTTCTCAGAGCTTCCAGCAAAAGTTAATAGCAAGCTGGACAGAAAAAACAGAAAACAAACTAGAAGCACTTATCTAGCAGAGCAGCAGGCCCAAGGAAAGATGCAGTAGCTCAGATCCAACACTGGAACATTGACAAGGAGCAAGGAAGACAGCCTCAGGTGGAGCTAAATAGCAAGGCAGCCAACGAGCTCACCAAAACACCTGAGGGAGGAAGCCCAGAGACTGCAATACCACTTGTGACCACAGAAGTGAACTCAGCCACAGAATTCACAACACAGATTGTAACGTTTAATTTGAAGGGTTGAACAAAAATATCTGATAGAAAATGTAGGAATTGTACACATTTCTTTACAAACACTCCACATTTTAGGAGGTCAAAAGTAATTGGACAAATAAACATAACCCAAACAAAATATTTTTATTTTCAATATTTTGTTGCAAATCCTTTGGAGGCAATCACTGCCTTAAGTCTGGAACCCATGGACATCACCAAACGCTGGGTTTCCTCCTTCTTAATGCTTTGCCAGGCCTTTACAGCCGCAGCCTTCAGGTCTTGCTTGTTTGTGGGTCTTTCCGTCTTAAGTCTGGATTTGAGCAAGTGAAATGCATGCTCAATTGGGTTTAGATCTGGAGATTGACTTGGCCATTGCAGAATGTTCCACTTTTTGGCACTCATGAACTCCTGGGTAGCTTTGGATGTATGCTTGGGGTCATTGTCCTTCTGTACTATGAAGTGCCGTCCAATCAACTTTGCAGCATTTGGCTGAATCTGGGCTGAAAGTATATCCCGGTACACTTCAGAATTCATCCGGCTACTCTTGTCTGCTCTTATGTCATCAATAAACACAAGTGACCCAGTGCCATTGAAAGCCATGCATGCCCATGCCATCACGTTGCCTCCACCATGTTTTACAGAGGATGTGGTGTGCCTTGGATCATGTGCCGTTCCCTTTCTTCTCCAAACTTTTTTCTTCCCATCATTCTGGTACAGGTTGATCTTTGTCTCATCTGTCCATAGAATACTTTTCCAGAACTGAGCTGGCTTCTTGAGGTGTTTTTCTGCAAATTTAACTCTGGCCTGTCTATTTTTGGTATTGATGAATGGTTTGCATCTAGATGTGAACCCTTTGTATTTACTGTCATGGAGTTTTCTCTTTACTGTTGACTTAGAGACAGATACACCTACTTCACTGAGAGTGTTCTGGACTTCAGTTGATGTTGTGAACGGGTTCTTCTTCACCAAATTAAGTATGCGGCGATCATCCACCACTGTTGTCATCCGTGGACGCCCAGGCCTTTTTGAGTTCCCAAGCTCACCAGTCAATTCCTTTTTTCTCAGAATGTACCCAACTGTTGATTTTGCTACTCCAAGCATGTCTGCTATCTCTCTGATGGATTTTTTCTTTTTTTTCAGCCTCAGGATGTTCTGCTTCACCTCAATTGAGAGTTCCTTTGACCGCATGTTGTCTGCTCACAGCAACAGCTTCCAAATGCAAAACCACACACCTGGAATCCACCCCTGACCTTTTAACTACTTCACTGATTACAGGTTAACGAGGGAGACGCCTTCAGAGTTAATTGAAGCCCTTAGAGTCCATTGTCCAATTACTTTTGGTCCCTTGAAAAAGAGGACGCTATGCATTACAGAGCTATGATTCCTAAACCCTTTCTCCGATTTGGATGTGGAAACTATCATATTGCAGCTGGGAGTGTGCACTTTCAGCCCATATTATATATATAATTGTATTTCTGAACATGTTTTTGTAAACAGCTAAAATAACAAAACTTGTGTCACTGTCCAAATATTTCTGGCCCTAACTGTATATATATATACACAACAGAATATAACTCCAAGTAAATCAAACTTCTGGGAAATCAAACTGTCCATTTAGGAAGCAACTCTGTTTGACAATCAATTTCACATGCTGTTGTGCAAATGGAATAGACAACAGATGAAAATTATTGGCAATTATCAAGACACACTCAATAAAGGAGTGGTTCTGCAGGTGGGGACCACAGACCACATCTCAGTTCCAATGCTTTCTGGCTGATGTTTTGGTCACTTTTAAATGTTGGTTGTACTTTCACACTCGTGGTAGCATGATTCGGACTCTAAAACTGACACTAGTGGCTCAAGTAGTGCAGCTCATCCAGGATGGCACATCAATGCGAGCTGTGGCAAGATGGTTTACTGTGTCTGTCAGCGTAGTGTCCAGAGGCTGAAGGCGCTACCAGGAGACAGGCCAGTACATCAGAAAATGGGGAGGGGACCTTAGGAGGGCAACAACCCAGCAGCAGGACTGCTACCTCAGCTTTTGTGCAAGGAGGAGCAGGAGGAGCACTGCCAGAGCCCTGCAAAAGGACATCCAGCAGGCCACAAATGTGTATGTGCCTGTACAAATGGTACATTTAAAAAAACTGACCGTCACATCCAAACATAGACTAAGTGTGAACAGGTGCTGAACCTAGAGTCACCAACTCGTATACAGTCAAGTAAATAAGGCAGCACACTGCAGCGCTGAAACATGCAAACATGAAACACGAAAATTGAACTGCATTTCTGCACTAAAAATATGAAAAATGAGAGCGTTTAGCGCATAAAAATGGCCAATTTTATGTGTACCTGGTAGCCACTTTAGGGCATCTCTCTTATACCAGGTCCTACACTTTCCTTTCCTCGCTGAGAATAAACGTCTCCATCTGAATGGGTACCTGTGAAACCTCTTCTTAGACTAAAAATTTCTCTCTCTGTGGAGGGGTTATGGACCTGTTGCGATTAAAACACCTGTGGCTAAGAGGCGGCGTGCTCAGCCAGAAAGCTAAAGAATACATTTAAAAAAACTGACCGTAACATCCAAACATAGACTAAGTGTGAACAGGTGCTGAACCTCGAGTCACCAACTCGTATACAGTCAAGTAAATAAGGCAGCACACTGCAGCGCTGAAACATGCAAACATGAAACACGAAAATTGAACTGGCCGAGCACTCAGCCTCTTAGCCACAGGTGCATGTTTTTTAGCCTTTTTCTGTTTTTTTCAGTTTTTTTCTGTTTTTTCATATATATGGGCTTTATTGTATCTTACCATTGTATATATTTATATATTGTTCATATTTTTTAGAATATCTGGCAATGGTTTATATGTTTTTGTGATTACAAGTACTCTTGGTCAGGTGAGCCCCCTTTTTTTTTTCTTTTTTTTTTTCTATTACCTTTCCATTGGTGGGTCAGTCCTTCTTATACCGGATGGACTGCTGAGTAGATCAGTTGTGACAAAGACCGTATGGTCGAAACGCGTAGCTTTCTTCACTTGTGATATGGCATTGTCCCAGGAGTGTGTTTTCTACTATTTTATATGATGGATTAAAGTTTTACATTTTATCAAGAAGCTGGAACATTTTTCTCTGTTACTTGGATCTGCACTACGTCGAGTCAGGACGAAGTTCTGTGCTTCTTGCACATATCGGTGAGCTGGCTTTTTTCTTTCTTTGTACTTTCTCTTTCTAGAAGCTGCAGCTCTCAGTGCATGCACAGCTCCATGTCCTTCTGTCTCGATCTCTAACAGGATCCCACCCCTGCCAGGGACCAACTACCTGAGCAAAGCTCAGCCAGCAACTAACTTCCTCTCCAGGCAACCAGTTTTACCTAAGTGTGAGGAGTGCCCTAATAAATAGGAGCAGAGCTCCCCCTGGTGGCCTGGAGTGTGAAATGTGTTGCATGTTTGTGATGCCTGGATGCAGTTGTCCTTCTTTGCCTCCAAACGTAACACCACTCTCCCCTAGAGGAGAATGACATTACTGCAATCACCAGGACCCTGGGGCGCTGCATTAGATCAGCTAGTAACTTCATTTTTCACTTTGATTTTGAGCATCATTCCAACTCCAGACCTCCGTGGGATATTATTTGTGATTTACGTAGATAATTATTAGGTTTTATTGTTCTCAACACATTCCACTATGTAATGAATAAAGATTTACAACTGGAATATTTCCTTCAGTGATATCTAGGATGTGGGATTTTAGTGTTCCCTTTATTTTTTTGAACAGTGTATATAAATATATATATTTGTTTGCACTTCATTTTTCAGGGTGCAGCCAAGCCCAGCATTTTTGGCCTTGTAAACTAGGGTGTCTGTTTTCATGGGATGCGCTTAGATAGTGCTAGGCAGTCCGCCTAATCTAATTGTATGGGCGTCACTAACAGGCTGTAAGCCAGACACTGTGCATTACCTGTGTGTGACCAGCGCCCTATACAAGCTTTTGTTCAATTTCTTACTGAGCAATCACTCACTCCATGAATTGGTAGGTTGTGAGTGGTTGTCTCATCAGTATTTTGCACCTGTGTGGCATCCATCTTTACTATATAGGTTTGCTGCGTCCTCAGAGTGTATTAGTTCTGAGACTTGGGCAGGTAAACACCGCTGCTCCTTTTTTGCTGTATTAATTCTTGATTTTTTAAGGATTATTATTCCTCTTTTTGTGAGTTTACTTTTAGTCAAAATGGTTTGAATGAGTGCATAGAAAATACAGGATGAATGCAGGAACTTTGAGGCATTTTGGGATCCTTGGTGACAAGGAACTAAACAATCATTATTTAATATGTCTTGTGATGAAATTTAAATTTTAGTTTATATTAACCATTGTTTTAAAAAAAAAAAAAAAGAAATATGATATGCTTTGATTCTCAATACAACAGTGTTTCAGTGCTGTGGTAATCATCATAAATTTGCAGAATTTAATTGCTAACTGATCCTTTGAACATTAGATATGTAAGTTGATGCCCACATGGGTGTATATAATGGTTTGAACACCATGTTTATGGTATATGGATGTTTTTGCCTGCAGTTTTCAAACAAGTAGCAAATAAATTTTAATAAATACTGAACTCCTCTCATTGTGACTGGAAGATGCTAGGCAGCACTATAATTCACCAACCGACTTCTCATTCCATCTAATCATACATCTTGACTCAAATCATTGTTGTACCTGAGGTGTACAACCACTGCAGGTGAGCACTTGCACAAATATATTAACATCTTGCCCTGTTTGATCTGTGCAAGGTGTGCTTTTTCTTTTTATTTCATCGAATTACAAGATGAGAAAGACTGTTGTGAAATGCGCTCTTGGGCTCCCTCCGGTGGTTGTAAGTGGCACTTTTGTGAATTCTGCTCTTGGGCTCCCTCTTGTGGTTTCAAGTGGTATGGTGTTATGAACAGGTAATTCAGAACCACAATGGACCTTGAAGTTCAGAGCACACAAGGTGACCTGACATTTACCAAAAACATAGGACAAGCTCTGAGACGTGGAAACTCTGTGGACCGCAATCCCTAATCCTAACACACCACACTAGAGGTAGCCGTGGATTGCGCCTAACGCTCCCTATGCAACTCGGCACAGCCTGAGAAACTAACTAGCCCTGAAGATAGAAAAATAAGCCTACCTTGCCTCAGAGAAATTCCCCAAAGGAAAAGGCAGCCCCCCACATATAATGACTGTGAGTAAAGATGAAATACAAACACAGAGATGAAATAGATTTAGCAAAGTGAGGCCCGACTTACTGAATAGACCGAGGATAGGAAAGATAGCTTTGCGGTCAACACAAAAACCTACAAACAACCACGCAGAGGGGCAAAAAGACCCTCCGCACCGACTAACGGTACGGAGGTGCTCCCTCTGCGTCTCAGAGCTTCCAGCAAGCAAGAAAAAACCAATATAGCAAGCTGGACAGAAAATATAGCAAACAAAAATAACACAAGCAGAACTTAGCTTATGCAGGATAGAGAGGCCACAGGAACGATCCAGGAGGAAGCAAGACCAATACTAGAACATTGACTGGAGGCCAGGATCAAAGCACAAGGTGGAGTTAAATAGAGCAGCACCTAACGACTTAACCTCATCACCTGAGGAAGGAAACTCAGAAGCCGCAGTACCACTCTCATCCACCAAAGGAAGCTTATAGACAGAACCAGCCGCAGTACCACTCACGACCACAGGAGGGAGCTTGGCCACAGAATTCACAACAGTAGGGGAGGGGTCACCGAACCCTCACCAGAGCCCCCAGGCCGACCAGGATGAGCCACATGAAAGGCACGAACCAGATCGGCAGCATGAACATCAGAGGCAAAGACCCAGGAATTATCTTCCTGACCATAACCTTTCCACTTAACCAGATACTGGAGTTTCCGTCTCGAAGCACGAGAATCCAAAATCTTCTCCACAATATACTCCAATTCCCCTTCAACCAAAACCGGAGCAGGAGGATCAATAGATGGAACCACAGGTGCCACGAATCTCCGCAACAATGACCTATGGAACACGTTATGGATGGAAAAAGAAGCCGGAAGAGTCAAACGAAAAGACACAGGATTAAGAACCTCAGAAATCCTATATGGACCAATGAAACGAGGCTTAAATTTAGGAGAGGAAACCTTCATAGGAATATAACGAGATGACAACCAAACCAAATCCCCAACACGAAGTCAGGGTCCCACACAGCGCCTGCGGTTAGCGAAACGTTGAGCCTTCTCCTGGGACAAAATCAAATTGTCCACTACATGAGTCCAAATCTGCTGCAACCTATCCACCACAGTATCCACACCAGGACAGTCCGAAGACTCAACCTGCCCTGAAGAGAAACGAGGCTGGAACCCAGAATTGCAGAAAAACGGCGAAACCAAAGTAGCCGAGCTGGCCCGATTATTAAGGGCGAACTCAGCCAAAGGCAAAAAGGACACCCAATCATCCTGATCAGCAGAAACAAAACATCTCAGATATGTTTCCAAGGTCTGATTGGTTCGTTCAGTCTGGCCATTTGTCTGAGGATGGAAAGCCGAGGAAAAAGACAAATCAATGCCCATCCTAGCACAAAAGGCTCGCCAAAACCTCGAAACAAACTGGGAACCTCTGTCAGAAACGATGTTCTCTGGAATGCAATGTAAACGAACCACATGCTGAAAAAACAATGGCACCAAATCAGAGGAGGAAGGCAATTTAGACAAGGGCACCAAATGGACCATCTTAGAGAAGCGATCACAAACCACCCAAATGACCGACATTCTTTGAGAGATGGGGAGATCCGAAATAAAATCCAAAGAGATATGTGTCCAAGGCCTCTTCGGGACCGGCAAGGGCAAAAGCAACCCACTGGCACGAGAACAGCAGGGCTTAGCCCGAGCACAAATCCCACAGGACTGCACAAAAGAACGCACATCCCGTGACAGAGACGGCCACCAAAAGGATCTAGCCACCAAATCTCTGGTACCAAAGATTCCAGGATGACCAGCCAACACCGAACAATGAACCTCAGAGATAACTTTATTCGTCCACCTATCAGGGACAAACAGTTTCTCCGCTGGGCAACGGTCAGGTCTATTAGCCTGAAATTTTTGCAGCACCCGCCGCAAATCAGGGGAGATGGCAGACAAAATTACCCCCTCTTTGAGAATACCTGCCGGCTCAGACAAACCCGGAGAATCGGGCACAAAACTCCTAGACAGGGCATCCGCCTTCACATTTTTAGAGCCCGGAAGGTACGAAACCACAAAGTCAAAACAGGAGAAAAACAGCGACCAACGAGCCTGTCTAGGATTCAACCGTTTGGCAGACTCGAGATAAGTCAAGTTCTTGTGATCAGTCAAGACCACCACGCGATGCTTAGCTCCTTCAAGCCAATGACGCCACTCCTCGAATGCCCACTTCATGGCTAGCAACTCTCGATTGCCAACATCATAATTTCGCTCAGCAGGCGAAAATTTCCTGGAAAAGAAGGCGCATGGTTTCATCACCGAGCAATCAGAACTTCTCTGCGACAAAACAGCCCCTGCTCCAATTTCGGAAGCATCAACCTCGACCTGGAACGGAAGCGAAACATCTGGCTGGCACAACACAGGGGCAGAAGAAAAACGACGCTTCAACTCCTGAAAAGCTTCCACAGCAGCAGAAGACCAATTGACCACATCAGCACCCTTCTTGGTCAAATCAGTCAACGGTTTAGCAATGCTAGAAAAATTAGCGATGAAGCGACGATAAAAATTAGCAAAGCACAGGAACTTCTGCAGACTCTTCAGAGATGTTGGCTGAGTCCAATCATAAATGGCCTGAACTTTAACAGGGTCCATCTCGATAGTAGGAGAAAAAATGAACCCCAAAAATGAATACTTCTGAACACCAAAGAGACACTTAGACCCCTTCACAAACAAAGAATTAGTATGCAGGACCTGGAACACCATTCTGACCTGCTTCACATGAGACTCCCAATCATCCGAGAAAACCAAAATATCATCCAAGTATACAATCAGGAATTTATCCAGGTACTCTTGGAAGATGTCATGCATAAAGGACTAAAACACTGATGGAGCATTAGAAAGTCCGAATGGCATAACCAGGTACTCAAAATGGCCTTCGGGCGTATTAAATGCTGTTTTCCATTCATCGCCCCGTTTGATACGCACAAGATTATACGCACCACGAAGATCTATCTTGGTGACAACTAGCCCCCTTAATCCGAGCAAACAAATCAGACAGCAGCGGCAAGGGGTACTGAAATTTGACCGTAATTTTATTTAGAAGGTGGTAATCAATACAAGGTCTCAGCGAACCATCCTTCTTGGCCACAAAAAAGAAACCCGCTCCCAATGGCGACGATGACGGGCGAATATGACCCTTCTCCAAAGACTCCTTCACGTAACTCCGCATAGCGGCGTGCTCAGGTACAGATAAATTAAACAGTCGACCCTTAGGAAACTTACTACCAGGAATCAAATCGATAGCACAATCACAATCCCTATGCGGAGGTAGGGCATTGAACTTGGGCTCATCGAATACATCCCGGTAATCAGACAAGAACTCTGGGACCTCAGAAGGGGTGGATGATGAGATAGACAGAAATGGAACATCACCATGTACCCCCTGACAACCCCAGCTGGACACAGATATTGATTTCCAATCTAATACTGGGTTATGGACTTGTAGCCATGGCAACCCCAACACGACCACATCATGCAGATTATGCAACACCAGAAAGCGAATATCCTCCTGGTGCGCAGGAGCCATGCACATGGTCAGCTGGGTCCAATACTGAGGCTTATTCTTGGCCAAAGGCGTAGCATCAATTCCTCTCAATGGAATAGGACACTGCAAGGGCTCCAAGACAAACCCACAGCGCCTAGCATACTCCAAGTCCATCAAATTCAGGGCAGCGCCTGAATCCACAAATGCCATGACAGAATAGGAAGACAAAGAGCAGATCAAAGTAACGGACAAAAGAAATTTCGACTGTACTGTACCAATGGTGGCAGACCTAGCGAACCGCTTAGTGCGCTTAGGACAATCGGAGATAGCATGAGTGGAATCACCACAGTAGAAACACAGCCCATTCTGACGTCTGTGTTCTTGCCTTTCTGCTCTGGTCAAAGTCCTATCGCACTGCATAGGCTCAGGTTTATGCTCAGGTAATACCGCCAAATGGTGCACAGATTCACGTCCGCGCAAGCGTCGACCGATCTGAATGGCCAAAGACATAGACTCATCCAGACCAGCAGGCATAGGAAATCCCACCATGACATCCTTAAGGGCTTCAGAGAGACCCTTTCTGAAAATAGCTGCCAGCGCACATTCATTCCATTGAGTGAGCACGGACCACTTTCTAAACTTCTGACAATAAATCTCTATCTCATCCTGACCCTGAAACAGAGCCAGCAAATTTTTCTCTGCCTGATCCACTGAATTAGGTTCGTCGTACAGCAATCCGAGCGCCAGAAAAAAACGCAATATTACATAATGCAGGATCTCCTGGCGCAAGGGAAAATGCCCAGTCTTGAGGGTCGCCACGTAATAAAGAAATAATGATTTTAACTTGTTGAACAGGGTCACCAGAGGAGCGGGGTTTCAAAGCCAGAAACAGTTTACAATTATTTTTAAAATTCAAAAACTTAGCTCTATCTCCAGAAAATAACTCAGGAATAGGAATTTTAGGTTCTAACATAGGATTCTGAACCACTAAATCTTGAATGTTCTGTACTCTTATAGTGAGATTATCCATCAAAGAGGACAGACCCTGAATATCCATGTCCACACCTGTGTTCTGAACCACCCTGATGTAAAGTGGAAAAGAAAGACAGAACACAGTGCAAAGAAAAAAAATGGTCTCAGAACTTCTCTTTTCCCTCTATTGAGAAGCATTAGTACTTTGGACCTCCAGTACTGTTATGAACAGGTAATTCAGAACCACAATGGACCTTGAAGTTCAGAGCACACAAGGTGACCTGACATTTACCAAAAACATAGGACAAGCTCTGAGACGTGGAAACTCTGCTGACCGCAATCCCTAATCCTAACACACCACACTAGAGGTAGCCGTGGATTGCGCCTAACGCTCCCTATGCAACTCGGCACAGCCTGAGAAACTAACTAGCCCTGAAGAAAGAAAAATAAGCCTACCTTGCCTCAGAGAAATTCCCCAAAGGAAAAGGCAGCCCCCCACATATAATGACTGTGAGTAAAGATGAAATACAAACACAGAGATGAAATAGATTTAGCAAAGTGAGGCCCGACTTACTGAATAGACCGAGGATAGGAAAGATAGCTTTGCGGTCAACACAAAAACCTACAAACAACCACGCAGAGGGGCAAAAAGACCCTCCGCACCGACTAACGGTACGGAGGTGCTCCCTCTGCGTCTCAGAGCTTCCAGCAAGCAAGAAAAAACCAATATAGCAAGCTGGACAGAAAATATAGCAAACAAAAATAACACAAGCAGAACTTAGCTTATGCAGGATAGAGAGGCCACAGGAACAATCCAGGAGGAAGCAAGACCAATACTAGAACATTGACTGGAGGCCAGGATCAAAGCACCAGGTGGAGTTAAATAGAGCAGCACCTAACGACTTCACCACATCACCTGAGGAAGGAAACTCAGAAGCCGCAGTACCACTCTCATCCACCAAAGGAAGCTTATAGACAGAACCAGCCGCAGTACCACTCACGACCACAGGAGGGAGCTTGGCCACAGAATTCACAACAGTATGGCTGCTCCTTGGAGTTAGCTGTCATCAGCTGCCTCCACTTATCGTCTCTTCTGTTCGGCTATTTTGGCCTGGCTGTTCCTTCAGCCAGTGCCACTTGTAAATGGTTCCTGGTTGGATTCACATCTCTTTGGATTTCCCTGTTATCCTGACCATTTCAGCAAAGCTAAGTTTTTGCTTGCGCTTTTCTGTTCACAGATTGTGGACTTATCCGTTCAGTGCTTTCTATGTTTGTCCAGCGTTATCAGTATGAATTAATTCTGTCTTGCTGGAAGCTCTGGGAAGCAGATTTCCCCTCCACACCTTTAGTCAGGTGTGGAGATTTTTTTTGTAAACTGCGTGGATTTTTGTAGTGTTTTATACTGACCGCACAGTATTCCATCCTGTCCTATCTATCAAGCTAGACTGGCCTCCTGTGCTCATCCTGGTTTCATTTTGTGTATGTCTTTTTCCTCTCCACTCACAGTCATTATTTGTGGGGGGCTAATCTATCCTTTGGGGATTTTCTCTGAGGCAAGATAGTTTTCCTGCTTCTGTCTTTAGGGGTAGTTAGCTCTTAGGCTGTGACGAGATGCCTAGGGAGTGTTAGGAGCATTCCACGGCTATTTCTAGTGTTGTGTTGAGCTTAAGGACTGCGGTAAGTACAGTTACCACTTCCTTCAGAGCTCGTTCCATGTTGCTCCTAGACCACCGCATCATAACCGTACAAGTGGCCAAAAATGAATTAAATGCATCTCAAAAGAAGGAAAAGAAAGTTCTGAACCATTTTTTTTCCTGTGCTCTGGTTTGTCTTTTTTTCCTCTTGATATCTGGGTGGTTCAGGATATATGCTTTGGCATGGATGTTCAGGGTTTGTTTTCTCGTGTGGACCAACTTGCTTCAAGAGTAGTGTTGAGCATTCCGATATCGCAAGTATCGGGTATCGGCCGATACTTGTGATATCGGAATTCCGATACCGAGATCCGATACTTTTGTGGTATCGGGTATCGGTATCGGATCAATAGGGATGTGTAAAATAAAGAATTAAAATAAAAAATATTGATATGCTCACCTCTCCGGCGGCCCCTGGACATCACGCTGGTAACCGGCAGGCTTCTTTGTTTAAAATGAGCGCCTTCAGGACCTGCGAATGACGTCGCGGCTTCTGATTGGTCGCGTGCCGCCCATGTGACCGGCACGCGACCAATCAGAAGCCGCGACGTCATTCTCATTCATAAAACTCCTAATTCTAGGAATTAAGGACCTGCGAATGACGTCGCGGCTTCTGATTGGTCGCGTGCCGTCACATGGGCGGCACGCGACCAATCAGAAGCCGTGACGTCATTCGCAGGTCCTGAAGGCGCTCATTTTAAACAAAGAAGCCGGCCGGTTACCAGCGTGAAGTCCAGGGGCCGCCGGAGAGGTGAGCATATCAATATTTTTTTATTTTAATTCTTTATTTTACACATCCCTATGGATCCCAGGGCCTGAAGGAGAGTTTCCTCTCCTTCAGACCCTGGGAACCATGAGAATACCTTCCGATACTTGATGTCCCATTGACTTGTATTGGTATCGGATATCGGTATCGGCGATATCCGATATTTTTCGGGTATCGGCCGATACTATCCGATACCGATACTTTCAAGTATCGGATGGTATCGCTCAACACTATTCAAGAGTACAGAGTATCCAGGACTATGTTGTCCAGACTCCGGCTTTAGAGCCTAGAATTCCTACTCCTGATTTGTTTTTTGGGGACAGATCCAAGTTTTTGAACTTTAAAAATAACTGCAGATTGTTTTTTGCTTTGAAACCCCGTTCTTCTGGTGATCCCATTCAGCAAGTAAAAATCATCATATCCTTGCTGCGTGGTGACCCTCAAGACTGGGCTTTTTCTCTTGAAACAGGGGATCCGGCATTATTGAATGTTGATGCATTTTTTCAAGCGCTCGGATTATTGTATGACGAACCTAATTCTGTGGATTATGCAGAAAAAACCCTGTTGGCCTTGTGTCAAGGTCAGGAAGCGGCAGAGTTATACTGCCAGAAATTTAGAAAATGGTCTATGCTCACTAAATGGAATGAAGAGGCTCTGGCTGCTATTTTCAGAAAAGGTCTTTCTGAAGCCCTAAAAGATGTTATGGTGGGCTTTCCTACGCCTGCCAGTTTGAGCGAATCTATGTCTCTAGCCATTCAGATCGATCGGCGTCTGCGCGAGCGCAAAGCTGTGCACCATATGGCAGTATCCTCTGAGCAGAGTCCAGAACCTATGCAATGTGATAGGATTTTGACTAGAACAGAATGGCAGGAATTCAGACGTCAGAATAGGCTGTGTTTTTACTGTGGTGATTCTGCTCATGTTATCTCTGATTGCCCTAAGCGTACTAAGAGAGTCGCTAGGTCTGTTACCATTAGTACTATACAGCCTAAATTTCTCTTATCTGTGACCCTGATTTGCTCATTGTCGTCCTTTTCTGTCATGGCATTTGTGGATTCAGGCGCTGCCCTGAACTTAATGGACTTAGAATTCGCCAGGCGCTGTGGTTTTTCCTTGCAGCCTTTGCAGAGCCCTATTCCTTTGAGGGGTATTGATGCTACACCCTTGGCCAAGGATAAACCTCAGTACTGGACACAGATGACTATGTACATGGCTCCTGCACATCAGAAAGATTGCCGTTTTCTGGTGTTGCATAACCTGCATGATGTTGTGTACTGGGTTTTCCATGGTTACAGGAACATAATCTGGTGCTGGATTGGAAAACTATGTCGGTGACTAGTTGGGGTTGTCAAGGGGTACATAGTGACGTTCCTTTGATGTCAATTTCCTCTTCCTCCTCTTCTGAGGTCCCTGAGTTTTTGTCGGATCTCCAGGATGTATTTGATGAGCCCAAGTCCAGTTCCCTTCCTCCGCACAGGGACTGTGATTGTGCTATTAACTTGATTCCTGTTACCATCCACCTCTCGTGTCTCCCCTTTTCCTCATAGTTTGTAAGCTTACGAGCAGGGCCCTCACTCCTCTTGGTATCTGTTTTGAACTGTATTTCTGTTATGCTGTAATGTCTATTGTATGTACAAGTCCCCTCTATAATTTGTAAAGCGCTGCGGAATATGTTGGCGCTATATAAATAAAAATTATTATTATTATTATATTATTCCTGGTTGCAAGTTCCCTAAGGGCCGACTTTTCAATCTGTCTGTGCCAGAGCATGCCGCCATGCGGAGTTATGTTAAGGAGTCTTTGGAGAAGGGGCATATTCGGCCCTCTTCGTCACCATTGGGAGCGGGTTTCTTTTTTGTTGCTAAGAAGGATGGCTCCTTGAGACCCTGTATAGAATATCGTCTTCTTAATAAGATCACGGTCAAATTCCAATACCCCTTGCCTTTGCTTACTGATTTGTTTGCTCAGATTAAGGGGGCTAGTTGGTTTACTAAGATTGACCTCCGAGGGGCATATAATGTTGTTCGTATTAAACAGGGTGACGAATGGAAAACTGCATTTAATACGCCCGAAGGCCATTTTGAATATCTTGTGATGCCATTTGGGCTCTCTAATGCTCCATCTGTGTTTCAGTCTTTCATGCATGATATTTTCCGCAATTATCTTGATAAATTCATGGTCGTATATTTGGATGATATTTTGATTTTTTCCGATGATTGGGAGTCTCATGTGAAGCAGGTCAGGATGGTGTTCCAGATCCTTCGTGATAATGCTTTGTTTGTGAAGGGGTCTAAGTGCCTATTCAGAGTTCAGAAGGTCTCTTTTTTGGGTTTTATTTTTTCTCCCTCGTCTATAGAAATGGATCCTGTTAAGGTCCAAGCTATTCATGACTGGATCCAACCCACATCTGTGAAGGGCCTTCAAAAATTTTTGGGCTTTGCTAATTTCTATCGCCGTTTCATTGCCAACTTTTCCAGTGTGGTTAAGCCCCTTACTGATTTGACGAAGAAAGGCGCTGATGTGACGAATTGGTCCTCTGAGGCTGTTGAGGCCTTTCAGGAGCTTAAACGCTGATTTACTTCTGCCCCTGTGTTGCGTCAGCCGGATGTTTGTCTTCCTTTTCAGGTTGAGGTCGACGCTTCTGAGATTGGGGCAGGGGCCGTTTTGTCTCAGACGGAGTCTGATGGTTCTTTGATGAAACCGTGTGCTTTTTTTTCCAGAAAGTTTTCGCCTGCGGAATGCAATTATGATGTCGGCAATCGGGAGTTGTTGGCTATGAAGTGGGCGTTTGAGGAGTGGCGACATTGGCTTGAGGGAGCTAAACACCGCGTTGTGGTCCTGACCAATCATAAGAATCTGATTTACCTCGAGTCGGCCAAGCGGCTGAATCCTAGACAGGCTCGATGGTCCCTGTTTTTCTCCCGTTTTGATTTTGTGGTCTCGTATCTTCCGGGATCTAAGAATGTTAAGGCTGATGCCCTCTCTAGGAGTTTTTCGCCTGATTCTCCTGGAGTCCGTGAGCCGGTTGGCATTCTTAAGGAGGGTGATTCTTTCTGCTATCTCCCCTGATTTGCGGCGGGTGCTTCAGGAGTTTCAGGCTGATAGGCCTGACCGCTGTCCAGTGGGGAAGCTGTTTGTTCCTGATAGATGGACAAGTAAGGTTATTTCTGAGGTTCATTGTTCAGTGTTGGCTGGTCATCCTGGGATTCTTGGTACCAGAGATTTGGTTGCTAGGTCCTTCTGGTGGCCTTCCTTGTCGCGCGATGTGCGTGCATTTGTGCAGTCCTGTGGGACTTGCGCCCGGGCCAAGCCTTGCTGTTCCCGCGCTAGTGGGTTGCTTTTGCCTTTGCCGGTCCCTGAGAGGCCCTGGACGCATATTTCCATGGATTTTATTTCGGATCTTCCTGTTTCCCAGAAGATGTCTGTTATCTGGGTTGTTTGTGACCGGTTCTCTAAAATGGTCCATCTGGTACCTTTGCCTAAGTTGCCTTCCTCCTCAGATCTGGTTCCATTATTTTTTCAGCATGTGGTTCGTTTGCATGGCATTCCGGAGAATATTGTCTCTGACAGAGATTCTCAGTTTGTCTCTAGATTTTGGCGGGCCTTTTGTGCTAGGATGGGCATTGATTTGTCTTTTTCTTCGGCGTTTCATCCTCAGACTAATGGCCAAACTGAGCGAACTAATCAGACCTTGGAGACCTATTTGAGATGCTTTGTGTCTGCCGATCAGGATGATTGGGTGTCTTTCTTGCCGTTGGCCGAGTTTGCCCTTAATAATCGGGCTAGTTCGGCTACTTTGGTTTCACCTTTCTTTTGTAATTTTGGTTTTCATCCTCGTTTTTCTTCTGGGCAGGTTGAGCCTTCTGATTGTCCTGGTGTTGATTCTGTGGTGGACAGGCTGCAGCAGATTTGGACTCATGTAGTGGACAATTTGACGTTGTCTCAGGAAAGGGCTCAACGTTTGCTAACCGCCGTCGGTGTGTTGGTCCCCGGCTTCGTGTGGGGGATTTGGTTTGGTTGTCTTCTCGTCATGTTCCTATGAAGGTTTCTTCCCCTAAGTTTAAGCCTCGGTTTATTGGTCCTTATAAAATTTCTGAAATTATTAATCCGGTGTCTTTTTGTTTGGCTCTTCCAGCCTCTTTTGCCATTCATAATGTTTTCCATAGATCTTTGTTGCGGAGATATGTGGTGCCCGTTGTTCCCTCAGTTGACCCTCCTGCCCCGGTGTTGGTTGAGGGAGAGTTGGAATATGAGGTTGAGAAGATTTTGGATTCTCGTTTTTCGAGGCGGAGGCTTCAGTATCTTCTCAAGTGGAAGGGTTATGGCCAGGAGGATAATTCTTGGGTTGTTGCCTCCGATGTCCATGCCACCGATTTGGTTCGTGCTTTTCATTTGGCTCGTCCTGATCGGCCTGGGGGCTCTGGTGAGGGTTCGGTGACCCCTCCTCAAGGGGGGGTACTGTTGTGAATTCCACTCTTGGGCTCCCTCCGGTGGTTGTAAGTGGCACTTTTGTGAGTTCTGCTCTTGGGCTCCCTCTTGTGGTTTCAAGTGGTATGGCTGCTCCTTGGAGTTAGCTGTCATCAGCTGCCTCCACTTATCGTCTCTTCTGCTCGGCTATTTAGGCCTGGCTGTTCCTTCAGCCAGTGCCACTTGTAAATGGTTCCTGGTTGGATTCACATCTCTTTGGATTTCCCTGTTATCCTGACCAGTTCAGCAAAGCTAAGTTTTTGCTTGCGCTTTTCTGTTCACAGATTGTGGACTTATCCGTTCAATGCTTTCTATGTTTGTCCAGCGTTATCAGTATGAATTAATTCTGTCTTGCTGGAAGCTCTGGGAAGCAGATTTCCCCTCCACACCTTTAGTCAGGTGTGGAGATTTTTTTTTGTAAACTCTGCGTGGATTTTTGTAGTGTTTTATACTGACCGCACAGTATTCCATCCTGTCCTATCTATCAAGCTAGACTGGCCTTCTGTGCTCATCCTGGTTTCATTCTGTGTATGTCTTTTTCCTCTCCACTCACAGTCATTATTTGTGGGGGCTAATCTATCCTTTGGGGATTTTCTCTGAGGCAAGATAGTTTTCCTGCTTCTGTCTTTAGGGGTAGTTAGCTCTTAGGCTGTGACGAGATGCTTAGGGAGAGTTAGGAGCATTCCACGGCTACTTCTAGTGTTGTGTTGAGCTTAGGGACTGCGGTCAGTACAGTTACCACTTCCTTCAGAGCTCGTCCCATGTTGCTCCTAGACCACCGAATCATAACAGAAGACCAACAAGGACACAGACTTTAAGGTTGGACCTCAGAAAGGCAGATTTTAATGGACTCGGAATGAGGGTAGGAAAGGTCAATGGCTGGATGCTCTAAAGGACAGAAATGTCCAAAAAGGATGGGAGATTTTTTGAAATGAAATTCTCACTGCACAATCAGTAACAATCCTGAAAAGAAGGAAGAATTAGAGGCATTTAAAGAGACTGGGATGGATGAATCATAGAATCATAGAATGTTAGAGTTGGAAGGGAGCTCAAGGGTCATCGTGTCCAATACCCTGCTCAATGCTGGTTTCACTAAATCATTTCAGACAGATGTCTGTCCAGCCTCTGTTTGAAAACTTCCATTGAAGTAGAACTCACCACCTCTTGTGGCAGCCTGTTGCACTCATTAATTACCCTCACTGTCAAAAAGTTTTTTCTAATGTCTAATCTCTATCCTCTCCCTTTCAGTTTCATTCCATTGCTTCTTGTATTTCCATGTGCAAATGAGAATAAGAATGATCTACACTGTGACATCCCTTCAAATATTTGTAGACAGCTATTAAGTCTCCCCTTAGCCTTCTTTTTTGCAAGCTAAACATTCTCAGATCCTTTAACCGTTCCTCATAGAATATACTTTGCAGTCATCTCACCATCCTGGCAGCTTTTCTTTGAACTTGCTCCAGTTTTTCAATGTCCTTTTTAAAATGTAGTGCCCAAAACTGGACAGAATAATCCAGATGATGCATTACCAACGAGGTGTGAAGGGAGATCATTACTTCATGTGATCTAGACTCTATGCTTCTCTAAATACAACCTAGAACTGTGTTTGTCTTTTTTGCTGCTGCATCACACAAGTCTTTGTCACACACGCTATTGCTTAGTTCTGTTCCTCCAATTCTATAGATGTAATTTTCGTTTTTCTTGCCTAGATATGGAATCTTTCATTTCTCCCTGTTAAATATCATTCTATTAGTCACTGCCTATTGTTCATACTTATCTAGATCCTTCTGAATCCTTCTCTGTCTTCTCTATTGTTAGCTATCCTCCTAGCTTTGCATTGTCTGCAAATTTGATTAGTTTACCTTCAGTTCCCTTATCTAGATCATTTATAAAAATGTTGACCAACACTGGGGCCAGGACAAAGCCTTGTGGTACCCCACTTGAAAAACTTTTCCAATCGGATGTGCACCAATTTATTACCACTCTTTGAGTACCATCACTGAGCCAGTTATGAATCAACCTAACAGTAGCCTTGTCAATCCCATACTTGGTAATTTTTTCAATATAGTAAGAGATACTTTATCAAATGCTTTGTTGAAGTCAAGATATACTATATGTGCCGCATTTCCATGATCCACCCAGTCAGTGATTCCATCATAGAAAGAAAATTAGATTAGTCTGGCATGAATTTCTTGCTACAAACCCATGCTGGCTCTGGTGAATTGCTGTATTCTTATCCAAGTACTTATATACACACTGTTTAATAATTTGTTCAAACATCTTTCCTGGTAAAGAAGTAAGGCTCACTAGCCTGTAATTTTCTGGCTCCATCTTCTTTCCTTTTTTAAAGATATCGACAACATTTGCCCTTCTCCAATCTGAAGCAATGTGAAAGGAAAAAATGTACATTTAACTTTTCTCATAAAGAATTTACTTTAGACTGAAACTTTTTTTATTTTTACAAGGTGACTCCTAACCCCAACACAACCCTAAAGGTACCGTCACACTAAGCGACGCTGCAGCGATACCGACAACGATCCGGATCGCTGCAGTGTCGCTGTTTGGTCGCTGGAGAGCTGTCACACAGACAGCTCTCCAGCGACCAACTATGCCGGTAACCAGGGTAAACATCGGGTTACTAAGTGCAGGGCCGCGCTTAGTAACCCGATGTTTACCCTGGTTACCAGCGTAAAAGTAAAAAAAAAAAAAACACTACATACTTACCTTCCGCTGTCTGTCCCTCGGCGCTCTGCTTCTCTGCCCTGTGTAAGCACAGCGGCCGGAAAGCACAGCGGAATGTAAGTATGTAGTGTTTTTTTTTTTTTTACTTTTACGCTGGTAACCAGGGTAAACATCGGGTTACTAAGCGCGGCCCTGCGCTTAGTAACCCGATGTTTACCCTGGTTACCAGCGAAGACATTGTTGAATCGGCGTCACACACGCCGATTCAGCGATGTCTGCAGGAGGTCCAGCGACGAAATAAAGTCCTGGACTTTCTGCAGCGACCAATGACATCACAGCAGGATTCTGATCGCTGCTGTGTGTCAAACTGAACGATATCGCTAGCCAGGACGCTGCAACGTCACGGATCGCTAGCGATATCGTTTAGTGTGACGGTACCTTAACCCCAACACTAACACAATCCTAACCCCAACACAACCCCTAACCTCAACCCTAACCCTATCATAAACCTAACCCAAACTGTAACACAACCCTGTCCCCAAGCCTAAAACAAACTCATCCCTAATCCTAACACAAACCTGACCCTAATCCTGACACAACCCTAAGCACAGCCCTAACCACAATCCTAATCCTAACCCTAACTGCAAAGAATGGAAAAAAAATTCAAAATTTAATTTTATTATTTTTATCCAACTAAAGGGATGACAAAGGGGGGTTTGAATTACTATTTTTTTTTATTTTGATCATTGTGATAGGCTCTATCACAGTGATCAAAAGGAACCAATAGGAAATATTATGCTGCCGGGTACCGACCACCTTTTTTCCCAGGAAGATGATGCTGGGGGTCAGGGAACAAAGCAGGAGGGCCAGGGGATGGTGGAGGTACCCAAGGGGCTCGGGGTGCCCCATTTATCTCTTCTCTGATATGCTAGATCATATCAGAGGAGAGAGAAATGAATTGTAAATCTTACTTTTTGTGATTGCCATTAAATAAAGGTAAATAACGGCGATCATATGACAGGGGACTGTAAAAACGGCCCTGATCATGCTCTCTGGGTTCTCGGCTACCTCGGATAACTGAGACACCGGAGATTTTCGGATGCTGGGGGGTGCTATGCCCTTATTTCTCAGCACCATTAAGAAGCGGTGCTAAGGAATAAGTATTGTTATCTGGCGCCAATAAAAGTCATATCAGCAGGCATTAAGGGGTTAATGGGGAATAGCTAACTGATTTGAACATTTATAATTCTTTATTTTTTTCATATTTTTTAAAACTTATTTTTCACTTTTCACTGTATTTGTTCATCTATTTTATTGTGCTGTGAATAGCAATACCGAAGTATTGCTGTGTATGAAAAAAATAGTCACCTATGACTACCTACCAGATTCTAAGCCACCATGGCAACTCATCAGTACTCCATGATCACGTCACAGGGTGCTGATGGGGGCATAGAATGACGTGCACTATAAATACAGCTTTCAGAGTTTGGCAGCAGCATTTAAGGCTAACTGCCATGGGTGAAGCTCTGCTTCATGTGTGGCCATTAGAGGCAGATTGTGGCTGAATATCACAGCCATCATCTACATGGAAAAATGGTAGCTGAGTTCCTGAGCCCACATTAAATTCAGGAAGTCGTCATGTGACATAATGGTACGTCATGTGTCGGTAAGGGGTTAATAAAGGAGTCTTTCAAAACGCTGATGTCCTGTCCACCTGATAAGTCATCAATATCCAATCGGTGAGGAGATTACATCTGACAGCCCCACTAATCAGCATTTTTTCCTCTGCTACATTCCAGATGTAAACCCTGTGATGGAGAGGAACCCCAACCTTCTGTTACACTGTTTAGTAGCCACGTTTGGATACTGCAGAACTGCTCCATTCATATGAATAGAAGCTGATATACAGTACTTAAAATAAATAGTGGCATACATAAAATTTATGGGGCCCCATAGCAAAAATTTAAATTGCCCCCCACCCCTCTAAAATTATATATTTGAAAGAGTAGGCTGGGTCATATCTCCCAACTTTTATAAACAAGAAGACATGTGGAGCGCCCCACAAGGGCCTAGGAGTACTCGGTACTGGGTTCGATGGTCATTAAAGGGGAAGTCATGGTAGCAGCGACCTGGTCCGTGGCCCTGGGTGTACAAATTAAAGGGAAGGTCTTTTATGGGGTTTTTTAGAAAAAAGAATGTTTGTAATGCCACCTGTGGTATTCGGTCAGAGGTGACTGACGCTGCTTAAAAGCGTCCTCTGGGGAGTGATGGCACTGCAGCAAGGATGGTATGGCTTCCCACAGGTGAAGCTGGGTCCCCAGGGCTCCAGGTGTATTTGGAAGAGATAGTGTGGTGCCAAGAATAATCAGATGACACAAGGTTGCAGTCTCTTTACCTGTTTACTGCTGATTCATGGCCACAGTCCAGGGTACGGGTAACAGGTGATGGTGAGGACCGGTCGGCCTGGAAGAGATTCTGCATCCCCCTTTCCAGGTGAGGTTGTAAGCCTTCCTTCTTGTGCTGTAAGGCGAGCCCCTTGCTGCCTAAGGCTCCACACAAGGTCCTCTCTTTCCCTGTCCTAAGACAGTACCCGCATGGTAGGCAACGCAAGCCTTTTTACAGGTGTCTCTAAGATGACTCCAGGCTCTGTATGTTGCGGTACCTTCGGGTGCGGACAGACTACCTGAAGTCTTCTGCCCTCTGGTTCTGCTATGGGACATACAGTTCCACACAGCCTTGGGCTCCTGGTGCCCGGTTCTTGTGCTTCAGCATAGAAGGAGCTCAGTCGCAGCTCCCTTCCAGCTCCTTAATTCTCCTGTGCTTCTCTCTGGCATGTTCTACAAATGCAATGCTGTCTGCTTCTCCTCTATAGCCTGGAGCTGCAGCACCACATGGCTGCATGGCCCCAGCTCTCCTACAACTCTGCTCCGACTCCCTCCTCAGACTTCCTTCTCCTCTGGTCTCTCTGGACCAACTCCCTAACTCCTCCTCCAAGCAAGAATAAATATCTAAGGAAGCTCCCCTGAAACTGGGTTCAGAGCTCCCCCTTCTGGTCTGGAATCAGAACATGCTGCATGTATGTACCACCTGTTAAAGGGATCCTCCTTGCTTCCAGGTATGGCATCACCCTCCCCAAAAGGAAGGCAACACCACTGTAACAACTGGCTTCCTGTGGTGTTACACATGTATTGCAGCACATGCACAATAATTAGGGACCTGTTGAAGCCTCTTAGTGTTCTCATCCACAAAGCTCCTTTCATGGCCTTTACAGAGTTTGATGCTCTCAAAAATTCCCCCACTCACACACAGAGAGTATAATATCCCAAAATTTGTCAATATGATGGCCCCCACTGAGCATAATGCCCCCACCACCGTCACTCAATATGATACTCCACACAGTATCATTGTCCCCACAACCCACAAACAGTGTGATGCCCCCTAAGTATGATACTCAAACAACCTCTCAGTATGATGCTTCCACAGCCCCTCAGTATCATACTCCCATGCCCCCACTCAGTATGATTGTCCTTCAGTGTGATATTCCGATAGCCCCCACTCAATTTGATCACCTCCTTCATTACTATGTATGATGATCCCCACAACCTGCCCCCTACTCAGTACGATGGCCATCAATGTCAGCACCCCATGCAGTATGTTGGCCCCAATGCCAGCCCCCATTTAGTAGTATGGCCCTAAATGCCAGCCCACACTCAGTATGATGGCCCCTACAGCCAGTCTCCCACTCAGTACCAACCACTTACTTGGTATGATGGCCCTCAATGCCAGCCCTCCACTTCGTATGACGGCTTCAAATGCCCCCATTCAGTATTATTTCCCCACAGCCCAACACCCCATTCAGTTTGTGGGTCCCTACCGCCTGCCCTCACTTAGTATGATAGACCGCCAATGTCAACTGGTACTCAGTATAGTGACCCACACAGTCCGTCCCCCAGTTAGTATGATTTCCCCCACAGCCTCCATTTGGTATGATCTCCCCAAATCCCCCCCCCCCCAGTATGTTGGTCCATGATGCTATTTTTCAACTCAGTATGATAGCCCCCAATATCAGTCCTCATTCAGTATGATGGCCCCACAGCTCACCCCTCGCTCAGTATGATGTCCTCACAGCCCACCTGGCTCAATATGAAGGTCCCCACAGCGGCTCATATTAAAAAATAAAAATAAACACTACTCACCTAGCCCCAATACACCAGCATACTGCTCCGGAATTTGAGTACTGAAGCTCAGCATTGCATGAGCCTTTGGCTCGCTGATTCACTATTCTATTCAATGGCATCCACGTCCTAAGGATGCAAATGCTGCTGAAACTGTGATGATAGGTGGCGGAAGTGTGGATGACAACACCAGCCCAGCTTATGGGCACCATAGTGACAGTGTGTTCTGCTGCTATGGCAGTAAACCCCTGGGGGTGGGCTACTAAACAGTGTGATGGACCAGTGGTTGCAAAGCTGTCAGCAGTTGATCAGTGGGGATGCCAGATGTCAACCCCCTACCGCTCTGACATTTATGACCTACCCAATGACTTAAAATGTCAAGCTGATCCACATATGATTCTGCAACGACATTTTGGAATGTCATTAGAGAGTCAGCAATTGCTTGGAGATCATCCAGCTGAAGGAGAGGGGAGCCGAATATCCATATCCAGAAAGCTTGTCGGCAGAGGGAAGCATGCTCTAAAATTTCCTGGTAGATGGCTGCGCTGACTTTGGTCTTGATAAAATGCAGTGGACCTACACCAGCAGATGACATGCCTCCCCAAACCAGCACTGATTGTGGAAACTTTACATTAGACTTCAAGCAGCTTGGATTGTGGTCTCTCCACTCTTCCTCTAGTCTCTTGGACCTTGATTTCCAAATGAAATACAAAATGTACTTTCATCTGAAAACAACGCCTTGCATCACTGAGCAACAGTCCAGTTATTTTTCTCCTTGGCCCAGGTAACGTTTCTGGCATTATCTATTGGTTATGAGTGGCTTGACACAAGGAATGTGACATTTGTAGCTCATGTACTGGATACATGTGTGTGGTGGCTCTTGAAACAATGACTCCAGCAACAGTTCACTCCTTGTGAATCTCCCCCAAATTTTTGAATGGCCTTTTCTTAACAATCCTTTCAAGGCTGCGATTATCACAGTTGCTTGTGCACCTTTTTCTGCCACACTTTTTCCTTCCACTCAACTTTCCATTAATATGCTTGGATACAGCACTCTGTGAACAGCCAGCTTCTTAAGTAATGACCTTTTGATGCTTATCCTCCTTGTGGAGTGTGTCAATGACTGCCTTCTGGACATCTGTTAAGTCAGCAGTCTTCACCATGATTGTGAAGCCTACTGAAACAGACTAAGTGACATTTTAAATGCTTAGGAAGCCTTTACAGCTTTTTTTGTTAATGTCATGCAGCTGCAGTGCAGTACAGCGCAACCTCCACCAGGGGGGCTTGATTGGGAAGGGAGACTGCACACACTGAGCAGCAGAACAGACAACACCAAGTGCCGAGAGAGTGGTCAGAAAAGCCGAGTCAGAGCACGAGATAGCACGACAGTACAAAAGGATTTAGACCAGAGGGGTCAAACTGCATTCCTCGAGGGCTGAAAACAGGTCATGTTTTCAGGATTTCCTTGCATTGCACAGGTGATAATTTAATCACCTGCACAGAATGATTCCAGCACCTTGTGCAATACAAGGAAATCCTGAAAACATGACCTGTTTGCGGCCCTCGAGGAATGCAGTTTGACACCCCTGATTTAGACAGAATGGATAGTCAGGAAGTAGCAAGAGATCAGTAAACCAGGACGGGCAAAATACAGTACAATAGGGACAAACCAAAACGGAGTCAATAGTCAAGCCAAGAGATCAGAACCAGAGAATCAAGCAGATCAACAGGCAAACAGAGAAACGCTGGGAAAGGGCAGACAGAAGGAGATAACATACACAGGACAAGTCAGGGTTCACAGCAGGACAAATCAAGGGCTTCCAGAGTCAGGTTCACACACCGAAGGCAGAACTATAGCTGACACCACCCTCATGATACCTGGGAGCTAAATAGTAAACCTGGGCCCAGAATGAGGCAGAGCAAAGTTAACCCTTGACATGATCCGCCCAGAGAAAGAGCAGACAGGACTAAACTCTGGAATGGATCATGACAGTTAATTATTCTAATTTACTGAGATAATGACTTTTGGGTTTTCATTGGCTGTAAGCCATAATCATCAACATTAACAGAAATAAACACTTGAAATCGATCACTCTGTTTGTAATGACTCTATATAATATTTGAGTTTCACTTTTTGTATTGAAGAACTGAAATAAATTAACTTTTTGATAATATTCTAATTTTGTGAGAAGCATCTGTATGTATGATGAACATCAAGCATGCACTAATTTTGTTCATAACGGAGGGCTGTGGAGTAATTATCTGGTACATTGAAAGATAAAATGTTGACCGTTATTATTACATTACAATGATTTTGTGCACCATAGTGATCTGTGCGGTGTGAGTGACATCAGTGTCAGTGACAAATGTGTCTGTGCTCACTCCTCCATAAACAACACCATGTGTGTAAAGAAAAACCGTGTGCCAAACTAAAATTACTAGTACAGACGCCATTGATTCATTTTACCATTGACATCATGTAATGACAAAAAGCTACCTGTCACACAATTGCATGTTTGTACCGAATATAAGAATAGTCCTACAGCCCAATATTCCTAGCTTACTTTAATCATTCTATGTTCTCCTCACCCCACTAATAAGAGTTATATGTTTTTGATGGGAACTATGCCAGGTTGTAACCATTATCATGTGGTTTCAAGATTATTCAGATAAGGCTAAATTATGTGAGTTGAGAGCACGGCCAGCAAAAGTAAGCATGAATGTTATGTTTCCAATAAGAATTTCTTACACATCATCCCCTCATGGATCTTCTTAGATTTGCAGGGTGTTAGGTTAACTTATGAAATATGGTTAAGTCTTATGTCTGAATGTCAGCTGTTGATTACATCAACTAGATTCTTTGTATGTCAATGTTTTAATGAAATTTTTAATTATTTATAATGCACTTTAAGGTCAACTTTTTACCCAAAGCAGCAATATTAGCTTTGATGTGATCTGATGTTCTAGGGTATTTAGTTCGTATACGTGCAATGTGTAATAGCACGTTCACACCATGGTCATTTCACCAACAAAACCCAAGAAAAAAACAAAATGAGCATGTAATAGAGTGCAGGGTAGCGTATGTCACCACGGAACAGACAGACCAACTGTTGAGGGGGATTTATTAACAGAAGTAAGATTCTCCTCGCAGGGAGAAAACAGGGGGTTAATAGAGATAAAGAAAACAGTATAACAATCCACAACAAGCTAACTGAAGCTATGAAACAGTTAAGCGGAATAGAAATGGTTAATGAGTGTTCTTGTAAATTATCAGTCCAGCGAGGTCCTTACTGGAGGGTCCTTATTCCAACGTGGGTACAGTCACCAGCCACACTTGAAGATCCTGAAGTCTCTCCTCTGTCTCCTGGGAACTGGAGACTCCGGGGATAAATCTTTGCAATCTTTTCTCAGAGTGAAACTGGAAGCAGGAAGTAGCACAGCCTCACTGCTGCACTAGTCTCTGTATGTTAGGCTAGCAGTCTCTCCGCAGTAGCAATGCTACACACACTGGACAGTTTACTTATCACACTCAGGGGTCTAGGCTTGTCACTGCGTTCACCAGGGCTGTGCGCTAGGGTCACTGTCTCTGCGCTGTCAGGCAAAAAGTCTTCTCTGTTTACGGAGGCTTCCGAATCCACACCCTCACAAACAGCCTTCACTATGGTGGGTATCTCAACCTCAGTGCCCTCACGGGGAGCACTCTCTCATGGGGAGCACGGCATTGCAGCCTGCTTTCTCTCTGGCGCACTGTCCCCTCTGTCTCGCGCGCTCTGCTCTCCCGCTCTTTTCTGACCACACTCCTCTCTCTTACTCTCCACTCCCAGCAGTCACATGGTCTTCTCTGTCCAGGGCAGAAAGTCCTCCCCCCAACAACCCAGCTGTCCGACTAAGTGGTCCCAGGTAAGGAGCAGGGAAAGCAACCTCCTTTGGGCTCATCTTCCTCTTCACCCCCTTAAAAGCATACACCCTGTAGTAAGTAAATAAGCAAATACTGTAGTAATAATGTAAATAATTTAGTTAACACTATTTCGATCAAAAAGCATGAAAGCCATCGCATCCCAACACTGTGTACCTAGTCAGATGGTCCTATCCTGTCTCTAGTATTAAAACTTTATGTGGAGTCAGCCGTCCTCAGTGTTACTAAGGGCAGAGCAGGACAGAGGCCCGACTGTTCAACCACCTTTCCATTGGAAGATATATAGATGAAATGCCTAGCTCAGAAAGGGGGGGGTCTTAGTGTTTTTTTTCCTTGGGTTTTAACTGTGAAATGGCCATGTGTGAATGTGCTCTTAAGCATAGCACCTATAACAAGTTATGCTGCAGTTCATTTCTTTGGTTTTGTTGTAGTTTCTTGTACTTTGTACAAACTGGGGCTTTGTCCCCCTTTCTGAGCTAGGCATTTCATCTATGTATAGTTTCCCCTCATCAGAGCAGGCATCAGCACTCAGTCAAATTCTGGGGCCCTGAGCAGGTGTGAGGGCCCACTTGACGTCGGGGACACGGCGCACTATGGGGCCCGATGCTTATGCCAGTGCCGGTATTCACGAGTGGGCCCCCGCTTGCTCTGGCACTTGCGATATGTTCCCCTCCCTGTTCCACCGCTGCGGCATCTTCTGTGTCCTCTGACTGTGACGTTCAGGTCAGAGGGTGCAATGACGTCAGTACTGTGAACCATCTGCCTGAACAGTCACAGTGCAGAGAGCCAGAAGACGCCAATGCTGAGGAGTCTGGAGTAGAGCAGCGGCCAGCAAGGGGAGGTGAGTATTTTATGTTTATTTTATTTTTTAATGTTTGGATCATCTTATGGGACCAATTACATATGAAGCATCTTATGGGGCCAATTCTATATGAAACATCTAATGGTGCCAATTATATATGGAGCATTATATGGGGCCCATCATATACTAGAGCATTATATGGGGCCCATCATATACTGTATGGAGCATTATATGGGGCTAGTGATGAGCGAGTGTGCTCGTTACTCAAGATTTCTGAGCATGCTCGGGTGTTCGAGTATTTTGGGCGTGCTTGTAAATTATGTTTATGTTGCCGCAGCTGTTAACCTGACAACCTGAACACATGCATGGATTGCCTGTTTGTTAGGGAATCCCAACATGTATTCAGGCTGTCTAGCAGCCATAAATCATGCAGATGCGGGGACACAAACATAATCTACGAGCACGCCCAAAATACTCGGAGAACACCAAAGCATGCTCGGAAACCTCAAGTAACGAGCACACTCGCTCATCACTATATGCGGCCCATTCTGTATGGACCAATATATGGGGCCCATCATATACTGTATGAAGCATTATATGGAGCTCATTATACTGTATCTAGCATTATATACAATACAGTGGCTCAGTGGTTAGCACTGAAGTCTTGCAGTACTAAAGACCGGGGTTCAAAGGACATCTGCAAGGAGTTTGTATGTTCTCCCCATGATTGCGTGGGTTTCCTCCGGGTACTCCAGTTTCCTCCCACACTCCAAAGACATACTGATAGGGAATCTAGTAAGCTGCAATGGGGACAGTGCCAATAGTGTATATAAAGCACTGTGGAATTAATGGTGTTATATAAGTGAGTAAAATAAATAAATAAAACAAATATGTGATCCATTATCCTATATGGAGCAATATATGGGGCTCATTATTCTGTATGGAGCATTATATCGGGTCCATTAATCTGTAGGGAGCAATATATGGGGCTCATCATTCTGCATGGAGCATTATATGGGGTCCATTCTGTATGGAGCAATATATGGGGCTTATTATTCTGTATTGGGGACTATGTAGAGTCCATGATACTGTATGGAGCAATATATGGGGCACATTATTCTGTATGGAGCACTATGTGATGCAAATAATAATGTATGGAGCAATATATGGGGCTCATTTTTCTATATGGAGCGCTATGCAATGAAATCTTTTCATGGTGACATTTTAGTTGCTAGGTACACCAAACAGAAAAATGCCTTGTAGACATGCTTCTTAGATCTTATTAACTGCTGAGCAGAAATATGTTTATTTTCATTAAAAAAAAAAAACATTAAAAGGGGTTGTCAATGTGATCTTGGGATATATGTGTAATGCAGGTGACCGGATGCAACGCAGAGAGTACACGAGGCAAGAACAGCCTGTAAATGGTCTTTTTTTTACAGTAGTTATAAAACAATTGGTGTTATTAAACAAGGTCACTACACTTATCACATTAGTTTTTCAGCAAGAAATGTTTTTTTTAAATAGTTCGAACACACCGGTATGATAGGGCGACCCCACAGAAATGGACCCCACAACAAATAAACTCAACCGACTTGGGCCTTCATCCACAAAATAAACCCAGGGTAGTTATGATTCTGCTCTAATTAAAAATAGCCTTGAACAGATAAGAAGGAAACAATATAGAGGCAATCACCACCTCCACTTGCTGTACTGAGGCGTGGCGGCAGACGTGATGGAACACCTATGTGACTGAAAGCCAGCAGCTCTAAAGTTCATATTCTCAAAGTTGCTGCACTTTCAGTACTGCAGTCGGGCACCTTTGCAATTAATCTGCCGGATAATCCCACATCTACAGGTGTAATAGCATTATCTGATGTGACAGTTTCCCTTTAGATTAAAAATTTCGATCTACTATCATTATGCATATTATTCTATAGATATTATCAAAAGGATTCACAATTACCTTGTCTGGCGTCCTCTTCAATAATCCAGGACTAGGCCTTATGAATTTATCTTTAGATGAACAAAATGTTTTTACATACAAAAGGGCACTTCATGTATTAAAAAAACAACAACACAATACCCATATGAGGATAAATATGGGAAACAGAAGAGATCCCAAATTAAAGTGATGGATAAAATAATTAATTTTATTATATAATATTTAAAAACCTCATGATTAAAAAAGCAAAAATGCCGTTAGGGGACGCCGAGCACAAAAGTATCAAATAGGGGTATCACATATAAAGTGTAGTATAAAGTGGGTGACTTCTTGGAGTTATTGAAGATACAGATGACCACAGTATGGTATTCAGATACCACCTTGCAACATAAATCACTTGGAGGCAAAATACAGGATACAAAATTATATAAACAGACATGAAATCAGGCACTGTATCATATAGGCAGGTATCAAATCAATACGTGCAATCCCTCGAATTGAAATAAATGAGGACTGGTTGCATCAGACAGAGGTGCCACTGGTAGCCATAACAAACCATGCCACCATATTAAAATTGCAGTATGGCCGTATTACCTCTAGAAGGAATAAGCCCCCATGGGAGTGCTCCAGGCATCCCCTCACCATGATGCGCGTTTCGCCACCAGCTTCTTCCGGGGTGTGGTATGATTTTTTTTCCCTTTTCTTCTTCCCCTATCTGTTTTCCTGTTTCCTTCCCCCTTTGTGTCTCCCGCAACCCTGTTATTTTGTTCATACCTTTATCCCAACAACTTAGACTTCTTTTTCTACCCTCCCAACCCTGTTATTTTATAGCTAAAAATTATTAATAGTTATGTTTGAAAATCTATTTTGTTACTGTTAACCCTAATACAAAATAATTAATAAAAAAAAGGTGAATGCTAGGCTAGGGTGATGTGAAGCTTTTTGCTCATCTCCATATGAAAAATGAACATTGACTGTTTTAAGTAAATGCAGATAATTAATAAATAGAAAATGATAAGACATTTGGAATAAAATGTATGTAGTATTTAGTGTAACATTTTCTTTTCTAAGTATCCACTACTATGAAGTATATTGATGTTAGTAACATAGTAACATAGTTAGTAAGGCCGAAAAAAGACATTTGTCCATCCAGTTCAGCCTATATTCCATCATAATAAATACCCAGATCTACGTCCTTCTACAGAACCTAATAATTGATAGTAACATAGTTAGTAAGGCCGAAAAAAGACATTTGTCCATCCAGTTCAGCCTAAATGTTGTGCATTAAAGAAGAAAGATATGGGATAAGAACAATACCAGATAGAGCGGACCAATTAATATTCTATGGTTGTGTTTTACTTGGCATTTTGTTCTCCGTTTTCTTGATAATAGCGACTTATGTCTGCGCCAACAAGATTACAAGGTGACCTCACAATCTCCAGTTTGATTAGGAGTGCTGGCATTTAACTGTTTAGACCAAATGTAGCGTGAAGTACACATCAAAGTATTGTATTTTATAATGTTTTGAGGGAAACTACCTTGTTGGAGAATGCCATTTATCTGCAGATATAGGATTAGCTTTCAGGTTAATAGAAAGAGAAATTAAAAATACCTTCTTTATTTGAGTCCTTTGAAACATGTAGGCTGGGAGAGGAAGAGCAGATACGGCTGCAGCTAGTCAGACGATGACCGTTTCACGTTTGAAGCTGATTGTACAGAAAGTATTTTTATTGAGCGAGTGCCGCCTTTCTCTTTCTATTGATCTTCATGTTGTCTCTCCCCCTACTCGAGGATCTATAAAGCTGAGCACCACCACAAAATCCCCTCCTCTGATGGCCTTTGATCATAGATGGAAATGCAGCACAGAGTACTCCACCCATGTTCAATAGATAGTACCCAGTTGTTTCTTGCTCTTTGATATCTTAATTTGCAGGTTAATATGGTTAGGAAGGTGCTTGGCCACTGTACTGAAAGGGCAGCTACCGGTAGAAAAAGAGCTTTTTTGTTCCTCCCGGCAACTGCCAGCTTTCAGTCATAGAGGCATACTGGCACTGCTATAGTCACAGCTCACATCGATGTAGGCACGTCTTGGCACCTGTATTGAAAGCCCATTGCCCTCCACCCTCTCTTTGCCCATTTTCAGTACTGTGACCAAGCACCTTTGTGAAGCCATTATCTGCCGGTTAATAGTGTTATCCGATGTAACACGCTCCTTTTTTGGGTGCTTTTGAAATAATGGTAAGTGCTACCCAACAGTTGGTAAACCTAAAAACATTAGTTACTCCATTCTGGTTGGTTGTATAGTTAATCTCCCCTCTCTTGGGAAGACTGACCACTTATTTGTATCCATCAAATAGCATCAAAGCTTTCAAAAAGGGAGGGTAACCCTTTCCACACCATCACATTTCAGCAAATCATTTATGACTGAGGCAAAACAAGCTTTGTGACTATATGGACTAGTTCTTTCTCACTGTACAATTTAATATGTAGTTAACGTTAAAGCACCAATCCAGCATTTTATGTCAGCACTGGGGAGGTATCACTAATCCATGTTCCTTACCCCTAGTAATTTACTCCAATCCTGCTCTACCATCTTGTGACTGTAACTTCTGACTGACACGCTGTAAATGTAACTCTATGAGAGCCTCGTTCTGACTCTCAAAAACGTACTATTACACACCGGTCCCTGGTATCCCAAATTCTGCTTCCTTCACCTTGGTCTGTTGCCTCTGTTGTGCTCCACATCATGTTTTGCAGGTTGTCCTACATGACTCATTGGTGTCATCTCCTAATCCTATTTAAGGTCGAGTGGGACACACAGCTGTATTTTAGAATTGAGTCTCAAGACTTTCATTTGGTCTACTCCACCTTCTGTACACACTGTACTTTAATTTACTTCCAACCCTGCTGACTTCCACTGAATCCATTCTGCTGCTTTTAAGATTTGTGAGTGTGTGAATATGCCAACTCCTCGATTTCCTGCTTGCTTCACCAATGCCCATGGTCCTTGTGCCTATCTGTACCTGAGGCACAGAAGATCCACCTTAACAGGTGAACCTAAACATTAATACTGAGTTGGAACGTCCGACTCATCCTGGAAACAGTGGAACGATCAGGCACGTCACAAACTGCAAAAGACCGTAATGGCATCAATAACAGGGGAATACAGCGGATGACATAATACTAGGGCCTGGGAATTTACATTAATGGAATCACTCCAGAGGTGAAATAAAAAAAACTACTCAAGTGGTGCTCTAAAGGGATTGTCCAAGTGTAAAAGGAATGCATTTGATAACATATTCACTTGGTAAATTGCCTGCCAATCCATTGGTACTGACAATCATTCATTGCTGTCCTTCAGAGATGAAGTTTGGACTACCTTTATATGATTTGTACGGTCAGTCACTGGTCTCAGTAGTGATGGCTGCCCATATAGCACATGACCGCTGACTGGCTGCAGCTAAAGATAGTTGGAACATCAATACTGTGGGACAGCTATTAAAGACTGGTGGGAGTTTCCAATACAAGTATTTTTTTTATTTGAGTGAATCACTTGCTCTTTGGTCAGCTTAAAAATATTTTAGGCCACTCCAGTAAGTTGAAATACTGACACAAAACTAAAAAAAACAACATTAGGGTAAAAGTGGTGTCATACAACCATCCAGCTCTTTTTTTTGCTAATATGCAGAAATCACAAGAAGTAGGGATTAAATGGAAGTGAGTATAACTGCAGGAACCGTCAACATAGGGTTTGTTTGTGGTCCGTTACGAAGGAGATTTACAGTGGTATGTAAAAGTTTGGCCACCCCTTGTCAACATTACTGTTATTGTGAGCAGTTAAGCAAGTTAAAGATGAAATTATCTCTCAAAGGTCTAAAGTTAGAGAAGACACATTTCCTTTGTATTTTAGATAAACTATATATGTATATTGTCATTTTTTACATCTTAAAAATTACAAAAAGAAAAATGGTATAAAACAAAGATTTGGGCACCCTTGGACATTAAATAACTTTAGCCAAGGTTTTAGACCTTAATTGGCCTGTAAGGGTTATGGCTTGTTCACCATCATCGTTGGGAGAGGCCAAGTGATTCACATTGCACAGTTTTATAAAACCTCAGCCTCCTCTAACCTTGTTCAAAAAAGCAGCAACCTTAGGTTCTTCAAAGAATCTGCCTAGCAGTCTGAAAATGAAAATGGTGGAGGCTCACAAAGTGGGAGAAGGCTATAAGAAGATAGCAAAGCATTTTTAAGTTACCCTTTCCTTAGTTCAAAATGTATTAAGAAATTACAATTAAAAAGAACAGTGAAGGGTAAGGTAAGATCTGGAAGACCAACCAAATTTCAGTAAGAGCTGCTCGTTGGATTGCTAGAGAGGCAAATCAGAACCCCCTCTTGATTGAAAAAGACCTTCAGAAAGATTTAGCAGACACTGGAGTTGTGGTACATTCTTCTACTGTTCAGAGACACCTGCACAAATATGGTCTTCATGGTAGAGTCATCAGAAGAAAACCTCTCCTGCATCCTAACCATAAAAATCAACATCATAAGTATTCAAAAGAACATCTAAACAAGCCTGATGCATTTTGGAAACAAATCCTGTGGACCGATAAGGTTAAAATGGAACTCATTGGCCACAATGATGTTGTGCAGCTGGCCGCCTATTTGTAGTGGCTGCCGCAGGGTAACACCGCCAAGACCATTAACAGCTGATCGGTGGGGGTGCCATGGGTGGGGCCACAGCTGATCAGACATTGGTGACCTATACTAAGGACAGGCCATCAATATAAAAGTAGGGGTAACCTTTTTAACTGTTCAAAATAACAGTCCAAGGGAATGCCGCCGGAAGAAGCGAGCAGCGAAACGGCGCCCGTTGGGCGGGAGGGAAGGACACCAGACACGGCTTATTATCTTATCTGGCAGTAAGCTCTTTGATTACACTAGGTTCACTTTATTGGCACTAGCACTTGCTATTAGTACCTTCAGGCGGGATGCCCTTGGACTGTGCTATATGGTCATAATCGGCACTAGTATTATTGCTTCATTTGCACTCTAATTCGTATTGTACCGTATTATTATGACCCTTGATTGTTAAAATCGCATATCTATATATCTATAGCACTTGCTCACAGTACCTTCCGATGGTATGCCCTTTGACTATACTATACTGTCATGATCGAAACTAGCATCTATTATATTGCTGCATTTGCACTTTAGTTTTTATTATACTTGATTATGATGGCTCTTTATTGTCAAACCGCACACCTGTATATCTATATATGGGGATGGGATATTGGCTCCCCATAGAACTGGGCAGATAGAGCTTTACTATATTTACATATGCATATTTACCTATATATCTGCCGTTTTCTTCATTATAATCTGTTGTCACATGCTGCTTCGGTATCCATATATATATATATATATATATATATATATATACAGTATATATATATATAGCAGGAGCATCTTTTAGCTGCCAGTTTTCATACCTATTTGTATTTCATCGTTCTGTGTCTGTATCATTTGTCCCTCCCTATGGAGGTTTTTTTTTTAGCCCTGTTTATTGTCTAGGTCTTTTTTAATATTATCTTAATAAAATATATTTCTAATAATAATTTTTTCTGCCTACATCACTTACTATCCATGGGCAATTGCTCCGTTATGGATATTTTTGTTGTAATTCTATGAGAGTGTTTTTAGGGCAAGCGACGGTTTGGTGATATCTAGTATTTAAATAAAATTTGGAATCATAATTTGAAAACCAATAAGCAGGAATACAATTGGCCATGTTTAGCATTACTGCCTAACTTTTACACAGTGAAACTTAAACCAGACTGTCTTAAAATGTATCAAATTTATCATAGTGGTTCATACTGCTTAATAAACTTGGTGCATCTTTAGAATGCCTAATCTATGGCTCAATTAAGCAATTGTATTTTTTAAGCTATTTTTCTCACGTTACCATCACACTGCTCCAAAGCACAAAATTGCACAAAAATTAGCAACATTTCAAAGAGTCACAAATTTTGAATTAGTTGTAAACATCTGGCTAACTAAATCCACACAGACATCGTTAAGCCAACTCAAAAAATGATAAGGACTGAAACAACAAGCGTAAAATTAACATAAAATTCTATTAATTTGGCATAAAAATAAAAGTGTCTAAATACTAAACTTTTAACCCCCTCTCCCCCCAAAAAGTGTAAAAGGAATCAATAATTGGAGCTAAAAGGTTTATACCACTTATTAGTTGGCTAAGTTTGGACCAGAAATTTGCACAAAAAATTTGGCTCAGTTTTTGGCACAGGAAGTTGTGTATTAAGCAACATCCTTTATAGCAAACCCATGTCCACCTTGTAAAAAAAAAAAAGGTGCAGAAATTGTCTAAAACACATAAATACAGTAAAGGTCATATAAGACAAAAAAATTTGGGCACAAATTGAGCCAGAATTGTGGGTTATTTATTTTTACTAAATTTCCCCCAATGAGTTATTAAGGCCATTGCAGATGTATTGTCAAATCGGATTAAAAAATATTGTATTATTATTGTCTGGAGGATTTCTAGTTTGTTCAGTGAAATAATTCATGAAACACCTGATATTCTGCAGGAGTTGTCTGAAAACTTTCGTTTAGAGCACTGACTGCAACTTATAATTCATGGCTTTAACAACTAATGTCTTGTTATCTTGCCAAAGTAAAAAGACATTAAAACATGATATTGGATTTCAACTCAAGCAATGGCGTTTTCTTGGAAGTACAGTTGTGCTTATACAAAAGGTTTTTTTCTTAAATTGTACTTTCACCAAATGTAGTAAGAAATGGCAGACAACCACCTTCCTTGTTATCAGGCTTATCCTGGGAATTCTTATCATCTCACAGGTCAGTGTGCTGTGCTGGACTCGAGGACCCAATTTTAATGTTAAAGTGACCCTTGTAGTATTTGCATCCACCGCTGTGCTTTCCGGCTGGCCGGCGCTCACAGTCAGTGGCGAGAAGCACAGCGCCGGGGACAGACAGCGGAAGGTAAGTATGTAGTGTTTGTTTTTTTTACTTTTACGATGGTAACCAGGGTAAACATCGGGTTACTAAGCGCGGCCCTGCGCTTAGTAACCCGATGTTTACCCTGGTTACCAGTGAAGACATCGCTGAATCGGCGTCACACACGCCGATTCAGCGATGTCTGCAGGGAGTCCAGCGACGAAATAAAGTCCTGGACTTTCTGCAGCGACCAACGACATCACAGCAGGATCCTGATCGCTGCTGCGTGTCAAACTGAACGATATCGCTAGCCAGGACGCTGCAACGTCACGGATCGCTAGCGATATCATTCAGTGTGACGGTACCTTTAAACAGTATGAATGGTAAAGTGAAGCACAATGGTGCAGATAACAACACTTTGGTAGCAAGTGTATCAGGAAGTCCTAACACTGCAGCTCCTGCTGCAAACTCAATAGCGGCTGCAACGGCGGGCACAGTCCCTTTTCCAGGATGGTACTGTAGTCTTTGATCCTTCTTCTGGAGACAGTGGTAAGTCTCCGGTACCTTCCACTGCCCCTTGTCCATATACTGATGTGGCTAACAAAAGCACGGGCCACAGTCCTGTGCAAGCCCAACATGGCTCTTTAATTATCTTAACTGGGGTAGTTAGGTAACAAGGGTCAGGACAACTATTCTCTGTGGAGCGCCCCCAAGGGCAAGGGGTACTCGGTACTGGGTCCTTCGGTTCTCAAGGGGGATGTCACGGTGGCTGACCCAGTCCATGGCCCTCGGGATATCCTTGGTTAAAGGGAAAGGTCTTTAAAGGGGAAATGTTCGTGACGCAACCTGTGACATTCGGTCAGGGTGACCAACGCTGCTTTAAGGGGTCCGCTGGGGTGATGTTATGGCAGCTAGATGGTATACCTTCCCACAGGTCAAGTGTGTCCCCAGGGCTTCCCAGTGGTGTAGATGGTGGATCCAGAGCACCAGATCACAGGGCAGGCAGAGTCCGGCCGGTTTGGAGAAAAAACCAGAGTCCTCTTATCCAGGTGGAAATCAGTAGCCTTCCTCTAGCGCCTTGGTGTTGTAGTACCTTGCTGCTAAGACCCGTTACGAACCCCCAATGTTGGATTGGGCGGGCTACAAGACGTGTATCCTGACCAGGAATTCTGCCACGCCAACAGCTTTTTCTTCAGGTCCTGAAAAACAGAACAATTCTCACAACAAGATTAGCAACAGTCTCTGTTGGAGGCAGTCTCTGTAAAAGCCTCCATTGTAAAACCAGAATGAAGCACCCTTAAGAAGGTGCAAACTATTTACAAGACAGTTTGTGAATCATTCACCGTCCATGATTCGAGTGTTCTTTAAATGGAACGTAACTTGTGCAAACTGAGGATCCCATTTAACATGGGACACCTTTAATAAATAACCCGGGATGGGTTTAGAGCAGCAAAAAGAAAGTTTAAGAACTATTTACAGTCAGTTCCAGTTTTGTGGGTCTTACTGCAGTTATGGAGGTAGCACTGGTGGAGGTAGCCCTTTAGGATACTGGCGGCTACCAGGTGCTACATATGGGGCTCCCTCACTCCAGATGGGGGTCTGAGTGCCCACTGAGTTCTGTTCTGGAGTAACCTTGGCGCAGGTTACAGTTGGAGTTGGTTCTGTAGTTACCGCAGTTTCTGTGGTGGTAACAGTACACACTGTGGTCCTTGTAAAGGTGCAGGTAGGGGTGACAGTAGTGGTGGTAGTAGTGGCAGCTGTTTTGGCACAAGGTGGCGCTGTTGCCACAGGAGAAGGCATCACTGATGTTTTAGAGCTGTGTTTCATAGGGTCTGTGCGCTTGTGGACATTCAGAGCAAACCATCCCTTTTCACCAAGGTGCCAGGTGTATGTGACAATATCTCCTCGATACAGGTCCCTATCCGGGTGTCCTTCCCAGAGATGAGATTCCACATCCCTCCTATTCATGAATATTTCTGCGTACAATCCCTGCTTCTTTATGAAACCCCATCCTCCTTGGAGGTTGAAGGTGACCACTGTGCCCTGCTTACGCGGAGCCTGGATAGCAGTATTGTCCTTGCGGGCCTGGGCTTTGACCTGTAGATCCTGCTTGTCAAAGGCTCTGCGCTGGGCCGGGTGTCTTTCCTCCTTCTCTTCCCACTTGCGGGCAAGCTGGGACTGATAGTCCTCCCAACTTAGAACTTCTACAGTCTCTCCTTTCTGCTTTGCGGTCCCAGGGAACCCCATGAGGTCCGGGCCTGGGTTGACCCCTTGGTACACAGTTCATTCTGCATATAGCTCGCCCGGCAGGGTGGTGGGCACAATTGGGGCCTTCATAAGTTGCTCCATTCCCATGGCCTCATCCCAAGGCTCAAGATGTTGGAGCCAGCTGGTAACATGGGGAGGTGGCACTGCTACTGGGCCTATCAGTAGTCCCTCGGTTACCGGGGCAGGGTCGGCGTCCTTACCTGCCGCCTTGGTGTCTTCGGTGCCGGTCAGTTCCATTGGTGGCGGAGTCTGCAGCGGTGCTGGCAGTGGCTCTGGAGGGGATGCCGCAGGCGATGATGGAAGTGGAGCTGGGAGCGGTGCTGATTGGTCTTCCGCGGGTGCCATCCAACATGTGGCCTTAGCGCTCAGCCGCATCTGCAGGAGCTGGTCTGTTAACTCCTCCACACCGGCCTGCAGGAAGTCAGGGCCAATGGGTGATGCCTGGCCAGGGTCTCTCCAGATGGGTGGGGGAGTCCTCTGCTTTCACCCCACACTCTGGTTCTGGGCGGCTGGCCATGGCGTTGTCCTCATGGACGGCCCCTTCCTGGTCTTTTTCCCGCTCTCTTCTCCGGGGGCGGTTTCTTTTTCTTTGTCTCCGCCCAACATTGAGGATGAGGAAGCGGATCTCGGCTGCTGAAGGACACATCCTCAAAGTACAGAGATATGGGTGGCCATTATTTTTCACGTTCTCAGTTCACGCCAACGATGGCACACCCTTCTTCTCCTGTGCTCCTCGTGGCACTGTAATGGCGGCAGTTTTGGCGGGAATTTTTGGCGATCTTTTGCAATGCACAGTCCTTTAATAAATCACAGTTCAAGCACAATTCTGGCACAGTGTCTAGGGGCACATGACACGATTTTCAGGCTTAAGTAGATCCTGTTCATGACGCCAAAAGCTTTGGAGCACCCCCAAGGGCAAGGGGTAATTGGTACCGGGTCCTTCAGTTCTCAAGGGGGATGTCACGGTGGCTGACCCGGTCCGTGACCCTTGGGACGTCCGTGGTTAAAGGGAAAGGTCTTTAAAAGGGAAATGTTCGTGATGCCACCTGTGGTATTCAGTCAGGGTGACCGAAGCTGCTTTAAGGGGTCTGCTGGGGTGTTGTTATGGTAGCTAGATGGTATACCTTCCCACAGGTGAAGTGTGTCCCCAGGGCTTCCCAGTGTGTAGATGGTGGATGGTGTGAGGCGCAGCCAAGAATGAGGACACAAGGTTGCAGTCTCTTTACCTTTTACTGAAGGCTTCGGCATCCACAGTCCAGAGCACCAGATCACAGGACAGGCAGAGTCCGGCCGGTTTGGAGGCAAATCCAGAGTCCCCTTATCCAGGTGGAAATCAGTAGCCTTCCTCTACCGCCTTGGTGTGGTAGTACCTTACTTCTAAGCCTCTCATAAGGTCCTCACAGATGTTGTAGATGTTATCAATGTTATCTCTCTCTCTGTCCCCCAGATGGATAGGACAAACCTGTATGACCGGTGGTTTGAGGCGTTTTACAGGAACTCTACCATGCCCCGGCCTCTCGTGGGTGCCACCTTGCCTCCTGGGGATAGGGGCGGATCAGTAACTTGCAATTAGCTGTCCTGCTGGTTTCTGGAGCAAGGCATAAAAGACTGTTGCTCCCTCGGTGTTCTGGCTACTAGGATCCTGCGCCTCAGAAGAAGGCAGCCTGTGCAGGGCAGAAGTCCTTCTGGTATCCACTCCTTTGCTATGACTTCTCACTCTCTACAATACAATTCTCTTTTCGTGTCCTTTCTTAGGAACTGCGGCACTTAGGGCAGGCGCAGCTCCATAACCCTCTGTCTCGGCCTCTGACAGGCTCCCATCCCTGTCAGGGACCAACTACCTGAGCGAATCTCAGCCAGCAACTGCCTAACTTCCTCTCCAGGCCACCAGTTTTACCAAAGTGTGAAGAGTGCCCTAATAAATAGGAGCATAGCTCCCCCTGGTGTACTGGAGTATGAAATGTGTTGTATGTTTGTGGTACCTGGTAAAGAGATCTCCTTTACTGCCTCCAAACGTAACATCACTCCCCCCTAGAGGAGAATGATATTACTGCTACGACCAGGATCCTGGGGCGCTGCATCTGCCCATGTCAGGGTGCAAGTTTCATTCTTGTGTGGGGCTCTCATGGGGCAGTGCATGTGCAATACTCACCGTCACGCAGTGAACGGCAAATGGTTCTCCCTGGTGATTACTGGACACACACCTCATGTCCCACTCTCCCTGGTCTCCGCTGTTGGCGGCTGGCGACGCTGATCTGCTTGTCACTGGTGCTCCCGGCTGGAGCCCTACTCTCTGTGACTGCTGCAACACCCGGCTCTGCTCTGCTCTGTGTACCCTGCTCTGTTCTGCACTGCTCAGCTCTGCACAGCTCAGCTCTGCACGGCTCTGTTCTGCATGGCTCTGCTCTGCATGGCTCTCGCTCTCTGGGTTGCTGCTGAGTACACTACTC
Source organism: Ranitomeya imitator (assembly GCF_032444005.1). Classification (NCBI taxonomy): domain Eukaryota; kingdom Metazoa; phylum Chordata; class Amphibia; order Anura; family Dendrobatidae; genus Ranitomeya; species Ranitomeya imitator. The sequence continues at coordinate 460,052,711 of NC_091287.1, read as the reverse complement.
CCTTCAATGCAGCAGTCCCCATCTTTCAGGCCTGCTGCAGCACTATCTGGAGGGGGAAACTGAGCACGCTCCTCACTGCTCTGCGCTGGCCCACACTGCCCTGCATCACATGCTTTTTCCCTCTTTTCTTCTGCCACTTCTGACAGCAGGATGCCCCTCCTTTTTAGTGCCTCCCTCAGGCAACAGGGAAGGTCCGCCTCACTCAGGCTTCCCTGGAACAGTGGATGCAGCCTCTCTAGTTCCAGACCCAGCACGCAGGTACTCACTGCCTCGTCGAACCCCTTACATTCCCCCTCTCTTTTAGCTAGCCATTCCACGGGCGAGAACTCTTCGTACTCCACTACGCTCTTCTGAGGGCTAATAGATGCCCACAATTTTCGCAACCACTCCTGCCTCTCTGGCTCCAGCTTCTGCCAATAAGGCTCGTCACTGGTACTCCAAACTTTGGGTAGAGAGGCAGATAACGGGAGGTCATGCAGGTTCCATGGAGCAGCAATCTCAGGAGTCTGTTCCTCTTCTGAGTCAACATATGGCGGATTGGGAGATTCCCCCTCTACATCATCCATAGCTGCCAGAGGCAATGTCTCAGGACCTTCTTTCTCTTCACAGTCGACTACTTCTTGAAGGGTACCTCAGGGGCATCTTGCAATTCTTCCAATGGATTAGGGTCCCTGGAGCTGGTGGGTGGCGCACTTTCCACTTCAGAGAATGAGATTGGTGACTCTTCTTTCTCATAAACGTCAACTGTAGGAGCGGGCACCTCAGGAACACTTGTCACCTTCTCTCCTCTATCAGGAGCTTGTGATAGGCAAGGTAGCGATTTACTCCAGTGGACCACTCGGGCAGGCATCCCTTCTTCTTCTTCGAGTTTAATCTCACAGACGGGACCTACGGATCCAGGTTGGAGTTCCACCAGGCTCACTTCCACGCGCCTGGACAGTGCAGACTTCTCACCGTGGATAGTCAACACTTTCTCCATCTCTTCTCGGCATCCGTCGTCATTAGGGTTGAGCGAAACGGGTCGGCAATTTTCAGAAGTCGCCGACTTTTAGCAAAGTCGGGTTTCATGAAACCCGACCCGACCTCTGTGTGGGGTCGGCCATGAAGTCGGCGATCTTCTGAATCTGGAATCGGAATTCCAATACCGATTCCCGATATGTTTAAGATATCGGGAATTGGTATCGGAATTCAGATTTAAGTGTAAAATAAAGAATTAAAATAAAAAATATCGCCATACTTACCCTCTGACGCGCCCTGGTACTAACCGGGAACCTTCCTTCCTTAGAATCAGCCTTCCAGGACCTTGCGGTGACGTCGCGGTGACGTCGCGGCTTGTGATTGGTCGCGCGGCCGCCCATGTGACCGCTCACGCGACCAATCACAAGCCGCGACGTCACCGCGACGTCACCGAAGGTCCTTGAAGGGCTGATTCTTAGGAAGGAAGGCTGCCGGAAAGAAGCAGGGCGCGTCCGAGGGTGAGTATATACCTAATAGGAATATACTCACCCTCGGACGCGCCCTGCTTCTTTCCGGCAGCCTTCCTTCCTAAGAATCAGCCCTTCCAGGACCTTCGGATACCAAGGCCTGAAGGAGAGTTTCCGCTCCTTCAGACCCTGGGAACCATTGGAAACCCAATGCACTGCATTGGGTTTCGAGTTTCGGCCGACCCCGACCCCGACTTTTTTATAGGATCGGCCGATTTCACTCGACCCGACTTTTGAAAAAGTCGGGTTTTGTGAAACCCGACCCGATCCTATAAAAGTAAAGGTCGCTCAACCCTAGTCGTCATCGCTCTGTCTGGCTCTAGGTGCGGATCTTCTCCTCTCACCATTCCATTTCTCCCAGGGGTGGCATTCTCTCAAATTATCAGTACCTTTGAAGGGTGAGCGGTTCTCCGCCATCATCGGTCTCGGGTAGGGCAATTTCTGGACAGGTGTCCTACTCTTCCACATGTCCAGCACTCACTTCTGCACGTGTCTGGTGGGCGCTTCCTTCTGGATTGTCGGACTCTGCAGGAAGCATATCCCATCTGTGAATGCTCTTCACTCCATGACCCGGAAGCAAATTTCGGGGCGACTGCTTGGGTACTGCTGATGCTGCGCACCTCTTCTCTAACTCCTTGTATCCTTCACTATGAATTACTTCGGGGTATGATGTAGGACTCCAAAACGGCAGCAAGAGCTTCCTTCAGGCTTACCATATTTTTTCCATTCCCCGTCATAAGTCGCAGGACCACTTCGGCTTTTCCTTGTTCGGGGTGGATACCTCGCAGCTCCGGACCATCCCTATCGAGGATGCAATCCCCTGCTCCTGCTCGCCTATGCATATACACTGCTCAAAAAAATAAAGGGAACACTAAAATCCCACATCATAGATATCACTGAATGAAATATTCCAGTTGTAAATAATTATTCATTACATAGTGGAATGTGTTGAGAACAATAAAACCTAAAAATGATCAACGTAAATCACAACTAATATCCCACAGAGGTCTGGAATTGGAATTATGCTCAAAATCAAAGTGGAAAATGAGGTTACAGGCTGATCCAACTTCAGTGGAAATGCCTCAAGACAAGGAAATGATGCTCAATAGTGTGTGTGGCCTCCACGTACCTGTATGATCTCCCTACAAGGCCTGGGCTTGCTCCTGATGAGGTGGCAGATGGTCTCCTGAGGGATCTCCTCCCAGACCTGGACTAAAGCATCCGCCAACTCCTGGACAGTCTGTGGTGCAATGTGATGTTGGTGCGTGGAGCGAGACATGATGTCCCAGAGGTGCTCAATCAGATTCACGTCTGGGGAATGGGTGGGCCAGTCCATAGCTTCAATGCCTTCATCTTGCAGGAACTGCTGACACACTGCAGCCACATGAGGTCTAGCATTGTCCTGCATTAAGAGGAACCCAGGGCCAAATGCACCAGCATATGGTCTCACAAGGTGTCTGAGGATCTCATCTCGGTACCTAATGGCAGTCAGAATACCTCTGGCGAGCACATGGAGGGCTGTGCGGCCCTCCAAAGAAATGCAACCCCACACCATTACTGACCCACTGCCAAACCGGTCATGCTGAAGGAAGTTGCAGGCAGCAGATTGCTCTCCATGGCATCTCCAGACACTGTCACGTCTGTCACATGTGCTCAGTGTGAACCTGCTTTCACCTGTGAAGAGCACAGGGCGCCAGTGGTGAATTTGCCAATCCTGCTGTTCTGTGGCAAATGCCAAGCTCCCTCATGGTGTTGGGCTGTGAGCACAACCCCCATCTGTGGAAGTCGGGCACTCAGACCATCTTCATGAAGTCGGTTTCTAATTATTTGTGCAGACACATGCACATTTGTGGCCTGCTGGAGGTCATTTTGCAGGGCTCTGGCAGTGCTCCTCCTGTTCCTTCTTGCACAAAGGCTGAGGTAGCGGTCCTGCTACTGCGTTGTTACCCTCCTATTGCCCACTCCACATCTCTTGGTGTACTGGCCTGTCTCCTAGTAGTTCCTCCAGCCTCTGGACACTACACTGACAGACACAGCAAACTGTCAGTATTCTGGGTTTTCCAAGTCACCTTGTGAATGATCTTGCCCTTTGTTAAGATGGAGTTTACTGTTTTTGTGTGCCCTACTTGCTGTTCGTTTGCTTTAAACCCAGCTCAGATGTCGGCTTCCTTGCTGGAGTATTCTGCTTCCGGTTCCTTCCAGTTCAGCTGCTTTGTTTTCAATGTGCCCCTACCCATGGCTCTGAACATTCTCTGAGTATGTAAGCTACACTTCCTGTGTTATCATTAGTCTGTAGACTTTGGAACTTAACCCTAGGTTCACTCCTCCTGGTAAGAACTGTGTTTCTGAACTGTGTGTTGTTACTTTATCCTGCATTCACTCTCTCCGGTGAGAGCTGTTGGATCCATCACCAGAATAATACTTAATGTGAACCGGTTTCTGGACTTACTAGTGTTCACGCCGCATCTGGGATCAACTTGTGAACTATTTTTTGGACTTACCAGTGTTCGCGCCACACCTGGGGATTAACCTGTGAACTTGTTTCTGGACTTCCCTGTGTTTACTACATACCTGAATTTGACTCTTACTGCACCACCAGTGTTTGAACTGTGCCACGTCACCAGTGTGTCACACTCACCTTGATCACATTTGTTGAGGACTCTGTCTTAAGAACTATGCCAAATTGCTGTATAGGTTTCAGGGACTTGTTTCATTGTGGGTCACTACGGGTTATCAGTATATTGTTTTGGGAGTTATTGCGGTTGTACAAATACACTATTTGCACTGAAGAAACCCTTCTCTGTCTGTTTATTGCCCCACGCTACCAAAATCCTCGAATTCCTACAATAGTATTATACAAACCTTCTTGCTACAGCTCGCATTCATGTGACATCCTGGATGAGCTGCACTACATGAGCCACTTGTGGGGTTTGTAGAGTCTGTTTCATGCTACCTAGAGTGTGAAAGCACAACCAACATTCAAAAGTGAACAACCGTCAGCCAGAAAGCATTGGTACTGAGATATGGTCTGTGGTCCCCACCTGCAGAACCACTCCTTTATTGAGTGTGTCTTGATAATTGCCAATAATTTCCATTTGTTGTGTATTTCATTTGCACAACAGCATGTGAAATTCATTGTCAAACAGTGTTGCATCCTAAGTGGACAATTTGATTTCACAGAATTTTTGATTTACTTGGAGTTATATTCTGTTGTTTTTAAATGTTCCCTTTATTTTTTTTGAGCAGTGTGTGTATATACATATATATATATATACATATATATATATATATAGTCATTTTTCACATTTTAAAAATTGCAAAAAGGAACATGGGTCCATACCAAATTTTGAGCTCCCTAGTAGATTTGTGTGCTCAGATAGCTTTGTCAAAGCTTTCAAACCTTAATTAACCTGTTAGGGTTATGCCTTGTTCACTATCATTGTTCGGAAAGGCCAGGTGTTGCAAATTTCCCAGCTTTATAAAAGCCCGCCCTCTTCCAACATTATGCCAAAAACCAAGAGCTATGGGTTCTTCTAAACAGCTGTCTAGCACTCCAAAAATTTAAAATGGTGAAGGCCCACAAAACCCGAGAAGGCTATCAGAAGATAGCAAAGCATTTTTAAGTTGCCCTTTCTTCAGTTCGAAATGTAATTAAGAAATGACAACAGGAGCAGTCGAGGTAAAGATAAGTCTGGAAAATATGCTCATAGGATTGCTGGAGACACAAATTTGAACCCCTACTTGACAGCAAAAGACCTTCAGAAAGATTTAGCAGACTCTGGAGTTGTGGTAAATTGTACCATTGTTCAGAGACACCTGCATAAATATGGCCTTCAGGGAAGAGTCATCAGAAGAAAACCTCTCCTGCATCCTCACCATAAAATACAACTTCAGAAATATGCAAAAGAATATCTAAACAAGCCTGATGCATTTTGGAAACAAGTCCTCTGGACCGATGAGGTTAAAATAGAACTTTTTCGCTACAATGATCAAAAGTATACAGTATGTGGAGAAAAAAGGGCACGGAATTTCAGGAAAAGAACATCTCTGCAAATATTAAGCATGCTCGGGGGTCAATCATGCTTTGCAGTTGTTTGGCAGCCAATGGCATGGTGAATATTTCACGGATAGAAGGAATAATGGATTCAATGAAATTTCAGCAAATTCTTGGTGCTAAAATAATAATAATAATAATAATAAAATAGAACTCTTTGGCCACAATGATCTTGGGGAGCTCGCCACCTACTTGTAGTGGCTGCCACAGGGTACTACACATCTGCCTCCTATTGATTTAAATAGTAGGTGGAAGTGTTTAGTACCCTGTGGCAGCCACTACAAATAAACAGCCATCTCCGCAGACATTAATTCAGTAATTGATTTTTTTAAGCCATTTTCTCACATTAGCCTCAAACGGCATCAAAGCACAAAATTGCACAAAAATTTAGAAAGATATCGAAGAGTCACAAATGATGAATTAGGTCTGAAAAATTAAATCCTCACAGACATTGTTGAGCAAAGCCAAAAAATCATTAACTGGAGCCAAAAGGTTTACACCACTGGCAGTTAACAGGAACAGTAGAGGTCAAGATAAGATCTAGAAGAGCTGCTCCTAAGGTTGCTTCAGAGGCAAATCAGAACCTCCGTTTTACTGTAAAAGACCTTCAGAAAGATTTAGGGGACTCTAGAGTTGTGGTACATTGTCCTACTGTTCAGAGACACCTGCATAAACATGGCCTTCATCTCAAGAGTCATCAGAAGAAACCTCTCCTGCATCCTCATTATAAAATTCTGCTTCAGAAGTAAGCAAAAGAACATCTAAACAAGCCTGATGCATTTTGGTAACAAGTCCTGTGGACCAATGAGGGTAAAATAGAATTAATTCGCCATAATCATCAAAGTTATATGTGGAGAAAATAGGGCACATCATTTCAGGAAAAGAACATCTCAGCAACTATTAAGCATGGGGTTGGGCCAATCATGTCTTGGAGGCAGCCAACGAATATTCATGGGTAGAGGGAAGAATGGATTCAATTAAATTTCAGCAAATTCTTGATGCTAATTTACACCATCTGTAAAAAAGTTGAAGTTGAAAAGAAGATGGCTACTACAAATGAATAATCATCCTAAACACACATAAAATCCACAGTAGACTACCTCAAAAGATGCAAGCTGAAGGTTTTACCATGGCCGTCACAGTTCCCTGATGTGAACATCATTGAAAATCTGTGGCTTGATGACCCAAGAATCTCATAGAACTGGAAGAATTTTCCAAGGAAGAATTGATGGAAATCTCTCAAACACGAATTGAAAGACTGACCACAAGGAGTGTTTACGAGCTGTGATACTTTCAAAAGGGGGTGCTACTAGGTACTAACCATGCAGGGTGCCCAAACTTTTGCATTTGACCATTTTCCTTTTTGCAATTCTTAAAATGTAAAAGATAAAAAAAATAGTTTTTGCTGAAAATACAAAGGAAATGTGTCATCTTTAACTCTAGCCATTTTAGAGATCATTTCACCTTCAACTGTCTTAACTGTTCACAATAACAGTAATTTTGACCAATGCAATGGTGCCCAAACTTTTACATACCACTGTACATACTACATACGTGCACATACACATTACTTATGCATATACAAATGACACACACATATATATAGTAAAGACATACAATATGTACAAATTATGCACAAAGGTACACATTACACCTGCAGCGGGTAGAATAAGTATTAAAAATGTGAAGAATTTTCTAAGTAAATATATTTCTAGAGGTGCTATTGACATTAAATTCTCATCAGATGTTGGCAACAACCCATCAATCCACACAGGCAAAGAAATCAAATTATAGTTGTCCATAAAATAAGTCATGTGTAATAATGAGAAATGATGCAGGGAAAAACTATTGAACACATGAAGAAAGAGAGGTGCTAAAAGCCATGGAAAGTCACTACACCAGCTGACATCTATCAGTAATTAGAAAGCAATCCTGCCACTTACTGAAAATTAATGTCAGCTGGTTCAACTGACGGCCTATAAAAAGGCCCAAGGGGTAATGATTCTCCTTGTGCAGATTGACATGTCAAGCCTGATATGCCAAGATGAGGACACTTTGAAGCTGCAATGCTCCTCTGCGAAATATGCAAATTTTCTTTCAGAGAGAAAGAGCACTAGAACTCTAGTGCCACCTATAGGAAGTAGCAATCCTAAAAGTCAATATAGACTTTCTAACAAGCCTTGTCACATGACTTAGGGTACCGTCACACAGTGCCATTTTGATCGCTACGATGGTACGATTCGTGACGTTCCAGCGATATCCATACGATATCGCTGTGTCTGACACGCAGCAGCGATCAGGGATCCTGCTGAGAATCGTACGTCGTAGCAGATCGTTTGGAACATTCTTTCGTCGCTGGATCTCCCGCTGGCATCGCTAGATCGGTGTGTGTGACACCGATCTAGCGATGTGTTCGCTTGTAACCAGGGTAAACATCGGGTTACTAAGTGCAGGACCGCGCTTAGTAACCCGATGTTTACCCTGGTTACCAGCGTAAATGTAAAAAAAAAAAACACTACATACTTACATTCCGGTGTCCGTCAGGTCCCTTGCCGTCTGCTTCCCGCACTGTGACTGCCGGCCGTAAAGTGAAAGCAGAGCACAGCGGTGACGTCACCGCTGTGCTGTGCTTTCACTTTACGGCCGGCAGTCAGTGAGTGCGGGAAGCAGACGGCAAGGGACAGACACCGGAATGTAAGTATGTAGTGTTTGGGTTTTTTTACGCTGGTAACCAGGGTAAACATCGGGTTACTAAGCGCGGTCCTGCGCTTAGTAACCCGTTGTTTACCCTGGTTACCCTGGGACCTCAGCATCGTTGGTCGCTGGAGAGCTGTCTGTGTGACAGCTCTCTAGCGACCACACTACGACTTACCAACGATCACGGCCAGGTCGTATCGCTGGTCGTGATCGTTGGTAAATCGTATAGTGTGACGGTACCCTTAGGATAAAATCCAAAACCAAAATCTCAATTTGGTTAAACACAAGAAACATTATATTGGGAAATAATAGTGAGCTGTCTCAAGACATTGTCAACCTTATTGTTGCAAAATATATTGATGGCATTGGTTACAGAAGAATTTCTAAACTGCTGAAGGTTCTAGTTAGTACTTTTAGGGCCATAATCCAGAAGTAGAAAGAACCACAATCCGGCCATGACTAGGTGCTCCCCACAAGATTTTAGACAGAGTATTGAAAAGAATTATCAGAAGAGTTGTTCAAGAGCCAAAAACCACGTATTGAGAGCTACAGAAAGACCTAGAATCAGCAGGTACATTTGTTTCAAAGAAAACTATAAATAATGCACTCAACCTCCATGTATGTATGCTCACCATGCAAGACTCCATTGCGGAACAAAAAACATGTTCAAGCACATTTAAAGTTTGATTAACAACATTTAGACAAGCCTGTGAAATACTGCGAGAATATATTTATATTCTGTATTTAATGGTGAGGTGACTTGTTCACTACTTATTTCACCAGCTGTATACACATATTAAACAAGTGGAATAGTCTCTTGTAAATCCAGAAAAAAAACTACCAAAAACACAGATTTGTGATGTTTATTTTAAAAAGTAAAATAAATGTGATTACTCATTGTTCTGCATCATTATTTTTTAGTAACTGTTTGGTCAACAATCTCTGACTTTTATTATTCAGCTTTTTCAATTCCTGGAAAGAATAAGAATACTGTTTAGATCTTTAAGCATTCTTTTACACATTACAGTGCAGCCTGAGGCTCACTGCTAGAGTTTCTGTTTTTCAGGTTATGGGGTCCTCCTGAGTTTGAACCCCGAGTAGCACTTGCTAGAAGAAAATTAATTAAATATTTGAAAGCAGCTTGCGAGCACATTTAGATGTGGAGAGGAGCCACGTAAACACAGAGGTATGATGAACACAATTCTGGGTGTGTGTTTGTAGCTGAATCAGCTGCTTATGACACATTGGACCATGACATAAACGCTGGGTCCCTGTATAACCAACTCAGTGCAAGTAAAAAAAATCAGACATGTGCACAGCCCATATGATAACATGGAGACGAGTGCATCCAATTTTTACGGTCATCTGCACAAGCCCTAATTGAGAGCTTGCTATGTTAGTATCCAATTTAAGCACTTCTATGTGGGCAGCCTCACAAACCTTTCTCCTCTCCTGATAGCTTGGTACAATATAGCAATTAAAGATGAAGGGGTCTTAAGGGATTTAGAAAACATCTTGGCAAAAAGAAAGAAATGTATTAAAATAATAAAATATTAATTTGTAGTATGTGGCGGTATGCAGAGGTAGAATATACTAACACCGTCTCTTTAAATCTTCGGTTGGTTTATTGTTATGCGGCATAAACCAACAAGAACGGGAAAAAAACACAGCCTTTCGGCTAAATCGAAAAACAACAAAAGAAGCCAGTGGAGGTCTGTGGAACTTTTCTGAATGAGAGGAGCAGAAATGGAAGCAGATAGTCCCAGTCTCGACAGCTCTTTTCAATGACCTTCTCGAGCATCGCCTTCAAAGTCTTATTGAAGCACTCCACCAGGCCGTCTGTCTGTGGATGGTAAACTGAGGTTCGCAGCTGGGCAATCTGAAGGACCTTACACAACTTCCTCATTACCTTGCTCATGAAAGGGGTTCCCTGGCCTGTCAAGATGTCCTTCCGCAGACCCATCTGTGCAAAAATATGAACAAGTTCTTGATACTCTTGGCCGAGGGGTTTCTTAATGGTACTGCTTCAGGGTACCGGGTTGCATAGTACATGACCAATAAGATGTACTGGTGCCCTCGTGCAGATTTAACTAGATGATCCACTAGATCCATGGCAATCCTCTCAAATGACACCTCTATCACAGGTAACAAAAGTAGGTGAATTCGGAAGTGAGTAGAGGGAGCGGTTTTCTGGCAGGTGGGGCAGGACCTACAATAATTTAGGATCTTCCGGTAACACCCCGGCCAATAGAACCTCTGCATTATTCTCTCCTGCTTTTTCTCCACCCCCATATGTCCCCCCAAAACATGCAAATGGGCTATGTCTAAAAACCTTCCGTCGGTAGGGACCTGGAAATAACAGCTGTTCCACTATCTCCCCTCCCCTCAGAGTGGTCACCTGATACAGTAACTTTCTATTAACTGCAAAGTGTGGATACCTGGTGTCAGCCCACGGCTTTTGAGCAACACCATCTATCACAGACGAATATTTGAATGCCCCTTTTAGGCTAAGATCCAGCATTTGAATAGAGCCAAAATTTTTCCCAAAAACCCCCAGATCAAGAACCTCGGTCTCACTGACCACCATCTCATTCTCATCACCCGCTAGAACTTACAAGGGGAACTCCTCCACCTCTGGCTGTGACGGTGATTGATCAGAGTTGAGTTGGCTTCCGTCTGAGTCACTTAGCAACCCCGCCTTTCCCAAGTCACAAAACAGGCTGAAGTCCAACCCGATTATCACAGGGTGTAGCAAGTCTCTCACAACCCCGACCTCATGGGACTCAGTGCCACAGTTTGTTTTTATATACAATCTGGGAACGGACTAGTACTTGGCATTACTGTGACTGTGGATACAACGGACGCCCATGTGTTTCCCTGGGATCAACTGGTGGGGGAGCATGGCCCTTATCAGGGTCACCAAACTCCCTGAGTCCAATAGTACTCACACCAGAACCTCATTTATGGCCTTGGGACATGACTGCGGTCCATCTCCGGGCTGATGGTCCATTTTGGAAGCGGGATAAGCAAAATACGAGCAGTGCCTGTTTAGGCTGCAATGCATCTGCTCAGAAGACAAAGGACAATAGGCTGCTATGTGTCCAGAAACCGTGACACCACCAGCAGATCAAATCTTTGCCAACAGTCTTTTGCAAGCCCTCAATGGATCCTTGGGGCCTCGAATTTCCTACAGTGGTGGCTCTGCTACCCTTCTGTGTACTGGGTACCCCAGTATGGAGGTACACCACCCAATGGCTTTCTTACTGACCTCTCTACCACCTGGTACCTTTCTACTAGGCCAACCAGGTAATTTGCATTCCGGGGATTTCCCTGGGCAACCCATGTCTGTACCTACCTTGGAAGGTAGTGGATAAATCTCTCCATTACAACCCGCTCCACCATCTGGGCTGGGGTGGAGGACTTCATCTGCAATCATTTCTGCACCAGATGAAGCAAGTTGAACATTTGGAAGCAAGGAGGTTTATCTCCACAATACGGCCAGTGATGAACCCTTTGCACTTGGACAAACATAGTAACCCCTGAGCGTGCCAGTATCTCAGTTTTAAGATTGACATATTCCCGGGCATCTTGTAAAGCCAGGTCATAATAAGTTTTCTGGGGCTTGCCAGTTAGATAGGGGGCCAGCACCTCTGCCCACTGGTCTGGTGACTCTCTCTCTTGCTCCGCTACCCACTCAAAAGCAGTCAGAAATGCCTCTACATCATCCCCAGGGGTCATTTTCTGCATCACCCATCTTACCGCCTTCCAGATGTGCATGTCGCCACCCGGACTTGTGGAATGGGCTTCCAGTCTCCCACAAACCGCCTTGGCAAGGAACTCAATCTGCTGCTGCTGTTGTCTGTACTGGTCCTGATGCAGTTGCTGCTGCTGTTGCATCTGCTGGATAAGCAACTTACTCGTCTCTTGATGTGCCAGCTGTTGTTGCTGCTGAGCATTCACCAAATGTTTAATCAGGTCCTCCATCTTGTCTGTCGCCTCCTGGCTTATGGCCACCTTTAACCAGGACATGCGGTTTGTCCACTGCTGCTACTCATGTTCCCGGAACATTGCCTGCATTCAAACCACCACTTGTGGTAGTTGAACTGACTTGGCGGTATACAGAGGTAGAAAATAGGAACACTGTCTCTTTAAATCTTTGGCTGGTTTATTGTTTTGCAGCATAAACCAACAAGAAGGGAAAATAAACACAGCCTTTCTGGGTAAAACAGAAAACAAAAAAAACAAAACACTGCAGCACAGTCCATACGTATGCGGGTGACATCCCCGCTCTGGAGCAATACAGGTGCAGACTCTCTTCAGGACACCAAACCACGGGAGAATCCTCTCTCCAGTCTAGCTGAACCAGACTGCAACGTGTAGTATGCTGGGGGAAAACACTCTGGTTTCATATCACTAACGCAATTAAGCGCAGTAACACGTCTCCCCTCTATTATTGGCAAAAGAGGTTGCACTGGCAGGTCACTGAGGCAACAGGTTACAGCTAACTATTGAGGTGTATCGACAAGGAAGGGGATGAGCAATGAGGAGCACAATGAAAAGCAAAGTGTCTGTGCCTTTCTCTTTCAAACTACAGTGCTGCTGCTGCTTTCTAATTAAAGGGGTGGTTCAAAGTTAAAAGTTATTTTCATCCCAAATCTTTATTTAGTGCCATAATTTAAACTTTTTTCTAATATAATCGAATAAAAAATTCAGCAACCTTCCCTATCTACACTATCTAACTGCTTTTTCCTTTCTGATGACCGTGTGTTTGAAAATTCCATGATGGGATGCTTAAACAAAGCGTTATCAGGGGCAGAGGCTGTGGTCACTGCCTCAGTCCTTGCACCCTGCCTGAAATGAATAGTCATCAAGAAGGAAATTCAAAAAATAGTATAGTTAGGGAAGAATGGTCATTTTTAGTTCAATTTTATTAGAAAATACTGCAGTTTAGATTATGGCACTAAATAGATAGGGATTTAGAAGGAAAAATACTTGAACCTGTCAGCAGGATTTTGCTTATTAACCTACAGACATTGTCAGGTTGGCGCCATAATGATGATTAAAATGATAAATGGGTTGATGAAATCCATCTTGTGATTGTTGTTTAATCTTTATTTGTAGTTTTCAGTTAACGAGATTCTCGTGCTTCGGCTCATCCTGTGGGCAGGGATTTATGTGGTGCTCTGCTTACATATTCATCTGTATGGGCTTATGACAGGTCACTGATCCTTCAGTGACTTGGCCCCTACTTTACATACTGCATATCATATTGTGTAGTTACAAAGAAAATTAATATTCATCAAAATGGCATTATATTATTTATATACGGGGGAAATTCATGCCACTTTAGTGGTGTCTGCTCCTAGTTTTTGGAAATGTTTGGACTCCAAGTTGGGTCTCCTTCATGTGTGTTGCCTGTAGCACTAGGGCTCACAGACTGGCAGACCTGCACTTATTTCAGTTAACTACCTGTGTTACTATCCTTAAATTTTTCTAACAATAGTAGTCTACAAAGCTGATATTTGTGCCACCTGAGTGTGGTAGAGCAGAAAAGCAGTTTGAGCTGTTGAGTGAGGTATCCCAAAAAATGCAAATATGAGTCACCATCTATATAAGACTATAGGAAAAAATATATATATAGTCTTATATAGATGGTGACTCATATTTGCATTTTTTCATTTTTCATATTGTAATTGTTTAGGGATTTCATTTATTGATGTACATATTATGATTATATATTGTCTTTTTTTCTTTTATAGACATAATCCGGTGGATCCTCACTGACTTTCGGTATATTATTCTCCCCCAGGTTTGTGGGTACTGTCTCCTGGCCTTTTTTCTTTGTCCCTGTATTTATGGCTGATTCTTGCTCCCTCCCCTTAGTGGTGTAGACGACTATACCTTTATCTTCCCCCTCCTTTTCTTTTCCTTTCGTTTCCAATTCTATTTTAGTTTGAGCGCTGTTGCCCCACTTCCGTCCAGCCTTTGATCATTGCGCATGCGCATTTTCGGCTAGTCGGCGCGTGCGCTGTAGCTTGATTGGGATTCTTTTCCCTTCTTCCGGATTTTCCCCTTCCGGTTTGCGCGCGACGTTCTCGTCATATATAGACGTCGGTCTTCAGTAGGGACGCACACCTTTCACACGGCGGCTGTATCCAGGATCCCACGCTCCATATTTATGAGGTAACATTATTCCCGCACGCTACAGGGCTGTCTTTAGCTTATACTTGTTGCTCTTTCACTAAGGTCTTACTTTTCGATACTTTTTATTGTCTTTCAGTTTTCCTCCTTATACCACCATACAGGTAATTTGGTGTACTCTCTTACTTTATAGGATCCCACTCGGATGTATCATGCTGACCAGGGTCAGTTTTGATCGTAGAGGGTTATATCATTTATCTACTCTGCTTGATTATACCGCTAGTGAGGTTGCCATCTATCTATATTGAATTTTGCACATGACGTAATGGTACATAGTTTGGACCTATTATTTATATATATATGGACTGTCTGCTGTAAGATTGTCTTAGACCAGCACATTTAATAATGATATGTTATGTATCTGCTTTTTGACTTATAATTATGTTGTTTATATTAATTTTCTGTTATTGTACTTTATAGATCTTTGCCTTGATAAAGGCCAGTTGTGGCCGAAACGTTGGCTTTTTTTGACTGTATGTCTGGTCTTCAATAAACAAACCAATGATTTCTTCAGAATTATTGACTTTTCTGATGTCCTCGGATTGATCTTTTTGATATAAATATCTGTGGTTAGTTAGAGCACCTCACTTCTCTTATTTTCCCATCACGCCTCTCATTTTCCCAATCACATCTTTCATTTTCCCCCTCACATCTCTCATTTTCTCCCTCACTTCTCTCATTCCCCCTTAACACTTGTCATTTCGACCTCATATCTCATTTTCTCCCTCACTCCTCTCATTCCCCCCAACCCTATGTACCTGCTGTGTGTCATCTCCCCTGTATATAGTATATACCTGTATGTCTTCTCCTCCTATACATAGTATATACCTGTGTCATCTCCTTCTATATATAGTATATACCTGTATGTCATCTCCTCCTGTATATAGTATATACCTGTGTGTCATCTCCCTTGTATATAGTATATATCTGTGTGTCATCTCCTCCTGTATATAGTATATACCTGTATGTTGTCTTCTATATATAGCATATACCTGTATGTCATCTCCTCCTGTATATAGTATATACCTGTAGGTCATCTGCTCCTGTATATAGTATATACCTGTGTATCATCTCCTCCTGTATATAGTATATACCTGTATGTCATCTCCTCCTGTATATAGTATGTACCTGTATGTCATCTCCTCCTCTATATAGTATATACCCGTGTGTCATCTCTCCTGTATATAGTATATATCTGTGTGTCATCTCCTCCTGTATATAGTATATACCTGTGTCATCTCCTGTATTAGACCTCGTTCACACGTTATTTGCTCAGTATTTTTACCTCAGTATTTGTAAGATAAATTGGCAGCCTGATAAATCCCCAGCCAACAGGAAGCCCTCCCCCTGGCAGTATATATTAGCTCACACATACACATAATAGACAGGTCATGTGACTGACAGCTGCCGTATTTCCTATATGGTACATTTGTTGCTCTTGTAGTTTGTCTGCTTATTAATCAGATTTTTTTTTTTGAAGGATAATACCAGACTTGTGTGTGTTTTAGGGCAAGTTTCGTTTGTCAAGTTGTGTGTTGAGTTGCGTGTGGCGACATGTGTTGTGGATTCTGTTTTTGGGCTCCCTCTGGTGGTTACAGATGGTACTGGGTGACTTGTGTTCTCTGCGGTCTCTGGTGTCCACCTGTTCTATCAGGATAACATAGTTAGTAAGGCCGAAAAAAGACATTTGTCCATCCAGTTCAGCCTATATTCCATCATAATAAATACCCAGATCTACGTCCTTCTACAGAACCTAATAATTGTATGATACAATATTGTTCTGCTCCAGGAAGACATCCAGGCCTCTCTTGAACCCCTCGACTGAGTTCGCCATCACCACCTCCTCAGGCAAGCAATTCCAGATTCTCACTGCCCTAACAGTAAAGAATCCTCTTCTATGTTGGTGGAAAAACCTTCTCTCCTCCAGACGCAAAGAATGCCCCCTTGTGCCCGTCACCTTCCTTGGTATAAACAGATCCTCAGCGAGATATTTGTATTGTCCCCTTATATACTTATACATGGTTATTAGATCGCCCCTCAGTCGTCTTTTTTCTAGACTAAATAATCCTAATTTCGCTAATCTATCTGGGTATTGTAGTTCTCCCATCCCCTTTATTAATTTTGTTGCCCTCCTTTGTACTCTCTCTAGTTCCATTATATCCTTCCTGAGCACCGGTGCCCAAAACTGGACACAGTACTCCATGTGCGGTCTAACTAGGGATTTGTACAGAGGCAGTATAATGCTCTCATCATGTGTATCCAGACCTCTTTTAATGCACCCCATGATCCTGTTTGCCTTGGCAGCTGCTGCCTGGCACTGGCTGCTCCAGGTAAGTTTATCATTAACTAGGATCCCCAAGTCCTTCTCCCTGTCAGATTTACCCAGTGGTTTCCCGTTCAGTGTGTAATGGTGATATTGATTCCCTCTTCCCATGTGTATAACCTTACATTTATCATTGTTAAACCTCATCTGCCACCTTTCAGCCCAAGTTTCCAACTTATCCAGATCCATCTGTAGCATAATACTATCTTCTCTTGTATTAACTGCTTTACATAGTTTTGTATCATCTGCAAATATCGATATTTTACTGTGTAAACCTTCTACCAGATCATTAATGAATATGTTGAAGAGAACAGGTCCCAATACTGACCCCTGCGGTACCCCACTGGTCACAGCGACCCAGTTAGAGACTATACCATTTATAACCACCCTCTGCTTTCTATCACTAAGCCAGTTACTAACCCATTTACACACAATTTCCCCCAGACCAAGCATTCTCATTTTGTGTACCAACCTCTTGTGCGGCACGGTATCAAACGCTTTGGAAAAATCGAGATATACCACGTCCAATGACTCACCGTGGTCCAGCCTATAGCTTACCTCTTCATAAAAACTGATTAGATTGGTTTGACAGGAGCGATTTCTCATAAACCCATGCTGATATGGAGTTAAACAGTTATTCTCATTGAGATAATCCAGAATAACATCCCTCAGAAACCCTTCAAATATTTTACCAACAATAGAGGTAAGACTTACTGGCCTATAATTTCCAGGTTAACTTTTAGAGCCCTTTTTGAATATTGGCACCACATTTGCTATGCGCCAATCCTGCGGAACAGACCCTGTCGCTATAGAGTCCCTAAAAATAAGAAATAATGGTTTATCTATTACATTACTTAGTTCTCTTAGTACTCGTGGGTGTATGCCATCCGGACCCAGAGATTTATCTATTTTAATCTTATTTAGCCGGTTTCGCACCTCTTCTTGGGTTAGATTGGTGACCCTTAATATAGGGTTTTCATTGTTTCTTGGGATTTCACCTAGCATTTCATTTTCCACCGTGAATACCGTGGAGAAGAAGGTGTTTAATATGTTAGCTTTTTCCTCGTCATCTACAACCATTCTTTCCTCACTATTTTTTAAGGGGCCTACATTTTCAGTTTTTATTCTTTTACTATTGATATAGTTGAAGAACAGTTTGGGATTAGTTTTACTCTCCTTAGCAATGTGCTTCTCTGTTTCCTTTTTGGCAGCTTTAATTAGTTTTTTAGATAAAGTATTTTTCTCCCTATAGTTTTTTAGAGCTTCAATGGTGCCATCCTGCTTTAATAGTGCAAATGCTTTCTTTTTACTGTTAATTGCCTGTCTTACTTCTTTGTTTAGCCACATTGGGTTTTTCCTATTTCTAGTCCTTTTATTCCCACAAGGTATAAACCGCTTACACTGCCTATTTAGGATGTTCTTAAATAGTAACGGATATGAGAGTTTCCTATTTAACCTGGCTTTCTTGTCATTTCCTCGCCGGCGATCAATGTAATCAGTGTGTCTTGTTCCCTCTGCTTTCCGCTTCAGTAATCTTCAGGACAAGCTAAGTTTTTGATTTTCCTGTTCCACGTTTTGCTTTATTTTTGTTTTAGTCCAGCTTGCAGTTATGTGATTCCTTGTTGCTGGTTGCTCTAGTGGGCTGATATTACTCCTCATGTTCCATGAGTTGGCACATGAGTTCAGGTAATTTCAGGATGGTTTTTTGTAGGGTTTTTCGCTGACCGCGCAGTTCACTTTTGTATCCTCTGCTATCTAGTTTTAGCGGGCCTCATTTTGCTGAATCTGTTTTCATTACTACGTATGTGCTTTCCTCTCATTTCACCGTCATTACATGTGGGGGGCTGCTATTTCTGTGGGGTGTTTCTCTGGAGGCAAGAGAGGTCTTTGTTTCTTCTAATAGGGGAAGCTAGTCCTTCGGCTGGCGCGAGACGTCTAGAATCATCATAGGCACGTTCCCCGGCTACTGCTAGTGTTGTGAATTAGGTTCAGGATCGCGGTCAGCTCAGTTTCCATCACCCTAGAGCTTGTTCTGTTTTTTGTGTGCTTGTCCTTTTGTGATCCCCTGCCATTGGGATCATGACAGTATCGCCGGCCCGAAAAGTGGTAATCATATTGGCGGAAGTAGGAGGAAAAGTAGTCTGAGGAAGTTTTTTTTTTTTTCCCTTCCCTCAGAGTTTGCTGCGTCTTACCTCCTCTTAATCCTTGAATGGCTCTGACCTCAGCTGTTTATCATGGACGCCCAGAGTTTGGCTTCCAGCCTGAATAATCTTGCTGCTAAGGTTCAAAATATACAAGATTTTGTTGAACATGCTCCTATGTCTGAACCTAGAATTCCTATCCCAGAGTTTTTTTCTGGAGATAGATCTAGTTTTCTGAATTTTAGGAACAATTGCAAGTTGTTTCTTTCTTTGAAATCTCGCTCCTCTGGAGACCCTGCTCAGCAAGTCAAGATTGTGATATCTTTCCTGCGGGGTGACCCTCAGAATTGGGCATTTGCATTGGCACCAGGGGATCCTACGTTGCTCAATGTGGATGCGTTTTTTCTGGCATTGGGTTTGCTCTATGAGGAACCTAACCTAGAGATTCAGGCTGAAAAAGCTTTATTGGCTCTCTCTCAGGGGCAAGATGAAGCAGAATTATATTGTCAGAAATTTCGGAAATGGTCGGTGCTTACTCAGTGGAATGAGTGCGCCCTGGCTGCAAGATTCAGAGATGGCCTTTCTGAGGCCATTAAAGATGTTATGGTGAGGTTCCCTGCGCCTGCAGGTCTGAATGAGTCTATGACTATGGCTATTCAGATTGATCGGCGTTTACGGGAGCGCAAACCTGTGCACCATTTGGGGGTGTCTTTTGAACAGGCACCTGAGACAATGCAATGTGATAGAATTCAGTCCAGAAGTGAACGGCAAAACTATAGGCGGAAAAATGGGTTGTGTTTTTATTGTGGTGATTCAGCTCATGTTATATCAGCATGCTCTAAACGCACAAAAAAGGTTGATAAGTCTGTTGCCATTAGTACTTTGCAGTCTAAGTTCATTCTGTCTGTGACTCTGATTTGTTCATTATCTGCCATTTCCGTCGATGCCTATGTGGATTCAGGCGCTGCCCTGAGTCTTATGGATTGGTCATTTGCCAACCGCTGTGGGTTTAGTCTGGAGCCTCTGGAAGTCCCTATTCCTTTGAAAGGAATTGACTCTACACCTTTGGCTATGAATAAACCTCAGTACTGGACACACGTGACCATGCGTATGACTCCCGTTCATCAGGAGGTGATTCGCTTCCTGGTACTGTATAATTTACATGATGTCTTAGTGCTTGGTCTGCCATGGTTACAAACTCATAACCCAGTCTTGGACTGGAAAACGATGTCTGTGTTAAGCTGGGGATGTCAGGGGGTTCATGATGATGCACCTCCGATTTCTATCGCTTCATCTACTCCTTCTGAGGTTCCTGTATTTTTGTCTGATTATCGGGATGTTTTTGAGGAGCCTAAGCTCAATTCGCTTCCTCCTCACAGGGATTGCGATTGTGCTATAGATTTGATTCCTGGCAGTAAATTTCCTAAAGGTCGTTTGTTCAATCTGTCAGTGCCAGAGCATACTGCTATGCGGGATTATGTTAAGGAGTCCTTTGAAAAGGGACATATCCGTCCATCTTCGTCTCTTTGGGAGCAGGTTTTTTTTTCGTGGCCAAAAAAGATGGTTCCTTGAGGCCTTGTATAGATTACCGTCTTTTGAATAAGATTACGGTCAAATATCAGTATCCTTTGCCATTGTTGACTGATTTGTTCGCTCGCATTAAGGGGGCTAAATGGTTCACTAAGATTGATCTTCGGGATGCGTATAATCTTGTGCGGATTAAGCAGGGTGATGAGTGGAAAACCGCATTTAATACGCCTGAGGGCCATTTTGAGTATTTGGTGATGCCTTTTGGACTTTCTAATGCTCCTTCTGTCTTCCAGTCCTTTATGCACGATATTTTCCGTGAATATCTGGATAAATTTATGATTGTGTATTTGGATGATGTTTTGTTTTTTTCTGATGACTGGGAGTCCCATGTTCAACAGGTCAGGAAGGTGTTTCAGGTCCTGCGGGCCAATTCTTTGTTTGTAAAAGGTGCAAAGTGTCTCTTTGGAGTCCAGAAGATTTCTTTTTTGGGGTATATTTTTTCCCCTTCTACTATTGAGATGGATCCCGTCAAGGTTCAAGCTATTTGTGACTGGACGCAGCCTACATCTCTTAAGAGTCTACAGAAGTTCTTGGGCTTTGCTAATTTTTATCGTCGTTTCATAACTAATTTTTCTAGTGTTGTTAAGCCTTTGACGGATCTGACTAAGAAGGGTGCTGATGTTGCTGATTGGTCTCCTGCGGCTGTGGAGGCCTTTCAGGAACTTAAGCGCCGGTTTTCTTCTGCTCCTGTGTTGCGTCAGCCAGATGTTTCGCTTCCTTTTCAGGTTGAGGTTGATGCTTCTGAGATTGGAGCGGGGGCGGTTTTGTCACAGAGAAGCTCCGATTGCTCGGTGATGAAGCCATGTGCGTTCTTTTCTAGAAAGTTTTCGCCCACTGAGCGGAATTATGATGTTGGTAATCGGGAGCTTTTGGCCATGAAGTGGGCATTTGAGGAGTGGCGTCATTGGCTTGAGGGTGCTAGACATCGTGTGGTGGTCTTGACTGATCACAAAAATCTGATTTACCTTGAGTCTGCCAAGCGTCTGAATCCTAGACAGGCTCGTTGGTCACTGTTTTTCTCCCGTTTCGATTTTGTGGTTTCATACCTGCCAGGTTCAAAGAATGTGAAGGCGGATGCTCTTTCTAGGAGTTTTGTGCCTGATTCCCCTGGAAATTCTGAGCCCACTGGTATCCTTAGGGATGGGGTGATTTTGTCGGCTGTCTTCCCAGACTTGCGACGTGCTTTGCAGGAGTTTCAGGCGGATAAACCTGATCGTTGTCCGCCTGAAAGACTGTTTGTTCCGGATAATTGGACCAGTAGAGTCATCTCCGAGGTCCATTCTTCTGCGTTGGCAGGTCATCCTGGAATATTTGGTACTAGAGACTTGGTGGCCAGGTCTTTTTGGTGGCCTTCCTTGTCGAGGGATGTGCGTTCTTTTGTGCAGTCTTGTGAAGTTTGCGCTCGGGCTAAGCCTTGCTGTTCTCGGGCCAGTGGATTGTTGTCACCTTTGCCTATCCCGAAGAGGCCTTGGACGCACATTTCCATGGACTTTATTTCGGATCTCCCTGTCTCTCAAAAAATGTCTGTCATCTGGGTTGTGTGTGACCGCTTTTCTAAGATGGTTCATCTGGTACCCTTGCCTAAGTTACCTTCCTCCTCTGAGTTGGTCCCTCTGTTTTTTCAGAACGTGGTTCGTTTGCATGGGATTCCGGAGAACATTGTTTCTGACAGGGGATACCAGTTTGTGTCTAGATTTTGGCGGACGTTCTGTGCTAAGATGGGCATTGATTTGTCCTTTTCGTCTGCATTCCATCCTCAGACGAATGGCCAGACGGAACGAACTAATCAGACCTTGGAAACTTATTTAAGGTGTTTTGGTTCTGCTGATCAAGATGACTGGGTTACCTTTTTGCCGCTTGCCGAATTTGCCCTTAATAATCGGGCTAGTTCTGCTACCTTGGTTTCTCCTTTCTGTTGTAATTCGGGGTTTCATCCTCGTTTTTCCTCTGGTCAGGTGGAGCCTTCTGATTGTCCTGGAGTGGACATGGTGGTGGATAGGTTGCATCAGATTTGGAGTCATGTGGTGGACAATTTGAAGTTGTCCCAGGAGAGGGCTCAGCAGTTTGCTAATCGCCGTCGCCGCGTGGGTCCTCGACTTCGTGTTGGGGACTTGGTGTGGTTGTCTTCTCGTTTTGTTCCTATGAAGGTCTCTTCTCCTAAGTTCAAGCCTCGGTTCATCGGTCCCTATAGGATCTTGGAAATTCTTAACTCTGTGTCGTTTCGTTTGGATCTCCCGGCATCGTTTGCTATTCATAATGTGTTCCATCGGTCGTTGTTGCGGAGGTATGAGGTACCTGTTGTTCCTTCTCTTGAGCCTCCTGCTCCGGTGCTGGTGGAGGGAGAATTGGAGTATGTTGTGGAGAGGATCTTGGATTCTCGTGTTTCCAGACGGAAACTTCAGTATTTGGTCAAGTGGAAGGGTAATGGTCAGGAGGATAATTCTTGGGTGGTTGCCTCTGATGTTCATGCTGCTGATTTGGTCCGTGCATTTCATAGGGCTCATCCTGGTTGCCCTGGTGGTTCTCGTGAGGGTTCGGTGACCCCTCCTCAAGGGGGGGTACTGTTGTGGATTCTGTTTTTGGCTCCCTCTGGTGGTTACAGATGGTACTGGGTGACTTGTGTTCTCTGCGGTCTCTGGTGTCCACCTGTTCTATCAGGATATGGGAGTTTCCTATTTAACCTGGCTTTCTTGTCATTTCCTCGCCGGCGATCAATGTAATCAGTGTGTCTTGTTCCCTCTGCTTTCCGCTTCAGTAATCTTCAGGACAAGCTAAGTTTTTGATTTTCCTGTTCCACGTTTTGCTTTATTTTTGTTTTAGTCCAGCTTGCAGTTATGTGATTCCTTGTTGCTGGTTGCTCTAGTGGGCTGATATTACTCCTCATGTTCCATGAGTTGGCACATGAGTTCAGGTAATTTCAGGATGGTTTTTTGTAGGGTTTTTCGCTGACCGCGCAGTTCACTTTTGTATCCTCTGCTATCTAGTTTTAGCGGGCCTCATTTTGCTGAATCTGTTTTCATTACTACGTATGTGCTTTCCTCTCATTTCACCGTCATTACATGTGGGGGGCTGCTATTTCTGTGGGGTGTTTCTCTGGAGGCAAGAGAGGTCTTTGTTTCTTCTAATAGGGGAAGCTAGTCCTTTGGCTGGCGCGAGCCGTCTAGAATCATCGTAGGCACGTTCCCCGGCTACTGCTAGTGTTGTGAATTAGGTTCAGGATCGCGGTCAGCTCAGTTTCCATCACCCTAGAGCTTGTTCTGTTTTTTGTGTGCTTGTCCTTTTGTGATCCCCTGCCATTGGGATCATGACAGACATGCATGTAGTGACTTTTGTGAGATGAGTTTTGTGTGGCAACATGCGTGTAGCAACTTTTTGTGTGTCAAGTTGCATGTGACAGGTTAGTGTAGCAAGTTGTGTGCAGCAAGTTTTGCGCATGGTGAGTTTTGCGCGTGGCGAGTTTTATGTGTGGTGCCTTTTGAGTATGTGCAAGTTTTGTGTGAGGCAACTTTTGCATGTGTTGCAACTTTTGTGCATGTGGCAATTTTTCTACGTGTGCAAGTTTTGCGTGTGGCGAGTTTTCCATGAGGTGAGTTTTGCACGTGTGGCGAGTTTTACGTGAGCCTAGTTTTTGCATGTGGCGAGTTTTGCGCGTGGCGAGTTTTGAGCGGCGACTTTTGTGTT
Organism: Ranitomeya imitator; assembly: GCF_032444005.1. Classification (NCBI taxonomy): domain Eukaryota; kingdom Metazoa; phylum Chordata; class Amphibia; order Anura; family Dendrobatidae; genus Ranitomeya; species Ranitomeya imitator. The sequence goes on along the minus strand of NC_091287.1, from coordinate 460,028,540 downwards.
TCGACTTTTATGTGGCGAGGTTGGTGTATGTTTGGTGAAATGTGTGCTGAGGGTAATATGTGTTCAAGCACGTGGTAGTGTGTGGCGCATTTTGTGTGTGTGTTCATATCCCCGTGTGTGGTGAGTATCCCATGTCGGGGCACCACCTTAGCAACTGTACGGTATATACTCTTTTGCGCCATCGCTCTCATTCTTTAAGTCCCCTTTGTTCACATCTGGCAGCTGTTAATTTGCCTCCAACACTTTTCCTTTCACTTTTCCCCATTATGTAGATAGGGGCAAAATTGTTTGGTGAATTGGAAAGCGCGGGGTTAAAATTTCACCTCACAACATAGCCTATGATGCTCTTGGGGTCCAGACGTGTGACTGTGCAAAATTTTGTGGCTGTAGCTGCGACGCCTCCAACACTTTTCCTTTCACTTTTTCCCCATTATGTAGATAGGGGCAAAATTGTTTGGTGAATTGGAAAGCGCGGGGTTAAACTTTCACCTCACAACATAGCCTATGACGCTCTCGGGGTCCAGACGTGTGACTGTGCAAAATTTTGTGGCTGTAGCTGCGACGCCTCCAACACTTTTCCTTTCACTTTTTTCCCCATTATGTAGATAGGGGCAAAATTGTTTGGTGAATTGGAACGCGCGGGGTTAAAATTTCACCTCACAACATAGCCTATGACTCTCTCGGGGTCCAGACGTGTGACTGTGCAAAATTTTGTGGCTGTAGCTGCGACGGTGCAGATGCCAATCCCGGACATACACACACACACACACATACACACACACATTCAGCTTTATATATTAGATGTATGTGCCTCTGTGTAAAAGATGGCGATTTAGAACAATGGACTCATTATAGACATTGGATAATATGGCTGTGTGTTACGACCGCTGCACATACTTACCTGGCTTCTCTCATCCCTCGGCGCACTAGCGATCCTGTCCCGCGCCGCTCTGCTTCCTCCTTCGCCGGCTCACGGCGTCCGGTCTCACTGCGCATGCGCGGTCGCGTCTCCTCCATCGCAGAGCCTTCTGGGAGGTCGCGACCCGGTGGCTCCGCCCCAACATGGCGGCGCCCATCGGGTATTTCTTCCCGGCGTCTTCCTAGGTAAGACGCCTTTGCTTTGTAGGTGCACTGTCTGCCGTCAGTGTCCCTATGTCCTAGGCTCCCCTATTCCGATATCTTTTCCCTGCTTAGTGTTCGCTTTGTTTCAGTGCTGTGTCCTACCAAGTTCCGTGTTCCTGCTGTGTCCTGCCAAGTTCCGTGTACCTGCTGTGTCCTGTCAAGTTCCGTGTTCCTGCTGTGTCCTGCCAAGTTCCGTGTTCCTGCTGTGTCCTGCCAAGTTCCGTGTTCCTGCTGTTTCCTGCCAAGTTCCGTGTACCTGCTGTGTCCTACCAAGTTCCGTGTTCCTGCTGTGTCCTGCCAAGTTCCGTGTACCTGCTGTGTCCTGCCAAGTTTCGTGTTCCTGCTGTGTCCTGCCAAGTTCCGTCTTCCTGCTGTGTGTCCTACCTGGTTCCGTGTTCCTGCCGTCTCCTGCCAAGTCCTGTGATCCTTCCGTGTTCTACACCGTCTGTGTTCCTGTCATCTTCAGTTAAGTCCTGTTTTCCTTTTATGTCCCGCCACTCTAAATAGCTCTGTAGTCTCCATCTATCTTGGGTCGTCCCTTTGGCTCTAGCTGTTGTGTCTCCATTCCCCCGAGGTCCTGCTCCTAACGCTCCCTGTATAGGGGGTGATTCCATCTGGTCCGCTCGACCCCGGGGGCTCTAGAGTCACGACCCAGAGGGTCCACTCTCGGATTTCTGTCCGAATCTCTACAGTAAGCAAAGGCCATGGACCCCGCTGGGGCCTCTGCTGCGCAAAAAGAGCTACTCTTTTTGCGGGAGAATCAGTCCCGGATAATGTCCTTTTTGAAAGCTATGGATTCTCGCTTGTCTTCGCTCCTGCCCTCTGATCCTGGCAACGCTGCTCTACTCGTTGGCGTACAGCAACAGTTAGCTCAGCAGCGTGACACCCAGGCCCATATTCTTAGTTATATGTCTTCAATAGACGATCGGCTGCTTTTTATCCAGACAGCCACTTCTACATCTGCTCCTGCTTCCCACCCTCCACCCCGCTTGGCTAAACCGCCTCGGTACAATGGGGATCCTAAATCCTGCCGTGGATTTTTAAACCAATGCCGTCTTCACTTTGAGCTTCTGCCCCAGCATTACCCAACGGATAGGTCCAAGGTTGCTTTTTTGATTTCCCATCTGGAGGGTGACGCTTTGGCATGGGTTAATCCACTCTGGGAGCGAGACGATCCTCTAGTCTCCCGGTTGTCTGAATTTTTGGAGACTTTCCATCTTGTCTTTGACGAACCTGGACGTCTGGCCTCTACTACTGAAGCTCTATTTTCTCTCCATCAGGGATCGCTATCCGTAGGCCAGTACGCTATTCAGTTCCGCACCCTCTCCTCTGATTTGGGCTGGAACAATGAGGCGTTGGTGGGTGCTTTCTGGCGGGGCCTCTCTGGGCGCATAAAGGATGAGTTAGCTGGTCGGGACACCCCTACAGTTTTGGAGGAATTAATTTCCTTAGCTACCCGTATTGACCTTCGGTTCCAGGAACGCACCCGCGAGCGGAGATCTCTTCGTTCCTCTCCTGCCACCCGAAAGCCACTCAGCCCACAGCCTAGAATTTCCTCTCAGGCGTCCGCACCGGAACCTATGCAGGTGGACCGTCTTAAGATGTCCGAACAACGTCGTAAAGAGAGGCGCACTCAGGGGTTATGTTTTTACTGCGGGAGTGCTGCTCATTTATTGCGCTCATGCCCTGAACGTCCGGAAAACTCCTCCGCCTAGGTCAGGTAAGAGAGGCCTCCCTAGGTGTGTGTGATCAATCTCAACCCCTTACTTTGTCCGTTCTTTTGCATGTTGCGGGCAAGGGCATTTCTTTGGATGCGTATGTGGATTCGGGCGCAGCAGGGAATTTTATCAGGTTGGAAGAGGTTTTGAAATTTTCCGTTCCAGTCAAAACCTTAGAGGCTCCTGTGATTCTTGCATCTGTGGATGGTAAACCTTTACAGGAGACCATTACTCAAGTAACACTTGAGGTGGAACTTCAAGTTGGGGCTCTGCACAAGGAGAGAATTGCATTTTATGTTTTAGCAGGCCTGTCTCATCCTATGCTCTTAGGTCTTCCTTGGTTACGGAACCACGAGCCCATTTTAGATTGGCGCAATGGCAATATCTTGCGCTGGGGTGAGATTTGTCGGGAACGTTGTCTGCTGCCGGTGCGTCCTGTGGGTTCTTCCTCTAATTCTTCTCCTTCCTCTTCTCTTCCCGCCTTACCCTGTGTCTACAGCGCTTTTTCTGATGTCTTCAACAAGAAGGAGGCTGAGGGTCTTCCGCCTCACCGTCTCTATGATTGTCCCATAGATCTCGTGCCAGGAACTAACCCGCCCAGGGGCAGAATCTATCCTCTCTCTCCTGCTGAGACTTAAGCTATGTCTGAGTACATTCAAGAAAATCTTGCTAAAGGATTCATTCGCAAGTCTTCTTCTCCGGCCGGAGCAGGGGTTTTTTTCGTGAAGAAGAAAGACGGTTCTCTCCGTCCCTGCATTGATTATCGAGGCCTAAACAACATCACGGTGAAGAACAAATATCCTCTGCCACTCATTCCGGAACTCTTCGACCATCTTCGGGGTGCGCAAATTTTTACCAAATTAGATCTACGTGGCGCATACAATCTGGTTCGTATTCGTGCAGGCGATGAGTGGAAGACTGCCTTCAACACTCGTGACGGTCACTACGAATACTTGGTTATGCCGTTTGGTCTCTGCAACGCCCCCGCGGTTTTCCAGGAATTTGTGAAAGATGTATTTCGGGATCTTCTCTACTTCTCAGTCGTAGTTTACCTTGACGACATTCTCATCTTTTCTCCAGATCTCTCCACTCACAGGCGAGATGTCCGTCGTGTTCTGCAAAGGCTAAGAGAGAATCATCTGTTCGCTAAGATTGAGAAGTGCGTCTTTGAACAATCTTCCCTTCCCTTCTTTGGATATATTGTCTCAAGATCTGGCTTAGAGATGGATCCAGAGAAGGTTTCTGCTGTCCTGAATTGGCCTCGTCCTCTTGGAACAAAAGCAATCCAACGTTTTCTTGGCTTTGCCAATTACTATAGACAATTTATTCCTCATTTTTCTTCATTGACCAAGCCTATCTCTGCCCTAGTTCGCAAGGGAGTCTACTCCAGTCTTTGGACCCCTGAGGCTGAAGAGTCTTTTCTGTCCCTCAAACAAAGTTTCGCCACGGCCCCTGTGCTTCATCGTCCTGATGCTAATAGACCGTTTGTCCTTGAAGTCGACGCATCCTCTATTGGAGCTGGAGCTGTACTTCTGCAAAAATCTTCGTCCGGACGGTTGGTGACCTGTGGTTTTTTTTCTAAAACCTTTTCCGCCCCTGAGCGTAACTACTCCATAGGGGACAAAGAACTATTGGCTATCAAGCTAGCCTTGGAGGAATGGCGTTATCTTCTTGAGGGGTCTCTTCATCCTTTCACCATTTACACAGACCACAAGAATCTGGCCTATATTCAGTCTGCCCAAAGACTAAATCCACAACAAGCCAGATGGTCTTTATTCTTCGGACGATTTGAATTTGAACTTCATTTCCGACCCGGAAATAAGAATGTCAAAGCAGATGCTCTTTCGAGATCCTTTCAGCCTCAGGACATTGAGGATTCTCCGGCTCACATCATTGATCCTGCGAAGATCGTCACTCTTGCTCCGCTTAGAGTGATTTCAACTCCTCCTGGCAAGACTCTTGTGGCTAATCAAGACAAGGCGAGAGTTTTACGTTGGGGTCACTCCTCCAAAATTGCAGGACATGTAGGCGTCAAGAAGACACTTTCTCTTATCTCTCGGCACTACTGGTGGCCATCTCTCCGACAAGACGTCACCAAATTCATCGCCTCTTGCCCTTCTTGTGCCAAGAATAAAGTCCCTAGGCAGCTTCCTTCCGGTCTCCTGCATCCTCTGCCTGTGCCTTCCGTCCCTTGGAGTCATATAGCTATGGACTTCATCACTGATCTACCGTGTTCCTCGAATTGCTCTGTCATCTTGGTTGTTGTGGATCGGTTCTCTAAGATGTCTCACTTCATCGCATTGCCTGGTCTGCCTTCCGCTCCAGAGTTGGCAAAGATCTTTTTACACCAAGTCTTCCGTCTTCATGGTTTTCCACATCATATCGTCTCAGACCGTGGAGTACAATTTACCTCACGTTTTTGGAGAGCTCTCTGCAGTCTATTAAAGGTTAACTTGGATTTCTCTTCCGCCTATCACCCTCAGTCCAACGGACAAGTGGAGCGAGTTAATCAAGTTCTAACTACATGTCTGCAACATTTCTCCAACGCACATCAAGATGACCGGGTCTCTCTTCTCCCCTGGGCCGAATTCTCATATAACAATCTTCCCAGTGAGTCTTCCTCCAAATCTCCCTTTTTTGTAGTCTATGGTCAACATCCGAACATTCCTCTTCCTGTTTCTCTTTCCTTGGGGGTACCGGCAGCGGATTTCTTGTCCCGGGAATTCTCTACGATTTGGAATGAGACCAAAGTGGCTCTTGAGAGAGCTAGCCTTAATATGAAAAAGTTTGCTGACAAGAAGCGTTTGGATGCTCCGCCATATTCTCCGGGTGATAAAGTTTGGCTCTCCTCTCGCTATATCAAGCTTAAAATTCCCTCTTGCAAACTGGGTTCTCGCTATATTGGTCCTTTTCCTATTTTGAGTCGCATTAATGATGTCTCTTATAAGTTGAAGCTACCTGCCTCTTTGCGCATTCCCAATGCCTTCCATGTGTCTCTTCTCAAACCCGCAGTCTTTAATCATTTTCACTCCGCTACCTCTCCCTCTCCTCAGCTCTGTACTTCTGATGGAATCTTTAATGTTAAAGATATTCTTGCTAAAAAGGTAGTTAGGGGTAAGACTTATTTTTTGATTGATTGGGAGGGATTTGGTCCTGAGGAGAGGTCCTAGGAGCCTCGAGAGAACATTAATGCTCCTCTTATCATGAAAAGATTCCTTACTAGCCTTAAAAAGAGGGGGACTAAGGAGGGGGGTACTGTTACGACCGCTGCACATACTTACCCGGCTTCTCTCATCCCTCGGCGCACTAGCGATCCTGTCCCGCGCCGCTCTGCTTCCTCCTTCGCCGGCTCACGGCGTCCGGTCTCACTGCGCATGCGCGGTCGCGTCTCCTCCATCGCAGAGCCTTCTGGGAGGTCGCGACCCGGTGGCTCCGCCCCAACATGGCGGCGCCCATCGGGTATTTCTTCCTGGCGTCTTCCTAGGTAAGACGCCTTTGCTTTGTAGGTGCACTGTCTGCCGTCAGTGTCCCTATGTCCTAGGCTCCCCTATTCCGATATCTTTTCCCTGCTTAGTGTTCGCTTTGTTTCAGTGCTGTGTCCTACCAAGTTCCGTGTTCCTGCTGTGTCCTGCCAAGTTCCGTGTACCTGCTGTGTCCTGTCAAGTTCCGTGTTCCTGCTGTGTCCTGCCAAGTTCCGTGTTCCTGCTGTGTCTTGCCAAGTTCCGTGTTCCTGCTGTTTCCTGCCAAGTTCCGTGTACCTGCTGTGTCCTACCAAGTTCCGTGTTCCTGTTGTGTCCTGCCAAGTTCCGTGTACTTGCTGTGTCCTGCCAAGTTTCGTGTTCCTGCTGTGTCCTGCCAAGTTCCGTCTTCCTGCTGTGTGTCCTACCTGGTTCCGTGTTCCTGCCGTCTCCTGCCAAGTCCTGTGATCCTTCCGTGTTCTACACCGTCTGTGTTCCTGTCATCTTCAGTTAAGTCCTGTTTTCCTTTTATGTCCCGCCACTCTAAATAGCTCTGTAGTCTCCATCTATCTTGGGTCGTCCCTTTGGCTCTAGCTGTTGTGTCTCCATTCCCCCGAGGTCCTGCTCCTAACGCTCCCTGTATAGGGGGTGATTCCATCTGGTCCGCTCGACCCCGGGGGCTCTAGAGTCACGACCCAGAGGGTCCACTCTCGGATTTCTGTCCGAATCTCTACACTGTGGCTCCTTACATCTTACAGTGCTGATTGGTTTTATATTTACTTATCTACAATATCGTTTATTGCACTTGCATATATATTTTTTGTGAGACTGTATTCAGCTTTAAACCCGGCCATTTGTCTATTATTTCCTACCTATTGCGTGGCCACCTTTGTATCAGTATTTAGAAGATCTTTATTACAATACTATTGGGACAGTCTCTGATATTGCTGTTTTTGCACTGTATACCAACTTCATCAGACGTGGCACCTAAGTGTCACTTTCCCTGCTATTTTGTATTTATTTTAATGATTATTCTTCTTAAAATTATTTATTGTTTTAGTAATTATACACTCATTTTTTTACTGCTATGAGACTCATTTTTCTTGTTTGGGTAATGATGTTCTTCAACAGCAGCAGTGTGTGGCTTTGTGTTTTATATTGTCAAGAATCTACTTAGTGTCATCTAATATCCTCACCCCTTCTCATATACAGCACCATGGAATCATTGGTGCTCTAAAAATAAGTAATAATAATAATAATATTTGTAGAATGCTGCCATGCTGTGGATAGATCGCATGTTGGAGTTGCTGTCAATGTTATGGAACTTTCAGTATGTTGCATGAGATCCTAAGGTAAAGCATGGCATCAGCGAAATGTATTTGTTCTGCTCCACGCAGTTTATATATCTCACAAGAGACATAAAACTGACTTTTCCCAACTGACTGACATTCATGTTAGTTTTAGTCATCCCGAGACTGCCTGACGAATCTGTGCCAACAAGGCAGTGAAAAGAACTGTTTTCATTTCTTTCTAGAAAGTGGAAAATGTCTGGTACAGCAGTACCTTACTGACATCACCAGCGCAGTGTCATGCCAGATGCAGTCAGAAAAGGGTCTTGTTGCCAGTGCAGCTGTTGGCAAGTAGCATAAGTGCCGAACCATACAGGGAAAAAACTCTTATCGATCTCTGTCTGAAATCCAAAACGTTCTGACAATTCGCACATCATATGAAGTAGATATAAAACGATACTATACGTTTGCGAGACAACAGTTGAAGTCTTACTTTGGTCTTTGGAAATAACATTGTTATGATATGAGAAGTCTAAGATTCCAGGGATCTGATTCCAGATTCATGAACCAGGGATTCTTATGTATTTCCTTTTCTGAGCACCTGCCTTAGGGTGCAGTCAGACGGCCGTCTAACTCGTGCGAGTAACTCACCGCAATGCTCAGACTGGCTGTTAGCTCTCCTGACCTTAGCGTGACAGCTGCCTAGAAATACAAGGTGTCACAGGAGAGCGATGGCCAGTGTGAGGACTGCGATGCGATACTCACGTGAGTAATACAGACGTCTGACTGCACCTAAGGAAAGGATTACACAAGCGCTGATTCTCTCATGCGAATCAGCTTCATTACGGTAATGGCACTCGGCTCAAACTGTGACCAGTGCAGAATCAAGTGCAGTCCAATGTTTGACAGGCATCCATAGACATGAATGAGTGCATGTGATGCAATCTGCAAAGCCACTCACAGCATGCTTTGACTTTTTTCTCCTGCAGAATCAACATGAGAAAAAAATGCAGGTCTGCACTGTCCCATAGCATTGCTCTGAGTGCTATGTGATAAAGCATTGTATAGCGCCCTTTCGAGTTATATGCTCATGTCAATGAGCTCTTAGTATGGTTTGCAAATTGGAATCTCGCTGAAACGACATCACAGCTCATTAAAGCATTCAGATCTTAAAAACATGCAATGTAGGCTCTCAAGAATTTTGCCTAAATTCACAACAATCTCAGGAAACACCTTAAAACTACATACAGTGGGTACGGAAAGTATTCAGACCCCTTTGAATTTTTCACTCTTTGTTTCATTGCAGCCATTTGATAAATTCAAAAAAGTTATTTTTTTTTCTCATTAGTGTACACTCTGAACCCCACCTTGAAAAAAAACAGAAATGTAGTAATTTTTGCAAATTTATTAAAAAGAAAACTGAAATATCAAATTGCCATAAGTATTCAGACCCTTTGCTCAGTATTTAGTAGAAGCACCCTTTTAAGCTAGTACAGCCATGAGTCTTCTTGGGAATGACGCAACAAGTTTTTCACACCTGGATTTGGGGATCCTCTGCCATTCTTCCATGTAGATCCTCTCCAGTTCCTTCAGATTGGATGGTGAACGTTGGTGGACAGCCATTTTCAGGTCTCTCCAGAGATGCTCAATTGGGTTTACATCAGGGCTCTGGCTGGGCCAGTCAAGGATGGTCACAGAGTTGTTCTGAAGCCACGCCTTTGTTATTTTACCTGTGTGCTTAGGGTCATTGTCTTGTTGGAAGATGAACCTTCGGCCAAGTCTGAGGTCCAGAGCACTGTGGAAGAGGTTTTCATCCAGAATATCTCAGTACTTTGCGGCATTCATGTTTCCTTCAATGACAACCAGTCGTCATGTCCCTGCAGCTGAAAAATACCCCCATAGCATGATGCTGCTACCCCCATGTTTGACTGTTGGGAATTTATTGGGCAGGTAATGAGCAGTGCCTGGTTTTATGCACACTTAACGCTTAGAATTATCACCAAGAAGGTCTATATTTGTCTCATCAGACCATAGAATCTTATTTCTCATAGTCTGGAAGCCCTTCATGTGTTTTTAAGCAAACTCTATGCGATCTTGCACTGAGGAGAGGCTTTCGTCGGGACAATCTGCCATAAAGGCCCGACTGGTGGAGAGCTGCAGTGATAGTTTACTTTGTGGAACTTTCTCCCATCTCCCTACTGCAACTCTAAAGCTCAGCCACAGTGATCTTGGAGTTCTTTACCTCTCTTACCAAGGCTCTTCTCCCACGATTGCTCAGTTTGGCTGGACAGCCAGGTCTAGGAAGACTTCTGGTGGTCGCAAACTTCTTCCATTTAAGAATTATGGAGGCCATTGTGCTCTTAGGAACCTTGAGTACTGCAGAAATTCTTTGGTAACCTTGGCCAGATCTGTGCCTTTCTACAATCCTGTCTCTGAGCTCCTTGGCCAGTTTCTTTGACCTCATGATTCTCATTTGTCTGACATGCTCTGTGAGGTCTTATATACACTGATGTGTGCCTTTCAAATTCAAGTCCTATCAGTGTAATTAAACACAGTTGGCCTAAAATGAAGGAGTAGAGCCATATCAAGGAGGATCACAAGGAAATAGACAGCATGTGACTTAAATATGAGTGTCTGAGAAAAGGGTCTGAATACTTATAACCATATGATGTTTCTTTTTCAATGCATTTGCAAAAATTACAACATTTCTGGTTTTTCTTCAGTCAAGATGGGGTGCAGAGTGTACATTAATGAGAAAAAAATTTACTTTTTTAATTTACCAAATGGCTGCAATGAATCAAAGAGTGAAAAATTTAAATCGGTAATGAAAGGACCCTCATAGGCATAATAGTCAGCATATGCCTAGGCAGTGGTGAAGAATCCCAAAACAGCGATGGAAAGGAGGGAATAGATCACAAAGGACAGTCAAACACAACTGTCAGTCAGAATTAACCAATCACCAGCAAAATGGGTCAAGTGCCTGAAGAGAACTTACACTGGTATGGATTAGATCCCATAGGGGAGCGAGTCCCAGATCAACCAGGACTTGAGTGGATGGCCCAGTGCCAACTTCCCATAATAAAGCAGTACAGGTTATGGTGATACGCGTGGGGCCACATCTTCCAGAAGCCTCCAACACAGACCGTCCAGGTCCATGATCTCTCATGTGCTTCCAGGAAGACTTCACTCACAGGAGCTTCCAACACAGGCCGTCCAGGTCCACGGTCTCTCTGTGCACTGTTCAGGATGTCCATCCCCACCTGGGATCGTCCAACACACAGGCATGTGGCCTGTCCGGGTGGTATTCAGGATGTTCGTCCAACACCCAGGCCACCAAGTCCAAAGCCTCACCATGTGCTATTTAGGGAGATAGCACTCCCAACACATAGGCTTTTCCAGGACCTACAGCACAGACCATTCAGGTCCAAACCCTCTCAACACCATGTAACCCACACCCTGGTCACATTATGAAGTTCTAACCACCCCCACAGGTGGCAGGTGTGTGTGGCTAGTAGGACCTGCCCAGCTCTCAGAACTAGCCCTGCCAGCCTCCCTAGAAAACAACAAAATTACTTGTGGGACTACAGGTCCCAGAACAACCTTACTTCAGGCTGGCAGTACCATATACCGGCCATTCACAAAAATGACAAAATTTGACTCATCACCACAGTTATGCCTGCAATTGCCATGCATTCCTATGGCCTCAATACGCCTCCATGCATATTCTGGGGAGACCATGCAGTGCCCCCTACCTGTAACAGGGGTCACTGCATCACACCTGTCCATATCATATTTTGCTCCTATGTTTAGTTGGGAAAACATACTAAACCTGTACATTAAGGTCCATTCTTAGGTGGAGACCAAAAGTGCATCATAGCCAGTATATACCTGTATAGTCCAAAAAATATTATGGCACCTATGCGCGTCCGTTCTAAGGAGTTCAGAAACAATAACTATCCCTCTAATAAACGCCATAATAGCCTATGAGTGACAGATGCTACTGTATGACAATGCACAGATCTGCATTCAACAGATACCTAGGGGAGCTCCAATTACATACATGAAGCTTTTACTAGTGACTATGTAGATTGGGGATATCCAGTGAAGCTGGCTCCAGAGAACATTGCGGGGAAACTTCACTTATGAATGCGCCCTCTCCATAGTACAACTGCATTTTAGGCCTTCAATGTAGGTCACTCACTGTTTGAGGGGGTTGAGCACACAATTTTAAAGGACCAGTATCAGGGCACTCAGAGGACTCTCCCACATTCCTGGCTAACTCTTTGCTGAATAGTCTTGGAGCACATTATTAAAGTTGCTGTCCACAACTGCACAATCACTGTTTAGTCAGATCAGTGCCCTACAGAAAAATAATAACAGGTGCAGAGGCTCCGTTCCAGCAATGTCAGCGCTGCTGTCTCCGGTGTGTGACATGACAATAGCTGCAGGGTCAGGTTACACAACAATCAGCAAATCTGATCAGTTACAGTCTTTACATCCACTCTGATGGAATATAGATTGAGTGCAGTGATCACATAACACAACAAACACAGAAATAGAGAAAGCCGAACACCACTGGTGATTCATAGAGCCAATACCATCAGCTGATCAAAAATGCTGCAGGCATTTTTTCCTTCAGGGGCACACCAGAGCAAAGTGCATAATCCAAATGAAATGAAAAGTGGTGGCACTCACCGGAATAAAGTCCAAACTTTATTGGTCGAAAAAATGTTTAAAACATCTCTAGCAGGTGGGGGGCTAGAGAGTGCAAAGACGATGGCTGTCATATTTGCACTCTCTAGCCCCCCACCTGCCTGAGATGTTTAAAACATTTTTTTGACCAATAAAGTTTGGACTTTATTCCGGTAAGTGCCACCACTTTTCATTTCATTTGGATACAACACAACAAAGTCACATCACCCACAAGAAAGATTTTCTGGCCTCCCATCCAGCCGACAGGTACCACTGACCTGGATGCTAGACCAAAGTCCCACAAATCGATCCGCTCATCTCTAGTTCCAACCAGCCTGTATATGGATTTGGGTCTTTGCCTTGCAGTCTTGGGCATCTGAGGAATGTCCCTCACTGCCACCGCTCCCTACACACGCCGCATGGTTTGTCCCTCTTTCTCTTCTCTAAAAGTATACTTTTACAGTGAGATATGTTTCATCTTTCCAATGGAGATTTACATTGAGTCCTCCTGATGTATAGTTTATTTCTAACATAGACTAAAAAACTTGATGTGAACAGGTCATGACTACACTTTTATTCTTTTTATGCCTTTGATGGTTTGTGCCTATATGCACCAATATCTCGTGCCAGCAAAATATCTGTAACAAAATGTGTAATAAATTTGATGAAATTTACGAACACTATGCCGAGTCCTTTTTTCAATAAGCAAGATAAAAATATGAAGGAATGGATAAAACGTGTCTAAAATACATACAAATTTTGGCACATGGCGTTAACTCCATTTTTACGGCAGTATTTGTGAGAGAATATTGGCACTTTTTGTCATTTTTGTTAGTAAATCTCCGATGTGTTTCAAGAAATGAGAAGTTGTTGACTTCAAGGCAAAGATTCTACAGTGAAGGCACCTGCAGTGATGTAAAGTGTTTCCCTTAAACTTTTCATGGCAGTATTCTTTTGAGAACATAAATATACATGTACAACATAGTGAGATTGGCCAACAGTGACCTAAGGAGTCCAGGTAAACAGCTAGGAGGAATTTTATTCTCTAATGTAAACTCCTTCACATGGAAGTCACCCAAAGTAAGTTGGAGCTAGAATTTCTCCTGAAAACCAAACAAACTCTGATCCTCTTTTATATATCATTTCACATATACCGTCTATTGCGCCTTTGCAGTGCGCTAAGCTACACAAAGATGTTTATTTACATTGTAAATGTACTTTTCTAAGAAGAAAAAAGTCAAAGGTGATTACAGTCTGTAACCACTATTCTATGCAAGGGTACCATTCAAAGGGATTGACTCTGGAGTAAAAATGTTTTACAAAAAACTTAGTTTAAAAAAATAAACAAAAGAGGCGATGTTCACCTTACCGATCCCTTACCGATCCCCTCTCGTTCTTGTTCCAATGCTGCATGGTCCAATGTCAACTTTCCCTGAAGCGACGATATCACCGTCATAAGCCTCTGCAATTATCGGGTCCAGCCAGTGATTAGCTGCGGTGGTTACATCTTTTTCTTCTAGAAAAATCACTGCTACACAAGCAAATAGAGATCATTATAATGGAAGTGGATGAGAATTAGCTAGTTAAATAATTGAATTTATTTTTACATTTTTGTCAAATCACAAAAGCTATGATTCATAGACACAAATATAACAGCGAACATGTAACTGTCCAAAATGTTACATTGCAGATTATTGCTTTCTAAATTAAATAGTGAATATACTTTATTCCGAGTAATCAACAGTACAAGTAAAGAGTCGACAAGAAACTCTGTAATAAATCTTATCCTAAAGATATGCTTCTTTCTCTACTTAGGCTACTTTCACACTAGCGTTTTTGCAATACGTCGCAATGCGTCGTTTATGGGAAAAAACGCATCCTGCAAAGTTATTTGCAGGATGCGTTTTTGCCCCGTAGATTAACATTAGCGACGCATTGCGACACATTGCAATACGTCGCAACCGTCGTGCGACGGTTGCGCCGTGTTGTGGCGGACCACCGGGAGCAAAAAACACTACATTTAACGTTTTTTGCTGCCGACGGACTGCTTTTTCCGACCGCGCATGCGCGGCCGGAACTCCTCCCCCACCTCCCCACACCTCACAATGAGGCAGTGGATGCGATGAAAATCTGCATCCGCTGCACCCGTTGTGCGGCGCAAACAACGCTAGCGTCGGTAACCCGACGCTAGTGTGAAAGTAGCCTTACAGTAGCAGCTATTTTATGATCTCCTGCACTAATCATTCACTTTCAAAAACTTTGCAAAAGCATGTGAAAGAGTTTATGAAGTGGGACTTAAAATGATAGCACAGGTACGCTTGAAAGAATCTTCCAAATCAATTTTATTGATATGTTATCTGTACATGGAGCCTTCTTGCTGAGTTTTCCAATAAGAAACTTAGCAGACACTCACTTATTGAGGAGTTTTGAAATTGGAAAGAGGATTTGGAGAGTTTCCAATGGGTTTCCGCTCAGTTTTTGCTCTAAAAAATCCTTGAAAGACTCTGAGTACACAGAGAATAATAGCTCTTTGCTGTTTATATCTTCAGTGTTTTGAACATTTCTTTTTCTGTTTCAGGTTTTGATAAAAAACCTATTGAGAAAAGAGAAAGTGCATGTCATTTCTTTGAAGTAACTCCTTGTGGAAAATAATCCAAACTAGGCACTATCCAATCAAAATGCTACAAAAATGTTTCAGGGAAAAACTCTTCCATGTGCATACAACATCTTATTCATCCAGATTCCACCTGAAAGAGCACTCAGAAACACTCAAAAGAATCAATGCATTTCTATGTAAAAATGGCTTGGTCTTCTTGCATATTCCTCTTGAAAAAACTCAATTCTTTGCGACACAAATCAACAAGAAGTCTCAAAAGATGCCAGGGTGTTTTTTGAGCGTTTTTGTCTGCATTTTCGCTTTAGAAACCATTAGCGGGTTTTTCATTGTTAAAGGGAGCAAAAAATGACTGGAAAACATCAGTAAAAAAAAAACAAGACAATAGAAAATTTCTTGAAAAAATGCTGAGCAATCGCTCAAGAAACAACCAAAAAGACACAAAGTTTCATCAAGACAAAAAAATTCCTACATGTGTTGAAGCATTTTCTTCTTGGAAAACACAGTGGGTTTCCTTGAGCTTAAAAGACGTCAGGGGGAGTCAATAATGCTCAAGGAAATACTTCAGAAAGCAAAAAAACTTATCCAGAAATTCTCCAAAGAAGGAGCATTTCCTGAAGAGGTTTACACTAGTTAACGCATCCTTTCTGACCACTTCACAAAACTGTATATTCACACATCTTTAGCCTATAAACAACGACATCTGCAATACTTTTACAAGTCAATGGAGAAGCTAGAAGCAAACGCTAGAAAATGGCAGATAAAGCAAAGAGTAAACTATGAGGCTCCTAGTGGAAACATTCTGGGTGCATTTACATGAGATAATTTCAGGCTGTTAAACAAGCACCAGTTAACTATATTGAAGTCATTTGCTGCTTGTTTAGCTTTCTCCATAGACAGGCTGATGAACAAGCATTTCTCTGTAAAGGTGATGAGTTGTGCTGTCTTGTTCCTCCCTCTGAAAACACCAATTCCATTGTGTGTGTATTGTAATGTGAATAGTATCTTGCGTCTTTTGTATATATCGTGTCATGTGAATTGTAATGTACAATGTATAGAGTTAATGTTTGGAACTAGCCAAGAGTGGGAGTTAGTGGGAGGTTAGTGATAGTGAAAGTGACTGCTTCCTGATAGCTAAGGAGAAAGGGTTTGGAGTTCAAGGTGAGCAGAGCTGCAATAATGAGGTGAAGCCAAGTGAGAGGAAACAGTGGAAGGAGGTATAGTGTGATCCTGACAAAAGTGACTGACGAGACAGAGTGGCCTTCCATTTTTTTATTATAATGCTCTCCAGCGGGGTTCAGTATGTTTCTATGCACATCCTGTAGGACACGTAATGATCCCCACATTGCCTTGTGACTTTCCAGCTCGATGTTCCACTGAGCATTCATCTCATTAGCATTTCTCATCCAGACCAAAAGTGCATGGTCTGTTACAAAGCGAAGCTGTCGCCCGAGTAAATAACAACATAGGGACTCATCGGCCTACTTCATGGCCAAGCACTGCTTCTCCGTTAAGGTATAATTATTCTCTGCTGGAGTAAGTTTCCTACTCTATTAGGTGACCAGATGTTCACCTCCTGTGACAGAACCAACTACAACACAGGCTTTTTTTTTGCACAATAAAGCTTTTCTTGAAGTCGGGGCTTGTGAGAATGGGCTGTCCGCACAACGCCAACTTCATGTACTAGAATACTTCCTCTGCCTGAAGAGTTCCACCGAACCATGATCGATTTCCTTCCCATTAAGACATTGGTCAAAGGTGCCGATCTCTCTTCAAAATTAATTATAAATCTTGGGTAATACCCAATGATGCAGAAGAACGCGCTTTCCTGTTTCGCAGTTAGAGGCAAGAGCCAGTTTTGAATTGACAACATTTTTTTTATTTAGGGTTTCATGACCTCATGGCCAATCACATAACCCAAGTACCAGGCCTCCTTGAGAACTATTGCACACTTTTTTGAGTTTGCCATCAATCTAGCGGCTCTGAGTGAATCCACTAATTTGTCCTGGGACAAGTGAGTATGCCAGTCGATACTAAAGGTGATATCATCCAAGTACATCGACACATACTTCTGATGGGGCTCTACAAACTATGTCCATCAGCCTCTAAAACTTGGCTTGAGTCCCACGTAACCCAAAAGGCAAGACAACCTAGTGAAAGAGATCCTCAGGTGTAATGAAGACAATTTTATCTTTTGATGACTCTCAGAGACAACTGCCAATAACCCTTGGTCAGATTGAGCATCGTGAAATGCTGGGCCAACTCCTGTCTCTCAATTATCTCATCTACTAGGGGCATTGGATAAAGGTCAAATTTTGACACCTCATTGAATTTTTAGACTTCTTTACAAAATCGTAATGATCTGTTCGGCTTTGGAATCAGTAAAATGCGAATAGCCTACTCCTGGACTCCTCTATGACTTCTAGCTGGAGCATTTTTTTCACCTCAGCTACAATGGCTTGCCTCTAGGCTGCCAGCACATGGTACGGTTTTATTCACACCCTTACCTGGGGCTGACGATGTCATGGTGGATCACAGATATAAGACCAGGCAGTTCTGAGAATAAGTCCGTATTCTGCTGAACTAATTTCCGAGCCACCAATTGCTGCTGTTTAGAGACCATCGCTTATCTTTTCCTCATTCCCGTCCTCCTTCCAGGCTGATGTCCGAGGGTGCAAAGTCTATACAACCAGACAACTTTCAAAACATTTCCTTTTGCCAGTCCATGGTCCTGTTCCTCTAGATAGTTTAACATTCACTTTTGTATATTGTATGGTCCTTTTGGTTGTCATCATGTGCTTGAATTGTTACCATGACTCTTCTTTATTTTTTTAGAATCAATTTTCTCATATTTTGTACATTAATGTATCTTATCTTTATTATACAGCATATAGAGTTGCCTATGTGTGAACTCTCCATAGTGGAGCCAACCACACAACTAACAGTGCCTCCATCTCTCATGGCCATCTCACATGTACACATTGCCTGTGTTTTTTATATGAAATTAGCAATCACCATATTCTATTTGCTAACTGCTGTGTTTAGCTTTATTATGTTTTATGTTATTTTCATATTTTTGTTTAATATTTGTCTTCATTTTTTTCATGTTTCATAGACTTACCTTGAAAAAGGCCACATAACGCCGAAACATTGAGCTTAATGTCTGTAATTCAAGTCTTCATATAAAATTTCATTTTCTGCAATTTGGAGTGCCGAAGTTTATGTTCTTTTACTAATGATACAACCGGAGTCGCGTCTGTAACCATACATTGCTGGCCTTTCCACTCCTTTAATGGATTAGCATGATATAGTTGCTCAGGCCTGATATACCTGTAATTCACCTTCCCAACCTTTTCCCGGACTTCATATGGCCCTTGCTACTTGGCAATGCACTTTTTGCAGTGGGCAGCAAAACTAATACTCTATCCCCTTTTTTAAAGGACCTGACTGTGGCCTTCCTATTGTACTCTCGGCTCTGAGCTTCCTGGGCATCCACTAATTGTTCCTTTTCAATCGGCATCACAACTGTGACCTGGTCCTGCCTACAAGGAAACATGCTCAATTATGCTTTTGTAGGTAGTAGTCTTCTGTAGGGTTGAGCGACCTTTACTTTTTTAGGGTCGAGTCAGGTTTCGCGAAACCCGACTATCTCTAAAGTCGAGTCGAGTGAAATCGGCCGATTATGGCGTAATCGACCGAAACACGAAACCCAATGCAAAGTCAATGTGATTTTTTTTTTCTCTCTCTCACTCTCTCTCTCTCTCTCTCTCTCTCACACACATTTCAAATCGCTACAGCGCACAAGCGACAAGATGACGATAGGCGTCCACGCCCCTAAGACCTATGTCATCACTCTGCCCACGCTCCTTCATTGGCTGTAAAAATGGCGCCAAGCGCGTCATACGAAACGCGACTTTGGTGCGAAAGTCGCGTACTGCATGGCCGACCCCACACAGGGATCGGGTCGGGTTTCATGAAACCCGACTTTGCCAAAAGTCGGCGACTTTTGAAAATGAACGATCCGTTTCGCTCAACCCTAGTCTTCTGTTTCCCCGTCTCTTTGGCTGTTTCCAGCAAGTCCCTGGGGATGTCTACCATACAATAGCGTGTGTGTGTGTGTGTGAGATACTCAGAGTTCACCATGTATACAAATGACCCCAACTTTTCCCCCAGTGGGTTCTAACCTGGAGATCAATGACCCATGGAAGAGTGTTACTAGGCTCCCCAAGTCCAAGAGAGCTCAGTGTCCATTAACGAGCACCTAGCATAGATGGGGTCCACCAGCTGGGGTGACAGGATCCACGGTGTAGACAGCCTGGGCATACATCAAGACTTGGCAAGAAAAAACGCAGTCATCCACTGGATTAATCTTCCTTAGCGCTGACCTGACTTTGTCCCGAGCCTCGGGGTTGGGGGTTATTCAGTAAAGAGGTTATTTTGTAATGGAAGTCTCACTCATTAAACTGCGAAACATGTGCTCCTGGCAAGCCCACAAAACCAGCTACACGCAGCCTGCACGGGCGTAAGACCCTCACAGCACAAGTCTACACACCCAGCCATTAACCACACTTTCATGCAATGTTTTGGGGCAATGAAGATGAGTGTCTCGCCCACAGCTATCGCTTTGCGCCACGCTACATCAACACACACTGTATGTTACACAGAAATTTTGCATGTTACACACACACATACACACTGCATTTTGCACACTCACACTGTATGCTTTACAAACACATTGGATTTTACACACATACTCCATACTACACACACACAAAGGAATGTTATATACACACAATGCTACAAACACTGTATAATGCGCTCAGTGGGGAAAACAAGTAATCTTGCAGTTATGATACTTTTAATGCTATCAAAATTAAAATAAATTATGTTACAAAGCAAGCTTTCGAGACTTCTTAGATCCCTTCCTCACGCATGGTATTACAAAATTTCTAAAGAAACACAAATATATGCACATCTTGCATGCTCCTCGATCAAAGAAAGAAGTTATTTCCGGAGGATGCTTAGATGCTACCATCAAAATCCAACGTATCTGAGGCACCAAAAACATGTTATGGGCGTTTTTTTAAACTAGTAATTTTAACTTGAAAATGGCTCATTATGGCCGAATCTTCGCTTTTTCCATCTACCTCACTTGTAACAACTGCCATATGCTTTTAGAGACAGAATACGTCATATTTTATTCCCTCTGGCAAAAATTAAGAGACCACCACATTAAAACCCTGTCATGAGCAGCCCAATCTCCAGACCTGAACCCTATTGAAAACCTCTGGAATGTAATCAAGAGGATGATGGATAGTCACAAGCCATCAAACAAAGAAGAACTGCTTACATTTTTGCTCCAGAAGCAGTGTGAAAGACTGGTGGAAAGCATGCCAAGACGCATGAAAGCTGTGATTAAAAATCATGGTTATTCCATAAAATATTGATTTCTGAACTCTTCCTGAGTTAAAACATTAGTATTGTTGTTTCTAAATGATTATGAACTTGTTTTCTTTGCATTATTTGAGGTCTGAAAGCATTGGGGGGGTATGGTTAGTTTGAGCATTTTTCTTTGTCAGAAAAAAAATAAAAAATGTATTGCTTGGAAATTCAGAGACATGTTGTCAGAAGTTTATAGACTAAAAGAACAATTTACATTTTACTCAAAAATCTACGTATAAAGAGAAAAATCAGACAAACTGAACATTTTGCAGTGGTCTCTTAATTTTTTGCCAGAGCTGTATTTTATTTTTATGCCACAGATACTTTGGATTATGATGCTGCTTTGGACCTATGGAGGGTCTTTCCAAGCCTGCACAGAGTGGACTGTGGTACTTGAGAAACATCCACTGGGCTCAGGATGTTTAGATTTTATTCTTAATTCATGGCAGTGTTTTTAGGCAAAACTGAGAAAAAAACACTCATATTTTCTTCTCCAGACAAATCATTCTGTGAGCAATCTGTGTGGCATAAACATGCTACCGTGGCTTGCAGCATCTACAGACTTGTCTCCCATTGAGCATATCTGCAATATCATTGGTTGCAATTGCTAAGAAAGCTGCCAGCTGTGGATCTTGATGATTTACGTGCTCAAGTGCATTCAATGCGGCAGAATATTTCTCAGCTAACCATTAATAAACTCATTGATAGCAGCCAAGACATGTAAGTGTGTGTATTTCTGCATGTGGTGCTCATGCTCACTCACTACTGAATAAATTGAGATGATTTGAAAATTTTGTTTCCATTTTTTCATCATTTGCTTATCATTAACATGTCTATCAGTCCTATGATTTGGATAATACCAGAACTTTTTTTTCTTGGTGTACAAGGGGTAACGTTTCTCCTTGCAGAGAGTGACATGTTAAGCATGCCGAGATGAGGAGACTTAAAGTCACAATTCTCCTCTGGGAAATATACAAATTGTCTCTTCAGAGAGGAAGAAGACTAGAACTCTAGTGCCACCTATATGAAGAAGCAATTCTAAAAGTCAAGGTCAACCCTTTAACGAGCATAGCCACATGACTTGGGATAAAAACCATAACCAGAATCTCAATTTGCAGACTGCTGTGTTTCAGGGTACTGCCCCTCATCAGTGCAAAGTGTGAGACCTGGTTTGGCTGTGTGAGAGGTATCTGACCGGGATCCAAGGGGTAACGTTTCTCCTTGCAGAGATTGACATCTTAAGCATGCCGAGATGAGGAGACTTAAAGCTGCAATGCTCCTCTGGGAAATATGGAAATTGTCTCTTCAGAGAGGAAGAGGACTAGAACTCTAGTGCCAATTTTATAGTTGAAGTGAATTAACAAAAAAGAGTGTTACTCTTTTACTTTGCATAAAACATGTGGAACCTATATAAATTATATATACTAACCCCTGCCTGGAAGTAAAATGCTGAAAAAACCAAAAAGATCCTTGTTCTCAGACATACCAATTATCAGAACTCCGCTTCACTTTTACTGCTCTATAAAATGTAAAGCGTTAAAGTTAACTGTTTAGTTGGTATTTGTAAACTTAGAGAAAATGTACTTTCTCTTTTGGGATGTAAAAAAGCCAGATTTACAAAAACTGACATCTGCAGATTCACATTTTCTTTCAACCCCAATGATATTCATTGCTATTTCCCAGAATATAAGATTGCAAAGATGATGCACAGTTAAAGGAACTAGGGATTTCCAACAATCCCAAAAGGTAGCACTTAGTACTAGTTCTATACCACTCAGCTTCACCTTCATTGTGCTTATATTTTATATGATAAATTCCAGAAAAAATATACATTAAGAACCTCAATGAACCAGTAGGGCCATAAGGACAATTTTATTGCTATAAGCTGTTTTTAGTCATTCCTGCTCAAGCAATTTTAGGAAACAATTTTACTGTTTATTTCCTTGCTAGGAGGAATTGTGAAGTTAAAAAATTTAAAGGATATTCCCAGAATCACAACTTTCACTGATCCACAGGATATGATTTCAGAAACTTTACTGCTATGACCACCTCTGCAGTAAATTTATTATTTTCTTATATATCCAAACCTAAATATGAAGGAACTTTATAACTGGTCAAGATTGAAAATGTCCTTGTATGTTGTACCATCTGTCCAGGTGCTAGACAGATTATTCCATACTTAATTCAATGGTCATACTCCGTTCCATCTCTGACCTCTTATCCCACTTATTACTAATGTAAGTAGGTTATTTGGATGCAATGGTGCAGACAATGAGGAGACAATGAGGATTGAATCAACAACGATTTATTTAACCCTTTCACCCATGAACCTGTTTTCACCTTCCTCATAGGCCAATTTTTCATTTATGACCACTGTCACTTTATGAGGTAATGACTCTGGAACGCTTCAATTGATCCCACTGATTCTGAGGCTTTTTTCTCATGATATGTTTATTTGACATCACTTACGTTTGTGAAAAAATCTGAAATTTGCCGAAAATGTGGAAAATACACCATATGTGGTTATACAGTACTGCTTAGCCACATGGTGAGTGTCACAACACAGCAGTTGGGTGACCCGGGAGCAGGAGCTTCTTCTTTGTCCCTAACACTAGGGGGTGCCCTAGCTCACCCTACTCCCCAGGATACTTCCGAAGGGGAAGAGGCCTGGGCTTTCGCCCTTGCCTTATCGCGTGAGTTAGCCCTCCTTCTATTCTCTTCCCCCACCCAGGGAAGAGGGACACTATTGTGCCCCATACAACAAAAACACAACAAACAAGGCAACACAAGCAAGGGTTTACATAAAACTCCAGGCATACAAAATATTCCGTCACATATAACAGAGGAATGCATCAGGATGTGAAGGTAGGGGAGTAAACCAAAAAAAGAGAAGGATAAGGAATTACCATGCATACAAACTGAGCAACAGCCACTAATAACTCCTCCAACTGTCCTTCTCCTAAGAACTCCTCTCCCTCCATTAGCCAAGCAGCAAATGCTAGCTCTGGCAAGGATTTGTATCAGAGCCCAGATTATAAAGAGAAAAGGATTAGCTAATCTAGCTCAGCTGTGAGCACAGGGATTTCCATCACGGCCAATTAACCTCTGTTCTGCCAGAAGGAATAAACACATTTAAAATTTTACCGTAAATCCATGACAGTGAGACTCTGGAGGGACAAAGCGCTATTTGCTTCCTGGAGTGCGGATTTCCTAGAAAAGTTTGAAGACTCCATATACAGAGCCCCTAAGTACTAGAAAAGCAGAATCCTCCCTCAAGTGACCCCATTTTGAAAATGAAACCCCTGTGAGAATTTATCTACAGATGTATGGATGATTTTGACTCATTGGTGTTTTCCAGACACAAGCAATAGTGGATGTAGCTTAGTGAAACTTGCAAAGGGAGGAGCGCAATTGCATCTGGGAGCACAGATTTGCTGAATTTCTTTTGGGGACCGACTAGCCATTTCGCTTTTTCAGAGCCTTTGTACTACCAGTAATGTGGAAGCCCTCTATATTTCCATTAACAGATGATGGACCTGAGTAGTGACTTGCTTTTTTTGTGGATTGGGTTAAAGTTTTTATTGGGAACATTTTACATAACATTTAGGATCACAGTCATGCTGCACTCACTACTGAGCACTTACTTTGGGGTTTCCATCTAAATCTCCAAGTGACGTGACATATGGAACCCCTGATGAATCCATTCACTATAATGAGACAGCAGGGTTCCTCTGGACTCCATCAGGCATCTGTTCAGTGGTGTCGTTCTGTTCAGAAGTGCCGAAATCTGTGGTCGACATGCCTAAAAAGATGGACACCGCCGGATCACAGGTGCTATATCATTCACAGTGTCTTCATCTGCTTCATTAGAGGGGATTTTCTACCAGGAGTTCTGTCTGAATCACGTATTTCATAGATTTACACAGAAAACCTGGTGTAAGCGCAACGTGGCTAAGCCTTACTGTGATCTTTTGGAGAGAGAATGAACAAATCAACAGAAGGAAAAGAATTGGTTTCATTTATTTTTTATGCCATTACTTATTTGGTATAACTGATTAGATGAGTTAATTCTTTTGATCTGTGCGATTACAGCGATACTGGATGTATGGTTTTTATGTTTGGCTACTGTCACACACTAAAAGACACTTTTATTGCCAAAATTAGTTTTGCATTCCCATATTCACACAGATTTAATTTTTCCATATTTCAGCCAACAGAGTCATGTGACAGCATCTTTTTTGGTGGGACAAATTAACGTCTTGTTTGGTACCATTTTCTGGCAAATAACATGTTTTGATCGCTTTCCATTCCAATATTTGGGAGGCAGAATGAACAAAAAACAGCAATTCATGAATTGTTTGGGGTTTTTTTTATGCCATTTCACATGTGGTAAAATTGATAAGGCAGCTTTATTCTTCGGGTCAGTACAATTGCAGCGATACACCATTTATATATATGTATTCTGAGAGCTATAACTTTTCTATTTTTCAACTGATGGAGCTGTAAGTGGCTTGTTTTTTGTGTGGTAAGATCACGTTTTCAGCGGTACCATTTTTATTTACATTTATCTCTTTGATCGGGTTTTATTACACTTTTTGTTCAGTGGTATGATAAAGTATAGTTTTTTGCTTTTTTTTATTTTTTATGAGGTTCACTGAAGTGCTTAACTAGTGGGACAGTATTATAGGTCCTGTACTTTTTTTTGCATAAATAAATGTGTTTATTGAAATAATATTTCTTCTTTTTCTGTTCTTTATTTTTATTTACAGTACAGACCAAAAGTTTGGACACACCTTCTCATTTAAAGATTTTTCTTTATTTTCATGACTATGTACATTCTCACTGAAGTCATCAAAACTATGAATTAACACATGTGGAATTATATACTTAACAAAATAGTGTGAAACAACTGAAATTATGTCTTATATTCTAGGTTCTTCAAAGTAGCCACCTTTTGCTTTGATGATTGCTTTGCACACTCTTGGCATTCTCTTGATGAGCTTCAAGAGGTAGTCACCGGGAATGGTCTTCCAACAATCTTGAAGGAATTCCCAGAGATGCTTTGCACTTGTTGGCCTTTTTGCCTTCACTCTGCGGTTCAGCTCACCCCAAACCATCTCGATTGGGTTCAGATCTGGTGACTGTGGAGGCCAGGTCATCTGGTGTAGCACCCCATCACTCTCCTTCTTGGTCAAATAGCCCTTACACAGCCAGGAGGTGTGTTTGGGGTCATTGTCCTGTTGAAAAATAAATGATGGTCCAACTAAACGCAAACCGGATGGAATAGCATGCCGCTGCAAGATGCTGTGGTAGCCATGCTGGTTCAGCATGCCTTCAATTTTGAATAAATCCCCAACAGTGTCACCAGCAAAGCACCCCCACACCATCACACCTCCTCCTCCATGCTTCTTGGTGGGAACCAGGCATGTAGAGTCCATCCGTTCACCTTTTCTGCGTCCCACAAAGACACGGTGGTTGGAACCAAAGATCTCAAATTTGGACTCATCAGACCAAAGCCCAGATTTCCACTGGTCTAATGTCCATTCCTTGTGTTCTTTAGCCCAAACTAGTCTCTTCTGCTTGTTGCCTGTCGTTAGCAGTGGTTTCCTAGCAGCTATTTTACCATGAAGGCCTTCTGCACAAAGTCTCCTCTTAACAGTTGTTGTAGAGATGTGTCTGCTGCTAGAACTCTGTGTGGCATTGACCTGTTCTCTAATCTGAGCTGCTGTTAACCTGCGATTTCTGAGGCTGGTGACTCAGATAAACTTATCCTCAGAAGAAGAGGTGACTCTTGGTCTTCCTTTCCTGTGATGATGGTTTTTGCCACTGCACCTGGGGACACTTTCAAAGTTTTCCCAATTTTTCAGACTGACCTTCATTTCTTAAAGTAATGCTGGCCACTCATTTTTCTTTACTTAGCTGCTTTTTTCTTGCCATAATACAAATTCTAACGGTCTATTCAGTAGTACTATCATCTGTGTGTCCACCAGACTTTTGCACAACACAACTGATGGTCCCAACCCCATTTATGAGGCAAGAAATCCTACTTATTAAACCTGACAGGGCACACTTGTGAAGTGAAAACCATTCCCGGTAACCACCTCTTGAACCTCATCTAGAGAATGCCAAGAGTGTTAAAAGCAGTCATCAAAGCAAAAGGTGGCTACTTTGAAGAACCTAGAATATAAGACATAATTTCAGTTGTTTCACACTTTTTTGTTAAGTATATAATTCCACATGTGTTAATTCATAGTTTTGATGCCTTCAGTGTGAATGTACAATTTTCACAGTCATGAAAATACAGAAAAATCTTTAAATGAGAAGGTGTGTTGGACTCGAAGGGAGCTGAAAAACATGAAATGACTGCCTTCACCCAGAATTCGATCCTAATGCTTGTTCTAAATCACTTTACTTGGAAGAGTCTGAAGATTATGGACACTCAGCATGGAAATTTGCTAAATCTAATGGAACTCCTCCTAGTCTTTCTTCTCCCAGCTTAGCAGATTTTTTTTTTTTAACTACGAACCTGAGCAGGTTGTGAGCAGGCACAACTCCCATGAACACCTGAACAAATCAGCTACTGCTGCCTTGTGGCTGGGGGATGATCTCCTCTGGGATAGTTGACCAATTTGGATGATAGCACTATAACCAACTGTGCTGCTGTAATGAAAAATCTTTAAGACCAAGATAAGTTGAACAGTGGTTCTAAGGATTCTTCATCATAGCAGCGCAGCCAGATATCATGTTATCGTCCAAATTGGTCAACCTCTGAAGATGGGAATAGCCCATTTAAGCAGAAATGCACTTCAGAGAACATGGAAAAAATGTCTGTTGTTCTGGCTTATCTTATTCCTTTTCTTATTGAAAATATCTTTATTAACCATCAGTTATCAAGCACAAATATGCAATGTAGCGCAGCAGAGAACAGGCAAGGGTCAGAACACCAAACAGTATGTTCTGAAACTTGTACGCCACAGTGTCATTACACTCTAATGATATGATATCAACATCTAATGATATGATATGACATCTCTTACATAAAGATGCCGGGGCCTCATAAAAGTTTTAATTACCCACTTCAGGTATACCAATCTGTTGTCAGTGAACAACTAGTGACAATAAAACTAATTAGGAAGTGGACTCCAGCGGCAGAGGAGGCTCTATGAGACTGCTTTGACCTCACAGACTGGGAGATGATATGCGACAGGGGAGATCATGATGATGTAAATTATATTGTCGGGCGAGTAACAGATTATATAAATTTTTGTACTGACACTGTTGTACCAGCTAAAAAGATTTGATGTTATGCAAATAACAAGCATTGGATTACAAAAGAATTGAAACACTTACTAAACAAGAAAAAACTGGCATTTAAAGTGAAGGATACAAAGAAACTGAAATTGAGACAAAGGGATTTAAAGGGGGAAATTAAGAATGCCCGTGAGGTGTTCCGAATTAAATTAGAAAATAAATTGTCACACAACAATTCCATGGAGGTGTGGTCTGGCATGAAACAGCTAACTGGGTTTAAGGCAAAGCCGGAGCATGGGGAAGTTGATCTGCCCTTTGCTAATGAAATGAACGAGTTTTTCAATAGATTCACCAACACAAGCACAGCGTCATCAGGGATGGAGGATGGAGCTGGGAAAACATCGGCAGCATTGACATTGGGGGATAAGCTGCCTGCTTTCACTGTTTCCCAAAGCGATGTGAGAAGACAGTTTAGTAGACTTGTTATTGGCAAAGCAGCTGGGCCCGATGGCCTCAGTCCACGTGTCCTCAGGGCCTGTGGCAAACCAACTGTGTACTGTCTTCCAGCACCTGTTTTACTGGAGCCTTCAATCACAGAGGGTACCAGAACTGTGGAAGACCACCTGCCTGGTGTCGGTTCCTAAGACCACTTTTCCAACTTCCCTACAAGACTATTGTCCAGTGGCCTTAACATCACATGCTATGAAGTCCTTGGAGAGAATAATACTCGCCTACTTGTGTCTGAGGGTGAGGGATTTTACTGAACCCTGCAGTTTGCGTACCAGCAGAGATTGGGGGTGGATGATGCGGTAGTGTCTCTGCTACATACAGTACATTCATTCTTGGACAATGATGGACTGCAGTGCACGCCATGTTTTTTGACTTCTCAAGTGCTTTCAATACCTTACAGCCGCTCTTACTACGTAATAAGCTGACTAATATGGCGGTAGATGAGGGGATGTGAACTGGATAAACGACTACCTGATGGACAGGCCGCAGTTTGTAAGGATGGGGGAGGTTGTATCTGCCAGTGTACGGAGCAGTGTTGGAGTCACTCAGGGTACAGTACTGTCGCCCTTCCTCTTCACACTGTATACAGCTGACTTTCAGTATAAATCATATTTTTGAAAAGTTCAAAGAGACAAACGGCACCAGGACTCAACAATGCAGTATTGGGAGCGCTGAATCAAATACACCTCTTTAGACCCACAGCGTGCGGTATCCATGCAGTACTGGAGTGTTGTGCTCAGCATCAATAGCCATAACAGCACAGTAAAACTTTGCACAAGAAAGGACCCGTGGAAGCACTAATTGTGCGAAACAGCCGTCGTCCAGCTCACTCTCCCCGCACCCTCATCGTCTCCGCTTGTCTTTTATGCAAAGTCTGTACATGGATTAAAGACAGATTAAAGATATTCACTTCGCAACCTGGGTGAGTGCCGCATTTTTCTACTTTCTTGTGCAAAGTTTTAAATCAGATTTTTGTCAACTACAAAAATTCTCAGATGACTCAGTGATTGTAGGGGGCATTGTGGGGGGCCTGGGGGGGGGAGGAATATAGAAGGGTGGTTTCTGACTTTGTGGATTGGTGCCGGACTAACTGTCTAGAACTAAATGTAAAGAAAATCAAGGAGTTGGTGGTGAGTTATAGAAAGAAAAAGGAGGATTACTTACTGATCAATATTGCTGGCCAGGAGGTTGAGATTGTTGAGAGCTACAAATATTTGGGGGTTCACCTTGACAGTAAACTCGATTGGAGGTGTCATACAGAAAAGGTTTACAAGAAGGGAATGAGCAGACTATACTTTCTTCGGAAGCTCAGGTCATTCAATGCGTGCAGTAAAATGCTGGAAATGTTGTACCAGTCTGTTGTGGCAAGCGCAATCTTTTTTGCTATGATATGCTGGGGCAGTATGGTGCGAGTAGCTGATGCTAATAAGCTCAACAAACTTATCAAGAAGGCAAGAGCGGCTGTTGGCCTCCATCTGGACTCTTTTGAGGAGGTATTGGAGGATAGAATTCAGAAGAAGTGTAGGGCTATAATGAACAATAATACACACCCACTATACGAGCTGTTCTTGAAGAAGAAGAGCACATTCAGCAGCCGCCTAATTCTACTAAGGTGCAAGAAGGAGAAATTCAGGAAATCGTTTGTACCTACTGCTATGGGGATGTATAATAATTTCCTAAGGGTGGTAGACAATAATGACTGATTGCTGGTGTACTAATGTCAATTAACAGTGACTTATATACCTTAACCATTTATTTGTTGTGTAATGTTGGTATACTTGTGCAAGATTTGTGTCCAAATATTTTATGTACTGCTGTTTGTATTGCTGATGTAATATTGTAATTTCCCCCCGGGATCAATAAAGTGTATCGTATCGTATCGTAATGATGAACACCACCACACTCCTAAACAAAAGGCGTACAGTAATTGGTGTTTATTTCTTCTCCATTTATTTTATATAGTAATTGGATTAATACCCCACACATTTGTTTATTAATACTGTAAGACCTTTGGATTGCACTTGCCATCCAATAAAATAGTGAAAATCTCCAAACAGTATGGGTGGATCACTGTCTACAAAACCCCTTGAAGCACAATAAACGTCTGGGCCACCAGTCATAATACGCTATTAGAGGCCACAAACATTATACATAAACTTACATTATCAAACTGTAGCAATTAGCACACCTTTTCAATAAATAGGTTTTGTTCAGGGTCGAACAGAGGTGTCTGGGACCGACAGGGGGAATTGACCCTAGAGGCCCACCCCACAGCTATATGCAAATATGTGTAAGCCATTATCACGAATCCTGCACATCTACTATGTGCCACCATAACTGGGATGTACAATTTCAGTAGTTTACATTAAAGGGGTTCTTTGGTTAAAACAAGTTATCACCGATCCATGAGCTCTACAGAATAGGTGATCGCTTAGGTCAGACCATTGGAAACTGCAACAATCGGAAGCACGAGGAAGTTTTTATCCCTGATAGGATAGTTATTCCCATTTTTAAAATTGAGCGGCAAGTTGAATGTCTGACCGCAGCTCCATTCATTCTCTTTGGGGCTTCCAGAAAAAAATAATAGCAGCGCTTGAAGCCACTTAGTGAATGAATGGATCCGTGGTCAAGTCAAACATGCTACTACAGTTCCCCATTCTGCTGATTGGGTCCAAACAGTCAGACCCCCACCAATCAATACGTTATTACTTATCCTGTGGAGAGGGGATTACTTTTATTCACAGGAGAACCCTTGTAAATGCATCTCTGCCTCTGTGTTCCAAGAATTTAATCAATAATGTTAGTAAAGAATCTTCTCCTAAATAATACCAAAGAGAACAAATGACCACCATATACAACACAATCCACTATACCAAGACCAATAATACCACATACAAGGAAGAAATACCACCACACCATATAGTGACTGAATAATACCCCATTATACCAGCATATAGCCACGAAATAATACCACAAGGAGAAATACCACCACTCCATAACTAGACTACATATTCCTCCACATAGTGACCGAATAAAACCACATACAAGGGACAAATAATGCTACACTGTGACCAGACCACAAAATACTACCACATGATGACCAAATTCTACAATACTGATCAGGAATACAAACAACAGCCAACCACAATGCTAACAACACTGTTATTACCACCAGTGACATTATACACAAGAGCTCTGTATATAGTATACAGTTTATAGTGTAAGTGTACAGGTAATACAGCATCATCAAAGACATTATACACAGGAACTCTGTATATAGTGTCAGTGTACAGGTAATACAGTGATCACCAGTGACATTATACACAGGAGCTCTGCATATAGTGTGAGTGTACAGGTAATACAGCAATCACCAGTGAAATTATACACAGGAGATTAGTATATAGTGTCAGAGTACAAACAATACAGTGATCACCAGTGAAATTATATACAAGAAAACTTGTATATAGCGTAAGTGTACAAGTAATACAGTGATCACAGGTGACATTATACACAGGAGCTCTGTATACAGTATATAGTGTGCGACTACATGCAATAAACTGAATCACCAGTGACATCTGTAGTTGAAGTCCTTCATCTTTGCTTTTCTTCCATAGCACATTTCCCACTTTTTCGCTGACTTCTACACTACGTCAGAAGAAGTATGGAAAACAGTTTTTTAAAAAGTTAATTATATTACAGTGCTAATAATGTCCCTAATTGGACCCTAAAGAAATTATGTTCCCCACTTATCACCATAAACTGATACAGCATGTTTCTCATTCTGGCCGCTAAACAGTAATTAAATTCCTCATTCTGGCCCCCTTTATTTAATAATCTTGCCCAGCGTGGAACCCTTTATTTTATAATAAGCCCCAACCTGGCCCCCTATGTCCCTTGTCCAGCGTGTCCCCTATATGTGCAGCCTGTCCCCCAGATATACATCCTGCCCCACCCAGCTATGCATTCTGGCCCCCATATGTCCCTTGTCCTGCCACATTTCTTATATAACCATCCTGGATCCCCCGTATATACAACCTGGTCTGTTTTCCTGGCTCCCATATACTCAACCTGGCCTCCCATATATCCCTTGTCCTGCCCCCCATATATCCATCCTGGCTCCCATATGTCCTTTGTCCTGCCCACCCCCATATATGCATCCTAGATTGCCCAAATATCCATCCTGGATCCCCCATATAGCCATCCTGGTCCCTTGTCTTGCCCACCCCATATATCCATCCTACCTCCCCCATATATCCATCCTCGCCCCACCATATATCCATCCTAACTCCTCCCATATATCCATCCTGGCTCCCCCCATATATCCATACTGGCTCCCCCCAGACATCCGTCCTTGCCCCTCCATATATCCATTATCCATCCTGGCCTCTCCATATATCCATCCTAGCTCCCTCATATATCCATCCTGGATCCTCCATATATCCATCCTAGCCCATTCATATATCCATCCTGGCCTCCCAATATATCCATCCTGGCCCCTCCATATATCCATCCTTGCCCCTCCATGTATCCATCCTGGTTCCACCATGTATCCATCCTAGCCCCCCCCCCATATATCCATCCTGGTCCCTTGTCCTGGCCCCTCTATATATCCATCCTGGCTTACACATATATTCATCCTGGCCCCTCCATATATCCAACCTAGCTCCCTCATATATTCATCCTTGCCCCTCCATACATCATAGTTACATAGTTACATAGTTATTAAGGTTGAAGGAAGACTATAAGTCCATCTAGTTCAACCCATAGCCTAACCTAACATGCCCTAACATGTTGATCCAGAGGAAGGCAAAAAAAAACCATGTGGCAAGAGTAATCTTCACATTGGGGAAAAAAATTCCTTCCCGACTCCACATACGGCAATCAGACTAGTTCCCTGGATCAACGCCCTATCAAGGAATCTAGTGTATGTACCCTGTAACATTATACTTTTCCAGAAAGGTATCCAGTCCCCTCTTAAATTTAAGTAATGAATCACTCATTACAACATCATACGGCAGAGAGTTCCATAGTCTCACTGCTCTTACAGTAAAGAATCCACGTCTGTTATTATGCTTAAACCTTTTTTCCTCCAAACGCAGAGGATGCCCCCTTGTCCCGGTTTCAGGTCTATGATTAAAAAGATCATCAGAAAGGTCTTTGTACTGTCCCCTCATATATTTATACATTAAAATAAGATCACCCCTTCGTCTTCGTTTTTCCAAACTAAATAGCCCCAAGTGTAATAACCTATCTTGGTACTGCAGACCCCCCAGTCCTCTAATAACCTTGGTCGCTCTTCTCTGCACCCGCTCCAGTTCAGCTATGTCTTTCTTATACACCGGAGTGTTGTGAATTCTGTGGCAGAGCTCCCTCCTGTGGTCACAAGTGGTACTTCGGCTGGTTCTCTCTGTGAGCTTCCGTTGGTGGAGGAAAGTGGTACTGCGGCTTCTGAGTTTCCTTCCTCAGGTGATGTGGTGAAGTCATTAGGTGCTGCTCTATTTAACTCCACCTAGTGCTTTGATCCTGGCCTCCAGTCAATGTTCTAGTATTGGACCTGTTTCCTCCTGGATCGTTCCTGTGGCCTGCTGCTCTGCATAGCTAAGTTCCTCTTTGCTATTTGTTTGCTGTTTTTTTCTGTCCAGCTTGTCAATTTGTTTTTTACTGCTTGCTGGAAGCTCTGGGACGCAGAGGGTGTACCTCCGTGCCGTTAGTTCGGTACGGAGGGTCTTTTTGCCCCCTTTGCGTGGTTTTTGTAGGGTTTTGTGTTGACCGCAAAGTTACCTTTCCTATCCTCGCTCTGTTCAGAAAGTTGGGCCTCACTTTGCTAAATCTATTTCATCTCTCCGTTTGTCTTTTCATCTTAACTCACAGTCATTATATGTGGGGGCTGCCTTTTCCTTTGGGGTATTTCTCTGAGGCAAGGTAGGCTTATTTTCTATCTTCAGGCTAGCTAGTTTCTCAGGCCGTGCCGAGTTGCATAGGGAGCGATAGGCGCAATCCACGGCTGCCTTTAGTGTGGTTTGGAGAGGATTAGGGATTGCGGTCAACAGAGTTCCCACGTCTCAGAGCTCGTTCTTGTTTTTTGGGTTATTGCCAGGTCACTGTATGTGCGCTGACATCTATGTTCATTTTGGTACTGAATTACCTTTCATAACAGTACTGGAGGCCAAAAGTACTAATACATAGTAACATAGTAACATAGTTAGTAAGGCCGAAAAAAGACATTTGTCCATCCAGTTCAGCCTATATTCCATCATAATAAATACCCAGATCTACGTCCTTCTACAGAACCTAATTGTATGATACAATATTGTTCTGCTCCAGGAAGACATCCAGGCCTCTCTTGAACCCCTCGACTGAGTTCGCCATCACCACCTCCTCAGGCAAGCAATTCCAGATTCTCACTGCCCTAACAGTAAAGAATCCTCTTCTATGTTGGTGGAAAAACCTTCTCTCCTCCAGACGCAAAGAATGCCCCCTTGTGCCCGTCACCTTCCTTGGTATAAACAGATCCTCAGCGAGATATTTGTATTGTCCCCTTATATACTTATGCATGGTTATTAGATCGCCCCTCAGTCGTCTTTTTTCTAGACTAAATAATCCTAATTTCGCTAATCTATCTGGGTATGATTCTCAATAGAGGGAAAAAAGAAGTTCTGAGACCATTTTTTTTTCTTTGCACTGTGTTTTGCCTTTTTTTTCCCCTAGACATTTGGGTGGTTCAGGACACAGGTGTAGCAATGGACATTAAAGGTCTGTCTTCATGTGTGGATCAGCTCACGGCAAGAGTACAAAGTATTCAAGACTTTGTGGTTCAGAATTCTATGTTAGAACCGAGAATCCCTATTCCTGATTTGTTTTTTGGAGATAGAACTAAATTTCTGAGTTTCAAAAATAATTGTAAACTATTTCTGGCTTTGAAACCTCGCTCCTCTGGTGACCCAGTTCAACAAGTTAGGATCGTTATTTCTTTTTTGCGTGGCGATCCTCAGGACTGGGCATTTTCCCTTGCATTAAGTAATATCGATGCATTTTTCCTGGCGCTCAGATTGCTGTACGATGAGCCTAATTCTGTGGATCAGGCAGAGAAGAATTTGCTGGCTCTGTGTCAGGGTCAGGATGAAATAGAGGTATATTGTCAGAAATTTAGAAAGTGGTCCGTACTCACTCAGTGGAATGAAGGTGCGCCCGCAGCTATTTTCAGAAAAGGTCTCTCTGAAGCCTTTAAGGATGTCATGGTGGGATTTCCCATGCCTGCTGGTCTGAATGAGTCTATGTCTTTGGCCATTCAGATCGGCCGACGCTTGCGCGAGCGTAAATCTGTACACCATTTGGCGGTATTACCTGAGCTTAAACCTGAGCCTATGCAGTGCGATAGGACTCTGACCAGAGTTGAATGGCAAGAACACAGACGTCTGAATGGGCTGTGTTTCTACTGTGGTGATTCCACTCATGCTATCTCTGATTGTCCTAAGCGCACTAAGCGGTTCGCTAGGTCTGCCACCATTGGTATGGTACAGTCAAAATTTCTTCTGTCTGTTACCTTGATCTGCTCTTTGTCATCATATTCTGTCATGGCATTTGTGGACTCAGGCGCTGCTCTGAATTTGATGGACTTGGAGTATGCTAGGCGTTGTGGGTTTTTCTTGGAGCCCTTGCAGTGTCCTATTCCATTGAGAGGAATTGATGCTACGCCTTTGGCCAAGAATAAGCCTCAGTACTGGACCCAGCTGACCATGTGCATGGCTCCTGCACATCAGGAGGTTATTCGCTTTCTGGTGTTGCATAATCTGCATGATGTGGTCGTGTTGGGGTTGCCATGGCTACAAGTCCATAATCCAGTTTTAGATTGGAAATCAATGTCTGTGTCCAGCTGGGGTTGTCAGGGGGTACATGGTGTCCCATTTCTGACTATTTCGTCATCCACCCCTTCTGAGGTTCCTGAGTTCTTGTCTGATTACCGGGATTTATTTGATGAGCCCAAGTCCGATACCCTACCTCCGCATAGGGATTGTGATTGTGCTATCGATTTGATTCCTGGTAGTAAATTCCCAAAAGGTCGACTGTTTAATTTATCTGTGCCTGAGCATGCCGCTATGCGGAGTTATGTGAGAAGGGGCATATTCGCCCGTCATCGTCGCCATTGGGAGCAGGGTTCTTTTTTGTAGCCAAGAAGGATGGTTCACTGAGACCTTGTATAGATTACCGCCTTCTAAATAAGATCACGGTTAAATTTCAGTACCCCTTGCCATTGTTATCTGATTTGTTTGCTCGGATTAAGGGGGCTAGTTGGTTCACCAAGATAGATCTTCGTGGTGCGTATAATCTTGTGCGTATTAAGCGAGGCGATGAGTGGAAAACTGCATTTAATACGCCCGAGGGCTATTTTGAGTATCTAGTAATGCCATTCGGACTTGCCAACGCTCCATCAGTGTTTCAGTCCTTTATGCATGATATCTTCCGAGAGTACTTGGATAAATTCCTGATTGTGTACTTAGATGACATTTTGATCTTCTCGGATGATTGGGAGTCTCATGTGAAGCAGGTCAGAACGGTGTTTCAGGTCCTGCGTGCTAATTCTTTGTTTGTGAAGGGATCAAAGTGTCTCTTTGGTGTTCAGAAGGTTTCATTTTTGGGGTTCATCTTTTCCCCTTCTACTATCGAGATGGATCCTGTTAAGGTCCAAGCCATCCATAATTGGACTCAGCCGACATCTCTGAAAAGTCTGCAAAAGTTCCTGGGCTTTGCTAATTTTTATCGTCGCTTCATCTGCAATTTTTCTAGTATTGCTAAACCATTGACCAATTTGACCAAGAAAGGTGCTGATTTGGTCAATTGGTCTTCTGCTGCGGTGGAAGCTTTTCAAGAGTTGAAGCGTCGTTTTTCTTCTGCCCCTGTGTTGTGTCAACCAGATGTTTCGCTTCCGTTCCAGGTCGAGGTTGATGCTTCTGAGATTGGAGCAGGGGCTGTTTTGTCGCAGAGAAGTTCTGATTGCTCGGTGATGAAACCATGCGCCTTCTTTTCCAGGAAGTTTTCGCCTGCTGAGCGAAATTATGATGTGAGCAATCGAGAGTTGCTGGCCATGAAGTGGGCAATCGAGGAGTGGCGTCATTGGCTTGAAGGAGCTAAGCATCGCGTGGTGGTCTTGACTGATCATAAGAACTTGACTTATCTCGAGTCCGCCAAGCGGTTGAATCCTAGACAAGCTCATTGGTCGTTGTTTTTTGCCCGTTTTGACTTTGTGATTTCATACCTTCCGGGCTCTAAGAATGTGAAGGCGGATGCTCTGTCTAGGAGTTTTGTGCCCGACTCTCCGGGTGTATCTGAGCCGGCGGGTATCCTCAAAGAGGGAGTAATTGTGTCTGCCATCTCCCCTGATTTGCAGCAGGTGCTGCAAAAATTTCAGGCTAATAAACCTGATCGTTGCCCAGCGGAGAAACTGTTTGTCCCTGATAGGTGGACGAATAAAGTTATCTCTGAGGTTCATTGTTCGGTGTTGGCTGGTCATCCTGGAATCTTTGGTACCAGAGAGTTAGTGGCTAGATCCTTTTGGTGGCCATCTCTGTCGCGGGATGTGCGTACTTTTGTGCAGTCCTGTGGGATTTGTGCTCGGGCTAAGCCCTGCTGTTCTCGTGCCAGTGGGTTGCTTTTGCCCTTGCCGGTCCCGAAGAGGCCTTGGACACATATCTCTATGGATTTTATTTCAGATCTTCCCGTCTCTCAAAAGATGTCAGTCATTTGGGTGGTCTGTGATCGCTTCTCTATGATGGTCCATTTGGTACCCTTGTCTAAATTGCCTTCCTCCTCTGATTTGGTGCCATTGTTTTTCCAGCATGTGGTTCGTTTACATGGCATTCCAGAGAATATCGTTTCTGACAGAGGTTCCCAGTTTGTTTCGAGGTTTTGGCGAGCTTTTTGTGGTAGGATGGGCATTGACTTGTCTTTTTCCTCGGCTTTCCATCCTCAGACTAATGGCCAGACCGAACGAACCAATCAGACCTTGGAAACATATCTGAGATGCTTTGTTTCTGCTGATCAGGATGACTGGGTGTCCTTTTTGCCTTTGGCTGAGATCGCCCTTAATAATCGGGCCAGCTCGGCTACCTTGGTTTCACCGTTTTTCTGCAACTCTGGGTTCAATCCTCGTTTCTCTTCAGGGCAGGTTGAGTCTTCGGACTGTCCTGGTGTGGATACTGTGGTGGACAGGTTGCAGCAGATTTGGACTCATGTAGTGGACAATTTGACTTTGTCCCAGGAGAAGGCTCAACGTTTCGCTAATCGCAGATGCTGTGTGGGTCCCCGACTTCGGGTTGGGGACTTGGTTTGGTTATCTTCTCGTCATATTCCTATGAAGGTTTCCTCTCCTAAGTTTAAACCTCGTTTTATTGGTCCGTATAGGATTTCTGAGGTTCTTAATCCTGTGTCTTTTCGTCTGACCCTTCCAGATTCTTTTTCCATCCATAACGTATTCCATAGGTCGTTGTTGCGGAGATACGTGACACCTATGGTTCCATCTGTTGATCCTCCTGCCACGATTTTGGTGGAGGGGGAGTTGGAGTATATTGTGGAGAAGATTTTGGATTCTCGTGTTTCAAGGCGGAAACTCCAGTATCTGGTTAAGTGGAAGGGTTATGCTCAGGAAGATAATTCCTGGGTCTTTGCCTCTGATGTCCATGCTCAGTTTGTGTCTTTCATATGGCTCATCCTGGTCATCCTGGGAGCTCTGGTGAGGGTTCGGTGACCCCTCCTCAAGGGGGGGGTACTGTTGTGAATTCTGTGGCAGAGCTCCCTCCTGTGGTCACAAGTGGTACTTCGGCTGGTTCTCTCTGTGAGCTTCCGTTGGTGGAGGAAAGTGGTACTGCGGCTTCTGAGTTTCCTTCCTCAGGTGATGTGGTGAAGTCATTAGGTGCTGCTCTATTTAACTCCACCTAGTGCGTTGATCCTGGCCTCCAGTCAATGTTCTAGTATTGGACCTGTTTCCTCCTGGATCGTTCCTGTGGCCTGCTGCTCTGCATAGCTAAGTTCCTCTTTGCTATTTGTTTGCTGTTTTTTTTCTGTCCAGCTTGTCAATTTGTTTTTTACTGCTTGCTGGAAGCTCTGGGACGCAGAAGGTGTACCTCCGTGCCGTTAGTTCGGTACGGAGGGTCTTTTTGCCCCCTTTGCGTGGTTTTTGTAGGGTTTTGTGTTGACCGCAAAGTTACCTTTCCTATCCTCGCTCTGTTCAGAAAGTTGGGCCTCACTTTGCTAAATCTATTTCATCTCTACGTTTGTCTTTTCATCTTAACTCACAGTCATTATATGTGGGGGCTACCTATTCCTTTGGCAAGGTAGGCTTATTTTCTATCTTCAGGCTAGCTAGTTTCTCAGGCCGTGCCGAGTTGCATAGGGAGCGTTAGGCGCAATCCACGGCTGCCTTTACTGTGGTTTGGAGAGGATTAGGGATTGCGGTCAACAGAGTTCCCACGTCTCAGAGCTCGTTCTTGTTTTTTGGGTTATTGCTAGGTCACTGTATGTGCGCTGACCTCTATGTTCATTTTGGTACTGAATTACCTTTCATAACACCGGAGACCAGAACCGTGCACAGTATTCTAAGTGTGGTCGAACTAGTGACTTGTATAGAGGTAAAATTATGTTCTCCTCATGAGCATCTATGCCTCTTTTAATGCATCCCATTATTTTATTTGCCTTTGTAGCAGCTGCCTGACACTGGCCACTGAATATGAGTTTGTCATCCACCCATACACCCAGGTCTTTTTCATTGACGGTTTTGCCCAGAGTTTTAGAATTAAACACATACGGTAATTATACATCTTATTACTTCTACCCAAGTGCATGACCTTACATTTATCCCCATTGAAGCTCATTTGCCAACTATCAGCCCAAGCTTCTAGTTTACATAAATCATCCTGTAATATAAAATTGTCTTCCTCTGTATTAATTACCCTGCAGAGTTTAGTGTCATCTGCAAATATTGAAATTCTACTCTGAATGCCCCCTACAAGGTCATTAATAAATAGGTTAAAAAGAAGAGGGCCCAATACTGACCCCTGTGGTACCCCACTGCTAACCGCTACCCAGTCCGAGTGTGCTCCATTAATAAACACCCTTTGTTTCCTATCCCTGAGCCAGCTCTCAACCCACTTGCACATATTTTCCCCTATCCCCATTATTCTCATTTTATGTATCAACCTTTTGTGTGGCACCGTGTCAAAAGCTTTTGTAAAGCCCATATACACTACGTCCACTGGGTTCCCTTGGTCCAGTCCGGAACTTACCTCTTCATAGAAACTGATCAAATTAGTCTGACATGAACGGTCCCTAGTAAACCCGTGCTGATACTGGGTCATGAGGTTATTCCTCTTCAGATACTCCAGTATAGCATCCCTTATAATGCCCTCCAGGATTTTACCCACAGTAGAGGTTAAGCTTACTGGCCTATAATTTCCGAGTTCAGTTTTTGTTCCCTTTTTGAATATTGGCACCACATTTGCTATACGCCAGTCCTGTGGTACAGACCCTGTTATTATGGAGTCTTTAAAGATTAAAAATAATGGTCTATCAATGACTGTACTTAGTTCCTGCAGTACTCGGGGGTGTATCCCATCCGGGCCCGGAGATTTGTCAATTTTAGTGATTTTTAGACGCCGCCGCACTTCCTGCTGGGTTAAGCAGGTGACATTTAATGGGGAATTTGTATCACTCTCACTAGTTATTTTGTCTGCCATGGGATTTTCTTGTGTAAATACTGATGAAGAAAAGTCATTTAGCATATTGGCTTTTTCCTCATCCTCATCCACCATTTCACCCAGACTATTTTTAGGGGGGCCAACACTATCATTTTTTAGTTTCTTACTATTTACGTAGTTAAAGAATATTTTAGGATTATTTTTACTTTCTCTGGCAATGAGTCTCTCTGTCTCAATCTTTGCTGCCTTGATTTGCTTTTTACAGAATTTATTTAATTTTCTGTATTTATTTAATGCCTCATCACTACCTACTTCCTTTAATTCTCTAAATGCTTTCTTTTTGTCACTTATTGCGCCTATTACAGCTCTATTTAGCCATATTGGTTTCCTCCTATTTCTAGTATGTTTATTCCCATACGGTATATACTGTGCACAGGTCCTATCCAGGATGCTAATAAACGTCTCCCATTTTCTTTGTGTATTTTTGTGTCTCAGGATATCGTCCCAGTTAATTGCACCAAGATCCTCTCTCATCCGTTGGAAATTTGCCCTCCTGAAGTTTAGTGTCCTTGTAACCCCTCTATTACACATCTTTTTAAAGGATACATGAAAACTTATTATTTTGTGATCGCTATTACCCAAGTGACCCCCAAACCTTATATTTGATATGCGGTCTGGCCTGTTGGTTAATATTAGGTCTAGCAGTGCCCCCCTTCTTGTTGGGTCCTGAACCAGTTGTGAAAGGTACCATATATACTCGAGTATAAGCCGAGATTTTCAGCCCAAATTTTTGGGCTGAAAGTGCCCCTCTCGGCTTATACTCGAGTCACGGTATTGGTGGGGTCGGCGGGTGAGGGGGAGAGGGCGCTGAGGCATACTTACCTAGTCCCAGCGATCCTGGCGCTCCCCCTGCCGTCCCACGGTCTTCGGTGCTGCAGTTCTTCCTCTATCAGCGGTCACGTGGGACCGCTCATTAGAGAAATGAATAAGTGGCTCCACCTCCCATAGGGGTGGAGCCGCCAATTCATTTCTCTAATCAGCGGTAATGGTGACCGCGGATAAAGGAAGAAGCTGAGGCACCGAAGACAGCTGTCCGGGAGAAGGAGCCGGACGCCAGGACCAGGTAAGTATGTAATATTCACCTGTCCGCGTTCCAGCCGCCGGGCGCCGCTCCATCTTCCCGGCGTCTCTGCGCTCTGACTGTTCAGGTCAGAGGGCGCGATGACGCATATAGTGTGCGCGGCGCCCTCTGCCTGATCAGTCAAAGCGGAGACGCCGGGATGAGACGCCGGAATGAGACGCCGGGAGCTGCAAGCAAGAGAGGTGAATAAGTGTTTGTTTGTTTTTTTTTACTGCAGCAGCAGCAGCGACAATGGCAGAGCTTTCTATTGGGCAATATGAACGGTGCAAGAGCACTATATGGGGCAGAGCTTTCTATGGGGCAATATGAATGGTGCAAGAGCACTATATGGGGCAGAGCTTTCTATGGGGCAATATGAACGGTGCAAGAGCACTATATGGGGCAGAGCTTTCTATGGGGCAATATGAACGGTGCAGAGCACTATATGGGGCAGAGCTTTCTATGGGGCAATATGAACGGTGCAAGAGCACTATATGGGGCAGAGCTTTCTATGGGGCAATATGAATGGTGCAGAGCACTATATGGGGCAGAGCTTTCTATGGGGCAATATGAACGTTGCAAGAGCACTATATGGGGCAGAGCTTTCTATGGGGCAATATGAACGTTGCAAGAGCACTATATGGGGCAGAGCTTTCTATGGGGCAATATGAACAGTGCAAGAGCACTATATGGGGCAGAGCTTTCTATGGGGCAATATGAACGGTGCAAGAGCACTATATGGGGCAGAGCTTTCTATGGGGCAATATGAACGGTGCAAGAGCACTATATGGGGCAGAGCTATAGGGCAATAATGAACGGTGCAGAGCACTATATGGGGCACAGCTATAGGGCAATAATGAACGGTGTAGTGCACTATATGGGGCACAGCTATAGGGCAATAATGAACGGCACAGAGCACTATATGGGGCACAGCTATAGGGCAATAATGAACGGCGCAGAGCACTATATGGGGCACAGCTATAGGGCAATAATGAACGATGCAGAGCACTATATGGGGCACAGCTATAGGGCAATAATGAACGGCGCAGAGCACTATATGGGGCAGAGTTATAGGGCAATAATGAACGGCGCAGAGCACTATATGGCACAGCTATGGGGAAATAATGATCTATTTTTATTATTGAAATTTACCGGTAGCTGCTGCATTTCCACCCTAGGCTTATACTCGAGTCAATAAGTTTTCCCAGTTTTTGTGGCAAAATTATGGGGGTCGGCTTATACTCGGGTTGGCTTATACTCGAGTATATACGGTAATTGTCTCTCATAGTTGTCAAAAACCGATTACCTTTGCTGGAACTGCAGGTTTCTGTTCCCCAATCTATTTCGGGGTAGTTGAAGTCCCCCATAATAATGACTTCTCCTTGAATCGCAGCTTCATCTATTTGCTTTACGAGGATATTCTCCATTGCTTCCATTATTTTTGGAGATTTATAACAAACCCCTATCAGTAATTTATTATTTTTTCCCCCTCCCCTTATCTCCGCCCACAGGGATTCTACATTTTCATTAAATTCACCTATATTATCACGCAGGATGGGTTTTAAGGACGATTTTACATATAGACACACCCCACCCCCTCGCTTATCTGTATGGTCATTTCTGAACAGGCTATAGCCCTGCAAGTTAACAGCCCAGTCATGGCTCTCATCCAGCCATGTCTCAGATATCCCCACTATGTCATAATTATGCTCCAACAACATTAGTTCTAATTCGTCCATTTTGTTGGCGAGGCTTCTGGCATTAGTATACATACATTTTATGTATCTCTCTGCACCTCTATTCTTTCTTAAATTATTAACTGTTCTAACCCCACCCCCCATGCCACCGCCACCCCCAACTTCCTTATTTGTGCCCAGCTATCTATCTGCACTATCTTCCCCTCCTATAAAATGAATACCCTCCCCCCCAATTCCTAGTTTAAACACTCCTCCAACCTTCTAGCCATTTTCTCACCCAACACAGCTGCACCCTCCCCATTGAGGTGCAGCCCGTCCCTAGCGTAGAGCCTGTAGCCAACTGAGAAGTCGGCCCAGTTCTGCAGGAACCCAAATCCCTCCTTCCTACACCAATTCTTGAGCCACTTATTAACCTCCCTAATCTCCCGTTGCCTCTCTGGCGTGGCACGTGGTACAGGCAGTATTTCGGAAAATACCACGTTGGAGGTCCTTGCTTTCAGCTTGCGGCCTAAATCCCTGAAATCATCTTTAAGGACCTTCCACCTACCTCTAACTTTGTCATTTGTGCCAATGTGCACCATGACCGCTGGGTCCTCACCAGCCCCTCCCAGTAATCTGTCCACCCGATCAGCGAT
Source organism: Ranitomeya imitator (assembly GCF_032444005.1). Lineage (NCBI taxonomy): Eukaryota > Metazoa > Chordata > Amphibia > Anura > Dendrobatidae > Ranitomeya > Ranitomeya imitator. The sequence continues at coordinate 459,984,306 of NC_091287.1, read as the reverse complement.
GTGTCGGACTCGAGCGCCAGGTAGGCAGCACACCGTTCGACGATCCCTGTCTTTGTGACAGATTGCCCTATCTGTTCCCCTAATAATTGAGTCCCCCACTACCAGCACTTGTTTGGCCTGCCCTGCTCTCCTATTTCCCTCCTTACTGGAGCAGTCACTCCTCCGGCTTTCAGAGGACATGCCTGGCTGCAGCAGTGCTACCCCTGTACTGGCACCCCCTTCATCTGCCAACTTAGCAAACTTATTGGGGTGTTCCAGATCAGGACTAGCCTCCCTTTCACTCTTCCCTCTACCCCGCTTCCTAACTGTCACCCAGCTTGCTACTTCATCTTCCTGCAGCTCCATCCCACCATCCCCCCCCCCTCATCTGTCCCATTGAGCATCTGCTCCGTGAGCAGAAGACTCCTCTCCATATTGTCTATGGATCTCAGTGTTGCCAGCTGCACATTTAGATTCAGAATCTGGTTTTCCAAATGCACAATGTGCTCACATCTCGCACAGCAGTATGCACCCTCGACCGGCTGCTCAAGGACCGCATACATGTGGCAAGATGTGCACTGGATGGCATTAACAATCGTGGAGCACATTTCCTAATGGGGATTGCACCAGACAGAAAAGTTAAATAAATAAATAAATACAAAGTATTAATAAAAAACAGACAGTAATTCAGTAATTCCTCCCTTAGAAACTCCCTGACTCCAAAGTCACTGAATCACAAGTCACACTTACCGCCGTTCACACTTACACTCAGATCACACTCAGCTCGCTCACACTTGCTCTGCTGAAGATTTATAGATTTTTTTTTCTCTAGTTCCCTTAACAGCAGTCCACCTTGCTGTCCAAATGCACTTCCAAAAAGGACTGGAGCCCCAAACAGCTGCCCCTTATAAACCCTTAATTATGAGCCCCCACCCTAAGTTAACCCCTTATGAATATAGCTACTCCCAATTCACCATCTCACACCAATTCACACAAGTATTTGTTAAAGGCTTTCCAAATACCTCTTCACTGAATCACAAGTCACACTTACCGCCGTTCACACTTACGCTCAGATCACACTCAGCTCGCTCACACTCGTTCTGCTGAAGATTTATAGATTTTTTTTCTCTAGTTCCCTTAACAGCAATCCACCTTGCTGTCCAAATGCACTTCCTGGTCCCATATATCATCCTGGTCCATTGCCCTGGCCCCTCCATATATCCATCCTGGCTCTCCCATATATCCATCCTGGTCCCATATATCATCCTGGTTCATTGCCCTGGCCCCTCCATATATCCATCCTGGCTCTCCCATATATCCATCCTGGTCCCATATACAGTATCATCCTGGTTCATTGCCCTGGCCCCTCCATATATCCATCCTGGCTCTCCCATATATCCATCTTTGTCCCATATATCATCCTGGTCCATTGCCCTGGCCCCTCCATATGTCCATCCTGGCTCGCTCATATATCCATCCTGGCCCCTCCATATATCCATCCTGGCCCCTCCATATATCCATCCTGGTTCCCTCATATATTCATTCTGGCCCCTCCATATATCCATCCTGGCTCTCCCGTATATCCATCCTGGTCCCATATATCATTCACGTCTATTGCCCTGGCCCCTCCCTATGTCCATCCGGGCTCGCTCATATATATTCATCCTGGCCCCTCCATATATCCATCCTGAACCTTCCATATATCCATCCTGGCTCCCCCATATATCCATCCTGGTCCCATATATCCTTCCTGGTCCCATATATCCATCCCGGTCCCTTGCCCTAGCCCCTCCATATATCCTTCCTGGCTCATTCATATATTCATCCTGAACTCTCCTCATATCCATCTTGACCCCTCCATATATCCATCCTGGCCCCTCCATATATCCATCCTGGCTCCCTCATATATTCATCCTGACCCCTCCATGTATCCATCCTGGCTCTCCCATATATCCATCCTGGTCCCATATATCATCCTGGTCCATTGCCTTGGCCCCTCCCTATGTCCATCCTGGCTTGCTCATATATTCATCCTGGCCCCTCCATGTATCCATCCTGGCTCTCCCATATATCCATCCTGGTCCCATATATCATCCTGGTCCATTGCCCTGGCCCCTCCCTATGTCCATCCTGGCTCGCTCATATATTCATCCTGGCCCCTCCATATATCCATCCTGGCCCCTCCATATATCCATCCTGGCTCTCCCATATATCGATCCTGGTCCCATATATCATCCTGGTCCATTGCCCTGGCCCCTCCCTATGTCCATCCTGGCTCGCTCATATATTCATCCTGGCCCCTCCATATATCCATCCTGGCCCCTCCATATATTCATCCTGGCTCTCCCATATATCCATCTTGGTCCCATATATCATCATGGTCCAATGCCCTGGCCCCTCCATATATCCATCCTGGCCCCTCCATATATCCATCCTGCTCCCCCATATATCCATCCTGGTCCCATATATCCATCCTGGTCCCATATATCCATCTCGGTCCCTTGCCCTAGCCCCTCCATATATCCTTCCTGGCTCGTTCATATATTCATCCTGAACCCTCCTGATATCCATCCTGGCCCCTCCATATATCCATCCTGGCTCCCTCATATATTCATCCTGGCCCCTCCATATATCCATCCTGGCCCCCCTCCATATATCCATCCTGGTCTTTTGTCCTGGCCCTTCTATATATCCATCCTGGCCCCTTCATATATCCATCCTACCCCCCATATATTCATCCTGGTCCCTTGTACTGGCCCCCCAAAATATCCATCATGCCCCCCCCCCCATATGTCCATCCTGCACCCCCTCCATATATCCATCCTGGGCCCCCCATTGTGTGTGCCCGTCACATGCGGCTCATGACATTAATGTCATATGCTGGCGATGACAGGCGCACACAATGTTCTTCAGGACATGCGACGCAGCGTTTCAGGTAATGAATTCTGCGTGTGTGCATCTTTGCACCATCAATGCCCCTAAAAAAACGCAGACTTTTTTTTCCTTCCTTCTTCTTCTTCCCACTGCTACCTATCTGGAGCACTGCAAGAGCCCACAGAGAATTTCCCTAATATCCCACCAGGCCGGTCCGACCCTGGTTTTGTTCATAAATACAAATATTCTATCTAAGGACAATATATTAAATCAGATATGTCACCATATTTCACAAGAAATATTTAATACGTCATTACAAAGAAATCATAGATCTAATGAACATGATCTGAAAATCCATGTCAGAATGACTTTGTAATTGTTTCTGATAGGTTAAAGCACCAGTCTAGCATTTTTTATTGCAGTGCGGGACTGGTGCCATTAATCTAAGTTCCCTGTCCGTAGTCTCATACTCACCTGTTGCCATCTTCAACTGTTATCAGCGCCATTCCGGTCGGTCTCCAGCAGTTTGTGACTTGCCGGATAGCTCCAGTGTTTGCGAAGTGATCCAGAAGTGACAACTCAGTGTAAGTCTATGAGAGGCCAAACAAGGCCAGAACAAGGCTCTCATAGACTTACACTGAGGGTTTGTGACCACTTCCTCTGTATTCCGATCAGTCAAAAGTTGTGGTCATAAGATGGCGACACAGGACCAGATCAGTGCTGGGAAGAGCTGGAGAAGGCTGGTGTTGTGTATAAGACTAGGTGAGGGAAGTTAGATTAGTAGCACCACTCCAGCACTGAAATAAAAAAAATGCTGGAGTGGTGCTCAATTTTGGCCTACCTATCCTGCTTGATAGCTCCTCAGCGTCCCTTGTTCCTGCTGTTGCTGCAATCTCACAGTGCTCAATTGCAGGTTTAGGATCTGTTACGGATGTTGCTTTGAGATCTTGGAACTTGACGTTATGCTGTACCTCCTCGACAGCTACCTCTGCATCCCCTAAATGTTTTAACAATGAATGAAATATGTGAGATTGTCCAAAGATATTCCAATTATATAAAACTATATGTAACAAATTCTGACATTTGAAAAGTTTCATGTCCTTATAATCCTTAAATTGCTGAAAAGTGTGGAGAAGGCTGGTGTTGTGTATAAGACTAGGTGAGGGAAGTTAGATTAGTAGCAACACTCCAGCACTGAAATAAAAAAAATGCTGGAGTGGTGCTGAATTTTGGCCTACCTATCCTGATTGATAGCTCCTCAGCGTCCCTTGTTCCTGCTGTTGCTGCAATCTCACAGTGCTCAATTGCAGGTACAGGATCTGTTACGGATGTTGCTTTGAGATCTTGGAACTTGACGTTATGCTGTACCTCCTCGACAGCTACCCCTGCATCCCCTAAATGTTTTAACCATGACTGAAATATGTGAGATTGTCCAAAGATATTCCAATTATATAAAACTATATGTAACAAATTATGACATTTGAAAAGTTTCATGTCCTTATAATCCTTAAATTGCTGAAAAGTGTGAAGTGAAACATTTCTTAAACCCCACTTTGGTTTGGTCTTAAAGCAAGAAAGCATGATTTATAATTGTCTTAGAATGAAAAATGACATGTTTCAAAATAATAAAGAATACGATTTGGCAGAGAAAACAATTTATGAGGGAAAAAGTTTAGCTCTTTAGACGTTGAGTGAAAGTATGGCAAGTCGCCTTGATTTCTTTGAATTTGTATGTATTAAAGTCCTTGTAATGAACAATAACCAGCGCATAAATCCAGCTGTTGAACTTTTGCTCATTATTACAGTATATTGCAACTGCAATAAAATCAGATACAGAAACCATTATTTTACTTAAAATCGTGATGTTTGGAAATTCAAGACATTGAGTAGACAATTCTGCAAACATCCCAAAAGGAACCTCAGAATCGACAACTATCTAGAGAGTAGTATGCAGACCCAATAAAAACTGCTAATCTCTTCCCCAAATGCATTCACACAGGTGCACGTTTAAGACGTACATTACATAATTTTACAAATTCTATAAATTAAGATTATAACTGTATGTTTTTGAGAGTTGATCAAGAAATGTTGACTCTGCACATCTGGCTGTATACACTATTGGTAAGACTTTATAGCTTAGATCATTGGCAGCGTGACAAGTGCAGATGTATGGAAAGTGTTCAAGAAAAAAAATGTGTATATTTACCCTCAGTGCGTCTGCAAACGAGTTTCAACAAAATGCTTAACATAGAATATTTATTAAGTCTATATGAATATTATTTGTTTTTTCTGTAACTTGGATTCATTTTAAAGGCTAAAAGCCTTTACAGCCGCAAAACAGTAACTGAGCCCTTTTTTGCCCCGCTAAATATAAGGGCCAAGAGCATCAACTGGCAGCTGCGTGTCTTATGTCCAGCTCTAATTTATTACTTGGTCATATTTTCTTCTCGGTTGCATTGAAGCTTGAAGATTTACTCCAATCTTCTGATTTGCTCTGTTTCCTGCTGACTCAGCTAAAAGCTTCCTGATCAATGGGTGGGGCGCCATCTTTGCCTGACAGTTCGGCAGGAGTACAGAATGGGTTCAAGGCAACTGCACATGCCCTGGAACTATTTGTTATACAGAAGGAAAGGTTATGGTGGTATTCTAGTGGTTAGTATATGGTGGTGTGAGGAAATGCACACACTCACCTGTGGAGCAGGAGGCAGCACCAAGTCATTACCCATTCAGGACATAAGCGAGATGAATATGATCTATATCATGGGAGAATACTGGTGAGCTGTACGATCAAGAAAGTGATAACACAGCAAGTTTTAAGAGATATTTTTATTAATATTCTTCAAAGCACAAACCGGTTTTGAGCCCTGGACCAGTTTGTGCTTTGAAGACTAAGAATAAAGGTATGTCCTGATACTTTCTGTGCTATCAGCTTCTTGATCGATTGCATTGAGAGATTGTGACATAGCGTCTGGCTTCCCCGGGCCTGTCAGAAGCTACTGTCACAAGATGGCGCCTCAGAACCGGAGCTGCACCAAAATATAGTGAAGACGCCAGAGGGTGAGTATATGACCGGGGGGGGGGCGAGAGCTTACATTTAAAGCACCACTCCAGCACTAAAAAAAAATTGCTGAAATGGTGCTTTAAGTCTTTGCAATAGAGCATGTGTACTGCAGGCATGGGAAGTCTCCCATCAGTATGAGATTGCATTTCAGACAACTGTGTAATAGTCTATGGCAGGAGGGTCATACTCTTTTTCACCGAGGGCAGCATCAGGTTTATGGTTGGCCTCAAAGGGCTGCTTGTAATTGTAAGGGCTCGTGCAAACGTCTGTGCAACATATGGTATAAGCACAGACTGCAATGCATGGACTGGCCAGGGGCTATAAGACAGCTGTCCCTGGTAAGTAAGGTTCAAACAGCTATCCATGTTTAGCAGGACTATAAAAGAGCTGTGTCTGGGTAGTAGAGCTAAGAGAGTTGTTCCTGGGTACTAGAACTAAGAGCGTTGTCAATTTGTAGTAGAGCTACTGTAAGACCACTGTCCATGAGTAGTAGGGCTGAAAGATGTGTCCCTGTGTAGCAGGTCTATGAGAGCTGTCCCTGTGTAGTAGAACTAAGAATGCCGTTCCTGGGTAGTTGAGCTAAAAGCACTATTAGTGGGTAGTAGGTCTAGGAGAGCTGTTCCTGGGTAGTACAGCTATGAGCGCTGTTTCAGTGTAATAGAGCTAGGAGTGCTGCTCTTGGGTAATAGGGCTAAAAAAGTGGTCCCTGGGTAGTAGATCTAAGAGGGCTGTCCATGGGTAGTAGGGCTCAGAGAGATGTTCCTGAGTAGAGGGGTAATAAGAAAGCTATCTCTGGGTAGTAGGGCTAAGAGACTTGTCCCTGAGTAGTAGGGTATTAAGAAAGCTGTCTCTAGGTAGTAGGGCCAAAAGCGCAATTCCTGGGTTGTAGGTCTATGAGAACTGATCCTGGGTAGTACAGGTAAGCGCGCTGTTCCCAGGTAGTAGATATAGGAGAGCTGTTGCTGGGTATTACAGCTAGGAGTGATGTCTCTGGGTAGTAGTGGTAAGAGCGATGTCCTTGGATAGTAAGACGAAGAGCTCTGTTCTTGGCTGTAAGGTTAACAGAGCTGTGCCAGACCTCAGAGTTCAAGATGGTCTACTCCCTATGCTAAGTATTGGCTGTATCTGCTCTGATTCAAAGAAGGAACCTGGTCCCTTGCCGATCCCTCTGCTAAGTACTGGCTGCCTCAGTTCTGATTTCAAGATTCAAAGATGAAAACCCTTTTATTCAGTGCTGGCTGACTTAGTCAACTCGGTTTCAAGGATGGCACCCACTCCTTGTGATGGTGCTGCCCCCTCTACTAAGCATTGACTTAGTAAATTCAGATTCCAAGATAACACCAGGTCCTTTTGCTGGCCCCGCCACCTCTGCTATGCGCCAGCTGTGTTGACATAGAACGCAGCCAGTACTAAGTAGAGGGGATGGCGATTGCAAAGGCAGTGGATGCTATCTTAGATATTGAGCTCCAGCGCACTCCTCCACACTGCTCATTGAAATCACAGACGGTAAACGCATAAGGACTGGCTCTCTATATGGGGAAAGTGTGTTCTGACCTCACGGGCCGCATAAAATGTTGTGGCATGCTGGATTTAGCCAAGGGGCCTTGAGTTTGACACCCCTGGTCTATAGGATATGCCTTTATCCCTCTCTCTTAGTAATGAGTGTAATTATCGAAACCAGATTGACCAGTATAGATCAATTGGAAGTTAAGAGATGTTGTCAATAACATCCCTTAGAAGAGTTAAATCATAGGACTATACTAGTTCAGCATTTGTATGTTATTTCAATTGAAGCTTTTGTGTTTTGTAGTCGCTAGATGCTGCTGTAATGCCATGGATTATAAGGTAAGCAGAAATCTGAAAAAAGGAAGTTAGTGTGTGGCTGAGGACACATGGAGTGCCAGGTGAATCTATGCTGCATGAATAACCAGCTTAGCTCACAAGGACAGATTTCATGTAGGTCTGTAGTGTACAAAGAAACAAGTGGCATTCTTAACAGTTGATGTCACCCTAAGACTGTGTGCACACGTTCCGGATTTTTCACGTTTTTTTCACGTTTTTTTGCTATAAAAATGCGATAAAACGTGCAAAACATGCTTACATTAAGCATCCTATTATTAGAATGCAATCCGCAATTTTTGTCCACATGTTGCGTTTTTTTCGCAAAAAAAACGCATTGTGGAAAAAAAACGCAGCATGTTCATTAATTTTGAGGATTTTTCACGTTTTTGCTGCTATATTATTGAATTGGGGAAGCTCCAGAAAAAAAAAACGGGAAAATCCGCCAAAAAAAAGTGCAAAAAACGCATGCGGATTTCCTGCAGAAAAAGTCTGGTTTTGTTCAGGGAATTTCCGCAAAGAATCCATTCCTGATGTGTGCACATAGCCTAACAATAACCAAGTTCAGGTTCCTTCTCCAATCAAATTAAAATGTTTAATCCAACAACAAAGTGTTTCAAGGTCAGTCTATCCTTTTCTTTGGGTACAACAAACAATGATCAGTGCTTCTTTTTAATGGTCTGAGTGGGGATTGTTACATAGGGTCTGACTCAGACCCTTAAATGAAAGCACTGTTCTACCTGAAGAAAAGATCAGACTGACCTGGCAACGCTTTGTTTGTTTTAATTGCACTAAATATTTTACTGCTTTTGGAGAAGAAATCTGGATTTGATATATTTGGAGTAATAGTGTCTACTGATAATCCAACTTGTTTCTTGGCACACAATATACCTATATAAAATCTGTTTAAATCTGGATCGATCTGGTAGTAGTCCGCAAGTTATATACACTGTCATATACACACGTGGTCAAAATTGTTGGTACCCCTCGTTTAATGACAGAAAAAAACACAATGGTCACAGAAATAGCTTGAATCTGACCAAACTAAAAATAAATAAAAAAAAATCTATGCAAATAACCAATGAAATTCAGACATTGTTTTTTAACCATGCTTCCACAAAAAAAAATAAAACTAATGAAATAGACCTGGACAGAAATGATGGTGCCCCTGAAAATAATGTAACAAAACCGACATGTAAAATCAAGGTGCGTCCACTAATTAGCATCACAGGTGTCTACAATCTTGGAATCAGTGAGTGGGCCTGTATATAGGGCAGTGCTCCCCAACTCCGGTCCTCAAGAGCCACCAGAAGTTCTTGTTTTTTAGGATTTCCTTAGTATTGCCCAGGTGATAATTACATCACGTGGACAGGAAAGAATTCCATCACCTGTGTAATACTAAGGAAATCCTGAAAACATGACCTGTTGGCTCTTGAGGACCGGAGATGGGGAACACTGATATAGGGCTACAGATACTCAACCGTTGTGGGTTTTTCTGTCATTAAACGAGGGATACCAACAATTATGACCACATGTGTATATTCTACATGCCATATTACAGCCTTGTGCCTGGATTAGCACAATCACTAGTGTTGAGCATGACCTTTTCTATCCTTTACTTATCATGGTGATGTGGAGTAATTGCACCATGAAGTCTTCTTGCCTGCACATTTTTTGAAGCTCACAAAGAGTCAGGTCCTGGTTGACCTTAGAGAAGCTGCATGAAGAGACACTGAGAAGTGTAACTGAGCAGAAACATCTCGGAGTGTGGTGCTCTGGGTTAAATTAAGGAATACAGCTGAAGAAAAGTGACTACCAAAGCAACCATATGTGAGGTGGATTCAAAAAGAGACAGTAGAAAGACTGTGATTCACTACAGTGTGAATGTGTAAAGACCATGTGCAGTCGAGTCAAGGACACTCCATGGTAAATATAATCATAAAACAGGGGAATATTCATTACTGCTGACAATTGTGTTTAACCACTGTGAACTGCACAAGTAATTGTGATAAATTTTAATTAACATTAGTGGTTCCATAGAAAGACCAACAACATTATTAATATACTTATCACAGACCTTCTATATGTTGACAGACCGCTACTGCCATTTATGCAGTTTAGGAACTTTGCTTTGCTGGGGAGCAACTAAGTTCACTGCTTACTATGGAGTTAGAAACTGTTTAAGCCCTTCACAACATCCACCATTCATGTACGACACAAGTAGGAAGCAGATGTCCGGGGTGACTGGGCTGAACCCCTTTTTCCCCCCATTAAAAATAAAGATAATAAAAATATACACATATATGGTATCGCCTTGTTCAGAAAAGTCTGATCTATCAAAATATAAAAATAATTAACCTGATCGGTAAACATCGTAAACGAAAAAATATCAAGAACACAAAAATTACACTTTTTGGTCTCTGAAATTCAACAAAAAATGCTTTATTTAACAAACGACTAAAACATCACATCTATTCCTAAAGGGCATCAATAAAAACATTGTCTCATCCCGCAAAAAATAAGCCATCACATAGCTCAATTGGCCGAAAAGTAAAAATATTACAAGTCTCGGAAATTGGAGACACAACCCCCCCCAAAAAAATTTCACCACCAAAATAAACTGGATATGTTTGGTATTGCCACAATTGTACTGTACTCTTCATCCCTATCCTGGTATGTATGGCTCCTCATCCCCATCCTGGTATGCATGGCTCCTCATCCCTATCCTGGTATGCATGGCCTCCTCATCCCTATCCTGGTATGCATGGCCTCCTCATCCCTATCCTGGAATGCATGGCTCTTCATCCCTATCCTGGTATGCATGGCCTCCTCATCCCTATCCTGGTATGCATGGCCTCCTCATCCGTATCCTGGTATGCATGGCCTCCTCATCCCTATCCTGGAATGCATGGCTCTTCATCCCTATCCTGGTATGCATAGCCCCCTTATCCCTATCCTGGTCTACATGACTCCTCATTCCTATGCTGTTATGCATGGTTTCTCATCTCTATCCTAGTCTACATGGCTCCTTACCCCTCTCCTGATATACATATACCCCATTAAAAAAAACATTAAAAAAACATCTTACTTACCATCCCTGCACACCCTCGCAGCGTCTTGTTCTGGTGCCAGCAGCTGCAGTGGCAGGGCAATCACGTGTGCCCACTACTTAAGGGAATGAATATTCACTGCCCTCCGTGTCCATGGGCATGGAGGCAAGTGAATATTCATTTCCTTAAGTAGCGGGCACACATGATCACCCGGCCGCTGCAGGAAGCCGGCGGCTGCGACTACTGTGCCAGTTCGTAAAGAGAAATGAATATCCATTGCCAGCACAGAAAATATTAATTTCTCTATAGCAGCGGGCACAGGTTTTAGTTGCAGCAGCCGACTCCTGCCTCCTGTTACCCCGCTGCCGCTCCCCTCCGTCTTTTGGAAATTCAGTTTATACTCGAGTATATACGGTACTTTTGTCCAACAACATCTTTTCAAGACCGCACCACGCTGCATTCACCATACTTACAGCTTTTGGGGGTAGTTACCATTTGGCTTGATTGACAAATCATTCCAATGACATAGTTGCACTGCTGGCACAAACAGTATGCTCCTGATACTGTAGTATGAACAAAGCACAGAAATCCTGGCAAGCTTCAGTGCAGTGCTTACAAGCTTTCTTATGCCCCCTTCAAATGTACATTTCTATGGTACCCGAAACATGTATCCACATGTACCCATTATAACCTATGGGGTTACGCACATGTCCGTGTTTTCACAAAGACCATGTGACCCACACTTAGACTTGTCCGTTTTTTTCCAGCAACACAGATGACAAAGGCCAGTACAAGTCAATGGGTCCGTGTAGATGCGTACAGCACACAGATGACATCCGTGTAATATCGGTTTGCTGTCCGTGTGACATGCCCAGAATAGAATGCAGAATATAAATTACAGATTTTTATGTGTTAAAAATGTGCAAAAATATAGATACAGTAGATAGACAGAGTGACTGACTGATACATAGATACATAAACAGGTGCTTGGGATGCAACAGCTCAGAAGATGAGGACAGCGGTAACTTAACCAGTTGCTTAAATCAGGGAAAACTGCAAACAAGTGTCTTCATATTTGTCTAGAAAACTAGATTCTGATTAATCTTCCTCTCCCAAATTGTCAACATATGTGACGCCCTAGGGTCCTGGTAGTCACAGTGGCATTGCTTTCCCCATGGGGAGAGTGATGTCACGCTTGGATGAAGGATATCTTTCACCAGGTAATCCCATATACACAACACGGTCACACTCCAGGCCAGAAGGGGGTGCTCTAAACCTTGTTTAGGGTGAACTCCCCTATAAATACATTCTGGTCTGGAGGGAAAGAGATTTCAGTCAGACTGTCAGAGGACAGGGAAGAGGACAGACAGACATAGAGTGTCAGAAGGTCTGAAGGGGCCGTGTAGTCCGAGGTACTACAGCTCCTGGAGAAAAGAGAACTTACAAAGAACAAACAACTTGTGGAAAGTGTGCAGGAGAGAAAAGGCACAGGAGAGTGATATCAGCGGAGCAGAGCAGTGAATCAGCTACCTCCCTGGCTGGCGCAGATTCTGGTAGCTGGAAGACCATGGCCGTGCTGAACTCTAAGTGGCATAGCTGAAACCGGCAGGACAGCTGAACTTCAAGTTACCTGTCCGCCTTTAAACCCCGGAGACACAGTGATACTTATAGGGCCTGAGTCATGATAGAGACCCTGTAAAAAGCCTGCTTCACCTGTCATACGGGTTATGTCCTAACCTAAATGGCGGACAGAGAGGACTCTCGATTCACTTCCAAGCCGGCCGGACCCTGCCTGTCCTGTGATCTGGTGCCCTGGACTGCGGTTGCCTGAAGCTTCAGTAAACAAGATAAAGAGACTGCAAATCTGTGCCCTCGTTCCTTACTGCATCATTCACCATCTTCTATCTACACACCGGGAGCCCTGGGGACCTACCTGACCTGTGGGAAGTTATACCATCTAGCTGCCATACCATCACCCAAGAGGACCCCTTTAAGCAGCATCTGTCCCTACTGACCGAATACCACAGGTGGCGTCACGAACATAAACTTTAATCAATATTCCTTTTACATGGGCGCCCAGGGCCACGGACACGTCCCCTTAAGTACTGGACCCGGCATCGAGTACCCCACAGCCCTGGCGGGAGTTCAACATACAGTTGTGCGAGGAAAAGAGTATAGCTTGTCAATAAGATATTAGTTGATCAGTCCCTTAAAGGAAATCTGGCACCAGGTTTTTACTGTGTAATTTGAGAGCACCATAATGTAAGAGAAGAGACACTAAGTACAGCACTGTGTCACTTACTGGACTGTGTTTGGCAGTTCCATTACAATCAGTGTTTTATCAGCAGGAGATTACCATTACAGAACAACTTGGCACATGTAGAGTAATCCAACCCCTCCCACACCAATGATTAGCAGCTCTATACATTGCACACCGAAAGCTGCCAAACATTGGTGTGGGCGGAGTTATATACGGCTCAGCGTTCCGAGCTCTGCTAGATCTGCAGAAAAGAAAACTGTGACTATCACAACTGCTGCACCCAGTAAATTATACATTACTTGTCCCTACCACATGGTGCTGTCAAATTACATGGCAAAACAACAATTATAATTTATCCAAATATTCACACAGCCTAATATTTGTTGGAGAAATAAATGTTTCTTCACTTTCCCCCTTTGATTAGCCACTCCAATTTTTTACATATTGAAAAGAAATTAATTGAAAGAGCATCATATACTGCAACGTAAGAGATACCACACTGAGTCATCAGAGCGTTATATGTAAATGTCCACCTTTACCTTTTCTTGATTTTGGTTGAGGTCTCCAATTTCTCACAAACCAAATTCAATATAACATCGCGACATGCAAGCAAAACCCTCGGCAGGCTGCAATTCACATCACAACCACTGGGCGGCCATATGCCGCAAATAGGACTAGGCTACCGGCCATTAATATACACATTGCATTGCCAATTTTTAGGGAATTATGTTTATTTTTCTTCTGTGCATTGCAAAGTTGATGCCAAAAGTTTTAAAAGGAAATAATTTGTGACTTTGTTACTGAATGTCAGGTTGTTCTGGTCAGTATTTCACATATAGGACAACTAAAACCTCCCAGAACAGATGAAGGATTTCAGGATTACTCTTTTCCAAATATGCTAAATCTTGTGAACAGCTGAGCAGAGGCTTTTTATCCGATTACCAAGAAGTTTTGACAATATGTATAAGTTGCATGGTTACAATTCTTTGTATTTCACAGAATAAACACTGTGTAATAGTTAAAAATAATTATACATTCAAAGAAATGGGAAATTATGTTTAAAAATGAACCATTTTTTGCCCCTTGGTAAAGGCTGCCCTACATGTAACCCCTCTAAACCTCCAAAGTCTTTGAATCCTTTGTAAAGTTCCCATTATAGCGTCTTGTAGCTGTACTGTTGTAGCCAGAGTATGGTAGAATTATTCGACACTATTATAGTATTACATTTGGCACTAAATACTTTATAAACAAGAAAAAAGCCAGCTGTCGCCAAGGGATTGAATATTTATCAAAAATACACTGCTCAAAAAATAAAGGGAACACTAAAATACCACATCCTAGATATCACTGAATGAAATATTCCAGTTGTAAATCTTAATTCATTACATAGTGGAATGTGTTGAGAACAATAAAACATAGAAATGATCAATGTAAAATGAAATCCCATGGAGGTCTGGATTTGGAATGATGCTCAAAATCAAAGTGGAAAATCAAATTACAGGCTGATCCAAGTTCAGTGGAAATGCCTCACGACAAGGAAATGAAGCTCAGTAGTGTGTGGTCTCCATGTACCTGTATGACCTCCCTACAACGCCTGGGCATGCTCCTGATGAGGTGGCAGATGGTTTCCTGATTGATCTCCTCCCAGACCTGGACTGAAGCATCCGCCAACTCCTGGACAGTCTGTGGTGCAACGTGACGTTGGTGGATGGTGCGAGACATGATGTCCCAGATGTGTTCAATCGGATTCAGGTCTGGGGAATGGGCGCGCCAGTTCATAGCTTCAACACCTTCATTTTGAAGGAACTGCTGACACACTCCTGTCACATGAGGTGTATTGCATTAGGAGGAACCCAGGGCCAACTGCACCAGCATATGGTCTCACAAGGGGTCTGAGGCTATCATCTCGGTACCTAATGGACCTAATAAACCTAATGGTCAGGCTACCTCTGGCGAGCACACGGAGGGCTGTGCGGCCCTCCAAAGAAATGCCACCCCCCAATATTACTGAGCCACTGCCAAACGGTCATACTAAAGGATGTTGCAGGCAGTAGATTGCTCTCTACTGCGTCTCTAGACTGTCACATCTGTCGCATGTGCTCAGTGTGAACCTGCTTTCATCTGTAAAGAGCACAGGGCGCCAGTGGCGAATTTGCCAATCCTGGTATTCTGTGGCAAATGCCATTCGTCCTGCACGGTGTTAGACTGTGAGCACAACCCCCATCTGTGGATGTCGGGCACTCAGACCATCCTCATGGAGACGGTTTCTAACCGTTTGTGCAGACACATGCACATTTGTGGCCTGCTGGAGGTAATTTTGCAGGTCTCTGGCAGTGCTCCTCCTGTTCCTCCTTGCATAAAGACTAAGGTAGAGGTCCTGCTGCTGGATTGTTGCCCTCCTACGGCCGCCTCCACATCTCCTGGTGTAAAGACCTGTCTCCTGGTAGCACCTCCAGGCTCTGGACACTACGCTGAAAGACACAGCAAACCTTCTTGCCACAGCTCGCATTGATGTGCCATCCTGGATGAGCTGCATGACCTGAGCCACTTGTGTGGGTTGTAGAGTCCGCCTCATGCTACCACGAGTGTGAAAGCACAACCAACATTCAAAAGTGACCAAACCATCAGCCAGAAAGCATTGGTACTGATATGTGGTCTGTGGTCCCCACCTGCAGAACCACTCCTGTATTGAGTGTGTCTTGATCATTGCCAATAATTTCCATCTGTTGTCTATTCCATTTTCACAACAGCATGTGAATATGATTGTCAATCAGTGTTGCTTCCTAAGTGGACAGTCTGATTTCACAGAAGTTTGATTTACTTGGAGTTATAGTCTGTTCTTTAAGTGTTCCCGTTATTTTTTTGAGTAGTGTATATACTTTATTGACACATACAAAAAAAATATAAAAAAATAAGGAAACACTAGGCCAAATACTAAATACTTTAGTAGCAGTACTATTGCTACTTGTGCCCTACATTGGAGGAACACTGTATTTCGGTAACACACCATTTGTAATATTTCTTCTTTGACATTATTATGTGAATACATGGGCATTTTTTCTGCTAGTACATGAGCAAACAAACTGCTCAAAAACATAGTATACTGCCATATTCCTATAACATACAAGTGTTCAAAGGAATACTGATATAATGACCACATAATTATCCTTTTTTATTTAAAAATCTTTATTCATTCAATAAACATTTAGTACAAATACCGTAAAATTAAAATAATGTTTCAATCTAGTAAAACCCATCCTTGACCTCAAGCCCAGACCAGAGGACAAAAAAACCCCATAATAGAATTGTATCTTTAATAGATGCAGATTTCTATAAGAATGATAGTCATATACCATCATTAGCCATGTACCAGGCAAATTGATTTGAGAAGGCTGCCTCTCCCATCCGGCACTCCTCGCAAAGCCCCTATCTATAAGCATCGACATGGGGACAACTAATGGCTTATTTAGAACGTGTCTTAATATGCTGATGCGCTATCAGAACAAAAAAAAGTACTTAATATTTACACTATTTTAACTTTTTAATTTTTTTATATTTTTTTTGTTAATTATTCACCCACACAAATATACTAAGGTTTTGTTCTTTTACCACCTTTTATGGGACCTTATGGTCAACAGTATGATAACATTTTCCAAAAATATAGAATGTTCAAAATAGAAATATCAAAATTTGGCATCACACAGAATGCTCCAGAACATTGACAAGGAACATCTTGAAGAACTACCTGACAGCAACTACACAAACAACTATAACTTTCAGAAATGTGATAAGGTGGCCCGCTTACCCCTCACCCCCTCATATCATTATATTAGAGACTTTATGAAATGGACATAAATCCTGTCTATTGCATTACTGCATCATTGTGTCTTAAATCAAGTCAATATTTTATCTTTTCCCTTTTTTCCGTTCACATTGGAATAATGTTTTGTTTCAGGACTCAGTGTTTGTTTTCCCTGATTGTACCTTTTCATTATCACAAATCCTCTTAGACACTCTAAGACATAGTTTATTGTTTTAACAGATTTTGCAAGCATTAAGCAATTATATTTTGCGCTTTCATCATTTTCAAGCATTGAAAATTTACAGGCCAGAACAAAACATATGATATCACCTTGTTCTGGAACAGCTCTACTGCGCAGTGTTCAGCGCCAGATAAGTATGAAATAAAACAGCAATCATCAGGACGAACAGACCAAAAAAGATAATTGCAAAGCTTAATATCTAATACCTACAGTGCCACATCAGGCCAACAATACATGACATTTCCTCTAAAAAAGAACTGATATGACCTTATTGTCAAAATGTCCTCTTTGGTCAAAAAAAGGTACAAATTGCTAGCAAGAAGATTTTACATCAAATATTGGTGACTGCTATATGTCTTGCTGTTCTTTAACCCCTCAGGAGGGCCGAACATAGAAATCATGGGGCCCCAAAGCAAAAGTCCTAATTGCATCCCACAAAAAAAGTAATATACGATAGCCCTCCAAACAATATAATGGCCGCCACATAACCCTCCAAATAGTATAATGGCCCCCACATAGCCCACCAAACAGTGTAATGACCTCCATATAGTCTTCCGAATAGTAAAATGACCCCTCCATAGCCTTCCAAATAGTATAATTGCTCCCACATAACCCTCCAAATAGTATAATGGCCCCCACATAAACCTCCAAATAGTATAATGACCCCCACATAGCCCTCCAAATAGTATAATGGCCACCACATAGGCCTCCAAATAGTCTAATAACCCCCATATAGCCCTCCAAATAGTATAATGGGCACCACATAACCCTCCAAATAGTCTAATAACCCCCACATAGCCCTCTAAACAGTATAATTGCCCCCATATAACCTTTCAAATAGTATGATGGCCCCCACAGAGCTCTCCAAACAGTATAATGTTCCTTGCAATGTACTAATTAATGTAAAAGAAAAATACTTACCCGTATATACTCGAGTATAAGCCTAGATTTTCAGCCCATTTTTTGGGGCTGAAAGTCCCCCTCTCGGCTTATACTCGAGTCATATACCGGGAGGTCAGCAGGGGAGGGGGAGCGGGGGCTGTGTAATTATACTTACCTGCTCCCGGCGCGGTCCCTGCAGTCCCTGGCTTCCCCGGCGCTGCAGATTCCTCCTGTACTCAGTGGTCACATGGCACCGCTCATTACAGAAATGAATATGCGGCTCCACCTCCCATAGGGGTGGAGCCGCATATTCATTGCTGTAAATGAGCAGTAACTGTGACAGCTCAATACAGGAAGAAGATGCAGCGCCGGGGAAGCCAGGGACTGCAGGGACCGCACCAAGAGCAGGTAAGTATACGGGGAGCACAGCGCTGCGCGATATTTACCTGCTCCCCGTTCCGGTGCGGCTCCGTCTGCAGCGTCCTCTGGCTGTGACGCTCAGGTCAGAGGGCGCGGTGACGTAGTCAGTGCGCGCCCTCTGCTGAGCGTTAGTGCTGGAGACGGAGCCGCACGAGGAGCAGGTAAATATTGAAAGCGCCAGCGTCCTGAGCGAAGAGAGTTGAGTATGTGATTTTTTTTTTATTGCAGCAGCAGCATTCTATATTGCACAGCTTTATATGGAGCATCTATGGGGCCATAATGAACGGTGCAGAGCATTCTATATGGGGCACAGCTTTATATGGAGCATCTATGGGGCCATAATGAACGGTGCAGAGCATTCTATATGGGGCACAGCTTTCTATGGAGCATCTATAGGGCCATAATGAACGGTGCAGAGCATTCTATATGGGGCACAGCTTTCTATGGAGCAATAATGAACGGTGCAGAGCATTCTATATGGGGCACAGCTTTCTATGGAGCATCTATGGGGCCATAATGAACGGTGCAGAGCATTCTATATGGGGCACAGCTTTCTATGGCACATCTATGGGGCCATAATGAACGGTGCAGAGAATTCTATATGGGGCACAGCTTTCTATGGAGCATCTATGGGGCCATAATGAACAGTGCAGAGCATTCTATATGGGGCACAGCTTTCTATGGAGCATCTATGGGGCCATAATGAACGGTGCAGAGCATTCTATATGGGGCACAGCTTTCTATGGAGCATCTATGGGGCCATAATGAATGGTGCAGAGCATTCTATATGGGGCACAGCTTTCTATGGAACATCTATGGGGCCATAATGAACGGTGCAGAGCATTCTATATGGGGCACAGCTTTATATGGAGCATCTATGGGGCCATAATGAACGGTGCAGAGCATTCTATATGGGGCACAGCTTTCTATGGAGCATCTATGGGGCCATAATGAACGGTGCAGAGCATTCTATATGGGGCACAGCTTTCTATGGAGCAATAATGAACGGTGCAGAGCATTCTATATGGGGCACAGCTTTCTATGGAGCATCTATGGGGCCATAATGAATGGTGCAGAGCATTCTATATGGGGCACAGCTTTCTATGGAGCATCTATGGGGCCATAATGAACGGTGCAGAGCATTCTATATGGGGCACAGCTTTGTATGGAGCAATAATGAACGGTGCAGAGCATTCTATATGGGGCACAGCTTTCTATGGAGCATCTATGGGGCCATAATGAATGGTGCAGAGCATTCTATATGGGGCACAGCTTTCTATGGAACATCTATGGGGCCATAATGAACGGTGCAGAGCATTCTATATGGGGCACAGCTTTCTATGGAGCATCTATGGGGCCATAATGAATGGTGCAGAGCATTAAATGTGGCACAGCTTTATATGGAGCATCTGTGGGGCAACAATGAACGGTATGGAGCATTATATATGGCACAGCTTTATATGGAGCATCTTATGGGGCAATAATGAACGGTATGGAGCATCTATTTTTATTTTTGAAATTCACCGGTAGCTGCTGCATTTCCTACCCTAGGCTTATACTCGAGTCAATAAGTTTTCCCAATTTTTTGTGGCAAAATTAGGGGGTCGGCTTATACTCGGGTCGGCTTATACTCGAGTATAT
This sequence comes from Ranitomeya imitator, assembly GCF_032444005.1. NCBI lineage: Eukaryota > Metazoa > Chordata > Amphibia > Anura > Dendrobatidae > Ranitomeya > Ranitomeya imitator. The sequence goes on along the minus strand of NC_091287.1, from coordinate 459,964,257 downwards.
ATGGTACCTTTGCTTATATTGAGAGGTATGGCAAAATAGTTATACTTCAAAACATGGGAATTCCAAAAATTATTTTCTGGTTAAAAAAAATCCTCATATCACTGCACACTAAGGATTCTTTGGTGCAAGGAGCAGCAGGTGCATGACCGCAAGTATGTGATTTTCATACATGCGGTCACGTGCCGACTAAATGTGAACAACCTCACTTAATGCAAGTTATTTGAGTGAGGCCGGACACAGTCTAGTCAGAATGTTGCCAGAAGTATGCATATAACTTATTTGCGGTCACATGACTGCCCGATTCTAGCACCAAAGAATCCTTACGGTGTGCAGTGCATGTGAGGAGAGGAAGTGAGTAGTGATGAGCGACTATGCTCGTTACTCGAGTTTCTCTGAGCATGCTCGGGTGATCTCCAAGTATTTTGTTGTACTCGGAGATTTAGTTTATGTCGACGCAGCAGCATGATTTGTGGCTGCTAGACAGCTTGAATACATGTGGGGATTGCCTGTTTGTTAGGAAATCACCACATATATTCAAGCTGTCTAGCAGCTGCAAATCATGCAGCTGCGTCAACATAAACTAAATCTCCGAGCACAACAAAATACTCGGAGACCACTCGAGCATGCTCGGAAAAACGCGATTAATGAGCATACTCGCTCATCAGTAGAAGTGAGCGTCCAGCTCTCTCTTCTTCTTGATTACTTGCATGTCCGAAGGTGAGGACATTGACTCCATTGCCGATTGGGTGCAGGGCTTGTGTGCTGTAACAACTTCAGGAGTGCTGTGGTATGAAAAACTACTTGCACTACTGTCCACGCAGTCTTTCTGATCTAATAATACAGATACCATAGATGTTAAGGTTAGAAAAGCCACTTACACTGCTGTCCACCCTGTGTTTCTGATCTAATACTGCAGATACCAGGGGTTCTGAAGTAAGAAGAGGCTGCTCACACTGCTGTTCGCTCTGTCATTCTGAATGACAATGCATGGTATAGTTTATCTTGAGCGCAGGGCAGTGGAGTTTCCTACTGCACATGATCACAGACATTTGTTATAACATTCTAGAATCCTTAGTGTAACAAGATGGCGACAATTTTAATTTTGTGTTAATTACCTCCCTAGTCAAAATGATTGTGATTTGTTAATTAAATGTATTTAATAATTTATTTGCAATACCATTTTCTTTAGTTATTTTTTTTCTATTCCTAGAGATTCATTTTAAGGTTCTATCATTTCAGGAATCACTCGTAAATGTTGCAGAACACAGAACACTGTAGAGATTAATAATAATTAATCACCTGTCCCACAACCTGAGCCCCTTGCCCCAGCACAAAATGAACCTGAAGGAAAAGGATATCACGAGAAGTTAGGACTTAAACAAAAAAGCTGGAATGAGTTGCAAGATGATCATGCAAGGGGATTTTGATGGTGGAACAAGTAAGTGATATGGTATTATTTTTTCCACTTCTTTCACAGCCCTCTGCAAATCATCAAAATGTCATTTCAACAAAGCAAATTAGAAAAAATTCAGCATAATTGTAGCACCGGAGTCACTGTGTGAACCTATCCTCCTCCTCCCCGCAGGGATGCCAACTCACTCAATGGTCTGGCCTTCGCTTCCTCCTGCTGCTGCATTTTCCCGAGGTATGGGCACGTCTGGCAGATCCATGGAGACTGCACTTAGGGCAGACTGCGAAAAGGGACAGCATGCACTGTCCTAAAGTTTCCACAGCCAATACCTGCACAACATTATTTAAGGCACTTCTACCCATTGGGAGACGCCAGAGCAACGTGTTCAATCTGCTTGTTTGTACACTTGCTAGTTGTCAGGTCTCTTCCTGTATACCACCCGTACCTGCCTGCACCTGCCATGCCTTCCTGTATACCTGCCTTTACCTGCCTGTTGCTTTCTGTATACCAGCTACCCACCATACCTGCCCGCACCTATCATGCCTTCGTGTACACCAGCCGTGCCTGCTCATACCAGCCATGTTCACCTGTATACTAGCCTAGTCTGCCAGCATCTTTCTCTGCCTGATGTGCCATCCATTCCTGGCCATTCCAGCTTCCTACCCTTTTGGTTGTCAGCTGCTGTGTGTCTGAGGTCTGACCTGGAGAAGCTACTAGCATCCGAATGGAGGCAAGTCTAACCACACCACCAGCGGCTCTAGCAAAGCGTCAGGTGTTCACCTAGTGATGCCCCTCCAGGATCTTCTCAGTCCACGGCACAGTGGTTCCACTACCACGTGCATTATAATAATTTACTCATTTTTATTTGTTTTTCTCATCTCTAAACCTAACTTATTTTTCTTCTTGTCACCAAAGTAGTAAGGAAAGTACCGTATTTTTCCGACCATAAGACGCACTTTTTTTCCTCCAAATTTGGGAGGAAAGTGTGGGTGCGTCTTATGGTACGGATGTAGCATGTGGGGAGGGGGGCAGCAGTGAGTGGGATCGCACTGTTATCCCACTTCAGGATGTCCCTGCTGCCCGGAATCAGTGCTGGGGAAACCATGTGCTCCCGATGATTAAGTGCAGTGAATATTCATTAGCGGCTCCCCGCCCACCTATCATCTGAGCAGGAGCAGCAAATGCTTAAGCAGGGACACACATGGCTTCTCCAGCGCTGATTCCTGCAGCAGCTGGGCAGGTCTGTGTGTCCGGGGGAGAGGAGGCAGCAGCAGGGGCCAGAGGAGAGAGGAGATCGCTGCATACCTGCCTGCCATGCCTGGGCTGGACGCTGAGTTCTGTGCAGGAGGACCTGTGATGATGTCAGGAGTGGGTGGGCTGGAGCATCACATGGCAGCTCCCTCCCTCTTCCTGACATCATCACAGGTCCTTCAGGCTCTCCAGTCTCCACTAGAATCTGCAGCTTCCTCATAACCTGTGCTGTGGAAAGGAAAGCAGTCATGGGATGCTCCAGCTTTTACCTCACCACAGTGTGGCTGGCTGCCACATTTAAGAGGTTAGTCTTTACAAAACACACTAAAGCACTCTGCCACTCCTTTGGTGAACTATAACTCCCAGCATGTCATAGGATCTGCAGGACATGCTGGGAGTTATAGTTCTCCCATGGGATTTTAAAGCAGCACTCCAGTGTTATTTTGCAGTGCTGGAGTGGTGCTTTAAATATAAGCCCTGTGCCCCCATTCTTATACTCACCCTCCAGCATCTTTATATAGTGCTTTACAGACACCGCACTGGTCCCACAGCTTCCAACATAATAACATACGATTATATATAATAACACCACATATAATAGTATGTCATTTATGTTATTAAATATTTTACCACATTTTTTAGCTTCAAATATTTTTTTTCCCTATTTTCCACCTCTAAAACCTGGGTGCGCCTTATAGTCCGGTGCGTCTTATAGTCCGAAAAATACGGTACATGGAAACTAAGAATGGAAGAGAACTGAATGAGGTTTAAACATGGAGTCAGATCAAGAAAAAAAAAGTGTATCACAAATGGAAAAAAAATTCATTCTGAACTAAGATGATCAGAAGTTCTAGCTCTACAGTTCTAATTTTTACCAAATGGTCTGGCAGGTAGACAGTAATTTATCTCAAAGTATCAGTTTTAATGCAATGTTTATTTAGCTTTCTCGTTCACTCAGTGTTCTACAGGAAGTAATATTATTGTGTTGAATTTTATAGTTGTCTTTGTTAATTTTGCAAGTGCAGTAACTTTTCCATGATACTCGAGGTCTGTGAACCTTTATTGTTTCTAAGCACTATTTGCAGTATGTGATTAATTAAGGCTTACTTTTATAAAATGAGGAATTACATCTGATTCTAGGCTTAGGATATTCGATTATTTTTTACCTTTTACCAGATTAATTATTAGGCTGTACTTCCATTACTTTTACGTGTACCCTTTCTGCTTTATATACCCAATTTAATGTGTATACTAATATTTGTATCAATAATGTAAGATAAAATAAGCAAGAGGCGCAGAATTTGAATGTAGTGATAATTAATGTTATAATTTAGTGATGCATCCCAGGGATTGAAAAAAATGTTTAATTTGGGGTATGGGATATAAAAACTACATTGCAAGCGACTAAGGATGGCTTCACATTGACATTCTAAATTCCATTATTCTGTATTAGGAACAGAATAATAGAATATGGTCTCTCAAGCTCCTCACATACTCAGCCTAGTTATGGGGTCAGAATATTATAAGTTTCCATCACTCTATGTGACTGCAGACTTGTGAATCCTCCCATCGCTCGCACTCCGCTCTGTGAGGATTCTCTGGTCGTGGCGTCGAGAGTGGCTGGCGCATGTTTGCAAGTATGTGATTTGCATACTTCTGGCCACATTCCGACAAGACTTGTCTGGCCTCACTCAATACTTTTGGGCCGACTTCACACTCAGCGTATGAAAATACGGTCCGTTTTTTACGGCCGTAATACACTGAAAAGTCCCCAAAATAGTGGTCCGTAGCTCCTCCGTAGGCAGGGTGTGTCAGCGTTTTTTGCGCATGGCATCCTCCGTATGTAATCCGTATGGCATCCCTACTGCGTGTTTTTCTCGCAGGCTTGCAAAACCGACATACGGCTATACAAGGGATCCATGTGTAAAAAAAAAAAAAAAGCATATATACTGTCTATATATATATATATATATATATATATATATATATTAATAATAATAATAATTTTTATTTATATAGCGCCAACATATTCCGCAGCGCTTTACAAATTATAGACGGGAATTGTACAGACAATAGACATTACAGCATAACAGAAATATAGTTCAAAGTAGACAGTAAACACATATATATCAGTAGACACATATATGTATATATATTATTACTTCATACAGCGCTAGTTAGCTTTAAAGCCGGTAATTCATTTACCGGCTTTCTGCTATATCGCGCTGGATGAAATATTAATATATATACATATATGTGTCTCACTGACATATATATATATATACCTATTCTATGTGTACACATTTATTCTACCTATTCTACTGTAAGCTGTCTGTGATTTTACTGTACACCGCACTGAATTACCGGCTTTTCTCTCTAACACCGCTGCGTATTTCTCGCAAGTCACACTGCTGGTCCGTGTGTAATCCGTATTTTTGGGGCTTCCATAGACTTTCATTGACGTTTTATTTGCGCAATACGGTGACAAACGCAGCATGCTGCGATTTTCTACGGCCGTAGAAAGCCGTATAATACTGATCAGTAAAATACGGCAGATAGGAGCAGGGGCATAGAGAATAATTGTGCCGTATGTTATGCGAGTTTTACGGACGTAGTTTCTGCGCTCTTACGTCCGTAAAACTCGCTAGTGTGAGGCCGGCCTTGCACTGAGCCCATCTAGTTGGCATGTGATCGCATGTATGCAAATTACATATTTGCAATCACGCACTAGTCTGATCCCTGCACTGAAGAATCCTCACAGCATGCATAGAGCGACTGCAGACTTGTGGTCCAAGGCCCGACAACCCCTTTAACTGAGCACTAAGTGGCCCTACGGATATGATAGTTGCTTATCATCCCCCCCCACAATGAGAATAAAATACACAGGTAACCAATACAGTTATTCTAGTTAACCTTGCAGGCAGACTGGAGTAAAGGTACCGTCACACATAACGATATCGTTAATGATATCGTTGCTTTTTGTGACGTAGCAACTATATCGTTAACGAAATCGTTATGTGTGACAGCGACCAACGATCAGGCCTCTGCTGGGAGATCGTTGGTCGCTGGGGAAAGTCCAGGACTTTATTTCGTCGCTGGATCTCCCGCTGACATCGCTGAATCGGCGTGTGTGACGCCGATTCAGCGATGTCTTCACTGGTAACCAGGGTAAACATCGGGTTACTAAGCGCAGGGCCACGCTTAGTAACCAGATGTTTACCCTGGTTACCAATGTAAAAGTAAAAAAAAAAAAACAGTACATACTTACATTCCTGTCACGTTCCTCAGCGTCAGCTTCCCTGCATCCCTCAGTGTCAGCGCCAGTCGGCCATAAAGCAGAGCACAGCAGCAAGGACGCTTACACAGAGCAGGGAAGCTGAGGCCGGGGGACGCGACAGGAATGTAAGTCTGTAGTGTTTTTTTTTTACTTTTACAATGGTAACCAGGGTAAACATGGGGTTACTAAGCGCAGCCCTGCCTGCGCTTAGTAACCCGATGTTTACCCTGGTTACCCGGGGACTTCGGGATCGTTGGTCGCTGGAGAGCTGTCTGTGTGACAGCTGTCCAGCGACCAAACAGCGACGCTGCAGCGATCGACATCGTTGTCTAGATCGCTGCAGCGTCGCTTAATGTGATGGTACCTTAAGACCCTAGATCAGTCCTACTACTTTAGGAGTCTGGGAAGTTCTGGAGAAGGCTGGACGATGAAGGAACCAGAACAATAGACATGTTTCCTATCTGTGATCCTGCATACCATTAAGGGTACCGTCACACTATACGATTTGCCAACGATCACGACCAGCGATACGACCTGGCCGTGATCGTTGGTAAGTCGTAGTGTGGTCGCTGGAGAACTGTCACACAGACAGCTCTCCAGCGACCAACGATGCCGAGGTCCCCGGGTAACCAGGGTAAACATCGGGTTACTAAGCGCAGGACCGCGCTTAGTAACCCGATGTTTACCCTGGTTACCAGCGTAAAAAAAAAAAAACAGTACATACTTACATTCCGGTGTCTGTCCCTTGCCGTCTGCTTCCCGCACTCACTGACTGCCGGCCGTAAAGTGAAAGCACAGCACAGCGGTGACGTCACCGCTGTGCTCTGCTTTCACTTTACGGCCGGCAGTCAGTGAGTGCGGGAAGCAGACGGCAAGGGACCTGACGGACACCGGAATGTAAGTATGTATTGTTTTTTTTTTTTACATTTACGCTGGTAACCAGGGTAAACATTGGGTTACTAAGCGCGGCCCTGCGCTTAGTAACCCGATGTTTACCCTGGTTACAAGCGAACGCATCGCTAGATCGGTGTCACACACACCGATCTAGCGATGACAGCGGGAAAAAATGTTCCAAACGATCTGCTACGATGTACGATTCTCAGCAGGATCCCTGATCGCTGCTGCGTGTCAGACACAGCGATATTGTATGGATATCGCTGGAACGTCACGAATCGTACCGTCGTAGCGACAAAAGTGCCACTGTGTGACGGTACCCTAAGAAACCAAAAGATAAGATCCAGTCCTGATTATGAGTAGGTGGGTGAATGCAGGAGAATCAGTATCTATGGGACCAAGAAATAAACATCAAGAAGTCAAACGCTATGTTCACATGCAAAACTTAATAGCAAAGCCACAAAAAGAGGATTAAAAATCCTCCAAAAACTGGAGAATTAATACAGCAGAAAAGGGGCAGCGGTGTTTACCTGCCCAGGTCTCCAAACAAATGCACTATCAGGATGCAGCAAACATATGTAGTAATGATGGCGGCAACACAGGTGCAAAACGCCGATAAGACAACCACTCACAGCCTACCAATTCATGGAGAGGTTGACAGCTTAGTATATGATTGCACAGAAGAGGCTTGCATAGGGCACTGTTCACATACAGGTAGTGCACAGTATCTGGTTTACAGTCTATTAGTGCTGCCCATACTAATTGATCAGACGGGCTGCATGCCATGTGAGAAGACACCCCAGTTTACAAGACCAAGTGCAGAAAATACATATAAATATATGAGGTATTAGTCGATATTTTGGCCAAGATATGCAAGCTTGCAACCCACGTCAAGGGTCTTCATACTAGCGAGTCCTAACACTAAACAGCAAAGCCACAAAAAGAGGACCAAAAATCCTCCAAAAATTCAAGAATTAATACAGCTGAAAAAGGGCACATGCCCCTGTTCACATGCAGAGTTTCAGCAGCGTGGGTTTTTCTTCTTTGCTCTTTTTTACTGCAGAAAAGAAGCTGCATTTTAGAGAACCAGCAAAAGGTACGAGATGTCAGTAAAGTCTTATAGAGCAATCTAAGACACTATGTTACTATGTTACTATGTAATCTCTTACACGTTTTTTTCTCCCTTACTGAATTTGAGAACTGCAGCGTTTTGTAAGTCTGTAGCCTGTCAATTCTTCCATAGAAAGCAATGAGAAAGTGGGGAAAAAACGCTGCAAAAAAAACACAAGAAATGTTTTTGCAGCAGTTTTGCAGTTTTTATTGAATAAAGCTAACTTTATTAAACATGTATTGTAGACAAAGCGCACAATTAATCCGCACTCAAGAAAACACTGCAAAAAATGCAGTAAAAAGACAGAAAACATGCTTTTTTAAAGCAGCATTTTTACTACCAAGAGAGCAAGTCTTGGCTGCAGAGAAAAACTGCGTGAATTCAAATAATAACTTCTGGACTTTGGCTAAATAGGCACATGTGCCAGAAGCCATTCCTGCCTACTCGGCCATGACACCCATTGCTGTCAAAATTGATTAACTATCAAAAAATAATAGGGTGGACACGAATAAAATAAAGCTGCACAGGGGGCGCAGCTTTATTTTATTCGTGTCCACCCTATTATTTTTTGATAGTTAATCATAACCTCATATGAGCTCTAGCGTGGGAATTTTTCTGAATATTTTCTCACGCTTGAGTTCATATGAGTTTATATCAGCAGGGGGCGAAGCACCGCAAGTCTTGGTAGCTATGTTCCCCTGCTTCCCATTCATTCCCTAGTTTTTACAGGCAGGGGCAACAGCTGCATTTGCAGGCTCCTGCTTGTAAAATTATTTAACCCCTTCAGATGGATTTACATCGTGGGACATGACTGTAACGGCAGAAAGGTATGGGATATTGTTGTTTTTTTTTTTATTTTTCCTTTTTTACAGAACGAGGGTCGTCATTTGGATTGAGAGTATAATAAACTATTACAACACCATGTGTATTTATTTCAATAAAATACTTTTTTCCTAGTGTGTGTGTGTGTGTGTGTGTGTGTGTATATTATTAACCATTTACTACTATTGGATTAATAATGGATAGGTTTCTTATTGACACTTCTACATTATTAACCAGGCTTAATGTCACCTTACAATAGCAAGGTGGCATTAACCCTTTTTTACCCCATATCCCACCACTACTCGGGAATGGGAAGAGAGAGGCTAAGTGCCAGAATAGGCGCATCTTACAGATGTGCCTTTTCTGGGGTGGCTGGGGGCAGATGTTTTTAGCCAGGGGGGGGCAATATCCATGGTCCCTCTCTAGGCTATTAATATCTGCCCTCAGTCACTGGCTTTCCCACTCTGGCGGAGAAAATTGCGCGGAAGACCACGCCAGTTTCTTCCACGATTTAACCCTTTATTTTAACAGCTAGAGCCCCCAAATTTTGCACACACACTCTACTAACATTATTAGTGAGGAATATGCAAAAAAAAGGGATATGAAATGGTTTACTGTATGTATGTACTGTGTGTCTCATATCATGTCGGTTTTGGGAAGGAGATAGCAAAAGCCGGTAATTAAATTAACGGCTTTTCTACTATCTAGCGTTGTATTAAATATAAATATATATATATATATATATATATATATATATATATATATATCTCCTTATACTACGTGTAGATATTTATTTTATCTATTTTATTCTAACCTGTCTGTGTGATTTTACTATACAGCGCACTGAATTGCCGGCTTTTCTCTAGAACACCGGTGCATATTTCTAACAAGTCACACTGCTGGTCCGTGTGTAATCCGTATTTTTCTCGCCCCCATAGACTTTCATTGGCAGATTTTTTGCGCATTACACTGACAAACGCAGCATGCTGCGATTTTCTACGCCCGTAAAATACAGCTGAGAAATATACAGCAGATAGGAGCTGCCCCATAGAAAATCATTGGTCCGTGTGCAATGCGTAGTTTTTGCGCCTCTCAAACGTCCGTAAAACTCTCTAGTGTGACGCCGACCTTAGGAACAGAATAATAGAATATGGTCTCTGAAGCTTCTCACATACTCAGCCTAGTTATGGGGTCAGAATATTATAAGTTTGCCATCACTCCATGTGACTGCAGATTTGTGAATCCTCCCATTGCTTGCACTCCGATCGCACACCAAACAGGAAATTGCTTCTCTGTGTGCCCATGTAGCTTTTCCCATCCTGGGCTGGTCCCCAGCTAATAACCCTGTCCACTGCTGTTGCTGTGCTGAAAATAGATGAAACATCATTTAAATCATAGCAATGCATTGTATAACTATCAGATCTCCATGGGGGAGTGTGGACAGCTTTTCCACTCCTTTACACAGGGATTGGCAGAAGATGGAGGCTGGTAAGTATACAGGTCCTTCTCAAAAAATTAGCATATAGTGTTAAATTTCATTATTTACCATAATGTAATGATTACAATTAAACTTTCATATATTATAGATTAATTATCCACCAACTGAAATTTGTCAGGTCTTTTATTGTTTTAATACTGATGATTTTGGCATACAACTCCTGATAACCCAAAAAACCTGTCTCAATAAATTAGCATATTTCACCCATCCAATCAAATAAAAGTGTTTTTTAATAACAAACAAAAAAACCAACAAATAATAATGTTCAGTTATGCACTCAATACTTGGTCGGGAATCCTTTGGCAGAAATGACTGCTTCAATGCGGCGTGGCATGGAGGCAATCAGCCTGTGACACTGCTGAGATGTTATGGAGGCCCAGGATGCTTCAATAGCGGCCTTAAGCTCATCCAGAGTGTTGGGTCTTGCGTCTCTCAACTTTCTCTTCACAATATCCCACAGATTCTCTATGGGGTTCAGGTCAGGAGAGTTGGCAGGTCAATTGAGCACAGTAATACCATGGTCAGTAAACCATTTACCAGTGGTTTTGGCACTGTGAGCAGGTGCCAGGTCGTGCTGAAAAATGAAATCTTCATCTCCATAAAGCATTTCAGCCGATGGAAGCATGAAGTGCTCCAAAATCTCCTGATAGCTAGCTGCATTGACCCTGCCCTTGATGAAACACAGTGGACCAACACCAGCAGCTGACATGGCACCCCACACCATCACTGACTGTTGGTACTTGACACTGGACTCAGGCATTTTGGCATCTCCTTCTCCCCAGTCTTCCTCCAGACTCTGGCACCTTGATTTCCGAATGACATGCAAAATTTGCTTTCATCAGAAAAAAGTACTTGGGACCACTTAGCAAAAGTCCAGTGCTGCTTCTCTGTAGCCCAGGTCAGGCGCCTCTGCCGCTGTTTATGGTTCAAAAGTGGCTTTACCTGGGGAATGCGGCACCTGTAGCCCATTTCCTGCACACGCCTGTGCACGGTGGCTCTTTCCTCAGGTTTCCCAAGGTCTGGAATCGGTCCTTCTCCACAATCTTCCTCAGGGTCCGGTCTCCTCTTCTCGTTGTACAGCGTTTTCTGCCACATTGTTTCCTTCCAACAGACTTACCATTGAGGTGCCTTGATACAGCACTCTGGGAACAGCCTATTTGTTGAGAAATTTCTTTCTGGGTCTTACCCTCTTGCTTGAGGGTGTCAATGATGGCCTTCTTGACATCTGTCAGGTCGCTAGTCTTACCCATGATGGGGGTTTTGAGTAATGAACCAGGCAGGGAGTTTATAAAAGCCTCAGGTATCTTTTGCATGTGTTTAGAGTTAATTAGTTGATTCAGAAGATTAGGGTAATAGGTCGTTTAGAGAACCTTCTCTTGATATGCTAATTTATTGAGACAGGTTTTTTGGGTTATCAGGAGTTGTATGCCAAAATCATCAGTATTAAAACAATAAAAGACCTGACAAATTTCAGTTGGTGGATAATGAATCTATAATATATGAAAGTTTAATTGTAATCATTACATTATGGTAAATAATGAAATTTAACACTATATGCTAATTTTTTGAGAAGGACCTGTATTACTGATTGCAAGGAGTTTTCATTAGTATCATCACTCCAGCGCTGAAGTTAAAAAAAAAAAAAAAAAAATCGCTGGAGTGGTACTTTAATGAAAAATTTCCATGTGCTGAAATAACCAAAATCACATGCGATAACAAAAAAACACAGAGCAGTCAAGGGACTATATTGGAGCTGAAATCCCAGTTGATTGTTACAGATTTGATTAATGGGTGTTTTATTTCCAGGTATATGGCTATTGTAATGTTAATATTCCTTCTCCTCACAGCAGGAACGGCGACATACTCACTGCCACAGCCGCTAGTCTTAGTCTCTGTCCTGCCATGTTTTTCTGCTCCTGGGCCAGTGCACAGAGTGTGGGTCTTCTGGCAGCACATTAAGGGTATGTGCACATGTCAGGATTTTTAGCGTTTTTTTTGCGGAATTTCGCCATAAAAACGCTATTTTTTGTGCAGATGTTAGCGTTTTTTCCGCAAAAAAAATGCATCCTGCAAACAATCCGAACATGCTCTATCTTTTTCCGGATTTTTTGCGGATTTCCTATCAAAAAGGTCATTCAGGAAAAAAAAAAAAAGAAATGCAAAAAATCCGCAAAAAATCCGCGCAAAAAACATGCAAAAAACGCGCAAATTCCGCAAGAAATCCGCGCGAAAAAAGCACGCGGATTTCTGGCAGAATACTCAGGATTTTGTCAGGAAAAAATCCTGACGTGTGCACATTCCTTTAGTACTTGTGAGCTGTCCTCGCCTCTTAAAGGGGTAGAGCACACTCTAAATCTGCCCCCAACCAATAGCTGGGAGGCATCTAGTATTTAAGGCACGCTCCCCTGTAGGGAATTACCTATACAATGACCTCTTTAGTCTTAGGCTGGAGTCACACTCAGCGTGAGACAATACGGTCCGTATATTACGGCCGTAATACGCTGAAAAGTCCCCAAAATAGTGGTCCGTAGCTCCTCCGTAGGCAGGGTGTTTCAGCGCTTTTTGCGCATGGCATCCTCCGTATGTAATCCGTATGGCATCCGTACTGTGTGTTTTTCTCGCAGGCTTGCAAAACCAACATACGGCTATACAAGGGATCCATGTGTAAAAAAAAAAAAAACATATATACTGTCTATATATATATATGTATATATATATGAAGACACAAAAGAGAATAGTAAAACCAAAAACACTCAGTTTGAAAAAAATTGCAGTAATCCGCAAGTGCTAGTAAAAGATGTAAAAAACAGGGTATTTGGTTGATACGTTTTTTGCAAAAAATGTATACTAAGCTGCTCTACCAAACTTCACGGTATACCCATATCAGAGCAGTCCTAACTAATGTATGCAATCCCTATCTGATGTATTTAAAAACCTGATCATCTGTATATAACCTGTGTGAACAGGGTTCAGAGAGGAAAAATCCATGTGTGCATACAGAGTAGAACAGCTTTTGTGCAGATAGCCCAAGAGGATTATGGAAACAGGAACACATGGGCTACTTGCACAGTGAACAAGTCTGTAGGAACATGTTCACACACCACCAAGAAACCTGAAGACACAAAAGAGAATAGTAAAACCAAAAACACTCAGTTTTCTTGGTGGTGTGTGAACATGTTCCTACAGACTTGTTCACTGTGCAAGTAGTGTTCCTGTTTCCATAATTGTTCTCTTGTGTCTACAAGACTGGGGAGGTATCCACCACTCCTCTTGGGCTATCTGCACAAAAGCTGTTCTACTCTGTATGCACACATGGATTTTTCCTCTCTGAACCCTGTTCACACAGGTAATATACAGATGATCAGGTTTTTAAATACATCAGATAGGGATTGCATACATTAGTTAGGACTGCTCTGATATGGGTATACCGTGAAGTTTGGTAGAGCAGCTTAGTATACATTTTTTGCAAAAAAAATATCATGTCGGGTTTAGGAAGGAGATGGCAAAAGCCGGCAATTGAATTACCGGCTTTAAAGCTATCTAGCGCTGTATGAAGTAATAATATATATACATATATGTGTCTCAATGATATATATATATATATATATATATATATATATATATATATATACCTATTCTATGTGTCCACATTTATTCTACCTATTCTATTGTAAGCTGTCAGTGTGCTGGTCCATGTGTGATCCGTATTTTTCTGGCTTCCATAGACTTTCATTGGCGTATTTTTTGCGCAGTACGGTGACAAACGCAGCATGCTGTGATTTTCTATGGCCGTAGAAGCCAGTATAATACGGATCAGTAAAATACGGCAGATAGGAGCAGGGGCATAGAGGATAATTGTGCCGTTTGTTTGGCGAGTTTTACGGACGTAGTTTCTGCGCTCTTACGTACGTAAAACTCACAAGTGTGACGGCGGCCTTAGTTTGAGTTTGTCCCTTTTAGTTAGTTTTCAGGTCTCTGTACCAATTTCTGACCCGATCTCTGAACCTATTCAGTTTGAACCAGAACTTGTTGAAAACACTTAGCCTGAACCTATGCCTGAACCTATTCTGTTAGAACCTGAATCCATTGCTTAAACCACTCTGGCAGTACCTGAACCTTAAACCGCCTGGCGGTACCTGAACCTGCCGCAGTGTCCATCCTATCAAGTGTTCCAGGATCCACACTGTTTGAACCTACACCAGTGTCTGTCCTGTCAAGTGTTCGAGTATCTGCACTGTATGAACCTGCACCAATGTCCGTCCTCTCAAGTGTTCCAGGATCTGCACTATATAAACCTGCACCACTGTCTGTCCTGTCAAGTGGTCCATGAACTGCACTGTCAGAACCTGCAGCTGTGTCCAATCCTACTTTGAACTCCAAGTCCATGTCTGCGATCCTGACCCATCCAATACACAAACCTGGAAGACAGACCGGAGCCGGTAGCTTCTGGACAGAACGGAGCTTCTCAATGTAGCCACTTGTTAAAAGTTGGTGTGAACCTCCCCCATCGATGGGTTTATCCCAGGACACAAGACAATAAACTCATGCTTTTGGCCAGCACTTATGCTGGTGCGAGATCCCGGTGACCGTGCGTATTGTTAAAAGATGTCACGTGGGACTGCGTTGTATCCATCATCTGCTGGATCCATTGAACTCATCCAAGGACTATTTCTTTATTTCCCTGGAGTCGGATTACCGGGTGGCGCCCCCGTGTCGGATCCCTTTGGGTGGACTCATTGTGGACTCATTGCGGACACTGTAGCATTACCCTAATTTGTGCTGTCCCGCTCCATGTTACAATAAATCTCGTTAGATTGCTTATCGGCCTGGTGTCTTTTCCTGCTTTGTCGCATACCTCGTCACAAACTGGTGGGATCAGAGCAGAAGGAATGGAGGACAGCGGCCCATCAATGTCTGGAACTGGAACTTCAGGATACAAGAACAGGACTGTGGGGAGCCTACCAACAAAGGCCCTTGAATTAGGAGTCAGCTATAAAGGACTGACCATGGAGCAACTAATTAAGGCTTTGGAAAGAGCTTGCCTGCAGGATGGCACTGAAGAAGGATTCCAACAGCAAAGGAAGGAAAGACCGAAGCTGCACGTAAATACCCAAAAAAGTCAGTGGGTTGTGTGCTACGAGGAGGAGATGGCATTGCTTGGAGATGAGGTCACCATAGAATATAAGATGGAGGCCATTCGTAGAGTTCAAGAGAGGGCATTGCTGGAGAAACAGCTTGCTGTGAAAGCAGCTGGAAGCCCCAGACAGAATGTTTCCACAGCATCCACCATGAGAGCATTCCTCTCCCACAAGTACTTTAAGCCATTTAATAAGGCTGTAGGCGACATTGAGGGCTTCGAACATCAATGTCGATTAATGGAAGTCCTGGAAAGAGAGCGAGTCAGACATCTGGTGGGGCTCTTAGAGGGTGGAGCTGCCAAAGCCTATAGAGCTATGGACCCCCGGTGGATCTGTGAGTATGGGGAGGTAAAGGAGGCCATTCTAGAACATTATATCATAACCTCAGACACTTACCGGACTCATTTCCGCTCCTTAGCCTGTGATGGGGAAGTGTCTTTCAAAATTTATGCCCACAGGCTCAAGCAAGTATGTTATCGCTGGCTGGAGGGAGAAGGGGCCTTAACTTGGGATACATTCCTCCAGGTCATACTAAAAGAGCAGTTCTACGCCAAATGACCAGCTGAGATCCGGGAATGGGTGCATGAGAGGAAACCAGCAAAAGTGGAACGAGCTGCTGCTCTTGCTGATGAGATACTCAACATCAAGCCTCAGTGGAAAACACTACTAGTCAGTGAGAAAAAAACTACCAGCTTCCCAACACTGTAGCCCCCTTGTTCTTCAGTCTCCGATGTTCACCATCCCACTAGATTACCAACTCATGGCGAACCCCATATGCCTTCCATTACTCCTGCCGCATCTTTGCAAATACGACTCGGAGGAAAAATCGTAGAACACAGGTGTTATGAATATTGGCAGCCTGGTCATCTGCAAGCCCACTGTTCAGGTGTTCGTAGGCAGAACAGCTACAGACCACCTTTGCCTATCCATTATCTACAGACGCCTGCAACAGGAGAAGAGCTGGATTCACTCCCTGGTGATTTGCTAAGTGACTCTGATATATTGGCTCCCTTACCAGGAGTCTATGGAGTGCAAGCCACAGTCACCTGTTGTTCTGATCTCCTGCACAAACATTTCCAGAGGTCATGCTGGATGGCCAAAATGTTGTTGGCTTTCGTGACACTGGGGCTTTTCTCACCATAGCTGATCCCTGAGTAATTCAACCAGAAGCAATTCAAAAGTGACCAGGGATTGCCATTGAATTGGCTGGAGATTGAATTGACTCAGAGATATATTCCAAGAGCGAGTGTGGTCCTGGATTATGGCCTTGGGGCACAATGCATGATCAATGTGATGAGCGGCCTTCCTGCAGACGTTCTTCTAGGAAACAATGTGGGGAATCTTCAGTGCCACTTTGTCGGTGCGGTAACCCAAAGTCAAGCCAGGAGAACCGCAGATGTGGACATGTTCAACCCGTCAATGGAAAAAAGACCACCAGAAGTGCCGTCACAGCCGGTGAGTGATTCTTCTTGTGGGAATCATATGAGTGTCTCTTAGGATAAAGTTCAGTTTAGACAAGAGGTAGAAACATACCCTACCATAGCCAGTTTTAGAACTCGGGCTGAAATAGGGCAGTTAGAGAAAAATAGGGAAAAAATATTAAGGAAAATGGATTCCTATATTGGGTTACCAACACTGACTCCCTAGATAAACCTTGTGCTTATAGCAAACAGTTGATTGTTCCTCCGAAATACAGAGTTTCCCTATTACACATTGCTCATGACATTCCTAATACTGGCCATCAAGGGAAAACCTGCACTGAGAGACGATTGACTCAAATTTTCTATTGGCCTGGAATTTCTCAAGCGGTGGCGAATTTCTGCCAAACATGTGACATCTGTCAGGCCTCTGCCTAAACTAAGTAAGTCTGGAAAGAAGTACATTTTCACTGTTGTGGACTATGCCACCCGATATCCAGAAGCTGTGGTCTTGTCAAGTATTTCTGCCACCAAGGTGGCCGAGTCCCTGGTTACCATTTTCACCAGAGTAGGATTCCCAAGTGAGATCCTATCAGACCAAGGTTCCCAGTTCATGTCGGAGCTGGTACAATGTCTTTGGTGCACTTGTGGAGTACAAGTGATCCGAACGACAATATATCATCCTCAAACAAATGGACTTTGTGAACTATTCAATGGTACGCTGAAAAATATGCTAAGGGCCTTCACTAACAGGCATGCTGTCTGAGAGAAGTACCTACCCCATCTCCTATTTGCCTATCGGGAAGTCCGCCAGGAGTCCACTGGGTTTTCCCCCTTTGAGCTACTCTATGGAAGAAAGGTCAGAGGACCTTTAACCCTGCTAAAAGAATATTGGGAGGGGCAAGTTGAAGATACCGGAACCCCTGTTGTTCCATATGTCCTAAAGCTTCCGGAAACCCTGGCTCAACTTGCTAGTTTTGCTCAAGATCATGTGCGGATGGCTCAAACAAGACAGAAGACATGGTATGACCTCAAAGCACGCTATCGGGAGTTTGCAGAAGGACAACTGGTCTTAATAATTGTTCCCCATCAGCAAAATAAATTGCAGACAATATGGGAGGGTCCCTTCCGGGTTCTCAGAAAGCTTAATGACACCAATTACCTCCTTGCATTAGATGATCAGGGTTTAAGACAAAAGACTGTCCATGTGAATATGATTAAGGAGTACCATTACTGGACACCGCCAGTGATCACAAGCTGTCAGCTTGCTTCAGAAGACAGTCAGGAGGAGGAGGACTCACTACCTGATCTTGTGGAAGCCGCAAGAGCCCCATCCACTGTGGAACAGATTCCTCTGAGAGATCATCTGGATTCCTTACAGAAAAATCAAATGCTGTAGGTGCTTCAATAGAGACAGGCTGCTTTCTCATCCTAACCAGGTAGAGCCACAGTAGCCCAACATCATGTGGACACTCCGGGCATCCGTCCCATACAACAGGTTCCTTACCAGGTACCAGAATCAGTTAAAAACACCGTGCAGCAAGAACTGGAGGAGATGTTACAACTTGGAGTAATTCAGGCCTCCCATAGCCCTTGGACCTCTCCTGTGATGTTAGTACCCAAGAAAGGTGGGAGTACTCCATTTTGTGTGGACTATAGATGACTAAATGACGATACCATTAATGATCCTTATCCAATGCCTCATATTGATAAACTTCTAGACCAGCTAGCTGGGGCCCAATATGTCACTACGTTGGAATTCAGTAATGGATACTGTCAAATCCCTCTAACGGAGGAAAGGAGAGAAAGGATAGCTGTCATAACCCCCTTTGGTCTGTATAAATTTCTAAACATGCCTTTCGGACTGAAGAATGCCCCTGCAACCTTTCAGAGAATGGTAGACCAGATCCTCCGGGGATGTGGTGACTTTGCTTGTGCCTACTTGGATGCTATTGCCATTTTCAGCCAGATGTGGGAGGAACATATGAACTAAGTAGCAGTTGTTGTTGACTGGATTCTTGCAGCAGGCCCAACCACTCGACCTGATAAATGCCAATTGGGGATGGGTGAATTCCAGTACTTGGGGCATAGAGTAGGAGGAGGGAAGCTACATCCTGAACCTGCCAAAATCCAGGCTATTAGAGATTGGCCTGTACCCCAAACAAAGAATCAAATTATGGCTTTTTGGGGCACTGCCAGTTATTACTGAAAGTTTGTTTCTCATTTCAGCACTATGGTCAAGCCTCTTAAAGACCTCACCAAGATAACCATGCCCCGGGTGGTGACTTGGACTCCAGCCTGTGATGAGGCTTTTAATCTGCTGAAAGGACGCCCTGGTCTGCAACCCGGTTCTGGCTGCTCCACACTACAAGAGGAGGTTTATTGTGCAGATAGAAGCCTCTTCTTATGGACTGGGGGCTGTACTCAGCCAGGTGAATATAGTTGGGGAGGAGCACCCCATTGCCTACCTCAGCAGGAAACTAGTGGATCCAGAAGTGGCCTATGCAACCGTTGAAAAGGAATGCCTGGCTGTAGTATGGGCCCTCAGGAAACTAAGGCCATATCTGTATTGGCGAAAATTCACTGTGGTTACTGATCACAATCCACTCACTTGATTGAACAGAGTCTCCGGGGACAATGGACGCTTACTATGATGGAGTCAGGCTCTTCAACCCTATAACTTTACAATACAATATAGAAGAGGCAAACAATACCAAAATGCAGACAGATTGTCCAGGCAGGAGGAGCCCTGAGTACTTTCAGCCATGATCACGTGTACTTCAAAAGTAACCTGTAGAGGTCACTAGTCGGTACACAAATTGAGGGGGGAAGGGGTTGAAACAGCGTGTTCCTTCCTTGGCCTGTGTTCCTGGACTGTAATGTAATCAGACCTAGGTCCACCTCGCTTGTACTACATCTAATACTACATCAATGTAGCCACTTTTTAAAAGTTGGTGTGAAACTCCCCCATCGATAAGCTGATCCCAGCACACAGGACAGTAGACTCATGTTTTTAGCCCAGTCAGTTGGTGGTGACCTGCGAAGGGCTGGGATCTTATGCTGAGGCGAGATCTGGGTGACCGTGCATTTTGTTAGAATATGCCACGTGGGACTGTGTTGTATCTCTCATCTGCTGGATCCATTGAACTCATCCAAGGACTATTTCTAAATTTCCCTGGCATCGGATTACCAGGTGGTGCCCCTGGTTTGGCTCCCTTTGGGTGTACTCATTGTGGATTAATTGTGGACTCATTGCGGACGCTGTAGCATTACCCTCATTGTGCTGTCGTTGGATTGTTTATCGGCCTGGTGTCTCTTCCTGCTCTGTCACATATCCAATCACAGTCTGCCCCTGACTCTCTACATAATGGCAGTACTCTCTTCCAGATGTACTAGCCTTTTCCACCTGGGACAAACTACACTAACAGAAGTACAAGATGAAGATTTCTTCTTTGCTTCCCTGTGGCACATGCCATAGCCCTGCATAAGTATTTAATTTATGTCCTAATAAAATTTTCTTGGCAACCCTTTAGACTATGTTCACACATTCCTTTTTTACTACTTTTTCTGCAGCTAAAACCTGATCTGTTGGCAGTAAAAAAAAAGATGCAGAAAAAAAGCAGGATTTGATGGTTTTTTTGCTTCTTTTCTTGCTGCTTTCTTTTGCAGCATTTTACAGGATCTCAAAGTTCAGCTTTGCTTCCAACACACTGTTTTGTTAAGGTTCAAAGAATTGTGATGAATAAATAAATGCTCACACAACAATTGAATAAACTAATACGACTTTACTTAATAATAGATAATAAATATAAACAGTCACTTAAAATAGCAAATAATCAATAAAGTCATACATTACATAGGAGTCAATCAGCCTGGTCTCTCAGTGTCTCTCTCTCTCTTCCAATCTGTGTCTCCGTGTCCCCTGTCTCAGGCATACCTCCCTTCCGTGGTTGTTCCTTCCCGGTGAAAGACCTGGCTATTTATTGCTTGCGTTGAGAAACATGTGATGGTGTCTCCGCGGCTTTTCTACATGCATTTGCATATTTCCCATAAGGGATGCGGGCAGTGTTCTGGATCACTGCGTTGAGAAACACGTGATGAAGTCTCCGCGGTGTTGAATGTTTTGTTCTCCCCGATGTCATTCATCCTTATGTTTATAGTCCTTTTACTAGGCACTGCTCCTAATAGCCAGTTTCCTACTCCACACTGATGGGGGGCAAATACCTTGAAACAGCTGTCTGTGGATGGATGCCATGTTTTGGCATAGGTGGTTTTCCTTTTTGGATGCTGCCCTTCCCGTGGTTGTTCCTTCCCGGTAAAAGACCTGGCTATTTATTGCTTGCGTTGAGAAACACGTGATGGTGTCTGCGCGGCTTTTCTACATGCATATAGCCTGCAAACTGTTTTAGGGCCCCCACACAGCTATGCAAACTGTATAACATCCTATATATAATCCTGCACATTCTATAATGGCACTCCACATAGCCCTGCAAAGTTTTAAAGCCCCAATTCAGTCCTGCAAACTGTATAATGACCCTCACATAGTCCTGCAAATTATTTTAGGGCCCTCACATAGCAAACTGTTAGATGTCCCTTAATGGCCCCCACACAGCCTTGCAAACTGTTTTGGGGCCAACACACAGCCCTGCAAACATCACACCTGCTGCGCTGAGACGTCAGTGCTCAGACGCAGAGGGAGAATGATGGATGAGGGACCAGACAGCTCCCTCTTTAATCATTGCTTTCAAATGTACAATTAAATTGAAAGTGCAATACCAGGCAAGGGGAGCGCGACTCACGGGCCTCATAGCATGGTGTTTCTCTATGACACATGTTTTTTTCTTTTTTCAATTTTTATTTTCCTTTTCTCAGTCTCCTGATTTTTAGAGGGGAATTGGAAGGTGAGAAAAAGGTAGAGATTTATCTAATATATAATTGCCTAGAATACTACTTCCTGCAATTTGTGCCAACTTCCGTGGCTTTGTCCGGAGCTAATGTCCGGAGCTAATGTCCGGAGCTAATGTCCGGAGATTAATTGCCTAGAATACTACTTCCTGCAATTTGTGCCAACTTCCGTGGCTTTGTCCGGAGCTAATGTCCGGAGCTAATGTCCGGAGCTAATGTGCGGAGATAATGTCCGGAGCTAATGTCCGGAGCTAATGTCCGGAGCTAATGTCCGGAGCTAATGTCCGGAGATAAGTGACGTCAACAGTGTCCAGTGTCTGATTGGTTGCCACCTGCTGCGAGCGACCAATCAGAAACGTGCCATACTGTGACACACTCCGCCCGCCATTTTGGTGTGATTTTTGAATTTTTACCTCACAGCAAGTTTCTACTGCGTGGAGGCGGGCCCAGTGACGTTGCTCTTCAAGCTCCTGCCGAATTTCGTCAAAAAAATGATAATACCATTTACCAAAACTATATATATTTAGTTGTGAAGTGGTTCAGTGACATTTTCACACCAATTTTGAACTTTGTTTGGTGTTTTCTCCATATACTGCCTATTATTTTTGTTCTTTCTTACTATTATTTATTAATTGTATTATTCTTACATTTGAATAAATAAAGTATATATGGATTCTAGACTCCCGATTCTTTAGAATCGGGCTGCCATCTAGTTTACAATAAATGTATTAATGTCACATAATAGTACAAAAATTAAACAAAAATATTTTCTATTGATTAAATGTGACTTCACAGAAATATGCAAATTAAGAGGACTTAAACTCGATAGCGCCACCTGTTGGAAGTAGCGATCACAGAAATAAGAATTACTGTACCGTAACAACCACAATAAAATTAGTCATCTATTTTATTCATTCATTTTTATTGTATAGCAGAAACATATTATTAAAAATCTGACTTTTTACAAATGACTGACACCCAGTGACATGGTGGAACATGAAATTTGACAATATTTATTTTCGACTGTAAAAAGAATCACGAGAATCAAAGGACAAGCAATTAATATAAATTACTGATAATAACTTGTTGGTCTTTGTGTGAGTTCCTGACCAGTGGAGTTGTGATAACCCCTTCCTGATACATGACAATTTACAGTACTGTTTGTGTTTTTCACAGGTATATCTTCTATACACAAGACCACCATGTCTCAGGTATAGAGATAGGGAACATTTTTTCTCATTATCCTCTGTCTTCCAAATTGGGAATATCCTCTTATATTAAATAAAATACACTAGTATCAGCGGTGAAATAATCAATATAGTGATTACACGTGACTGACCACAACATTCACACTAGACCGCAGTCTGACAAAACACAGCATTTACATTAGGTGAGCATAAATAAAGGACAGTTTTTATAAAAGACCGTGGACTGACTGACCGCAACATTTACAATAGACTGTGCACCGACTGACCATAGCATGTACACTAAGGGTACCGTCATACAGTGCCATTTTGATCGCTACGACGGTACGATTCGTGACGTTCCAGCGATATCCATACGATATCGCTGTGTCTGACACGCAGCAGCGATCAGGGATCCTGCTGAGAATCGTACGTCGTGGCAGATCGTTTGGAACATTCTTTCGTCGCTGGATCTCCCGCTGTCATCGCTGGATCGGGGTGTGTGACACCGATCCAGCGATGCGTTCGCTTGTAACCAGGGTAAACATCGGGTTACTAAGCGCAGGGCTGTGCTTAGTAACCCAATGTTTACCCTGGTTACCAGCGTAAATGTAAAAAAAAAAAAAACAGTACATACTTACATTCCGGTGTCCATCAGGTCCCTTGCCGTCTGCTTCCTGCACTGACTGACTGCCGGCCGTAAAGTGAAAGCAGAGCACAGTGGTGACGTCACCGCTGTGCTGTGCTTTCACTTTACGGCCGGCAGTCAGTGAGTGCGGGAAGCAGACGGCAAGGGACAGACACCAGAATGTAAGTATGTACTGTTTGTTTATTTTACGCTGGTAACCAGGGTAAACATCGGGTTACTAAGCGCGGTCCTGCGCTTAGTAACCCGATGTTTACCCTGGTTACCTGGGGACCTCGGCATCGTTGGTCGCTGGAGAGCTGTCTGTGTGACAGCTCTCCAGCGACCACACTACGACTTACCTACGATCACGGCCAGGTCGTATCGCTGGTCGTGATCGTTGGTAAATTGTATAGTGTAACGGTACCCTAAGTGTAGACTGACTGAGCACAGTAATATCAGACTGTGGAATGACTCTCTATATAATTTACACTAGTCTGTGGACTGACTGACCACAACTTTCACTACAGATTATAGCTCATCCATTACACTAGGTGTGGACTAATTATCCACAATATTTATACTGGGCTGAGGACCGACTGATTACAATATTTCCACTACTCTGTGGACTGACTGACCACAACATATACAGTAGACTGTGGACTGACTGACTACAGCTTTGACAATAAACTGTGGATAGATTAGCCACGGGCATTATCTCTACTTATTGGTGTGTCATTGGACTGACAGGAACAATAGAGTGCACACCATTTGACCATAGCATTTACACTAGGTGTGGACTGAGTACAGTATTAATATCAGACTGTGGACTGACTTACCACAACATTTACAGTAGACTGTGCACCAATTGAACATACAATTTACACTAAGTGTGGACTGACTGATCACAGTAATAACACCAGATTGTGGACGGACTGACTGACTGACTACAGCTTTGACAATAAACTGTGGATAGACTGACCACCGTCATTATCTCTGAGATAAGTAATTTTGGACCTAGTGAGCTATACTTATTGGTGTGTAGAGCATGTAGCAGGAACATGTATATCATACATTTGTCTTTTTACAGGTGACTAAATTCCATTGACACGATGAAGCGTGATTTTTTTCTTTGTGGACTCCAAGAAGACAATTGAAAGAGTCACATAAAAGGTAATTAATTTTCATATTAATTGCTGATAATCGTTGGTCTAGGCTTGAGTTCTAGATCTACGGAGGTGTAATAACACGTTCCTGGTACATGACAATATACTGTACATGGTTTCTTAAATGTATATCTTCTATACACAACTCGTAGTATAACACCACCATGTCACAGTTACAGAGATAGGGAAAAAAATTCTCATTATCCTCTGTCTTCCAAATTGGGAATACCCTCTCATGTTTCATAAAATATACTTGTATCAGCAGTGAACAAATCAATATAGTGATTACATTAGATTTACTACAGAATTCACACTAGTCCGCAGACTGACAGAACACAGCATTTACACTAGGTGTGGACAGTCTTTGCACAGTATTTATACAAGACTGTGGACTGATTTACCACAACATTTACAATAGACTGCGCAGGAAATTGAACATTGCATTTAAACTAGGTATGGACTGAATGAGCACTGTATTAATACCAGACTGTGGACTGACTTACCACAACATTTACAATAGACATGGTGTGAGCGGTAGCCAGGGCCATAGTCATGGCCCAAAATTGGTGTCTGCTTTAGCACGCCCTGACCATCCGCATCGCATATATACAGTCCCATGGTCTCACTTGCCTGATTCTCCAAAGTCTCTCCTAAACACAGAGACGCTTCTTCCATGGTTTTGGCGCATAAAGAGACAGAGTCCATTTCCAACTTTAACCAAAGAACTTTACTTGTTTGCAATCGCAGTACGTCCACATCAGTTACAGCTTCAACACAGACTTCTTCACCATTCACCTTCTTCTCTTTCCCTGTGCTTTTCCCTATGTCATCCAGTTCATACCCGGGATGTTCCATCACGCACGGTACCGCAGCATCCTCCCTGTCCGGCTTGACTACCCTTAGGTGTACCCTTGTCCGTTTTGAACCAGACATGAGGGCATCTGCCCAAGTAAAAGCTGCCACATTTTTAGGAGCAACCTGTGTTACTGTCCTGCCGTGACTTTTGCTGTAGCTCCTGCTCTCACTAGCGCTGTTAGTGCTACTTTCACTGCTGCTGTGACTGCTGCACTTCTTGATTGCTGACCCTAGACGTCTGGGCTTCTTGTGTTGCCCCAGACTCAAGGGCCCTACGGGACTGCCTGGGCTCTCTTGCCCTCCTGGCATGTCTGAGCTCCCTAGCTCCAATCCCATCTAACAAGGAAACACTATTATCTCATCCACAGCTGGCCCCTCCTACGTTAACTATTTACACTCCAAATACTATCATTTCCCCATCTAGTGGACTAACTTTATGCTGCACTTTCCCTATTACACAGCATATGTAGATATATATATATATATATATAGCAGCATAATGACATAACAATAAGTTAGATATACATAACAAATGTGCAAGTCATTAAACGGGTTGTATTAGAGGACACAACAGTTACTGTAGCCCCCTTACATTCCCCCTTCCTTTATTTATGGTCGTCCCTAACAATATAATGCTTTCAAACTTTTTTATGTATATAAAGATACTCCATGCATGGAGGCAATTGAGTTAGAGTAGCACTGGCTCAATGTGAGCAAAGTCCTTTAGATGACGCATAAGAATTTTTTTCCTCCAGGAGGCACCTACAGTTTATCAAACTCCGGTCCTGTCCACCGGACTTGAATGTATGTACAATGTGACCCATCCGTTTGGTCCACAGTCTTCGGGAGGAGGCTCCCCCTACTTTTGAGTGGAGCACCACGCTTTGCCAGTATGTGCGATGCCTGTCCAAAAAAACAGTCTAATCCCGCAGCTGCACACAGTCTATGACACAGTCCAAGGGTCCGTGCCTTTGCAAGGGCAAAGTCCTGCCATCCAGCAGAAGGGGTGCAACAAGCGCAACAAAATTAGAGTGGGGAAAAACTTTTAACAAAACATTATGGCCCATGCCGGCCATACTGCACCCATCTTTGGAATGCTCCAAGGCTCTTTCTGCCCATAGGGACAAGGAACAGTCCCATATAAATGGATATTGCAACAAGCACAATGTCATTTAATCTCAAACCAATATCAGTTCAACGGCATGTGCCCAGTGCCGCTTTGTCAGCTTTTGGGCTCCATGCCCGAGTTGGGGCTGACGACTCTGCAGCCGCACATGTCATTGGTTGCCATTACATCACAGGGATAGTGTCTGACTGGGCAGCATTCATGAAACAGGGAGCTGACCATGCCTATTCCAGACCCATGTACAAACCCAGGTCCTCCATCTGGGACAGGATCACTGCAACTGTGAAAAATCCTCGGGGGCTGTCCCCTTTATAGAAGGAGAACCAATCCCCTTCGTGCAGGGGTCTCCCAAACTTTATGGAGGCAGCGTTAAAATACATCTTATCAATGAAGCCGATGTCCCTTATGAACCCGTACCTGTGGTCTATGTCTGTGAATAAGAGTTGACCACGTGTGCGACGGCCAGCCATAGCACCCCCTCAGGGTCAGCGCTACTCCGCCCACACTTCCCTCTCACGCTGTTTCTGCTTTTTAATCACTCCTTCAATCAAGGCGGCCTGTCTGGTGGAAGGGAAAGGGCATTCCATTGCATGATGGAAATGCGAGGCCCCAAGGGCTGACACGTTACTAGATGTGGGCCTGGGTTCCGGGGTCTGGGATTGTGGAGTGGTACGTTCTTCCAGGGTGAGAGGCCTAGCAACCGCTCCAACAGTAAAAGCCCGGGGCATTGTCCATCCCTCTGGTGTCAAGGGCTGAGGTGCACTCACCCTCTCTTGCTCTAGGACACTGTCCGCGCCCGTCCTGGGACCGCTGTATCCTTCCAAGGCTGCATCTGCGCACTCCGTTATGTGTTGAGAAAAGTCCGGCTAAGCCTCCTTCCCTGACGCAGACTCCTCTGGGGAAGTCGTTACTTCCGGTCCTCCGGACTCCAGTTCCCGAGACTCCCGTTCCGGCTCCCGATATGGTCGCGACTCTGGCTCCGGCTCCTGATGGCATTGCTTCTCCGGTGGACAATATTCCAGCTCCTGCTGCCGCCGGTATTGCTCCTCCAGTGACACAAGGAAATGGTGACTGCAACAATTGTCCTCGACTCCCCTCAGCCACCCGGGTCGCGTCCTCTCCTCCTCCTGCCACCACTCCAAGCAGCCTACGCCTTTGCAGTGCTGAGTGCAAGAATGTTCAATTGCGGGCGCTTCTGTGTTACACAATGGCACCACGCAGCTGCACTCGGGTTTTCTATTGGACCCCATCTGCTGTCGGGTGGGGCCACTTCCAACCACTACACCCATTTTCTGGTGTTCTGCATGGAAGGTTAAGATGTTCTCCTTCCCAAATGCGCCCACCGTGGGCAGGCCGAAGGGTGTCGCCAGACAGCTTTTTGCGCCATCTCTGTATCAGAATGTCCATGAAGGGTGAGATCACAGTCATCATTCTCTGTTTTGGTGCCATTTTCCGCCATCTTCATGGTTGCCATCTTGGCCACAAACAAAGTGTCAGTAAAATCCAGGGTTCCAGTCAGATCCGGTAAAAACAAGACACTTTTGGGGTATCAGTTTCTTCTCTCTTCACAGCATCCTCGCTTTGCAAGGCTGTGGGATCCTGCTGACTATGTCAAGTGTGAGTGACAGCCAGGCATGTAGTCATGGACCACATTGGTGTCTGTTTTAGCATGCCCGGACCATCCACATCACATGTATACAGTCCCATTGTCTCACTTACCTGATTCTCCAAGGCCTCTCCTAAACACAGAGACACTTCTTCCCAGGTTTTGGCACATAAAGAGACAGAGTCTAAATCCAAATGTAACCAAAAAACTTTACTTGTTTGCAATCGCAGCACGTCCACATCAGTTACCACTTCAACACAGAGTTTTGCCCCATTCACTTTCTTCATTTTCCTGTGCTTTCCCTATGTCCACCAGTTCGTACCCGGGATGTTCTGTCCCGCACGGTACAACAGCATCCTCGCTGTCCGGCTTGACTACCCTTAGGAGTTCCCTTGTCCATTTTGCAAAGACATGAGGGCATCTGCCCAAGTAGCAAGCTGCCACATTTTTAGGAGCGACCTGCGTTACTGTCCTGCAATGACTCTTTCTGTAGCTCCTGCTCACACTACCGCTTTCACTGCTTCTTTCACTGCTGCACTTCTGGCCCGCTGGCCTTGGATGTCTGGGCTTCTTCAAATGTTGCGGAGGACATTGTGTTGCCCTGGGCTCTAGGGTCCTACGGGACTGCCTGGGCTCTCTGGCTCTCCTGGCCTGTCTGAGCTCCCTGGCGCTACTCCTGTCTAACAAGGAAACACTCCTATCATATCCACAGCTGGCTCCTCCTATGTTAACTATTTATACTCCTAAATACTACCATGTCCCCATCTAGTAGACTAACTATATGCTGCACTTTCCCTATCATATAGGACATGCATATGTACATAGCAGCATAGTGACATAACAATAAGTTAGATATACATAACAAATGTACAAGTCATTAAACGGGTCATATTCGAGAACACAACAGTTACTGTACCCCCTTACATATGCACGAATTTAACATAGCATTTACACTAGATGTGGACTAACTAAGCACAATATTAATACCAGACTGTGGACTGACTACAGCTTTGACGATAAACTGTGAATAAACTGACCACACTCATTATCTCTGAGATATGTAATTTTGGTCCTAGTGAGCTATACTTATTGGTGTGTCAATGGACTGACTGACCGCAACATTTACAACAGACTGTTCACCATTTGACCATAGCATTTACACTAGGTGTGGACTGACTGAGCACAGTATTAATATCAGACTGTGGACTGACTTACCACAACATTTACAATAGACTGTGCACCAATTGAACATACAATTTACGCTAAGTGTGGACTGACCGAGCACAGTAATAACACCAGACTGTGGACTGACTATCATTTACACTAGTCTGTGGACTGGCTGACCACAACATTTACAATATATTATAGACCGGCTCATCCCAGAATTACACTAGGTGTGGACTAATCAAACAAAGTATTTATATTGTACCGAGGACCGACTGATTACAATATTAACAGTACTCTGTGGACTGACTGACCCCAACATTTACAGTAGACTGTGGACTGACTGGCTACAGCTTTGACAATAAAGTGTTGATACATTGACCACAGTCATTATCTCTGAGATAAGTAATTTTGGACCTAGTGAGTTATACTTATTGGTGTATAGAGCATGTAGCATGAACATATTATCATACGTTTGTCTTTTTACAGGTGACTGAATCCCATTGATATCATGAAACGTGAATTTTTTCTTTGTGGACTCCAAAAAGACAATTGAAAGAATCACATAAAAGGTCATTAAGTTTCATATTAATTACTGATTGGTCTAGTCTTGAGTTCTAGATCTGCGGAGGTGTAATAACACCTTCCTGGTGCATGACATTATACTGTATGTGGTTTTTTAAATGTATATCTTCTATACACAACTCCTACAGTAGTATAACACCACCATATCTCAGGTACAAAGATAGGGAAGCATTTTTCTCATTATCCTCTGTCTTCCAAATAGAGAATACCCTCTCATATTTCATAAAATACACTTATATCAGCCGTGAAACAATCAATATAGTGATTACGTTAGATTGACTACAGCATTAACACTACTCCACAGACTGACAGAACACAGCATTTACACTAGGTGTGGGCTCATAAAAGGCTACCTCAGACAGACGCGGCACAAGCCACTTCATCTGGCAGATTCCAGAAGAACCCTGATATTTAGTGATGAGCGAATATACTCGTTGCTCGGGTTTTCCCGAGCATGCTCGGGTGGTCTCTGAGTATTTGTGACTGCTTTGTATTTGTGAGGCCAATGGATTGCTTCCACAGAAGGGCTTCTGGTTGGCAGAGCAAACCAGAGGCAAGAAGGGCAACCATGCAGAATGAATTCCAAGAAATTACTACAGAGAAAAAAATCCAAACACAAGCAAATGGTCAAAATTCAATCCAAGGTCAAAAAATGGGAGAAATCAGGAAGATAATACAAGCCAGGTAATTTGAAATCATTTAAATAACCCCCAAAAAGAATTCAAAGAAATATGGGTGCAAAATGATCCTTTATTAATGCATATAAAATATGATTACACATCAATTTATTAATTAAAACATGATACCACAAAACAAGGGGGAGAGTAAAAAAAACTAAATATAAAATCACAACGTATGCAGGGGACAGGATATGTCTACTGAATTAGCAAATGGTAGATAAATCAATAAATGAATGAAATATCCAAAGGACAAAACTATTGAACTGGTAAACCTAGTTATCCACTGATGGAAAAGTAAAAAATTAACAAAGTGCGCAGTGCAAAAAATATATTATGTCCATACCAATGTGGCTAATATAATACATTGCTCAAAAAAATAAAGGGAACACTTAAACAACAGAATATAACTCCAAGTAAATCAAACTTCTGTGAAATCAAACTGTCCACTTAGGAAGCAACACTGCTTGACAATCAATTTCATATGCTGTTGTGCAAATGGAATAGACAACAGATGGAAATAATTGGCATTTATCAAGACACACTCAATAAAGGAGTGGTTCTACAGGTGGGGACCACAAACCACATCTCAGTACCAATGCTTTCTGGCTGATGTTTTGGTCACTTTTGAATGTTGGTTGTGCTTTCACACTCGTGGTAGCATGAGGCGGACTCTACAACCCACACAAGTGGCTCAGGTAGTGCAGCTCATCCAGGATGGCACATCAATGCGAGCTGTAGCAAGAAGGTTTTCTGTGTCTGTCAGCATAGTGTCCAGAGGCTGGAGGCGCTACCAGGAGACAGGCCAGTTCACCAGGAGATGTGGAGGGGGCTGTAGGAAGGCAACAACCCAGCAGCAGAACCGCTACCTCAGCCTGCACAAACGCTTAGAAACCAACTCCATGAGGATGGTCTGAGTGCCCGACGTCCACAGAGGGGGTTGTGCTCACAGCCCAACAGCATGTAGGACACTTGGCATTTGCCACAGAACACCAAGATTGGCAAATTCGCCACTGGTGCCCTGTGCTCTTCACAGATGAAAGCAGGTTCACACTGAGCACATGTGACAGATGTGACAGAGTCTGGAGACACCGTGGAGAGTGATCTGCTGCCTGCAATATCCTTCAGCATGACCGGTTTGGCAGTGGGTCAGTAATGGTGTGGGGTGGCATTTCTTTGGAGGGCCGCACTGCCCTCCATGTGCTCGCCAGAGGTAGCCTGACTGCCATTAGGTACCAAGATGAGATCCTCAGACCCCTTGTGATACCATACTGTATGTTAGTGTGGTTGGTCCCTGGGTTTCTCGTAAAGCAGGATAATGCCAGGCCTCATGTGGCTGGAGTGCGCCTACAGTTCCTGCAAGATGAAGGCATTGAAGCTGTGGACTGGCCCGCCCATTCCCCAGACCTGAATCCTATTGAACACATCTGGGACATCATGTCTCGCACTGTCTACCAACGTCACGTTGCACCACAGACTGTCCAGGAGTTGGCGGATGCTTTAGTCCAGGTCTGGGAGGAGATCCCTCAGGAGACTATCTGCCGCCTCATCAGGAGCATGCCCAGGAGTTGTAGGGAGGGCATATAGGCATGTGGAGGCCACACACACTACTGAGCATCATTTCCTTGTCTTGAGGCATTTCCACTGAAGTTGGATCAGCCTGTAACTTAATTTTCCACTTTGATTTTGAGCATCATTCCAACTCCAGATCTCCGAGGGATATTAGTTGTGATTTACGTTGATCATTCTTAGGTTTTATTGTTCTCAACACATTCCACTATGTAAAGAATAAAGATTTACAACTGGAATATTTCATTCAGTGATATCTAGGATGTGGAATTTTAGTGTTCCCTTTATTTTTTTGAGCAGTGTATATTAAGGATATGAATAGACATAAGATATAAGGCTTAGATATTAGATGGTCAGAAACGTAAATCTATAATAGAAATTTGCATTAATCACCAACAAAAGTGCATAGTGCAGAAATAGCCTTACAGCCTATGTAGCCAGCAGTACAACATGATGATTTATAAAAGAAACTTGCGGTCAAAATAAATCCATTGTAAAAGCTCAATACCAACCAAGATGACACACCACTGCCCCCACACACCAATTTGAAATAATTGACTGACAGTGGAAGTCAGAGATTCAGGGGTTTAAATAGCCGGCAGCCCCATCCAGGGCCCTGAGAAAGTTGTAACCAAAACCAAACAATTAACATTATCTAGCGGCACCAGAAGTCTAAGCAATAAAACAGTCATGGATCACCCACAACAAAAGTGCCACCTAGCGACTGAGGCAAAAGCAGAAGGGACGGGAAACAGCACAGATGTTACAGTTACTACCTGTGCTGGAGGCACTATGAACAACTTTTGATGTTAGGTTGGTCAGATGTTACCAGTTTGCTTGATCAAATCAGGACATGGAATTTCTAGTCAATTAGGTAGGGGGTCAGAGCTGGCAGATTTCAAGCAATTCAAGAAAACAGACAGATGAATCAAGGCAGGAAGCCGTCAGAAGATGAGAATAGCCTTTTAAATTGTCTACTTCTGAGTAACCATCAAAAGTTGAAAAGATAAAGAACTCTGAAAATAAAGTGGGCCCCTATCTGCTATTTCTGATATTTCATTGTTAGGGAAATATAGCATAATCGTCTTCAACCCTTACACTCCTTTGAGGAGCCAAGCAATTGAAAATACTTGACTCTTCCATGCACATTTATGTGTCAACCGAGATTTGCTGAGCCTTGTGCAAAATATATTTCCGTTTGTTATTTCCTAAGATCACTGGAAAAAAATATGTAATTTAGTTATGGAACTAAAGTGAGTTGAAGTGTCCCATTCTCATTACAAGTGTTAGATTTTGCTCTTAGCAAAATATTCTTGGTAACTATTCTTTATCCTATTGAAGCGAGTGTTTACCCAATGTACTACTCTCTATAGCCAACTTCATCCAATGAAACCAAACATACTAAAATGTATCATTGGGCTCATAAACCTTAATTGAAATTAGCTCAAAATGTGCAGGCACTAACTCATAGAAATGGAGGAGACAGAAATGGAATGGAGGTCAAAATAAATTGTCCTTTTTTTGAGTTATTTTGATGATTTGGCCCAGTTTGTGTGAAACCAGAGAAAACAACAATTATAAAGACCAAGTCTGGAAATAGTGACAAAGTGACACTTTTTACTTTGATTCACTACCCAGAAGTATTCCATGAAGTCAAAAGCTTTGTGACATGGAGCATTATTGTGCTGAATATGGATAAATTGCAGTAATAAAAAAATTACCTAATCAGCATGATCATAAAACTTGCCCAAATGACCAATAAAGTTAATGTCACTGTGAACTCCAGAAGGGTAAGAGAGGCCATGATGGGTTTGCAAAGACAGAAATGATTTACAGTCATTGCACTGCAGTGCTAGGTTCATGAGCCAGGATATCTATATGGTTCCAAAAGTGTGTGCAAATGTTGAAAGCAGTAGCCTAACTACCGGGGGGCAGGGGAGGCCATCGCTCTGGGCCCTGTGCTCTGGGGGGGCCCACCTGGAGTTACGATACTGTAACTGTATCGGCGTGTGCACAGCACAGCCTTATACAACAGAGTCTGCCTATGGGGGGCTGCCTTATTACAGAATCTGCCTATGGGGTGTCAGCCTTATACTACAGAGTCTGCCTATGGGGGCTTCCTTATTACAGAGTTTGCATATGGGGGGCGGCCTTATACTACAGAGTCTACCTATGGGGGCTGCCTTATACTAGAGAGTCTGCCTATGGGGGGTCTGCCTTATACTAGAGTCTGCCTATGGGGGCTGCCTTATTACAGAGTCTGCCTATGGGGGTTTCCTTATACTACAGAGTCTGCCTATGGGGAGGTCTGCCTTATACTACAGAGTCTGCCTATGGGGAGGTCTGCCTTATACTACAGAGTCTGCCTATGGGGAGGTCTGCCTTATACTACAGAGTCTGCCTATGGGGGGTCTGCCTTACTTATACTAGAGTCTGCCTATGGGGGGCTGCCTTATTAGTGTCTGCCTATGGGGGGCTGCCTTATTAGAGTCTGCCAATGGGGGTCTGCCTTATACTACAGTCTGCCTATGAGGGGTCTGCCCAATACTACAGTCTGCCTATGAGGGGTCTGCCCAATACTACAGTCTGCCTATGGGGGGCTGCCTTATACTACACAGTCTGACTATAGGGAGGTCTGCCTTATACTACAGTGTCTGCCTATGGAGGGCTGCCTTATTACAGAGTCTAAGTGGGCACTTATTGTTATAGGGGAACTCAAGTTACTGTGACAATCAAAGGGGCACACAGGGCATGACTTAGATGATCACTTTGACTGTCTGGCTGAGCTGGATATACAAGATGACATCTCGGCTATTAGCGCGATTCTTGCCTCTGTCTTGGCTTTTATATCACGCACCATGATTTCTCTCTTAGAGCTAAGTTGTTGAAAAGCTTGCAGCTCTTTGCAGGGAGCTGAAGGGTTAAGTCTCTGTAACATGGAAGTGCACTGATCTGCAATTTTTGCATACAGTTGATAATCTGAACACAGTTGTGCAAGGGTTCCCTCTGGTGGTCGTTCGAGAGAAGCAGGTTGAGACAGGCTGTGTATGTGACTCAGCAGTTTTTGCCATTGCTCTGCTATGGCATGGAGAAGATCACGTTTACTGGATTCTAGATTCTCCCTTACTTTCCATGTGGGTTTTGTGGGACATCTAGACTTCTCACTAGATGGTGGATCAAGTTCTATGCAGTCTTCCTCTAACAATGGGTCTGGCAGAGACCGTGTAGTCATTCCTTCAGCCATCCTGATTCACAGGGAGAAGGGGCGCTGTATAGTCTCTTATATGCTGAGAGCGGATGCTCTGCAGGAAGTTCTGTAGCTTTATAGAAGCTATGGGTGGCTTTACAGATGAATCTGGTAAGTCTTTTTTTACTATTCTGTCCCCGGGGCCTGTGGCTGCAAATATGGCTCTGTGAGATGCTGAATCTCTTCACCCTACTTACAATTGGCGACGTTCACAGATAGCTTAACTCAGCTGCAGGCACACGTTATGGAGAATCCAGCAGAGACTTTGATTTCTTTAAGAATTCTTGTTGAATGCATACAAACAGCAGCAGGTAAAAAAGTCTTTCTTAAGACAAGCTGAAAGCACATGTGCCTCTAATGAAGCCAAGATGGAGACTGAGACACAGGGAGAAGAAGGAAGTGACATGACACCCAGCAGAGGGAGACAGGGAGACAGAAGGGACAAACTTCATGGAAAGGGAGGATTTAAGCTATGCAAAACACAGGAACACATAGCAACAATAAACAATATGAGAGACTGAAATACAGAATGTAAAGTGTTCATGATTAAGGGTGCTTAGTCACCGGAAACGCGTTGACCTTGGTTTTAAAAATATTTTTTTGTATGCTGATGTTTTGTCCTTTCACTATATTTTAAGTGAAATAAACTATGGATTTTTCACTATTTCGTTGAGCTGGATCTCCTTCTCTTTCCAGAATGTAAAGTGTACAGGACAGTCTGTAAAATGTCTCATTCATGGGACATAACACCTATCATAAACTGAAAACCCTTTGTTTTGCCAGTATACAGTTTAACAGACAGGAGAGCAGGAGCAGAGGCACAAAATGAGCCATCTATATGGGCATCCAGTCATAGGAAGCTGAATAAAATGATACTCTGATATCTGTAATCCAATGTCGTATTCCAGAGAAAGCCATATTTTCTTAATATGTAAATGATCTGTTAAAAACTGTGGGCTGGAAACTGCTCTCCCTGAGAATCTGCCTGTGGAACGTATTTTATATAAAAGGCAACGTAACCAGTGTGAGACATGTAACTAACACAGATTGTTGGAACTGAACTTTGTCTCATGTCAAACGCTTTAGCTGCTGCGGCTCTCAACTGTCTGCCTGTAGATGGAAGCTAAAGCTGAGAGGAACCTGCAGGTGAGTCAGATATCATCACACACAGCTCTGCAATGAGATCAGCAGAGCAGCTATTACACTGGTAACACTGGTAACCATTACACATCACACTGGTAACGCCCACTTTTATTTAAAATAAGGACTGGAGACAGATTCTCATGTAGATCAGAGTTCAACCCATAGATCTTAGCATATCATTTACACATAAGAAAAATTGCAGATGTCAAGACATCATTTTATTCTGCTTCCTATGACCTACATGCTCATATAGACATCTTAGGATGGATGATCGTATTGACTGATGCCTTTTAAATGGAACCTGTCAGCAGGATGATGCACAGTAATCTACAGACAGAATCAGTCTTGAGGTTGTTGTTTACTCTTTATTTTCAGTTTTGAGTTAATGATATGCTCATGCTCTGGGGTGCCCTGTGAGGGGTCTTCATTTGGTGCTCTTGTAAGGAGGTGGTGGGGACCCTTGTCTGCCCCCTCTCTCCCGTGTGAATGTTCTGCTGCTGTATTAATGGGCTGTGTTAATGCAATGTGTGATGCCCATTTTACTCTTTACTGTCTTAACCTGCATTGTATTATTGTTGTGCTGTATTGTTCTCTGTGCTTTACACGGTCTTGTTTGTTTGCACATGCTAGAGGCAGGGACAGAAGTGGTTAACAAGAAGGGGCTGGGTCAGCAGCCTGGAAGAAGCAGCCATTTCCTGCTTCTGCAGCAGAGCCGACCACGTTTGGCCGTGACAGAATGTGCTCCCCTGTTGGGAGCATGACATACCCCTGGATGGCCAAGCACCTAATCACCATGGGATAAGAAATCACCAGAAAGTCTTAAAGCTCAGGAGTCTCTAATATGCCTTTATTTAATGAAGTGGCAAATATATATATATATATTTTTTTTTTTAAATATATCATATATTGTATTAATAAAACAATCGCAGGGACAGGATTACATGGTACCCATACTCAGCAGAGTAACCCCCAATACAAAAAAATCCTTATATTTACCCCCTGACGAAGGAAACATATCCGAAACGCGCGTCGTGGCACAAGCAGGTTCAGGACCCAACCTTCCCCTCCCAGGTATATATAAAAGTGATATCGCTGTACTATCACATCTTTGTGTATGGTTCATATGTCTATAGACCTTATATAGGTCTATGCACCTGGGCACTTTAATCTAGTGAGCTGTTATATAATTTTCCCCCATATACTTATAAAAGCGATATTGCTGTGCTATCACACTTGTGTTTATGGTCACCTGGTTTTAGACCCTATATAGGGCTATGCACTTTTGGCGCTTTTAACCCCTTTACCCCCAAGGGTGGTTTGCATGTTATGGACCGGGCCAATTTTTACAATTATGACCACTGTCCCTTTATGAGGTTATAACTCTGGAACGCTTCAACGGATCCCAGTGATTCTGACATTGTTTTCTCATAACATATTGTACTTCATGATAGTGGTAAAATTTCTTTGATATTACCTGCGTTTATTTGTGAAAAAAACGGAAATATGGCGAAAATTTTGAAAATTTCGCAATTTTCCAACTTTGAATTTTTATGCAATTAAATCACAGAGATATGTCACAAAAAATACTTAATAAGTAACATTTCCCACATGTCTACTTTACATCAGCACAATTTTGGAACCAACATTTTTTTTTGTTAGGGAGTTATAAGGGTTAAAAGTTGACCAGCAATTTCTCACTTTTACAACACCATTTTATTTTAGGGGCCACATCTCATTTGAAGTCATTTTGAGGGGTCTATATGATAGAAAATACCCAAGTGTGACACCATTCTAAAAACTGCACCCCTCAAGGTTCTCAAAACCACATTCAGGAAGTTTATTAACCCTTCAGGTATTTCACAGGAATTTTTGGAATGTTTAAATAAAAATTAACATTTAACTTTTTTTCACAAAAAATTTACTTCAGCTCCAATTTGTTTTATTTTACCAAGGGTTACAGGAGAAAATGGACCCCAAACCTTATTGTAC
Source organism: Ranitomeya imitator (assembly GCF_032444005.1). Classification (NCBI taxonomy): domain Eukaryota; kingdom Metazoa; phylum Chordata; class Amphibia; order Anura; family Dendrobatidae; genus Ranitomeya; species Ranitomeya imitator. Next base: position 459,925,596 of record NC_091287.1, on the reverse strand, counting down.
AATTTGTCCTGAGTACGCCAATACCCCATAAGTGGAGGTAAACCACTGTTTGGGCGCATGACAGATCTTGGAAGCGAAGGAGCGCCATTTGACTTTTTAATGCAAAATTGACTAGAATTGAGATGGGACGCCATGTTGCGTTTGGAGAGCCCCTGATGTGCCTAAACATTGAAACCCCCCACAAGTGACACCATTTTGGAAAGTAGACCCCCTAAGGAACTTATCTAGAGGTGTGGTGAGCACTTTGACCCACCAAGTGCTTCACAGAAGTTTATAATGCAGAACCGTAAAAATAAAAAATCATTTTTTTCACAAAACTTATCTTTTCGCCCCCAATTTTTTATTTTCCCAATGGTAAGAGAAGAAATTGGAACGAAAAAGTTGTTGCACAATTTGTCCTGAGTACGCTGATACCCCATATGTGGGGGTAAACCACTGTTTGGGCGCATGGGAGAGCTCGGAAGGGAAGGAGCGCCGTTTGACCTTTCAATGCAAAATTGACAGGAATTGACGCCATGTTGCGTTTGAAGAGCCACTGATGTGCCTAAACATTGAAACCCCCCACAAGTGACACCATTTTGGAAAGTAGACCCCCTAAGGAACTTATCTAGAGGTGTGGTGAGCACTTTGACCCACCAAGTGCTTCACAGAAGTTTATAATGCAGAACCGTAAAAATAAAAAATCATTTTTTTTCACAAAAATTATCTTTTCGCCAGTTTTGTATTTTCCCAAGGGTAACAGGAGAAATTGGACCCCAAAAGTTGTTGTGCAATTTGTCCTGACTGCGCTGATACCCCATATGTGGGGGGGAACCACCGTTTGGGCGCATGGGAGGGCTCGGAAGGGAAGGAGCGCCATTTGGAATACAGACTTAAATGGAATGGTCTGCAGGCGTCACATTGCGTTTGCAGAGCCCCTAATGTACCCAAACAGTAGAAACCCCCCACAAGTGACCCCATATTGGAAACTAGACCCCCCAAGGAACTTATCTAGATGTGTTGTGAGAACTTTGAGCCCCCAAGTGTTTCACTACAGTTTCTAACGCAGAGCCGTGAAAAAAAAAAAAAATTCCCCCCAAAATTATTTTTTAGCCCCCAGTTTTGTATTTTCTCGAGGGTAACAGGAGAAGTTGGACCCCAAAAGTTGTTGTCCAATTTGTCCTGAGTGCGCTGATGCCCCATATGTGGGGGGAATCCACCGTTTGGGCGCATGGGAGGGCTCGGAAGGGAAGGAGCGCCATTTGGAATGCAGACTTAGATGGAATGGTCTGCAGGCGTCACATTGCGTTTGCAGAGCCCCTAATGTACCTAAACAGTAGAAACCCCCCACAAGTGACCCCATATTGGAAACTAGACCCCCCCACGAACTTATCTAGATGTGTTGTGAGAACTTTGAGCCCCCAAGTGTTTCACTTCAGTTTATAACGCCGAGCCGTGAAAATAAAAAATCTTTTTTTTTCCCACAAAAATTATTTTTTAGCCCCCAGTTTTGTATTTTCCCAAGGGTAACAGGAGAAATTGGACCCCAAAAGTTGTTGTCCAATTTGTCCTGAGTACGCTGATACCCCATATGTTGGGGTAAACTCCTGTTTGGACACACGGGAGAGCTCGGAAGGGAAGGAGCACTGTTTTACTTTTTCAACGCAGAATTGGCTGGAATTGAGATCGGACGCCATGTCGCGTTTGGAGAGCCCCTGATGTGTCTAAACAGTGGAAACTCCCAAATTATAACTGAAACCCTAATCCAAACACACCCCTAACCCTAATCCCAACAGTAACCCTAACCACACCTCTAACCCAGACACACCCCTAACCCTAATCCCAACCCTATTCCCAACCGCAAATGTAATCCAAACCCTAACCCTAACTTTAGCCCCAGCCCTAACTGTAGCCTTAACCCTAACTGTAGCCTTAACCCTAGCCCTAACCCTAACCCTAGCCCTAACCCTAGCCCTAACCCTAACCCTAGCCCTAACCCTAGCCCTAGCCCTAACCCTAGCCCTAACCCTAGCCCTAACCCTAGCCCTAACCCTAGCCCTAGCCCTAACCCTAGCCCTAATGGGAAAATGGAAATAAATACATTTTTTTAATTTTTTTTTATTTTTCCCTTACTAAGGGGGTGATGAAGGGGGGTTTGATTTACTTTTATAGCGGGTTTTTTAGCGGATTTTTATGATTGGCAGCCGTCACACACTGAAAGACGCTTTTTATTGCAAAAAATATTTTTTGCGTTACCACATTTTGAGAGCTATAATTTTTCCATATTTTGGTCCACAGAATCATGTGAGGTCTTGTTTTTTGCGGGACGAGTTGACGTTTTTATTGGTAGCATTTTCGGGCACGTGACATTTTTTGATCGCTTTTTATTCCGATTTTTGTGAGGCAGAATGACCAAAAACCAGCTATTCATGAATTTCTTTTGGGGGAGGCGTTTATACCGTTCCGCGTTTGGTAAAATTGATAAAGCAGTTTTATTCTTCGGGTCAGTACAATTACAGCGACACCTCATTTATATCATTTTTTTAATGTTTTGGCGCTTTTATACGATAAAAACTATTTTATAGAAAAAATAATTATTTTTGCATCGCTTTATTTTGAGGACTATAACTTTTTTATTTTACTGCTGATGTTGCTGTATTGTGGCTAATTTTTTGCGGGACAAGATGACGCTTTCAGCGGTACCATGGTTATTTATATCTGTCTTTTTGATCGCGTGTTATTCCACTTTTTGTTCGGCGGTATGATAATAAAGCGTCGTTTTTTGTCTCGTTTTTTTTTTTTTTTTTCTTACGGTGTTTACTGAAGGGGTTAACTAGTGGGCCAGTTTTATAGGTTGGGTCGTTACGGACGCGGCGATACTAAATATGTGTACTTTTATTGTTTTTTTTTTTTTATTTAGATAAAGAAATGTATTTATGGGAATAATTTTTTTTTTTTTCATTATTTAGGATTTTTTTTTTTTTTACACACTTGTAAAAAAAATTTTAAACTTTTTTACTTTGTCCCAGGGGGGGACAATACAGATCGGTGATCTGCCAGTTTGCACAGCACTCTGACAGATCACCGATCTGTCTCAGAGTGCTGCAGCGTTACCAAGTGCCTGCTCTGAGCAGGCACTTGGTAAGCCACCTCCCTCCCTGCAGGACCCGGATCCGCGGCCATCTTGGATCCGGGACTTTCTGCAGGGAGGGAGGTAGGAGACCCCCGGAGCAACGCGATCACATCGCGTTGCTGCGGGGGTCTCAGGGAAGCCCGCAGGGAGCCCCCTCCCTGCGCGATGCTTCCCTGCACCGCCGGCACATCGCGATCATGTTTGATCGCGGTGTGCCAGGGGTTAATGTGCCGGGGGCGGTCCGTGACCGCTCCTGGCACATAGAGCCGGATGTCAGCTGCGAAAAGCAGCTGACACCCGGCCGCGATCGGCCGCGCTCCCCCCGTGAGCGCAGCCGATCGCCTATGACGTACTATTCCGTCCGTGGGAAGTAAAGCCCACACCCCACATGGACGGAATAGTACGTCTAATGGCAGAAAGGGGTTAAAAGTGAGTTGCTGTCTCATATATTATTATTTTTATTTTTAATTGTGCACATATTTTCTTGGCAATTCCTTCTTTTCACATAGCTATTGAGCTTTTTTTGTTTGTGCAATATTCACATATACTGTGTTTTAATATTTGGTCTTTTATATTGTACACCGTTTTTTATCTTTTGATTGCACAGCGACAAAATAAATATAAGGATTTTTTTGTATTGGGGGTTACTCTGCTGAGTATGGGTACCATGTAATCCTGTCCCTGCGATTTTTTTATTAATACAATATATGATATATTTTTTTAAAAAACAAAATTTATATATATATTTGCCACTTCATTAAATAAAGGCATATTACAGACTCCTGAGCTTTAAGACTTTCTGGTGATTTCTTATCCCATGGTGGTTAGGTGCTTGGTCTTTTCATCACAGTGGTTTTTCACTGGTGCTTTCACAGTGCACCCTATTGCTGGTATATTTCTGATCTTAATAAAATATATTTTGGAGATATAGAATCTGTGGTTATAATAAGGGTCTACTGTGTTTTACTTAATTATACCCCTGGATGGGACAGAGCTGACGGTGAACTGTCGGACAGTGGGCACTAAGACTGTGTGTGCCCCACAAGAGACTTTTAGCTCCTGAGAGCCGACTGGGAGCTATTGCTTCTGCTGCTGCAGCCGCTGCTGAAGAAGCAGCATCTGAGAATAGGGACAGCTCAGGAATTGTACTTTCCTTTCTACATATCTTTAATAAACCAGTTGCCACTGTTGGGCCCTACAAAGTGTGGCATGTGGTGTTTCCAGTAAATGCCATTCCAGCATGGAGAGCAGCCGTGTGACAGAGATAACCAACTGTGACCTAGAACTGGGGCTTGATCTGTCTTTTCCTGTGCAAGGGGCCGGGGTGTTCACTGACTGTGATTTAGTGGATTCGCCCAGGACTACCACCCTGTGCCACCTTGTTACACTCTGATTAGGTATTCATGTGTATGGTGTCTTTCTGACAGGTTACTGATCCCACAGTGACCTGCCCGCTAGTTAACATAATGAATATTATATATATCTTGGGGAAAAAAACCTTCTGCAGGCAGGCGCCAGCGCTGGCACCTGCGCTACAGCATGGTCTCTTGTAATAAATCATATATACATTTGTATGTAATCCCGAAGTTCCTAAGGAAAAAAAATACTTTTGAAAATGGCGCTAGCTGCACCTGTGCAGTAGTAGCAATCGGTGATCATCTCTCAAGAAAAAGAAAATGTCCTCCTCCAAGATGCCGCCGGCGCCTGCGCAATAGTAGCTATCAGTGATCGATGATAGCTGCTACTGCGCAGGTGCCAGCAACGCCATCTCAGAGTAGGAATTTTTTTTCTTTAGCAAGATGGCGCCGCTGCGCTTGCACAGTAGCAGCTATCAGCGTCATTTTAAAACAGATTTTTTTTTAGGAACTTCAGGATTACATACACATGAATACCTAAGCAGAGCACCACATGAAGTCCCACCCTACAAGCCCATTAACTGAAAATAAAGATTAAACAAAAAACATAAAATGGATTTCATCACCCCAGGTATAATTTTACTCAGTATAATGGCGCCGACCTGACACTATCTGTAGGTTACTGAGCACAATCCTGCTGACAAGTTCCTTTTAGGGTGTACCATAATAATGAAATTGATAAATTTAGCTTTTTAGCTTGGTGACCAACTGTAATGTTCCCACCATGAAGACATCGATGAGTTTAATGAAGATGTGTGAAATATGTTTTCCTTTGGTAACAAGTATTAATTTCCACGTGGGCTGCAGTATTAACCTACATTCACAAGATGTCACTATCTTCCTTTTCAGTCTTTTACAGAACTGGGTGAAAGGTTAAGTTCTGCCCAGTGACAGAGGAACAGAAACAGTAATGTGAAGGTTAACTGTAAGGATGGCCCATAGTGTGGAAGAGCATTGGGAATCTCTGAGTAGTTAGAGATTTTTCAAGAAATTTGGAGTTTAAGTTAGATGGCAAGTGAGTGTGCAGAGTTCTGGAGAGGAGCAGAACTAGTGTGGAGCTGGAAGGCACAAGCCAACAATAATAGTGAAGGAACTTTAGAGGTGACTGAGATCCAGTTCAGCAGACAACTGGGTGAAACCCATTAGTGGGAGAAGTAAAGGAAGAAGTGAGTCCAGTTTTTGGCCTGTCAAGGAAGGTCCTGCAGAGAAGGGTCTTGCCTCGAATGGAAGCCCTCGTTAATGGATCACAGTCTGCTATTTGGGTACAGGGTTCACAGCATAACAAATTGACCCGTGTGTCCCTGCATCGGGAAGATGGAGGTGTATCATATTTGCAATGCTGGTTTTCTGACCACGTGTAAAGTCCAGTGACCTGAAACCGATAAGAACGTACCTCTGTATGAGACAGAAGAAGTTGTAAAGTGGATTGCCTGCTGCCTTGTGTACCTAAGTGTGTTAACAAGTAAAATGTGTCTTGTTTTCATGAATGCACCTGATGTCCTTGACTTGGACTCTAATGGACCTGGTGAGAAGTTGAACGGGAGCGGCCTGAAGGTGAAGGTACCAGCATAGCAACACATCCAGCATACACACACAAGCTGGGATAAAGACCACAACTGCGTTTGAAACGCGTCCACTTTTCCTCTCAATTCTGTTACATCTACTATATAATTGTCTATGGGTCACTTCCGTCTGTCTTTGTGTCACGGATATTCATTAGTCGCGGCCTCCGTCTGCATGGAAATCCAAGTCGTTGATTGGTCGCGGCAAAACAGCCACGACCAATCAGCGATGGGCACAGTCCGGAAGAAAATGGCCGCTCCTTACTCCCTGCAGTCAGTGCCCGGCGCCCGCATACTCCCCTCCGGTCACCGTTCACACACGGTTAATGCCGGCGGTAACGGACCGCGTTATGCCGCGGGTAACAATACCACTGCTATTAACCCTGTGTGTCCCCAACTATTTACTATTGATGCTGCCTGTGCGGCATCAATAGTAAAAAAATTTAATGTTAAAAATAATTAAAAAACAAAAAACCTGCTATACTCACCCTCCGTTGTCCGCCGACCCGCTCACGCCGGCCGCCATCTTCTGTTCCCGGCGATGCATTGCGAAATTACCCAGAAGACTTAGCGGACTCGTGAGACCGCTAAGTCATCTGGGTAATTTCGCAATGCATCCTGGGAACGGAAGATGGCGGCAGCCATGCGCGTATCGCCGGAGCTTTGATGGATCCCAGGGGTGAGTATATAACTATTTTTTATTTTAATTATTTTTTAACAGGGATATGGTGCCCACACTGCTGTATACTACGTGGGCTTTTAGATACCGCGTGGCTGCTATATACTAAATAGGCAGTGTTATATACTATGTGGGCTGTGTAATATACTCCGTGGGCTGTGCTATATACTGCATAGAGAAATTACAAAAGAAATTACAAAAATTCCTGACGAAGGAATTCCGAAACGCGCGTCAGGTGTGTGCATGTACTCTGGATGGCACGGTGCCCCAAGGTAATATTCATTATATTTTTTTTTCCCGGGAGTTGTTATTTTCAACACTTAGCACCTTGTGTTTACTAACACTGTGCAGGGTCTGAAAATACCCTGTTATTTAATAATAACTTCTCTTTAAATTGCACTTTAGCACTTTTTTGCACATATTGCACAGTAATTTGGAGTTTTTTATAAAAAAATTTTTTTATATATTTTCCATTGTTTCATTCATCTCTCAGAGAATTAATATACCCCGTGGTGGGGAGCACTTACGTTGCACGGATACATATGTGATTTTTTGAATGTGCGTGTGGGCATCCGTATATTTATTTCCATATGCCGTTCTGTGCTGCACACTTTTTTGTATTTTTTGTAATAATTAATGTGTATTTTTATACTAAATAAAAAAAAATTATTTTGTATCGCTGCTAGATATTAAACCAATAAAGTAATACTATTTATCCAATTTGGTCTTCTTGGTGCATCTGTTACTTTGGTGATTGGTTTCGTTTTTTTTATATACTACATAGGCAGTGTTATATACTGCGTGGCTGCTATATACTGCGTGGGCAGTGTTATATACTATGTGGCTGCTATATACTGCTTGGGCAGTTATATACTGCGTGGCTGTTATATACTGCGTGGGCAGTGTTATATACTGTGTGGCTGCTATATACTGCTTGGGCAGTGTTATATACTATGTGGCTGCCATATACTGCGTGGGCAGTGTTATATACTGTGTGGCTGCTATATACTGCTTGGGCAGTTATATACTGCGTGGCTGTTATATACTGCGTGGGCAGTGTTATATACTGTGTGGCTGCTATATACTGCTTGGGCAGTGTTATATACTATGTGGCTGCCATATACTGCGTGGGCAGTGTTATATACTGTGTGGCTGCTATATACTGCATGGGCAGTTATATACTGCGTGGCTGTTATATACTGCGTGGGCTGTGTTATATATTGCGTGGCTGCTATATACTGCGTGGGCTGTGTTATATACTATGTGGCTGCCATATACTGCGTGGGCTGTGTTATATATTGCGTGGCTGCTATATACTGCATGGGCAGTGTTATATACTATGTGGCTGCCATATACTGCGTGGGCTGTGTTATATATTGCGTGGCTGCCATATACTGCGTGGGCAGTGTTATATACTACATGACTGCTATATACTGCGTGGCCACTGTTATATATTGCGTGGCCTGTATTAACGCATCGGGTATTCTAGAATATGTATGTATATAGCAGCCACATAGTATATAGCACAGTCCACGTAGTATTTGTCTGCTATAGACTCCTATATACTACGTGGCCTGTGCTATTTACTATGTGGCTGCTATATACATACATATTCTAGAATACCCGATGCGTTAGAATCGGGCCACCATCTAGTACAGTATATTTGCCCTATTGCCATAGTATTTTTAAAATAAAGAATATTTCAATTTTATATGGGCGCTGGAAAAAGTTTTTCTTTTTGCTATACACACACATCCAGAGCTTTTGTTTTTCTGTAACGTGCCGGGGTGTCAGACTCATGACACCCGCCTATGGCTTCCACACTGGGCACCACTACAGCTTCTAAATGTATTAATAAAAACCTGTATTGTAAAGGAATACATTTATTATATGAGAAAGTCAACATTATGAAAAGCTTAATTCCATGAATACAGATCAATGCACTATGGAGGCATGTCATATCTTTCAGTCACTAGAATTGGAGAGATCAGAAATACAACTAAATTATTCCACACGTACACGCTGTCAACAGAATTATCCTGAATTCAAGCATCAGCTAGAAAAGGTTTGGACATTTCTTTAGTAGGGATCTACGGAAGTTCCATTGGTAATACAAAAGTAAGTATGCAACCATTCGTTATGCACATTTACAGTACAATGTATAGAATTTAGTAAAAAACTTGGGAAGATAGCGGCTGTGGGCGGAGTAGCTTTCGATGGGGCTCAAATGGGCCCATGATGATCTGGGTAAACCTGCTCCGTGCTTGTAAAGCCTTATGTTTGGGTATGTTTGCTATGTCTTAGTCATAAGAATATTTTGACTGCCGCCGATGGTCCACATATACCTGGACTTAACTTCTACAAAATATTTCTGAAAAGCTATCACATTTATTAATCATGATCAATATTAAATAAGGGGAATTCTAGAAGTCAACTAAGAAAATCCAAAATTAAACCTCGCTTTTTGTTAATGCTTGAAAATACACTGTTAGAGGTAAGTCAAATAAATCCAATAAGGACTAAAAAAACATGGATTTTCTAATGACGGAGGTGTTCGTCAGTGGCATTCAGTCTCTCTAAATAAAATACATGTGTTTTCCCATCTGACATAACTGTTAGAAATCAGACATAGTCATACATAATAAATAGAGCTACAATGTATAAGACTGTTACTATACAAAATAGGTGAAACCCTAAAAAGCATAATACATTTTCCAGACCCTAAACATGCTCAGATGTTGCTAAAGCATAAATGTCTAATTTCAAAGGCTTCAGATTACTTAGTCCTATTTATTGTTTGCCAGGTCTCTCTGATCTGAACCAGACACAGCGTAAAGAACATGCCAAAGTGCTCTTGGATCAATGCGCCAAAGAGTGATAAAATAAAAGTCTTAATATAAGGCGCCAACATTTATGCTTAATCAAATCGTAATTGTAATCAGTAATGTGTAATTAATGTATAAAGTGTTAATCACTAGGTTTTTCCATTGGAGAAGAATGAAATTAGAGCCATATTACAAGTAGGAAGGTCATTTTTATATACTGGATCTCTTTCTATCATTTGATCATTACCGCCTGCATGACTGGATGAAGCCTTAAACACTGTAGAAATAATTCTTTATATTAAAGGGAATATGTCAGCAAGTTCTTGCTATGTAATCTGAGGATAGCATAAAGTAGCAGCTGAGACAGGGATTTCAGGGATGTGTCAGTTATTAGGCTGTGTGCTATTATTTCCATACAATGAGGGTTCTATCACCTGGAGATTATCACTGATGGGACCACAGTGAGTCCTGGTCTGACCACGCCCTTCCTGTGATAAGCAGCTTACTGTCACAATACAATGTACACAGAAAGCTGTGGTGTGGGTTTGGTCAACTTCCTGAGGTCTGCTACATGCTACATCTAAAAATTGATTGTGTGAGAATGGCTTCTCCCAGTAATCTAAGTGATACATCGTTGGAATCAGGGTTTCTTTTCCTACATTATGCTGCTTTCGGATGAGGTAGCAAAATCCTGTTGACAGACTCCCTTTAAGATTCCCTTTAAGAAGCATCAATTTTATGTTATCTCTTGTTCTTTATACCTCACTTTCCAGATCTATATGCTGTAATATTTTTATAAACTAGCACCGATACAAATTACAAAGTAAAAAAATAACCTCCTAATTTACCAATCTACTTGGGGTGCTACTGTATTATATGCAATGTAGTGCAATATTTACTGATCAGCCACAACAAAAATACCACTGAGAAGTAAAGTAACGACTCTGATTATGACAATGGAACCTATTAATGGGGTGTGATATATTAACCCCTTCATTACCTCGGGATTTTCTGCTTTTGCTCTTTCGTTTCTTGTTCAGTTTCTTCCCAGAGCCATAACGTTTTTTTTGCTGACAATATAGCTGTATGAGCACTTGTTTTTTGCAGGACGAGTTGTAATTTTGAATGACACCATTGATTTTACAATATAGTGTACTAAAAAACGGGGATAAAAAGTGCCGTGAAACTGCAAAAAAAATTGCAATTGTTTTAAGAGGGTTTTATTTACCGTGTTCACTAAATGCTGAAACTGACCGGGCAATATGAATCTCTAGGTCAGTAAGAGTACTCAGATACAAAACATGTATTTTTTATCCGATACTTGTAAGAAAAAAAAAAACATTTGCTCACGTTGCCATTTCTTGTAATCTGGTATTTGGTGAGGGCTTTTTTGTTGCTCCCAAAGCTAATGTTTGTATTGAAAACATTTTGGGGTAGATACTGTGTTTTGATCATTATTATTGCATTTTATTGCAATGTTAGGGTTGCCAAAAAACGTAATTTGGGCGCTTTGATTTTTTTCTGATTATGTATTTTACAGATCTGATTATTTTACTTTATATTTTGATAGATCGTACTTTTCTGAATGCAACAATACCAAATGTGTGTATTTTTTATTATTTTATTTTCAATGGTGCAAAAGGGGATTGACTTGAACATTTTTTTTAATTATTTAAAAATTGGTCTTTTTTATTTTTTCTTGCTTCAATAGTCCCCATAGGAAGCTTGAAATTGCCATCATCTGATCGCCTGTGGTACACATAGCAGGGCTGCACTGCTATGTGTAACAGAAATCACGATCTCCTACGAACGCCGGCCACGAGCTGGCGTTCACATAAGTATCGTAATGGCAGACATGGGAGTCTTCTGCAGGCCTCTGGCTTTAAGGACAACCCATCGACACAATCACGTGACAGGGGAGCTGTCAGTGATTGATAACAGTATTTAACTGGTTAACAGCCACAGGTGGATCTCGGATCCACCCGTGGCTGTTAGAGGCACACAACAGCTGATCAGATCAGCTATCATGTGCTGGGAAAGATGCATGCTCAGCATCGGAGCCTGCATAAAAGGGATGGACATGACCTGTGACGTACCTGTACGCAGTAGTAGTAGCAGTAACTAAGCTGTACTGCAGTAACTAAACAACTTGCTATTGACTGGTAAAAACAGGCAAGTTTTCAGCATTAAACTGGCCACACACATTAGGTAGCTGTCTTTCGAATAGTTATTTTGACTATAGCCATCTCTCCCAACTCCCCTATAAGCAAGAGCGCTTGGCTTGGACAATCAGAAAGCTACTACGAGACTCATATGGCAGTAGCTAATCTTTCTGCCGATCAAATGGATCCGGTGATTGAATGAAAACGACCCAATTCTTTTGGATGGCCGCGTGACCAAGCATCACTGACCTGGAAAAGAAATGGTACCTGGATGCACTATAGGTAAAAGGCAAGCAAGAGTGATGCTCTGGGCAATGTTCCACTGGGATATCCACTGCTATAAAGCCTGTGAATTGTGGGAACGTAGGCGAACCAGAGAATGGAGGGCAGGATTCAATGTGTTGGAGTGTGCTTGTAAAGACAGCAAAGTGGATTCGCCCTCCTTGTGTACAGCAAAATACTAGACTTTATTCCGTGATCTGAAATACAAATCAGTGCGGTTAGCCTTCCCCATCGACAAGTTTGAACTGCTATTGAGCATTTCTTAAACATGATGAATTATACTGTGTTTTCACAGGGGATATGTGAAGTCTGTGCCCAGTGTGACATAGCTGGGATTAACCTCCAATATTAACCATTTACAACCACATAGTTGAAGAAGGGCATAAGCAGATGTATAAAGTCACGACCAGGTGGTTGGAATAGCAAAATAAATCACTGTATAGATGGGGTGCCAGTATGGTTAAAATAAATATCCTCATGCAAGGTCGAAATGCAGCCTTCATATTAATGAAGATAATGAAATTACTATCATAAGTTATTGTTTGCAAACAGAATTTGTCCACTTGCGCTAAAGGTAGAAAACCTTGGCTGACGGCTATTCATGCCATCATGTAATTTGGACTGGGGCATGGTGTAACCTTCAGTATCATATGGGAAAGTACAACATATGAAGCAATAGAAAAAAAATGTGAAACATAACAGCAAAGCCACTGACTACAGAGCAAAATGTTCCAGGATGAGAAAGAAGCTGGACTCATGGACTGAGCCTTAACTATTGATAAGGGGTGTTGCAGTATGCAAAACTGTTATGCTTATACTGTTATGACTGGAAGGTATGTATTGAGCTAACAGCTGATGGTGCTGAATTAACTGTTACAGCTTGTTGAATGTGTGTAGTTTGTAACAGAGGTGGTGGAACCACTGTGCCGTGGTCCGAGGAGAGCCTGGAGGGGTGTTACTAGATGAACACCTAACTTTTCCCTAGAGCCCCTGATGGTGGGGTTAGGCTTTGCTCCCAATGAACGCCAGGTGCCACACCAGGACAGACCACGGACACACGGCAGCTGACCCCCAAGAGACTGGTAGCTGGAACTGCCCAGAGGGAGAGAACAGCGAATGCAGGAAGGCACTGGTAGGAGTGGACTGGTATGGCTGGTACACAGGTTGGCACGGCAAGTGCTGATGGGCACAGACTGGCACAGACTGGCATGACAGCACAGTTCCAGGGGATATGTGCACCATGTGCGCACCTTGGGCAGCAGAAGACGAGGAAGGAGGAGGAGGATCAGGATGGGGGCTGCGGCGGTGAGTGAGTCTGCATACCTGCCGGGGTGATGGTCAGCGTGAAGGGAAGCCAGTGCTACAATACCCCCTTTACCGCCCCTCTTTTTCAAGCCCCCAAGAAATCTCCAGGAGAATACAGGGGCATGGATGTTCTCCCTGGGATTACAGGACCTCTCCTCAGGACCAAACCCCTTCCAATCCACACAAAAAATAGGTTTTTCCTCTTATTCTTTTGGTGGCCAGAATGTTCTATAACTTGAATATGTCCTCAGTGTTGAGCAGGAGTGGTTCCATGATCTTTGAAAAAAGGTCTGAGGATGACAGGCTTGAGGAGAGACACATGAAAAGAATTGGGGATCCGTAAAGAAGCTGGGTGTTTGAGCTTGTAGGTAACTGGATTAATGTGTTTCAGAACTTTGAATGGGCTGTTGAAGCAAGGCCCTAGTTTATACGAGGGTACCTTGAGACTTGAATGACAGACAGACCTTGAACCCAGGGCGAAATAGAGGAGGATCCAGACGTCTTTTGTCTGCGTGCCTTTTCATCCATTCAGAGGACTTCAGTAAGGTGGACTTGGTGTCTTCCCAGATTTTACAAAAAGCTTTGATGGGTGATTCAGCAGCAGGAATATTGGAGGTAGTAGAAACAGGGAACAGAATATTGGGCTGTTGACCGTAGACCATAAAAAACTGAAATGTGGCAGGGGATTCACTTACATGGTTATTGTATGAGAATTCGGCCCAGGGCATGAGATCGGCCCAATCATTTCGGTGGGCATTGACGAAAGGACCGCATGAAGTTGGTCAGGATCTGATTGACCCGCTTCACCTCACCATTGAATTAAGGATGGTAGGGCAAAGAGAAATCCAAAGTGCCATTCAGTAGCTTGCAGGTGGCCCTCTGGAATCGAGAAGTAAACTGGACGCCTCTGTCCGAGTCCATTTGGAGTGGGAGACCGACGAGGCATAATATATGTAGAATAAACTTCTCTGGGAGCACTGGAGCAGATGGAAGACTAGACAGTAGTGTGAAGTGAGCTATCATGGAACAACGATCCACAGCCACCCAGATGATGGTACACCCAGCCAATACTGGAAGATGTGATGAAATCCATTGCAATATGCTGCCAGGGAGCAGATGGTATGGCCAAAGAAGGTAGCCGACCGGACACAGTTTTGTTCTGGGCACAAGAGGGACAGGCAGAGATATCCTTGCCAAGGGCTGGCAAACCAATAATGTCAGGAAATGAGGAGAGTAGTTTTCTTCTGTCTGGCATGGCCAGCCAATTTAGACAAGAGAACCCACAAGGACTCGCTCCCTATCTGGTTCAGCAACATAAGTCTTTCTGGAAGTAGGTCAGGACAAATCCAATGGACCAACCGCAATTATTTTGCAGGGCTCAATGATGTGTACAGGCTCCTTCTCCTGGTCAGAAGACAGAAAAAATCTAGAGCGTGAGCTTACATTGCCTTTCTTACCAGCCGGCCAGAAATGAAAAATAAAGGTGAAGCATTCAAAGAACAGAGATCAGCTGTCTTGTTGTGGATTCAGCCACTGTGTGGACTGCAGATAGGCCAAATTCTTGTGGTCAGTGTAAATGATAACCAGGTGCATCACTCCTTCAAGCAGAAACCGCCACTCCTCTAAGGCTAGTTTAATTGCTAACAGTTCTTGGTCACCAATAGAGTACTTGCATTCAGGAGCTGAGAAGATTTTGGAAAAGAAGCCACAGGTCACCATACCGCCGGAAGGAGACTTCTGGGTAAGAATGGCTCTGGCCCCTGAGAAAGAAGCATCAACTTCGAAGAAGAACTGCTTATTACTGTCTGGTCAGTGCAGCACTGGAGCGAAGTGGAAGGCCTGTTTTAAAGACACAAAGGTGTTCTTTGCCTCGGGAGTCCATATCTTAGGATTTGCCCACTTGCGGGTCAAAGCAGAGATAATAGTAGTTCGAGGAGAAATGTGGAATGAACTTATGGTAGTAATTTGTGAATCCGAGAAACTGCTGGATAGCTTTCAGACAGTCAGGTTGGCGGATACCTTCTTGGGGCCCATTTTCAGGCCGGTCTCAGAGATTATATACCCAAGAAATGGAAGAGAAGTCTGCTCAAAGACACAATTTTCATACTTGGGGTACAGACAGTTCTTCCTTAATCTCTGCAGAACCTGGCAAACATCCATGCGGTGTGTGGGCAGATCAGGAGAAAACACCAAGATGTCATCTAGGTAAACTACAACACACGTGTAGAATAGGTCTCACAAGATGTTGTTCACCAATTCTTGAAAGTCTGCAGGAGCATTACAGAGTCTAAACGGCATAACACAGTACTCAGAATGACCGTCGTGGGTGTTAAAGGCCATTTTCCATTTGTCTCCCTGGCGTATATGTATCAAACTATATGCCCTCCCCCCCCCCAAATGTAGAGTTTCATAAAGACTCTAGAACCCTTGAGACAATCAAACAGCTCAAAAATGAGAGGCAGAGGATATTTATTCTTGATCGTAATCTGGTTGAGTCCCCTATAATAGATACAGAGTCAAAGCGTTTGTAATTACTCTATATAATATATGAGTTTCACTTTTTGTATTAACCCCTTTACCCCCAAGGGTGGTTTGCACGTTAATGACCGGGCCAATTTTTACAATTCTGACCACTGTCACTTTATGAGGTTATAACTATGGAAGGCTTCAACGGATCCCAGTGAATCTGACATTGTTTTCTCGAGACATATTGTACTTCATGATAGTGGTAAAAATTCTTTGATAGTACCTGCGTTTATTTGTGAAAAAAACAGAAATTTGGCGAAAATTATTAAAATTTCGCAATTTTCCAAATTTGAATTTTTATGCAATTAAATCACAGATATATGTCACACAAAATACTTAATAAGTAACATTTCCCACCTGTCTACTTTACATCAGCACAATTTTGGAACCAAATTTTTTTTTGTTAGGGAGTTATAAGGGTTAAAAGTTAGCCAGCAATTTCTCATTTTTACAACACCATTTTTTTTTTAGGGACCACATCTCATTTGAAGTCATTTTGAGGGGTCTATATGATAGAAAATACCCAAGTGTGACACCATTCTAAAAACTGCACCCCTCAAGGTGCTCAAAACCATATTCAAGAAGTTTATTAACCCTTCTGGTGCTTCACAGGAATTTTTGGAATGTTTAAATAAAAATGAACATTTAACTTTTTTCACAAAAAATTTACTTCAGCTCCAATTTGTTTTTTTACCAAGGGTAACATGAGAAAATAGACCCCAAAAGTTGTTGTACAATTTGTCCTGAGTACACCAATACCCCATATGTGGGGGTAAACCACTGTTTGGGCGCATGACAGAGCTCGGAAGCGAAGGAGCGCCATTTGACTTGTCAATGCAAAATTCACTGGAATCGAGATGGGACACCATGTTGCGTTTGAAGAGCCCCTGATGTGCCTAAACATTGAACCCCCACAAGTGACACCATTTTGGAAAGTAGACCCCCTAAGGAACTTATCTAGAGGTGTGGTGAGCACTTTGACCCACCAAGTGCTTCACAGAAGTTTATAATGCAGAACCGTAAAAATAAAAAAATCATATTTTTTCACAAAAATTATATTTTTGCCCCCAATTTTTTATTTTCCCAAGGGTAAGAGAAGAAATTGGACCACAAAAGTTGTTGTACAATTTGTCCTGAGTACGCTGATACCCCATATGTGGGGGTAAACCACTGTTTGGGCGCATGGGAGAGCTCGGAAGGGAAGGAGCGCCGTTTGACTTTTCAATGCAAAATTGATAGGAATTGAGATGGGACGCCAGGTTGCGTTTGGAAAGCCACTGATGTGCCTAAACATTGAAACCCCCCACAAGTGACACCATTTTGGAAAGTAGACCCCCTAAGGAACTTATCTAGATGTGTGGTGAGCGCTTTGACCCACCAAGGGCTTCACAGAAGTTTATAATGCAGAGCCGTAAAAATGAAACAAAAATTTTTCCCACAAAAATTATTTTTTTAGCCCCCAGTTTTGTGTTTTTCCGAGGGTAACAGGAGAAATTGGACCCAAAATTTGTTGCCCAATTTGTCCTGAGAGCGATGATACACCATATGTGGGGGGAACTACTGCTTGGGCGCATGGGAGGGCTCGGAAGGGAAGGAGCGCCATTTGAAATGCAGACTTAGATGGAATGGTCTGCAGGTGTCACATTGCGTTTGCAGAGCCCCTAATGTACCTAAACAGTAGAAACCCCCCACAAGTGACACCATTTTGGAAACTAGACCCCCTAAGGAACTCATCTAGATGTGTTGTGAGAGCTTTGAACCCCCAAGTGTTTCACTACAGTTTGTAACGCAGAGCCGTGAAAATAAAAAAATAAAAAACTTTCCCCCCAAAATTATTTTTTAGCCCCCAGTTTTGTATTTTCCCGAGGGTAAGAGGAGAAATTAGACCCAAAAGTTGTTGTCCAATTTGTCCTGAGTACGCTGATACCCCATATGTGGGGGGGAACCACCGTTTGGGCGCATGGGAGGGCTCGGAAGGGAAGGAGTGCCATTTGGAATGCAGACTTAGATGGAATGGTCTGCAGGCGTCACATTGCGTTTGCAGAGCCCCTAATGTACCTAAACAGTAGAAACCCCCCACAAGTGACCCCATATTGGAAACTAGACCCCCCAGGGAACTTATCTAGATGTGTTGTGAGAACTTTGAACCCCCAAGTGTTTCACTACAGTTTATAATGCAGAGCCGTGAAAATAAAAAATCTTTTTTTTTTCCCACAAAAATTATTTTTTAGCCCCCAGTTTTGTATTTTCCCAAGGGTAACAGGAGAAAATGGACTGCAAAAGTTGTTGTCCAATTTGTCCTGAGTACGCTGATACCCCATATGTGGGGGGAAACCACCGTTTGGGCGCATGGGATTGCTCAGAAGGGAAGGAGTGCCATTTGGAATGCAGACTTAAATGGAATGGTCTGCAGGCGTCACATTGCGTTTGCAGAGCCCCTAATGTACCTAAACAGTAGAAACCCCCAAGTGACCCCATATTGGAAACTAGACCCCCCAGGGAACTTATCTAGATGTGTTGTGAGAACTTTGAACCCCCAAGTGTTTCACTACAGTTTATAATGCAGAGCCGTCAAAATAAAAAATCTTTTTTTTTCCCACAAAAATTATTTTTTAGCCCCCAGTTTTGTATTTTCCCAAGGGTAACAGGAGAAAATGGACCGCAAAAGTTGTTGTCCTATTTGTCCTGAGTACGCTGATACTGCATATGTTGGGGTAAACCCCTGTTTGGGCACACGGGAGAGCTCGGAAGGGAAGGAGCACTGTTTGACTTTTTCAACGCAGAATTGGCTGGAATTGAGATCAGACGCCATGTCACGTTTGGAGAGCCCCTGATGTGCCTAAACAGTGGAAACCCCCCAATTATAACTGAAACCCTAATCCAAACACACCCCTAACCCTAATCCCAACAGTAACCCTAACCACACCTCTAACCCTGACACACCCCTAACCCTAATGCCAACCCTATTCCCAACTGTAAATGTAATCTAAACCCTAACCGTCACTTTAGCCCCAACCCTAACCCTAACTTTAGCCCCAACCCTAACTGTAGCCTAAACCCTAACCCTAGCCCTAACCCTAACCCTAGCCCTAATGGGAAAATGAAAATAAATATATTTTTTTTATTTTTCCCTAAGGGGGTGATGAAGGGGGGTTTGATTTACTTTTATAGCGGGTTATTTAGCGGATTTTTATGATTGGCAGCCATCACACACTGAAAGACGCTTTTTATTGCAAAAAATTGTTTTTGCGTTACCACATTTTGAGAGCTATAATTTTTCCATATTTTGGTCCACAGAGTCATGTGAGGTCTTGTTTTTTGCAGGACGAGTTGATGTTTTTATTAGTAACATTTTTGGGCACGTGACATTTTTTGATCGCTTTTTATTCCGATTTTTGTGAGGCAGAATGACAAAAAACCAGCTATTCATGAATTTCTTTTGGGGGAGGCGTTTATACCGTTGGCATTTGGTAAAATGGATGAAGCAGTTTTATTCTTCGGGTCAGTATGATTACAGCGATACCTCATTTATATCATTTTTTTATGTTTTGGCGCTTTTATACGATAAAAACTATTTTATAGAAAAAATAATTATTTTTGCATCGCTTTATTCTCAGGACTATAACTTTTTTATTTTTTTGCTGATGATGCTCTATGGCAGCTCGTTTTTTGCGGGACAAGATGACGCTTTCAGCGGTACCATGGTTATTTATATCTGTCTTTTTGATCGCGTGTTATTCCACTTTTTGTTCGGCGTTATGAAAATAAAGCGTTGTTTTTTGCCTCGTTTTTTTTTTTCTTACGGTGTTTACTGAAGGGGTTAACTAGTGGGCAAGTTTTATATGTCGGGCCGTTACGGATGCGGCGATACTAAATATGTGTACTTTTATTGTTTTTTTATTATTATTTAAAGAAATGTATTTATGGGAATAATTTTTTTTTTTTCATTATTTAGGAATTTTTTTTTTTTTTTTTTTTTTTACACATTTGGAAAAATTTTTTTTTACTTTTTTATTATGCCCAAGGGGGGGACATCACAGATCGATGATCTGACAGTTTGCACAGCACTCTGTCAGATCACCGATCTGACTTGCAGCACTGCAGGCTTCACAGTGCCTGCTCTGAGCAGGCTCTGTGAAGCCACCTCCCTCCCTGCAGGAACGGGATGCCGCGGCCATCTTGGATCCGGGCCTGGAGCAGGGAGGGAGGTAGTGAGACCCTTGCAGCAACGCGATCACATCCCGTTGCTGCGGGGGGCTCAGGGAAGCCCGCAGGGAGCCCCCTCCCTGCGCGATGCTTCCCTGTACCGCCGGCACATCGCGATCATGTTTGATCGTGGCGTGTCGGGGGTTAATGTGCCAGGAGCGGTCCATGACCGCTCCTGGCACATAGTGCCGGATGTCAGCTGTGATAGGCAGCTGACACCCGGCCGCGCTCCCCCCGTGAGCGCGGCTGATTGCGTATGACGTACTATCCCGTCGGTGGTCATAGGGGCCCACCCCACCTCGACGGGATAGTACGTCTAATGTCAGGAAGGGGTTAAAGAACTGAAATAAATTAACTTTTTGATGATATTCTAATTTTGTCAGAAGCACCTGTATATTGCCTTTAGGCGATGTCTGTAGCACTTAGTGCCATTAGTGTCTGATGTACAGTACAGACCAAAAGTTTGGACACACTTTCTCATTTAAAGATTTTTCTGTATATTTAGGACTATGAAAATTGTACATTCACACTGAAGGCGTCAAAACTATGAATTAACACGTGGAATTATATACTTAACAAAAAAGTCTCAAACAACTCAAATTATGTCTTATATTTTAGGTTCTTCAAAGTAGCCACCTTTTGCTTTGATGACTGCTTTGCACATGCTTGGTATTCTCTTGATGAGCTTCAAGAGGTAGTCACCGGGAATGGTTTTCACTTCACAGGTGTGCCCTGTTAGGTTTAATAAGTGGGATTTCTTGCCTTATAAATGGGGTTGGGACCATCAGTTGTGTTGTGCAGAAGTCTAGTGGATACACAGCTGATAGTCCTACTGAATAGACTCTTAGAATTTGTATTATGGCAAGAAAAAAGCAGCTAAGTAAAGAGAAATGAATGGCCATCATTACTTTAAGAAATAAAGGTCAGTCAGTCTGAAAAATTGGGAAAACTTTGAAAGTGTCCCCAAGTGCAGTGGCAAAAACCATCAAGCTCTACAAGGAAACTGGCTCACATGAGGACCGCCCCAGGAAAGGAAGACAAGGAGTCACCTCTGCTTCTGAGGATAAGTTTATCCGAGTCACCAGCCTCAGAAATCGCAGGTTAACAGCAGCTCAGATTAGAGACCAGGTCAATGCCACACAGAGTTCTAGCAGCAGACACATCTCTACAACAACTGTTAAAAGGAGACTTTGTGCAGCAGACCTTCATGATAAAATAGCTGCTGGAAACCACTGCTAAGGACAGGCAACAAGCAGAAGAGACTTGTTTGGGCTAAAGAACACAAGGAATGGACATTAGACCAGTGGAAATCTGTGCTTTGGTCTGATGAGTCCAAATTTGAGATCTTTGGTTCCAACCACCGTGTCTTTGTGCGATGCAGAAAAGGTTAACGGATGGACTCTACATGCCTGGTTCCCACCATGAAGCATGGAGGAGGTGTGATGGTGTGGAGGTGCTTTGGTGACACTGTTGGGGATTTATTAAAAATTGAAGGCATACTGAACCAGCATGGCTGCCACAGCATCTTGCAGCGGCATCCTATTCCATCCGGTTTGCGTTTAGTTGGACCATCATTTATTTTTCAACAGGACAATGACCCCAAACACACCTCCAGGCTGTGTAAGGGCTATTTGACCCAGAAGGAGAGTGATGGGGTGCTACACCAGATGACCTGGCCTGGTTTGGGGTGAGCCGGACCGCAGAGTGAAGGCAAACGGGCCAACACGCGCTAAGCATCTCTGGGAACTCCTTCAAGATTGTTGGAAGACCATTCCCGGTGACTACCTCTTGAAGCTCATCAAGAGAATGCCAAGAGTGTGCAAAGCAGTCATCAAAGCAAAAGGTGGCTACTTTGAAGAACCTAGAATATAAGACATAAGTTCAGTTGTTTCACACATTTTTGCTAAGTATATAATTCCACATGTGTTAATTCATAGTTTTGATGCCTTCAGTGTGAATGTACAAACTTTCATAGTCATGAAAATACTGAAAAATCTTTAAATGAGAAGGTGTGTCCAAACTTTTGGTCTGTACTGTATATGATTTGCAATAGATGCTGCTATTAATTATCATTGTGAGTAATCTATTGTTTATCAACCACCCTGGTTCAGCATATGGTGATGCTGATGTGATAAATATCTAAGTTGATTGTCCTTGAACCCGAGAATAGGGATATAGAAGGACTTGCAGGGACATCTTTCGAGGAGGGGGGGCAGCCAATTGTAGAATCATTTAAGGTGCCAACCTCTGCTGCAAGCTAGCCACAGAGGTTAGGGCTACTTAGGGCTTCTCAGAGTGGATATGTATATATTGTTTTATATTTATGTCCTTGTTTATTCTTTTTGCAGATTTTAAAGCATATCTAATAAAAATCAATTTTTATAAGGTCTTTTTTGATGATACTATAGTAATAAAAAGGACGCATTACCTGATGACATATTGGGATCAATGTATTTACACCATTAATACCGCAAGAGAAGATTCTCAATGTTTCACCAATAAACCTCCTGACAAAGCTCTTACAAAGGAATTGTTCAAGTCATAGAATAACAAGGAACTGCTAGAAAATTCAAATACAAAGTTAATACCACTATCCCCTTTTTCACACTGTGGTAGGAAAATGTCTGTCACAATCAGGAGGGTTTAGGAAGATATGATATGAAGTGGTAAGAAATAAATTAAATCCCTATCTCCAATTAAAACCTATTAAAATAATAAATTGACACCAGAATCTCATTTCCAAAGATCTAGTCCAAATAATCCAGCTGGGAAAAATAACAAAAACATTAAAACTGTTAAATTTGAATTTTATAACAAAATAAGAAAAGAGAAAAATCAAACAAACAATAAAGATAGAATTAGAGAGGGAAAATGGTCAGGAAACAGGGAGGGGAGGATTGGCAATTTCTTACCGATTATGCTGAATTAGAAGGAACAAGCAAGAGAAATTAAGATGGAAAATTGTGTTTAACACTTTGAAAAGACAATTAAAGTTTAGCTGAGAAATGCTCCATAGTGTAAACAAATGGACGCTTATTTTATGATGCTTTTTTTTTTTTTTTTTCAAAGAAAGGATTTCTCAATTTCTTAGTTCTTAGCTATAAGGTATAACCAATAATGGCAATCTATCTTTTTATTGTGAATTGAACCTTATGCTGCACCTATACTGCAATTTTTTTGTGTCAAACATTAATTTTAAACTCTTTACCCACCAAGCCTGTTTTCACCTTCATGGCCAGGCTAAATTATACAATTCTGACCAGTGTCAATTTATGAGGTAATAATTCTGTAATGATTCAATGGATCCCACCGATTATGCGAATATTTTTCCATGACATATTGTACTTCATGTTAGTGATAACATTTCTTTGATAAAACTTCTGTTTGTGAAAAAAAAGATGGAAATTTGGTGAAAATTTTGCAATTTTTTTAATTTTTATGCCCTTAGTCAGAGAGATATGTCACACAAAATAGTTAATAAATTACTTTCCCACATGTCTGCTTTACATCAGCACAATTTAAAAACATTTTATTTTTGTTGGGAAGTTATAAGTGTTAAGACGTGACCATCGATTTTCATTTTTACAACAAAATTTACAAAACCATTTTTTGGGACCACATCACATTTGAAGTAACTTTATGTGGCCTATATGACATAAAATACTCAATAGTGACACCACTATACTAAAAACTGCCCCCCTCAAGGTGCTAAAAACCACTTTCAAGAAGTTTATTAACCCGTCAGGTGCTTCCGTTGAATTAATGGAATGTGGAAAGAAAAGAACATTTAACTTTTTCCCAAAACTTTTTACTTTAGACCCAATTTTTTTTACTTTTCAAGAGGGTAACAGGAAAAAATTAACCCCAAAAATTGTTGTTCAATTTCTCCTGAGTATGCCGATACCCCATATGAGGGAGAAAACCACTGTTTGGAGGCATGGCAAGGCTCGGAAGGGAAAGAGCACAGTTTGACTTTTCAAACGCAAAGAAAGAGCGGACATTATGTCACGTTTAGAGAGCCTATGATGTACCTAAACAGTAGAAACTACCCACCTGTGACACTATTTTGGAAACTACACCCATCAAGAAATGTATCTATATGTGTGGTGAATGCCTTTAACCCCAGATGCTTCACAGAAAATTATATTGTTGAGCAGTGAAAATAAAAAAAATCTAATTTTTTCCAGAAATTATTTTAGTCCCAACTTTTTATATTTTCAAAGGAGTAGAAGGAGAAAATGGACACCCAAGTCTGTTGTGCAATTTCTCCTGAATTCGCCGATACCCCATATATGAAGGAAAACTTCTGTTTGGTCGCACGGCAGGGCTCAGAAGGGAAGGACTGTTGTTTTGGAATTTAGATTTTGATGGAATTGTCTGCTGGCATCATGTCTCGTTTGGAGAGCCACTGATGTGTCTAAAGATGTGAAACCCCACACAAGGGACCCCTTTTTCAAACTGTTCAAGTGTTTCCTGGTATGTACGTTTTATATTGCAGTGGCACACAAGTTGTGTAGTATGCATCAGGTTGGCACACGTGAATTGTGTAGTGTACGTCAGGTTGGTATATGCGAGTTGTGTAGTGTATGTCAGGTTAGCAGATGTGAGTTTTGTAGTGTATGCCAGGTTGGCATACATGAGTTGTGCAAGTCAGAAATTAATTTAGTAGTCCATGGATGTGTGGTACAGTTTGAAGCGTTCTTTTACATAAAGGCCAGATTTGTTGGGGCAGGTGTCACCTTGATAAGTGGTATCCTTGTGTCCCCCTTCTGTCACATACTTGGCA
Source organism: Ranitomeya imitator (assembly GCF_032444005.1). Taxonomy (NCBI): domain Eukaryota; kingdom Metazoa; phylum Chordata; class Amphibia; order Anura; family Dendrobatidae; genus Ranitomeya; species Ranitomeya imitator. The sequence continues at coordinate 459,900,736 of NC_091287.1, read as the reverse complement.
CCACATTTCCTTTCTTTGTGGTTTGAGGGGTTTCCTTGGGGAATTGTTGGCATGGTAACATACGAGCATCTTCAGTACTGGAAGTACTGGTTCCCGCTCGTTACTGACCTCCAAAGATTGGGGTCTTGATCACTACTGTTCTGGCCTGCACATCATTTTAACACATAAGCATTGTACATTCCAATCAGTATGATGTGTATGGCCAGCTTTTAGTACTACACCTTGGCTTTTCTCATGGCATTGTACAGCTGGAGGACTTGATCAGAGAGATTAACTCTCATCATGTTCTTGTTGAACCCCAGTACACAGTCTGGTTTGGTGAACTGTGTAGAGGTACCTTGTACAGTGGTGGGAGTGCTGCCATTACCATGTATGGTGGACAAGAAAAGGAGATCCCTCTTGTCCTCATACTTGACCACCAACATATTGTCACTAAATTGGTCTCTTCTCTCACCCTTTCTGAGCAGCTGCACAATTATTATCTTAGGGAGGCCTCTCTGATTTCTGCGGCCAATACCGCATGGTAACACAAGCCCCATAACAATATCCCCAATAAAAACACATGACACAGGAATTTCTTGTTGGAATAAAATGGCCGTGGTGTTTATTTTTGGGTTACATATAAATTTATTTAAATCCAAGAAATAATCATAACCACTGAGATTTATTAAATTGGCCTAAATCAACACACATAACCCAATCCACCTGAAATCAACGGGCGACTTTCCCACAAATAAACGACACGACAAAATAAAGATAACAATAAAACATAACTTCAGGGAGGGAGGGAGGGATCTTTGATCTTCTTCAGGTGACTGGCGACGAGCCGTTAAAACAGCTGATTTTTATAGATAAAATCCTTCCCGCACTTTTTGTTTAAACCAATCAAATTGCGCAAAAAGTGCGGGAACACTACCAGATTAAACCAGATTGAACCTGCTCGTGCACAGCACAGCTTACCAAGAACATGACTTAACCCTTTGACCACCACACCACTTAAAACGTATAACCACCTAAGAAAAAGGGGGGAGGAGAGGCTGTGTTATCATGCGACCCCCCCCCCACATTGGGCAAGGGGGGGGGCGTCCATTCTGCAGTGAATGTACAATACAGAAGACTTGTTGCTGAAGAGCTCAATTACCAGCCGGACTTTAGAAAAATTTTAAAAGTTGGGGTCATCTCGGGAGGACATTGTGCATTAACATTGTAATGCAAACATTTTTAAATTTCCTCAAATCGTTTATGATTCATAGTCATGCGGAACACTGGAGTGTTGTATAAAACATTAAAACTCCAATATTGCTGAAGTTCCGGCTTTTTCACTAACCCCATGTGAAGGACCAGGCCCCCAAATGTCATCATTTCTACTGCATCTACTGGGGTCCAGTTAGAAAATGATGAAGGACGGTTTTGTGCCAAAAATTGCTGGATGTACAATTTATTTGAGACACCATGAGGTTTACAAAATCCTTGGAGAAAAAAAACTTTTAAAAAGTATTTTTCTGTGAAGCCAGTGGTGTCAAATTGTAATTCTGCTTGCGCCACAAAATTAGGAATCATTGGCTCCTAATTTTTGGGGGGTGAGGTCCATATGGGGTCACAAATGGTGGGACCTGGTTCAGTTTCTGTCCTGGGGCGTCTGCATGACAGTTCAGTATCACTTGAGGAAGAGGAGTAAAAATAAAGGAAGCTGGGATCCTCTCCCTATCAGCGTCGGAGACAAGGAAGGCGTATGCCTCTTCCACTGAATATCGTGTCTGGGATGAGCAGGATGACATTTTTCAAGTATGCGGTGCTTGTGTGGGTACCAAATTTTATTCAGGTGTGAATGACTTGGTGTCCACCCTATAATTAATAACCAGCAAAGGCTAGGCAGATGGCTGTGGGTTGATATTAATAGGCTAGGAAGGGACCATGGATATTGACCCTCTTCCAGACTAAAAATATCAGCCCTCAGTTGCTCCAGAAATGGAGCATCAATAAGATGCGCCAAAACTGATGCTTAGATTCCACTCCTCCCACTTGACCTGGTGCGGTGGCAAGTGGGGTAATAGGGCTGGGGTTGATGTCGGCTGCTTATTGGCCACTGACATTAAGCCCAGGGATTAGTAATTGAGAGGCTTCTGTGACGCCCAAGAGACCGGGGTACCCAGCACCGGACCAATGGGGTCTGTCTCTTGAGGGGGGTGTCACGGGTGGCTTGACCCGGTGCTGTGGCCTCAGGCAATGCACAGTGTAAAGGGTATCGTGAGGGAACAGGCACTTACTTGATCAGCAGCAGGTTCTCCCAGCGGTGATGATCCCAATCCTGGATAGATGGCTATTGTCCAAATGAAAGACTGAGGCACTGAAACGTTTAACCAGTTTACTTTAACAAAAAAGGATTTACAACCAGTCCTGTCACCGGAGTCTGTATGGGAACTCTGAGTTACTTTGACCCTGCCGGGGTCTTCGCCTCTTATTGTACGCAATATCTGTGTGGCCCTGCTGCTGTATGTGAACTGGCTGCCGGCCCAATCTGTCCCCTCCGGGTCCTGGTTCGACGGGCAACCCGAGTCCTTTTATCGGCTTACCCCCTCCAGGAGTACCGCTGAACTCTGTGTCTGTTGCTGCGTCCGACCCTAGTGAAGCTGATATCACCTCACGTTTTTCCGGTTGCTGTATTATATGTAATGAATACAGCCACGGATCCGGTATCCGTCTTTGCGCCTGTTCTGGGTAGTGATTAATGCTACCCGGTTCTCACAATGTCCTTTTTCTCTATCCCTCTTCTCCTCAGGCCGGTGATTTAGGCCTGGTAACAGTCACAGGGCTGTTAGAGATTCAACTGTATGACCTCTCACTATCAGCTCCTTAGCCCAACTGCCAGTTCTTCTCTCAGACCAGAATGGATCAAGGGGAGTCTCTGGAGCTCCCCCTTCTGGCCGGAGGTGGTAGTGCAGTCTTGCTATTTTAGTATTTGCATTTACTGTCAGTAACTATTTTTGTGGCAAATACCCCTAGGGGTGCCACATTCCCCCTTAGTTAAGAACAGTACTCCGGGACTGTGGGACAATAACATTTTGAAATAACAATTAATATGTACAGAGTCTTAAAAATGAAAAGTTACAAAAACCACTCGAGGAAACAAAAATATAGTTCTGTACAAAGTCACTTCAAATAGCGTCCATTAATACAGTTCTATCCTTGAAGGTACTAGGAAAGGCACTGCACTTTGTGTCCAGGAATTTAGTTCCATTTTTCCAACGGAGTTATCAATACAAAGTCTAAAGAAAGTTCAAAAAGAGCGAGGAGCAAAGTTCAAAAAGCAGTCTTTCCGGAGCTTTGATTTAGTGCCTCCGGGCTGATAAAAAGTTCAAGAATATGCAAAAAGTTCATACAGACAAGTCTCTGTAGGCACTGGGCTTAAACGTTGCAGACTGATAACAATGACTATACTACATTTTCTGTTTAACTATATACGGCATAACACATATACAATTCACATTATGAGCTTTATAGTTGGTAATCTGCATACCTGGCCGGTAATTGACCCTGGGTACTACGCTGTGATCTACGTAATAGCGGTGTCTCTTCATGTGGTGTACTACTGTCTACTGCGGATGTAGTATTTGCCCGCTCTGCTAAAAATAATTCCACGACTATGGAGTTGGCAAGTCCACCGTGAATGGGATTACTCTGACCAGGAATCTGTTCTTCCTGGCCTGGAACCTCCTGTAGTACGGGGTCAGCCTCTTCCTGTCTTGGGACTTCTGGTATTGGGTTTGGTGTTGGGTAAAAGGCCACCATGGGAACCACTACTGCACCATGGTATGTTAGTAGGGTTTTGGGAAAGTCTCCTATACAGGTGTGATACACTTCCTCTTCTTTTTCCTTTACTGGTTGAACCTGTATGGGTTGAATAACTTCTGGTTCTGGCTGGACAACGTCTGGCTCTTTCAATGCTTCCGGACATAATTTAAGATTGTCTCTTGACACTAGTACAGATGTTAAGCCTCCGTTTTTGCTAATGAGACACATTTTAGGATTATCCACTCTTGTTGGTAAAACTGTGTAGGGTACGGCTTCCCACTGATTGTCCAGTTTATTGGTTCGACGATTTCTCTTGAGCACTTGGTCACCTGGTCTTAATGGGGTCGCTAGAGCATTCTGGTTGAAAGTTCGCTCTTGTCTTTCTCTAGTTTGCTGAAGGCTTCTTTCCACACTCTCTTGCACTTGGCGATACTGCTTTTGCCGTATGATATCCCAATTGGAGTCTTGGACTTCTGCGTCTGGTTTCAGAATTCCCATTTCTAGATCGATTGGTAATTGGCCGGGTCTTGCACGCATAAGGTAAGCTGGGGTGCAATTGGTGGAACTCACCGGGACATGATTATACAGATCCACCAAGTCAGGCAATTTCTCTGGCCATTGATTCCTTTCTGCCTCAGGTAAAGTCTTTAGTAGTTCTATTACAATATGGTTCATCTTCTCGCATAAGCCGTTTGTTTGTGGATGATAGGCCGTCGTCCGGATCTTTTTGCAACCATACATATTACAGAATTCTCTGAAGATCTCTGATTCAAAGGCTGTACCTTGGTCGGTGAGAACCTGTTCCGGATATCCATGGGGTCTACAAAAGTACGTTTGGAACGCTTTGGCTGCTGTTTTTGCTGTCAGATCTTTTACGGGTACTACTACCAAGAAGCGTGAATAATGGTCCACGATGGTCAAGGAATAGACATAGCCAGACCGGCTTGGTGTCAACTTCACGTGGTCCATGGCTACAAGTTCAAGTGGTTGTTTGGTGATTATGGGCTGCAGTGGTGCTCTTTGGTTCTTTTGATCGTTTCTTCTGAGGTTGCACGGGCCACAATTTCTGCACCACTGTTCGATTGATTTTCTCATCCCGACCCAATAAAATCTTTCTCTTAGAAGTACTTCTAACTTTTTCCAACCGAAGTGACCAGCACCATTATGGTAAGCTTCGAGGACCATCTTGACATCTTGTTTAGACACGATAATCTGCCAAACCAATTCATGTGTTTTCGGATTGGTGTACCTTCTACAGAGCTTCCCTTGATACAGGAACATTTTGCCTCTCTCTTTCCAGAGTTGATGCGTCTCTTCTGGGGCATCCTCATCGGGATATGCACTTTGCTCAGTTAACAGTTCCTTCACCAACTTCACAGCCGGATTGCTGTCTTGGGTGTCAGCCCATCTATGGTGTGCTAACGGATTTAAATTCACCTCTTGTTGTTTCTGATAGGTACTTGACTGATGATGTTTTGCCTTGGGATGATGGAAGGCTGGTAGTTCAATTTCTTCAAGCTCCCCCATTTCTTCTTCTACATCTCTCAAGTGTGGCATCCGGGATAGGGCATCGGCATTTCCATTCTTGCGACCTGCTCGATACTTGATCTTGAAGTTGTAATTAGATAACCGGGCTATCCATCGCTGTTCTAACGCACCTAATTTGGCTGTGTCCAGGTGGGTCAACGGATTGTTGTCAGTATAGACAATAAATTCTGCAGCGGCCAGATAGTGTTTGAAACGTTCAGTCACAGCCCAAACTACTGCCAGTAGTTCCAATTTGAAGGAGCTGTAATTTTCTGAATTTCTTTCAGTAGGCCGGAGCTTTCTACTTGCAAAGGCGATGACTTTCTCCCGACCTTCTTGCTTTTGTGACAGCACCGCTCCTAGTCCCACATTACTGGCATCGGTGTAGAGGATGAAAGGTTGATGGTAATCTGGGTATGCCAGAACCTCTTCTCCGGTTAGTGCCTTCTTTAGTTGTTCAAAGGAGTCTTCCCTTTCGTCGTTCCACTGAAAAGGAGGGTTTCGGTTTGAAGGTTTCTTCGTCTGCCCTACCAAGGTGTCTTGCAAGGGTGCTGCCAACTTGGTAAATCCTTTTATAAATCTGCGATAGTAACCCACCAATCCCAGGAATTGTCTCACTTCTTTTGCGCTGGTAGGTCTTGGCCAATCCCTTATGGCGCTTATTTTCTCGGGATCTGGTGCTACTCCCTCCGAACTCACGATGTGTCCCAGGTACTGTACCTTTGGCTTGAGAAGGTGACATTTGGATGGCTTGACTTTCATGCCATACCTGGATAAGGCTTCGAACACTTCTGCCAGGTCTATTAAGTGTTGTTCGTAAGTCTTTGAGTAGACGATCACATCATCTAGATACAGGAGGACGGTCTCGAAGTTCTTGTGTCCGAGGCAGCATTCCATCAGCCGCTGGAAGGTACCGGATGCGTTGCAGAGTCCGAACGGCATGCGATTAAATTCACATAGACCCATTGGTGTGGTGAATGCCGTCTTTTCCTTATCTCGCTCAGCCACAGGGACTTGCCAATACCCGCTTGTTAAGTCTAAGGTGGAAAAATAATTAGCAGATTTCAAAGCAGTTAAGGACTCTTCTATCCTAGGCAAGGGGTAGGCGTCTTTATGGGTGATGTTATTAATCTTCCGGTAGTCTACGCACATTCTCATGGTTCCGTCCTTTTTTTTGACAATCACTAGAGGGGCCGCCCAGGGGCTACAGCTGTCTCTTATTACCCCGGCCTGTTTCATCTCCCTCAGCATATCTTTTGCACATTGATAGTGAGCGGGCGGTATGGGTCTATATCTTTCTTTTATTGGGGGATGGTCACTGGTGGGGATTGTGTGTTCTACCCCTTCTATCCGTCCGAAGTCCAATGGGTGTTTACTGAAGACTTGTTCATATTCCGTCACTAGCCTATACACCCCTTGTTTTTGATGGGTAGGTGTTGAATTTATGCCCACGTGTAGCTGTTGGCACCAATCCTCCATTTCTCCATCTGAGCCATTGCCTTCCACCTGACAGGTTGGTTCTAAGGGCTCAATGGTTGTGATGGCATTGTTGTCAACAGTATATAGCTTTGCCATTGTAGCATACCTTGGCAAAGTGACCTCTTCCTCTCCACAGTTCAAAAGTCGTACCGGCACTCGTCCCCGGTGTACCTCGACTATCCCTCGTGCTGTGAGTATAGTGAGCCTGCTGTCGGTGTACACTGGTTCTATTAAGGCTTGATAATCTCGTCCCTTAGTACCAATGGCTGCTCTACACCATACCAGCATTTCTGTTTTTGGTGGGATTACAATAGATGTTGGATCACTTACCCTCACACTGCCGATTTCTCCACCTGCAACTTCTACCTGTTGCCTTAACATCAATACTTTTATTTCCCTCCGGAGAACTCTCTGCTGGCAGGATTGGGCAGTTTCAGCAATTTGCTGTAAGACAGAAATGACTTCGGAAAAGCAGTTCTCTAACACATTCATTCCGATCAATACAGTTGGTTCACAGTTCCGCCGGTCAACATCAACAACAATTATACCCTGTTTCTTCAATTCTACTTTACCAATCTTTATGGTCATCTCCCTGAATCCTAGTTTCGGTACCAACTTACCATTACTGGCCCATATATCTAGTTCAACATCAGAGGGCCCTTTATCAATATCTGCATCAGCCCAGTACCTCTTATAATGGATATACGGTATAGATGAAATCTGGGAACCTGTGTCCAGCAAAGCGTTGAGGGGCATTCCGTCCAGCACGATAGGGATAATGGGTCGTCCTCCGATGTACCTGTCGTGCCAGGGTGTTAGGCCTTGAAAGTTCATTCCTGCGAAGCGGCCCGCATTCCCAGGGGATTCCCGTTTAAATCACAATCTCGTGCAAAGTGGCCTGGCTGCTGGCAACGGCGGCAAATGGGCTGTCCATCCGGTTGGTAGCGGTCGCGGGGTCGTCCTCTCCATGTCGGGTATCTCCGGGGTCTCATCCATGGAACACCTTCTCTACGGTTTGACAACTCCATCTTGGGTCCTCTCATCTCCTGCATGGTTTTAGCCATTGAAGCAACAACATCAGTTAAAGAGTCAAGCTTTTGTTGAAGAGCCTCATTAGTACTGGGCCCCAGGGGCTTAGCAATGGCCCCGGACATAGCTGATTTCACTGGTACTCCATGTTGTTGAGGAGCCTCTGCCATGAGTTGCGCAGGATCCTGATCCCGAGGTGCCTCTGCCAGCTGGAGACGTATAACGCTCTCCTTTAATTGGGCAAATGTCAATTCAGGGTTCTTAAAAACAAGCATGCTCACATGCCCCCGGTGAGAAGGGGTGTAGAGTCCCTCAATAAATTGATCTCTTAGCAGTTTATCCGCTCCGGTGTTAAAAATGGGTTCAGCCAGTGTAAGTGATTTAAGGGCTTCCTGCAGGTTTAAGGCAAAGTCTCTCACGCCCTCATTAACTTTTTGTTTGCAATTAAAGAATCGTACTTTAGCTTTGCTGCTGGCAGTGGTTTCAAATGTAGCTTTTAATCCAGCAAATATGCGTTCAACAGTGCCTTTTAGATCAGCTGCCCATGCTGTGACTTCTCGCTTAGCATGGCCACTTAACTGCATCATCAGGAGACTAACACGCTGAACTTCACCCACAGGGAACATGTCAAAATGGGCCAGCATCTTTTCTCTGAAATCGTCAAGGGTATTAGGCTCACCTTCATACATTGGAAGCCATGGGCCACCCGGGGTATATGGCATCAGCACCGGCATGATGGGCGCCACTCCTTGCACCGCTGCGCTACCGGACTCTCTATCGACACTCTGTCTTTCAGCTGCATTAGCGTCGCCGGGTGCTGCGGCGTCTCCGTGCTGCAACATACTGTGCCCCCTTAGTTAATCTGGACCCCTCCGGTCCTCCGCTTCCGTCGGGATAGTGTAGATTCGTTCCGCTGTGCAGCAGGATCGATTTTCCCCTTGCTCTGATGTCAGAGCGCTCAGCTTGGTGCCGCCCACAATGACACGCCCCCTGCTGCTCCCACCCACCGCGCTCTGTAATGGCGGATTCTGAAGTTTTTCAGTTAGACTGGGGCTCAGGTGATGGCGTAGCTCAATTAACAGTCTCGTGCCTAACGGTTATGAAGTGATTACCTCAGGGGATGGCGGCCATCTTTACTCCATTATAACCAATGGGGAAAAGTCACTTTCAATAGTTTTCAATGGAGAATGGATTTTTCTTTAATAAAGTCAATTTTCAAGATTTTTCATCCAAGTTTTCACAGTTTTGGGCTCCAATCACGGCACACAATACCCGGTATACGGGCTGGCTAAATCCTGTTCGTGACGCCAATTGTGACGCCCAAGAGACCGGGGTACCCAGCAGCGGACCAATGGGGTCTGTCTCTTGAGGGGGGTGTCACGGGTGGCTTGACCCGGTGCTGTGGCCTCAGGCAATGCACAGTGTAAAGGGTATCGTGAGGGAACAGGCACTTACTTGATCAGCAGCAGGTTCTCCCAGCGGTGATGATCCCAATCCTGGATAGATGGCTATTGTCCAAATGAAAGACTGAGGCACTGAAACGTTTAACCAGTTTACTTTAACAAAAAAGGATTTACAACCAGTCCTGTCACCGGAGTCTGTATGGGAACTCTGAGTTACTTTGACCCTGCCGGGGTCTTCGCCTCTTATTGTACGCAATATCTGTGTGGCCCTGCTGCTGTATGTGAACTGGCTGCCGGCCCAATCTGTCCCCTCCGGGTCCTGGTTCGACGGGCAACCCGAGTCCTTTTATCGGCTTACCCCCTCCAGGAGTACCACTGAACTCTGTGTCTGTTGCTGCGTCCGACCCTAGTGAAGCTGATATCACCTCACGTTTTTCCGGTTGCTGTATTATATGTAATGAATACAGCCACGGATCCGGTATCCGTCTTTGCGCCTGTTCTGGGTAGTGATTAATGCTACCCGGTTCTCACAATGTCCTTTTTCTCTATCCCTCTTCTCCTCAGGCCGGTGATTTAGGCCTGGTAACAGTCACAGGGCTGTTAGAGATTCAACTGTATGACCTCTCACTATCAGCTCCTTAGCCCAACTGCCAGTTCTTCTCTCAGACCAGAATGGATCAAGGGGAGTCTCTGGAGCTCCCCCCTCTGGCCGGAGGTGGTAGTGCAGTCTTGCTATTTTAGTATTTGCATTTACTGTCAGTAACTATTTTTGTGGCAAATATCCCTAGGGGTGCCACACTTCTATAAAAGACGCCCTCATTACTAGTCCCATAGTCATATTGTAAAAAATACACAGCCAGAACAAAGTCCTTTAATTTAAACAATTCCCACCACCTATATATTTATCCATGCATAGATTGTAACTTATGAAGAGTTCCAAAAACAAAGTCCTTTAATTTAAAGAAAGATACAGACTCCTTTATTTGAAATAAACACTCCCCACCTTTTTTTGCCCATTTATTACTGTACATTAAAAAAATAATACACCACCATATTTTTCACCTGTCCGCTGATAAACCATATATCATGCTGTCCCACAAAGAATTCCAGCTCTGCTATATGTGGATGGTTTGTGGAGCAGTGGCATGATGCAACCGCTCAGCTAATACACACTGAGCCAAGAGCAAGATTACGCTCCTGCAGTGTCTAGTGCTGACTTGAAAAAAATGTTCATCGGAGTTCATAGCTCATGAAACCTACTCACCTCACTGATGTCACTGCAGTTCTCGAAAGTTCTCCTGCAGAGAGCCGTGACACCAGTGAGGTGACTGGTTCACTGGCTATGAACTCCAGTGACCTTTATCAAGTCAGCACTAGACACCGTCGGAGCATAATCAAGCTCCTGTCTCAGTGTGGCTTATTGAGCGGTCGCATCATGCCACTGCTCAGCAAACCACCCAGATGTAGCAGAGCTAGAGTTCTTGTAACAGCATCACATTGGGTTTATCGGTGGACAGGTGAGGAATATGGTGGTTTATTTTTTATTTTACAGTAATAAATGGTTAAAAGAGGGTAGGGGTGTTCATTTCAAATAAAGGAGTCTGTATTTTTCTTTAAATTAAAGGGCTTTGTTTTTGGAACTCTTCATATGTTACAATCTCTATGCATGGATAAAGATATAGGTGATGGGAATTGTGTCCCATGAATGGGAACAACTTGTGTATTTTCTGTGATATGCATTTCTTCTTCATTATCAGTTTGCTGTATCCTTCTCTGGATGCACATGTATACTTCTCTGTTTGGGATTATTCTTTCCACCTGCTGCATTGTACTTAATACAAGATTTCAGAGAATATCAATTCTATTTTTCCTGGACTCTTATTACCAGTCTTATTACAAGTCACTGCTAGCTGAATTGGCACTATGTGAGTACAACAATCATACTGTTATCTAAGGGATTGATGGCTAAGGATTTAGAGACCCATACTGCCTTGAAGAGTCAGAATAGGAATCATTTGCTCTAGGTATGTGGATAGGTTGGGAGGCGACTATGAGAATGAAGGAACGTCGCTGGTAGGACATGAGGCACACACTTATTATGGACTAGATTGTGACCCGATTCTAACGCATCGGGTATTCTAGAATATGCATGTCCCCGTAGTATATGGACAATGATGATTCCAGAATTCGCGGCAGATTGTGCCCGTCGCTGATTGGTTGAGGCAATTTTTATGACATCATCGTCGCCATGGCAACCATTATGACATCTACGTCGATACTGTGCCCGTCACTGAATCAGAAACGTGGGATGTCTACGTCCTTTATGACATCATCGCGTCGCTGTGCCCGTCGCTGATTGGTCGAGGCCTGGCGGCCTCGACCAATCAGAGACGCGGGATTTCTGCGTCGATACTGTGCCCGTCGCTGATTGGTCGAGGCCTGGCGACCTCGACCAATCAGAGATGCGGGATTTCCAGGACAGACAGACAGAAAAACCCTTAGACAATTATATATATAGATAACGATTAACACAAATTAGTTAACAACATGTTGTAATCTGAATGATTTGTTGTGATTTATACTTGTTTGAAAAAATGTTTTAATAAAACAAATTAAAAAAAATGGTGTCTGACAAAAGGGTACTTGACCAGCCTTTTATATGCGTGCTGTGGAGACAAAGGAGATTTTGTCTGAATGAAGGAAGTGCTGCTGAAGGTTTGGCCAGCAGACACCAGTGTTATCTCATGGATGTGTTCAAACGTTCTACATCTCTCAAAATACCGTATTTTTCGGACTATAAGACACACCGGATCATAAGACGCACCCTAAATTTTCAGAAGGAAAATAAGGAAAAAAAATTAATGCGTGAAATAGGGGTCCATCTTACAGTCCGAATTCAGCTTACCGGGGGAAATCAGTAGCGCTGGTGGAGCGTAGTCACAGGGGGTGTTCGGTGTTCCAGCGGTGATAGGACTCCCATCCCAGACTGGTGCGGCAGCTTCTGCGGTGGGCAGGCACCGGGCCTCTCTGACCTTTCCCGGCGCTTGTGCACTGCAGTACTTTGCCCCACCCATAGGGCAAATAAAGTACGCCTACACAGGAGCTGCGGCATGAAGCAAAGAAGAGGACATCATCGTATGAAGATGGGAGGTTCTGGACCCGCACTGTGACGTCCATCGGACCGGACCGCACCGGAACCACCCCTGGGTGAGTATAATCTAAGGCCATGTGCACACGTTCAGGTTTTTTTTTGCGTTTTTTGCGTTTTTTCGCGCTAAAAACGCTATAAAAACTCATTAAAAACGCATACATTATGCATTCTATCATTTAGAATGCATTCTGCATGTTTTGTGCACATGGATGCGTTTTTTTCCGTGAAAAAAACGCATCGCGGTAAAAAAATGAGCATGTTCATTATTTTTGCGGATTTTCTGCGTTTTTCCCGCAATTCTATGAGTGAAGCGCTGCAGGTGGAGGTAGCCCTACTGTCCCGCTGGAGATTTCCCCACAGCCTGCTGTGACTTTACACCGTGGCCGCAGGAGAGAGCTTATGAAAAGTAGGAGGCATGTGGACACTGGTGTCCTAAATTATCTGGCCAGGGCTGCTCAGGATGAGGGTGAGGAGGCATATTCGCGGAGCCTGGCCCGGTACCTCCATTCCCTACCCCGTGAGGTGAGGCTACGTGTGAGGGTGCTTTCAAATCCTTCTTGATGCATGCACCCCCCCAAATAGCCCTTATGAGTTATTTGAATACATTGAGAGGTGGCAGCTGTCACCACAACCTCATGTGTATTCAAACTCAACAAGTGCATGCTCAAGAGGGTTCTGAAGCACCTACTCCACATGTGCCTACACCTTAACCCTTTCCCCCCCAAAATCCACCAATGCCTACACCTTACCAGATGCCATCCTTCTAGTAACCTTCCCAATACGGCCACTTGTCCAGACCCAGTGTTGGAGGCTGGTCCCAACCTGGGTTTGGACGACATGGCCATATTGGGGGGTGGGGGGAGTATGAGTCACGATTACCATCCTCATGCGGCTCATAGTGTAAATCCTTATGGCCACTCCACAACTGGCCAATACGAGCATGCACAGTATTTGGAACAGGGGAAACAGAGATTACCCACACAGGGTGAAGGACAATTGGCCCAACAAAGGCCACAAGAGCAACAACCCGAACTGCCACCATCACCTCCATAAACTTATCGTAATCTGTAAAAAATGTTTTTTTATGGTTGCAAATTTTGTTGGATATCCACAGATTTGTTATTCTGCTGTGATAGCACTTTTTTGTTTATTTAGAATTTTTGTTATGCCAAGTTTAAAGGGCCACAAAAGCCATATGATGTAAATATGGTATTCGAAATAAAGGATTTGGCTTTTGCTAAAATTAAAAAAAATAGTCAAAAGCCAATTTTTGTTTGTTGTACCAATCATTATAACACCATACACAATTACAAGATTCTTAACCATCTCTTAAATAAGCCGGATTACTTACCTGTAATGCTCTTTTAATGAGTCCATGACAGCACCCACTTTGAGAGAGGGACCCACCCATAGGAACAGGAAACCTACAGAGATAAAAGGGGTGGTCCTCCCTCTCCTCCTCAGTTTTCAGAGAACAAGAGGAACCGCAGGTGTTAGTTTAATATTTGTCCATAATTTGTTACACATTTTGTCTTATATATGTCCACCCATGAGGAAATATTATTGTATACATAAATAACTATATATATAGCTAACTAGGGTGGGAAGTGATAGGGTGCTGTCGTGGACTCATTAAAAGAGCATTACCGGTAAGTAATCCAGCGTTTTACCCTTCGCTACGACAGCACCCACTTTGAAAGATTTACAGAGAACCTTCACCTGGGTGGGATCGCCGTGCTGAGGACAGCTCTACCAAAAGCCAAGTCAGATGAAGATAGGTCAAGCCTATAATGAATATAAAAAGTCGAGGGTGTCGACCAAGTTGCGGCTTTACATATGAGCTCAATGGAGATGTCTGCTTTCTCTGACCAAGAGGATGCTGCAGCCCGAGCCAAATGTGCCTTCACTCCTTCTGGATGAGTCTTGCCTTTTGCTGAGTAGGCCAGACAGATGGCATCTCTAATCCATCGGGACAAGGTAGGCTTTGTGACCCCGTGACCTTTCCTGTGGCCCTGAAAAGATATAAAACAGAGCCCTACTCTGTCTCCAGGACTGGGTTTTCTCTATGTAACTCAAGACTGCTCTTCTCACATCCAACATGTGAAGCCTCTCCTCCTCCGGACTTGACGGATTGTCATAAAAGGATGGAAGGAAAATCTCTTGAGATCTATGATAATTTGTTGCTACCTTAAAGAGATATGATGGATCTGGTTTGAGAACTACCCTATCCTGGTATGTCAATAGGAAAGGAGGGTCTACAGAGAGTGCCTGGATGTCTCCAACTCTTCTGGCAGATGTTAACGCTATCAATAAGGCTACCTTATATGAGATGTTTTTTAGAGAAATAGACTGTAATGGCTCAAAAGGGGGTCCAGTTAAGACGTCGAGGACCAGATTCAAGTCCCAGAGTGGTAAACGCGGGATATGTACTGGGGTACTCCTTTCACATGCTTTAATGAATCTTGCTATCCATCTGTCACCTGCTATATTGGCACCATAAAGGGCTCCTAAAGCAGACACCTGAACTCTTAAAGACCTAGTCCATGACCCTTTTGTAGAAACTCTAGGATGGCCTTAATTGGAACTGTGTCACAGAAGGGTTTTGCATAGTAGTTCAAAAACTTTCTCCATACTCGGCTATATATTATGGTTGTAGACTTTTTCCTACTTAGCAGTAGTGTATTAAACAGGTCTTGGGAAAAGCCTCTTGATGTTAATATTTGCCTCTCAAGTTCCACGCCGTCAAGTGAAGTCCTTTCACTTGCTGGTGATGAAATGGACCTTGAGATAGTAAGTCTGGGATCATTGGCAATATCCAGGGATCTCAAACTGACAACACTGTTTTATCATCCATGGGACCCCCTGGACAGATGGTTTTTATTTAACCACAAAGATAGAGAATTAAGCACCTCTTTAGAAAGGGTAATTTTTGTATTCAAACGTCCCTGACAATGGAATTGCGCAAATAGGATCTCATGTTGTAAGGACCTAGTGTGATATTGGGCCCATTGAACTGCAGGGATGCAGGTGGTGAGTGAGCCTAAGAGAGACATGGCGTCTCTTAGTGACATATGAGGATTAGACTTCGCCATACTAACTTTCGAGATTATGGTCAACTTCTTGGATTCTGGTAAGAGACACCTCTGACTTACAGAGTCCAAGTGTAGCCCCAGGTAGGACTGGAGGGTTTCTGGAAGAAGTCTGGATTTCTTGAAATTCACAATCCATCCTAAAGCCTGTAAAGATTAAAGGGTATTAGCCAAGTGCTCTTTACATTGTGAGGCAGAATTTCCTATTAAAAAATCTTCCAGGTAGGGTACAATCAGTGTAACATGTTATCGTAGATAAGCCATCACCTCGAGCATAACTTTTGTGAAAACACGAGGAGTCATTGAAAGGCCGAATGGCATTGCTGTAAATTGGAAGTGATGGATCTGGCCTCCTAGGTTGACTGCCACTCTGAGGTATGGTTGGTGCTCTGCATGAACAGGAAGATGGAAGTACGTATCCTTCAAGTCTAATCCAGTCATAAAACATCTAGGAAATAAAAGTTTGATAGTAGACCTGATTGATTCCATCTTAAAGGTGGCACGGTGGCGCAGTGGTTAGCACAGCAGCCTTGCAGCGCTGGGGTCCTGGGTTCTAATCCCATCCAGGACAACATCTGCAAAGAGTTTGTATGTTCTCTCCGTGTTTGCGTGGGTTTCCTCCGGGCACTCCGGTTTCCTCCCACATTCCAAAGACATACTGATAGGGATTCTAGATTGTGAGCCCCATCGGGGACAGTGATGATAATGTGTGCAAAACTGTAAAGCGCTGCGGAATATGTTAGCGCTACATAAAAATAAAGATTATTATTATATTATTATTAAAGGTGCATTCATACAAAAAAGTATTCAATTTTTTAAGATTTATTATAGTACGAAATGAACCATCAGGTTTGGGAATCAAGAATAAAGGGGAATAAAATCCCCTTCCTTCCTGATTCCTTGGTACTTCTATGAGAACATTTTTAGCCAAAAGGTTGAAGATTTCTAACTGGAGCGCCTAATGCTGTTTAGGCGCTCTAAGGGATGTTACTATGAAAGTATCTTGTGGAAGTCAAAAAAATTCTAATCTTAACCCTGATTTTATTAGGTGGAGGATCCACTGACTTGAAGTTATAGGTTCCCATTTATGGTGAAAAATGTTTAGCCTTCCACCTACTGGGATTTCATTACTGACGGTACCTACTGCGTTTAGCTGTTTCAGAGCTACTAAATAAAGCACCTTTTTGCTTTGTTTTATCCCAGCGGTCTCTTTGTGGTTCATACGGCTTCCTTCTGTTAAATGGCCGTCTTCTAAACGCTCTCCTATAGGAAGGAAGAAATTGTTTAGGAAAAACCTTCCTTCTCTCTCCTGCTTTGGTGAGTAAGTCATCAAGAACCTTTCCAAATAGGAACTCACCCTGGCACGGGATTGTACATATAGATTTGGACTGTGCATCCCCTTTCCATCCCTTCCGCCAGAGGGCTTGACGAGCTGCGTTCACTAGGCCAGCAGATCTAGCCGCCAGACGCAGAGAATCTGCTGATGCGTCAGCTAAGAATGCTGCGGCACTTCTAATCAACGGAACTGCCTGTAGGATCTTTTCCCTCGTCATCTTGCCTTTGACCTGCTGCTCCAGCTGATCTATCCATACTAAAAGTGATCTTGCTGTGCATGTACCTGATATGGCAGGTTTGAAAGCCCCTGTATTCGTCTCCCAAGACCTCTTAAGTAGAGCTTCAGTCTTATGGTCTAGTGGGTCCTGCATCCTCCACAAAGAGAGAAGATTGATTTGAGGTGGATGCCACCGCCGCATCCACTTTTGGGACCTTAGACCATACTGCCAGCTCCTCATCACTAAAAGAGTAACATCTTTTAGAAGAGGATGGGAGAAATCCTTTACCCAGTTTGTCCCACTCTTTTTTGACAAGGTCTTTAATAGCGGAAATCACTGGAAAAGCTCGCCGTTTTTTCTGGGCTAGACCAGCAAACATAATATCTTGCGCCGACCAGGTCTCCTTCGTGTCTGGGAAACCCATAGTATTCCTAACTGATTTTACAAGATTATCTATGCTATCAACAGGAAAGCATGCTAGGCCCTCGTCATAAGAAGAACTAGATGACGAACCCGAGGGATTAGATGATCGGATCAAGCCCTCCTCAGATTCTGAACTGGAGACGGGGAAAAGGAATCCGCTTTCATGTTTGAGATTCTGGACCCCAGAGATTGGATTTCTTGTCTAATTATGGCTCTGATATTAGTGGTTGTTACTGCAGCCTCCTCCTGTAAGGTTTGATTAATGCAACTTGGACACAACCTCTTTGGATATGAATTGGGAAGGGGTTGCATACACAGGGCATATTCCATGTTTCGATTTACTGGTTTTCTTAGTCTATGAGGGAGAGGTACAGAGAAGGAAGGGGTTAGCTTAATAGGTAGAGGATTATATATACTCACCCAGTGAAGCTATAACGGTACTGGTTTAGGAGGTGGAGACGCTGTGCAGAATATGGGTAGATCTGTTTCTCTGCTCCGTAGTCTTGTGCTTGTGGCAGTCCCCTCATTGGAGCATCCACTCTTTTTTACACTTCTTGTGCCAGCAATTGTAATGCTTTTAGCGCTGCTGTCTTTGCTAGCGCTATCTTGCTCCACCGCTGGTGGGTGCCCCTCATGCTTCGGAGACAACATTATGAGCACACTGCTCCATGTCTCGACTCTCCCTTTTCAGGATACGGCGCTCTGATCGCCTCCCCGGCTGTGCACTGGAAGTGCTCCGACGCGGCGGAATGTACTTACCAAGGATGCGCTGACGCTTCTAGAGTAGTGAGGCCGGGCCGATCCATTCCTTCAGCGCGCTTCTAGCGTACTCCCCTCCTAAGGCCGGACTAGTCACATACCCGGAACCTACCGAAAAACCATCAGCCAAGGGGGAGGGGGGGCTCCCCCGCCACTGCTACTGATGCAGCAGCCCCTGCTGTTCACACGGAGACCACACAGGCAGGTACACTGCTCAGGATCCTTCATTCGTGTAGGTATACTAGGGATTCCTATAGAAACAGGAAACCAACTGAGGAGAGGGGACCGCCCCTTTTATCTCTGTCGGTTACCTGTTCCTATGGGCGGGTCCCTCTCTCAAAGTGGGTGCTGTCGTGGCGAAGGGTAAAAAGTCAATTTAACACACACAGTTAAGTAACATAATTCTATCTTTTTAGATTATATACTACGTGTATATATACACACACACACACAAATCAAAACATAGAGACAGCATTATCTTGCCAATGAGTAGCACCCTGAGGTGAAAGAAAATAATTTGTAAAAATATCCCAAACTTTGATTCCAGAAAGGGGACGGCGCTGAGGAAGGACATGTGATGTAGGGCTACCCACATTGGGCAACATGCCTTCAGCACTATCAGCTGAAGGAGCACTCATGTAGTCTGGTGAAGTTATGTAATACTACACAAGCTTTTATAACTTCATTGACGTTTGCTTCACTCAACTGAATTGCAGATGGGAGGACTCGCCATTTGGCACAAAGAATGGCAAAGGCGCACTCCACCAGTCGCCGTGCCCGTGATAACCGCAAATTAAAGATCCACTGCCGGTGGTCCAGGTTCCAACGGGGATATGGCCTCATGAAATGCCTTGTCAACTGGAAGGCCTCATCTGCCACAAGGACATATGGCACAGCTTCTACATTGGAGCCTGGGAGCTGACGTGGTGGTGGTAGGTCCAACTGGTTATCGCTCAGCCGCCGACCCATAATGGAAGAATTGAAGACTCTAGAGTCTCCAGTTTGTCCATAGGCCCTAATATCTACAATTATAAACCTGTAGTGACTGTCAACTACAGCTAACAGCACTACAGAGAAATACTGTTTATAATTGTAGAATTGGGACCCTGAGTTACGCACCCGGATGTGTTTCCCATGAAGGGCTCCAATACAATGTGGGAAATCACAATGGTCCTGAAAGCCACATGCAATCTTCACCCAATCTTCCATTTTGGGCACAGGCATCACCAGTTCGTGTAGTCTGGACCAAATTTCCGCACACGTAGCCCGCACTATGCAGGAGATAGTGGACCTCCCAATTAAAAATTCAAGGCCAGCATAAGAGATTCCAGTTGACAGGAAGCTGGAAGCAGAAAAAAATATCAATTATTACCAATGTTAAAATGCTTGTGAAAATTCATAGTCTACACAAGTAATGTGTGGATATAAAAAGGCAGGATACCACTATATACACTGGCTATAGAAATGGAACATTATATACATATTTTAAGTTGGAATTTAATATAATTTGTACATATAGTATTAATCTATTCACTTCAGGTGCTAGGCCAAAAAAAACACATTTATATTCTAACTAGATGGTGGCCCGATTCTAACGCATCGGGTATTCTAGAATATGCATGTCCACGTAGTATATTGTCTAGCCACGTAGTATATTGCCCAGCCACGTAGTATATTGCCCATCGACGTAGTATATTGCCCAGTCACGTAGTATATTGCCCAGTCACGTAGTATATTGCCCAGCTACGTAGTATATTGCCCAGCCACGTAGTATATTGCCCAGTTACGTATTATATTGCCCAGTTACGTAGTATACAGCACAGAGCCACGTAGTATATTGCCCAGCCACGTAGTATACAGCACAGAGCCACGTAGTATATTGCACAGCGATGTAGTATATTGGCCAGCCACGTAGTATATTGGCCAGCCACGTAGTATATTGGCCAGCGACATAGTATGTTGCCCAGCCATGTAGTATACAGCAGAGCCACGTAGTATATTGTCCAGCCACGTAGTATACAGCACAGAGCCACGTAGTATATTGCCCAGTGACATAGTATATTACCGAGCCACGTATGTCACAGGTTAAAAAAATAAAAAATAAACACCTAACGATCCGAGGGCCCCTTGTAGTTTAACATACTCACCATTCTGGTCGCTGCTCCTCAGCCTCCCGTCTCTCCGCCTCCTGGGATCCAACGGCGCTGTGCAGATGGGCGCGCGGCTACCGCCATCTTGCGTTCCCAGGATGCTTTGCGAAATTACCCATGACTTAGCGGTCTCGCGAGACCGCTAGGTCTTCTGGGTAATTTCGCAAAGCATCGCTGGGAAAGAAAGATGGCGGCAGGTGCGAGCGCCTCAGCGGACAACGGAGGGTGAGTATAGCAGGTTTTTTGCTTTTTTTTAACGATTTTTAACATTACTTTTTTTTTTTTTACTATTGATGCCGCATAGGCAGCATCAATAGTAAAAGGTTGGGGACACACAGGGTTAATAGCGGCGGTAACGGAATGCGTTACGAGGCATAACGCGGTCCATTACCGCCAGCATTAACCCTGTGTTAGCAGGGACCGGAGGGGAGTATGGAGCGGGCGCCGGGGACACTGACTGCGGGGAGTAAGCAGCGGAGCGCCGGGGACACTGACTGCGGGGAGCGGAGCGCCGGGGACACTGACTGCGGGGAGCGGAGCCCCGGGGACACTGACTGCGGGGAGCGGAGCCCCGGGGACACTAACAGCGGGGAGTATGGAGCGGGCGCCGGCCACTGACTGCAGGGAGTATGGAGCGGCCATTTTCTTCCGGACTGTGCCCGTCGCTGATTGGTCGCCGCAAAACAGCCACGACCAATCAGCGACTTGGATTTCCATGATAGACAGAGGCCACGACCAATGAATATCCGTGACAGACAGACAGACGGAAGTAGCCCTCAGACAATTATATAGTAGAAAACTTCATCAACATAGAGTATGAACAATTAGAAAAAAAGGAGTCAAAATGCTGCCAAATAAATCAATAAAATTACAAATATTTATTAAATAGTAACATAAGATATACAATCACATAAACATCTAATAAAAATCTACAGTACAAGTAGGGTTACTCATGTGAAGGGTCCAGGTAACAAAATCATGTACCACCCCAAAATGTAATACGACTTAAGGTCCAAGGTTCAGAGCGCAAGATGAGTATACCAAAAGTGAGAGCACACTTGTGAAATCCCTCTATGAACCTCTATGTGCTAGCTGTATCAGAGGATGTCTAAGACTGGACCTTACACATGTCAGTCGTGGAGTGGACGTGACGATTGCCAGCCCCTACGCGCGTTTCGCGTAGGCTTCTTCGGGGGGCTCATCTTGCGCTCTGAACCTTGGACCTTAAGTCGTATTACATTTTGGGGTGGTACATGATTTTGTTACCTGGACCCTTCACATGAGTAACCCTACTTGTACTGTAGATTTTTATTAGATGTTTATGTGATTGTATATCTTATGTTACTATTTAATAAAGATTTGTAATTTTATTGATTTATTTGGCAGCGTTTTGACTCCGTTTTTTCTAATTGTTCATATTATCAATGGGAGTTTTTTTCTGTCCAGTATAGGACGTAGATGTGGCTCTGATCTAATTAATCAACATAGAGTATGTAAGGATGGTGAATACATACCGTAAAATATGGAGAAGACGCTCCCCTGCGGATATACATTTCCGCATCCTGTTGTTCTGATATGTAATGCCAGGTCGCACTGTCTCCAACAAAATATCAAATGTGGATATACTCATGCGACAGTACTGGTAAAATTTGTCGGGATGTGTCCGCAGAGATGTATATAGCCGGTGAAAATGGCCTAGGATGTACCCACATTCTTCTCCTCCTCCGCGGATCCACTATCACTGGGTATGGCTGGCCAAAGCAACGGGACAACACCCAGTTATATAACACAGGCTCAGTTGGGGTGAAATGCAGAAGGTCAGACATGTTGCCAAAGAACCACCAACACAACAACAGAACCACAGCAACAAATTAGCCAAATGGGAGGGTGCCACCTGTTGTAAAGGCCTTAAATAAGGTTCATGAGGATGATTTAAATTAATTTCAGGCCTGAAAACCTTTAAATGTCCATTTTAGAAGGTTGTGAGAAAAAAAAAACGCAGTATGGATGCCGTACGGATTACATACGCAGGATTACATGCGCAAAATACGCTGCCACACCTTGCCAACGGATTACATACGGAACACTATTTAGGGAACATTTCTGCGTAATACACCCATAAAAAAACGGATCGTATTTTCTTACGCTAAGTGTGACGCCAGCCTAACTCTTACTGATTATCAAGATTTTGATACAAATTGAACCCACTGTATGTCTGCATACTAATTGGTGCTGAGGAGGACCCTATTTGGAATGATCCATACAGTAGTGACCATCACCTCTATGACTAATACTGTAAATCTTGTACTAAATGGGTGTTACAATATATCACCAGAGCTATTTAAGGATGCTTTTTGTTAAGTTCTACAAAAACTTTGTAATGAGCATTGTGGACCAAAGTTGGCATATGTTGGCATGCAATAGGGGTGCTCAGCAGGCCAATGTGCGCTATACAAGATAGCCATACTAATCTTTGTTATCTCTTAAGTCAGTTTCTATATGCAAATTTGACTTTAACGATAAATGAGCTAAAGAGATTGTCTACTACTCAGACTGCCCCTTCTTATTCACTACATTCCCCCATGTAAAATAAAAAGCATCCTATACTCATCTGCAGTGCGTTTCCGCAATATTGGCAACTCGGTCTCCCAGGGCTTGCATTACATTATGTCACGTAAGCTCTGCAGGCAATCAGTGGTCTCTTCACTCTCACTACCTTCAAACAAACCAAACACAATGAAGAAGTGATAGCTGCCGCTGCTGTCTAACTTCATCTTGTCAGTTTTTTGTGAAGTGGGCAAGAGTGAAGAGTCCACTGATTGGGGGAATATAGTGATTGAGGAGGAGTTGTGTTATCAAAGTAGTGGACAATATATCTACACTGTGTGCGGCATTATTAGGCAAGTTGTATTTTAGAGGATTATTTTTATTATTGATCAACAACTATGTTCTCAATCAACCCAAAAGACTCAAATATCAAAGCTTAATATTTTTGGAAGTTGAGAGGGTTTTTTTTTTAGATTTGGCTATCTTAGGATATCTGTTTGTGCAGGTAACAATTACTGTGCATAATTATTAGGCAACTTAATAAAAAACAAATATATTCCCATCTCACTTGTTTATTTTCACCAGTTAAACCAATATAACTGCACAAAATGTAGAAATAAACATTTCTGACATGCAAAAACAAAACCTCAATTAGTGACCGATATAGCCACCTTTCTTTATGATGACACTCAGCAGCCTCCATCCATACATTCTGTCAGTTGCTTGATCTGTTTACGATCAACATTGCGTGCAGCAGCCACCACAGCCTCCCAGACACTGTTCCGAGAGGTGGACTGTTTTCCCTCCCTGTAGATCTCACATTTTATGAGGGACCACAGGTTCTCTATGGGGTTCAGATCAGGTGAACAAGGGGGCCATGTCATTATTTTTTCTTCTTTGAGACCTTTACTGGCCAGCCACGCTGTGGAGTAGTTGGAGGCATCTGATGGAGCATTGTCCTGCATGAAAATCATGTTTTTCTTGAACGATATCGACTTCTTCCTGTACCACTGCTTGAAGACGTTGTCTTCCAGAAACTGGCAGTAGGTCTGGGAGTTGAGCTTCACTCCATCCGCAACCCGAAAAGGTCCCACAAGTTAAGCTTTGATGATACCAGCCCATACCAGTACCCCACCTCCACCTTGCTGGCATCTGAGTCGGAGTGGAGCTCTCTGCCCTTTACTGATCCAGCCTCTGGCCCATCAAGAGTCACTCTCATTTCATCAGTCCATAAAACCTTTGAACGACCACCTTTGAACAAGAAACATAAGATAAAACGTCAAGACTGGGCCAAGAAATATCTTAAGACTGACTTCTTAAGATATTTCTTGGCCCAGTCTTGACGTTTTATCTTATGTTTCTTATTCAAAGGTGGTCGTTTTTCAGCCTTCCTTACCTTGGCCATGTCCTTGGGTATCGCACACTTTGTGCTTTTTGTTACTCCAGTAACGTTGCAGCTCTGAATTATGGCAAAACTGATGGCAAATGGCATCTTGGCAGCTTCACGCTTGATTTTCCTCAATTCATGGGCAGTTATTTTGCGCTTTTTTGCCCAACACGCTTCTTGCTATTTGCCATGAAACGCTTGATTGTTCGGTGATCACGCTTCAAAAGTTTGTCAATTTCAAGACTGCTGCATCCCTCTGCAAGACATCTCATAATTTTGGACTTTCAGAGCCCGTCAAATCTCTCTTCTGACCCATTTTGCCGAAGGAAAGGAAGTTGCCTAATAATTAAGCACACCTTAGGCCTGGCCCACACGTCCAGATAATTCCGGTACCGGAAAAATCGGTACCGGAATTATCCATGTCCGTGTGCTCACGTGGCACATCAGTGTGGCACACGTGCGGCATCCGTGTGCCGCCTGAGGACCACACGGACCGTGCAGGAGAGACAGCGCTACACTAAGCGCTGTCCCCCCTGCGTGGTGCTGAAGCCGGCATTCATCTCTTCTCCCCCGCTGGAGAGAAGAGATGAAAGATCAAGTTTTTGTTATTTTTTGTTAAAAATAAAGTTTGCTGGTGAGCTCCCGCCTCCCATCCCCCGTGCGCCGCCCGGCCCCTTGTATAGAAATACTCACCTAGCTCCCGCGATGTCTCCTCTCCCCTCTCAGCGCTGGCAGCTTCTCCTGTATGAGCGGTCACGTGGTGCCGCTTATTACAGTGATGAATATGCGGCTCCACCCCTATGGGAGGTGGAGCCGCATATTCATCACTGTAATGTGCGGCACCACGTGACCGCTCATACAGGAAGAGCTGCGACGCTGAGAGGATGGAAGCGCCGAGGGAGCTGGGTATGTATTTTAATGCCAGCGGGCAGGCGCACAGGGGGTGGGAGGGGGGGGGGCTATTACCGGGAACTTTATTAAAAAAAAAAAAAAAAATTTCATTCCATCTCTCCAGCGAACGCTGCTGGAGAGAAGAAATGAATGGGCTTTCAGCACCACAAGCTGGGGGGACAGCGCTTACAGTAGCGCTGTCTCCTGTATGGCACACAGACTGCACACGGACAGCATCCGTGTGCGGTACGTGTTTTACACGGACCCATTGACTTTAATGGGTCCGTGTGATCTGTGCGTTCCCACAAACACTGACATGTCTCCGTGTTTTCCAAACGGACACACGGTCCGTGAAAACACGCTGACATGTGCAGAGACACATTGATTTTAATGTGTCTACGTGAGTCAGTGTCTCCGGTACGTGAGGAAACTGTCACCTCACGTACCGGAGCCACTGACATGTGAAACCGGCCTTATACAGGGTTTTGATGTCATTAGACAACACCCCTCCTCATTACAGAGATGCACATCACCGGATTTACTTAAAGGGCACCTGTCACCCCGAAAATCGCGGGTGAGGTAAGCCCACCGGCATCAGGGGCTTATCTACAGCATTCTGTAATGCTGTAGATAAGCCCCCGATGTTACCTGAAAAAGACGTTATATTATACTTACCCAGGGGCGGTCCCGCTGCTGAGTCAGGTCAGATGGGCGTCTCCGGTCCGCTGCGGCGCCTATCTTCTTTCCATGACGTCCTCTTCTGATCTTCAGCCACGGCTCCGGCGCAGGCGTACTTTGCTCTGCCCTCTTGAGGGCAGAGGATAGTACTGCAGTGCGCAGGCGCCGGAAAGGTCAGAGGCTCGGCGCCTGCGCACTGCATTACTTTGTCTGCCCTCAACAGGGCAGAGCAAAGTACGCTTGCGCCGGAGCTGTGGCTGAAGATCAGAAGAGGACGTCATGGAAAGAAGATAGGAGGCGCCGCAGCGGACCAGAGACGCCCATCCGACCTGACTCAGCAGCGGGACCGCACATGGGTAAGTATAATATATAATGTTGAGCATTCCGATACCGCAAGTATCGGGTATCGGCCGATATTTGCGGTATCGGAATTCCGATACCGAATTCCGATACTTCCCGCGTATCGGATACCGGAATCGGAAGTTCCCAGAATTCAAACTGAACGCAGCCAATGAGGAATGATTGGAAGTGTGGGCACATCCTGTTTAGCATGGTGGGCATGTAAGTACTGGCAAGGCTGTGATTGGCTGCTGAAATGATGTCACTCTGCACTATAAAAAACGCTGCCGGCATTTTGCGCTCACTCTGCTGTGATTTCAGTTAGGGACAGGACGCTGTGTTCTAACTGAGGGCCAGTTGAGCTAGCTAATTGCTTTATTTTCCTTTCCAAAGGCTAATTTAGCAAAACGCTGTGTGTTCTTCACTGTTCACCTTGCTCTTGCCTTGCAGCGCTGTTTTAACAGCGTTCTGCAAGGTCTGTGTGTGTGTGTGTGTGTGCAGCTCACTCTGTAGTCTGTGTGCAGCCATATACCCGGTTGTATTCAGCTCAGGGGGGGTTCACACTGCCTCACACAGTTGTCCTTTTTTGCTCATAGTGCAGACTGCTGCACATTTTTTCTCAAATTTCCTATTAGTGTTTTTCCACCCGTCTCCAGCTAAATTGTGGAAAAATACTACATAGGATAACCTAGAGGGGGGTTTTTGGGCCTTGCAGCGCCGTTTACGGCTGTCTGCACGGTCTCCGTGTGAGCCCAGCTCGCCCTGTAGTCTGCGTGCAGCCATAGCCGGTTGGATTCAGCTCAGGGTTCGTTACTGGCTCATACCTTGAGAAAAATTTTCCTTTTTTTCAAATAGTGCAGCCTGTTTAAAAATTAAAAAAAAAATTCCCTATTAGTGTTTTTCCACCCGTCTCCAGCTAAATTGTGGAAAAACACTACATAGGATAACCTAGAGGGGGGTTTTTGGGCCTTGCAGCGTCGTTTACGGCTGTCTGCACGGTCTCCGTGTGAGCCTAGCTCGCCCTGTAGTCTGTGTGCAGCCATAGCCGGTTGGATTCAGCTCAGGGTTCGTTACTGGCTCATACCTTTTTTTCAAATAGTGCAGCCTGTTTAAAAATTAAAAAAAAAATTCCCTATTAGTGTCTTTCCACCCGTCTCCAGCTAAATAGTGGAAAAACACTACATAGGATAACCTAGAGGAGGGTTTTTTGGCCTTGCAGCGCCGTTTACAGCTGTCTGCACGGTCTCCGTGTGATTTAAACTAGCTCTGTAGCCCGATCTGCACAAAAAAAAAAGTAAAAGTTCACCAAACACAACTTAACACTTGTGTAGGCCACATTTGAAAAATAATAAAGTTTAGTCCACAATTTACAACATTAGTGTTTCTTACACCTGTTAGGAGGAGCATTTCAGGAATAAGCACACTAAGGCCTTAGTACTTTTCTGCTTATCTTTATCTGTCAACCAAGATGAAGAGGGCAGGGAGTAAGGCACGTGGGCGTGGGCGCGGAGCAGGGAGAGGAGCAGGGAGAGGACGTGGTGATTCTGTGCCTGCTGCGGGCGCCGGTGACTCGTCGTCACTCAGTTTCAGCAGGGAACAGTCCTTCATGCGCAGCTTTGTCGGAGAGCGCCGTTAACCGCTGCTGCGTGAAGACCAAATTGAAGCCGTTGTCGGGTGGATGGCAGCTAACGCCTCGGCATCGACTTCAGTTAGTGCCACATCCTCTCAGGCACAGAGCACTGGAGAGCAGCCATCTGTCTCTTCACCACCTGCCAAATTGGCCAGGCAGTCAGAGAGCCCAGGACAGGAGCCGTCTCTACTTCTGTTCTCTGAATCTCTTGGCTTGGAAACAGGGGGCCAGCCAAGCAGCATTGGAGAAATGGAAGAAGAGGCAGTGTGCAGTGATGCTCAACAGCTTTTTCTCTCTGACTCTGAAGAGGCAGGTGGGCCAGTGCCTCCGGTGACCACAGCGCAGTACGCATCTGATGATGAAACTCAGGTGCCGCTTTCTGATGCGTACTGTGCTGCCGAGACTACCGAGGAGGAGCAGTTGGTGGCAGAGGGTAGTGGAGATGATGAGGTCCTTGACCCATCGTGGCGTGAGGAACAGGAAGGTGGTGGGAGCAGCTCTGAGGAAGAGCTTCCCCTTACGGGCCAAAGAGGGAGAGGGAGGGGGAAGACTGCGGAGCCTGTAGCCTCCACTTTGGCACCTGTTAGGAGCCTGTCTCTTTCCAAAGCCAAAAAGGGCGCTCCCAAGACTTGCAGTGCCTGGTCCTTTTTTGACACAGTTGCAGATGACATTTGTTTTGTCAAATGCAAGCTGTGTCATCAGAAAGTAAAAAGAGGGAAAAATGTCAGCAACCTCAATACCACAAATATGTGGAAACATGTGCGGAACAGGCACGCGGTGGAGTTACAGAAACACACTGAAGATGTAGGCCAACCAACAGCGGCAGCTACCACCTCTTCAGCTCGTGTTGCCTCTTCCTCCAGCTCACGCACAGCTGGTTTGGCTTCCTCCCAGGATCGCCATGGAAGAACCTCTGGCACTGTTGTCCAGAGACCTTGTGTAATTCCACCCACAGCACCACCTTCCCAGTCATCCTCACACTCCCAGTCTACTCTACAGCCATCGGTAGTACAGGCATGGGAGAAAAGGCGGGCATTCTCGGCCAACCACCCCCGAGCACAGGCTCTGAATGCAGGCATTGCCAAACTGTTGTCCCTGGAAATGCTCTCGTTCAGGCTGGTGGAGACTGACAGCTTCCGTGACTTGATGGCATTGGCAGTCCCACAGTACAAGGTGCCCAGCCGCTTTTACTTCAGCAGGCAGGCTGTCCCTGCCCTGCACAGGCATGTTGAGGCAAACATAAAACATGCGCTACTGAACGCCGTCAGTAGCAAGGTCCACCTCACCACCGATGCGTGGACCAGTCAGCATGGACAGGGGCGATATGTTTCCCTCACTGCCCATTGGGTTAATGTTGTTGAGCCAGGTACAGATCGTGCGAGTGGCGCAGGACGTGTCCTGCCCACTCCAAGGATTGCAGGAATCCAGTCTGTACGCATCGACTCCTCCTCTTACACCAGTTCCTCAGATTCCTCTCTGCAGGATCCGTCACAGTCCACCTCCACATGGACCCGTGAACGTTTACCTATGACCGACATGAGCACAGCCGTGGCCAAACGTCAGCAGGCCGTCTTGAAACTAGTTTCATTGGGGCATCGAAGCCACACAGCGCAGGAGCTCTGGAATGCCATCAAGCAGGAGAGCGATGTGTGGTTACTGCCAGCAAATCTCCAGCCAGGCATGGTAGTGTGTGACAATGGCCGAAATCTGGTGGCAGCTTTGGCCCTTGGCAACCTCACTCACATCCCATGTCTGGCACATGTGTTCAATTTGGTTGTACAGAGTTTTCTGAGGGACTATCCGGATCTTGATGCCCTGCTGCACAAGGTCCGCCTAGAGTGTGCTCACTTGCGGCGTTCCAGCTTGGCCAGATCCCGCATTGCTGCTCTGCAGCGCCGATTCCGCCTTCCGGAACACCGCATCATATGTGACCTACCTACCCGGTGGAATTCCACGTTACATATGTTGGAGCGGTTGTGTGAGCAGCAGCAAGCAGTTATGGAGTACCAGCTGCATCAGGCGCAAAGAAGTCGCAGTCAGCGCCGATCAGACTTCACAACCACAGAGTGGGCCACTATGAAGGACGTCTGCCAGGTTTTGCGTCCTTTTGATTATTCCACGCGGATGGCAAGTGCAGATGATGCACTAGTCAGCATGACTGTCCCCCTTATCTGCCTGCTTCAGCAAACTTTGCAAGGGTTAAGGGATGATGTTGTGGAAGAGGTGGAGGATGAGGAGTCACCTTTTCCATCAGCTTCTGGAGAGTCAGCGCCACGTGGTTCCTCACAAAGGGGTACGCAGGGGCCAATTTGTGAGGAGGATGAGGAGGAGTCAATGGAGGAGGAAGAGCTCCGTCCAGAGGAGGGAGCGACACAATTGTCCAGTGGTCAGTGTGTACAGCGAGGGTGGGGTGATGACGAGCGGGCAGAGATCATGTCTCAAGCAGGGGACAGCGTTTCTGGGCCAGTTGGCACTCTGCAGCACATGGTGGATTTCATGCTGCAGTGCCTGAGAAACGACCGCCGCATCGACCACATTCTCAACATGCCTGATTATTGGGTGTTCACCCTCCTCGATCCTCGCTACCGGGACAACGTCCAAAACCTCATCCCTGCGTTGACCCGGGAGCGTAAATTGCGGGAGTACCACGACACACTGGTGAATTCCATCATCTTCTCCTGTCCAACTGAGAGGAGTGCTGCTAGTGCTTTACAAAGCAGCTCAGTGCGTCGAGGCAGTGGGGGAGGCTCTGCCCAAAGAGGGAGCAGAAGCAGTGCCTCTGCCCAAGGCAAGCCCAGTATGGCACAACTCTGGCACACTTTTGTGTGCCCGCCCCAAATGTCTACACCATCACTCCAGTCAGCAGGAGGCAACGGTTCCGTCAGATGGTGACAGACTACATGGCTTGCCCTCTTACTGTACTCCCAGACGGCTCTTCCCCGTTCAAGTTTTGGGTCTCTAAGCTGGATACATGGCCAGAGCTAAGCCAGTATGCATTGGAGGTGCTGGCTTGCCCTGCGGCTAGTGTCTTATCGGAACGTGTCATTAGTGCCGCAGGTGGTGTACTAACAGACCGTCGCATGCGACTATCCTCCGATAACGTTGACCGGCTTACTTTCCTGAAAATGAACCAGGCCTGGATCTCGCAGGAATTTGCCACTCCTCTGCCTGATTAAGTAATTGGGTGTCATCCAGGTCTCCTGCTGTGTTCATCTTTCTACCACCTGAACTGCTATTCCTGGGCTCCAACACCGCCAGTTGCGGCTCAGAAGTGCAGGCTGCACAGTAAAAACATACGACCCAGTGTTATTGGGTTTCAGTAACGTCAGCTGATCCCCAGCTGTGTAGCCGGCAATGTGTCCTGCGACCGCCACGCTGGCACAACAACCTAAATGTAAGGGAACCTGTCCCCCCCCCCCCCCGTCGTTTGTTACTGAAAGAGCCATCTTGTGCAGCAGTAATGCTGCACAAGGAAAAGGTAGCTCTTTTTTTTTTAGCTCCTTGCACACGCAAAACTTAACACTTATAAAATGTGTTCACTGATACCGTTATACTGTCCCGGAGCTGGGACTTTCCTTCGTAATGTGACGCAGCACAGCCATCATTCCTACCCCCTTGGTGCCATGCGCTGCCTCCTCAGCGTTGTTTTAAGCTGTCACGGAGCCTGCGCTGTTCTGTTATCCCTTGGGCATGCCCTATTTGCGCTGCCTGTCTTCTGACATAATTTGGTGTCAGGCTGGCTGCGCCTGTGCGGCCGCGCTGCCCGAGATCCCGCCTCGCAGTGTCTTCTGATTGAGTCACACTGCGGGCCTGGGATCCATGGGCATGCGCAGTGCATATCTTCCTCTCGGGCTCTCGCTCATTTCCCTCCGCCTTCTTTAGACTGTGCGCCGTCAGCTGATCCCTAATAGCATGCCACGGCCGTGACACCGCACAGTCTGAAGAAGAGGGAAGGAGGGGAGTGAGAGTCGAGGATATGCACTGTGCATGCCCATGGTTCCAAGGCCCGCAGTGGGATTACGTTAAACGAGACTGCGAGGTGGGATCTGGAGCAGCGTGGACGCACAGGCACTGACAGCCTGACACCAAATTATGTCAGAAGACAGGCAGCGCTAATTGGGCATGGCCAAGGGCTAACAGAACAGCGCAGGCTCCGTGACAGCTTAAAACAACGCTGAGGAGGCAGCGCACGGCACCAAGGGGATAGGAATGACAGCTGTGCTGTGTCCCATTACGAAGGAAATTCGCACCTCCGGGACGGTTTAACGGTATAAGGGGACACATTTTTAGTGTTTACTTCGGTGTTTGCAAGGAGCATAATTAAAAGAACCACCTTTTCCTTTTGCATCCTTAGTGCTGCACAAGATGGCTCTTTCAGCTACAAACGTCTTGGGGGGGGTTAAAGGTTCCCTTTCAACTTGCTCCAATCAGGCTTCGACCTACACTCTGTTCCTCTGCTCCTCCTGCTGTCCCTGGGCTCTAACACCGCCAGTTGGTGCCTGGAAGTGCTGTGTGCACAGTCAACAGTCGCTCCTCTGTTATTGGGGTTCAGTAACGTCAGTTGATCCCCAGCTGTGTGTGCGGCAATACCTCCAATCTGCTCCTCCTGCTGTCCCTGGGCTCTAACACCGCCAGTTGGTGCCTGGAAGTGCTGTCTGCACAGTCAACAGTCGCTCCTCTGTTATTGGGGTTCAGTAACGTCAGCTGATCCCCAGCTGTGTGTGCGGCAATACCTCCAATCTGCTCCTCCTGCTGTCCCTGGGCTCTAACACCGCCAGTTGGTGCCTGGAAGTGCTGTCTGCACAGTCAACAGTCGCTCCTCTGTTATTGGGGTTCAGTAACGTCAGCTGATCCCCAGCTGTGTATCCGGCAACGTGTCATGCGACCGCCACGCTGGCACAACTAAAATGTAAGGGGACCTGTTCCCCCCCCCCCCAGGCGTTTGTTACTGAAAGAGCCACCATGTGCAGCACTAATACTGCACAAGGGAAAGGTCGCTCTTGAAATTATGCTCCTTGCAAACGCTGAACTACACACTCATGTAATGTGTCCCCTCACACCGTCCAACCGTCCCGGAGGTGGGACTTTCCTTTGTAATGTGACGCAGCACAGCCATCATTGCTACCCCCTTGGCACCGTGCGCTGCCTCCTTAGCGTTGTTTGATTCCGTCATGGACCCTGCGCTGTTATGTTATCCCTTGGCCATGCACAGTTTGCGCAGCCCGTCCTCTGACATCATTTGTTGTCGTCCTGGCTGCGCCTGTGCGTCCACGCTGCCCGAAATCACACCTCGCAGTGTCGTCTAATGTGATCCCACAGTGGGCCTGGTATCCATGGCCATGCGCAGTGCATATACTAGCCTCTCACTCCCCTTCTTCACGCTTCTTCAGACTAGGCGGCGTCAGCTGATCCCTAATAGCATGCCACGGCCGTGACGCCGCACAGTCTGAAAAAGCAGGAAGGAGGTGAGTGAGAGGCGATGATATGCACTGCGCATGCCCATGGATCCCTGGCCCGCAGTGGGACTACATTAGATTACACTGCAAGGTTGGATCTCGGGCAGCTTGGACGCACAGGCACTGCCAGCCTGACACCTACATGATGTCAGAAGACGGGCACCGCTAACTGTGCATGGCCAAGGGATAACATTACAGCGCGGGCTCCGTGACAGAACCAAACAACGTTGAGGAGGTGGCGCCCGGCACCAAGTGGGTTGGAATGACGGCTGTGCTGTGTCACATTACAAAGGAAAGTCCCACTTCCGGGATGGTTTGACGGTGTGAGGGGACACATTATATGAGTGTGTACTTCAGCGTTTGCAAGGAGCATAATTTTCGGAGCCACCATTTTCCATGTGCAGTATTACTGCTGTACAAGATGGCTCTTTCAGCAACAAATGCCTGGGGGGGGGGTTAAAGGTTCCCTTTCAACTTGCTCCACTGCAGGCTTCGGCCTACACTCTGCTCCTCTTTGATTCCCTGGGTTTCAACACTGTCAGTTGCCACCTGGAAGTGTTGTCTACACAGAAAAAACACTAGGTGATGTGTCAGTGGGGTTCAGCACCGCCAGCTGTTCCCCTGCTGTGTAGTCGGCAACGTGTCCAGCACAAGCCATGCTGGCACAACAGAACAAAAGCTGCCACCAGTGCAGGCTTCGGCCTACACTCTGCTCCTCTCCTCCTCCTGCTGACCCTGGGCTCAAACACCGCTAGTTTTTGCCCGGAAGTGCAAGCTGCACAGAGAAAAACACCAGCCAATGTGTTAGTGGGGTTCAGCAACGCCAGCTGTTCCCCTGCTGTGTAGCCGGCAACGTGACCTGCAAACGCCACGCAGGCACATGAACTGAAATTAAAGGGAACCTGGCCCCACCCCCCCAGGTGTTTCTATGTATAACAGCCACCTAGTACAGCAGTACTGCTGCATTTGTGCAAGGTGGCTGTCTTTTTATCCTTGCCCACGTGGAACTCAACACGTACAAAATGTGTCTCATTGAGACCATTCCACTGTCCCTGAGGTGTGACTTTCCTTTCTAATGATACGCAGCACCCCCCTTGGTAGCGTTTCCCGTCTTTTGACATCATGGTTAGCTGGCTGCGCCTGTGCATCCGCCCTGCTAGAAACAACGCCCCTCGTTGTCATATTTATTTTGTCAGCGAGGGTGTGGTTTATGGGCACGAGCAGTGCATATGTTCGCCTGTCTTAACTCATCTCCTTCCGCCTTCTTCAGACTGTGCGGCCTCCTGGCCGTGGTAGGCGATAAGGGATCAGCTGAGGCCGCCCAGTCTGAAGCAGGTGTAAGGACATGTGTGAGCGGCAAACCTATTTACTGCAAAAGGCCACGAATCCCAGCCACGCAGTGTGTTTTTTGGAAAACACACTGCGGGTCTGGGATTCATATTCATTGCTAACCGCAACGGCCAACATGAAATGAGGTGAGAAGACAGGCATCGCTCACAGCGCATGGCCAAGGAATAACAAGAGCGCAGACTCCTGTACAGCAAATAACATCGCTCAGGAAGCTGCGCCCATGCACCAAGGTGTTATTTTCGACACCAGTGCTGCTTTTCTTTAAAAAGACAAGTAACGCCTCCACTACTGTTTTACAGTATAATAGGCTAAATAGTGTACGCGTTTTATTCAGCGTGTGCAAGGAGCAAATTAAATAGAGCAACCTTTTACTTGTGCAGCATTAATGCTGCACAAGGTGTGGCTCTTGTACCTTGCAACACCTGAGGGGGGTTAAAGGTTACCTTTGAAATTGGTTCAACTAGGCTTCGGCCTACACTCTGCTCCTCTCCTCCTCCTGCTGACCCTGGGCTCTAACAACGCTAGTTTTTGCCCGGAAATGCGATCTGCACAGAGAAAAACACCAGTCAATGTGTCAGTGGGGTTCAGCAACGCCAGCTGTTCCCCTGCTGTGTAGCTTGCATCGTGTCCAGCACAAGCCACGCTGGCACAACCGACCAAAAGCTGCCACCAGTGCAGGCTTCGGCCTACACTTTGCTCCTCTCCTCCTCCTGCTGACCCTGGGCTCTAACACCGCCAGTTTTTGCCCGGACATGCGAGCTGCACAGAGAAAAACACCAGTCAATGTGTCAGTGGGGTTCAGCAACGCCAGCTGTTCCCCTGCTGTGTAGCTTGCAACGTGACCTGCAAACGCCACGCAGGCACATGAACTGAAATTGAAGGGAGCCTGCCCCCCCACCCCCAGGTGTTTCTATGTATAATAGCCACCTTGTACAGCAGTACTGCTGCATTTGTACAAGGTGGCTGACTTTTTATCCTTGCCCACGTGGAACTCAACACGTACAAAATGTGTCTCATTGAGACCATTCCACTGTCCCTGAGGTGTGACTTTCCTTTCTAATGATACGCAGCACCCCCCTTGGTAGCGTTTCCCGTCTTTTGACATCATGGTTAGCTGGCTGCGCCTGTGCATCCGCCCTGCTAGAAACGCCCCTCGTTGTCATATTTATTTTGTCAGCGAGGGTGTGGTTTATGGGCACGAGCAGTGCATATGTTCGCCTGTCGTCACTCATCTCCTTCCGCCTTCTTCAGACTGTGCGGCCTCATGGCCGCGACATGCGAAAAGGGATCAGATGAGGCCGCCCAGTCTGAAGCAGGTGTAAGGACGTGTGTGAGCGGCGAAAATATTTACTGCTCAAGGCCACGAATCCCAGCACCGCAGTGTGACTTTATGAAAAGGCACTGTGGGTCTGGGATTTATGGCCATCGTTAACCGCAGCGGCCAACATAAAATGAGGTCATAAGACGGGCATCGCTAACAGGGCATTGCCAAGGGATAACACAAGAGCGCAGACTCCTGTACAGCAAAAAACAACGCTCAGGAAGCTGCGCCAAGCACCAAGGCGTTATTTGGGACACCTGTGCTGCGTCTCCTTAAAAATACAAGTCACGCCTCAACTACAGTTTGACTGTAAAATGGGCTAAATTGTGTACGTGTTGCATTCAGCGTGTGCAAGTAGACAAATTAATAGAGCAACCTTTTACTTGTGCAGCATTAATGCTGCACGAGGTGTGGCTCTTGTACCTTGCAACACCTGAGGGGGGTTAAAGGTTACCTTTGAAATTGGTTCAACTAGGCTTCGGCCTACACTCTGCTCCTCTCCTCCTCCTGCTGACCCTGGGCTCTAACAACGCTAGTTTTTGCCCGGAAGTGCTAGCTGCACCGAGAAAAACACCAGCCAATGTGTTAGTGGGGTTCAGCACCGCCTGCTGTTCCCCCACTGTGTAGCCGGCAAAGTGTCCTGCAAACGCAATGCAGACACAAAGCTGACTCCAGTGCAGGCTTCGGCCTACACTCTGCTCCCCCTGCTTACCCTTTGCTCCAACATCGCTAGTTGGGGCTGTAGGAAGCCAATCTTTGATAGGCAACGCATCTGGGTTCTAGCTCCGCCAGCTGGTTCTCGGCAGTGTTCTTGTCACAGGTACTCCCTCGTGCCAAGCCTGGTTTCAGCACCGTCAGCTGTTTCCGGGTTGTGTCAAGCTCACTGAGACGCCTATGCTTGCCCCGTCGTGGTGCGGTCGGGTTAGCCAACTCCAGGGTGCCTCCAGTTTAGGAGCTTCCTATGTGGGCTGCGTGAACTGGTAGTCAAGGCTGGTTCTGTAGTGCCAGTAGGCCCAGCTCCCCCTGTAGGACTGTTGGGTTCGGTAACTGCGGCTGCCTCGCGGCCTAGCTGTTCTCTCCTATCCTGTGGGCCTTCGGGTCCACCTCCTGGTTCCAGCACCGTCAGCTGGTTCCAGGCCGAGCCTTTGGCTTAGGTGCCTCCTCCTGGGTATCCGAGTTCCGCCAACGTCAGGCGGTCCTTGGTAGTGCTTTTAAGCGCGGGCACCTACAGCTTAGTAACCAGGTACCAGCACCGTCAGCTGGTCTTCGGTCGTGCCATTGGCTCTTGCACACTGGGGCAACGCATCCGGGTTCCAGCACCGCCAGCTGGTTCTCGGCAGTGTTTTTGTCACAGGTACTCCCTCGTGCCAAACCTGGTTTCAGCACCGTCAGCTGTTTCCGGGTTGTGTCAAGCTCACTGAGACGCCTATGCTTGCCCCGTCGTGGTGCGGTCGGGTTAGCCAACTCCAGGGTGCCTCCAGTTTAGGAGCTTCCTATGTGGGCTGCGTGAACTGGTAGTCAAGGCTGGTTCTGTAGTGCCAGTAGGCCCAGCTCCCCCTGTAGGACTGTTGGGGTTCGGTAACTGTGGCTGCCTCGCGGCCTAGCTGTTCTCTCCTCTCCTGTGGGCCTTCGGGTCCACCTCCTGGTTCCAGCACCGTCAGCTGGTTCCAGGCCGAGCCTTTGGCTTAGGTGCCTCCTCCTGGGTATCCGAGTTCCGCCAACGCCAGGCGGTCCTTGGTAGTGCTTTTAAGCGCGGGCACCTACAGCTTAGTAACCGGGTTCCAGCACCGTCAGCTGGTCCTCGGTCGTGCCATTGGCTCTTGCACACTGGGGCAACGCATCTGGGTTCCAGCACCGCCAGCTGGTTCTCGGCAGTGTTCTTGTCACAGGTACTCCCTCGTGCCAAGCCTGGTTTCAGCACCGTCAGCTGTTTCCGGGTTGTGTCAAGTTCACTGAGACGCCTATGCTTGCCCCGTCGTGGTGCGGTCGGGTTAGCCAACTCCAGGGTGCCTCCAGTTTAGGAGCTTCCTATGTGGGCTGCGTGAACTGGTAGTCAAGGCTGGTTCTGTAGTGCCAGTAGGCCCAGCTCCCCCTGTAGGACTGTTGGGGTTCGGTAACTGCGGCTGCCTCGCGGCCTAGCTGTTCTCTCCTCTCCTGTGGGCCTTCAGGTCCACCACCTGGTTCCAGCACCGTCAGCTGGTTCTCGGCAGTGTCTTTTGCTCTTGTACCTTCTGCTCCCCATCCTGGTTCCAGTACCGTCAGCTGGTTCCGGGCAGAGCCTTTGGCTTAGGTGCCTCCTTCTGGGTATCCAAGTTCCACCAACGTCAGGTGGTCCTTGGTAGTGCTTTCAGGCACGGGTACCTCCTGCTTAGTAACCGGGTTCCAGTAACGTCAGCTGGTCCTCGGTAGTTCCATTGGCTCTTGGACCTTCGGCTACCCATCCGGGTTCCAGTACCGTCAGCTGGTTCTCGGCAGTGTCTTTTGCTCTTGTACCTTCTGCTCCCCATCCTGGTTCCAGTACCGTCAGCTGGTTCCGGGCAGAGCCTTTGGCTTAGGTGCCTCCTTCTGGGTATCCGAGTTCCGCCAACGTCAGGCGGTCCTTGGTAGTGCTTTTTAGCACGGGTACCTCCTGCTTAGTAACCGGGTTCCACTAACGTCAGCTGGTCCTCGGTAGTTCCATAGGCTCTTGAACCTTCGGGTAGCCATCCGAGTTCCAGTTCCATCAGCGGGTTCTTGGCATTTTCTCAGCCTTCTTGTACCTTCTGCTACATTTCCAAGTTGAAGACCCTAAAGTCGACGACCCGGAAGACCACCCCGATGACGACCCTGAAGACCACCCCGATGACGACGGCGGAGATGACGACGGCGGAGACGACGACGGCGGAGACGACGACGGCGGAGACGACGACGGCGGAGACGACGACGGCGGAGACGACGACACTGGAGACGACGACATGGAAGACCGAGAAGCAGAAGAACAAGAGGCTGCAGAACAAAGAGCAGAAGAACATTAAGCATAAGACTTAATATCAGAGCAAAAGATATTATCTAAATTATATGCAGAAGAAGACTAAGCAGTGTATGGGGGTGAGTCCGTTCCTCCTCGTGGTGCCCCTGGATAAAGCCTGATGCTGCAGGCCAAACTGAACGCGGACAAATGTAACTTTTGTGACTGGCAGAACGGAAGGTGTAATCTTCCAACTTTTATAGATAACAACTATGGGAATGCCTGTCACAAATGAGAATATGATGAAGAAGTAGAATAGGAAGAATAATAACAGTGGAATAAAAAGAATATGTAGAATAGGAAGAATAATAATAGTTGAATAAAATGAATATGAAGAATGTAATCAAAAAAAAAAAAAAAAAAGGTAAAGGATGAAGAAGAAGATGAATAAGGTGAAGAAGAAGTTGATGTCAAAGATGCTGATGATGATGAAGATGAAAGTGTGGGAAAAGGAAAAAAAAAAAGAAAAAAAAGAAGGGGAAGGGCGTGGAATAGTGAAACATCAATATCTGACAAAATAAAAAAAAAAATTTACATAGTCAATATCTTTGTCACTCCGAACGTCTTAAAAAAACAAACAAAAAACATGCTATTCTATTTGATTGGGATAAACCTCTATGACTTTAATGTCTCCGCCACCTCCCCAAATACATCCGGCATTATTCTTAGTTGTTTTCCTTCATGTAGAATGAACCTACAAGGCAAGAAAGGGTTTATTTTAATTCCGATATTTTGGTCCCATTGACTTGCATTGGGATCGGGTATCGGTATCGGCGATATCCGATATTTTTTGAATATTGGCCGATCCTATCCGATACCGATACTTTCCGATATCGGAAGGTATCGCTCAACACTAATAATATAACGTCTTTTTCTCCTTTTTCAGGTAACATCGGGGGCTTATCTACAGCATTACAGAATGCTGTAGATAAGCCCCTGATGCCGGTGGGCTTACCTCACCCGCGATTTTCGGGGTGACAGGTGCCCTTTAATTGGTAGTTGGCTCTCAAGCCTGAACAGCTTGGAGTAGGACAACATGTATAAAAAGTATCATGTGAGCTAAATACAACTTGCCTAATAGTTCTGCACACAGTGTAAATCACTTAGAGAAAAGTCAGGTTTATTTTAAACAATTCTAGAATGTATCCATATACCGTACCTCCCTTTTGGCATCAAAATTAAGTGTCACATACCAATTACAGTGATCAAAATGTAATTTATTAATTAAAACTAGATTCACTGAGAGTAATAGAGAAAAAGTAAGAAGCCACGATCCGGAGAGTGTGGTACACTGCTGGCATCTGGTGGTAATTTGTGGTATGATTGTCTGCAAATCATATAGGGTTTATGATTTGAGGTTAATAAAGTTTAATAATTATAAAATACAAATTCTACAACTTTCTAATATACTTTGTGTCTCAATTCCTCACCTTTTTTTTAAAGTTTTTAGTCGCTCACACCTCGTCCTGCTGCTGAGTATCGAGTCTATGCAATAGTCTGTGCACTAAACAGCCTGCACTCCACACTGACCCAATGGGCCACATTCACTAGGGTTACTGCATCTGTTTTTAGAACAACATTTTGGACAAATTCTGCAGCAGGTTATTTTAGGCAAATGTATTATTTTTCGGCAAAAGAATGGACAACATGCTGTAAAATTTGTTTTTTTGTTGCTGAAAACCGGGCACAGGCAAGTTAAAATTTGCCCCAAATATATTTTTGGTATGAAACAGTTACAGTGGGGCAAAAAAGTATTTAGTCAGTCAGCAATAGTGCAAGTTCCACCACTTAAAAAGATGAGAGGCGTCTGTAATTTACATCATAGGTAGACCTCAACTATGGGAGACAAACTGAGAAAAAAAAATCCAGAAAATCACATTGTCTGTTTTTTTAACATTTTATTTGCATATTATGGTGGAAAATAAGTATTTGGTCAGAAACAAAATTTCATCTCAATACTTTGTAATATATCCTTTGTTGGCAATGACAGAGGTCAAACGTTTTCTGTAGGTCTTCACAAGGTTGCCACACACTGTTGTTGGTATGTTGGCCCATTCCTCCATGCAGATCTCCTCTAGAGCAGTGATGTTTTTGGCTTTTCGCTTGGCAACACGGACTTTCAACTCCCTCCAAAGGTTTTCTATAAGGTTGAGATCTGGAGACTGGCTAGGCCACTCCAGGACCTTGAAATGCTTCTTACGAAGCCACTCCTTCGTTGCCCTGGCGGTGTGCTTTGGATCATTGTCATGTTGAAAGACCCAGCCACGTTTCATCTTCAATGCCCTTGCTGATGGAAGGAGGTTTGCACTCAAAATCTCACGATACATGGCCCCATTCATTCTGTCATGTACCCGGATCAGTCGTCCTGGCCCCTTTGCAGAGAAACAGCCCCAAAGCATGATGTTTCCACCACCATGCTTTACAGTAGGTATGGTGTTTGATGGATGCAACTCAGTATTCTTTTTCCTCCAAACACGACAAGTTGTGTTTCTACCAAACAGTTCCAGTTTGGTTTCATCAGACCATAGGACATTCTCCCAAAACTCCTCTGGATCATCCAAATGCTCTCTAGCAAACTTCAGACGGGCCCGGACATGTACTGGCTTAAGCAGTGGGACACGTCTGGCACTGCAGGATCTGAGTCCATGGTGGCGTAGTGTGTTACTTATGGTAGGCCTTGTTACATTGGTCCCAGCTCTCTGCAGTTCATTCACTAGGTCCCCCCGCGTGGTTCTGGGATTTTTGCTCACCGTTCTTGTGATCATTCTGACCCCACGGGGTGGGATTTTGCGTGGAGCCCCAGATTGAGGGAGATTATCAGTGGTCTTGTATGTCTTCCATTTTCTAATTATTGCTCCCACTGTTGATTTCTTCACTCCAAGCTGGTTGGCTATTGCAGATTCAGTCTTCCCAGCCTGGTGCAGGGCTACAATTTTGTTTCTGGTGTCCTTTGACAGCTCTTTGGTCTTCACCATAGTGGAGTTTGGAGTCAGACTGTTTGAGGGTGTGCACAGGTGTCTTTTTATACTGATAACAAGTTTAAACAGGTGCCATTACTACAGGCAATGAGTGGAGGAAAGAGGAGACTCTTAAAGAAGAAGTAACAGGTCTGTGAGAGCCAGAAATCTTGATTGTTTGTTTCTGACCAAATACTTATTTTCCACCATAATATGCAAAAAAAATGATAAAAAAACAGACAATGTGATTTTCTGGATTTTTTTTTCTCAGTTTGTCTCCCATAGTTGAGGTCTACCTATGATGTAAATTACAGACGCCTCTCATCTTTTTAAGTGGTGGAACTTGCACTATTGCTGACTGACTAAATACTTTTTTGCCCCACTGTAATAGGACCAAATTAACGGTCTACACCAGTGTTTCCTAAACTGCATGTCTCACGGTCCCCAACAGATCAGGTTTTCAGAATTTTCTTAGTATTGTGCAGGTGAATTACTATCATGTTCTCTCCCCTCTGCAATACTAAGGAAATCCCGAAAACATGATCTGTTGGGGACCGTGAGTTTAGGAAACACTGGTCTAAAGTAAGTCTGCAGAGATCACCTAATCTCAGAAATGGAGCACCCTGATAAGAAACATGAGTGGAAGTCAGATTAGGGCTCGAGCACATGACCATTTAAATCAGATGAGTGCTATTCGTGGTTTTGACAGGCAGCACTCGTACCCATGATATTCAATAAGGCTGTGCAAATGTCCGATTTTGTTTCCTTGGACATAGAGGTCATCGGAAAAAAGAATCTCAGCATGTACAATATGCCTCCAAGAATTGGATAGCACTCGCTCGATCATGTCTATGGATCCGTGAAAAACTTTGGACAGCACTCGGATGATATAATGTCATGATATATGATGATGATATATAACGTGCAAGGTGGAGAAACTTTTTTTTTTCTCTATCTCCAAGAAAATCAGATTCCACTCTTATCAAACTTTGGTCAGAGTGTGATTAGCGTAAAATCGGGCCAATTTTCTCAGAAGGAGAAAAAAAAACCCTTTTTTCCACCTAACCTTTAGGCTATGTGCACACGTCCGGAATTGCCGCGGAAATTTCCGCGGCAATTCCGCAACTCCCTGCTGCGGGTATAACGCATGCGGAATTGGCATGCGTATGCCCGCTAAACACTAGCGTTTTGCAAGCGTAATTAGCTTGCAGAATGCTAGCGTTTTCCAAGCGATCTGTAGCATCGCTTGGAAAACTGATTGATAGGTTGGTCACACTTGTCAAACATAGTGTTTGACAAGTGTGACCAACTTTTTACTATTGATGCCGCCTATGCAGCATCAATAGTAAAAGATCTAATGTTAAAAATAATTTTAAAAAATAAAAAATCGTGATATTCTCACCTTCCGGCGTTCCCCGTAGCCTTCCCGCTCCTTGCGATGCTCCCGTTCCCAGGAATGCCTCGTGGCAATCACGCGAGACCGCTACGTCATCACAGGTCATTGCCACGAGGCATTACCGGGAGCATCGCAAGGAGCGGGAAGGCTGCGGGGGCCACCGGAAGGTGAGAATATCACGATTTATTGTGTTAACTTTTTTTTTTTTTTTTTACAGGTATATGGTTCCCAGGGCCTGGAGGAGAGTCTCCTCTCCTCCACCCTGGGTACCAACCGCACATGATCCGCTTAGTTCCCGCATGGTGGGCATAGCCCCATGCAGGAAGAAGGCGGATCAATGCATTCCTATGTGTGCGGAATCCCCGCGATTCTGCACAAAGAATGAACATGCTGCGTTTTTTTCCGGAATGGAATTCCACCACGGAAAAAAACGCAGCATGTGCAAAAAAATGCGGAATGCATTAAAAATGATGGGATGCTTATGTAAGGGTTTTTTTTAGCATTTTTTCGGCAGAAAACAGCCGAAAAAAAGCTAAAAATCCTGAACGTGTGCACATAGCCTAAAGATAAGCAAACAGGTTTGTGCTAACCAGGCCCGAGCTCTGATTCAGCCTCTGTTACAGACCTTCTGTGGCTGGCATCCTTGGCTTGGCATCTCCGTTGCTTCCTGGGGCAAAAGATGATTTTGCGTGACGCCTAAATAGTAGATGTCACGCAACATTATGACGTGTCTCTCTGCAACTTCATGATGTCGCAGGGCCTAGAAAGAGACAAAGAAGAGATGCGGCCAAGAATATCAGCCAGAGACGTAACGTCTAGCTGCAACAAAGGAACAGACCAAAAGTTGAAATGGAGTAAAAGTGTTTTTGATTAATAAAGGATATTCTCTGTATACTTTACAGTTCTAGCTTTGTAATGCACTTTGTTCACGATTTCATTACGGTTTTCAAGATCTCAGCTTGCAGTCAGATAACAGGAGCATTCTCGGCAATGGAGGAGGTGATGGAGATCCAGAGTCCTAGTTGTACACAGCGGGTGAGGGTTAATCATTCATTGAACAGTTCTAAGCATAAAACACAAATACCAATATGTACGGTATAGCTTTCACTTATATTTTATTGTGGTTACCCCATGTGGGGTTGTGTGTACACAGTGAGAATGGATTTATTTTCACAATCCCAAATCATGTCTGTCACATTTCATCGTTATATATTTCTGTCCCTTTAGACTTACCGAATATTAGATTCTGATGAACTAAAAAAAGTGTTTTGACCTAATAGATGAGAATGCATTGAAAAGTCTTTTCCTAAC
This sequence comes from Ranitomeya imitator, assembly GCF_032444005.1. NCBI lineage: Eukaryota > Metazoa > Chordata > Amphibia > Anura > Dendrobatidae > Ranitomeya > Ranitomeya imitator. Next base: position 459,856,111 of record NC_091287.1, on the reverse strand, counting down.
ACAAAGGAAAAAAATATAGCCTGCTCCCGCCAGCAATCCCATCACGATGGTAGTGCCCAAAATCGATGGGGCTCGTTTTTTGGCCACTCGGAATGCAGTCGGCAACACGGCAGAGATTAAAATGTTATTGACGTTTCCAAGAACTTGACTGAAAGTCTTCCGCTTCAAGATTCTTTCATAATAGGCTTCTAAATTCGGACGTTTTCCATTTCCCCAATTTCTTCTGGCAAATCCAAGAAACTTCAATCGGTGAAGAGTGACAGCTAATGATACGTCTGCCAGGCTGAAAAACTGTCCGCACAGCCAGGACTCACTGCCCGACCCTTCTTCTGTAGACCACAGAGAAAGAACAGACGTCAAAGGAAAGAAACCTTTACTCATCACCATTTTTTGTACTAGTACTAATGCGCTATATGATATTTGCATTACCTACATTATCCATCCATCTACTTATATCTCTACATAATTATTGGCTTTCAACAGATCTACCAACTCATCTCTCTAACCCATCGATATAAGCAATTGCATATATGTATATGTAAAGGGATGTGTCCTAGATTGTGAATATATGTATTTGCATGCTAGCCACGTATGCAAATATATATATACAGTTGTGCTCAAAAGTTTACATACCCCGGCAGAATTTCTGCTTTCTTGGCCTTCTTTTCAGAGAATATGAATGATAACAACAAAACTTTTTCTCCACTCATGATTAGTGGCTGGGTGAAGCCATTTATTGTCAAACTACTGTGTTTTCTCTTTTTAAATCATAATGACATCCAAATGACCCTGATCAAAAGTTCACATACCCCATTTCTTAATACCGTGTATTGCCCTCTCTAACATCAATGACCGCTTCAAGTCTTTTGTGTTAGTTGTGGATGAGGTTCTTTATTTTCTCAGATGGTAAAGCTGCCCACTCTTCTTGGCAAAAAGCCTCCAGTTCCTGTAAATTCCTGGGCTGTCTAGCATGAACTGCGCGCTTGAGATCTCCCCAGAGTGGCTCAATGATATTGAGGTCAGGAGACGGAGATGGCCACTCCAGAACCTTCACTTTGTTCTGCTGTAGCCAAATGCCACAAAGTATCTGCCTACAATTCGCAAAACAGCACAGAGACAAGCCTCTAAACTTCTGGACAAGGTAATTTGGAGTGATGAGATCACAACCATAAACGTTACATTTGGAGAGAGGTCAACAAGACCTATGATGAAATGAACACCATTCCTACTGTAAAGCACGGAGGTGGATCGCTGATGTTTTGGGGATGTGTGAGCTACAAAGGCACAGGAAACTTGGTCAAAGTTAATGGAAAGATGAATGCAGCACGTTATCAGCAAATACTGGAGGCAAATTTGCAATCATCAGCCCAGAAGTGGAGCATGGGACGTACTTGGACATTCCAACATAACAACGATCCAAAACACAAGGCCAAGTCGATCTGTCATTGGCTACAGCAGAACAAATTGAAGATTCTGGAGTGGCCATCTCAGTCTCCTGACCTCAATATCATTGAGCCACTCTGGGGGGGATCTCAAGCGCGCAGTTCATGCTAGACAGCCCAGGAATTTACAGGAACTAGAGGCTTTCTGCAAAGAAGAGTGGGCAGCTTTACCATCTGAGAAAATAAAGAACCTCATCCACAACTACCACAAAAGACTTCAAGCTGTCATTGATGTTAGAGGAGGCAATACACAATTTTAAGAAATGGGGTATGTAAACTTTTGATCAGGGTCATTTGGATGTTTTGGGTTGTCATTATGATTTAAAAAGAGAAAACATAGTAGTTTGACAATAAATGGCTTCACTCAACCACTAACCATGATTGGAGAAATAGTTTTGGTGTTATCATTCATATTCTCTGAAAAAAGGCCAAGAAAGCAAAAATTCTGCTGGTGAATGTAAAGTTTTGAGCAGAACTGTATATGCGTCCATAATATCCCATATAGTGCCCCATATGTCCCCTGACACATACAGGCGCATCTCACTAAATTATAATATCAAAAAGTTAATTAATTTCAGTTCTTCAATATAAAAAGTGAAACTCATATTATATAGAGTCATTACAAACAGAGTGATCTATTTCAAGTGTTTATTTCTGATAATGTTGATGATTATGGCTTACAGCCAATAAAAACCCAGAAGTCATTTTCTCAGTAAATTAGAATACTTTATAGCACTCCTCAAAACCGGGAACATGCCGACAGATACCCCTCACAGCATAATAGCTGTATATAAATATCCCTATTTCCACCATAAAGCACCAAAGTAACGGTCGCCTACGGATATCTTTCACAGACACCCTTGACAAAAGGCAAAGATGGCGAAACGTTGGATGGATTAATGTCTGTATATCCTACTATGTCGGCTGTGAATTAAAGTGGATATTATTATTTTGAAAAAAAACTTTTTTGTGACTTATCGAGTGCCGAAAGTCATCGCTCTACTTTATAACACCAGTATATAACAGTAACAGTATATAAAATTTAAAGTATTTCAAGCTATAAATGTATTACCACAATTTTATGAGTGACAAAAATCAATGCTTCTCAAAAAAAAATAAGAAAAAATAAAGACTGACTGGAAAATTCAGTTCTAAATATATGCTTTTGCTTACAGTCAAGTGGGCGGCACCAGGACTGTGAGGAGTCATGGCTGTAAACAGAGAGCGTGCTGGAATCACATGCACCGCTCAGTGAGTGACATCCTAGCCCTCAGTGTGTGCTCAATGTGTAGTGACCGTCGCCACCCACTTGACTGATTCATGGGACAATATATCTCCATTTTCACCATACAGATGAACACGCGGTTAGACACCTGCACACGTTTAGAACGGTATTTACAGGCAGATTATCATTAGGCTATATTCACACGCAGCGTTTTTGCTGTGATTTTTTTTACCACAGTCAAACCCTGTTCTTTCGGAAGGAAAAGCGTTGTGCTCAAAATACTAATTGTGATACATTTTTTGCAACTTTTTTTTGGTGGGGATTACATGTGTCCTTTGTCTACAATACATGTTTATTAAAAGGAAAACTACAGTGAAAATGCTGCAAAAACATTTGTTGCTTTTTTGCCACGTTTTTTCCACTTTCTCATTGCTTCCTATGGGTGAAAAAAAAATGTTGCAAAAATGCTGGAAAAATTGACATGGTGCAGATTTAAAAAGCCCTGCATTTCACGAATTTGGAAGAAAAAAAAACAACAAGCGTGTGCATGAGGTTTGTGAACGCTCAGCTTCTGCTGGTACTGCATGTAAACGTGGCTTTATGGCTGTGGATAAATACTTTTTTCCTCTGATCGGTTCCCGTTATTGGAGACAATAAGATTTATTTCAGCACGCAGTGTTACTTGCAGAGCGTCATGTAATTTCTTGTTTGATGCAATGAATCTGCCGTGTGCTGATGAACCGATCCAACGTAGTCTCAGGCAAACTTCAGCATAAGGCCGAAGATGTGCGCGCACAGCGGAGTACGACTGCAGGAGAATGCTTTCTATTGTATATGTACTGTACTCACTGCGCACGCTTAGGGCAGGGGTAGACGGCTGTAATATTTGGATGAGTGGTATCCATAGTTTTGACCTATAGCACTCGTCACCATGTTATTCTATGGGGCCGTGCTTATGTCCGATTTTGATCGGATATTCGGCTCGCACACAGCCATTCGAGTCAATGAATCAGTGAAAAACTTCGGACTGCAATCGCATGGCATCTGAGTGCAGTCCAATTTCCACAGATTGACAAAATGGAGAAGATGGAGACATTTTTTTTCTCTATCCTCTCCTCATCCTGGAGAATCGGATGACACTATGCTGACAGATTTTGACCAGACTGTTATTTGCCTAATCGGCCCGATTCTCTCGGCCTTCTGCATCTGCCCTTAGGCAGGAGGTGTGAACTCATGTCTCAGCTATGATCATCATAGGGGTCTTCTCAGTTGTTAGTTAGGGTACCAGGACCTGGAAACCCACCAATCTGCTTACAGGTAAAAGGGTACACACAAAAAAATTATATCAAAGGCTTAATCTTTAAATCAGGATTTTGTGTCAAATGTATATATTTAACATTTTTGCTAATGTTTTTTTTTCCAATTTTCTATTTCACTCTGAATAAAAAAAATATATAGAAATCTTGCAATTTTCACACTCGCTAAATACATGCGTTCTGTTTTGTACATCAGACTTTTCAGTAGTCTCATTATCATCAGAGGCAGAATTACAGGTAACACCTCAATATACAGTAGATGATAAAGGATCCACACAGGACACTTCCTCCTCTCGCTCCACACTTGCCCAGATTGCCAAGAGTACAGGATGTTCAGGTAACAAACATTGATATACGCAGTAAGTCATGTGCTTTCAGAAGCAGTTATTATTGGTTATAATTACCTGGCGTTTCTTCGCTGCGTCTCTGTAATTCAGTTTCAACCTGGTCCAGAACTTTTTCTAGCTCATCCAGTATTTTTGTCAAGTACTTGATGTTATCATGCTCCATCAGTTTATTCTGGAAATAAATCAGCATAATGAAAACCCACAAATCAGCTAAGAACTGGAAGTTGTCATAACTAGAGATGGTGCGCATAGATTCACAGGACCGGACCCGGTCAGTAATCTATCACCGTCGGAGACAAGCCTCGAGAACCGCTTCCTACCTGCAGCATCCGCAGCCTTTCTTTTAAATAGCCAGACTGGCACAAAGCCACATGTGCGGCACGCAGTAACAATGATGTCATGACAGGCCAGCTAATCAAATGAAAAGCCGTGGATGCTGCAGGAAGAAGGGTTGAAGAATAAGTGCACAACAATGGGAAGAGGGAAGGGGGAGCCCAAATACTAAGGAAGAGGGGAGTGGAGACCTTTAGGTAGATCTAAAATCACCCTGTCTGCCCTAAACGTCCCTATATAGATTCTGCACCTATCGCTGAGCAGGAACCTAATCCCTGCCTGTCCCTAGTGATGGGCCCTATATAGGGAGGGGACAGGGTATACACTTGTCAGTCCCCACTAAAACTAAAGAGAGAGAAGGATGGGTGAAATCACTTTGCTTGAGAAGACAATCAGTACGTCACGCCAGAAATCCTCCAAGGGTCTTCAGGGAAGACACTAACCGACTGCTAGAACTTCCAACAAGACTGAGGTAAGTATGAGCTAACATCCGCACCATGCTGCAGTAATTGAATGTATTTAAACCTTCAGCACAGGCGTGTGACATAGCAGAAGGTCGAGGTAACTACTGGGTCCTAGAGGGAGAAGGATGTCGCTCCATAACAGAGATGCAAATATCAAGAAAGTGCTTGAGCTAAGATCTTCTACAGCTGATCCAGGTTTATGGTCTGTCACACCAGACCCACCCGTGACACTACTGACCTGGCCGCTGACCTGAGAATCGATTTGCCCCATCTCTTATAATAACCGCTCACCAGAAATCTACAATCGCTAAATATACAGTTTTAAAAAATTAAATAAAATATGTTTTTTTATTATTTTTAGTTACATCTCTCAGTGACAAAACAGGGATGTTTTTGTAGACTTTGAGGCCTAGTAAAAGTTTACTTCTGATCACTGGGTAATCAAACTGCAATGTAGAATATATATTGCATTAATAAATGGTGCTGTCTCGACCCCTTTTATATGTGGATGGTTCTGGAACCTGAAATCAGCCAGATCTATATATAATGTAACACATGGATCGCTCCAGAGCAGAAGTCTCCTCTTATACATTAAGAAGATCCCTCATCCTATTATGTTTCTATACCCATATGGGACATACGTATTGGAGAGGTCTTCAAACGAGTAAATTCAGTTATTAAGAACTCATGTAATACAAAAAAAAAAACACTTGTCACAGTCCGGGACACTTACTTTTAGGCGTTTTTGTTTTGCAATGTAGGCATCTTCAAGGTCTGGGTTTTCTTGAGCAAGTTTCTTAAGTTCAGACTCAGTACTTCCAATCTGGCCTGCAAATAGTTAACAACAATGTGAGAAATATCATTAAGTGTCTGGGCACACCATGTCTTATTCAGGCAAATTCGGCACCGAAAACGCAAGAAAAAAAAAAGCACTAACTAAACGCACAGAAGAATTTCCATAATCTCATCTATGTACAATCCATTTGCTATTTATATAGTCAGGCTTTTTTGCGTATTTAGCCAATTCAGTTTTCCAAAGAACCCAGGCTGTTACCCGGCCATTCTACAAGAGTCTTCTGCTCTATAGCATCTCTATTATTTATAACACAAGTCTTTTTTAGCGTCTTTTCCAGCATTTTTTGCATGGAAAACTGTTAGCAGTTTCTTCAGCGTTGGAGTTAAAGTATCAGAAAAAGAAGAAATTCCCGTCACCCAAAATGCTGGAAAAACACTCAGAATATTCAGGTGGGCAAAAAACATCAAAAAACACTCATGAAATGTTAACAAAAAAAAAACTTTAACATGCCAAATAAGGGAAAAAAAAGTCAGCGTTTACTTAAGCGTTTTCCTCTTGAAAAAGCTATCGGGTTCGCCAGCCTTAAAAAGACATTGTCTGCACAAACCCTAAGGCCTCATTCAGATGTCAGTTTTACTCACATGTGAGGAAAACTTGACAGATTATTTTGATCAGAGTTTGTTCCGAGTATCACCAGTTTATCCACCTTCTATATGACAGTCAATGAAAAGTGGAACGCACTCGGATGCCATCCGAGTGCTGCAAGATTTGTTCACAGCCCCAATGGAGATTCTGATGCGACAATCGGCTCACAATCAGACATGACCTTGCGATTTTGTAGTTTGTGAAAAGTCAAGAACATGTGAATGACTCGATAAACCATCTACAGGTATGAGTGCTATGCGTGTACAAAACGGATAGCACTCATATGCAAAAAAACGGATGTCTGAATGAGGTCTTAAAAAGTTTTCCCATAATCAAAACTTATCAGCTGTCACGTTTAATTACTGATTATTCTACTTTTGGGAACTCCGACCATCGTGTAGACGGTGTTGGTGGTCTTGTGCTGCAGTAGTCGTGCATACGCGCAGCCGATACACTTAAAGTTCTGGGGACTAAAGCATACGGGGGTACAGAGCTCAGATATCTTTGGAGCTCATAAAGTCAGGCGCTTGGTCACAGCTCTAGCTTACTTTTCCTTATTAATGGAGGTCAGGTGTTAGTACATTTCCCATGGTAAGGACCTGCAGTAGTCAGCTGATCATTGGGATAGCGCCGGTTGGGCTCCATATGAAAAAAAAAGGGTATATTATATCTGAGACAGGACATGCTAGCTGCCTGCCATTGCATAACCTCTGCTTTATACAATAGGCTGTTAAATATTAAAATATGAGTAGTTGGAAGAGGTTCTTTACATGACTCTTCCTCCAGACTAAGAACCCAATATCTGGTCCATGTCACAATCATACGCAGTCAGTGTGGTAGTCATATTTTTGAGACGCACGGTGCTGTATACAATGTACATACTGCGGATTCTGGATGTGGCATACGCTGGGATCATGGAGTCCACTGTGAGCTCCGGGTGCAGGATGCAGCCATGAGTATATGCGTCCATAGGCAATGAGTCCAGCAGTTCTCTGTAGTGCTGCACTCGGAGGTGGTAGACACTTCCTTCATCTGGCACCAGCCTTGGGGTCTTCTCTGAAAATACATCCAGAATTACATCAAACTGGTACAAAAATACCCCACATTAATAGCACAGTAAAATCAGAACAAATGCGTGAGAAATTATAAAATATTCTGCATTATCGGACCCTCGTAGATAAGCAATAACTCACTTCTAGAAGGGAAGGAACATTCCAGAAAACAAATTCAAAAGATTAAGATATCATAGGGGAATGTTACCTTCTAGACATTCTGTGACTGAAAATCAGATCTGTACATGGGAATGTGGCCGATTTCTGAAAGCCTCACTCACATAAAAGGGACATTCACCAAAATGTCTGTAACAAGACTGCCACAGGTCAATAAAGCCTTAGTTACGGCTCATTCAGACGTTAGTGACTTATCATTCGCTAAAACCGGTCTGAGTCTCATCAGTGTTTTTGGATCAGAGTTTGGTCAGTGGTCAGATTTTATCATCAGAGGTTCTAGAGTTTTGCTCGGATGGAAGAAAAAACGATGGAGATTTCTCAAGCTTCTCCTATAAACCAGTATGTAAAAAGCAGACAGAGTACTGTATATGTGATACAAAGGAAAGACTCCTCTTCCATAATCCGATCTAACTTTTGGCCTACATCAAAGATATGTTAAAACCACCTTCAAAACTGCACTGACGGAACAAGACCAACAGCCTGGGTACAGAGAAGGCTTGTAAGTAATACAATAGGGCGAGACAAAGGGATCTGGATCACGTACGTTTACTTTAACAGGTACACAACTACTGAAGATCCCCCCAAAATGTAAAACAAAAACAATATCAGTAGATTTTATTCATAGAGTGCACTCAGACTGATGTCCAACAGTATAAAATGGCCAGTCCACTGCATGGCTGAAAAAGCATCATACAGACGTCCATTAAAAATATTGCTCTTTGCTTACAGTGTTGTGGCAGATAGTTCTAGTAATGGGTAAGGCCATGTTGGTATCTGAACCCGGCCATTAATTCCCGCTGCAGTCCATGTGGACTATGGCTTTCCAACTACAGTACAGCTTAGTGTGACGCGCTATTATTGTAGAGAATACGAAAACCCTAATGGAAAAAGAGATGGACCCAAGCAGAAGTAAATTCATTGCTCAGACTTTGTCAGGATCCATTCAAAAAAGGATCTGGCACAGCTGTCATTGCTCCATGAGGAAAAGAAGCTGTTCTGCTAGTGTGACCAGAGCCAAACAGAGTCCAAGCAATTTCTGTATAGGAACCAGGCAATTGACAAAGCCACAACTCCATGGTCCTCCCTTGTTCCCCACGACCCAGGTCCTACATGCTGGCTTTGGTTGGTGTTCATTATAACACTGATGTCTTTACTCAGTATTATTATGAAGCCTTTGATTTTCTTATAACTGGCACCTTTTTCAGCTTTTATACACTAGTTGTATTCTTAAGGCTGGGTTCACACTTCGTTAGTGGCAGTCCGCTAACGGAATCCGTTAGATAGCGCCACTAACGCAATGTAACGGATCCGTTAGCGCAGCCATTGACCGCAATGTATCTAACGCATCGCTAACGTATGCCATTTTTGGCATGCGTCAGCGATGTCCCATTATTTTCTGACGGACCTCGAAGGCTGCTTTCAGCGTTTTTGGGTCCGTTCTTGCTAGCGCAGATCGAGCATCTGCGCTAGCGGGATTGCTAAACGCAATCCCTTTTTGTACATTGCGCTAGCGCATTCCGTTAGCGTATGCGCTAAACGGATTGCACTAACGCAATGTGAACCTAGCCTTACATATACACAGTACAGAGCAAAAGTTTGGACACACCTTCTCATTTAAAGATTTTCTGTATTTTCATGACTATGAATATTGTACAGTCATGGCCAAAATGTTTGAGAATGACCAAAATTATATTTTCACATGATCTGCTGCCCTCTGGTTTTTATTAGTGTTTGTCTGATGTTTATATCACATACAAAAATCAACCAACTTCTGGACCAAATCCTGACTGATAGCAGTCCATTCTTGCATAATCAATGCTTGCATTTTGCCAGAATTTGTTGGTTTTTGTTTGTCCACCCATCTCTTGATGATTGACTACAAGTTCTCAATGGGATTAAGATCTGGGAAGTTTCCAGGCCATGGACCCAAAATCTCTATGTTTTGTTCCATGAGCCATTTAGTTATCAACTTTGCTTTATGGCAAGGTGCTCCATCATGCTGGAAAAGGCATTGTTGGGCGCCAAACTGCTCTTGGACGGTTGGGAGAAGTTGCTCTTGGAGGACATTCTGGTACCATTCTTTATTCATGGCTGTGTTTTTAGGCAAGACTGTGAGTGAGCCGATTCCCTTGGCTGAGAAGCAACCCCACACATGAATGGTTTCAGGATGCTTTACCGTTGGCATGAGACAAGACTGGTGGTATCGCTCACCTCTTCTTCTCCGAATAAGCTGTTTTCCAGATGACCCAAACAATCGAAAAGGGGATTCATCAGAGAAAATGACTTTGCCCCAGTCCTCAGCAGTCCACTCCCTGTACCTTTTGCAGAATAACAGTTGGTCCCTGATGTTTTTTCTGGAGAGAAGTGGCTTCTTTGGTGCCCTCCTTGAAACCAGGCCTTGCTCAAAGAGTCTCCGCCTCACGGTGCGTGCAGAAGCCCTCACACCAGCCTGCTGCCATTCCTGAGCAAGCTCAGCACTGCTGGTAGTCCGATCCTGCAGCTGAAACAGTTTTAAGATACGGTCCTGGTGCTTGCTGGTCTTTCTTGGGCGCCCTGGAGCCTTTTTGACAACAATGGAAGCTCTCTTCTTGAAGTTCTTGATGATGCGATAGATTGTTGACTGAGGTGCAATCTTTGTAGCTGCGATACTCTTCCCTGTTAGGCCATTTTTGTGCAGTGCAATGATGGCTGCACGTGTTTCTTTAGAGATAACCATGGTTAACTGAAGAGAAACAATGATACCAAGCACCAGCCTCCTTTTAAAGTGTCCAGTGATGTCATTCTTACTTAATCATGACTGATTGATCGCCATCCCTGTCCTCATCAACACCCACACCTGTGTTAAAGGATCAATCACTAAAACGATGTTAGCTGCTCCTTTTAAGGCAGGACTGCAATGATGTTGAAATGTGTTTTGGGGGTTAAAGTTCATTTTCTGGGCAAATATTGACTTTGCAAGTACAGTAATTGCTGTTTAGCTGATCACTCTGACATTCAGGAGTATATGCAAATTGCCATTAGAAAAAAATGAAGCAGTAGACTTTGGAAAAATTAATATTTGTCTCATTCTCAAAATTTTTGTCCATGACTGTACTTTCACACTGAACGCATCAAAACTATGAATTAACACATGTGGAACTATACACTTAACAAAAAGTGTGAAACAACTTAAATTAAATTAAAATTAAATTTTAATGTACAATTTTCATAGTCATGAAAATACAGAAAAATCTTTAAATGAGAAGGTGTGTCCAAACTTTTGGTCTGTGCTGATATATCTATATATATAATTATCTAAGGGTCACGTCCGTCTTTCTGTCTGTCCTTCTTTTTGTCACGGATATTCATTGGTCGCACCCTCTGTCTGTCATGGAATCCAAGTCGCTGATTGGTTTCGCCAGCTGCCTGTCATGGGTGCCGCGACCAATCAGCGATGGGCAGAGTCCGATTAGTCCCTCCCCTACAGTCACAGTGCCGCCCGCTCCATACTCCCCGCAGTCAGTGTCCCCGACGCCCGCTCAATACTCCCCGCAGTGTCCCCGGCGCCCGCTCCATACTCCCCGCAGTCAGCGCCCGCTCCATACTCCCCTCCGGTCACCGCTCACACAGGGTAAAAGGAACCTGTCACCCCCCCCCAGGCGTTAGAAACTAAAAGAGCCACCTTGTGCAGCAGTAATGCTGCATTCTGACAAGGTGGCTCTTTTAGTTATTGGTGCTGTAAATGCCGAAATAATGCGTTTTGTAATTTCTCAAAAATACCTGTCTTCAGTCCTGGAGGCAGGTCTTTCCCCCCCTGCCACACAGCCGTCACTCAACTGTCCTCAGCGCTGTTTTCAAATCATCCGCAATGTGAATAAATCATAAGACACTGCGGGGCTGGGAGTCACAAGCAGGGCGGCCGCACAGGCGCAGTCTGCGAGACTGCATATGAGGTCAGACGGGCAGCGCTCACTGCGCCTGCCCCAGGCAGGACAAAAGAGCGCTGGCACCGGATGATTTGAAAACAGCGCTGAGGAGGCGGCGCCTGGTACCGAGAAGACAGTTGAGTGACGGCTGTGTGGCGTGTTCAGCAGGGGGGGAAAGACCTGCCTCCAGGACTGAAGACAGGTATTTTGGGAGAAATTACAAAACGCATTATTTCGGCATTTACAGCACCAATAACTAAAAGAGCCACCTTGTCAGAATGCAGCATTACTGCTGCACAAGGTGGCTCTTTCATTTTCTAACACCTGGGGGGGTGACAGGTTCCCTTTAATGCCAGCGGTAACGGACCGCGTTATGCCGCGGGTAACGCACTCCGTAACCGCTGCTATTAACCCTGTGTGACCAAGTTTTTACTATTGATGCTGCCTATGCAGCGCCAATAGTAAAACGATCTAATGTTAAAAATAATTAAAAAAAAAAAAAAAAAACTGCTATTCTCACCTTCCGTTGCCGGACGATGCGCTCATTCCGGCCGCCATCTTCTGTTCCCAGAGATGCATTGCAAACTTACCCAGAAGACTTAGCGGTCTCGCGAGACTGCTAAGTCATCTGGGTAATTTCGCAATGCATCCTGGGAACGGAAGATGGCGGCCGCATCACACAGCTTTGCTGGATCCCAGGGGTGAGTATATAACTATTTTTTATTTTAATTATTTTTTTTTTAACAGGGATATGGTGCCCACACTGCTAAATACTGCGTGAGCAGTGTTATATACCTACGTGTCTGGGCAATATACTACGTGGCTCTGTGCTGAATACTACGTGGCTCTGTGCTGAATACTACGTGGCTCTGTGCTGAATACTACGTGGCTCTGTGCTGAATACTACGTGGCTCTGTGCTGAATACTACGTGGCTCTGTGCTGAATACTACGTGGCTCTGTGCTGAATACTACGTGGGCTGGGCCATATACCAAGTGGGCTGGGCCATATACCAAGTGGGCTGGGCCATATACCAAGTGGGCTGGGCCATATACCAAGTGGGCTGGGCCATACACCAAGTGGGCTGGGCCATATACCAAATGGGCTGGGCCATATACCAAATGGGCTGGGCCATATACTACGTGGGCTGGGCCATATACTACGTGGGCTGGGCCATATACTACGCGACCGGGCCATATACTACGCGACCGGGCCATATACTACGCGACCGGGCCATATACTACGCGACCGGGCCATATACTACGCGACCGGGCCATATACTACGCGACCGGGCCATATACTACGCGACCGGGCCATATACTACGCGACCGGGCCATATACTACGCGACCGGGCCATATACTACGCGACCGGGCCATATACTACGCGACTGGGCCATATACTACGTGACTTGGCAATATACTACACGACTGGGCAATATACTACGCGACTGGGCAATATACTACGTAGCTGGGCAATATACTACGTGGACATGCATATTCTAGAATACCCGATGCGTTAGAATCACATCACAATCTTACCATCAATAAATGTCTGTTCCAGATAATCAATAATTTGCGCAGCTTCACAGATGATATTTTCGCCATGAACCAGCACCGGGACTTCTCCTGAGGGGTTGAGGCGCATGAACCAGGGCTCGTTGTGCTCGCTCAGCGGCAGGCTCACATCATGCTCTTCACACTTCAAAGCCTTTTCTGCTATGACGAGCCTCACCTAGTAATGGAAGCAGACAGGAGCAGACAGGTACGGCACATCGGCCGGGATCAATCACATGTAGAACTGATGTGGGCTATTGCAGCACGCTGGGCTTCATTCATTCTGCCCCAGAATCTGTATGTGAACATGACCCAATACCACAAGGGAGCGAGAATATCACTAATGCTTTACCCAACAACTGAGATCCATCCTACATAAAGACAATAGCAGTGTGGCCCATGAGATGGATGGGATGTGTAGTGTCATCTGCAGTGGACAATGGGATGTGTAGTGTCATCTACATTGGATGACTGGATGTGTAGTGTCATCTGCAGTGGACAATGTGACGTGTGGCGTCATCTGCAGTGGACGATGTGACGTGTGGCGTCATCTGCAGTGGACGATGTGACGTGTGGCGTCGTCTGCAGTAGATGATGGGATGCGTGGTGTCATCTGCAGTAGATGATGGGATGTGTGGTGTCATCTGCAGTAGATGATGGGATGCGTGGTGTCATCTGCAGTAGATGATGGGATGTGTGGTGTCATCTGCAGTAGATGATGGGAAGTGTGATGTCATCTGCAGTAGATGATGGGAAGTGTGATGTCATCTGCAGTAGATGATGGGAAGTGTGGTGTCATCTGCAGTAGATGATGGGATGTGTGGTGTCATCTACATTGGATGACAAGATGTGTAGTGTAAAGGAGTCTGTGTCATTTTTTCAAATAAAGGACATTATTCTTGCGGTGTCTTTATTTACATATAACTATTAGGATTAGTAATGGATAGGTGTTTTATAGATGCCTCTCCATTACTAAGCCGTTGGTTTGATGTCACCTGACAATACAAAGGTCACATCACCCTCACAAATATTAAAATAAAAAAGGGAGAAGCCAGCGCTGCTTATGGTCAAAACGCAATACATAAAGTGCACATGCACATATTGATTTCTAACTGTATTTCAAAATGAGATATTTAGCAAACAGTTGATCAATTCTTTGAGCCACCCCACCACGCCACTCTCAAATGGGGCAGTCCTACTCTACGTTTTTTTATATTCGCTGTACTTTTTTATTTTGATATTGGTTTGTGGTTGACCACCACTGTTGTCGTGCGCGCTGGGTTATGCACGCCATTCTTTCTGTGTTCATTGTGACTGATCTAGGCTGCTGTACAACATACAGCAGCCCTGCCCTAGGCTGTTTGATTGTGCACCTGTGTCTGGGCCTGTCTCACCCTTCATCTGTGGTGCTGGTTAGGCAGTGTGGAGGTTGGGCCTGAAATGTCTATGTCCGGACCTGGTCATCTTTATCTGCACTTGCCCTTTCTGGCGCCATGGGAGTGATTCAGAAACGCTTCAGGTACAGTTTGCATTTAATGTGGTCTTGCTTCCAACACATTTAGGAGGTCTTAATGCAGTGGTCCCCAACTCCAGGCCTCGAGGGCCGCCAACAGTGCAGGTTTTCAGGATTTCCTTAGTATTGCACAGGAGTTGGAATCATCACCTGTGCAGATGATCACATTACCACCAAGGCAATACTAAAGAAATCCTGAAAACCTGCACTGTTGGCGGCCCTCGAGGCCTGGAGTTGGGGACCCCTGTCTTAATGGCACAGCGAATATAAAAAACGTAGAGTAGGACTGCCCCATTATGAGAATGCCGTGACGTGGCGGGGTGGCTCAAAGAATTGATCAATTGTTTGCTAAATGTCTCATTTTGAAATACAGTTAGAAATCAATATGTGCATGTGCACTTTATGTATTGCGTTCTGACCATAAGCAGCTCTGGTTTCTCCCCTTTTTTATTTTCACAAATATTAACCCCAGTTGCCACGGCTACAGGGCAAGTGGGAAGAGCCGGGCAAAGTGCCAGAATTGGTGCATCTAAGATGCACCTTTTCTGGGCAGCTGCAGGCTGCTGTTTTTAGGCTGGGGGGCCTATATCAATGGTTCCTTACCAGCCTGACAATACCAGCCCCCAGCTGTGAGCTTTAGTGAGGCTGATTGTCAAAAATGGGGGGGACCTCACACTTTTTTTAATTATTATTTATTTAAATAATTAAAAAAACAGCACAGGGACCCCTCTATTCTTGATAACACATCTTGCTGAAGCTGACAGCTGAGGGTTGCAGCTCCCAGCTGTGAGTTTTGCCTGGTTGGTTAAAGAAAATAGAGGGGAACCCACATCGAGTTTTTCATTCATTTATTCCATTAGATCGCAGGTGGCTGCTGAGGAATACCCGATCATCCGCTCCTGTTGTCACTGTTATTAGTGGCAGCAGGTGTTGGATGATGGGAGTAATAGTCCTAAAAGCCCACAACTGTTGTCATCGTTCTGACTAGAATATAACACTAAAATCTGCATGAGAAAAAATTAATCAAAAACCCTGATGTAACTAAGTAAAAAAGCAAAAGTGCATTTAACACCCTTAATGACAGCCAATACGCCTTTTAACTGACCTTACATATAAGAGAATAGCTTCCCCATACAGGTAACAATCCAGCAGCTGTCGGATGTACACTATAGCTGACAACTTTCTGCATCAGCCACGATCAGTGTTTGCACCGTCCAAATCTGTTTAACCCCTTAGATGCTGCTGTAAATAGTGATTACTTCATTATAAATGGTTAACAGAGTGTGAGGGCTTCCTCTTTATCCCAATTGGTGCCCTCAGATCATGATTGTGTGGTCCTGATGTTTGCCGTGGCAATTCATGACCAAATAGTGGCCTTAGGGTCTGATTGCTGTAGTAATCTGTTCAGAAGTTAGAGACATTTAAGGGGTAAAAATACACATTGTCATTTCTGTCATACGACTTTGCATTAATTCCTGTAAAGCACCTGAAGGGTTAATAAACTACCTGACAGCAGTTTTTGATATGTCAGGGGGTGCTGTTTTTAAAATGGTATCACGTTTGCGGGTTTCCCAATATATGAGACCCCTAAAGTCACTTCAAACATGGATAAGTCCCTAAAAAAAAAAAAATTTAGTAAATTTCCTTGAAAAAATGAAAAATTGCCGCTACATTTTTAAACCTCCTAAAATGCTAAACAATTAAAATAACATTTTACAAATGGTGCTGATGTAAAGCCGACATGTGGGAAATGTTATTTATTAATGGTTTGCTGTGGTATGACCATCTGGATTAAAGGGATAATCATTCAAATATTGAAAATTGCTAATGTTTTAACATTTTTCTCAAATTTTTGATATTTTTTATAAATAAACACAAAACATATTGACCTAAATTTACCATTATCATAAAGTATAATGTGTCATTAAAAAACTGTCTCAAAATCACTGGGATTTGTTGAAGCGTTGCAGAGTTATTACCACATAAATTGACTCTGGTCAGATTTCGAAAATTTGGCTCCGTCACTAAGGGGTTAAATAACACAGAGTTTTTAGTAATACTGCTTTTTTAATCAAAAAATAGCACAAAAGCCATCCCACCGCGTCAAGGTAACTCTGATCGGGACAGTCCTACACTGTCTAATATTAAAACCTTACCATGTGTCAATGTTGACCTCAGTGTGAATAAGGGCAGACAAAAGGACTGGGCCCAACCAATGAAACACCAGACTGGGGAAGCCTTATATATAGTCTCTAGCTCAGAAACAGGGAGGCCACACCTCGGCTTGCACAGAATGCAACAATACAAAGAAAAAAGACACAAAAATTGAGTTTAACTTGAGTTGGTACACATGCAGAAGTTAAACGCATGTTCACATTGGCCACAAAACATTAAAACCTACAAGAGAAAAAAAAGTAATCAAAAACCCTGATGTAACTAAGTAAAAAAGCAAAAGTGCATTTAAATAACTGAGCTAGAGATTGTATGTAAGGCTCCCCCAGTCTGGTGTTTCACTGGTTGGGGAATCCGGCTTTGCTTAATGTAGACTCCTTTTTTTTAGGCTTTAGGATTATTATATGATGAACCTAATTCTGTGGATCAAGCTGAGAAGACCTTGTTGGCCCTGTCTCAGGGTCAAGAGGCGGCAGAAATTCAGAAAATGGTCTGTGTTGACTAAATGGAATAATGATGCTTTGGCGGCAATTTTCAGAAAGGGTCTTTCTGAATCCGTTAAAGATGTTATGGTGGGGTTTCCCATGCCTTCCGGTCTGAGTGATTCTATGTCTCTGGCCATTCAGATTGACCGGCGCTTGCGGGAGCGCAGAACTGTGCGCGCTGTGGCGTTATCCTCAGAGCAAATTCCCGAGCCAATGCAGTGTGATAGGATTCTGTCTAGAACGGAACGACAAGGATTCAGACGTCAGAATAGGTTGTGTTATTATTGTGGTGACGCTTCTCATGTCATTTCAGTCTGCCCTAAGCGGACAAAGAGGATCACTAGTTCATTTACCATCAGTACTGTACAACCTAAATTTCTGTTATCTGTGTCCTTGATCTGCTCATTGTCATCATTTTCTGTCATGGCGTTTGTGGATTCAGGCGCCGCCTTGAACTTAATGGACTTTGAGTTTGCCAAGCGTTTTGGTTTTCCCTTGCAGCCTTTGCAGAACCTTATTCCTTTAAGGGGCATTGATGCTACACCCTTGGCTAAAAATAAGCCCCAGTTTTGGACACAGGTGACCATGCGCATGGCGCCAGCCCATCAGGAAGATTGTCGATTTCTGGTGTTGCATAATTTGCATGATGCTATCGTGCTGGGTTTTCCGTGGTTGCAGGTACATAATCCTGTGTTGGATTGGAAGTCCATGTCTGTGACTAGTTGGGGTTGTCAGGGGGTTCATAATGATGTTCCTTTGATGTCAATCTCCTCTTATTCCTCTTCTGAAATTCCAGAGTTTTTGTCTGATTTTCAGGATGTATTCGATGAGCCCAAGTCCAGTTTCCTTCCAACGCACAGGGACTGCGATTGTGCTATTGACTTGATTCCAGGCTGTAAGTTTCCAAAGGGTCGACTTTTCAACCTGTCTGTGCCTGAACATACCGCCATGCGGAGCTATATTAAGGAGTCTTTGGAGAAAGGGTATATTCGGCCATCTTCTTCACCGTTGGGAGCGGGGTTCTTTTTTGTTTTTTGTTGCTAAAAAAGATGGTTCCTTGAAACCCTGTAATGATTATCGCCTCTTGAATAAAATCACGGTCAAGTTTCAATACCCTTTACCTTTGCTTACCGATTTGTTTGCTGGGATTAAAGGAGCTAGTTGGTTTACGAAGATTGACCTTCGGGGAGCATATAATCTTGTTCGTATTAAGCAGGGTGATGAATGGAAAACTGCGTTTAACACGCCCAAAGGCCATTTTGAATACCTTGTGATGCCATTCGGGCTCACTAATGCTCCATCTGTTTTTCAGTCCTTCATGCATGATATTTTCCGGACTTATATTGATAAGTTCATGATTGTATATTTGGACGATATTTTGATTTTTTCCGATGATTGGGAGTCTCATGTGGAACAGGTCAGGATGGTATTTCAGATCCTTCGTGTCAATGCCCTGTTTGTGGAAGGGTCCAAGTGTCTCTTTGGGGTGCAGAAGGTTTCTTTTCTGGGCTTTATCTTCTCTCCCTCGTCTATAGAGATGGATCCGGTTAAGGTTCAGGCCATTCATGATTGGATTCAGCCCACATCCGTGAAGAGCCTTCAGAAATTTTGGGGTTTTGCAAATTTTTATTGCCGTTTCATTGCTAATTTTTCCAGCGTGGTTAAACCCTTGACTGATTTGACGAAGAAAGGCGCTGATGTGGCGAATTGGTCCTCTGCGGCTGTCTCTGCCTTTCAGGAGCTTAAACGTCGATTTACTTCTGCTCCGGTGTTGCGCCAACCGGATGTTTCTCTTCTGTTTCAGGTTGAGGTTGACGCTTCTGAGATTGGGGCAGGGGCTGTTTTGTCTCAGAAGGATCCTGTTGGTTCCTTAATGAAACCGTGTGCCTTCTTTTCCCGTAAGTTTTTGCCTGCTGAACGCAATTATGATGTCGGCAATCAAGAGTTGTTGGCTATAAAATGGGCGTTTGAGGAGTGGCGACATTGGCTTGAGGGAGCTAAGCACCGTATTGTGGTCTTGACCGATCATAAGAATTTGATTTACCTCGAGTCTGCCAAACGGCTGAATCCTAGACAGGCTCGATGGTCCTTGTTTTTTTCCCGTTTTGATTTCGTGGTCTCGTACCTTCCGGGTTCTAAGAACATTAAGGCTGATGCCCTCTCTAGGAGTTTTTCGCCTGATTCTGCTGAGGTCTTACAACCGGTCGGTATTCTGAAAGAAGGGGTGGTCCTTTCTGCCATTTCCCCTGATTTACGACAGGTTCTTCAGGAATTTCAGGCTGACAAACCTGACCGCTGTCCTGTGGGGAAACTGTTTGTTCCTGACAGATGGACTAGTAGAGTGATTTCTGAGGTTCACTGTTCCGTGTTGGCTGGTCATCCTGGCATGTTTGGTACCACAGACTTGGTTGGTAGGTCCTTTTGGTGGCCTTTTTTGTCGCGTGATGTGCGTTCTTTTGTGTAGTCCTGTGGGACTTGTGCGCGGGCCAAGCCTTGTTGTTCCCGTGCTAGTGGGTTGCTTTTGTCATTGCCGGTCCCTGAGAGGCCCTGGACGCATATTTCTATGGATTTTATTTCCGATCTTCCGGTTTCCCAGAGGATGTCTGTTATCTGAGTTGTTTGTGACCGGTTCTCTAAGATGGTTCATTTGGTGCCTTTGCCTAAATTGCCTTCCTCTTCGGATTTGGTTCTGTTGTTTTTTCAGCATGTGGTCCGTTTGCATGGTATTCCGGAGAATATTGTGTCCAACAGAGGTTCCCAGTTTGTTTCTAGGTTTTGGCGGGCCTTTTGTGCTAGGCTGGGCATTGATTTGTCTTTTTCTTCTGCGTTTCATCCTCAGACAAATGGTCAGACCGAGCGAACTAATCAGACTTTGGAGACTTATTTGAGATGCCTTGTGTCTGCTGATCAGGATGATTGGGTGGCTTTCTTGCCATTGGCCGAGTTTGCCCTTAATAATCGGGCTAGTTCGGCTACCTTGGTTTCGCCTTTCTTTTGTAATTTTGGTTTTCATCCTCGTTTTTCTTCTGGGCAGGTTGAGCCTTCTGACTGTCCTGGTGTGGATTCTGTGGTTGACAGGTTGCAGCAGATTTGGGCTCATGTGGTGGACAATTTGGTGTTGTCTCAGGAGGAGGCTCAACGTTTTGCTAACCGTCGTCGGTGTGTTGGTTCCCGGCTTCGGGTTGGGGATCTGGTCTTGTTGTCTTCCCGTCATGTTCCTATGAAGGTTTCTTCTCCTAAGTTTAAGCCTTGGTTTATTGGTCCTTATAGGATTTCTGAGATTAATAATCCGGTGTCTTTTCGACTGGCGCTACCGGCCTCTTTTGCTATCCATAATGTCTTCCATAGATCTTTATTGCGGAAATATGTGGAGCCCGTTGTTCCCTCTGTTGATCCTCCAGCCCCTGTGTTGGTTGATGGGGAGTTGGAATATGTTGTTGAGAAGATTTTGGATTCCCGTTTTTCGAGGCGGAAGCTTCAGTACCTTGTCAAATGGAAGGGCTATGGCCAGGAGGATAATTCTTGGGTTTTTGCCTCTGATGTCCATGCCGCTGATTTGGTTCGTGCCTTTCATCTGGCTCATCCTGATCGGCCTGGGGGCTCTGGTGAGGGTTCGGTGACCCCTCCTCAAGGGGGGGGGTACTGTTGTGAATTCTGCGTTTGGGCTCCCTCCGGTGGTTGTAGGTGGTAATGCAGTTGTCTCTGGGCTGCAGTCCTGGACAGGTGTATCTACTGATTGCAGTTCTGACTGGAGTATTTAGGTTTGCAGGACTCTTTAGTCCTTTCCAGTTGTCAAGGTTTCTTGGGAAGGATTTGATCTCTGTCTGGCTTCTCCTGCTTAGCTGCCAATTCAGCAAAGATACCGTAAGTGTCTGTTTCTTTTTCTATGGCACACAAGCTGTGTGCTTGTTTTTGATTGTATTCCTGCTCTGAGTTTAGTAGTCTCTGGAGTTGCAGATATACGTTCCAAATCTTTAGTTAGATGGAGGAATTTTTGTATAATCTGCTGTGAATATTTTTGGAAGGGTTTTAATACTGACCGCACAGAACTCTGTCCTATTCTTTCCTATTTTAGCTAGAGCGGCCTCTTGTGCTAAATCCTGTTTTCTGACTGTGTGTGTCTTTCCTCTCCTACTCACAGCCAATATTTGTGGGGGGCTGCCTATCCTTTGGGGTTCTGCTCTGAGGCTAGATAGTCTTCCTATTTCCATCTTTAGGGGTATTTAGTCCTCCGGCTGTGACGAGGTGTCTAGGGCTTGTTAGGTACATCCCACGGCTTCTAGTTGCGGTGTTAAGATCAGGATTTGCGGTCAGTATAGTTACCACCTACTCCAGTGAAAGTTTTCATGCTGCTCCAAGGTCACCGGATCATAACACTCCTCGTTCCGGTGCCGCACCGTCTTCTGCAGTGACACTCAGGTCAGAGGGTACGATGACGTGGTTAGTGCCTGAACGTCAGTGCAGAAGACGCTGAAGATGGAGCGGCGCCGGAGCGAAGTCAGGTGAATATTAAAAGTGCCGGGGGCCTGAGCGACGGAGAGGTATGTGATTTTTTTATTTTTTTTTATCGCAGCAACATCAAATGGGGCAAGTGTCTGTATGGAGCATCTTATGGGGCCATAATCAACATTTGTGCAGCACTATATGGGGCAAATGTGTCTATGGAGCATCTTATGGGGCCATTATTAACCTTTATGCAGGATTATATGGGGCATATTTTAATATGGAGCATCTTATGGGGCCATCATAAACTTTATGGAGCATTATATGGGGTTCCTGATTTAATATGGATATTCAAAAACACTTAACCTACTGATGTCTCAATTAATTTTACTTTTATTGGTATCTATTTTTATTTTTGACATTTACCGATAGCTGCTGCATTTCCCAATAGCTGCTGCATTTCCCACCCTAGGCTTATACTCGAGTCATTAAGCTTTCCCAGTTTTTTGCGGCAAAATTAGGGGGGGGTCGGCTTATACTCGGGTCTGCTTATACTGGAGTATATAAGGTACTTTTTTTCTCTTGTAGGTTTTAATGTTTTGTGGCCAATTTGAACATGCGTTTAACTTCTGCATGTGTACCAACTCAAGTTAAGCTCAATTTTTGTGTCTTTTTTTTTTTTTAAATATAACTCTCAATTCTCCATCAGTGTAGCTTGCAAGAAATACGCAGACATTTTCCTCATTTCAGCCCATTGAGCCATTAAATTCAATGGGGAAAAGCAGTGAGAAATGTAAAGCCATACGGATACATAGGTGTGAAAAAAATCGCATCATCACATTGCAAACGCATCACACACGGAGAACTGCGACTCTCAGCAGGGAGATTCGGACCGATTTTCCATACATTTAGTGTAACCCCGGCCTTAGGCAGAGAATTTTCTTGCTGGTGGTTCTGGGGGCACAGGGGACCTGACAGCTTCCCTTTACACACCCCTGGATACAATGTATTCATGTCCTGCACTGTATCTTTGTCATTGCTCTTTTTCCTCACTGTGGCTTCCACTGGTCAAAGGATCCGGGAATCACGACACGTTTTACACCATAATTAGAGGATGTAACAGTGGACACATTCTGCACAGTCCAGGACAGCAGGTATCAGACACACACTGTATATAGTCAACTACTGTGTACATGTATACACCACAAATCCCACATACACTCATACAAACATGAGGGTAGATAGCGCCTGTACATGCACACCTATACATACAGCTATATACACACACCTATACAAACAGTGACATATGTACACACACACCTATACACACAGTGACATATATACACACACACCTATACAAACAGTGACATTATATATATATATATATTATACACACACACACACCTATACAAACAGTGACATATATACACACACACACCTATACACACAGTGACATATATACACACACACACCTATACAAACAGTGACATTATATATATATATATATATATTATACACACACACCTATACACACAGTGACATATATACACACACCTATACACACAATGACATATATACACAGTGACCTATATACACAGTGACATATATACACACACCTATACAAAGACATTATATATATATATATATATATACATACATACACACACCTATACAGTGACATATATATATACACACACACACATATACAGTGACATATATACACACACACCTATACAAACAGTGACATATATACACACACACACACACCTATACACACAGTGACATATATACACACAGTGACATATATACACACACAATGACATATATACACACAGTGACATATATACACACACACCTATACAAACAGTGACATATATACACACACACACCTATACAAACAGTGACATATATACACACACACACACACACAATGACATATATACACAGTGACATATATACACACAACTATACAAACAGTGACATATATACACACACACCTATACAAAGACATTATATATATATATACACATATATATATATATACATACATACATACACCTATACAGTGACATATATATATATACACACACACATACAGTGACATATATACACACACACCTATACACACAGTGATATATATACACACACCTATACACACAGTGACATATATACACACACACACCTATACACACTGACATATATACACACACCTATATACACACTGACATATATACACACACCTATATACACACAGTGATATATATACACACACCTATATACACAGTGACATATGTACACACCTATACACACAGTGACATATATACACACACACCTATACAAACAGTGACATATATACACACACACCTATACACAGTGACATATGTACACACCTATACACACAGTGACATATATACACACACCTATATACACACAGTGATATATATATGTACACACCTATACAAACAGTGACATATATACACACACACCTATACACAGTGACATATATACACACACACCTATACACAGTGACATATATACACACACACCTATACAAACAGTGGCATATATACACACCTATACACACAGTGACATATATACACACACCTATACACAGTGATATATATACACACCTATATGCACAGCAGCACGTTATGCACACACATATATATACACACACACACACACACACACAGTACACACATACAGCGGCCGGCAGTCATCGCCTCGGATCACACCATTTGCAGCAGCAGAGGACATGGAGCCGCCCGACCTCCGTGTCCGCAGTTGGCTCAGCCCCGCTCTCTCCCGCTCTCTCACCTCCGCTCCCAGCACCGGCTGCCTCGTACCCTGCGGCCAGTCCCCTCCCGGGCTGCAGCGGAGGATGAGGATTGTGCACGCCGCGGTATCCGGTGAGGATGCCCGGTGCAGTCAGCGCCACGCCCGCACCTGCCCGGCCGGGATGCGCCCCCGCACTGCGCTGTCCAGTCCGACCCCGCGGCCTCTCACCTTCTGGGACGTGAACGAGTGCGTCCAGTGGTAGAGGATCAGCTTCTCCCCGGCGCCCGGCCCGGCCTGCTGCTCACTCATCTCTGCCGGCGGAGGGAGGCTCGGCTGCATCAGCACCGGCAGCAGCAAAGCATTGTGGGAGGGCAGACACCGATGGTGCATGTGTGTGTATAATAATAATTACACTCCGTGGCTGCTAGTCTGTGTGTGTAGTGCGCACCATGGCAGCTATCAATGTGTTTATCGGGTTTTGGGTCTGTGACTGCAGACTTGTGAATCCTCAAGTCCCGCAAAGGTCGCTGCTGGCAGCGAGACCATGAAGTCATGTGACCACATGTATGCGATATGCACTCACACAGCCACATTCCAACTAGACGTTCACTGTCTCATTGCACGGGAATTGAGCATGACCATACATGACTAGTTTGAATGCCACCAGAGAATACTGACTTTCAGTATGATGGCCCCAGGCCCCCCACAATCCCATACTCAGTATGATGACCTCCATTTAGTGTGATCCCCACACAGTATGATGGCCCTTCAGTGTAATGGTCCCCACATCCCCTCAATTGTTATGATGGAACCCAAAGTCCCCCAATATACTGGCTTCTACTGAATATGATGGTTCCCATAGCCCCTCATTATGAAAGCCCCCACAGTCTCCCATTCAGTATGATAGCCCCCACAGTCTCCCATTCAGTATGATAGCCCCACAGTCTCCCATTCAGTATGATAGCCCCCACAGTCTCCCATTCAGTATGATGGCCCCCGCAGTCTCCCATTCAGTATGATGGCCCCCACAGTCTCCCATTCAGTATGATGGCCCCCACAGTCTCCCATTCAGTATGATGGCCCCCACAGTCTCCCATTCAGTATGATGGCCCCCGCAGTCTCCCATTCAGTATGATGGCCCCCGCAGTCTCCCATTCAGTATGATGGCTCCCACAGTCCCCCACTTAGCAGGATGGCCCCCACTTAGGATGCAGTCAGATGGCCACATAAATCATGGCATAACCAGAATGCAGTGCATGAACTGGCCGGCGGCTGTCCCAACCCAAGCATGACAGCTGCATAGAAATACATGAAGCTGTCAACCTTGGATAGACTGAGCGACCAGCCAGTCCATGCACTGCGTTCACAGTCTCCGATTTATACGACCGTCTAACTTTTGAAGGATATCCTTACACACTATTATGGCTCCTCAGTATGATGGCCCCCCACATCCCCTCACTCGTTATGATGGCCTCCAAAATCCCATTCTCAGTATGAGGACCCCCCAGTCCCACACTCAGAACAATGGCCTCTACCACTCCTTAGTATAATGGCTTCACAGTCCCTCATTCAGTATGATTGCCCTCACAGCCCACCACCACTCTGTATGATGCCCCCTTCAGCCCACCCCCACTCAGTATGACAGCCCCCACATCCCCTCACTCATTATAGTTGCCCCATACAATTTCTCATTCAGTATGATGGCCCCACAGTCATCCCTCAGTAAAATGGGCCCCACAGCCCTCACTTTTTATGATGGTCCCCACACTCTGCCATTCAGTATGATGCCCCACTCATTATGATGTCCTCCCTGTCCCCAGTTCAGTGTCATGGCCTTCACAGCACAGACCACACTCAGTATAATGGCCTCTACAGCCCCTCATTTATTATGGTGGCCCCACCCAGCATGATACTCCCACACAGTGTGATGGCCTCTCAGTATCATACTTTCATTCTCATGGCCACCGCAATCCCTCATTCAGTGTGATGACACCTACAGTTCCTCACTAAGTATAATGGTCCCCAAAGTCCCTCATTCATGATGACCCCTATAGTCCTCCATTCAGTATGCTGCCCCCACTCAGTATGATTCCCCCCTAAGCTCACTCCCAATTAGTATGATGGCTCCCACAGTCCCCCACTCAGTATGATGGCCCCCACAAAAACTCACTCATCAAGATGGGCCCCACAGTCACCCATGTAGTATGATGCTTCCACAGACCCCACTCATTATGATGGTCCCCATTAATTATGATGGCCTTCACAGTCCCTCATTCAGTATCATCTCACCCACAGTCACCCACTCAATATGATCCCCACACACAGTATGATGATCCCCAGTATGATGCTCCCACTAATTATGATGGCCCTCACAGTTCCCCATTCACTATGATGGCACCCACAGTCACCCAATCAGTGTGATAGCCATCACAATGCCCTTCTCAGTATGATGTCGAGCACCACTCAAGTATGATAGAACCTGATAGAACCACAATTCCCTATTCAGCATGATGGACTGAACATCCCCTCACTCATTATGATGGCCTTAAAAATCCCACACTCAGTATGATAGCCCCCACAGTCCCCCATTAAATACGATGACCTCCACAGCCCCTCACAATGATGGCCCCACACTCCACTCAGTATAATGAATTTCTGAGCCCTCCAACTCATTAGGGTGCCCCTTTAAGCCCATCCCCACTGGGGATGATGATGGCCCTAACAGCCCATCACTCATTATAAGACCCCCCGCAGTCCTCTATTTAGTATGATGGCCCACACATCCACTCACTCATTTTGATGGCCTCCACAGTCTCCCAATCAGAATGATGTTCCCCTGTAATAACGTTCTGTCAGTGGTTGCCTGGAAGCTCTAAAATGGCTACCACTAACAGGCTTAGTGCAAGCCACTTCAAGGCCACTTTCCCTGGCCTTCTCCCTTTAATCCCTGTACAGGGACCTGGACTTAAACAGGGGCTCCTGGGCAGAACCATGGAATAAGCTGCTGTTTTGTGGTGCAGGCTGGCAAGAGTGTTCAGGAAAGCGGTCAGAATCATGACTGCAGGAAAAGTACAAAATCAAAATCCGTGAAAATAGTCAGAAACACAACCCTAGGTCAAAATAAGGAATAATAATAGTACAAGGAGTTAAATAGACAGGACCAAACGAGAGCAGCACAAGGCTTTATCCAGCAACTTCCAGCAATAAGCTGGAAGCTTGACCCCTTTACAACCTTCGACGTATAGGTATGTCCAAGGTCGCCTCCAGCTATTTGATTCGGGCTCCAGCGATGAGCCTTCAACTTTTCCGGCGGCACATGTCAGCTGATTTCATCAGCTGATCGTACTTTGAATTTTGTTCCCATTTTCTAGTACACTATATGGTAAAACCAATGGTGATCTAAATCCCTATCTACTTAGTGCCGTAAACTAAACTAATTTCTAATATTTTTGCATTAAAAATTCCCTACCGTTCCTTAATTACACATGCTGGGATACTGAAGCAAATCTGTCACGCACAGTGTAGGAAAGACTAAGTGCAAGACAACAACACTTAGTGCAACACAAAGGGATGAGGGGACGGGAGCCCAACACTAGGGAAGTGGGGAATGGAGACCCAGGGGCGCCGCTATCATGGGGCAAGTTGAGGCCTTTGCTTCAGGCGGCAGTCGTCACTGAAAGACGAGGGCGGCAGAACACCTGGTGCCGACTCTCCATAATCCCTGACATTTGCTGAGTGTCACTAGTGCGGTGCGCGTGCCCCTGCTCACAACCCACAATCTAACCGTTAGGTTAGTCACAACCCACGGTGTGCAATATCAGCCGGTCATCCCTGCACCCGCAGAGCAGCACACCACATAATGGCTGCTCTGTGCAAACAAGACCTGTGATGAGGTCACAGGAGGGGAGGAGTCAGGGGTCACATGATCGGGACCTCCATGGATTGCAGGACTCTGCTGTGCTGGTTGCCATGGTAAGCTGCCTTATGTGTGGGGTCAGGAGGGGTTTACAGTGTGGATGTAGCAGAGCCGTGTGTGTATGAGGTGTATGGAGTGGAGCCGTGTGTGTATGAGGTGTACGGAGCGGAGCCGTGTGTGTATGAGGTGTACGGAGCGGAGCCGTGTGTGTATGAGGTGTACGGAGCGGAGCCGTGTGTGTATGAGGTGTACGGAGCGGAGCCGTGTGTGTATGAGGTGTACGGAGCGGAGCCGTGTGTGTACAAGGTGTACGGAGCGGAGCCGTGTGTGTATGAGGTGTACGGAGCGGAGCCGTGTGTGTATGAGGTGTACGGAGCGGAGCCGTGTGTGTATGAGGTGTACGGAGCGGAGCCGTGTGTGTATGAGGTGTACAGAGCGGAGCCGTGTGTGTACAAGGTGTACGGAGCGGAGCCGTGTGTGTATGAGGTGTATGGAGCGGAGCTGAATGTGTACGGAGCAAAGCCGTGTGTGTATGAGGTGTATGGATCGGAGCTGTGTGTGTATGAGGTGTACGGAGCAGTGCCGGGTGTGTATGAGGTGTATGGAGCGGAGCCGGGTGTGTATGAGGTGTACGGAGCAGAGCTGCATGAGGTGTATGGAGCGCAGCCGGGTGTGTCTGAGGTGTATGGAGCGGAGCCAGGTGTGTATGAGGTGTACGGAGCAGAGCTGCATGAGGTGTATGGAGCGCAGCCGGGTGTGTCTGAGGTGTATGGAGCGGAGCCGGGTGTGTATGAGGTGTACGGAGCAGAGCTGTGTGACGCCCAGGAGACCGGGGTACCCAGCACCGGACCAATGGAGTCTGTCTCTTGAGGGGGATGTCACGGGTGGCTTGACCCGGTGCTGTGGCCTCAGGCAATGCACAGTGTAAGGGGTATCATGAGGGGACAGGCACTTACTTGATCAGCAGCAGGTTCTCCCAGCGGTGACGATCCTGATCCTGGATAGATGGCTATTGTCCAAATGAAAGACTGAGGCACTGAAACGTTTAACCAGTTTACTTTAACATAAAAGGATTTACAACCAGTCCTGTCACCGGAGTCTGTATGGGAACTCTGAGTTACTTTGACCCTGCCGGGGTCTTCGCCTCTTATTGTGCGCAATTTCTGTGTGGCCCTGCTGCTGTATGTGAACTGGCTGCCGGCCCAATCTGTCCCCTCCGGGTCCTGGTTCGACGGGCAACCCGAGTCCTTTTATCGGTTTACCCCCTCTGGGAGTACCGCTGAACTCTGTGTCTGTTGCTGCATCCGACCCTAGTGAAGCTGATATCACCTCACGTTTTTCCGATTGCTGTGTTATATATAATGAATACAGCCACGGATCCGGTATCCGTCTTTGCGCCTGTTCTGGGTAGTGATTAATGCTACCCGGTTCTCACAATGTCCTTTTTCTCTATCCCTCTTCTCCTCAGGCCGGTGATTTAGGCCTGGTAACAGTCACAGGGCTGTTAGAGATTCAACTGTATGACCTCTCACTATCAGCTCCTTAGCCCAACTGCCATTTCTTCTCTCAGACCAGAATGGATCAAGGGGAGTCTCTGGAGCTCCCCCTTCTGGCCGGAGGTGGTAGTGCAGTCTTGCTATTTTAGTATTTGTACTTACTGTCAGTAACTATTTTTGTGGCAAATACCCCTAGGGGTGCCACATTCCCCCTTAGTTAAGAACAGTACTCCGGGACTGTGGGACAATAACATTTTGAAATAACAATTAATATGTACAGAGTCTTAAAAATGAAAAGTTACAAAAACCACTCAAGGAAACAAAAATAGAGTTCTGTAAAAAGTCACTTCAAATAGCGTCCATTAATACAGTTCTATCCTTGAAGGTATTAGGAACGGCACTGTACTTAGTGTCCAGGAATTTAGTTCCATTTTTCCAACGGAGTTATCAATATAAAGTCTAAAGAAAGTTCAAAAAGAGCAAAAAGCAAAGTTCAAAAAGCAGTCTTTCCGGAGCTTTGATTTAGTGCCTCCGGGCTGATAAAAAGTTCAAGAATATGCAATAAGTTCATACAGACAAGTCTCTGTAGGCACTGGGCTTAAACGTTGCAGACTGATAGCAATGACTATACTACATTTTCTGTTTAACTATATACGGCATAACATATATACAATTCACATTATGAGCTTTATAGTTGGTAATCTGCATACCTGGCCGGTAATTGACCCTGGGTACTACGCTGTGATCTACGTAATAGTGGTGTCTCTTCATGTGGTGTACTACTGTCTACTGCGGATGTAGTATCTGCCCGCTCTGCTAAAGATAATTCCACGACTATGGAGTTGGCAAGTCCACCGTGAATGGGATTACTCTGACCAGGAATCTGTTCTTCCTGGCCTGGAACCTCCTGTAGTACGGGGTCAGCCTCTTCCTGTCTTGGGACTTCTGGTATTGGGTTCGGTGTTGGGTAAAAGGCCACCATGGGAACCACTACTGCACCATGGTATGTTAGTAGAGTTTTGGGAAAGTCTCCTATACAGGTGTGATACACTTCCTCTTCTTTTTGCTTTACTGGTTGAACCTGTATGGGTTGAATAACTTCTGGTTCTGGCTGGACAACGTCTGGCTCTTTCAATGCTTCCGGACATAATTTAAGATTGTCTCTTGACACTAGTACAGATGTTAAGCCTCCGTTTTTGCTAATGAGACACATTTTAGGATTATCCACTCTTGTTGGTAAAACTGTGTAGGGTACGGCTTCCCACTGATTGTCCAGTTTATTGGTTCGACGATTTCTCTTGAGCACTTGGTCACCCGGTCTTAATGGGGTCGCTAGAGCATTCTGGTTGAAAGTTCGCTCTTGTCTTTCTCTAGTTTGCTGAAGGCTTCTTTCCACACTCTCTTGCACTTGGCGATACTGCTTTTGCCGTATGATATCCCAATTGGAGTCTTGAACTTCTGCGTCTGGTTTCAGAATTCCCATTTCTAGATCGATTGGTAATTGGCCGGGTCTTGCACGCATAAGGTAAGCTGGGGTGCAGTTGGTGGAGCTCACCGGGACATGATTATACAGATCCACCAAGTCAGGCAATTTCTCTGGCCATTGATTCCTTTCTGTCTCAGGTAAAGTCTTTAGTAGGTCTATTACAATATGGTTCATCTTCTCGCATAAGCCGTTTGTTTGTGGATGATAGGCCGTCGTCCGGATCTTTTTGCAACCATACATATTACAGAATTCTCTGAAGATCTCTGATTCAAAGGCTGTACCTTGGTCGGTGAGAACCTGTTCCGGATATCCATGGGGTCTACAAAAGTACGTTTGGAACGCTTTGGCTGCTGTTTTTGCTGTCAGATCTTTTACGGGTACTACTACCAAGAAACGTGAATAATGGTCCACGATGGTCAAGGCATAGACATAGCCGGACCGGCTTGGTGTCAACTTCACGTGGTCCATGGCTACAAGTTCAAGTGGTTGTTTGGTGATTATGGGCTGCAGTGGTGCTCTTTGGTTCTTTTGATCGTTTCTTCTGAGGTTACACGGGCCACAATTTCTGCACCACTGTTCGATTGATTTTCTCATCCCGACCCAATAAAATCTTTCTCTTAGAAGTACTTCTAACTTTTTCCAACCGAAGTGACCAGCACCATTATGGTAAGCTTCGAGGACCATCTTCACATCTTGTTTAGGCACAATAATCTGCCAAACCAATTCATGTGTTTTCGGATTGGTGTATCTTCTACAGAGCTTCCCTTGATACAGGAACATTTTGCCTCTCTCTTTCCAGAGTTGATGCGTCTCTTCTGGGGCATCCTCATAGGGATATGCACTTTGCTCAGTCAACAGTTCCTTCACCAACTTCACAGCCGGATTGCTGTCTTGGGTGTCAGCCCATCTATGGTGTGCTAACGGATTAAAATTCACCTCTTGTTGTTTCTGATAGGTACTTGACTGATGATGTTTTGCCTTGGGACGATGGAAGGCTGGTAGTTCAATTTCTTCAAGCTCCCCCGTTTCCTCTTCTACATCTCTCAAGTGTGGCATCCGGGATAGGGCATCGGCATTTCCATTCTTGCGACCTGCTCGATACTTGATTATGAAGTTGTAATTAGATAACCGGGCTATCCATCGCTGTTCTAACGCACCTAATTTGGCTGTGTCCAGGTGGGTCAACGGATTGTTGTCAGTATAGACAATAAATTCTGCAGCGGCCAGATAGTGTTTGAAACGCTCCGTCACAGCCCAAACTACTGCCAGTAGTTCCAATTTGAAGGAGCTGTAATTTTCTGAATTTCTTTCAGTAGGCCGGAGCTTTCTACTTGCAAAGGCGATGACTTTCTCCCGACCTTCTTGCTTTTGTGACAGCACCGCTCCTAGTCCCACATTACTGGCATCGGTGTAGAGGATGAAAGGTTGATGGTAATCTGGGTATGCCAGAACCTCTTCTCCGGTTAGTGCCTTCTTTAGTTGTTCAAAGGAGTCTTCCCTTTCGTCGTTCCACTGAAAAGGAGGGTTTCGGTTTGAAGGTTTCTTCGTCTGCCCTACCAAGGTGTCTTGCAAGGGTGCTGCCAACTTGGTAAATCCTTTTATAAATCTGCGATAGTAACCCACCAATCCCAGGAATTGTCTCACTTCTTTTGCGCTGGTAGGTCTTGGCCAATCCCTTATGGCGCTTATTTTCTCGGGATCTGGTGCTACTCCCTCCGAACTCACGATGTGTCCCAGGTACTGTACCTTTGGCTTGAGAAGGTGACATTTGGATGGCTTGACTTTCATGCCATACCTGGATAAGGCTTCGAACACTTCTGCCAGGTCTATTAAGTGTTGTTCGTAAGTCTTTGAGTAGACGATCACATCATCTAGGTACAGGAGGACGGTCTCGAAGTTCTTGTGTCCGAGGCAGCATTCCATCAGCCGCTGGAAGGTACCGGATGCGTTGCAGAGTCCGAACGGCATGCGATTAAATTCACATAGACCCATTGGTGTGGTGAATGCCGTCTTTTCCTTATCTCTCTCAGCCACAGGGACTTGCCAATACCCGCTTGTTAAGTCTAAGGTGGAAAAATAATTAGCAGATTTCAAAGCAGCTAAGGACTCTTCTATCCTAGGCAAGGGGTAGGCGTCTTTATGGGTGATGTTATTAATCTTCCGGTAGTCTACGCACATTCTCATGGTTCCGTCCTTTTTTTTGACAATCACTAGAGGGGCCGCCCAGGGGCTACAGCTGTCTCTTATTACCCCGGCCTGTTTCATTTCCCTCAGCATATCTTTTGCACATTGATAGTGAGCGGGCGGTATGGGTCTATATCTTTCTTTTATTGGGGGATGGTCACCTGTGGGGATTGTGTGTTCTACCCCTTCTATCCGTCTGAAGTCCAATGGGTGTTTACTGAAGACTTGTTCATATTCCGTCACTAGCCTATACACCCCTTGTTTTTGATGGGTAGGTGTTGAATTTATGCCCACGTGTAGCTGTTGGCACCAATCCTCCATTTCTCCATCTGAGCCATTGCCTTCCACCTGACAGGTTGGTTCTAAGGGCTCAATGGTTGTGATGGCATTGTTGTCAACAGTATATAGCTTTGCCATTGTAGCATACCTTGGCAAAGTGACCTCTTCCTCTCCACAGTTCAAAAGTCGTACCGGCACTCGTCCCCGGTGTACCTCGACTATCCCTCGTGCTGTGAGTATAGTGGGCCTGCTGTCGGTGTACACTGGTTCTATTAAGGCTTGATAATCTCGTCCCTTAGTACCAATGGCTGCTCTACACCACACCAGCATTTCTGTTTTTGGTGGGATTACAATAGACGTTGGATCACTTACCCTCACACTGCCGATTTCTCCACCTGCAACTTCTACCTGTTGCCTTAACATCAATACTTTTATTTCCCTCCGGAGAACTCTCTGCTGGCAGGATTGGGCAGTTTCAGCAATTTACTGTAAGACAGAAATGACTTCGGAAAAGCAGTTCTCTAACACATTCATTCCTATCAATACAGTTGGTTCACAGTTCCGCCGGTCAACATCAACAACAATTATACCCTGTTTCTTCAATTCTACTTTACCAATCTTTATGGTCATCTCCCTGAATCCTAGTTTCGGTACCAACTTACCATTACTGGCCCATATATCTAGTTCAACATCAGAGGGCCCTTTATCAATATCTGCATCAGCCCAGTACCTCTTATAAAGGATATACGGTATAGATGAAATCTGGGAACCTGTGTCCAGCAAAGCGTTGAGGGGAATTCCGTCCAGCACGATAGGGATAATGGGTCGTCCTCCGATGTACCTGTCGTGCCAGGGTGTTGGGCCTTGAAAGTTCATTCCTGCGAAGCGGCCCGCATTCCCAGGGGATTCCCGTTTAAATCACAATCTCGTGCAAAGTGGCCCGGCTGCTGGCAACGGCGGCAAATGGGCTGTCCATCCGGTTGGTAGCGGTCGCGGGGTCGTCCTCTCCATGTCGGGTATCTCCGGGGTCTCATCCATGGAACATCCTCTCTACAGTTTGCCAACTCCATCTTGTGTCCTCTCATCTCCTGCATGGTTTTAGCCATTGAAGCAACAACATCAGTTAAAGAGTCAAGCTTTTGTTGAAGAGCCTCATTAGTACTGGGCCCCAGGGGCTTAGCAATGGCCCCGGACATAGCTGATGTCACTGGTACTCCATGTTGTTGAGGAGCCTCTGCCATGAGTTGCGCAGGATCCTGATCCCGAGGTGCCTCTGCCAGCTGGAGACGTATAACGCTCTCCTTTAATTGGGCAAATGTCAATTCAGGGTTCTTAAAAACAAGCATGCTCACATGCCCCCGGTGAGAAGGGGTGTAGAGTCCCTCAATAAATTGATCTCTTAGCAGTTTATCCGCTCCGGTGTTAAAAATGGGTTCAGCCAGTGTAAGTGATTTAAGGGCTTCCTGCAGGTTTAAGGCAAAGTCTCTCACGCCCTCATTAACTTTTTGTTTGCAATTAAAGAATCGTATTTTAGCTTTGCTGCTGGCAGTGGTTTCAAATGTAGCTTTTAATCCAGCAAATATGCGTTCAACAGTGCCTTTTAGATCAGCTGCCCATGCTGTGACTTCTCGCTTAGCATGGCCACTTAACTGCATCATCAGGAGACTAACACGCTGAACTTCACCCACGGGGAACATGTCAAAATGGGCCAGCATCTTTTCTCTGAAATCGTCAAGGGTATTAGGCTCACCTTCATACATTGGAAGCCATGGGCCACCCGGGGTATATGGCATCAGCACCGGCATGATGGGCGCCACTCCTTGCACCGCTGCGCTGCCGGACTCTCTATTGACACTCTGTCTTTCAGCTGCATTAGCGTTGCCGAGTGCTGCGGCGTCTCCGTGCTGCGACATACTGTGCCCCCTTAGTTAATCCGGACCCTTCCGGTCCTCCGCTTCCGTCGGGATGGTGTAGATTCGTTCCGCTGTGCAGCAGGATCGATTTTCCCCTTGCTCTGATGTCAGAGCGCTCAGCTTGGTGCCGCCCACAATGACACGCCCCCTGCTGCTCCCACCCACCGCGCTCTGTAATGGCGGATTCTGAAGTTTTTCAGTTAGACTGGGGCTCAGGTGATGGCGTAGCTCAATTAACAGTCTCGTGCCTAACGGTTATGAAGTGATTACCTCAGGGGATGGCGGCCATCTTTACTCCATTATAACCAATGGGGAAAAGTCACTTTCAATAGTTTTCAATGGGGAATGGATTTTTCTTTAATAAAGTCAATTTTCAAGATTTTTCATCCCAGTTTTCACAGTTTTGGGCTCCAATCACGGCACACAATACCCGGTATACGGGCTGGCTAGATCCTGTTCGTGACGCCAATTGTGACGCCCAGGAGACCGGGATACCCAGCACCGGACCAATGGAGTCTGTCTCTTGAGGGGGATGTCACGGGTGGCTTGACCCGGTGCTGTGGCCTCAGGCAATGCACAGTGTAAGGGGTACCATGAGGGGTCAGGCACTTACTTGATCAGCAGCAGGTTCTCCCAGCGGTGACGATCCTGATCCTGGATAGATGGCTATTGTCCAAATGAAAGACTGAGGCACTGAAACGTTTAACCAGTTTACTTTAACATAAAAGGATTTACAACCAGTCCTGTCACCGGAGTCTGTATGGGAACTCTGAGTTACTTTGACCCTGCCGGGGTCTTCGCCTCTTATTGTGTGCAATTTCTGTGTGGCCCTGCTGCTGTATGTGAACTGGCTGCCGGCCCAATCTGTCCCCTCCGGGTCCTGGTTCGACGGGCAACCCGAGTCCTTTTATCGGTTTACCCCCTCTGGGAGTACCGCTGAACTCTGTGTCTGTTGCTGCGTCCGGCCCTAGTGAAGCTGATATCACCTCACGTTTTTCCGGTTGCTGTATTATATATAATGAATACAGCCACGGATCCGGTATCCGTCTTTGCGCCTGTTCTGGGTAGTGATTAATGCTACCCGGTTCTCACAATGTCCTTTTTCTCTATCCCTCTTCTCCTCAGGCCGGTGATTTAGGCCTGGTAACAGTCACAGGTCTGTTAGAGATTCAACTGTATGACCTCTCACTATCAGCTCCTTGGCCCAACTGCCATTTCTTCTCTCAGACCAGAATGGATCAAGGGGAGTCTCTGGAGCTCCCCCTTCTGGCCGGAGGTGGTAGTGCAGTCTTGCTATTTTAGTATTTGTACTTACTGTCAGTAACTATTTTTGTGGCAAATACCCCTAGGGGTGCCACAGCTGCATGAGGTGTATGGAGCGCAGCCGGGTGTGTCTGAGGTGTATGGAGCGGAGCCAGGTGTGTATGAGGTGTATGGAGCAGAGCCGGGTGTGTGCGAGGTCTATGGAGCGGTGCCGCATGAGTACAGAGTGGAGCCGTGTGTGCAAGGTGTACGGAGCGCAGCCGCGTGTGTAGAAGTAACTATGTGTGGCCATTATACAGTATGGAGCATCATGTGGGCCCATTATACAGTATGGAGCATCATGTGGGCCCATTATACAGTATGGAGCATCATGTGAGGCCATTATACAGTACTAGATGGTGGCCCGATTCTAACGCATCGGGTATTCTAGAATAATCATGTCCACGTAGTATATTGCCCAGCGACGTAGTATATTGCCCAGTCACGTAGTATATTGCCCAGTCACGTAGTATATTGCCCAGTCACGTAGTATATTGCCCAGTCACGTAGTATATTGCCCAGCCACGTAGTATATTGCTCAGCCATGTAGTATATTGCCCAGTCACGTATTGCCCAGCCACATAGTATATAGCAGAGCCACGTAGTATGGTATATTGCCCAGTCACGTAGTATATTGCCCAGCCACATAGTATATAGCAGAGCCACGTAGTATATTGCCCAGCCACGTAGTATATTGCCCAGCGACAGAGAATATTGTCCAGCCACATAGTATATTGCCCAGTCACGTAGTATATAGCAGAGCCACGTAGTATATTGCCCAGCCACGTAGTATATTGCCCAGCGACGGAGAATATTGTCCAGCCACATAGTATATTGCCCAGTCACGTAGTATATAGCAGAGCCACGTAGTATAGAGACTTAAAAAAAAATAAACATATATCACCTTCCGAAGGCCCATTGGAAGTCCTGCTATACTCACCATCCGCCGCCTTTCCCGCTCCTCGCCACGCTCCCGGGACCGCTCCATTGCAAGCGGCAGCTTCCGGTGTCGTCCCAGGGCTGGTGTGAGCAGGACCTATGATGACGTCGCGGTCACATGACCGTGACGTCACGGCAGGTCCTTGCCGCACACCAGCCCTGGGACGGGACCGGAAGCTGCCGCTTGCAATGGAGTAGTCCCGGGAGCGTGGCGAGGAGCGGGAAAGGAGGCGGATGGTGAGTATAGCAGGTTTTTTTTTTTTTTTTAATTATTTTTAACATGACATATTTTTACTATTGATGCTGCATAGGCAGCATCAATAGTAAATAGTTGGGGACACACAGGGTTAATAGCAGCGGTAATGGAGTGTGTTACACCATGGGCCGTTACCGCTGCCATTAACCCTGTGTGAGTGGAGGGGATTACGGAGCGGGCGCCGGGCAGTGAGTGCAGGGGAGTAGGGGAGGGACTAACCGGACTGTGCCCGTCACTGATTGGTCGCGGCAGCCATGACAGGCAGCTGCCGAGACCAATCAGCAAATGAATAACCGTGACAGAAGGACAGACAGACAGACGGAAGTGACCCTTAGACAATTATATATATAGATGGAGCATCATGTGTGACCATTATACAGTATGAAGCACTGTGTGGCCATTATACAGTATGGAGCATCATGTGTGGCCATTATACAGTATGGAGCATCATGTGTGGCCATTATACAGTATGGAGCATC
This sequence comes from Ranitomeya imitator, assembly GCF_032444005.1. Taxonomy (NCBI): domain Eukaryota; kingdom Metazoa; phylum Chordata; class Amphibia; order Anura; family Dendrobatidae; genus Ranitomeya; species Ranitomeya imitator. The sequence goes on along the minus strand of NC_091287.1, from coordinate 459,817,215 downwards.
ATGTGTGGCCATTATACAGTATGGAGCACTGTGTGGCCATTATACAGTATGGAGCATCATGTGTGGCCATTATACAGTATGGAGCATCATGTGTGGCCATTATACAGTATGGAGCATCATGTGTGGCCATTATACAGTATGGAGCATCATGTGTGGCCATTATACAGTATGGAGCATCATGTGGGGCTCATTATACTGTATGGAGCAATATAAGGGGCTCATTATACTATATGGAGCAATATATGGGGCATGTTATTCTGTATGGGGCGCTCTGCGGTGCCCACAATACTGTATAGAGCAATATATGGGGCTCATTATTCTGTATGGAGCACTGTGGTGCCTAGAATACTGTACGGAGGACTATACTGTCTGATTTTTGACCTATTGTAGAATGTACAATAGTTATCACTCATGTAATGTATGGGGGGGACTGTATATGAGATGGGAGCCCTATAGGGGGGCTGTGCTGTATATGTGTTTGGGGGGGAGCCGTTTTGAAGTTCCCCTCAGGCAGCAGTGTGGCGAGGTTCACCCCTGTGGAGACCTCTAGACATATCTAACGTCACCCTGTCTGCCCTAAGCCTCCCTATATAGGTTCCGCACCTATCGCCGACCAGGATACCTAATCCTTGCCTTACCCTGGTGATAAGCCCTGCATAGAGAAGAACAGGAAGCGCACTAGTCGATCCCCACTATAAATAAAGACAGATGGGATACACAAACAAGGAGAACACTTAGCTTGAGTAGACTCAAAGAGAAACACAGACGTCCTCCAAATACCAAGGAGGAAGATAGCTGACTGCTATAAATCCAAGCCTCAAGAGTGGGGAATGAAAATATCACCGACAACTCCCAGCAACAAGCTGGGAGTTATAAAACTCCGGTCCAGGTGTGTCACCTAGAACCAAGGGAAGGCTGCCACTGGGTCCTAGAGTCAGAAGGACAAGGATGAAGTCTGCAAAACATACTGCTGAGTTCTTCTGCAGTCAGATGCAGAGCGATCATATGCAGCCTCTGACACACCCGTGACAAAAGCGTCTTCAGGAGGCAGAGGTTTCGTTCACTGACACAGCCCCTTACCTCTAAATGGCATCAGTGACTCTTGTTTCAAGGACTTGGCTAGTCCTTGCTCTGTTCCTGCGTGCTGTCATTGTGCTATGTGCACAGTGATAGCGCGCGCTCTTTGTGGCCTGCTAAGATCAGTGTAAGAGCCTGCAACACACTGTCCGAGTGCGATGTCAGGGTACCTGGTGTGCAGAGACCATCGCTGCCCCGGCACATTGCATAAAAGAGAGCATTTTGTGATTGTGCACAGTGCACACTGCTCTGGGACAAAGCAATAACTAACCCAGCCCCTGAGAGGAGCATCACTGATGACACTTTGTTTCAGGGAGGGGACAGTGGCAGCTTCTGCCCCCTGATGATGCTTCATTTGAGTATTTGGGGTGCTCTGTACTTGGGCTAGACCGGACTGACAGGTATATATTGCTTATGCGTATATCTCCCATATCTTTTAAATAGTGGTATACACATGCGATTTTGCACTACATGGGAGGACACATCTATGCATGGAGTAGTTCCTCCCTTCCCTTGTCTATTTTTACACATATTGCTTGGCACTTTTTGTACTGCATACGATTATATTGCAATTAGCACATGCACCTTAGTTTAATTTAGTTACAGCACCTTTTCAATTTTTACAATCTTCATACCACATTTTATGCACACAAGTGTTCATAAAATAAATCTTTTTGATGTATCCCAAGTACGCGCACTGCTGTGCCGCTGCTGCCATACTTATATAATAAAGGCTTATTTTATATTAGCATTATCTTTTCGTTTTTGTGGCTTTTTCTATAATAGCATATATATATATATATTTTGTATTGCCATATATGTATTTTCTAGATGTGTGAGTCCAAGTGACGGTCTTTTTGAGTTTTATACATTTGAGTATGCCAGCAGCACTGGGATTCTCAAGCAAAGCATCATCACACAACAAGTAGAGAACTAAAAATATAATAGAAGTTACTGTAGTTGGGGAACGGTAAGGAATTTTTAATGCAAGTGTGGCACCCCAGGAGTTTGGGTACCACAGTAGTGCTGCCTTGCTCTCGGGGAGGGTAGTGGTATGTGTGGAGACAGGTGAGATTCCCTTTGGTAGGTTATCACACACACAACACCTTCCAAATCCAGGCCAGGAGGGGGAGCTCAAAACCCTGTTTTAGGGCAGCGTCCCTGGATAAAGATCCTGGTTTGGAGGCGGAGTTAGTTCAGTTAGTGCAGGCAGTCTGTGTGCGAGGACAGACAGGGACGGAGCACAGTAGAGAAACAGGACTCCAGGAGGCCACAAGTAGGCCCCCAGGGAGTCAGTGTGCAGAGAATCCGGGAACCGGGAGCCTGAGGCTTATGTGGATTATAGTACACAGAGCAGAACCGGAGGGCATTGAATTACATGGACTTTGCCCATATTTACCTGTGGCACAGCAGCACCTTGGAGCCTGGAGTCACCATGGAAGGACCCCAATAGGCACGGCTCAAGCTGCCTGCCATAGAGGTACCTGTCCCAGGACAGGAGAACAAATAAGGACCTTGCTTGAGACACTTAGTGGCAGCAGGGACCTCAGAGACAGTAGCGCAGAGTGGAAGGCCCCTACCTGACCTACCCAAGGGACCCCGCTTGTCTCTGGACTGCCCGGACTCCTAATCAACCTGTTGCTGGTACCCTGGACTGTAGCCTGTCACACACAAGTAAACCAGGTAAAGACTTATCACTTGTCTCCTCCATTTATTCACCGGCTACACCATCTACGCCACACACCATAGGACCCCGCTTCACCTGTGGGAAGCGTAACATCTGGGCTGCCGCAACATCCCCCAGGGGACCCCTTTTATGCAGCGTCGGTCCCCCTATTGACTGACCTCCACAGGTGGCGTCACGACAAACTTTGAACATTAACCTCTTTAACGTTCCTGCCCAGGGCCACGGACCGGGTCGCAGCCACCGTGACATCCCCCTTTGCGACCAGACCCTGTACCGAGTATCCCACTGCCCTGTGGGCGCATCACAAGCATATTAGAAATTAGATTAGATTAAGGCACTAATAGGGATTTAGATGAAAATTTCTTTGGTCTTCAGACCACCCCTTTAAGTTGGATATGGTGCTCTCCAATTCACTGGAGCAGAGAGCTGATAACTTAAGCTGGACAGCACACACACGCACTGCAGGTCCCAATGGGGACAGCAATGGCAATGTCTGTAAAGCGCTGCGGAATATCATGGCGCTGTATAAGCAAAGCATAATAATAATAGTAGTCTCCCCCATCTAGTACGATGGGTCCTACTTAGTATGATATGCACACCTCTAAATTGTGTAATGACCACTCAGTGTAATGCTCCAATAGCCCCTACTCAGTACAACAGCCAGTCTCCCAAACGAAGCATCTTCACACAAGAAGTGGGGAAATAAAAATGCAATAGAAGTTAGATAGTCTAGGTAGGGAATGGAAGTTAGATAGTATAGTATGATAGCCCACACTCATTATGATGGCCCACAAAATTAAAGCCCCCACTTCGTATGATGGCCTCCACAGTCCCCACTTAGAATGATGGCCCCCACTGCCCTTCACTCATTGTGATGATCCCCACAACCCTTTACTAATTATGATAACCCTCAGAGTTCTCTTCTAAGGATGACAGCCTTACAGTCCCCCAGATCCCAACTCAGTATGATGGCCCACATACCCCCTCACTCATTATTATGGCCTCCAAAGTCCTCCACGCAGTATGATGGCCCCACAGACCCCCACCCATTATTATGGTCCCCACAGTCCCCATTCACTATGATGGCTTCACAGACTCCCACTTAGTATAATGCCCCCTACAGCCTACTCACTATTCATGATGGTACATGATGGCTGGCTCCCACACCCCACCACCCATTCAGTATGATGTTCTCTGCAGCCACTCCCATTCAGTATGACAGACCCTCATTATAAAGGAAACCACAGTCCCCCAATCAGTATGAGGGCCACCACAATCCACCACTCAGTATGATGGCCTTTACAACCTCTCAGTATGATGGTCCCCCTCATCCCCTCCCTCATTATGATGGTCCCCATAGTCCACCATTCAGTATGATGACCCCCCACAGTCCTCCACTCTCTATGATGTTCCTCCCCGCCCAGTCCCCATTCGTACATCATTTTTGGGTTTATATTCCTAGTTGAGGCTGGCAGCAAGATGTAGTCTACTACATCTTGCTGCCTTTCTCCAATAGAGGTACACGGCCGAAAATGATGTGCGACAGAGCTTACTTTAACTCTCTCTGCATCATGATACTCAATGGCCTCGTCACTACATACGCCCAAATCCCATTCTGCAGGGGTTCATATATGTAAGCCCCAATGGAGTCACTGGTCGTATGGGCAAACACTATGTGAACATAGTCTAAAAGGAATAAGGAGTCCTGGAAGTGATGATATGGCCTCCACAAAGCCCTGATCTCAACATCACGTCTGTGTGAGATCACACGAAGAGACAGAAGGATTTGTGCCAGCCTCCATCCACAGGGTGTGTGGTTAGTTCTCCAAGATGTATGGAGCATCCACACTGCCGAGTTCCTTCAAAAGCTGTGTGCAAGTGCACCTAGAAGAATTGATGCTTTTGATTCTTTTTTGAAGGGAAAGCGCGGTCACACCAAATATTGAAACGACTTAGATTTTTATTTTGTTCATTCACTTTGAATTTTGTTAATTAATATAGATAAATTATTAACACTTGTATTTTTAAACGTATCTTTACTACTGCCGAATACATTTGAAGCCTTCCTTATGGTATAACATGATGGATAAGCTTCTGTCACATCATTTCACACCATATTTGCGAAAAGGAAATAAATGCATGTGTGAAACTATGGAATACGAGCCTGGCCCCACGACTGAAGCCAGGTATGTTTTTTTTCTTAAACACTATGGCATTTCAGAGAAAACATAGTTTAAAATCCATCAAGGAACCATTATGAGAAGCAAGATGAGACTGATGCGGCTTCTCCTGCTGGCTGACAAGTCTCTCCTCTCTCAACTCCCCCTGATGGATCTGTCGACTGTTTCCTCTGAAGCGCTCTGACATCCCTGGCTGCAGGCTCTGATTCACGCTGTCCACGGTTTACCCACGAGTACTAAGAGAACTAAGTAATGTAATAGATAAACCATTATTTCTTATTTTTAGTGACTCTATAGCGACAGGGTCTGTTCCGCAGGACTGGCGCATAGCAAATGTGGTGCCAATATTCAAAAAGGGCTCTAAAAGTGAACCTGGAAATTATAGGCCAGTAAGTCTAACCTCTATTGTTGGTAAAATATTTGAAGGGTTTCTGAGGGATGTTATTCTGGATTATCTCAATGAGAATAACTGTTTAACTCCATATCAGCATGGGTTTATGAGAAATCGCTCCTGTCAAACCAATCTAATCAGTTTTTATGAAGAGGTAAGCTATAGACTGGACCACGGTGAGTCATTGGACGTGGTATATCTCGATTTTTCCAAAGCGTTTGATACCGTGCCGCACAAGAGGTTGGTACACAAAATGAGAATGCTTGGTCTGGGGGAAAATGTGTGTAAATGGGTTAGTAACTGGCTTAGTGATAGAAAGCAGAGGGTGGTTATAAATGGTATAGTCTCTAACTGGGTCGCTGTGACCAGTGGGGTACCGCAGGGGTCAGTATTGGGACCTGTTCTCTTCAACATATTCATTAATGATCTGGTAGAAGGTTTACACAGTAAAATATCGATATTTGCAGATGATACAAAACTATGTAAAGCAGTTAATACAAGAGAAGATAGTATTCTGCTACAGATGGATCTGGATAAGTTGGAAACTTGGGCTGAAAGGTGGCAGATGAGGTTTAACAATGATAAATGTAAGGTTATACACATGGGAAGAGGGAATCAATATCACCATTACACACTGAACGGGAAACCACTGGGTAAATCTGACAGGGAGAAGGACTTGGGGATCCTAGTTAATGATAAACTTACCTGGAGCAGCCAGTGCCAGGCAGCAGCTGCCAAGGCAAACAGGATCATGGGGTGCATTAAAAGAGGTCTGGATACACATGATGAGAGCATTATACTGCCTCTGTACAAATCCCTAGTTAGACCGCACATGGAGTACTGTGTCCAGTTTTGGGCACCGGTGCTCAGAAAGGATATAATGGAACTAGAGAGAGTACAAAGGAGGGCAACAAAATTAATAAAGGGGATGGGAGAACTACAATACCCAGATAGATTAGCGAAATTAGGATTATTTAGTCTAGAAAAAAGACGACTGAGGGGCGATCTAATAACCATGTATAAGTATATAAGGGGACAATACAAATATCTCGCTGAGGATCTGTTTATACCAAGGAAGGTGACGGGCACAAGGGGGCATTCTTTGCGTCTGGAGGAGAGAAGGTTTTTCCACCAACATAGAAGAGGATTCTTTACTGTTAGGGCAGTGAGAATCTGGAATTGCTTGCCTGAGGAGGTGGTGATGGCGAACTCAGTCGAGGGGTTCAAGAGAGGCCTGGATGTCTTCCTGGAGCAGAACAATATTGTATCATACAATTATTAGGTTCTGTAGAAGGACGTAGATCTGGGTATTTATTATGATGGAATATAGGCTGAACTGGATGGACAAATGTCTTTTTTCGGCCTTACTAACTATGTTACTATGTTACTATGTAATCAAGTGTCAGGATCCCTTTAAATTTGTGAAAATCTTGTTGATATGTTACGTTTCTATATCATACTTTGTTTTTGTTTTTTTGGATCCGTTTAACCATAGACAGCATTTTAGGTGAATGTTGTTATTTTAGCATACATTGCTGTAATACTTTTACAATCTTTCCATGGTATGAATAGATCATTATTATATATTCTTCCACTAGATGTCTCTGTTCATCTACATTCAGGTAAAAGGACAGGCCATTTTTATTTATTTTTGCACTTCCGTTTTTTCCCTTCCCTTCTTTCAAGAGCCATAACTTCTCTATTTTTCCATCATTATAGTCATGGGATGCCTTGTGTTTCTGGCATGAGTTGTAGTTTTTATAAGTGCCATACGGTGTAAGCTGTTTTGACTATTTTATTCACAATTTTATTTTTTATTGCATTTAGACTGCGGTGACCCCCAATAAACACCCCCCCCCCCCCCCCCAGCACAACCACTCCCCCACCCCCTCCCGCATAGGATTCCTTCTCCCAATAAAGAGACAACACAGGTAAATGCTGGGCGAGGGTCACAGCTTTAATTTCTTTTTTCATATATAACAATGTAAGGAAGCACTTTCAGCTTCACAACAGACCAATAGCCAAATGCCCTGTAACATCTACAGGCAAGTCCGCCTACGTAGCCTCAACCTTCCGATGCTTCCTATTGTTGAAACAGCCGCTGTGACATTTATTCTGTTACAAACAAATATTCAAACTACCCAAACATAGGGGAGGAAGGGCGGAACGAGCACCTCCGGGACCCAAAGGGGAAGAGGAGGACCCCCGCAGCTACTGCTGTAATATACCAGGTACAAGTGGGATGGGGGACTGAAAATAGCCCTAAGAGCTACCATTGGCCAACCAAAATACGGGCCAAACCATTTAACACATAAACGAAAAGGGGGGGGAGGGAGAGAGGGGCAGGCCAGGTGAATGGAATGGGTGAGGGGGGGCACCGCAGTCAGTGGCACACTCCTTAAGTGCTGTGCCATCCATATTATTGGTTAAATAGTTTTATGTTTTAATCTGTCAGACTTTTACTAATGCTGTAATACCATATATACTTGTTTTGATTGTTTTATTTTACTTTTGTACTTTTGAGTTGGGAAAATTAGGTCATTTGAACGTTTCTTTTTATTGTTTTTATTTCTTTTTTATAACTCTTACACTTTAGTTTTCAGACCCTTCAGGGGAATTGAAGCTGTGATCATTTTTACTATATCCCGCAATACTTTTAGGTTGCAATCTATAGTACAAATAACAAAGCCTGTGGATGGGCTTCACAGGACACCAAGATGGTGTCATTACCGATGATATTGCATGCGGATGGTAGATGTCTGCATGTACACACCACCTGGATTGAATCACCTAAAATGTCACTGTCAGAGATTATTGGGTTACACAGCAATAAAATATTACAACAACCTTTGTTTTTATTTCATTAAAATAATTTTTAATAATGTGGTTGTGTTTATTTTAACCCTTTACTAGTATTGGATTAATAATGGATAGGTGTCATAATTGACGCCTCTCCATTATTAATTTGGCTTAATGTCACCTTACAATAGCAAAGTGACATTAACCCTTCATTACCCCATATCCCACCACTACACGGGAATGGGAAGAGAGTGGCCAAGTGCCAGAATAGGCGCATCTTCCAGATGTGCCTTTTCTGGGGTGGCTGGGGGCAGATATTTTTAGCCAGGGGGGGGCCAATAACCGTGGACCCTCTCCAGGCTATTAATATCTGCCCTCAGTCACTGGCTTTACCACTCTGGCGGAGAAAATTGTGCGGGAGCCCACGCCAATTTTTTCCGCCACTTAACCCTTTAATTCAATAGCTAGAACGGCCAAATTTTGCATATACACACTACTAACATTAGTATTATGGAATATACAAAAAAAAAGGTGATATGAGATGGTTTACTGTATGTAAACCAGGTCTCATATCATGTCGGGTTTAGGAACGAGAAAGAAAAAGCCGGTAATTGAATTACCGGCTTTCAAGCTGTCTAGCGCTGGATGAAGTAAGAAAATATATACATATACCGTATTTTTCGCTTTGTAAGACGCTCCGGATTATAAGACGCACCCCAAATTTTGAGGAGAAAAATAGGAAAAAACTATTTTTTAATAAATTGGTGGGGCGTCTTATAATCCATGCGTCTTATTACTTACCAGGGGTTGTGGTTGTGGTGGATCAGGGTCCCAGGCTCGTTGCCGGAGGCAGGAGTGGAGCATTGCTGCAGGCTGGGATGAGGGGGTCTGCAGGGGGCTCCTGTGCTGCAGGGGGGCTCCTGTGCTGCAGCCTGGGATGAGGGGTCTGCAGGGGGCTCCTTTGCTGCAGGCTGGGATGAGGGGTCTGCAGGGGGCTCCTTTGCTGCAGGCTGGGATGAGGGGTCTGCAGGGGGCTCCTGTGCTGTAGGGCTGTCTCCGGTGCTGCGGGGGGCTCTGGCGACATTTTGTGAAAGACCAGAGCCCCCCGGCAGTTCTTCCATGCGTTCCAGTGTGACTAATTCCGGGAAAATGGCCGCCGGAATCTCGAGAGATGAGATCTCAGTGCTGAAATCTCATCTCCCGAGATTCCGGCGGCCATTTTCCCGGAGTCAGTCATACTGGAACTAACTCCGGGAAAATGGCCGCCGGAATCTCGAGAGATGAGATCTCAGCGCTGAAATCTCATCTCCCGAGATTCCGGCGGCCATTTTCCCGGAATTAGTCATACTGGAACGCATGGAAGAACTGCCGGGGGGCTCTGGTCTTTCACAATATGTCGCCAGAGCCCCCCGCAGCACCGGAGCCTTCAGCATCACCCGGGGCAGCAGCGGACAACCCCGGCAGTGGCGGCGGACGACAGCGGCGGCAGGCGGTAGCGGCGGCGGACACCCCCTCCTCCCAGCCTGTAATGGTAAGCGGTATATCCGCTTTGTTAGACGCACCCACATTTCCCCCCCAAATTTGGGGGAAATAAAGTGCGTCTTACAAAGCGGAAAATACGGTATGTGTCTACTGACACATATATATATAGACAGTGTATATATATATTTTTTTTTTTTTGACACATGGATCCCTTGTATAGCTGTATGTTGGTTTTGCAAGCCTGCGAGAAAATCTCGCAGTACAGATGCCATACGGATTACATACGGAGGATGCCATGCGCAAAAAACGCTGACACACCCTGCCTACGGAGGAGCTACGGACCACTATTTTGGGGACTTTTCGGCGTATTACGGCCGTAATATACGGACCGTATTGTCTTACGCCGAGTGTGACTCCAGCCTTACTCCTGAACTTCCTTCTCCAATAATTGGAGCAACCTGCTCCTATATTTTTTTTCTGCATCATTTGAGGTAGACTTTAAGGAGCTTTTTTTATTTTCTACATTTTCACATTCCAAATATGTTTTTTCTTCAAAGCATCAGTACAATTATGTTTTTGATGGGGTTTTTTTTGCCTTTTCCGTTTACTTGATGCATTTTTGTTTGGGATTTTAAGCAGATTTTTGAATGCTTTTTTAATAGTACAGAAAGGGTATGTGCACACGCTGCGGATTGGCCGCTGCAGATTCGCAGCAGTTTTCCATGAGTTTACAGTACCATGTAAACCTATGGAAAACAAAATCCGCAGTGCACATGGTGCGTAAAAAAAACGTGCGGAAATGCTGTGTTGTTTATTCCGCAGCATGTCAATTCTTTGTGCGGATTCCGCAGCGGTTTACACCTGCTCCATAATAGGAATCTGCAGGTGTAAAACCGCAGGTGAAATCCGCAGGAATCCGCAGGAAATCCGCAGTGCGGATTTACCAAAATCAGTCCGGAAAAATCTGCAGAGTAATCCGCAGCGTGTGTTCATGAAATCACATTCACTATGCTTGGACAGTAGGGCGGGGTTCACACGTAGCATAAATGATGCATTTTTTATTTCTATAATGGAATGGGTACAAAAACGCTGCAGATCTGCACAAATAAATGACATGCTCCTTCTTTTAATCCGCAGCGTTTTCCGTGCGGAATTTTCCGCACCATTAGCACAGCGGTTTTTTTTTTCCATTGATTTACACTGTACTGTAAATCACTTGCGGATCTGCAGCGTTTCTGCTTGGAAAAAAACCGCTGCGGATCCGCAGTAAATCCGCAACGTTTGCACATAGCCTTATGGGGAGCCTCATATAGAAGCATATAAAAAAGTATGTAAAAAAATGCAGTCTTTTTTTTAAGTACAGAATCAAAAAAACATTTTTGTACTAAAAAACACACTTTGAAAACACTGCTTCTAATAAAAATACATCAAATACAAGGGGGAAAGCATACAAAGTAACAAAAATGTTTTAACCAGGAAAGCTCGCTCTTGTTTGTTGCAGAAAACGTGCAGATAAATGGGAGTAGAAAAAAATCAGCAGCATTTATTCTACATGTGAACATGGCCTTACAGTCACAAAAAAGCAAGAGATATACTGAAGCGTACATAAAAATGAAAAAGTTATGGCTGTTACAACTAGGAATGAATAAACAATAAAATAAATCCATAGATCCCAACCATCCCAGATTCAGCAAACAGTCCTGGACGTTGAGCCTACACCCTTTCCCGGGCGGTCTGCTGAATGTCCCTCACTGCCACCGCCTTCTCTGCCTGCCAGGGTTGAACGTAGTGGTCTGTGTGACAGATCATATGTCCTGTGTCTACAATGATAATAATATTTACTATGCAGTAAATGTGGATGTGCACTTATATCTGCACGTCACAGATTGGACGCCTTCCTTTGGTGGGTCTGTCATACTCCGGGAATACTGGTTAGAGGCCCAGAAAATAGACAGCAGGTAAACCTGCTCGAGCCACCATTATATGTTATCAAGCTGCTTCATTCCCACAGTCATGAGAATCATAAAGCGTCAGTAAAATGACAATGGTGACCTTGTTAGTTAATGATTAACCAACAATGAATAGGAGGAAGATAACCAACAATGTCCCTTTTCATGTGTTCACAGAGGCTTTAGAAGCTCAAAAGTGGATTTTCAGGAGCTGCCACGAATGTACAGACACATTATAATCTGAACAGCAGCTGATGATCCATAATATCATACATTGGCTCTAAAATCATTACAGGTTGCCCTACGCCCAGGGTGGCGAGCAGGTCTGAACTGCGCTCTCTCAGGCTGCTAGTAGAATCAGCTTTGTCTGAGAAGTACAGGGGCTCTGAGGCGTGTAAGATTCGGACATCTTCAAAGTAGCACGTTCAGACCGTAAAGCATGGAGCCTGCTCACACTACGTTATCCTTGCCTTGGCAACTGAGCTCACTGGGACTGCTGTGTATGCAGTGGCGTAACTACAAAGTTATGGGCCCCGGTGCGAACTTCCAAATGGGGCCCCCCCACCCCTCCCCTTCCCTTAGATACGCCTCGGACTGTTGCCGTGCAGGAGGAATCTCCTGCACTGCAACATGGTGTTGGGTGCCAGCACAGCCCGCACAGTGGTATATCCAGCATAGCCCTCACAATGGTATATCCAGCACAGCCCTCACAGTGGTATATCCAGCATAACCCTCACAGTGGTATATCCAGCAGAGCCCACACAGTGGTATATCCAGCACAGCCCGCACAGTGGTATATCCAGCATAGCCCTCACAGTGGTATATCCAGCACAGCCCTCACAGTGGTATATCCAGCATAGCCCTCACAGTGGTATATCCAGCATAGCCCTCACAGTGGTATATCCAGCACAGCCCGCACAGTGGTATATCCAGCACAGCCCGCACAGTGGTATATCCAGCATAGCCCTCACAGTGGTATATCCAGCATAGCCCTCACAGTGGTATATCCAGCACAGCCCGCACAGTGGTATATCCAGCACAGCCCGCACAGTGGTATATCCAGCACAGCCCGCACAGTGGTATATCCAGCATAGCCCTCACAGTGGTATATCCAGCACAGCCCGCACACAGTGGTATATCCAGCATAGCCCTCACAGTGGTATATCCAGCACAGCCCGCACAGTGGTATATCCAGAGCCCACACAGTGGTATATCCAGCAGAGCCCGCACAGTGGTATATCCAGCACAGCCCGCACAGTGGTATATCCAGCATAGCCCTCACAGTGGTATATCCAGCACAGCCCGCACAGTGGTATATCCAGCACAGCCCTCACAGTGGTATATCCAGCAGAGCCCGCACAGTGCTATATCCAGCACAGCCCGCACAGTGGTATATCCAGCACAGCCCGCACAGTGGTATATCCAGCACAGCCCGCACAGTGGTATATCCAGCAGAGCCCACACAGTGGTATATCCAGCACAGCCCGCACAGTGGTATATCCAGCAAAGCCCTCACAGTGGTATATCCAGCATAGCCCTCACAGTGGTATATCCAGCATAGCCCTCACAGTGGTATATCCAGCACAGCCCTCACAGTGGTATATCCAGCACAGCCCGCACAGTGGTATATCCAGCATAGCCCTCACAGTGGTATATCCAGCAGAGCCCGCACAGTGGTATATCCAGCACAGCCCGCACAGTGGTATATCCAGCAGAGCCCGCACAGTGGTATATCCAGCACAGCCCGCACAGTGGTATATCCAGCACAGCCCGCACAGTGGTATATCCAGCATAGCCCTCACAATGGTATATCCAGCATAACCCTCACAGTGGTATATCCAGCATAACCCTCACAGTGGTATATCCAGCAGAGCCCACACAGTGGTATATCCAGCACAGCCCTCACAGTGGTATATCCAGCACAGCCCTCACAGTGGTATATTCAGCATAGCCCTCACAGTGGTATATCCAGCATAGCCCTCACAGTGGTATATCCAGCACAGCCCTCACAGTGGTATATTCAGCATAGCCCTCACAGTGGTATATCCAGCATAGCCCTCACAGTGGTATATCCAGCACAGCCCTCACAGTGGTATATCCAGCACAGCCCGCACAGTGGTATATCCAGCATAGCCCTCACAGTGGTATATCCAGCACAGCCCGCACAGTGGTATATCCAGAGCCCACACAGTGGTATATCCAGCAGAGCCCGCACAGTGGTATATCCAGCACAGCCCGCACAGTGGTATATCCAGCATAGCCCTCACAGTGGTATATCCAGCACAGCCCGCACAGTGGTATATCCAGCACAGCCCTCACAGTGGTATATCCAGCAGAGCCCGCACAGTGGTATATCCAGCACAGCCCGCACAGTGGTATATCCAGCAGAGCCCACACAGTGGTATATCCAGCACAGCCCGCACAGTGGTATATCCAGCACTGCCCTCACAGTGGTATATCCAGCATAGCCCTCACAGTGGTATATCCAGCATAGCCCTCACAGTGGTATATCCAGCACAGCCCTCACAGTGGTATATCCAGCACAGCCCGCACAGTGGTATATCCAGCACAGCCCTCACAGTGGTATATCCAGCAGAGCCCGCACAGTGGTATATCCAGCACAGCCCGCACAGTGGTATATCCAGCAGAGCCCGCACAGTGGTATATCCAGCACAGCCCGCACAGTGGTATATCCAGCACAGCCCGCACAGTGGTATATCCAGCAGAGCCCGCACAGGGGTATATCCAGCATAGCCCTCACAGTGGTATATCCAGCACAGCCCTCACAGTGGTATATCCAGCATAGCCCTCACAGTGGTATATCCAGCATAGCCCTCACAGTGGTATATCCAGCAGAGCCCACACAGTGGTATATCCAGCACAGCCCTCACAGTGGTATATCCAGCATAGCCCTCACAGTGGTATATCCAGCACAGCCCGCACAGTGGGATATCCAGCACAGCCCGCACAGTGGTATATCCAGCAGAGCCCACACAGTGGTATATCCAGCACAGCCCGCACAGTGGTATATCCAGAGCCCACACAGTGGTACATCCAGCACAGCCCGCACAGTGGTATATTCAGCAGAGCCCACACAGTGGTATATCCAGCACAGCCCGCACAGTGATATAGAGCACAGCCCACACAGGGGTATATAGAGCACAGCCCACACAGGGGTATATACAGCACAGCCCACACAGGGGTATATACAGCACAGCCCACACAGGGATATATAGAGCACAGCCCACACAGGGGTATATAGAGCACAGCCCACACAGGGGTATATAGAGCACAGCCCACACAGGGGTATATACAGGTCATAGACACCGGTATATTTAAATGCGGCGGCGGCACTGGCGGGGGGAGGGGGAGGAACAGTGCAGCGGCTCCCATTGTCTCAGATATAGGTACAGCACCTACAATAACTCCAGACCAGAGCTGAATGATGTGACCACACGGGGTACACCTACAGGTCCAGGGTACTACATTACAGTGGGCACAGACCTGAGCCATTACACACAGTGCTGGGCATAGTGCAGGGCACTGATCACTCAGGAGTCGCACTAATGATGTGACCACACAGGAGGTACACCCACAGGTCCAGGGTACTACATTACAGTGGGCACAGACCTGAGCCATTACACTCTGTGCTGGGCATAGTACAGGGCACTGATCACTCAGGAGTCACCAGTATGAAGACCCCTAGTGATCACTGTGTCACATCAATTCCAGGACACCAGCCTTCTCGTGTCACCCATTAGCAGCTCACCCTGGCCCCCACACTGTGGAGGTGGCAGAGCAGTGAGCGGGCAGGTGACGGGATATACAGTGTGTGCCACCCAGCTCCTGTCACTGCCCGGCTGGGGACCACCTCCCCCCACTACAACCCGAACTTTTCCCCAGCACTCACTCATAGCTGGAACAGGACGCGGTCTCGACTGCTCCCTCCGTAACACTCCGGGACTCCCGGCACTGCACTACCCTAGCCGGACATCCCCGCTCCTCACACAGTCTTCCGGTCCACCCGCCTCACTGCTGGGGGCCAACTTCCGCATCGCACAGGGACAACGGCTCCACCCAGACGTCACCAGCCATACCCACTGCCAAGGTAACGGCTCCTCCGATTGGCCCACTACTGGCACCGGCTCTTCTGCCGATGGACGGTCCGACCTTCCGGCCCCGGGCCCCTGACCTGCTGGGCCCGGTCGCAATGGCGACCGCTGCGACCGTGGTAGTTACACCCCTGTGTGTATGGCTGGTGATATTGGCAATGAGATGTACACGTATATAGTTAGAAATCGGTTCTTTCTTGTGAATGAAGAGGATTTTTAATAAAAGGCAAAATGCAAAGTTGCTTGTTTTTATAAGCACTTTGCAATTTTACCCATTTATGAACTTGAGACGACAGATTAAAAATGAATATATACAATATGTAGGAGTTGGTTGATTGGTTAAAATTTACTTGTTAGCTCCCCTATTCACTCCTACACTGCCATTATGACTGATCAGTGGCATAAAAAAGTTTGGACACCGCTGGACGAAATTACTGAAATTGTGAACAGTTAAGTAAGTTGAAGACAAAATGATCTCTAAAAGGGCTTAAGTTAAAGATGTCACATTTCCTTGGCATTTTAGACAAAGCAAAAATATATTTTCATTTTAAAAACTACAGAAAGGAAAATGGGCCGATGCAAAACCTTTGGAGATTTGTGTGCTCAGATAACTTTGACCATGGTTTCAGACCTTAATTACGGTAGCCTGTTAGGGTTATGGCTTGTTCACTATTGTCATTAGGCAAGGCCAGGTGATGCAAATTTCCCAGCTTTATAAAAACCCGACCTCCTCTAGCCTTTTGCCAAAAAACAGCAGCCATGGGTTCTTATAAGCAGCTGCATAGCACTCTGAAAATAAAAATGGTGGAGGGCCACAAAACAGGAGAAGGGTATAAGAATATATCAATGCATTTTCAAGGTGCCCTTTCCTCAGTTTGAAATGTAATTAAGAAATTGCAGTTAACAGGAACAAAGAAGGCCAAGATAAGGTCTGGAAGACCAAGCAAAATTTCAATGAGAGCTGCTTGTAGGATTCCTAGAGAGGAAAATCAGAACCCTTGCTTGACTGCAAAAGACCTTCTGGCAGGACTCAAATCCAGCAGCTTTTGTGCACCAGGCAGCAGCTCTTCCCTCTGAGCTATTCAGCTTGCTGGACAGTTACTTGCGAATCCAGATACTAGTACCTGTGTGGTTTCTGATTGTCTCCACCCTAAGTTCATGATTGTATCCACCCTGAATTTCTGATTGGCTCCACCCTGATTGAACACGCTGCTTAAACTGGCATTGCACTTACTTCCTTGCGAGATTATTGAGCTATCAGCCTTTAGTCAAGCTTCCTTTCACCTGCTCCTTTATTCCAAGATTATACTACTGCTTCCATGTACCGATCCCTGGCTATTCCTGACTACACTACCTGCTGATCCTTTAACAACATTGCTGCTTTTGTGTACTGACTCCTGGCTATTCCTGACTATGCTACCTGCCGGTGCTGCACCTAGTGTATGCAATACCACTACTCCAACCCATGTCAGTCCATAACACTTTGAGAAAGATTTAGCAGACTCTGGAGTTGTGGTACATTGTCCTACTGTTCAGAGACACCTGCACAAATATGGCCTTCATGGAAGAGTCATCAGAAGAAACCTCTCAAGCTTCCTCACCATAAAATTCAGCATCAGAAGTATGCAAAAGAACATCTAAACAAGCCTCATGTATTTTGAAAACAAGTCCTGTGGACCGATGAGGCTAAAATAGAACTCTTTGGCCGCAATGATCAAAGGTATGTGTAGATAAAAAATATGAATATAAAGATCACTGCACACGTTCAAAGGAAGTTATGCTTTCAAGTGGAGGTTTATTTATAGTGAATTAAAGGTAAAGCGACTGGTAAGTGTTGACGTTTCGGCTAATACATAGCCTTGGTCACAACGTCGCCAAAATGTAGAGTCTGTCTCAGTTCAAGGTAATATAGGTGCAGTCCTGGTGAAGGTTGTGTCCTAGCCTGTTGGTTACGTAGGGGCCTATACGTTCCGGGCTGAGTAGTGTCTCACTGGAAAGGGTAAAAACCCGGGTCCTGTGCCAGAGGCCTGAGGGTGAGTTTAGCAGCCAAAAATATTTCTATGTGGTAGGTCAAGAGTTGGCGTGTTTAATTAATGCTCCATAGGGTAGGGTGCCCATGTGTGCAGTACACTACGCCGGTCACAGCTGAGACACGGGAGTGTCAGCACCGGTTTCTTCCTTGGAGCCCCAGCGCCTACACCAGCACCAACTAAGACACGGTTGTGTCAGTTGTACCGCTCAGTTCCGCACAGCGCTGGGCATATCCTACATAGAGGAACAGCCACACTGGTTCACCCCTAGGAGCACCAGTACCAGCTCATGCCCTGATGCGGCCGTGTCAGCTTCACACCGCCACACTATTCATGGACTTAGTACTGCACACATGGGCACCCTACCCTATGGAGCGTTAATTAAACATGCCAACTCTTGACCTACCACATAGAAATATTTTTGGCTGCTAAACTCACCCTCAGGCCTGCCAAAAAGTTCGATTTTGGTTTCATCTGACCAGAGCACCTTCTTCCACGTTTGGTGTGTCTCCCTGGTGGCTTGTTGCAAACTTTAAACAACACTTTTTATGGATATCTTTGAAAAATGGCTTTCTTCTTGCCACTCTTCCATAAAGGCCAGATTTGTGCAGTGTACGACTGATTGTTGTCCTATGGACAGACTGTCCCACCTCAGCTGTAGATCTCTGCAGTTCATCCAGAGTGATCATGGGCCTCTTGGCTGCATCTCTGATCAGTCTTCTCCTTGTTTGAGATGAAAGTTTAGAGGGACGGCCGGGTCTTGGTAGATTTGCAGTGGTATGATACTCCTTCCATTTCAATATGATCGCTTGCACAGTGCTCCTTGGGATGTTTAAAGTTTTGGAAATCATTTTGTATCCAAATCCAGCTTTAAACTTCTCCATAACCGTATCACGGACCTGCCTGTTGTGTTTCTTGGCCTTCATGATGCTCTCTGTGCTTCAAACAGAACCCTGAGACTATCACAGAGCAGGTGCATTTATACGGAGACTTGATTATGCAGCGCCCCAGAGTCCTGGTTGTTGCAGTAATGTCGCTCTGCCGCTAAGGAGAGTGATGTTATGTCTGATTGCACTAAAGGAGTTCACCTGACTAGGTATCAAAGTCACACATTACACTTCACACTCCGGCCACCAGGGGGTGCAAAAGGCACTATGTATTAGGCCACTCCTCACACTTTGGTAAAACTGGGGGTTGGATAGGAAGTTAGAACAGCCTGGGAGAGTTCCAGGGAGGACCTGTCAGGGGTGGGATCCTGGCAGGTACCTAGCAGAAAGGACAGAACGTAACAGAGCCGCGCCTGCACTACCTTGCGGAGGCATCCTATGGAAGGACACGAAGCGAAGGATATTGTGGGGAAGTGAGAAACGAAATCGCAGCACAAGGAGATATCCAGTAGGAGTCGTGCCCCGAGATCGGCAACATCCTACTGAGGCGCGTAGCCGTTGGCCGGAACGCCGAGGAAGTGACAGACTTCAAGCATTACTTCAAACAGCGGCAGGACAGTTGATTTTAGGTTGGCTGTCTACCTTACATCACCTAAGCAGACATAGGGGGCAAAGTTGGAGAGGGGCGTCTCTAGGGTCCCAGAATAGCTCCGAGCCTTCCCGTCAAACGGGTGCATCCTATCCACACAATAACTTGGGGGACAAAGAGAAAGAACAGATACGAAAGTTGCGGGGACTATCCCGAATGCTCAGCAGGGAAGAACTACAACACACAGGCGCTAGTTGGTAGGCACTGATTTCCACCTGCAAAGGGAACTCTGGATGTGCCTTCGGACCGGCCGGTCTCAGCCAGCCTTGTTAGCTGTGCTCTGGATTGCGGATCCCGAAGTCTTCAGTAAAAGGTAAAGAGACTGCAACCCTGTGTCCTCGTTATTAACTGCGCCTCACATCATCGCCACCTACACTACTGGGAAGCCTGGGGATATACTTCACCTGTGGGAAGGTATACCATCTAGCTGCCATTCCATCACCCCAGCGGAACCCCCTAGCAGCGTCGGTCACCCTGACCGAATACCACAGGTGGCGTCACAAACCCTTGACAAACTACATCACCCTTTCATTGGACGCCCCTTAGCAGGGTCACGGACCGGGTCCAGCCACCGTGACAACCCCAGCACCCAAACAGAGAGGACCAGTAGCTGTGTTTGGGGGCGCTCCAATTACACAAAGGTGGAAAAGGTTGAAAAGTTCCAGGGAACCGAATACTTTCGCAAGGCACTGTATACAGATGCTTTGAAGAAAAGAGAAATATACCAGCTCACCCATGATGCATTAGTTGAACTACGGGAGCACGGACCCGCTGTGTCCAAACGTGTAAAGTCCAAAAAAAAAAGGAATGTCCAGCTCCACATGCACATGGTTTGTGCTGAAGTTTGTATCCTCTATGCTACAAGTTTGTGAATAAAGAAATTTTATCTTCACGGATTCGGAGGAGCTGGACATTCCTTTTTTTTTTTGGACAGATACCTGCAGACATACCTATGGATCATAATAAAGATCCATGCCAGCCCCAAAGATCTCAGCTCAGAGATTACAGTCTAGTGTGTGAAATGGACACTAAATATTAATCTCATGAAATCCCATTACTGTAATTACCTAAATCCCTGCTTACATTCACTGTATCTGAGGATTACCTTAATTGTCTCCCTATAATTAAAAAAAAGAATAATAATCTGCTGAAAAAAACTGTTTTAGTCATTACAATGTAATCTGCATTGTCACATCGCAGCTACTTATTTTGCATGGTGTCACATTCCAACCAGGGAATTCCTGCTACTGCTTCAGAGTCACAAATGTTTCCAAAGGTGTTGGATTTGCTGGCGCAAGTCACACTCGGCTCACTTGCTTTAGTCTTTGGTGCAGTTCACACATGACTCCAACTTGTATGCAACTTACAGCAAAAACACATCTCTAAAATAGTTGCATGACTACAAGTTGCAGAGATGTATTTGGTCTCAAGATTTGTCTGAGAACTGTTGTCAGACGACACAAGTCATCATGTTTCCCCAGCCGAACCAACATACACATATTTATCAATGGCTCCTGCTGCCATAGCATTTTGATAACCTGGTGAGCCTGCAGGTACTGTGGATATTGCCATGAGCAGTTAGATACTGTGTCGTGAGATAACAATTCTCAGGCAAGTCGCGCAACATATGTCACTGTGTAGCCCCAGTCTAAGGCCTTGTTCCCACTGCTGTATAAACTCAGTGAGTGCAATGAGAGAAAAAAAATTGGATTGTTCTCGCACCAATATTATTCAATGAGGCAGTGCAAATCTGCAAAAAAAATTCTCAGCTGTATTCAGCATGAAAAAAAATTGCAGCATGCTGTAATTTCACTGCACAATCGGATGGGAAGCACCAATTCTGGCACCCGGCCATAACAAGAGAGGTAAAGAAATACCAATTTATTAATTTTAAAAAATCCCCGCTGCTCCAACGTAATCCAAGGCGTTCCCACGACGTCCACTGATTCTGTACTGCTATGGAGAAGGTTGCAGTAAGAACCACGCTTCATAGGTCACTTCCGGTCATGTCTCATGCTCGATGACGTCAGTAACTCAGTAGCATCATCGCATGTGAGACATGACCAGGAATAACCTGTAAAGCTTTGTTCTCAGAACAACGCTCCATAGATTGCAGTAGAGACTCAAAGTTGCCTACTCCCTCCAGACCCAGGGGCTCTGAGCAGCTGTGACATCAGTCACTACACAGCTGTAAGAGGGTGAACTGTAGTCCCACTGAGAGGGCACTAGGACCCTGTGGTTTTTGCCTGTTGCAGCAGAGGACAGACCTCCCAGAGACAATGTGTGCTGCGGGGTGGGGTCTAGTGTCTCGAGTGTAAAGTGAAAGTAGGAAGTGAGAGCTGAGAGAGAAAAGGCGGGAAGAAAAGGAGAAGCTGCTGTGAGATCTTAAAAAGAGACTGTGTGGATTTACTGCAAGTGTTTTTGGAGGAAAAGAAGCTTTTGAGAGACTTTTTGTTGCTAACGTTCCCTGGAGAAGAGCTAACCTTTTGTTTAACTCTGTGAGAGACTTGTGTTGCTAACGTTTCCTGGAGAGGAGCTAACCCTTTATCTAAGAAAAGACGGAGACTTTGCTAAGAACCCAGTACGAATTTGGAAGTCTGTGGATTCCCTGTGCATTGAGTGGAGGAACAAGTCTGGACAGACTGCTGATACAGAGACGGACGGATTGTCGTGGAACCATTCCTAGGAGCTACAGAAGCAGAGACTACATCGTGAGACCACTAACTAAGTCCCCGGCGTTTGGGCTCGGCATCGGCCGACAAGACAAGAGGAGCTTGCTGTAACTTATTGGCGCTGAAGATATGAACTGGCTACAGCCTCTGCGGATTCCTGCCTGAGAGGAAATCCATCTCAGGATACGGTACCATAGTTATAGATACCCGGGTATCTCTGCTCAGAGTGTTAAATTGTTACTTTAGAGGTGTATCTTATATTAGAGTTGTGTAAGTTATACTCAATGTGCCATTCCAGGGGCTCCCTTAATAACACTACATTCAATTTACACTTGTTCCTGTTTTTAGTTGCCTGTTAGGTAAATTTCTTACTAGTCTGTTGTAGTACACAGTTCTCAGGAGACCTTTGAGTGGCACAGTGATTTCAGCTGCTGCTGAATTAGTGTATCTTTGGGGTGCATCTGCCTTAATATTCTCCATATTACCTTGATTAATTTGCCTTTGAGTAAATACCGTTGGAGATTTCTGCCTTGGTCTTGGTTTGTGACTCACTGGATCTTATTCAGACCTCTGGTCATTACATTTTTGGCATAGTCGGCAGGATCCAGTGTTTGTCATGGACGAGGGCGAGGGTGGAAATGACCCCGCTGTATCCGCATCCTCCTTGGGGGTTGGGGTTCCCCTGGCAGCCGCTGCGACTCCGGGAGGGTATGTGCCTGTAGGAGCTTTACTTCAGCACATGCCGAAATACGATGGGCGCAATATGGCATTGCAAGATTGGGCTGAGAGAATCCGGAGTATTCTGCGCATGTGTAATTTGACCCCCGCGTTACGCGCTGAGCTGGCATTAAATGCACTGGAGGGTGATATTAGGCGTATGGTGATGGTGCGCCCAGAATCAGAGAGGGATACATTAGAAAAGATTTTGGAACTGTTAGAGGGGAGTTTGGGGGGCCGAGCGCGTGTGGCCCAGCTTCGGTCCCTATTCTTTAATCGTCCCCAGAGAGAGTGTGAGTCCCTGATGCAGTACTCTAATATTTTACAAGAGATGTTGAATGAGATGCAGCGACTAGACCCGGGGGCCATGGGGGCGTTCCAGGAGGTAGACCGCTTGCTCCGGGACCAATTCATCACCGGTTTAGCCCATAGACTTCTTCGGGACAAGCTGTTGGAAATGGCCCGGGTTGCACCAGAGTTATCTTTCTGGCAGATTTACCGAGCTGCAGTGGAAAGGGAAGAGAAATCAGCCTATGTTCCCGGGGGGTCAGTGAACAGTGCCCAGCTGGAGGAAGGTGTGTCATCAGGGTCGGGGGGAGAGGGGCTTGTAAGCGTGGTACAAGCTTTGCGTGCTGAGGTGAAGGAGTTGAAGCTGAAATTGTCTCAACTGACAGTTGATCCCGCCTCTACCACCTCACGGGAACCTCCTGCCCCACCCCCTGGAACGGTGACCCCGCAAATGGCCAGGTCGTCCTATCAGAATGAGTCAAGCCCTCGCCCACGAGGAACAATCACCTGCTGGAAGTGTGGCCGCCAGGGACACATCTCGCGTTACTGCCGGGCGCTTACAGCCCCAGAAACCCCGTCGCCGGCTTTAAACTTCCGGCCGCTGCCATGAGAGGGCAAGCAGCAGCGGCCCCACCCACACAAAGCCCTCAACGGAATGAACAAGATTTGTTTGCATGTAGTCCAGTGATAGAAGCAGAGTTTGAAGGGCGGAAGATGAGGTGCTTGGTTGACACGGGATCCGAATGTACTATAATGCCTCTAGAAGTATATGAGAGATACTTCAGTCGACTAGTGATTCCAGAGGATGGCCGAGTGATACGACTGACCGCCGCAAATAATGGTCAATTGTCAGTCAAAGGGATCGTGTGGATGCAACTAAAAATGTTTGGTCAAGAGCTGGGGCAGAAAGGGGTAGTACTGGTGGATCACCCCCCTAGAAGAGGGATGGAAGTGACGCTCGGAATGAACGTGCTGCGAGATTTGAATCACCAGATGTATGCCAGTGAAGGACCCCGATACTGGGCCCGTGCGACAAGACACCGACCCACACAGAGAATTCTACACCGTCTAGTGCTGAGTTGCGACTTGCTGAAAAGTGCGGTCCCAGGTGGCCGGGTGGGCCGGGTCCGAGTAACTTCGAGGGCCCCGATCCTGCTGGGACCCAGACAAGAGGAACTCTTAATGCTGCCTGTGGGAGCTGCACAGAGATTGAATGGGCTTGAAGTGCTACTTGAGCCCACCCGAGAGGGTTCCTCATTTGCCAAGGTACATGTGGCCCGGTCTTTGGCGATTGTGAAGAATGGACGAGTGCCGGTCCGATGCATCAATGTTTTAGATGAAGCTGTTGCAATTCCCGCTGGGACCATACTGGCTGAACTGTTCGTGCCGGCAGAGAAGGTGCCGGAAAATGCAGGGTTCGAATTGCGACCAGACCAACAGTCATCCTGGACATTCGCGGTCGAGGTAGGCCGGACTGAACCTCCTACGGAGGAATGGAATGTTCATGTGATCATGGAGCAGATGGGAGTGGATCGGGAAAAGCTGACCCCCGTGCAGTTGGAGCAGTTGGAGAGAGTTTTGTGGGAACATCAAGAGACATTTTCCCGACATGGAGAGGACTTCGGGTGTACCCAGACGATTGAGCATGAGATTCCAACGGGGGATACTCCACCCATTAGAGAAAGATATCGTCAAATTCCTCCGGCGCTCTATCAAGAGGTGAAGAGCATGGTGGCCAGTATGCTGGACAACCAAGTGATCCGAGAGAGCCGGAGTCCCTGGGCGGCCCCTGTAGTCTTGGTCCGCAAGAAGGATGGGACACTCCGATTTTGTGTGGACTATCGGAAATTGAATGCCCACACCGTACGGGACGCATATCCTTTACCCCGTATTGAAGAATCCCTGTCGGCCCTGGGTCGGGCCAAGTATTTCTCAACGTTGGATTTGGCAAGCGGGTACTGGCAGGTCCCAATGGCTGAAAAAGATTATGCCAAGACGGCGTTTGTCTTGCCAATGGGGCTCTTTGAGTTCAACCGGATGCCCTTTGGCCTCGCTACCGCCCCAGGAACCTTCCAACGCCTGATGGAACATTGCTTGGGCGATCTAAATTTTGAATCAGTCCTGATATATCTAGACGACATTGTGGTGTTCGGAACCTCATTTGAAGATCATCTGGAGAAGCTGCGTCAAGTTCTCCGGCGGCTCAAGAGCTACGGCCTGAAAATAAAGCCAAAAAAATGTCAACTGTTACGAAACCAGATTGAATATTTGGGGCATCTGGTGACCCCGGACGGGGTACTACCTTTAGCCAGTAAGATTAAGGCGGTACAAGAGTGGCCACCTCCTTGTGACCTGCGAGAAGTGCGGGCCTTCCTGGGCCTAGCAGGATACTATCGGCGGTTTGTGCCTAAATTCTCACAAGTGGTGAGTCCCTTGAATGAACTTTTGAGAGGGACAGCGCTGGGTCCTCGAAATCGCCCCATTCCATGGGGGCCCCTACAGAAAAAGGCATTTGATGGAGTGAAAACCGCCCTAACGAGTGCCCCATTGCTGGCCTACGCCCGGTTTGACACCCCTTTTTTGTTGTATACCGATGGTAGTCTTCATGGGTTGGGGGCAGTACTAGCACAGGTGCAGGACGGCCGAGAACGAGTGATTTCTAATGGCAGCAGATCTTTAAGAGACTCCGAGCGAAATCCGGCTAACTACAGCTCATTCCAGCTGGAATTGCTGGCCCTGGTGTGGGCAATGACAGAACGCTTCGCCGAGTATCTAACAGGGGCTGAGGTGCTAGTCATGACAGATAACAACCCGCTAGCTCACTTAGAGAATGCAAAACTGGGGGCGTTGGAGCAGCGGTGGGTCGCCAGACTGGCCAAGTTCAATTACCGCATTAAATTTCGCTCTGGTCGAGAGAACGGCAATGCAGATGCATTGTCAAGGGTGCCCCTTGGGTCATCCGGGGAAGATGTTGACGAACAAATTGAGGATACTGAAACTCCAGCTTTGGGGCAGATACCTATCTTCCAAAGTGTGGTACACTCAAGTGGGGTGGCCACCGGGATGCCCTGTGTCCTGGGTAAAACACCCTCAGATTGGACAAGAGTCCAGGATGAGTGTCCGGACATTGCACTTGTGCGCCGTTGGGTACAAAACAAGGCCTGGCCCAGTGCAGAGGACAAGGCTCAGTTGTCCATGGAAGGAATGAAACTCCTTCGACAATGGGATAAATTGTGTATGGAGCAAGGTCTTTTGTATCGTAAGGTGTACCTGCCATCGGAGCTGCAGCATCGGTACCAACTGATAATTCCTGTGGGGATGGGGCCAGTGGTCGCTCGTGAGGCGCATGAGAAGGGGGCCCATTTTGGAAGTGAAAAGACACTTCAGTGGTTGCAGCGAGTCCTCTACTGCCCTGAGTTGGGAGGGATGGTGGCCGACGCGTGTCGGCAGTGCCGAATTTGTGGGCTCAACAAAAGCCCTGAGCAGCGGGCTCCCACACAGTCTATTAAGACTTCAGCTCCACTGGAGCTACTCATGATTGACTACGTGTTGATAGGGTACTCTACGTCAGGGTACTCCTATTGCCTGGTGATGACAGATCACTTTACCAAGTATGCTGTAGCGGTGCCGACAAGAGATCAGACGGCCAAGTCGGCGGCTGAGGCAGTGTGCCGACATTTCTTCCAAGTGTTCGGGTGTCCACAGAGAATACATTCAGATCAAGGGGCCTGCTTTCAGGGGACGCTGATGAAAGAGTTGCACCAGCTCTATGGTATCGAGCAGTCGAGAACAACGCCTTACCACCCTCAGGGCAACGGGGCGTGTGAGCATTTTAATCGGACCCTGTTGCAAATGTTGAGGTCCTTAGAGAGTCAGCAACAGACATGCTGGCCTGAGTATCTCCCCGAATTGATGTGGGCTTACAATAACAGGGTGCACAGTACTACTGGTTACTCACCACACATGTTGATGTTTGGTAGACCTGGCCGAGACATTGAGGATTTGAACATGCCAGATCCCTCCTCCGCCCCCCTTCGGACTGCATCCGAGTGGTTACGAGAGCATCGGCGGCGGTTGAGGGTGGTGCATCAGGTGGTGGGCGACCGCCTTCGACAGGTGGTCCATAAGTACAAACAGAGCTGTTCTCTCCGGGGGACAGAGTGTTGGTGAGGACAAAACGACGGTCAGGAAAGCTGAGTGACCGATGGGAGGCGATACCGTATCTGATAAAAAAACAGGTGAACCCTGAGATTCCAGTGTACGAGGTCGAACCGGTGGGGACAGGGGGGCCAACCCGTAATTTGCATCGTAACATGTTACAATGGTGCTGGTTTGAAGATTCGGCGCCTACCCCCCTAGAGCCAGAGGCCATGTTCCAAGGGGCGGAAGCTCTGAATGATCTTGAGTTTGATGGTGTGCTTACTCCTGCGCCTGCTTATTTGCCCCCTGTGACTGATCTGGCCTCGGGTGATGAGAATGTTGGGGATATGGAGGATGTTGTTGAGGAGAGTGCATCAGGTCAACTGCTTGGTCCTGACGCTGTATCACAGGACATCGAGCCGCAGGAGGAGACAACTCCACTTACGCCCACTAACACGACCACGGAAGAGACTCTAGCTCCCTCTAAGGTCGCACCTGTTGATGTAGGACTCAGGAGAACTACACGATCTACGGCAGGAATACCGCCTCAGCGATATGCTCAAGATGAATTTGAGTGGGAAGGTATGTTGAGGACGCCAACCTCTAGTGGGGTGGCATGTAAGAGGGTGAACTGTAGTCCCACTGAGAGGGCACTAGGACCCTGTGGTTTTTGCCTGTTGCAGCAGAGGACAGACCTCCCAGAGACAATGTGTGCTGTGGGGTGGGGTCTAGTGTCTCGAGTGTAAAGTGAAAGTAGGAAGTGAGAGCTGAGAGAGAAAAGGCGGGAAGAAAAGGAGAAGCTGCTGTGAGATCTTAAAAAGAGACTGTGTGGATTTACTGCAAGTGTTTTTGGAGGAAAAGAAGCTTTTGAGAGACTTTTTGTTGCTAACGTTCCCTGGAGAAGAGCTAACCTTTTGTTTAACTCTGTGAGAGACTTGTGTTGCTAACGTTTCCTGGAGAGGAGCTAACCCTTTATCTAAGAAAAGACGGAGACTTTGCTAAGAACCCAGTACGAATTTGGAAGTCTGTGGATTCCCTGTTCATTGAGTGGAGGAACAAGTCTGGACAGACTGCTGATACAGAGACGGACGGATTGTCGTGGAACCATTCCTAGGAGCTACAGAAGCAGAGACTACATCGTGAGACCACTAACTAAGTCCCCGGCGTTTGGGCTCGGCATCGGCCGACAAGACAAGAGGAGCTTGCTGTAACTTATTGGCGCTGAAGATATGAACTGGCTACAGCCTCTGCGAATTCCTGCCTGAGAGGAAATCCATCTCAGGATACGGTACCATAGTTATAGATACCCGGGTATCTCTGCTCAGAGTGTTAAATTGTTACTTTAGAGGTGTATCTTATATTAGAGTTGTGAAGTAGGTAAATTTCTTACTAGTCTGTTGTAGTACACAGTTCTCAGGAGACCTTTGAGTGGCACAGTGATTTCAGCTGCTGCTGAATTAGTGTATCTTTGGGGTGCATCTGCCTTAATATTCTCCATATTACCTTGATTAATTTGCCTTTGAGTAAATACCGTTGGAGATTTCTGCCTTGGTCTTGGTTTGTGACTCACTGGATCTTATTCGGACCTCTGGTCATTACACAGCTCATCAGAGTCGTCGCTAGCATCTATGAGACTCGGTGACTCTGATGAGCAGTGTAGTGACTGATGTCACTGCTGCTCAGAGCCCCCAGGAGAGAGCCGGCAACTTTGAGTCTCTACTGCAATGTATGGAGCTTTGTTCTGAGAGCAACGCTTCGTAAATCACTCCCAGTCATGTCGCACATGCGATGAGATGCCACTGAGTTACTGACGTCATCGAGCGTAAGACATGACCAGGAATGATCTATGAAACGTTCGCTGAACGACACTCCATAGATTGCAGTACAGAATAAGTGGACGACATGGGATCTCGTTGGATTAAGTTGGAGCTGGGGTTCTATTTTACTAATAAATTTGTCTCTTTGTGTTTGTCTTTATTTAATTCTCCCGTTATATGTTTTTCAGGTTCCCATTTGTGGACTATTTCAGACTAATACAGGACTATTTCAGATAATTTTTTTTTTGGGGGGGTGGTAAATAAATTGGTAAAAAGGGCTATTGTCAGGGGTTCTCTTTTAAAATGAAATATTTGAGTATTTATTTTCCTTTAACCTAGTGCGTTAATAATTGGGGTGTCTGATAGATGCCTCTACATTACTAACCCCAGGGGTTGATGCCAGCGGACATTACACAGCTGACATTTACCCCAGGACAATCGGAAAGATCCGGACAAAGCGTCAGAATGTGATGTGCCAATTGTGGGGCAGATGCAGCTTGCATTTTTAGTCTTGGAAGGGCCAAATAACCACGAACCTTCCCAACCTGATAATATAAGTCCCAGCTGTTTGCTAGACCTTTGCTGGTTATGAAAAAAAAGGGGAGGATCCATACCAGCAGCTATGCATTACGGTTCAGGAGCACAACCTAAAAGCAGTTGGCAATTTCACCTACCTGGGCAGCACGCTGTCCCATGTAATGACCATAGACGCTGAGATCAGCAGCAGAATTGCCAGCATCGCCTTCTGCGGAACATCTGGGAACAAAGGAGCCTCAGCCACAGTACTAAGCCTAAGGTTTACTGCACTGTGGTCCTTACCACACTTCTCTATGCCAGCGAGACCTGAACTGTCTACAGCACGAATGCCAAGCACCTCATTCACTTTCACCTGAGCTGTCTCTGCAGACTTCTCCACATCAGGTGGAAAGACAATGTCCCTGACCCCGCAATCCTGGAACAATCTGGGCTCTGCAGCGTTTACCCACTGCTGCTGAAAGTTCAAGTCAGGTGGGCTGGACATGTGGTCAGGATGTCAGACAGCCGATTGCCTAAACAACTGCTGTAAGGAGAACTGTGTCGGGGAAAGCGAGTAGTGGGGGGGGGAGGAGTAGAAGAAACATTACAAATACTGCCTTAAATCCTCTCTCAAAAACCTTGAAGTCAACATGAATGAGAGAAGCTTGCCTTGGACCGTCCAGCTTGGCGAGGCAGGATCACCTCAGGAGCATGTGCAGCTGAAGATAGGAGAATCGTTGCAGCAATAAGAAAGGGAGCTGTGCGGAAGGCACAAGCTTTATCTACTGTCCTGACCACAATTAGTGACTTACAGTATGTCATGTATGTAGGCAAGCCTTCAGGACCCGGATTGGCCTAAAGGTACCTTCACACTGATCAACTTTCCAACGATCACGAGCAGCGATACGACCTGGCCGTGATCGTTGGAAAGTCCTTGTGTGGTCGCTGGGGAGCTGTCACACAGACAGCTCTCCAGCGACCAATGATGCCGGAGTCCCCAGGTAACCAGGGTAAACATCGGGTTACTAAGCGCAGGGCCGCGCTTAGTAACCCGATGTTTACCCTGGTTACCATTGTAAAAGTAAAAAAAAAACACTACATACTCACATTCCGGTGTGTGTCACGTCCCTCGCCGTCAGCTTCCCGCACTGACTGTGTGAGCGCCAGCCGTAAAGCAGAGCACAGCGGTGACGTCACCGCTGTGCTTTACGGCCGGCGCTCACAGTCAGTGCGGGAAGCTGACGGCGAGGGACGTGACAGACACCGGAATGTGAGTATGTAGTGTTTTTTTTTTTACTTTTACAATGGTAACCAGGGTAAACATCGGGTTACTAAGCGTGGCCCTGCGCTTAGTAACCCGATGTTTACCTTGGTTACCCGGGCACTCATCGCTGGATCGGCGTCACACACGCCGATCCAGAGATGACAGCGGGTGACCTGACGACAAAATAAAGTTCTGGTCCAACCAGCGATGTCACAGCAGGATCCTGATCGCTGCTGCGTGTCAAACACAACAAGATCGCTATCCAGGACGCTGCAACGTCACGGATCGCTATCGTTATCGTTCAAAAGTTGCTCAGTGTGACAGTACCTTAATCAGTCACCTCCAGGCCAAGAGCCACTGATTCTCTTGTAAACCCTGAAGTTATGATCATCTTTGATTACAAAGGATGAACAGCAGCAAAAACATATTTATTTTATCTATCAATATATTCGATCTATTTATTATGACTATATATCTATTCTATCTATCGAATCTGTCTATATACAGTGCCTTACGAAAGTATTCGGCCCCCTGGAACTTTTCAACTTTTCACCAAAAATTTACATTTGGTATCTTTATGTTTGAAGCATGATATGTGGGAAAAGGTTAAAGGGCCGAACACTTTCGCAAGGCACTGTATCTATTCTATTCTGACGTTTCGGGCTGTGAATTTACTGTACTTGGCTGACAAAATCTCGGGTTTCCTTTGAGATGTGTGCATAAAAATCGATGGCACACGCATGGCCCGTGTGCCATCTGATTTTTTTTTCTCGTACCCATTGACTTGAATTGGCGAGTGCGATCTGATTCTCGCGTCCACCCACAGCATGCTGCTATTTTTTTCTTAGTCCAATTAGTGCTGAGGAAAATCTCGCAGATGAGCACTGACTCATTTACTAACATTGGTCAGAGTGCAATACTATGTTTTCCTGCATTGCATTTGTTCAATTTATATGCTCGTGTGAGTGAGCCCTAACTCTGCAGGTACGTTGGATAATACAATCAACCAAGGAGTACCCTACGTAGAAGGTGGAGCCAGCAGTCACCATGCTCTGGATATTACAATCACCCTCTAGATACCCTGGAAAAGGGCTCCTTTCCACTTGCGAGATAAACGTCCGTGTCTCGCATGTGAAAACCAAGCTGTGGCGCCGGCACTTGGGAGCGGAGCTTGCAGCTCCATGTGTTGCTATGCAGCTGCACTCTCCTCTCTGGAGTGCCGGCGCAACAGCTTGGTTTTCACATGCAAGACACAGACGTTTATCTCGCAAGTGGAAAGGAGCCCAAAGAGAAAGAACCTGCAGGTACCTGGGATATTATCATGAGCCACCAGGTACTCTAGGTGTTAGCATAAGTCTGCAGGTACCCTGAATAGAAGAATGAGCAAAGAAAAACCCTGGGTAGAAGGTGAGCCACAAAATGTCCTGAACGTTAGAATGGATGTTAGGGCTCGTACCCATCACTATGAAAAAAAAAACGTTCAGATTTCGGTCCAGAAAAGCAGGACTAGTGTCTAGTGCCATGCAATTTTCATGCAAGTACAATCTGATTGGACACACCTAGCATCCGATTGACATCCGATTGCAGTGCGATTTTAATGTGAACTTTTACATAGAGTAATTCTCTGTCATTTACACAAGGTTTTCCAAGGAAATATTCTTCAATACACATAGATCGATGAAAAGCCAGCAATTTATCTGCCGCGTACAGTAAAATCACAGTGTGACAGGTTAGAATAGAATAGATTTATACACATAGAATACAGGGTGGGCCATTTATGTGGATACACCTAAATAAAATGGGAATGGTTGGTGATATCAACTTCCTGTTTGTGGCACATTAGTATTTGGGAGTGGGGAACTTTTCAAGATGGGTGGTGACCACGGCCGCCATTTTTAACTCTGCCATTTTGGATCCAACTTTATTTTTTTCAATGGGTAGAGGGTCATGCGACACATCAAACTTCACAATTTCACAAGAAAAACAATGGTGTGCTTGGTTTTAACGTAACTTTATTCTTTCATGAGTTAATTTCAAGTTTACGACCACTTATAAAATGTGTTCAAAGTGCGGCCGATTGCCTTGGATTGTCAATACAACCCTCTTCTCCCACTCTTGACACACTGATAGCAACACCACACACAGTGCTGCCCATTGTGTTGGATTGTCAATGCAACCCTCCCATATACTAATGTGCCACAACAGGAAGTTGATATCACCAACCATTCCCATTTTATTTAGGTGTATCCATATAAATGGCCCACCCTGTAGATAGACATAAAGATGTCAGTGACATACCGAATATACTCGAGTATAAGCCAAGATTTTCAGCACACTTTTTTGGGCTGAAAGTAACCCTCTCGGCTTATACTCGAGTCATACCCAGGGGTCAGCAGGTGAGGGGGAGCGGCAGCAGTCTAATTATACTCACCTTCTCCTGGCGCGGTCCCTGCACTTCTTTTCCCCAGCGCCGGCAGCTTCTTCCTGTAGTGAGCGGTCACATGGTACCGCTCATTACAGTAATGAATATGGACCCCACTCCCATAGGTGTGGAGCCGCATATTCATTACTGTAATGAGCGTTACCATGTGACCACTCACTACAGGAAGAAGATGTCGGCGCCGGGGAACAGACATGCAGCAACAACGGCAGGAGCAGGTGAGTATGACGGGGGGGCAGTACGCGATATTCACCTGCTCCTCGTTCCACCGTCAGCGCCGCTGCGTCTTCCGCGTCCTCTGCAGTGACGCTCAGGTCAGAGGGCGCGATGACACATTTTGTGCACACCGCCCTCTGCCTGAACGTCGGTGCAGAGGATAAGAAGACACAGCGGCGGTCGGCGGTGGAACATGGAGCAGGCGAATATAGCAAGTGCCGGAGGCCTGAGAGGTGAGTATGTAATTTTTTTATTTTTTTAATCGCAGCAACAGCATATGGAGCATCTTATGGGGCCATGTGCAGCATTATATGGGACAAATATCTGTATGGAGCATCTTATGGGGCCATGTGCAGCATTATATGGGGCAAATATCTGTATAGGGCCATGTGCAGCATTATATGGGGCAAATATCTGTATGGAGCATCTTATGGGGCCATGTGCAGCATTATATGGGGCAAATATCTGTTGTGAATTCAGCTTTTGGGCTCCCTCTGGTGGTTGTAGAGGGTAATGCAGTTGTGCCTGGACTGCAGGAGTGGACAGGTGTATCTACTAATTGCAAAACTGACTGGGGTATATAGCTTTGCAGGATCCTTTAGTCAGTGCCAGTTGTCCATTGTTCTTGAAGGATTCTCTTCCCTGCTGGTCTCTCCAGTTTGCTGCGTATTTCTACAAAGATAAGTCCTGGCTTTGTTTTTGCTGTCCACCTGCTGTGGACCTTATCGTTCTGTGCATTTTCATGTTTTTGTCTTGTCCAGCTTAGTCTGTGAAGGATCTTTTGCAGCCTAGCTATTTCTCTGGAGATGCAGATATACCCCCCATGTCTTTAGTCAGATGTGGTGATTCGTATTTTCTGCGGTGGATATTTTCTAATGTTTTTATACTGACCGCATAGTACTCTGTTCTTTTCTTTCTTTTTAGCTAGTATGGCCTCCTATGCTAAAATCTGATTTCATATCTGCGTATGTTATTTCCCTCTCCTCTCACAGTCAATATTTGTGGGGGGCTATCTATCCTTTGGGGATTTTCTCTGAGGCAAGATAGGTTTCCTGTTTCTGTCTTTAGGGGTAGTTAGATCATAGGCTGTGCCGAGGGGTCTAGGGAGTGTTAGGTACCCCCCACGGCTACTTCTAGTTGCGCTGCTAGGTTCAGGGTTTGCGGTCAGTACAGGGACCACCTTCTCCAGAGTCCGTCTCATGCTGCTCCTGGGCAACCAGACCATAACAAATATCTCTATGGAGCATCTTATGGGGCCATAATCCACATTTGTGGAGCATTATACGGGGCAAATATGTCTATGGAGCATCTTATGGGGCCATAATCAGCATTTGTGCAGCATTGTATGGGGCAAATGTCTGTATGAAGCATCTTATGAGGTCATAATCAACATTTGTGCAGCATTATATGGGGCATATTTTAATATGGAGCATCTTATGGGGCCCATCATGAACTATATGGAGCATTATATGGGGCTCCTATTTCAATATGGATATTCAAAAACACTTAACCTACTGATGTCTCAATTAATTTAACTTTTATTGGTATGTATATTTATTTTTGAAATTTACCAGTAGCTGTTGCATTTTCCACCCTAGGCTTATACTCGAGTCGTTAAGTTTTCCCAGTTTTTTGTGGCAAAATTAGGGGGGTCAGCTTATACTCGGGTCGGCTTATACTCGAGTATATACGGAATATAATAAGTGCAATGTGTGCAGCTTACTGTACATGTATTATTAAAATTAAAAATGATTATTTTTCTGAAAAAAATTAAGTGAGCTCCTTCATAATTTTCATAGCTAGCAGCTGTGGAGGTTCCTAGGCTATTAATATCAGTTCTCTGCTGTATACTAAGATTTTACTGGTTATTTAAATGGGGGACACTAAAAAAATACTTAAGGTTCCCCTATAATTAATAACCAGCTGTGATAGTAATAGGCTAGGAAGGGGCCATGAATATTGGGCCCCATCCCAGACTAAAAACATCAGTTCTCAGCTGCCCCAGAAAAGGCGCATCCACAGGATGCAACAAATCTGGCACTTAGCCTCGCTCTTCCCATTTTCCCTGGTGAGGTGGCAAGTGGGGTGACAGTTGGTAGGGTTGATGTCACCTTTATATTGTCAGGTGACATCAAGCCCAGGGGGTTACTAATCCCATAGTGAAATTATATGAAAAAAAAAAACACCCAGAATAAAGTCTTTTAATAGATAGAATGACACACTCCTTTAATGAATCTAAATTAAACCATACTCACATCATCGCCCAGTCCACTGAAACCAATGTCCCCTGTAATAGAACTAAGATAATAAACAACCATATTCCTCACCTATCCGCCGAGAAGATAATAATCCATTTGTCGCGTGACGGGTCTAGCTCATCTGCATGTAGATGTCAGTCTGCATTGTTGCATGATGCGACTATACTGCCTGTCATCCAGCAGAGACACTGAACTGTGCATGCTTCCTCAGCTCAACTCGCGGTGAACTCCTTTCACCTCACTGATGTCACCGCGAGTGTGAAAAAGTTCACACGTTTGCGGTGCAGTCAGAAAGGTCCTGGGAGTTCATAGCCAATGAACTTAGTTCAACTCACTGATGTCAGCGCGAGCCCTGTTATAACTTTTCCCATGGCGCTCACACAGATCATACCTTGACATCTAGAATAAGCCTCCTGGTACGCTGGGTATTACAATAATACTCCTGGTACCATGAATAACACAATGATTTTCCTTTCCGTATATAATTCTTAAAAAAACTGACCTGCACTTCCAAACAGAAAAAGACAAGTGTGAACAGGTGCAAGCTAAGAGAGCCCCTCTATATAACTAATACATTAAAGCTGCACACTGAAACTCCATAATATGAAATCTTTGAATATATGAAATTGGAACTGCATTACTGCTGTAGAAGAATGAAGGTACTTACCGCACAAATTGGCCAATTTGTGTGAGTCCAACAGACAGTCTTTTTCTGTTTGGAAATAGCAGTCAGTTTTTTTTATACTTGGGGTATACGCCTTCCAACTGAGCACTTCAGGCATTTTTAAATAGTTAGCTTGATCCTACCTGCCCATGTAATTGTCAGCTTTTAGCCCAGGAGAGGCATCATGTTCGGTTTAGGATCCCAACAAAAGGGGTACGCCTTGTCACTGGCTGTTGGGCTTACACAAATTCGCCAATTTGTGCACTAATTACCTTCATTTTTTAACTTGTTTTCTACAACGGTAATGCAGTTCCAATTTCATATATTTAATGTTTACATGCTATAACGTTTCCGAGTGCAGCTTTAATTTATAATTATACACATACATGGTATGCCTGTATGCGTGTGGCATCTCCTTGCGTAACAAACACGTAATCCATGCAGCCAGATCTTCTCCAGAATAACACTGGATTACTGATTGTATAAATATTTAATGAACGGCTCTGGGTGTCTGGGTGAACAGCACTGAGTGAATGTGATATGTGCTGTAGGAACATGGCCATATTCACTGGTGTCTATTCTTGGGATGCGCCCAGTGCAGAGCATTCCCTCTTCAGCACAATCATACACCACCCCTCCGATCCCTGAAATTCCTCACTTCTTAGCTGTCTCTCTGCTCTAGAGAGGATTATGCTCATTTTACTCTGCTGCTCAATACTAATCAATCCTGTATATTATTACATTACCTTGGAACTTATATTCATACAACGAGAGCACATCATAACATTCTTAGTTTAACATTCTGATCAGACTGTATGAAGCCCACTGCCATGTCACGGCAAACCTCGTAGTGGGTCCTACCGCCCTAATGGAGTGGAGCCGTTCGCCGACCACTGCCACAGCGGCAATGCACCAGCAGGACAGATGGCCTGGTGCCCCACAGCACCCATGCTGCGAGACCGAGCCCCCATGATTCCAGACTGCGCTGCTCCACCAGCACAAAGCCACGGCTACAATGGCCTCCACACAGCACCCACACCAAATGAAAGGAGTAATTAAACTCACATTCTTCCAACAATTCAGTGAGAGCAAAAATGGGCTAGACCCCTTACTTTGCAGTCTCCTGCTAATTAAAATTTTATCATTTCTTCAATACTTATTTTTCCAATATATTGTTATTGTTAATGATAAGTGAGCGTGCTCGCCAATACTCAATCGAGCACGGGGTCCACAGATATTGGCCCCTCACTAACCTAAAAATACGAGCCCGCAAATTCCCCAGAATTGTGTATCATATTAGATACGCCAATTCTGGCACTTTGCCCAACTCTTCCCAATTGCCCTGGTATGCTGGCAATCGGGGTAATAATTTTATGGGGTTGATGTGAGCTATGTATTGTCAGCTGGCATCAAGCCCAGGAGGTAGTAATGGAGAGGAGTCTATCAAACACACGCATGACTAACCCAGTAAGTTAAAAGAAAAAAAATGCACAAAAATATTTTATCTTTAAGA
Organism: Ranitomeya imitator; assembly: GCF_032444005.1. Lineage (NCBI taxonomy): Eukaryota > Metazoa > Chordata > Amphibia > Anura > Dendrobatidae > Ranitomeya > Ranitomeya imitator. Next base: position 459,779,467 of record NC_091287.1, on the reverse strand, counting down.
AAACTCCCCAACTCCCTGGCTACCAATTAATAAAAGAAAAAAAGCAAGGCTGGTCCGAAGTAGTCCAAGGATTCCAAAGTAGTCCAAAAATGGCAACCTGAAAGACATGAAAAGAGAAATACGGTAAATAAATAAAGACAAGAAACAGTCACTCGTTCACCAATTTATTAACTCCGCAGCTCCTGCGTATTGTACAGCATTCAAACGACATCCAATGAGCTTCATAGGTCACTCCCGGTCAGGCTGCACTCCGCGACAGCCGGCGAGAGCAGTGATGACTATGTGCAAATCCTTAAACTACTTTGGACCTGCATGACTTTTTTTTCTATTAACGAATTGGTGAACTATGGAGTAGGAGACTGATTTTTAAAATGAAATATTTTTGTGTGTGATTTATTCCCATTTAACTTACTGGTTTTATAATGGGGGTGTCTGATAGACATCTCTCCATTACTAACCCCTGGACTTGATGCCAGCTGACACTACACAGCTGACTTCAACTCTAAAAAATATGACCCCATTGCTATGTACCAGGGCAATCGGGAAAAGACTGGCAAGGTGCCAGAATTATTGCAGCTATCATGATGCACCAATTCTGGGGTGACTGCGGGCTGGTATTTTTAGACTGGAAATGGACAATATCCATGGTCCTTACCAGGCTGATAATATCAGCCCCTGGCTGTTTGCTTTACCTTGGCTGGTTATTAAAAAATAGGAGGGACCTCATGTAAGTTTTTCATTTATTTATTTATTAGCACATTGTTTATTAACACGATGTGGGGTCCCCCCTATTTTTGATAACTAAACAAGGTAAAGTTTATCTCCATTACTAACCCCTGAACATGTCCATTACTAAACCCCGGACTTAATGCCAGCTGACACTACGCAGCTGACATCAACCCAAAAAGAATTATCTCGATTGCCACCAAAACAATCGGGAAGAACCAGGCAAAGTGCCAGAATTGGTACATTTAATGTGATGCATCAATTCTGGGGGGACTGCAGGCTGGTATTTTTAGGTTGGGAAGGGCCAAATAACCATTGACCTTTCCAATGGATATTCTCCCATTCCCAGACTAATAAAAGCAACCTTCAGCCACCCAAGAAATGGTACATCCATTAGATGCACGAATTCTGGCGATTAACCTTGGCTCTTCCCGATTGCCTTGGTGCTGTGGCAATCGGAGTAATGGTTTTGGGGCTGATGTCAGCTGTGTAATGTCCACTGACATGAACCAAGGAGTTAGTAATGGAGAGATTTCTATCAGACACCCCCATTACAAACCCCTTAGTCAAAATAAGTACACACCAAAAAGTCATTTAATTGTAAAAAGTACTCCCTGAACAGTACCCTCTTTAACTCATTTATTAATGAAACCAAAAGTAATCTAAAAGGGTCCACTATAAATCCATAATAAGGAGGTTCCACGACGATTGCCAAGTCTGCTACATACGGAAACTGTGATGAGCGGTACTATAAGTAACATGACTGCTCATCACGGCCACCAGAACACAATGAGAGTAGCATGAAAACTCAGCTGCAGTGACGAACGGTGACGTCATTAAGGTTACGGCAGGTCACAACCGGCAGTTCTCATAGTAAGCTCTGTCTGAGCCGCCAGCTGTGAACTGCATTAGGCTAGGTTCACATTGCGTTAATGGGTTAATGCTAACGGACTGCATTGCACGGCGACATTGTCGCAATTAACGCCATGCAATGGGTCCGTTAGCGCACCCATTGACAGCAATGTGATTTCTCTGTAGCGCATCGCTAGCGCATGCCATTTTTGCCACGCGCTAGCGATGTGCCGCTATTTTGTGACGGACCTTGGACACTGCTTGCAGCGTCGAGGTGCGTCCGAGGTCCGTTCATTGCTAGCGCAGATCGGGGATCTGCGCTAGCGGGAACTACAAACGCGATGGGTCTCTCACCTCCTTCCCTGCAGCAGGCCCGGATCCAAAATGGCCGCGGCATCCGGGTCCTGCAGGGAGTGAGGTGGCTTACCAATTACCTGCTCAGAGCACGCGCCTGGTAAGCCTGCAGCACTGTAAGTCAGATTGCTGATCTGACAGAGTGCTGTGCAAGCTGTCAGATCAGCGATCTGTGATGTCACCCCCTGGGACAAAGTAAAAAAGTAAAAAAAAATTTCCAAATGTGTAAAAAAAAAAAAAAAAAATTCCTAAATAATGAAAAATATATATATATATTATTCCCATAAATACATTTCTTTATCTAAATAAATAAACAAACAACAAAAGTACACATATTTAGTATCGCCGCGTCCGTAACGACCCAACCTATAAAACTGTCCCACTAGTTAACCCCTTTAGTAAACACCGTAAGAAAAAAAAAAAAAAACTAGGCAAAAAAACAACACTTTATTATCATACCGCCGAACAAAAAGTGGAATAACACACGATCAAAAAGACGGATATAAATAACCATGGTACCGCTGAAAACATCATCTTGTCCTGCAAAAAACAAGCTGCCATTCAGCATCATCAGCAAAAAAATAAAAAAGTTATAGTCCTCAGAATAAAGCGATGCAAAAGTAATTATTTTTTCTATAAAATAGTTTTTATCGTATAAAAGCGCCAAAACATAAAAAAATGACATAAATGAGGTATCGCTGTAATCGTACTGACCTGAAGAATAAAACAGCTTTATCAATTTTACTAAATGCGGAACGGTATAAACGCCTCCCCCCAAAAGAAAATCATGAATAGCTGATTTTTGGTCATTCTGCCTCACAAAAATCAGAATAAAAAGTGATAAAAAAATGTCACGTGCCCGAAAATGTTACCAATAAAAACGTCAACTCGTCCCGCAAAAAAAAAGACCTCACATGACTCTGTGGACCAAAATATGGAAAAATTATAGCTCTCATAATCTGGTAACGCAAAAAATATTTTTTGCAATAAAAAGCGTCTTTCAGTGTGTGACGGCTGCCAATCATAAAAATCCGCTAAAACCCCGCAATAAAAGTAAATCAATTTCCCCTTCATCACCCCCTTAGTTAGGGAAAAATTAAAAAAAATGTATTTATTTCCATTTTCCCATTAGGGCTAGGGTTAGGGCTAGGGTTAGGGCTAGGGCTAGGGTTAGGGCTAGGGTTAGGGCTAGGGTTAGGGTTGGGGCTAGGGTTAAGGCTACAGTTAGGGTTGGGGCTAAAGTTAGGGTTAGGGTTGGGGCTAAAGTTACGGTTAGGGTTTAGATTACATTTACGGTTGGGAATAGGGTTGGGATTAGGGTTAGGGTTGTGTCAGGGTTAGAGGTGTAGTTAAGGTTCCTGTTGGGATTAGGGTTAGGGGTGTGTTTGGATTAGGGTTTCAGTTATAATTGGGGGGTTTCCACTGTTTAGGCACATCAGGGGCTCTCCAAACGCGACATGGCGTCCGATCTCAATTCCAGCCAATTCTGTGTTGAAAAAGTAAAACCGTGCTCCTTCCCTTCCGAGCTCTCCCGTGTGCCCAAACAGGGGTTTACCCCAACATATGGGGTATCAGCGTACTCAGGACAAATGGGACAACAACTTTTGGGGTCCAATTTCTCCTGTTACCCTTGGGAAAATACAAAACTGGGGGCTAAAAAATAATTTTTGTGGGGAAAAAAAAAAGATTTTTTATTTTCACGGCTCTGCATTATAAACTGTAGTGAAACACTTGGGGGCTCAAAGTTCTCACAACACATCTAGATAAGTTCCTTGGGGGGTCTAGTTTCCAATATGGGGTCACTTGTGGGGGGTTTCTACTGTTTAGGTACATTAGGGGCTCTGCAAACACAATGTGATGCCTGGAGACCATTCCATCTAAGTCTGCATTCCAAATGGCGCTCCTTCCCTTCCGAGCCCTCTCATGCGCCCAAACGGTGATTCCCCCCCACATATGGGGTATCAGCGTACTCAGGACAAATTGGACAACAACTTTTGGGGTCCAATTTCTCCTGTGACCCTCGGGAAAATACAAAACTGGGGGCTAAAAAATAATTTTTGTGGGAAAAAAATTTTGTTTTATTTTTACGGCTCTGCATTACTTCTGTGAAGCCCTTGGTGGGTCAAAGCGCTCACCACACATCTAGATAAGTTCCTTAGGGGGTCTACTTTCCAAAATGGTGTCACTTATGGGGGGTTTCAATGTTTAGGCATCAGTGGCTCTCCAAACGCAACATGGCGTCCCATCTCAATTCCAGTCAATTTTGCATTGAAAAGTCAAACGGCGCTCCTTCCCTTCCGTGCTCTCCCATGCGCCCAAACAGTGGTTTACCCCCACATATGGGGTATCAGTGTACTCAGAACAAATTGTACAACAACTTTTGGGGTCCAATTTCTTCTCTTACCCTTGGGAAAATAAAAAATTGGGGATAAAAAAATAATTTTTGTGGAAAAATATGATTTTTTATTTTTACGGTTCTGCATTATAAACTTCTGTGAAGCACTTGGTGGGTCAAAGTGCTCACCACACCTCTAGATAAGTTCCTTAAGGGGTCTACTTTCCAAAATGGTGTCACTTGTGGGGGGTTTCAATGTTTAGGCACATCAGGGGCTCTCCAAACGCAACATGGTGTCCCATCTCAATTCCTGTCAATTTTGCATTGAAAAGTCAAATGGCGCTCCTTCGCTTCCGAGCTCTGTCATGCTCCCAAACAGTGGTTTACCCCCACATATGGGGTATCGGTGTACTCAGGACAAATTGTAACCCTTGGTAAAATAAAACAAATTGGAGCTGAAGTAAATATTTTGTGAAAAAAGTTAAATGTTCATTTTTATTTAAACATTCCAAAAATTCCTGTAAAACACCTGAAGGGTTAATAAACTTCTTGAATGTGGTTTTGAGCACCTTGAGGGGTGCAGTTTTTAGAATGGTGTCACACTTGGGTATTTTCTATTATATAGACCCCTCAAAATGACTTCAAATGAGATGTGGTCCCTAAAAAAAAATGGTGTTGTAAAAATGAGAAATTGCTGGTCAACTTTTAACCCTTATAACTCCCTAACAAAAAAAAATTTGGTTCCAAAATTGTGCTGATGTAAAGTAGACATGTGGGAAATGTTATTCATTAAGTATTTTGTGTGACATATCTCTGTGATTTAATTGCATAAAAATTTAAAGTTGGAAAATTGTGAAATTTTCAAAATATTCGCCAAATTTCCGTTTTTTTCACAAATAAGCACAGGTAATATCAAAGAAATTTTACCACTATCATGAAGTACAACATGTCACAAGAAAACAGTGTCAGAATCACTGGGATCCGTTGAAGCGTTCCAGAGTTATAACCTCATAAAGGGACAGTGGTCAGAATTGTAAAAATTGGCCCTATCATTAACGTGCAAACCACCCTTGGGGGTAAAGAGGTTAACCCCTTAGCGACCGCCGATACGCCTTTTAACGGCGGCCGCTAAGGGTACTTAAACCACAGCGCCGTTAATTAACGGCGCTGTGGAAAAAGTGAATAGCGCCCCCCAGAGTCGGATTTTCTCCGGGGTCTCGGCTGCCGGGGGTAGCCGAGACCCCAGAGAACATGATTCGGGGGGTTTTTAACCCACCCCGCATTTGCAATCGCCGGTAATTATCCGTTTACCGGCGATTGCAAAAAAAAAAACCACGATCTCTTTTTAATTTTTCTGTCCTCCGATGTGATCGCACATCGGAGGACAGAGAAAAGGGGTCCCAGGTAGCCCCCCAATACTCACCTATCTCCCCCGATGCTCCTCGTGTCTCCCGGTGGGCGCCACCATCTTCAAAATGGCGGGCGCATGCGCAGTGCGCCCGCCGGCCGGCCCTGTGAGAATCTTTGGGGTCTCGGCTGCCGGGGGTAGCCGAGACCCCAAAGAGCATGATCGGGGTCGGTTTTACCGACCCCTGTTTTGCGATCGCCGGTAATTAACTGTTTACCGGCGATCGCAAAAAAAAAAAAAAAGTAAAGTGTAATTCTCTGTCCTCTGATGTGAACGCACATCATAGGACAGAGAAATAGGGGGATGCAGGGACCCTGCCATACTCACCTGTGTCCCTGGATCCTCTTGCTGCTCCTCCTGGCCGCCGGCAGAAGAAAATGGCGGGCGCATGCGCAGTGCGCCCGCCATCTGTCTCCATCTGCCGGCCGGCAGGAGAAGAGCAGTTGGGGCTAAAATTAGGGTTAGGGTTAGGGGTAGGGTTAGGGGTAGGGTTAGGGGTAGGGTTAGGGTTAGGGTTAGGGGTAGGGTTAGGGTTAGGGGTAGGGGTAGGGTTAGGGGTAGGGTTAGGGGTAGGGTTAGGGGTAGGGCTAGGGTTAGGGGTAGGGGTAGGGTTAGGGCTAGGGTTAGGGCTAGGGTTGGGGCTAAATTTAGGGTTAGGGTTGGGGCTAAATTTAGGGTTAGGGTTGGGGCTAAATTTAGGGTTAGGCTTCTTTCACACTTACGTCGGTACGGGGCAGTCGCAATGCGTCGGCCCGACATACCGACGCACGTTGTGAAAATTGTGCACAACGTGGGCAGCAGCTGTAGTTTTTCTACGCATCCGCTGCCCAATCTATGTCCTGGGGAGGAGGGGGCGGAGTTACGGCCATGCATGCGCGGTCAGAAATGGCGGATGCGACGTACAAAAAAGTTTCATTGAACTTTTTTTTGGGCCGACGGTCCGCCAAAACACAACTGATCCAGTGCACGACAGACGCGACGTGTGGCCATCCGTCACGATCCGTCGGCAATACAAGTCTATGGGCAAAAAACGCATCCTGCGGGCACATTTGCAGGATCCGTTTCTTGTCCAAAACGACGGATTTCGACGGATGCCAAACGACGCAAGTGTGAAAGTAGCCTTAGGGTTAGGGTTGGGGCTAAAGTTAGGGCTAGGGTTGGGGTTAAAGTTAGGGTTAGAGCTGGGATTAGGGTTAGGGTTTGGATTAGGGTTGTGTTGTGAATTCTGTGGCAGAGCTCCCTCCTGTGGTCACAAGTGGTACTTCGGCTGATTCTCTCTGTAAGCTTCCGTTGGTGGAGGGAAGTGGTACTGCGGCTTCTGAGTTTCCTCCCTCAGGTGATGTGGTGAGGTCGTTAGGTGCTGCTCTACTTAACTCCACCTAGTGCTTTGATCCTGGCTTCCTGTCTATGTTCCAGTATTGGACTTGTTTTCCTCCTGGATCGTTCCTGTGGCCTGCTGCTCTGCATAGCTAAGTTTTCCTTTGCTATTTTGTTTGCTTTTCTTCTGTCCAGCTTATCTATTTGTTTGCTGGAAGCTCTAGGACGCAGAGGGTGTACCTCCGTGCCGTTAGTTCGGTACGGAGGGTCTTTTTGCCCCCTTTGCGTGGTTTTTAGGGTTTTGTGTTGACCGCAAAGTTACCTTTCCTATCCTCGCTCTGTTCAGAAAGTCGGGCCTCACTTTGCTAAATCTGTTTCATCTCTACGTTTGTCTTTTCATCTTACTCACAGTCATTATATGTGGGGGGCTGCCTTTTCCTTTTGGGTATTTCTCTGAGGCAAGGTAGGCTTATTTTCTTCTTCAGGCTAGCTAGTTTCTCAGGCTGTGCCGAGTTGCATAGGTAGCGTTAGGCGCAATCCACGGCTGCCTCTAGTGTTGTTGGATAGGATTAGGGATTGCGGTCAACAGAGTTCCCACGTCTCAGAGCTCGTTCTATGTTTTTGGATTATTGTCAGATCACTGTATGTGCTCTGAACTCTATGTTCACTGTGGTACTGAATTGCCTAATCATAACAGGGTTGGTATTAGGGTTAGGGTTGGCATTAGGGTTACGCTTGGGATTAGGGTTAGGTTTGGGATTAGGGTTAAGGTTAGGGTTGTGATTAGGGGTGTATTGGGATTAGGGTTAGGTTTGAGGTTAGGGTTGAGATTAGGATTAGGGGTGTGTTGGATTTAGGGTTTTGATTAGGGTTATGGTTAGGGTTGACATTAGGATTGTTTTGGGGTAAGCGTTGTGATTATGGTTAGGGTTAGTGATTAGGATTATGGATCAGGTTGGGATTAAGGTTAGGGGTGTGTTGGGGTTAGGGTTGGAGCTAGAATTGGGGGCTTTCCACTGTTTAGGTACATCAGGGGGTCTCCAAACACGACAGCCAATTTTGCGCTCAAAAAGTCAAATGGTGCTCCCTCCCTTCTGAGCTCTGCCGTGTGCCCAAACAGTGGGTTACCCCCACATATGGGGCATCAGCGTACTCGGGATAAATTGGACAACAACTTCTGGGGTCCAATTTCTCTTGTTACCCTTGTGAAAATAAAAACTTGGGGGCTACAATATCTTTTTTGTGAAAAAAATTTTTTTTTTATTTTCACGACTCTGCATTCTAAACTTCTGTGAAGCACTTGGGCATTCAAAGTTCTCACCACACATCTAGATAAGTTCCTTGGGGGGTCTAGTTTCCAAAATGGGGTCACTTGTGGGGGGTTACTACAGCTTAGGTACATCAGGGGCTCTGCAATCGCAACATAATGCCCACAGACCATTCTATCAAAGTCTGCATTCCAAAAAGGCGCTCCTTCCATTCCGAGCTCTGCCGTGCGCCCAAACAGTGGGTTACCCCCACATATGGCGCATCAGCGTACTCGGGATAAATTGGACAACAACTATTGCAGTCCAATTTCTCTTGTTACCCTTGTGAAAATAAAAACTTGGGGGCTACAATATCTTTTTTGTGGAAAAAAACAATATTTTTTATTTTCACGACTCTGCATTCTAGACTTCTGTGAAGCACTTGGGCATTCAAAGTTCTCACCACACATCTAGATAAGTTCCTTGGGGGGTCTAGTTTCCAAAATGGGGTCACTTGTGGGGGTTTACTACAGTTTAGGTACATCAGGGGCTCTGCAATCGCAACATAATGCCCACAGACCATTCTATCAAAGTCTGCATTCCAAAAAGGCGCTCCTTCCCTTCTGAGCTCTGCCGTGTGCCCAAACAGTGGTTTACCCCCACATATGGCGCATCAGCGTACTCGGGATAAATTGGACAACAACTATTGCAGTCCAATTTCTCCTGTTACCCTTGTGAAAATAAAAACTTGGGGGCTACAATATCTTTTTTGTGGAAAAAAAAATATTTTTTATATTCACGACTCTGCATTCTAAACTTCTGTGAAGCACTTGGGCATTCAAAGTTCTCACCACACATCTAGATAAGTTCCTTGGGGGGTCTAGATTCCAAAATGGGGTCACTTGTGGAGGGTTTCTACTGGTTAGGTACATCAGGGGCTCTGTAAATGCAACATAATACCCGCGGACCATTCTATCAAAGTCTGCATTCCAAAACGGCGCTCCTTCCTTCTGAGCTCTGCCGTGCGCCCAAACAGTGGTTTACCCCCACATATGGGGTACCAGCATACTCAGGACAAATTGGACAACTTTTGGGGTCCAATTTCTCTTGTTACCCTTGTGAAAATAAAAACTTTGGGGCTGAAAAAATCTTTTTTGTGGAAAAAAAAATATTTTTTATTTTCACGGCTCTGCATTATAAACTTCTGTGAAGCACTTGGGCATTCAAGGTTCTCACCACACATCTAGATAAGTTCCATGGGGGGTCTAGTTTCCAAAATGGGGTCACTTGTGGGGGATTTCTACTGTTTAGGCACATCAGGGGCTCTCCAAACGCGACATGGCGTCCGATCTCAATTCCAGCCAATTCTACATTGAAAAAGTAAAACGGCACTCTTTCTCTTCCAAGCTCTGCGGTGCGCCCAAACAGTGGTTTACCCCCACATATTAGGTATCGACGTACTCAGGAGAAATTGCACAACAACGTTAGTGGTCTAATTTCTCCTGTTACCCTTGTGAAAATAAAAATTTGTGGGCAAAAAAATCATTTTTGTAGAAAAAAATGCAATTTTTTTTTTCACGGCTCTACGTTATAAACTTCTGTGAAGCACATGGGGGTTCAAAGTGCTCGCCACACATCTAGATAAGTTCCTTAAGGGGTCTAGTTTCCAAAATGGTGTCACTTGTGGGGGGTTTCCACTGTTTAGGCACATCAGGGGCTCTCCAAACATGACATGGCGTCCAATCTCAATTCCAGCCAATTCTACATTGAAAAAGTAAAACGGCACTCCTTCTCTTCCAAGCTCTGCGGTGCGCCCTAACAGTGGTTTACCCCCACATATTGGGTATCAGCGTACTCAGGAGAAATTGCACAACAACTTTTGTGGTCCAGTTTCTCTTGTTACCCTTGTGAAAATAAAAACTTTGGGGCTAAAAAAATCTTTTTTGTGGAAAAAAAAAATATTTTTTATTTTCACGGCTCTGCATTATAAACTTCTGTGAAGCACTTGGGCATTCAAGGTTCTCACCACACATCTAGATAAGTTCCATGGGGGGTCTAGTTTCCAAAATGGGGTCACTTGTGGGGGATTTCTACTGTTTAGGCACATCAGGGGCTCTCCAAACGCGACATGGCGTCCGATCTCAATTCCAGCCAATTCTACATTGAAAAAGTAAAACGGCACTCCTTCTCTTCCAAGCTCTGCGGTGCGCCCAAACAGTGGTTTACCCTCACATATGGGGTATCGACGTATTCAGGAGAAATTGCACAACAACTTTTGTGGTCTAATTTCTCCTGTTACCCTTGTGAAAATAAGAATTTGTGGGCAAAAAGATCATTTTTGTGTAAACAAAAGCGATTTTTTATTTTCACGGCTCTACGTTATAAACTTCTGTGAAGCACTTGGGGGTTCAAAGTGCTCACCACACATCTAGATAAGTTCCTTAAGGGGTCTAGTTTCCAAAATGGTGTCACTTGTGGGGAGTTTCCACTGTTTAGGCACATCAGGGGCTCTCTAAACGTGACATGGCGTCCGATCTCAATTCCAGCCAATTCTGCATTGAAAAAGTCAAACGGCGCTCCTTCACTTCTAAGTTCTGCGGTGCGCCCAAAAAGTGGTTTACCCCCACATATGGGGTATTGGCGTATTCAGGAGAAATTGCATAACAAAATTTATGGTTACATTTCTGTTTTTACACTTGTGAAACTAAAAAAAATGGTTCTGAATTAAGATGTTTGCAAAAAAAAGTTAAATGTTCATTTTTTCCTTCCACATTGTTTCAGTTCCTGTGAAGCACGTAAAGGGTTAATAAACTTCTTGAATGTGGTTTTGAGAACCTTGAGGGGTGTAGTTTTTAGAATGGTGTCACACTTCATTATTTTCTATCATATAGACCCCTCAAAATGACTTCAAATGTGATGTGGTCCCTAAAAAAAAATGGTGTTGTAGAAATGAGAAATTGCTGGTCAACTTTTAACCCTTATAACTCCCTAACAAAAAAAAAATTTGTTTCCAAAATTGTGCTGATGTAAAGTAGACATGTGGGAAATGTTATTTATTAACTATTTTTCGTGACATATCTCTCTGATTTAAGGGCATAAAAATACAAAGTTTGAAAATTGCATAATTTTCGCCATATTTCCGTTTTTTTCATAAATAATCGCAAGTAATATCGAAGAAATGTTACCACTAACATGAAGTACAATATGTCACGAAAAAACAATCTCAGAATCAGCGGGATCCGTTGAAGCGTTCCAGAGTTATAACCTCATAAAGTGACAGTGGTCAGAATTGCAAAAATTGGCCTGGTCATTAAGTACCAAATTGGCTCTGTCACTAAGGGGTTAAAGGACTTTTCTGTGTATGTATTTATTTATTTTGACTATGGTGTTAGTAATGGGGGTGTCTGACAGATGCCTCTCCATTGCTAGCACCTGGGCTTAATGTCAGCGGACAATACACAGCTCACATCAATCCCAAAACCATTAGCCTAATTGTCAAAGCACCAGGGCAATTGGGAAGAGCCAAGGTTAAGCACCAGAATTGGCGCATCTAATGAATGCTTCATTTCTGGGGTGGCTTTGGGCTGGTGTTACTAGTCTGGAAAGGGGCCAATATCAATGGCCCCTTACCAGCCTATTAATATCAGCCTGTAGCTGTCTGCTTAGCATTTGCTGGTTATTAAAAGATAGGGAGGACCCCACATCATTTTTTGATAACCAGTAAAGGCTAAGAAGAAAGCTGTGAGCTGATATTAATAGACTGGGAAGATGCATTGATAGTGGTCCTTTCCCATAATAAAAACAAGTACAGAAAACCACACACCCAAAGCACTGGTTACATATATCACTGATATCTATCTGTATTGTTTTATTAGTTTAAAAACTAGCTTGAAATGACAGAGAATTCCTATATGTAAAAGCTGATGTTACAATCGCATTTCATACAGAAGCTACTTGAGAAAAATTGCATTGTACTCACATGACACTCGCATGACATTCGTCCTAGTTTTCAGGAACAACATCGGAGCTATTTTATTTACACAAATGAGACTTTATTAGACTGTTAGAATGTTTGATGGTATCCTCAATTATTGTATTGTATATACAGACAGTTTAGATTGTGTTTCACTGTAATCTGATCTTGATATTTGTTTTAGCCACATGTGCTTTTTAAATGTTTTTAAGTTTTCTATTTGGCTTGTTTGTTAATAAATGTTTATCTAATTTTTTGTGAATCTGTAGTGTCACATACTTTTCTCTTTCAACTTGATTGCGCATTTTCAGCTAATTTTTTCTGTTGCAGTTTTTGTCTCTTTTTGGTGTGTCATGTATTAACCCCTTCCCGACCTGTGACACAGCGTATGCGTCATGAAAGTCGGTGCCAATCCGACCTGTGACGCATATGCTGTGTCACAGAAAGATCGCGTCCCTGCAGATCGGGTGAAAGGGTTAACTCCCATTTCACCCGATCTGCAGGGACAGGGGGAGTGGTAGTTTAGCCCAGGGGGGGTGGCTTCACCCCCCCCCCGTGGCTACGATCGCTCTGATTGGCTGTTGAAAGTGAAACAGCCAATCAGAGCGATTTGTAATATTTCACCTAAAAAACTGGTGAAATATTACAATCCAGCCATGGCCGATGCTGCAATATCATCGGCCATGGTTGGAAACACTTATGTGCACCCACCCCACCGATCGCCCCCGAGCCCCCCGATCTGTGGTCCGCTCCCCTCCGTCCTTTGCTCCGCTCCCCCGTCCTCCTGTCCGCTCCCCCCGTGCTCCAATCACACCCCCCGTGCTCCAATCAAACCCCCCCGCACTCCGATCACCCCCCCCGCACAGCGATCACCCCCCCGTGCTCTGATCCACCCCCCTGCACAGCGATCCCCCACCCCATGCTGCGATCCCCCACCCCGTGCTCCAATCCACCCCCCCGTGTTCCGATCCACCCCCCCCCATGCTCCGACGCCCCCCCGTGCCCTGATCTCCCCCCCCTTATACTTACCTAGCCTCCCGGGATCCGTCCGTCTTCTTTCCTGGGCACCACCATCTTCCAAAATGGCGGGCGCATGTGCAGTGCGCCCGCCGAATCTGCCGGCCGGCAGATTCGTTCCAAAGTGAGTTTTGATCACTGAGATATAACCTATCTCAGTGATCAAAATAAAAAAAATAGTAAATGTCCCCCCCCCCTTTGTCACCCCCATAGGTAGGGACAATAAAAAAAAATATTTTTTTTTCCACTAAGGTTGGGGTAAGAACTAGGGGTAGGGTTAGGGTTAGGGTTAGCGGTAGGGTTAGGGGTAGGGGTAGGGTTAGGGGTAGGGTTAGGGTTAGGGGTAGGGTTAGGGGTAGGGTCAGGGGTAGGGTTAGGGTTTCGGTATGTGCACACGTATTCTGGTCCTCTGCGGATTTTTCCGCAGCGGATTTGATAAATCCGCAGTGCTAAACCGCTGTGGATTTATCACGGATTTACCGCGGTTTTTCTGCGCATTTCACTGCGGTTTTACAACTGCGATTTTCTATTGGAGCAGTTGTAAAACCGCTGCGGAATCCGCAGAAAGAAGTGACATGCTGCGGAATGTAAACCACTGCGTTTCCGTGCAGTTTTTCCGCAGCATGTGTACAGCGATTTTTGTTTCCCATAGGTTTACATTGAACTGTAAACTCATGGGAAACTGCTGCGGATCCGCAGCGTTTTCCGCAGCGTGTGCACATACCTTTAGAATTAGGCCATGTGCACACGGTGCGGATTTGGCTGCGGATTCGCAGCAGTGTTCCATCAGGTTTACAGTTCCATGTAAACATATGGAAACCAAATCCGCTGTGCCCATGGTGCGGAAAATACCGCGCGGAAATGCTGCGTTGTATTTTCCGCAGCATGTCAATTCTTTGTGCGAATTCCGCAGCGTTTTACACCTGTTCCTCAATAGGAATCCACAGGTGAAATACGCACAAAAAACACTGGAAATCCACGGTAAATCCGCAGGTAAAACGCAGTGCCCTTTACCCGCGAATTTTTCAAAAATGATGCTGAAAAATCTCACACGAATCCGCAACGTGGGCACATAGCCTTAGGGTTAGGGTTGGAATTAGGGTTGTGGTTAGGGTTAGGGGTGTGTTGGGGTTAGGGTTGTGGTTAGGGGTGTGTTGCGGTTAGGGTTGTGATTAGGGTTATGGCTACAGTTGGGATTAGGGTTAGGGGTGTGGGGGGGTTAGTGTTGGAGGTAGAATTGAGGGGTTACCACTCTTTCGGCACATCAGGGGTCTCCAAACGCAACATGGCGCCACCATTGATTCCAGCCAATCTTGTATTCATAAAGTCAAATGGTGCTTCCTCACTTCCGAGCCCCGACGTGTGCCCAAACAGTGGTTTACCCCCACATATGGGGTACCAGCATACTCAGGACAAACTGCGCAACAATTACTGGGGTCCAATTTCTACTGTTACCCTTGTGAAAATAAAAAAATGCTTGCTAAAACATCATTTTTGAGGAAAGAAAAATTATTTTTTATTTTCACGGCTCTGCGTTGTAAACGTCTGTGAAGCACTTGGGGGTTCAAAGTGCTCACCACATATCTAGATAAGTTCCTTGGGGGGTCTAGTTTCTAAAATGGGGTCACTTGTGGGGGGTTTCTACTGTTTAGGTACACCTGGGGCTCTGCAAACGCAACGTGACGTCCGCAGACCATTCCATCAAAGTCTGCATTTCAAAAGTCAATACTTCCCTTCTGAGCCCCGACGTGTGCCCAAACAGTGGTTTACCCCCACACATGGGGTATCAGCGTACTCAGGAGAAACTGGACAACAACTTTTGGGGTCCAATTTCTCCTGTAACCCTTGGGAAAATAAAAAATTCTGGGCTAAATAATTATTTTTGAGGAAAGAAAACGTATTCATTATTTTCACGGCTCTGTGTTATAAACTTCTGTAAAGCACTTGGGGGTTGAAAGTGCTCACCACATATCTAGATAAGTTCCTTTGGGGGTCTAGTTTCCAAAATGGGGTCACTTGTGGGGGGTTTCTACTGTTTAGGCACACCAGGGGCTCTGCAAACGCAACGTGACGCCCGCAGACCATTCCATCAAAGTCTGCATTTCAAAAGTCACTACTTCCCTTCTGAGCCCCAACGTGTGCCCAAACAGTGGTTTACCCCCACACATAGGGTATCAGCGTACTCAGGACAAACTGGACAACAACTTTTGTGGTCCAATTTCTCCTGTAACCCTTGGGAAAATAAAAAATTCTGGGCTAAATAATTATTTTTGAGGAAAGAAAACGTATTTATTATTTTCACTGCTCTGTGTTATGAACTTCTGTGAAGCACTTGGGGGTTCAAAGTGCTCACCTCACATCTAGATAAGTTCCTTTCGGGGTCTAGTTTCCAAAATGGGGTCACTTGTGGGGGGTTTCTACTGTTTAGCCACATCAGGGGCTCTGCAAATGCAACGTGACGCCCGCAGAGCATTCCATCAAAGTCTGCATTTCAAAACGTCACTACTTCACTTCCGAGCCCCAGCATGTGCCTAAACAGTGGTTTACCCCCACATATGGGGTATCAGTGTACTCAGGAGAAACTGCACAACAACTTTTGGGGTCAAATTTCTCCTGTTACCCTTGGGAAAATAAAAAATAGCGGGCTAAAAAATCATTTTTGAGAAAAGAAATTTTTTGTTTAATTTTCATGGCTCTGCGTTATAAACTTCTGTGAAGCACTTGAGGGTTCAAAGTGCTCACCATACATCTAGATTAGTTCGTTTGGGGGTCTAGTTGCCAAAATGGGGTCATTTGTGGGGGATCTCCAATGTTTAGGCACACAGGGGCTCTCCAAACGCGACATGGTGTCCGCTAATGATTGGAGCTAATTTTCCATTTAAAAAGCCAAATGGCATGCCTTCCCTTCTGAGCCCTGCCGTGCGCCCAAACAGTGGTTTACCCCCACATATGGGGTATCTGCGTACTCAGGACAAACTGGACAACAACATTTGTGGTCCAATTTCTCCTATTACCATTGGAAAAATAGGAAATTCCAGGCTAAAAAATCATTTTTGAGAAAAGAAAAATTATTTTTTATTTTCATGGCTCTGCATTATAAACTTCTGTGAAGCACCTGGGGGTTTAAAGTGCTCAGTATGCATCTAGTTAAGTTCCTTGGGGGGTCTAGTTTCCAAAATGGGGTCACTTGTGGGGGAGTTCCAATGCATAGGCACACAGGGGTTCTCCAAACGCGACATGGTGTCCGCTAACAATTGGAGCTAATTTTCCATTCAAAAAGTCAAAAGGCGCGCCTTCCCTTCCGAGCCCTGCCGTGTGCCCAAAGAGTGGTTTACCCCCACATATGAGGTATCGGCGTACTCGGGAGAAATTTCTCAACAAATTTTAGGATCCATTTTATCCTATTGCCCATGTGAAAATGAAAAATTTGAGGCGGAAAGAAATTTTTTGTGAAAAAAAAGTACTTTTTCATTTTTACGGATCAATTTGTGAAGCACCTGGAGGATAAAAGTGCTCACTAGGCATCTAGATAAGTTCCTTGGGGGGTCCAGTTTCCAAAATGGGGTCACTTGTGGGGGAGCTCCAATGTTTAGGCACACAGGGTCTCTCCAAACGCGACATGGTGTCCGCTAACGATGGAGATCATTTTTCATTCAAAAAGTCAAATGGCGCTCCTTCCCTTCCGAGCCTTACCATGTGCCCAAACAGTGGTTTACCTCCACATGTGAGGTATTGGTGTACTCAGGAGAAATTGCCCAACAAATTTTAGGATCCATTTTATCCTGTTGTCCATGTGAAAATGAAAAAATTGAGGCTAAAAGAATTTTTTTGTGAAAAAAAAGTACTTTTTCATTTTTACGGATCAATTTGTGAAGCACCTGGGGGTTTAAAGGGCTCACTATGCATGTAGATAAGTTCCTTGGGGCGTCTAGTTTCCAAAATGGGGTCACTTGTGGGGGAGCACCAATTTTTAGGCACACGGGGGCTCTCCAAACGTGACATGGTGTCCGCTAAAGAGTGCAGCCAATTTTTCATTCAAAAAGTCAAATGGCGCTCCTTCCCTTCCAAGCCCTGCCGTGCGCCCAAACAGTGGTTTACCCCCACATATGAGTTATCAGCGTACTCAGGACAAATTGGACAACAACTTTCGTGGTTCAGTTTCTCCTTTTACCATTGGGAAAATAAAAAAATTGTTGCTGAAAAATCATTTTTGTGACTAAAAAGTTAAATGTTCATTTTTTCCTTCCATGTTGCTTCTGCTGCTGTGAAGCACCTGAAGGGTTAATAAACTTCTTGAATGTGGTTTTGTGCACCTTGAGTGGTGCAGTTTTTAGAATGGTGTCACTTTTGGGTATTTTCAGCCATATAGACCCCTCAAACTCACTTCAAATGTGAGGTGGTCCCTAAAAAAAATGGTTTTGTACATTTCGTTGTAAAAATGAGAAATCTCTGGTCAAATTTTAACCCTTATAACTTCCTTGCAAAAAAAAATTTTGTTTCCAAAATTGTGCTGATGTAAAGTAGACGTGTGGGAAATGTTATTTATTAACTATTTTGTGTCACATAACTCTCTGGTTTAACAGAATAAAAATTCAAAATGTGAAAATTGCGAAATTTTCAAAATTTTCGCCAAATTTCCGTTTTTATCACAAATAAACACAGAATTTATTGACCTAAATTTAACACTAATATGAAGCCCAATATGTCACGAAAAAACAATCTCAGAACCGCTAGGATCCATTGAAGCGTTCCTGAGTTATTACCTCATAAAGGGACACTGGTCAGAATTGCAAAAAACGGCAAGGTCTTTAAGGTCAAAATAGGCTGGGTCATGAGGGGGTTAAATACTGTAAAACTGCTATGTTTTGTGTTCTTCCCGTTATTTCGATTTGATAAAACCTTATTGATAAAATCATGTGCGGATTATATGCTTTTTAAACCAAATGTATTTTTTTTAATCTGTGGCTTTTACTCGCCTTATTGAAGCTTTTACTCACCTTATTGAAGTCTATGGGGAAAATCCACAAATAAAACTCATTTACTATGAGATAAATTGACATGTTGCGGATTTCAAAAAACGCCCCTCAGGTCACTTTATGCTACCAAAGAAAATGCATTGTGGGCCCGAGTTTCCTATAAATCCCATACACTGGAACTGTAAAAAGATGTGTTTTTCTGTACAGCAAAAATATCCACCACCAAATGCTCATCATGGGAACTTAGCCTTAAAGGGAATCTGTCTCCCCCTGGGAAGCCATTACTCTGGGCATACAGGTGATAGAATTGTTAAAATAGACCTACCTGTATGCCTCTTAGCTGCGGTCTTGATGCTGACAAATACACTTTTAATCTTTTAATTAGTTCTCCCAGGCTCTGGGGCGTGCGGTGACTGGAAGAAAACTCTGCCTCCGGTGTTAATTTGCGTAGCACCCCCTCCCATGCACGTCACAGTGACAGTGATTTGCAGTTGTGTCTAGGGTTGAGCGAAACGGGTCGAACATTTTCAAAAGTCGCCGACTTTTGGCTAAGTCGGGGTTTCATGAAACCCGATCCGACCCCTGTGCGGGGTCGGCCATGCGGTACGCGACTTTCGCGCCAAAGTCGCGTTTCAATGACGCGAAAAGCGCCATTTCTCAGCCAATGAAGGTAAACGCAGAGTGTGGGCAGCGTGATGACATAGGTCCTGGTCCCCACCATCTTAGAGAAGGGCATTGCAGTGATTGGCTTGCTGTCTGCGACGTCACAGGGGCTATAAAGAGGCGTTCCCGCCGACCGCCATCTTACTGCTGCTGATCTGAGCTTAGGGAGAGGTTGCTGCCGCTTTGTCAGAAGCAGGGATAGCGTTAGGCAGGGTCCATTAACCACAAAACCGCTTGTGCTGCAGCGATTTGCACTGTCCAACACCACCCTCGGTGTGCAGGGACAGTGGAATTTTTTTTTTTTTTTTTTTTCCCCTCAGCGCTGTAGCTCATTGGGCTGCCCTAGAAGGCTCCCTGATAGCTGCATTGCTGTGTGTACGCCGCTGTGCAAACCAACTGCTTTTTTCAAAGCACAAATCCTCTTGTTCCTTCCTTTCTGCACAGCTATCTTTTTTGTTTGTCCACACTTTTTATTTCATTTGTGCATCAGTCCACTCCTTATTGCTGCCTGCCATACCTGGCTGAGATTACTGCAGGCAGGGAGATAGTAGCTGCCTGCCATACCTGGCTGAGATTACTGCAGGCAGGGAGATAGTAATTGTAGGACATTCCCTGTTTTTTTTTTTTTTTTTTTTTTGGTGGGAGATTAAGATTGGCAATTTGGCATTTCTGCTAGAGTGCCATCCCTGTGTGTGCCATCTCTCTCACATAGTGGGCCATAGAAAGCCTTTTCATTTTTCTGTATTTTTTTTTGTGGGGTGTATAAATTCTCCCTGATAAAAATACAGTGGGAGATTAATATTGGCCTTTGGGCTTGTGTGCCAGTCCTGAGTGTGCCATCTCTCTCACAAATAGTGGGCCATAGAAAGCCTATTTTATTTTTTTTTGGGTTTTATAAATTCTCCCTGAAAAAAAGGGAGATTAATATTGGCCTCTGGGCTTCTGTGCCAGTCCTGAGCGTGCCATCTGTGCCAGTCCTGAGCGTCCCATCTCTCTCACAAATAGTGGGCCATAGAAAGCCTATTTAATTTTTTTTTTGGTTTTATAAATTTTCCCTGAAAAAAGGGAGATTAATATTGGCCTCTGGGCTTGTGTGCCAGTTGTGAGCGTGCCATCTGTGCCAGTCCTGAGCGTGCCATCTCTCTCACAAATAGTGGGCCATAGAAAGCCTATTTAATTTTTTTTTTGGTTTTATAAATTTTCCCTGAAAAAAGGGAGATTAATATTGGCCTCTGGGCTTGTGTGCCAGTTGTGAGCGTGCCATCTGTGCCAGTCCTGAGCGTGCCATCTCTCTCACAAATAGTGGGCCATAGAAAGCCTATTTAAATATTTTTTTGGTTTTATAAATTCTCCCAGAAAAAAAGGGAGATTAATATTGGCCTCTGGGCTTCTGTGCCAGTTGTGAGCGTGCCATCTGTGCCAGTCCTGAGCGTGCCATCTCTCTCACAAATAGTGGGCCATAGAAAGCCTATTTAAATATTTTTTTGGTTTTATAAATTCTCCCAGAAAAAAAGGGAGATTAATATTGGCCTCTGGGCTTCTGTGCCAGTCCTGAGCGTGCCATCTGTGCCAGTCCTGAGCGTCCCATCTCTCTCACAAATAGTGGGCCATAGAAAGCCTATTTTATTTTTTTTTTGGGTTTCAGAAATTCTCCCTGGAAAAAAAAAGGGAGATTAATATTGCCCTTTGGGCTTGTGTGCCAGTACTAAGCGTTCCATCTCTCTCTCTCTCTCAGTCAGTGGGCCATAGAACGCATATTTTTGGTTTTATTTGTTTTCTAAATTCTCCCTGAAAAAATCATTTTATTTTATTTGGTTTCTAAATTCTTCCTGATAAAATCATATTTTTTTTATTATTTTTATTTCTAAAGTCTCCCTGAAAAAAAAAAAAAAAAAAAACAACCAAAAAAACAGTGGGAGATTAATATTGGCCTTTCTGCTTGTGTGCCAGTCTTGACTCCTGGGTGTGCCATCTCTCTCTCTCTCTCTCTCTCTCTCTCTCTCTCTCTCTCTCTCTCCAATTGTGGTCCATAGAAAGCCTATATTTTTTTTCCTTGATTTGGGTTCTAAAATCTACCAGAGAAAATAACTACATCAATCATTGGTAGAAAAATATTGGCCTCTGGGTTTGTGTGCCACTCCTGACTCCTGTGTGCGTCATCTCTCAGTCAGTGGGCCATAGAACGCCTATTTTTGGTTTTATTTGTTTTCTAAATTCTCCCTGAAAAAATTATTTTATTTTATTTGGTTTCTAAATTCTTCCTGATAAAATCATATTTTTTTTATTATTTTTTTTTCTAAAGTCTCCCTGAAAAAAAAAAAAAAAAACAGTGGGAGATTAATATTGGCCTTTCTGCTTGTGTGCCAGTCTTGACTCCTGGGTGCGTCATCTCTCAGTCAGTGGGCCATAGAACGCCTATTTTTGGTTTTATTTGTTTTATAAATTCTCCCTGAAAAAATCATTTTATTTTATTTGGTTTCTAAATTCTTCCTGATAAAATCATATTTTTTTTATTATTTTTTTTTCTAAAGTCTCCCTGAAAAAAAAAAAAAAAAAACAACCAAAAAAAACAGTGGGAGATTAATATTGGCCTTTCTGCTTGTGTGCCAGTCTTGACTCCTGGGTGCGTCATCTCTCAGTCAGTGGGCCATAGAACGCCTATTTTTGGTTTTATTTGTTTTTTAAATTCTCCCTGAAAAAATCATTTTATTTTATTTGGTTTCTAAATTCTTCCTGATAAAATCATATTTTTTTTATTATTTTTTTTTCTAAAGTCTCCCTGAAAAAAAAAAAAAAAAAAACAACCAAAAAAAACAGTGGGAGATTAATATTGGCCTTTCTGCTTGTGTGCCAGTCTTGACTCCTGGGTGCGTCATCTCTCAGTCAGTGGGCCATAGAACGCCTATTTTTGGTTTTATTTGTTTTCTAAATTCTCCCTGAAAAAATCATTTTATTTTATTTGGTTTCTAAATTCTTCCTGATAAAATCATATTTTTTTTATTATTTTTTTTTCTAAAGTCTCCCTGAAAAAAAAAAAAAAAAAAACAACCAAAAAAAACAGTGGGAGATTAATATTGGCCTTTCTGCTTGTGTGCCAGTCTTGACTCCTGGGTGTGCCATCTCTCTCTCTCTCTCTCTCCAATTGTGGTCCATAGAAAGCCTACATTTTTTTTCCTTGATTTGGGTTCCAAAATCTACCAGAGAAAATAACTCCATCAATCATTGGTAGAAAAATATTGGCCTCTGGGCTTGTGTGCCACTCCTGATTCCTGTGTGCGTCATCTCTCACTCAGTGGCCCATAGAAAGCATATAGTTTGTTACATTTGTTTTCTAAATTCTCCCTGCAAAAATCTATTTTTTTTTTTTTGGGGGGTTTCTAAAGTGTTCCTGAAAAAAATAAAAATAAAAAAAAAATAATAGTGTGACATTAATATTAACATTTGTGCTTCAGTGACAGTCCTGCGTGTGGGGCATCTCTCTAATTTGCAGCCACCAAAAAAAGAGTGTGTAACATTGGGCCTGATTTTCGCGGTGGTCTCACCAACCTGTAAAGGGGTAGCTAAATCATACAGAAGTTATAGCTCACCGTGTAAGTTGTGTGACTGCAACAAATAACGTTAGTTTGGTTACGTTTTTAAAACAATGAGGAAGTCTAGTGGAAGAGGTCGTGGCCGGGGGCGTTCATTGTCAGCTGGTAATGAGGGTAGTGGTAGTGGTGGAGCATCAGGTGGTCGTGGGGGAAAAAATATTGCACCTAAGTCTGGAGCTGTGGAGCCAGGTTCGTCGTCCGGCTACACAAGGCCTCGAACGCTCCCTTTTCTGGGATTAGGAAAACCGCTTTTAAAGCCGGAGCAGCAAGAGCAAGTTTTGGCTTATCTTGCTGACTCAGCCTCTAGCTCTTTTGCCTCATCTCGTGAAACTGGTAAAAGTAAAAGCAGCGCGTCGTTAGTGGATGTTCACGGTCAGGGACAAGTCACTTCCTTGTCCTCTTCAGCAAAAACAACAACAGAGAAGAATGCAGCAGGCGACACAACGGGTTACTCCATGGAGCTCTTTACACATACCGTCCCTGGCTTAGAAAGTGAAGCAGTTAACAGTCCATGCCCATTACAAATTGAATCTGACATGGAGTGCACTGACGCACAGCCACAGCCAGACTACTATGCTGGTCCTTTGACTCAGACCACAACATTGCCCTCGCAGGGTGCTGATCAAGAATCAGACCCTGATGAGACTATGTTGCCCCATCACGAACGCTATACCACCGAACGACACGGTGACACAGACGAAGTTGCGCAGGAGGTACAAGAAGAGTTATTAGATGACCCAGTTCTTGACCCCGATTGGCAGCCATTGGGGGAACAGGGTGCAGGCGGCAGCAGTTCTGAAGCAGAGGAGGAGGAGGGGCCGCAGCAGGCATCAACATCGCCACAGGTTCCATCTGCCGGGCCCGTATCTTGCCCAAAACGCGTGGCAAAGCCAAAACCTGGTGGAGGACAGCGTGGCCATCCGGTTAAAGCTCAGTCTGCAATGCCTGAAAAGGTATCCGATGCTAGAAAGAGTGCAGTCTGGCATTTTTTTAAACAACATCCAATTGATCAGCGCAAAGTCATCTGTCAAAAATGTTCTACTTCCTTAAGCAGAGGTCAGAATCTGAAAAGTCTCAATACTAGTTGCATGCATAGACATTTAACCACCATGCATTTGAAAGCTTGGACTAACTACCAAACGTCCCTTAAGGTTGTTGCACCCTCGGCCAATGAAGCTAGTCATCAACGCAACATCCCTTCCGGCAGTGTAGGACCACCATTTAGCGCACCACCTGCTGTATCTGTGCAGGTATCTTTGCCAGGCCAAAGCAGTCAGGGTCAGGGAATCACCAGTTTCGTAGTAGGAAACACTGCATCTAGGGCACCGGCGGCAACAATACCATCTCCCACCGTCTCTCAGTCTGCCATGTCCACCGGCACCCCCGCTAGTTCCACGATCTCCAGCTCTCCAGTCCAGCTCACCCTACATGAGACTATGGTTAGAAAAAGGAAATACTTAGCCTCGCATCCGCGTACACAGGGTTTGAACGCCCACATAGCTAGACTAATCTCGTTAGAGATGATGCCCTACCGGTTAGTTGAAAGCGAAGCTTTCAAAGACCTGATGGACTACGCTGTACCACGCTACGAGCTACCCAGTCGACACTTTTTTTCCAGAAAAGCCATCCCAGCCCTCCACCAGCATGTTAAAGAGCGCATCGTCCATGCACTCAGGCAATCTGTGAGCACAAAGGTGCACCTGACAACAGATGCATGGACCAGTAGGCATGGCCAGGGACGTTACGTGTCCATCACGGCACACTGGGTAAATGTGGTGGATTCAGGGTCCACAGGGGACAGCAAGTTTGGGACAGTTCTGCCTAGCCCACGGTCTAGTAAACAGTTGTCTGTAGCCGTTCGCACCCCCTCCTCCTCCTCCTCCTCGTCCTCCTGCAGAAGCAAGAGCTCGTCCACAGACCGCAGTCGCACAAACACTCCATCCGCACCTGCCACTGTTGCACACCAGGTCTCCCATTATGGGGCAGCTACTGGCATACGTCAGCAGGCTGTATTGGCTATGAAGTGTTTGGGCGACAATAGACACACCGCGGAAGTTCTGTCCGAGTTCTTGCAGCAAGAAACGCAGTCGTGGCTGGGCACTGTAGATCTTGAGGCAGGCAAGGTAGTGAGTGATAACGGAAGGAATTTCATGGCTGCCATCTCCCTTTCCCAACTGAAACACATTCCTTGCCTGGCTCACACCTTAAACCTGGTGGTGCAGTGCTTCCTGAAAAGTTATCCGGGGTTATCCGACCTGCTCCTCAAAGTGCGTGGACTTTGCGCACATATCCGCCGTTCGCCTGTACACTCCAGCCGTATGCAGACCTATCAGCGTTCTTTGAACCTTCCCCAGCATCGCCTAATCATAGACGTTGCAACAAGGTGGAACTCAACACTGCACATGCTTCAGAGACTGTGCGAACAGAGGCGGACTGTTATGTTTTTGTGGGAGGATACACATACACGGGCAGGCAGTAGGATGGCAGACATGGAGTTGTCAGGTGTGCAGTGGTCGAAGATTCAAGACATGTGTCAAGTCCTTCAGTGTTTTGAGGAATGCACACGGCTGGTTAGTGCAGACAACGCCATAATAAGCATGAGCATCCCCCTAATGCGTCTGCTGATGCAAAGTTTGACGCACATAAAGGATCAGGCGTCTGCACCAGAGGAAGAGGAAAGCCTTGATGACAGTCAGCGATTGTCTGGTCAGGGCAGTGTACATGACGAGGTACCGGGCGAAGAGGAGGTGGAGGATGAGGAGGATGATGGGGATGAGTATATTTTTAATGAGGAAGCTTTCCCGGGGGCACGGGAAATTGGTGGCGTGGCAAGGCCGGGTTCTGGTTTTTTGAGGGACACAAGTGACGTAGATTTGCCTGCAACTGCCCCTCAACCAAGCACAACCGCAGATTTGACAACGGGAACTTTGGCCCACATGGCGGATTATGCCTTGCGTATCCTCAAAAGGGACACACGCATTACAAAAATGATGAACGATGACGATTACTGGTTGGCCTGCCTCCTTGATCCTCGCTATAAAGGCAAATTGCAAAATATTATGCCACATGAGAACTTGGAACTAATATTAGCAACAAAACAATCAACTCTTGTTGACCGTTTGCTTCTGGCATTCCCTGCACACAGCGCCCGTGATCGTTCTCACACGAGCTCCAGGGGCCAGCAGACCAGAGGTGTTAGAGGGGCAGAAATCAGAAGTGGCGTTGGACAGAGGGGTTTTCTGACCAGGTTGTGGAGTGATTTTTCTATGACCGCAGACAGGACAGGTACTGCAGCATCAATTCAAAGTGACAGGAGACAACATTTGTCCAGTATGGTTACAAACTATTTTTCATCCCTTATCGACGTTCTCCCTCAACCGTCATTCCCATTTGATTACTGGGCATCCAAATTAGACACCTGGCCAGAATTGGCAGAATATGCATTGCAGGAGCTTGCTTGCCCGGCAGCTAGTGTCCTATCAGAAAGAGTATTCAGTGCTGCAGGTTCAATACTAACAGAAAAAAGGACTCGTCTGGCTACCCAAAATGTAGATGATCTAACCTTCATTAAAATGAACCACAACTGGATTTCAAAATCTTTTGCCCCACCCTGCCCGGCTGACACCTAGCTTTCCTATGAAAAGGTCTTGCCTGTGGACTATTCTGAATGACTTTTCCAATCTCGTAATTTTCTTCACCTGATTGTCCAGCATACGACATGTTTCCACCTCACGAAATGGCCAAACTCCCCACACGGGGCCGTGCTATCGCCACTTTGCGCTTGGACCCTTGAGAGTGCTGTTTGTCTGAAGAGGTGGGTGTGGCCGCTTTTGGTCGACGGCACTGCCACTGGGTCCCTCATAGTACAATAAAGTGTCTCTGGCGGTGGTGGTGCGCACCCAACGTCAGACACACCGTTGTAATATGAGGGGCCCTGTGCCTGTACCGCCGGCCACAAGACAGTTCCCCCCCCCAGCTCAAACAGTGCTCTACCACTAGCAAAATTATCTCTCACAGCTTCACCAATGTGTAGTCTAGCCGCTGACATCCTTCAATGCCTGGCACTGACAATACCATTGTTTTGACATTTTTGTTATGTTAGGCCTTCGAAGCCTGTCTGCGGTCCCTTCTTTCTACAACTACTACACTGACCAGGCCACTGCTGGCCGTGTTACCCTGGAACCAATTTAAAAGTGCCTACAGTCAGCCCAATTTTGTTATGTTAGGCCTTCGAAGACTGTCTGCCGTCACTCCTTCCACTAGACTTCCACTGACCATACACTGCTGCCCATGTACCCCTGGAACCAATTTAAAGTGCCTACAGCCAGCCCAATTTTGTTATGTTAGGCCTTCGAAGCCTGTCTGCGGTCACTCCTTCCACTAGACTTCCACTGACCAGACCACTGCTGCCCGTGTACCCCTGGAACCAATTTAAAAGTGCCTACAGCCATGTGTTATTATTTTAGGCCTTCGATGCCTGTCTGCGGTCACTCCTTCCACTAGGCCTCCACTGACCACACCACTGCTGCCCGTGTACCCCTGGAACCAATTTAAAATTGCCTACAGCCAGCCCAATTTTTTTATTTTAGGCCTTCGATGCCTGTCTGCGGTCCATTCTTTCAACTACTACTACACTGACCAGGTCACTGCTGCCCGTGTACCCCTGGAACCAATTTAAAAGTGCCTACAGCCAGCCCAAGTTTGTTATGTTAGGCCTTCGATGCCTGTCTGCGGTCCATTCTTTCAACTACTACTACACTGACCAGGTCACTGCTGCCCGTGTACCCCTGGAACCAATTTAAAATTGCCTACAGCCAGCCCAATTTTTTTATTTTAGGCCTTCGATGCCTGTCTGCGGTCCATTCTTTCAACTACTACTACACTGACCAGGTCACTGCTGCCCGTGTACCCCTGGAACCAATTTAAAAGTGCCTACAGCCAGCCCAAGTTTGTTATGTTAGGCCTTCGATGCCTGTCTGCGGTCCATTCTTTCAACTACTACTACACTGACCAGGTCACTGCTGCCCGTGTACCCCTGGAACCAATTTAAAATTGCCTACAGCCAGCCCAATTTTTTTATTTTAGGCCTTCGATGCCTGTCTGCGGTCCATTCTTTCAACTACTACTACACTGACCAGGTCACTGCTGCCCGTGTACCCCTGGAACCAATTTAAAATTGCCTACAGCCATGTGTTATTATTTTAGGCCTTCGATGCCTGTCTGCGGTCACTCCTTCCACTAGGCCTCCACTGACCACACCACTGCTGCCCGTGTACCCCTGGAACCAATTTAAAATTGCCTACAGCCATGTGTTATTATTTTAGGCCTTCGATGCCTGTCTGCGGTCACTCCTTCCACTAGGCCTCCACTGACCACACCACTGCTGTCCGTGTACCCCTGGAACCAATTTAAAATTGCCTACAGCCATGTGTTATTATTTTAGGCCTTCGATGCCTGTCTGCGGTCACTCCTTCCACTAGACTTCCACTGACCAGACCACTGCTGCCCGTGTACCCCTGGAACCAATTTAAAAGTGCCTACAGCCAGCCCAAGTTTGTTATGTTAGGCCTTCGATGCCTGTCTGCGGTCACTCCTTCCACTAGGCCTCCACTGACCACACCACTGCTGCCCGTGTACCCCTGGAACCAATTTAAAATTGCCTACAGCCAGCCCAATTTTTTTATTTTAGGCCTTCGATGCCTGTCTGCGGTCCATTCTTTCAACTACTACTACACTGACCAGGTCACTGCTGCCCGTGTACCCCTGGAACCAATTTAAAATTGCCTACAGCCAGCCCAATTTTTTTATTTTAGGCCTTCGATGCCTGTCTGCGGTCCATTCTTTCAACTACTACTACACTGACCAGGTCACTGCTGCCCGTGTACCCCTGGAACCAATTTAAAATTGCCTACAGCCATGTGTTATTATTTTAGGCCTTCGATGCCTGTCTGCGGTCACTCCTTCCACTAGGCCTCCACTGACCACACCACTGCTGTCCGTGTACCCCTGGAACCAATTTAAAATTGCCTACAGCCATGTGTTATTATTTTAGGCCTTCGATGCCTGTCTGCGGTCACTCCTTCCACTAGGCCTCCACTGACCACACCACTGCTGTCCGTGTACCCCTGGAACCAATTTAAAATTGCCTACAGCCATGTGTTATTATTTTAGGCCTTCGATGCCTGTCTGCGGTCCATTCTTTCAACTACTACTACACTGACCAGGGCACTGCTGGCCGTGTACCCCTGGAACCAACATCAGAAAATATAAAAATAAGTATTTTGCTTATAAAAAAGAAAATACTGGTGAGATATCAAATGCAGACATTTTAACATTAAAAACAAACACACAACTCTAATCTGGTACAGTACTAAAAATGGCCACCAGCTACAATTACTTTCTCCTGCAAGTAGTTAACTGAAAGTTTTTTTAAATTGAAAACACACATATGGCATCCACCGAGTGTTGTCCTGTCGCGTCTTCTTTATATTATTGCCGAGAAGATGCAAAATAATGAAAATAATAAAATCATTAATTACCAAAATAATAGAGAAAGTCAACACCACATTGCAAATAAACATTCATTCCAAATAAAGAAGCAGGGCGCGTCCGAGGGTGAGTATATACCTAATAAGAATATAATCACCCTCGGACGCGCAATGCTTATTTCCAACAGCCTTCCTTCCTAAGAATCAGCCCTTCCGTCGTGTAGAGAGACGTTGTGTTACACTCCAAGGTGTTCCCCAGGTTGCCTTTCCTGAGCTTCGATCTTCCGGCTCTCGTTTAGTAGTTCTTGGAAACTACTCTGCATTAGGCCTTCAAATTGGGTATGGGGTGTAGAGAGATGGTGTGTTCCACTCCAAGGTGTTCCCCAGGTTGCCTTTCCTGAGCTTCGATCTTCCGGCTCTCGTTTAGTAGTTGTTGGAAACTACGCTGCATTAGGCCTTCAAATTGGGTATGGGGTGTAGCGAGAGGGTGTGTTACACTCCAAGGTGTTCCCCAGGTTGCCTTTCCTGAGCTTCGATCTTCCGGCTCTCGTTTAGTAGTTCTTGGAAACTACACTGCATTAGGCCTTCAAATTGGGTATGGGGTGTAGAGAGAGGGTGTGTTACACTCTAAGGTGTTCCCCAGGTTTCCTTGCCATTGCTTCGGTCTTCCGACTCTCGTTTAGTAGTTGTAGAAAAGTACACTGCATTAGGCCATACAAAATGGGTATGGGGTGGAGAGAGATGGTGTGTTACACTCCAAGGTGTTCCCCAGGTTGCCTTTCCTGAGCTTCTATCTTCAGGCTCTCATTAAATTGTGGTTAAATGGAACAACTGCATTTGGCGTACTAGTTGGTTTGGGGCCTACTATCGGTGTCTGCCACTCCTTGCTGTTCTCCTCCACTGAACAAAGCTGTGCCGCCTGTTTACTACGGTTGCCAATTTTGAACTGCATTTCGACTACTTACTGATTTGGCCCTACTCTCTGTGTCAGCCTCTCATTCCAGTTGTCCTCCACTGCAATGCCCCCTGGTTATTCCTGTGTTACCAATTTTGAACTGCATTTAGCCCACTTTCTTCTTTGGGCCTATATCTGTGTTTCCACTTCATCGTGCCCATTGCCCAGCCAGTGATAGATGAGTCTGCTGGTACATTGACCCATAACGCAACATTCCCCGTGCACGCTACACAACAACATTGTGACCCTGCTGAAAGTCAGGTTGCTCTTCCCGCATACCATACCACCTTACACGGGGACAAAGAGGAAGGTGCAGATGAAAGTGCAGGTTCCTTCATCAGGTGGGGGGAGGAATACTAGTTGGCGACGTCACTGGCACAGGGCCTCTCATAGTACGCAAAAGTGTTGCTGCCGGTGGGAGGCGCCCCCGCCGTGCAAACACACCGCTGTACTTTGAGGGGCCCTGTGCCAGTGCCAATGCCAACGAGTGGGCCCCCCCTGCTTGCTCAGGTTCACAGCACTTGCAAAGTTGAAATACTTACCTCTCCCTGCTCCACTGCCGTGACGTGGTCCAGATTTCCTGGGCCCACTAATTACTTGAACCAGCCCTACCCCCCACAACTTTAGCCAAATGACCCCCAATTTCAAATGCCTTCCAATTATTATAAGGTAAATTACGCTTGACAAGCTTCATTAAGAAGAATGGATGGTTTTGACATTAAAATGGCCACTCTAGGTGTTTTCCTGGCCCCCACTCACTGCCGACTATGCTGCCCCATTGACTTGCATTGGGTTTCGTGTTTCGGTCGATCCCGACTTTACGTCATAATCGGCCGATTTCACTCGACCCGACTTTGGACATAGTCGGGTTTCGCAAAACCCGGCTCGACTCTAAAAAGGTCAAGGTCGCTCAACTCTAGTTGTGTCAATGGAATCCCGCGCCTGCGCCCTGCAATCACACAATTATGCTTAACTTTTCTGCCCTTTTATGGGCATTGGTGTCATTGATCTTCTGCACACATGCCGGCGACTCACTGAAATTAAGGTAGCAGTGACTCACCGCCGCCTGCGCAGAATAACAGTGAAGACAATGCCCATAGAAGGGCGGAAAACATACGCACAATCGCTTGTGTGCAGGGCACAGGCGCGAGATTCTGGTGCCACAACTGCCAGTCATGTTCTATCGACTGAGCAGCCCGGAAGAGGAAGAGCTGCTCTGTTGATGTGAAGCAACCTAGTCGCGGGCTGGAGAAGTCTGTAATCGCTCTGAGCAGGCTGTGGGTAGAACAGACAGGTTGTTAGCAGCTACCTGCCTCTAGTTCTTAGACTTATAGTAAAACAAAAATAAAGTAGTCCCAGAAATCCCCTATAAGAAACACCACAAACATAAAATATAAGTGATAGTCAAAGGGGGAGCTGCACAGAAATGATAGTGATGTTTTCTGTAATCTAATAGTGTTTATTCTGCTATTTGTTTCACAGTAATGAGCACTGACATTATGAGTCATTTGGCCTTCCTTTCCCTTTATACCCCTTTTCTCTGTCACTCACATTTATTTATATCCGATTGCCAAATACCCAGTGAATGGCTGCTGGCAGGGATATGCGACAGTCATCCAGAGACCAGGGTGTGGAAGGCAGAAAGTGACATCCCTCTAAATATTGTCACCGCACAGTCGGGATCTCCATACTGCCCTTTAAATATTAGGGTCCATGAATGGTCATCTAGTTTCACAGCTAGCTGACACACAGATTGTCAAAGTGGTCATCATAATAGGAATTGTTTTGGTCTTGGGTTAAAGAGCTTTAAGTCTACATTCCCACGATGAGCTGTTGGTGGCGAATTGTTGATGCTGCAGAATTTCTGCACCTATTATTTAGATTAGGTTACATGCATTTTTTAACATGCGTTTTTATCATTTCTTTTCTGCTTTTCTTGACTCTTTTTGGTTTATCATGCTTTAATTTTAGCTGTTTTGTTTTGATACTTCCTAGTATTTTGACAAAAGTTTATTGATATACTTAGTTGCAAATTATATGTGTTGTTGGTGCGTTTCCTCCGCTTAAGCACACTAAAAACGCATATGCATTTTTTTACCTGCAGATCTTACACATCTAAAGCAAGTTTATGGGGAAAGTCAGCAAGGAATACTCAGAGTGCCTGCGGATTTTAAACACGCATAACAGGGCAGTTTATGCTGAATAGAAAAAAATAAGCGTAATGGTAATGAAATTTCTATAAATCCCAGCGCTTCGTTTTTGACACCGCAAAAATACTCAGCGTCAGAAATGCACCAATAATTCATGGTGGGAACCTAGGCAAAAAAGAACCACTAAAGAGGTTTTCCATATATAAAGTATGACCATCACCTTTAATCTGAACTTGTCAGCAGGATTGTGCACAGTAACCTACAGACAGCTTCAGGTCGGTGCCGTTATACTGATTACAATGATACCTGGGTTGAAGAAATCTGTCTTGTGGTTGTTGTTTTTTCTGTATTTGCAGTTTTCCGTTAATGAGATTCTCGTGCTCTGGGACAGTCGGTGTTGTGGGGTCTTTATGTGGTGCTCTGCTTACATATCCATCTGTATGGCTTATGACAGGTCACTGGTCCTTCAGTGACTTGCTCCCTATTTTACATACTGCATAGAATGTTTGAAAAAAAAAAAATTAACATTCATCAGGGAGGCGCCGGCGCTGTATCATGATGCAGTGAATAATATGCATGTATTCATTTGATTTTGTCATATAATTTTGTTGGAAAAAAATTATCTTGATCAAAATGGCGCCTTCACACTGGCATCATTCTTATTGCCATAGATGCTACTGCACAGATGCAGCTACCAGCGCCATTTTGCTAGAGAGAAAAAAATTGGGGTTCCACAAGATGGCGCCAGCGCAGTAGCATCTATCGCATTCCGAATTATGCTACTGCGCAGAGGCAGAGCGAATAACATCTGCACAAGAGTGTGCTTCAACGTGTAGGAGTGAGATTGGCACCAGGAGGAAAACAATTGAGGGGATAGATGAGGCACCAAACAAGACTGGGTGACTACCGTGTGGCTGTGTGCCCACAATGAGTTCTTGGTGAGTTTTTGATGTGCATTTTTGCGAACCAAAAAACGCAGCGTCTAAGGCTATGTCCACACGCTGCGGATTTTGCTGCGGATCCGCAGCGTTTCCGCAGCTGCGGGTCCACAGCAGTTTCCCATGCATTTAGAGTACAATGTAAACCTATGGGAAACGCAATCCGCAGTGCACATGCTGCGGAAAAAAACACGCAGAAACGCAGCGTTTTATTTTCCGCAGCATGTCAATTCTTTGGGCGGAATCCGCAGCGGTTTTACACCTGCTCCATAATAGAAAATCGCAGGTGTAAAACCGCAGTGGAAGACGCACAAAAACCACGGTAAATCCGCAATAATTCCGCAGGTAAAACGCAGTACCTTTTACCTGCGGTTTTCACAAATTCACTGCGGAAGCATACCCTTAGGCCTCTTTCACACTTCACTGCTTCCGGTACGTGTGGTTACAGTTTTCACACATACCGGAGACACTTACACACGTAGACCCATTCAAGTGAATGGGTCTGTGCATAAGTCAGTGTGTTTCCACGGACCGTATGTCTGTGGGCAAAGCATTCTGACATGTCCGTTTTTTAACTGCAGCATGGTCTGCAAAACATCTTGCACACGTACACACTGATGACACACAGATGACATCCGTGTGACATCAGTATGATACATACTGGCACCTGGGAATCAGTGGCGCTGTACATGTTGTTCTCCGGCACTGGTGTTGTGAATTCTGTTGTCAAGCTCCCTCTTGTGGTCATGAATGGTACTTCGGCTGGTTCTGTCCATGAGCTTCCTCTGGTAGTTGTGAGTGGGGCTGCGGCTTCTGAGGTTCCTTCCACAGGTGACGAGGTTAATTCGTTAGCTGGCTGCTCTATTTAACTCCACTTAGATCTTTGCTCCATGCCACCTGTCAATGTTCCAGTATTGGTCTTGTTCACTCCTGGATCGTTCTTGTGACCTGTCTTCCCAGCAGAAGCTAAGTTACTGCTTGTTTTTCTCTGGTTTGCTATTTTTCTGTCCAGCTTGCTATTTTGATTGTTGTCTTGCTTGCTGGAAGCTCTGGGACGCAGAGGGAGCGCCTCCGCACCGTGAGTCGGTGCGGAGGGTCTTTTTGCGCCCTCTGCGTGGTCTTTTTGTAGTTTTTTGTGCTGACCGCAAAGCTGCCTTTCCTATCCTCTGTCTGTTCAGTAAGTCGGGCCTCACTTTGCTAAATCTATTTCATCTCTGTGTTTGTAATTTTCATCTTTACTCACAGTCATTATATGTGGGGGGCTGCCTGTTCCTTTGGGGAATTTCTCTGAGGCAAGGTAGGCTTTATTTTTCTATCTTTAGGGCTTGCTAGTTCCTTAGGCTGTGACGAGGCGCCTAGGGAGCGTCAGGAGCGCTCCACGGCTATTTCTAGTGTGTGTGATAGGATTAGGGATTGCGGTCAGCAGAGTTCCCACGTCTCAGAGCTCGTCCTATATTATTAGTAACTATCAGGTCATTCCGTGTGCTCTTAACCACCAGATCCATTATTGTCCTGACCACCAGGTCATAACAGTACAGGTGGCCCAAAGTACTAATGCATCTCAATAGGGGGATAAGAGAAGTTCTGAGATCATTTTTTTTTCTTTGCAGTGTGTTTTGTCTCTCTTTTCCCCTTTACCTCTGGGTGGTTCAGGATACAGGTGTAGATATGGACATTCAAGGTCTGTCCTCTTGTATGGATAATCTCACTGCAAGGGTACAAAACATTCAAGATTTTGTGGTTCAGAATCCAATGTTAGAGCCTAGGATTCCTATTCCTGATTTGTTTTTTGGAGATAGATCTAAGTTTCTGAATTTCAAAAATAATTGTAAATTGTTTCTTGCTTTGAAACCTCGCTCCTCAGGTGACCCTGTTCAACAAGTGAAAATCATTATTTCTTTGTTACGTGGCGACCCTCAAGACTGGGCATTTTTCCTTGCGCCAGCAGATCCGGCATTGCGTGATGTTGATGCGTTTTTTCTGGCGCTCGGATTGCTTTATGATGAACCAAATTCAGTGGATCAGGCAGAGAAAATCTTGCTGGCTCTGTGTCAGGGTCAGGATGAGGTAGAGATATATTGTCAGAAGTTTAGGAAGTGGTCTGTGCTCACTCAGTGGAATGAATGTGCCCTGGCAGCAATTTTCAGAAAGGGTCTCTCTGAAGCCCTTAAGGATGTCATGGTGGGATTTCCCATGCCTGCTGGTCTGAATGAGTCTATGTCTTTGGCCATTCAGATCGATCGACGCTTACGTGAGCGTAAAGCTGTGCACCATTTGGCGGTATTATCTGAGCATAGACCTAAGCCTATGCAATGTGATAGGACTTTGACCAGAGCTGAACGGCAAGAACACAGACGTCGGAATGGGCTGTGTTTTTACTGTGGTGATTCCACTCATGCTATCTCCGATTGTCCTAAACGCACTAAGCCTTTCGCTAGGTCTGCCACCATTGGTACGGTACAGTCGAAATTTCTTTTGTCCGTTACTCTGATCTGCTCTTTGTCATCCCATTCTGTTATGGCATTTGTGGATTCAGGCGCTGCCCTGAATTTGATGGACTTGGAGTTTGCTAGGCGCTGTGGTTTATTCTTGGAGCCCTTGCAGTATCCTATTCCATTGAGAGGAATTGATGCTACACTTTTGGCCAAGAATAAGCCTCAGTACTGGACCCAATTGACCATGTGCATGGCTCCTGCACATCAGGAGGATATTCGCTTTTTGGTGTTGCATAATCTGCATGATATGGTCGTTTTGGGGTTGCCATGGCTACAGGTCCATAATCCAGTATTGGATTGGAAATCTATGTCTGTGTCCAGCTGGGGTTGTCAGGGAGTACATGGTGATGTTCCATTTTTGTCTATTTCGTCATCCACCCCTTCTGAAGTCCCGAAGTTTTTGTCGGATTACCGGGATGTATTTGATGAGCCCAAATCCAGTGCCCTACCTCCTCATAGGGATTGCGATTGTGCTATCGATTTGATTCCTGGTAGTAAGTTTCCTAAGGGCCGACTGTTCAATTTATCTGTGCCAGAGCACGCCGCTATGCGGAGTTATGTAAAGGAATCCTTGGAGAAGGGTCATATTCGCCCGTCGTCATCACCATTGGGAGCAGGGTTCTTTTTTGTGGCCAAGAAGGATGGTTCTTTGAGATCTTGTATTGATTACCGCCTTCTTAATAAGATCACAGTCAAATTTCAGTACCCTTTGCCGCTGCTGTCTGATTTATTTGCTCGGATTAAGGGGGCTAGTTGGTTCACCAAGATAGATCTTCGTGGTGCGTATAATATTGTGCGTATTAAACAGGGCGATTAATTGGAAATCAGCATTTAATACGCCCGAGGGCCATTTTGAGTACCTGGTTATGCCATTCGGGCTTTCCAATGCTCCATCAGTATTTCAGTCCTTAATGCATGACATCTTCCGAGAGTACCTGGATAAATTCCTGATTGTATATTTGGATGATATTTTGGTCTTCTCGGATGATTGGGAGTCTCACGTGAAGCAGGTCAGAATGGTGTTCCAGGTCCTTCGTGCGAATTCTTTGTTTGTGAAGGGGTCAAAGTGTCTCTTTGGAGTTCAGAAGGTTTCATTTTTGGGTTTCATTTTTTCCCCTTCTACTATCGAGATGGACCCTGTTAAAGTCCAGGCCATTTATGATTGGACTCAGCCGACATCTGTGAAGAGTCTGCAAAAGTTCCTGGGCTTTGCTAATTTTTATCGTCGCTTCATCAGTAATTTTTCTAGTGTTGCTAAACCGTTGACTGATTTGACCAAGAAGGGTGCTGATGTGGTCAATTGGTCTTCTGCGGCTGTGGAAGCTTTTCAGGAGTTGAAGCGTCGTTTTTCTTCTGCCCCTGTGTTGTGCCAGCCAGATGTTTCGCTTCCGTTTCAGGTCGAGGTTGATGCTTCTGAGATTGGAGCAGGGGCTGTTTTGTCGCAAAGAAGTTCTGATGGCTCGGTGATGAAACCATGTGCCTTCTTTTCTAGAAAGTTTTCGCCTGCTGAGCGCAATTATGATGTTCGCAATCGAGAGTTGTTGGCCATGAAGTGGGCATTCGAGGAGTGGCGTCATTGGCTTGAAGGAGCCAAGCATCGCGTGGTGGTCTTGACGGATCACAAGAATTTGACTTATTGACTTATCTCGAGTCTGCCAAACGGTTGAATCCGAGACAGGCTCGTTGGTCGCTATTTTTCTCCCGTTTTGATTTTGTGGTTTCGTACCTTCCAGGCTCTAAGAATGTGAAGGCTGATGCCCTGTCAAGGAGTTTTGTGCCCGACTCTCCGGGTGTTCCTGAGCCGGCAGGTATTCTCAAAGAGGGGGTAATTATGTCTGTCATCTCCCCTGATTTGCGGCCGGTGCTGCAAAAATTTCAGGCTGATAGACCTGACCGTTGCCCAGCAGAGAAACTGTTTGTCCCTGATAAATGGACTAGTAGAGTTATCTCTGAGGTTCATTGTTCGGTGTTGGCTGGTCATCCGGGAATCTTTGGTACCAGAGGTTTGGTGGCTAGATCCTTTTGGTGGCCGTCTTTGTCGCGGGATGTGCGTTCTTTTGTGCAGTCCTGTGGGACTTGTGCTCGGGCTAAGCCCTGTTGTTCTCATGCCAGTGTGTTGCTTTTGCCCTTGCCGGTCCCGAAGAGGCCCTGGACGCATATCTCTATGGATTTTATTTCGGATCTCCCTGTCTCTCAAAAGATGTCGGTCATTTGGGTGGTTTGTGATCGCTTCTCTAAGATGGTCCATTTGGTACCCTTGTCTAAATTGCCTTCCTCCTCTGATTTGGTGCCATTGTTTTTCCACCATGTGGTTCGTTTACATGGCATTCCGGAGAACATCGTTTCGGACAGAGGTTCCCAGTTTGTTTCGAGGTTTTGGCGAGCCTTTTGTGCTAGGATGGGCACTTATTTGTCTTTTTCCTCGGCTTTCCATCCTCAGACAAATGGCCAAACCGAACGAACTAATCAGACTTTGGAAACATATCTGAGATGCTTTGTTTCTGCTGATCAGGATGATTGGGTGTCCTTTTTGCCTTTGGCTGAGTTCGCCCTTAATAATTGGGCCAGCTCGGCTACTTTGGTTTTGCCGTTTTTCTGCAATTCTGGTTTCCATCCTCGTTTCTCTTCAGGGCAGGTTGAGTCTTCGGACTGTCCTGGTGTAGATACTGTGGTGGATAGGTTGCAGCAGATTTGGACTCATGTGGTGGACAATTTGACATTGTCCCAGGAGAAGGCTCAACGTTTCGCTAACCGCCGGCGCTGTGTGGGTCCCCGACTTCGTGTTGGGGATTTGGTTTGGTTGTCGTCTCGTTATGTTCCTATGAAGGTTTCCTCTCCTAAGTTTAAGCCTCGTTTCATTGGTCCGTACAAGATTTCTGAGGTTCTCAATCCTGTGTCGTTTCGTTTGACCCTTCCAGCTTCTTTTGCCATCCATAATGTATTCCATAGGTCATTGTTGCGGAGATACGTGGCGCCTGTGGTTCCATCCGTTGATCCTCCTGCCCCGGTGTTGGTTGAGGGGGAGTTGGAGTATGTGGTGGAGAAGATTTTGGATTCTCGTATTTCGAGACGGAAACTCCAGTACCTGGTCAAGTGGAAGGGTTATGGTCAGGAAGATAATTCCTGGGTCTTTGCCTCCGATATTCATGCTGCCGATCTGGTTCGTGCCTTTCATTTGGCTCGTCCTGGTCGGCCTGGGGGCTCCGGTGAGGGTTCGGTGACCCCTCCTCAAGGGGGGGGGTACTGTTGTGAATTCTGTTGTCAAGCTCCCTCCTGTGGTCATGAATGGTACTTCGGCTGGTTCTGTCCATGAGCTTCCTCTGGTAGTTGTGAGTGGGGCTGCGGCTTCTGAGGTTCCTTCCACAGGTGACGAGGTTAATTCGTTAGCTGGCTGCTCTATTTAACTCCACTTAGGTCTTTGCTCCATGCCACCTGTCAATGTTCCAGTATTGGTCTTGTTCACTCCTGGATCGTTCTTGTGACCTGTCTTCCCAGCAGAAGCTAAGTTACTGCTTGTTTTTCTCTGGTTTGCTATTTTTCTGTCCAGCTTGCTATTTTGATTGTTGTCTTGCTTGCTGGAAGCTCTGGGACGCAGAGGGAGCACCTCCGCACCGTGAGTCGGTTCGGAGGGTCTTTTTGCGCCCTCTGCGTGGTCTTTTTGTAGTTTTTTGTGCTGACCGCAAAGCTGCCTTTCCTATCCTCTGTCTGTTCAGTAAGTCGGGCCTCACTTTGCTAAATCTATTTCATCTCTGTTTGTAATTTTCATCTTTACTCACAGTCATTATATGTGGGGGGCTGCCTGTTCCTTTGGGGAATTTCTCTGAGGCAAGGTAGGCTTTATTTTTCTAGCTTTAGGGCTAGCTAGTGCCTTAGGCTGTGACGAGGCGCCTAGGGAGCGTCAGGAGCGCTCCACGGCTATTTCTAGTGTGTGTGATAGGATTAGGGATTGCGGTCAGCAGAGTTCCCACGTCTCAGAGCTCGTCCTATATTAGTAGTAACTATCAGGTCATTCCGTGTGCTCTTAACCACCAGATCCATTATTGTCCTGAGCACCAGGTCATAACACACTGGGTGCTGAAGACAGCTCTCATCATTCTCCACTGCACGCGTTGCAGTCAGCACCAGCAGGGAAGAATGTTGAAAGTTGTATTGAACTGATAACAGCGAGAGCAGGTGGCATCTGATGGGAGTATTCATCGAGGCTGGTTATCAAGAATAGAGGGGTTCCCACGCTGTTTATTTAAAAAAATTATTTAAACAAATAATTTAAAAAAACTGCGTGGGGTCCCCCTCATTTTTGACAACCAGACAAGCTAAAGCAGACAGCTGTGAGCTGGTATTCTCAGGCTGGTAAGGGGCCATGGCTATTGGCCCCTGAGACTAAAAATAGCAGCCCGCTGGTGCCCAGAAGAAGCGCATCTATTCAATTCTAGCGCTTTACCTGACTCTTCTCACTTGCCCTGTGGTAAGTAGGGTTCATATTTGTGGGGTTGATGTCACCTTTATATTTTCCGGTGACATCAAGCCCACAAATCAGTAATGGAAAGGCGTCTATAAGACGCCTGCCCATTACTAATCCTATAGTTGTATTGTAAATTAACACACAGCAAGTATAAAGTCCTTTATTTGAAATAAAAACAAATCACACTTTTCCTCTTTTATTTTAAAATAACAAACACTGGTATACTCACCTAACACTCATTCCATTGAAGCCCTCATCTCCTGTAATAAAACAAAAATAAAATAAAAAACAACCATATGTCTCACCTGTCTGTCATTCTGTCCCACGGCGTAATTCATTTCTGTGAAATAAATAGTTTTCAACTTGGATGGTGCCAAGATGCGATCTTCCAGGCTTAGAACCACTGATGAATGAGCTGCTGTGGATGCAGCATCAGTGAGCGGTGGTGACCTAATCGAGGTTACCGCTGGTCACTGAGGCTGTGTTCCCAGCCGGGCTGAATTGTGATGACTTCAGCACAGTGAGTTCACCGCACATCAGCTCAGTGAGTTCATCGCAGATCAGCACTGTTGTATGGACTTGTTAATTTTTGTTTTACTGTGTGCCCCACAAAGGCCGCATTTATGTTTTCTGGTGATGTGACTGCAATAAACCAGCAAGACATTAAACAGAAATGGTTACTATGTCTAACTCTTTAAGAAGCTGAGTGTCATGGATTCACTGCGACAGAGAGGAGCCAGAAGACCACAGCGTCTGATTTTTCCTACTACTGCACTGAATAGAAGTACTTCACCTTCATATTAAATATTGTAACTTTCTTTGGGCAGTGCAGGGGTTAAACTGCTCTGTTGACAGCTATGGCTCTCAGCTGTGCACTGTTAGCCACTGGCATCTCCTATATAATCTGGGTTCTGACTAACACTCATTGTCATAGCTAACTTTTGTTGCATGGCATGGAGGTTGTTGTTGGTGGCTATATCTGTGACTGTTTCTAAGTTTTGAGTGTGTGATAATTCATTTTCTACTCCTACTTTGGTTTAACCCCATGCTCCACTCCCGTTATATCTGTGTGTATATTTGTATGTGTGGTATTTTTCATTACCCCTGATCGTATTAGCTTGTTAAGTATGGTTGGTGCATTACAGTGCACTACTACTCCCCTCTTCCCTGGGTGGGGGAAAGGTACAGACTGAGGGCTGATTCAGGAGCTAAGGAAAGGTACGTGGCCCCGACATCTTCACCATCAGAAGTAACCCGGGGAACAAGGTGAGCAAGGGCGCCCCTAGCGGTAGGGACAGGGAAGGAGCCCAGAGTTGTGACACATTTGATGTTAGAGGTGCAAACAACATTCCCAGGGAACACCTGTGACTGCTACAGAAGTATTGTATGTCTTGTGTGAAAACGACTATAGGCCAAGGAGG
The DNA here is from genome assembly GCF_032444005.1 of Ranitomeya imitator. Classification (NCBI taxonomy): domain Eukaryota; kingdom Metazoa; phylum Chordata; class Amphibia; order Anura; family Dendrobatidae; genus Ranitomeya; species Ranitomeya imitator. The sequence continues at coordinate 459,738,100 of NC_091287.1, read as the reverse complement.
AGCGTTAGATAGCATAGAGGACCTGATTAAACACCTGGTACAAGCCCAACATTAGCAGCATCAGGAGCAAGCGCTACAGCAGTAACAGCTGGCATAACATGAGACAAGTAAGCTGCTTTTGCAGCAACAGCAATAGCACAGACAACAGCAGCAGGTTGATTTACTCATAGAGGCAGTTTTTGCCACGTCAGCGGCTCCAACTCCAAGGTCAGATGATGATTTTTTTATCTGAAAAGTGGTGATGAGAGCCTTGCAGAAAATTATCTCGTGGAGACAATATAGAGACTTTAATTGTTTTTGAAAGTGTCGCCGATAGATAGAAACTCCAGAGCAGTGTGTGGAAGTCCAGGCACCATACTCACCAGGGGAGCCACAAAAGGCCTACTATGACTTCCGGGATGCAAAAGAATATGCAGAATTGAAAACAGAAATTTTGTCGCGCTTGGCGTTTGATCTGCTGAACCTCATCCAAAAGTGGTTGCTGCTGAAGTCCTCTACCTGATCACAGATGGTTGGAGCAAGTTGTAATGGTCCGGTTCATGCACTCCCTATCAAGCTGATACAGACTTGGGTTGCCCAGGGAGATCCCTGGAACACCGATGACTTGATCGGACTCATTGAAAGGTACCAGGGGGTCAACAGTTCCTTGGGAAGGCAACCCACTCCATACTGTCTCCTTGACTTTTCCTCATTTGGGGGGACCTACCTATGAGTATTTTTTTTTTCGTTTACTTTTTGTGACCCGACATCGTTTTTTACAGCTGTGAGGCCATATTTTCAGTGAAATAAAGGAGTTATAACCTCAGTTGGGTCTATTTATTGCATCTACTATTGTATATCAATTGATTTATTTCCTAAATTATTTCAATGGGGTCGTACACGCGCTCTACCGGGGGTATGCATTGAAATCTGCGCACCATAAAAATGGCTTTATATTGATTATTTTTGGTGCGCAGTCTATTCTAAAATGTAGAGTGCATCCGGAGAGATCACTAGGTGTGCACTACACGTGTATATTATGCGCAGAACGGACTGCTCAGAACGCGCTGTCTAAGACTTTTTTTTTGTTGTAAAGCTAGTCTGTCTTCCTGGCTTATCTGCTTGTTTTCAGAAGGGTTCTTATCTTCTCTGCTCTTATCAGTACACATATGCTAGCCCAGACATGTTACCTTTCAGTTTCTTTGGAGAGCAGCTGTGTACATACCTCTGTTCCAGGATATCTCTGTTCCAGGCAGTATCTTTGTTTTCTACAGGTATGTTGCTTGTTATGCTTTTATCAATCAATTCTATTGATAGATTGTATATTGTAAAGGAATACTTTTATTTTATTTTATTACATGTAATTAGTGTTATTACTGTGTGATACACTGCTCTACACTTAGCATGATAGATTGCTGGATATTGAGCACTGGTATGCTTTGATGTAGTATAGAAGCTCTTATTGTTTTTGAAGCTGTTTTTTTCTCAGACTTTATTATTATTGTTTACTTACAAAGGTTTTTTTTTTATTACATAATATGTGTAGTTTTCTATTTTCGTTTTGCTCATTGATCTGTTTTTTCAGAATAAAAACAACAAAAAAAGATTTCTAGTTCATTTTTCTTTTTTTTTCCTACCAAACATGTTCACAAACAGTCTAGTAAGCAAAAAGTATAAAAAAAATGGAGTTAGAGTGTCTAAAATCAAGGTTTAATAAGCCGGGTCATAGTGACCCGGAACACTACAAGTGTATAGTAAATGCGAACAAAACAGCAGGGTTAAGAAACATAATTGTTATAGGTGCACTCAGGATATTGTAACTGTCAAATGGGCACACTGGGGTCATTATTACTTTCTAGAGGCAAAATGTGGACACTTCTAGGACCATTGCACAGGGCAATATTTTCTAGGGTGCAATTTTATCACCCAAAAGGCACAAAGGAGGCATTTTACTTTGTAAGATGCACAGTGGTGGGCATTATTATGTGGGGCACTAAGGGGATCAGTACTAGGGATACATACGACAGCAGCGGCTCAGTGTTGGGGTGACAGCAGGATAACGAGTTTGTGCAGGTTGGAAATAGATGTAGCCGGTGCTGGAAATGTGAGCCGTCAGATGTATCTTTGCTGTAATCTGTGCAGATGAGTCCTGGCTGGAGAAGTCATGATATCGGCCTGGAAAAGATTGGAAAAGGCACTGTATACTGTATATATTGGTAAGTGCTACAAAATCATGCCTAAAATATATTTGTTCAACTAAAGATGAAGAGGACAAGATCTTTAATACAAGCGTAGCAATATAATTAACATTTCTCCTGGCAGAATTGCAGAATTGAATGTACCATGTTTTAAAGCAATTTTATGCTATAAAGGGTAATTTCAGATGTTCACATGTTCAGTATCTGCTGTGCTTATATCTGTGTGAATGCCTCTTACAATGAACGGTAAAGCTATCAAGTTAATAATACATGATGAATTCTTATACAAATGATGAATATTCCAAGTGCGGCATACTTTCCACCACAGATCGTGTATCTTTATTTGAGGACGGTTCTGCCTAATATATTGTAAGGCTCAGAGTTTCATACATCTTTATAAAATAGTCATGAGTCATATTTTCATCATTTTCCTCCTATTTCCACAAATTCCAGTTAAATTTGAAAAGTCTCTTACATATTCATATCTTCATATCTAAGTTTTTGCAAAAGCATTACTGCATATATTCAGTATAATGCTATTATAGTCTGACACTTCCCAGTGTGACAGTCGCAGCCTGTGTACCGTACAGACAATGGTCACGCCTAATTTCAGCACTGGAGTGGTGTCACTAATCTATGTTCCCTGCACTTAGTATTAACTTACCAGCCGTTGTCTTCAGCTGTTCTTGGCGGCCATCCAGTGCCGCACCGCCGTCTTGTGACCTCAACTTCTTACTGACCGAAAGTCAGAGGTAACGGTCACAATATCTCAATGTAAGGGCTCTTTCAGATGTCTGTAATCGGTCCGAAGTTGGATCACAATGGCCGCACATCTCCTGACCCAAGCGTGGCAGCTTCATATATTCCTATGAAGCTGTCACGCTCAGGTCAGCTCGGATCAGAAGATGCGCGGCCAGTAATGACTTCCAGGTCACCCTGCAAACACGGGAATGATCCAGCAGGTCACAAACTGCTGGGGACTGACCAAAGCGGTGCCGAGAACAGATGAAGATGGTAAGTATAAGACTGAGAGCAGGGAACTTAGATAAATACTGGAGTGGTGCTTTACACATAGACGCTCACAGACTGCGTTTTCGGCATATCTTTGACCCAAGAAAATCTATGGGTAGGTCAAAGAGTACATTTTGAATTTTGGTTATCAAAAGAATTCTTTGGTATATAAGTGGGATGTAAATAGAGTTTTTTTCTTAGTTTCTATTATTATTATTATTTATTTATATAGCACCATTGATTCCATGGTGCTGTACATGCAGGGTCGGACTGGCCCATCGGAGAACCGGAGGATTCTCTGGTGGGCCCAGGCCCTGACACCTGCTGGCATACAGTGCCAGCAGCTGCCTAGGGCCCCCGCTGCTCCAGGGGCCTCCGGCAAGTGGGGTGTCGCTAATAGCGCACACCACGCAGCTGTTATGGGGCCCCCGGTACCAGTGGAGCAGCAGCGGGTGACAGGATGCCTAAGCTTGTCCCCGCTGCTAAAGTGAACTGAATATTCACGCTTCCCCATGCCCCCATGTGCATGGAGAGGAGTGAATTCATTTCACTACAATAGCGGGCAGCGTTTTCTGCTAATTGCAGCTAAACACTGCCCGCTATCAGCCCGCAGACCAGGGCCCCCCCATTCCCTCAGGGGCCCCCAGCTCACACGGCCGCTATGGGGCAGTAAGCCAGGGGTCCCGGTGCCAACACCGCCCCACAGCGCTCGTTAATGGGGAGAGAGCGTCAGATGACGCTCCCTCTCCCATGATTCCCCTCGCCGCAGACACACAGCGGGTGCGCGATGACGTCACTTCATCGTGCACCTGCTGTGTGTGAGGCCGACAGGAGCGCAGCTCCTGATATCGGAGCAGAGCAGCTGCTGGAGTCAGCGTGGGAGCGAGGAGGAGAGGTGAGTATTGTGCTTTTTTTGTGTTTTTTTATTATTGAGTCCTGGTTGTATGGGGGGGGGGTGAGCTGCATGATGCCCTATGGGGCAAGGGAGGGTGTTCTGTATGATGCCCCATGGGGCAAGGGGGGGGTGATCTGCATGATGCCCTATGGGGCAAGAGGGGGGGTGTTCTGCATGATGCCCTATGGGGCAAGGGGGGGGGTGATCTGCATGATGCCCTATGGGGCAAGAGGGGGGGTGATCTGCATGATGCCCTATGGGGCAAGGGGGTGATATGCATGATGCCCTATGGGGCAAAGGGAGGGTGAGCTGCATGATGCCCTATGGGGCAAGGGGGGGTGATCTGCATGATGCCTTATGGGGCAAGGGGGGTGATCTGCATGATGCCCTATGGGGCAAGGGGGGTTGAGCTGCATGATGCCATATGGGGCAAGGGGAGGTGAGCTTCATGATGCCCTATGGGGCAAGGGGGTGATCTGCATGATGCCCTATGGGGCAAGGGGGGGTGAGCTGCATGATGCCCTATGGGGCAAGGGGAGTGATCTGCATGATACCCTATGGGAGGAATGAGCTGCATGATGCCCTATGGGGGAGTGAGCTGCATGTTACCCTATGCGGGAGTGAGCTGGATGATGCCCTATGGGGGAGTGAGCTGCATGTTACCCTATGGGGGGAGTGGGCTGCATGATGCCCTATGGGGGGAGTGAGCTGCATGATGCTCTATGGGGGGAGTGAGCTGCCTGATGCCCTATGGGGGAGTCAGCTGCATGATGCCTTATGGGGGGAGTGAGCTGCCTGATACCCTATGGGGGGAGTGAGCTGCATGATGCCCTATGGGGGGAGTAATCTGCCTCATAACCTATGGGGGAGTGAGCTGCATGATGCCCTATGGGGGGAGTGAGCTGCCTGATACCGTAAGGGGGAGTGAGCTGCCTGATACCCTACGGGGGGTGAGCTGCATGATGCCCTATGGGGGGAGTGAGCTGCATGATGCCCTATGGGGGGAGTAAGCTGCTTGATACCCTATGGGGAGGGTGAGCTGCATGATACCCTATGGGAGGAATGAGCTGCATGATGCACTATGGGGAGAGTGAGCTGCCTGATACCCTATGGGGAGGGTGAGCTGCATGATACCCTATGGGGGGAGCTGTATGATGCCCTATGAGGGTGAGCTGCATGATACCCTATGAGAGGGGGCAGCTTGATACCCTATGAGGGGGCTACATTATATTCCATGAAGGGGCTGCATTATACCTTATGAGGGGGGTTACACTATACTCTAAGAGGGCTACATTATACCCTATGGGGGGCTGCATTATACTCTGAGGCTGGTTGCATTATATTCTATGGGGGGGGGCTACATTATATTCTATAGGGGGCTGCATTATATTCTGTGAGGGGGATACATTGTACCCTATGATTGGGCTACTTTCTTTTCTATGAGGGGGCTACCCCAACCCCTGCTACATAATTAAGACGTGTACTACCTTATATTATACCCTGATATTAGCGTGTTTTACCGCACAATTGGTGGTCTTGTATTTATTTCTATGTAGCTACATAGTGGGCCCCAAGAATGATTTTCTCTGGTGGGCCTAAGGTGCTCCAGTCCGACGCCGTGTACATTAGAAGGGGTTACATACAAATTACAGATATCACTTACAGTAAGCAAACTAACAATGACAGACTGAAACAGAAGGGCGAGGACCCTGCACTTGCGGGCATACATTCTACAGGATGGTGGGGAAGGAGACAATAGGTTGAGGGTTGCAGGCAGCGTCGGACTGGAGCACCTTGGGCCCACCAGAGAAAGTCATTCTTGGGGCCCACGATGTAGCTACACAGAAATAAATACAAGACCACCAACTGTGTGGTAAAACACGCTAACATCAGGGTATAATATAAGGTAGTACACGTCTTAACTATGTAGCAGGGGTTGGGGTAGAATCCTAGAGGGGTGGCCCCCTCATAGAATATAATGTCGCTCCCTCATAGAATATAATGTAGCCTCCCTCATAGAACATAATGTAGCCCTCTCATAAAATATAATGCAGCCCCCTCTCATAGAATATAATGCAGCACCCCACAAAATATAATGCAACCCCCTCAGGTATAACGCAGTCCCCACCATAGAATATAATGTAGCACCCTCATAGGGTATAATGCAGCCCCCTCATATAGTATAATGCAGCCCACCACAGAATATAATTCAGCCCCCCATAGAGTATACTGTAATCCCCTCATAGGGCATAATGCTGCCCCCTCATATAGTATGATGTAGCCCCCCAGAATAAAATGTATTCCCCTGAGAGAATAATGAAGCCCCACAACAGAATATAATGCAGCCCCCATAGAGTATACTGTAGCCCCTCATATAGTATGGTGCAGCCCCCCAGAATATAATTATTATTATTATTTATTGTTATACCGCCATTTATTCCATGGCGCTTTACATGTGAGGAGGGGTATACATAATAAAAACAAGTATAATAGTCTTAAACAATACAAGTCATAACTGGTACAGGAGGAGTGAGGACCCTGCCCGCGAAGGCTCACAATCTACAAGGGATAGGTGAGAATACAGTAGGTGAGGATAGAGCTGGTCATGCAGCGGTTTGGCCGATCGGTGGTTACTGCAGGTTGTAGGCTTGTCGGAAGAGGTGGGTCTTCAGGTTCTTTTTGAACCTATAATTTAGTCCCGTGAGAATAATGCAGTCCCCCCACAGAATATAATGTAGCCCCCTCATAAAGTATAATGCAGCCCCCCATAGAGTATACTGTAGCCCCCTCATATAGTATGATGTAGCCCCCCAGAATATAATGTAGTACCCTGAGAATAATGCAGTCCCCCCACAGAATATAGTGTAGCCCCCTCATAAAGTATAATGCATCCCTTCTCCGCCCCATCATTGTCCTTATCACCACCTCCATCATTGCCTTCTCCCCACCACCATCATTGTCCATTTCATCACCTCCATCATCACATCTATCATTGCCTCCCCCACCACCATCATTGCCCATTTCTTCACCTCCATCATTGCCTCCCCCACCACCATTGCCCATCACCTCCATCATTGCCTCCCCCACCATCATCATTGCCCATCACCTCCATCATTGCCTCCCCACCATCATTGCCTAATCACCTCCATCATTGCCTATCACCGCCATCATTGCCTCCTCCCACCATCATTACCTATCACCACCATCATTGCCTCCCCCACCATCATTGCCCATCACCTCCATCATTGCCTATCACCTCCATCATTGCCCCCCCATCATTGCCTTCTATTAAAGAGAAATTATATTCACGCCTCTCCATGCCCATAGGGGCGTGGGGAAGCGTGAATATTCATTTTGCTTTAGCAGCGGGGACAGGATCCTCCTCTCCAGCTGTTGCTAGGCTGGCATAGGGTGGGCCCCCTTGACTCAGGGGCCCCATAGCCACTGGCTGGGGGCCCCTGGAGCAGTGGGGGCCCTAGGAAGCTGCTGGCCAGTATGCCAGCAGGTGTCAGTGTCTGGGCCCACCGGAGAATCCTCCGGTGGGCCAGTCCAAGCCTGGTTGCAGGAGCTCAGGTGTTGGTGAGGCGGTAGCTTCGGTAGTGGTGAGGAGGCAGCGGGGTCTGTGCAGGCTGTAAGCTTTCCAGAAGAGGTGGGTTTTCAGGTTCCGTCTGAAGGATTCGAATGTGGTTGATAGACGAACGTGTTGGGGCAAAGAATTCAAGAGGATGGGGGATATTCGGGAGAATTCTCAGAGGCGGTTGGGTGTGGAGCGAATAAGTGTAGAGGAGAGAAGGAGGTCTTGGGAGGACCGGAAATTACGTGAGGGAAGATATCGGAAGATTAGTTCAGATATATATGGAGGAGACAGCTTATGGATGGCTTTTTAGGTTAGTATTAGTAATTTGAACTGGATACACTGAGGGAATGGGAGCCAGTGAAGAGATTTCCAGAGGGGAAGAGCAAAGGAGTAGCGAGGAGAGAGATGAATTAGTCGGGCAGCAGAGTTAAGGATGGACTGGAGAGGTGCAAGGGTGTTAGCAGGGAGGCCACAGAAAAGGATATTGCAGTAGTCAAGGCGGGAGATGATGAGAGAATGCACAAGCATTTTAGTAGATTGACGGTTGAGGAAAGGACGGATTGAGGAAAGGACGGATTCTGGAGATATTTTTGAGCTAGAGACGACAGGAGGTGGAAAGAGCTTGGACATCTATATATTTGCATGTTAATGTTTTCTATTTAAAGGGGCTCTCCAGTCTAAAATTTAAAGTCTGCAGTCACTCTGTGTGACAGACGATTTTGGAATCCCCCTAGTGAATGCACTGTACACTGTGAGGAGTTGCCGGTTTCTGACCCGGGAATGGTGGTGATGTATGTGATATGCATACTCTCGTGCAAAAGCCGTCTAGTGATCGTGGCCTTGCTCAATACAAATCTACTCAGTGATGCCGCACCCACTGGACGGCCACACCTACTGGACAGCCGCGCGCTTGTTCCATATAATTGTATGCAGTGAGACCGCACCCACTGGACGGCCGCACTCACTGGACAGCCGCACTCTTGTTCCATATAATTGTATGCAGCGAGGACGCACCCACTGGACTGCTGCGCACTTGCTCCATATAATTGAATGTAGCGAAGCCACACCCACTGGACGGCCGCGCTCACTAGACAGCCACGCGCTTGCTCCATATATTTGCAGGGGGACACACCCACTGGACAGCCGCGCGCTTGCTCCATATAATTGAATGCAGCGAGGCCACACCCACTGGACGGCCGCACTCACTAGACAGCCGCGCACTTGATCCATATAATTGCAGGGAGGACACACCCACTGGACCGCTGCGCGCTTGCTCCATATAATTGTATGCAGCAAGGACACACCCACTGGACAGCTGCACCCACTGGACAGCCGCGCACTTGCTGTCATATAATGGCATGCAGCGAGAACGCACCAACTAGACAGCCGCGTTCTTGCACCATATGACTGTATGCAGCGCGGCCACACCCACTGGATGGCCGCAGTCACTAGACAGCCGCGCGCTTGCTCCATATAATTGTATGCAGCGAGGATGCACCCATTGGATGGCTGCACTCACTAGACAGCCACGTGCTTGCTCCATATAATTGTACGCAGTGAGTCCACACTCACTGGACTGCCGCACGCTTGCTCCATATAATTGTATGCAGCGAGGACACACCCACTGGACAGCTGCGCCCACTGGCCAGCCGCGTGCTTGCTGTCATATAATTGTATGCAGCGAGGCTGCAGCCACTAGACGGCACACTCACTAGATAGCCGCGCGCTTGCTCCATATAATTGTATTCAGTGAGGCCACGTCCACTAGATGGCTTATGCCCACAAGTATGCCTATTGCATAAATCACCGTCGTTCCCAGCTCAGAATCCAGCGAATCCTTGCAACGTACAGTGCATGCGCTGGGGGAATTCATAAGTCTGCAGTCACCCAGAATGACTGCAGATTTTTCATTTTAGACTGGACAACCCCTTTAATGCTGAAATTGCTTTCTGAAAAACTACTTGCGTAGCAATGATATATTTGTACAGCAATCTGGAGAATATACTGCAAAGCATCTGTGCCTATATGTGATGCCCAGAATTCAGAAGTGCGTCATTATTAATATTCATTACCTTCAGGCTATAGATCTGGCATCTGTCAACATGTGACAAAGACACCCCATGGTAAATGAATCTCAGGAGTCATAGGGAAAAGTTGTACTTTAATTGTAAATAGAATACTTGTCCGGTAGCCAACATTGATAGAAGTAAAATATAGTTGTAATTCAAGACGAGTTCACAAGTGGTGGCCACAAAAAATGTGCAGCAAGTCTGCATGTAGTTTACTGTTGCGATGGACCACAGCAGGTCAGTGACAAGTACAACAATTACATGGCATAAAAACTATAGGGGAGAGTTATTATGAGGGAACGTTTTAAAGTAACCTTTCATTATGACATTGCAGTTTTTGATCCAAATTTATCAAAGTGTTTTATTGTAATTGATACAGGAAAGATATATATCTTTGTACCGTGTTAATATTGTACTATATTTGATAAACTTAGCGCATGTTAGGATACAAAACTTTAGTCTAGAAATATTTCTCCACTTTTTGCACTTATTCCTTACTGGAGTAAGTGAAAACCTGTAATATTTTTCCTTATGGAGATATGCAAATTGCCTCATCAGAAAGGAAGAAGACTAGAACTCTAGCGCCACATATTGGAAGTAGCAATCCTAAAAGTCAATATTGACCCTTCAATGAGCATTGCAACATAATTTAGGATAAAAGCCAAACCAGAATCTTAATTTGCACACATGGTGTTTCAGGATGTTGCACCTCATCAGTGCAAAGTATGAGATCTAATTCTGCCGTATGAGAGGCTCTGACTGGGGTTTTGTTATGATCTGGTGGTTTAGGAGCAACATGGAACGAGCTCTGAAGGAAGTGGTATCTGTACTGACCGCAGTCCCTAAGCTCAACACAACACTAGAAGTAGCCGTGGAATGCTCCTAACTCTCCCTAGGCATCTCGTCACAGCCTAAGAGCTAACTACCCCTAAAGATAGAAGCAGGAAAACTATCTTGCCTCAGAGAAAATCCCCAAAGGATAGATTAGCCCCCCACAAATAATGACTGTGAGTGGAGAGGGAAAAGACATACACAGAATGAAACCAGGATGAGCACAGGAGGCCAGTCTAGCTAGATAGATAGGACAGAATGGAATACTGTGCGGTCAGTATAAAACACTACAAAAATCCACGCAGAGATTACAAAAATCTCCACACCTGACTAAAGGTGTGGAGGGTAAATCTGCTTCCCAGAGCTTCCAGCAACACAGAGTTAATTCATACTGATAAGCTGGACAAACATAGAAAGCCCAGAACGGATAAGTCCACAATCTGTGGACAGAAAAGAGCAAGCAAGAACTTAGCTTTGCTGAACTGGTCAGGATAACAGGGAAATCCAAAGAGATGTGAATCCAACCAGGAACCATTTACAAGTGACACTGGCTGAAGGAAAGAACCAGGCATAAATAGCCAAGCAGAAAAGACAATCAGTAGAAGCAGCTGCAGACAGCTAACTCCAAAGAGCAGCCATACCACTTGAAACCACAAGAGGGAGCCCAAGAGCAGAACTCACAAAAGTGCCACTTACAACTACCGGAGGGAGCCCAAGAGCGGAATTCACAACAGTTTTAAGTGATAACTTGTCTCCTTGTGGAGACTGACATGCCAGGCCTGGCATGCCAGTGTGAGGAGTCTTAAAAGCCATGCAATGCTCCTCTGGGAAATTAAATTAGTAAATTACCTCTTTAGAGAGGAAGAGGACTAGAACTCTAGTGCCACCTATTGGAAGTAGGAAACCTAAAAGTCAATATCGATTCTTCAGCATTGCATTAAATCTAAGCTGAAAGTGTTCTTTACCAAGCAATCTTATTTTGAAGTGAGGAAAAATCTCAGCTGCGTAGAATCAGATCTGACTATTTTATTTCTACATTGTCTTTGATAGGTATTCTGAAATAACAATGCCCAAAAGGTCTCACATCCACACTGCATACTCATTTATTGTATGCTACCATTTTCTGATTATACAAAACAAGAGAACGGAGCAGCAAGATCCCAACAGACATGATTTTTAAAAACACGCAAATTTTATTAAACCAATGTCAACACATAATATGAACACATGTAAATATATATAATATATAATAGGCATATAGCCAAAGGAGCATGAAATATGGAGGAAACCGATGGTAAACCTGGGGAACTAGAGGGAGTGAAAATGTCACATCCAAGGTATAGCCAGGGAGATCACCAGATCAAATCACTATCTCATAGCGTTAGGGGACCTCAGTACAACTGTCCATGGCATAGTATACCGTTATGCACCGCCACCCTATCAATAAACATAATCATATGGCGTGATCAAACAGGCTTACCCATCATATCAGGATGCCTCTCTCCGGTTCCACAGGCAGACCCTCTGACGCGCGTTTCGCCATCTGCTTTCTCACCCCTTTTGAGAAAGCAGACGGCGAAACGCGCGTCAGGGGGTCTGCCTGTGGAACCGGAGAGAGGCATCCTGATATGATGGGTAAGCCTGTTTGATCACGCCATATGATTCTCTTGTTTTGTATGTTCTTTGGAGCTCCCTGAACTACCCTAAGGATTGGGATTTTGATACTGGGGGAGGTATACAAGTGCACTCCTGGCCACGTACTTACTCTAGGTTCTCTGAGTTTCTTGTTAGATACCATTTTCTGATTGTCTGACTTCTGGAGTCCCACTATAAGGTGCTTTTGGGTGAAAATTCCTTCCTTCCTGTCAGTGTCGGATTGGTCATAAGTCAAATCTGGTAAATTCTATATAGGTTGGTCAGGCAGTGGGCCTTATTGATTGTGACACTGTTAACAGTACCATTGTCCTCAGAATGCTGGTACTGTTAAAAGCTGTGGATGAACATAGAGCCACCGGTGCCCTGCTCTGTCACTAGCTCCAGCAGGATACAGGCTACTTCCAGTCTGCTTCCTGCTGTAGGTGGTGTCACACAGAGGACGTTGGCCATCGCAATCGTGTCACTTCATTGTGCCACCTGCGCCAACTCACTGCAAGACAAGGTAGAAAAGTATACATGCTGTGGTAAACGGGGAGGCTGGATTGGATAAATAGGAGATTTTAACATTTTTATTTTATTATTGGGCCGAGTAGGCAGGAGGTGAGGGCATCATACTGTATGGGGGCTGTGGAGAACAATACTGTGTATAGTGAGCTGTACAGCCATTATACTGTATAGGGGGCTATGTGGAACATCATACTCTATGGTGGTTATGGGGGATATCAAACTGTATGTGGGACTTTGGGGACATCATACTGGATAGGAGGCTGGGGGGGGGACAATACTGTGTATAGAAAGCTGTGCAGCCACCATATTGTACCAGGGGCTGAGGACTATGAGGAACATCATACTGTTGTAGACAATACTGTGTATAAGGAGGACTACGAGGGACATCATATTGTTGTAGACAATACTGTGTATAAGGAGCTGTGCAGCCATCAGACTGAGTGGGGGCTATTGGAGACATCATACTGTATGGAGGGCTTTGGTGATACTATACTATGTGGAGTTCTATGTTGCCCATCATACTTTGTGTTGACCTTATGGGGCCATCATACTACGTGGGGATCTATGGGAGCCATCATACTTTGTGTGTAGGCTGTTGGGCCATCATACTGTGTGTGGAGACTGTTTGGCCATCATACTGTATGGGTGGCTGTAATGACTATCGCACTATATGGAGGGCTGTGGAGACCATAATACTGTGTGGAGGTGTAAGGAGTTGAACAAATAAGAGTTTTCCACAGTTTGAGGCCTACTAGAGTGTCGGCAAGAAGTCACAGACATCTGTTGGTCAAATATTGTAGGACAAGGGAAATTAGCAAGAACTACATCAACGGGAACTGTCGAGTGAAGTACATGGTTCCTGAAGGGAAGAGATTAGAGGAGACCTCAGGTCAGGTGATGGCTGTGGCACAGTTATTAATTATAAAAGGCCCAGGAGGGTAGAGAAGAGGAGGAGTCAGCACGTGGACCTGGGGCATGATGGAAGTGCAGAGTGGAGTTGGTTTATACCCTCTAGTATGAGTATCCAGATCCAAGTGAAGAACTGAATAACCAGATCCAAGTGAAGAAACGAATATCCAGATCCGATTGAAGAACTGAATAACCAGATACGAGTGAAGAAACGAGTATGCAGATCCGAGTGAAGAACCAAGTAACCAGAGCCGAATGGCCAGAACCATAGACAAGAGATCAGAGCTGGGAAGCCTGAACCGAGTGCGCAGAATCAGGGCAGATGGAGACTACTAGGCCGCAGAAGAAGGATGTCCTTGTGAGCTGTAACTGTAACTGTGGTGGCAAGCTCATCGGGTATGCAAAGTGACTGATTGACAAGGGACTTGTGGCCTATTCCTAACAGAGAAACAGATTGACAACAGTGACAAGCCCAATAGTACTATGACACATGTCTGGTTGAGGTGTTAGGTCTAAGACACCACTGTAACAACAGAACAATAGTGTGTGAATAGAATTGTGTTAATACCATGTATAACCGAATTGCTGTATTCTCATTGCATAATAATTTACTGTATTACTGTTGTTAATATACTACGTGGCTGGGCAATATACTACGTGGCTGAGCAATATACTACGTGACTGGGCAATATACTACGTGGTTGGGCAATATACTACGTGACTGGGCAATATACTTTGTGGCTGGGCAATATACTACGTGGACATGCATATTCTAGAATACCCGATGCATTAGAAGTGGGCCACCATCTAGTTGGTTATAGTCTTGTGTAGGGTTGAGCGAAACGGGTCGAACATTTTCAAAAGTCGCCGACTTTTGGCGAAGTCGAGTTTCATGAAACCCGATCCGACCCCTGTGCGTGGTCGGCCATGCGGTACGCGACTTTCGCGCCAAAGTCGCGTTTCAATGACGCGAAAAGCGCCATTTCTCAGCCAATGAAGGTAAACGCAGAGTGTGGGCAGCGTGATGACATAGGTCCTGGTCCCCACCATCTTAGAGAAGGGCATTGCAGTGATTGGCTTGCTGTCTGCGGCGTCACAGGGGCTATAAAGGGGAGTTCCCGCCGACCGCCATGTTACTGCTGCTGATCTGAGCTTAGGGAGAGGTTGCTGCCGCTTCATCAGAAGCAGGGATAGCGTTAGGCAGGGTCCATTAACCACAAAACCGCTTGTGCTGTAGCGATTTCCACTGCCCAACACCACCTTCGGTGTGCAGGGACAGTGGAAGCTCCTTTTTTTTTTTTTTTTTTCCTCAGCGCTGTAGCTCATTGGGCTGCCCTAGAAGGCTCCCTGATAGCTGGATTGCTGTGTGTACGCCGCTGTGCAAACCAACTGCTTTTTTCAAAGCACAAATCCTCTTGTTCCTTCCTTTCTGCACAGCTATCTTGTTTGTTTGTCCACACTTTTTATTTAATTTGTGCATCAGTCCACTCCTTATTGCTGCCTGCCATACCTGGCTGAGATTACTGCAGGGAGATAGTAATTGAAGGACAGTTCCTTTTTTTTTTTTTTTTTTTTTTGTGGGAGATTAAGATTGACATTTCTGCTAGAGTGCCATCTCTGTCTGTGTCATCTCTCACTCAGTGGGCCATAGAAAGCCTATTTATTTTTTTGCTTGATTTGGGTTCCAAAATCTACCAAAAAAAATCACTAAATCAATCAGTGGGAGATTAATATTGGCCTCTGGGCTTGTGTGCCACTCCTGACTCCTGTGTGCGTCATCTGTCACTCAGTGGGCCCTAGAAAGCCTATTTTTTGTTTTATTTGTTTTCTAAATTCTCCCTGAAACAATCATTTTATTTTCTTTGGTTTCTAAATTATTCCTGAAAAAAATCATTTTTTTGGTATTTTTTTTTCTCTCAAGTCTCCCTGAAAAAAAAAAAAAAAAAAAATCTGTGGGAGATTCATATTGCCCCTTCTGCTTGTGTGCCAGTCTTGACTCCTGGGTGTGCCATCTCTCTCTCTCTCCCCAATTGTGGGCCATAGAAAGCCTATTAATTTTTTTGCTTGATTTGGGTTCCAAAATCTACCAAAAAAAATAACTAAATCAATCGGTGGGAGATTAATATTGGCCTCTGGGCTTGTGTGCCACTCCTGACTCCTGTGTGCGTCATCTGTCACTCAGTGGGCCCTAGAAAGCCTATTTTTTGTTTTATTTGTTTTCTAAATTCTCCCTGAAACAATCATTTTATTTTCTTTGGTTTCTAAATTATTCCTGAAAAAAATCATTATTTTGGTTTTTTTTTTCTCTCAAGTCTCCCTGAAAAAAAAAAAAAAAAAAAAAATCTGTGGGAGATTCATATTGCCCCTTCTGCTTGTGTGCCAGTCTTGACTCCTGGGTGTGCCATCTCTCTCTCCCCAATTGTGGGCCATAGAAAGCCTATTAATTTTTTTGCTTGATTTGGGTTCCAAAATCTACCAAAAAAAATAACTAAATCAATCGGTGGGAGATTAATATTGGCCTCTGGGCTTGTGTGCCACTCCTGACTCCTGTGTGCGTCCTCTCTCACTCAGTGGGCCCTACAAAGCCTTTTTTTTTTTTTTTCCTAAATTCTCCCTGAAACAATCATTTCATTTTATTTGTTTTATAAATTCTTCTGTAAAAAATAATTTTTTTTTAATTTTTTTTTTTTCTGAAGTCTCCCTTTTAAAAAAAACAAACACAAATCAGTGGGAGATAAATATTTACATTTGCGCTTCAGTGACAGTCCTGCGTGTGTGCCATCTCATTTGTTGCCAACAACAACAGAGTGTGTAACATTGTGGCTGATTTTCGTTGTGGTCTCACCCACCTGTAAAGGGGTAGCTAAATCATACTGAAGTTATAGCTCACCGTGTAAGTTGTGTGACAGCAACAAATACCGTTCGTTTGTTAACGTTTTTAAAACAATGAGGAAGTCTGGTGGAAGAGGTCGTGGCCGGGGGCGTTCATTGTCAGCTGGTAATGAGGGTAGTGGTAGTGGTGGAGCATCAGCTGGTCGTGGGAAAAAAAATATTGCACCTAAGTCTGGAGCTGTGGAGCCAGGTTCGTCGTCTGGCTACACAAGGCCTCGAACGCTCCCTTTTCTGGGAGTAGGAAAACCGCATTTAAAGCCGGAGCAGCAAGAGCAAGTTTTGGCTTATCTTGCTGACTCAGCCTCTAGCTCTTTTGCCTCCTCTCGTGAAACTGGTAAATGTCAAAGCAGCGCGTCGTTAGTGGATGTTCACGGTCAGGGACAAGTCGCTTCCTTGTCCTCTTCAGCAAAAACAACAACAGAGAAGAATGCAGCAGGCGACACAACGGGTTACTCCATGGAGCTCTTTACACATACCGTCCCTGGCTTAGAAAGTGAAGCAGTTAACAGTCCATGCCCATTACAAGTTGAATCTGACATGGAGTGCACTGATGCACAGCCACAGCCAGACTACTATCCTGGTCCTTTGACTCAGACCACAACATTGCCATCGCAGGGTGCTGATCAAGAATCAGACCCTGATGAGACTATGTTGCCCCATCACGAACGCTATACCACCGACCGCCACGGTGACACAGACGAAGTTGCACACGAGCTACAAGAAGAGGTAATAGATGACCCAGTTCTTGACCCCGATTGGCAGCCATTGGGGGAACAGGGTGCAGGCGGCAGCAGTTCTGAAGCGGAGGAGGAGGGGCCGCAGCAGGCATCAACATCGCAACAGGTTCCATCTGCCGGGCCCGTATCTTGCCCAAAACGCGTGGCAAAGCTAAAACCTGTTGGAGGACAGCGTGGCCATCCGGTTAAAGCTCAGTCTGCAATGCCTGAAAAGGTATCCGATGCTAGAAAGAGTGCAGTCTGGCATTTTTTTAAACAACATCCAATTGATCAGCGCAAAGTCATCTGTCAAAAATGTTCAACTACCTTAAGCAGAGGACAGAATCTGAAAAGTCTCAATACAAGTTGCATGCATAGACATTTAACCACCATGCATTTGCAAGCCTGGACTAACTACCAAACGTCCCTTAAGGTTGTAGCACCCTCGGCCAATGAAGCTAGTCAGCAACGCAACATCCCTTCCGGCAGTGTAGGGCCACCATTTTCCGCACCACCTGCAGTATCTGTGCAGGTTTCTTTGCCAGGCCAAAGCCGTCAGGGTCAGGGAATCACCAGTTTCGTAGTAGGAAACACTGCATCTAGGGCACCGGTGGCAACAATACCATCTCCCACCGTCTCTCAGTCTGCCATGTCCACCGGCACCCCCGCTAGTTCCACGATCTCCAGCTCTCCAGTCCAGCTCACCCTACATGAGACTATGGTTAGAAAAAGGAAGTACTTAGCCTCGCATCCGCGTACACAGGGTTTGAACGCACACATAGCTAGACTAATCTCGTTAGAGATGATGCCCTACCGGTTAGTTGAAAGCGAAGCTTTCAAAGCCCTGATGGACTACGCTGTACCACGCCACGAGCTACCCAGTCGACACTTTTTTTCCAGAAAAGCCATCCCAACCCTCCACCAGCATGTTAAAGAGCGCATCGTCCATGCACTCAGGCAATCTGTGAGCACAAAGGTGCACCTGACAACAGATGCATGGACCAGTAGGCATGGCCAGGGACGTTACGTGTCCATCACGGCACACTGGTTAAATGTGGTGGATGCAGGGTCCACAGGGGACAGCAAGTTTGGGACAGTTCTGCCTAGCCCACGGTCTAGGAAACAATTGGCTGTAGCCGTTCGCACCCCCTCCTCCTCCTCTTCGTCCTCCTGCAGAAGCGAGAGCTCGTCCACAGACCGCAGTCGCACAACCACTCCATCCGCAGCTGCCACTGTTGCACACCAGGTCTCCCATTATGGGGCAGCTACTGGCAAACGTCAGCAGGCTGTATTGGCTATGAAGTGTTTGGGCGACAACAGACACACCGCGGAAGTTCTGTCCGAGTTCTTGCAGAAAGAAACGCAGTCGTGGCTGGGCACTGTAGATCTTGAGGCAGGCAAGGTAGTGAGTGATAACGGAAGGAATTTCATGGCTGCCATCTCCCTTTCCCAACTGAAACACATTCCTTGCCTGGCTCACACCTTAAACCTGGTGGTGCAGTGCTTCCTGAAAAGTTATCCGGGGTTATCCGACCTGCTCCTCAAAGTGCGTGGACTTTGCTCACATATCCGCCGTTCGCCCGTACACTCCAGCCGTATGCAGACCTATCAGCGTTCTTTGAACCTTCCCCAGCATCGCCTAATCATAGACGTTGCAACAAGGTGGAACTCAACACTGCACATGCTTCAGAGACTGTGTGAACAGAGGCGGGCTGTTATGTTTTTGTGGGAGGATACACATACACGGGCAGGCAGTAGGATGGCAGACATGGAGTTGTCAGGTGTGCAGTGGTCGAAGATTCAAGACATGTGTCAAGTCCTTCAGTGTTTTGAGGAATGCACACGGCTGGTTAGTGCAGACAACGCCATAATAAGCATGAGCATCCCCCTAATGCGTCTGCTGATGCAAAGTTTGACGCACATAAAGGATCAGGCGTCTGCAGCTGAGGAAGAGGAAAGCCTTGATGACAGTCAGCCATTGTCTGGCCAGAGCAGTGTACAGGACGAGGTAGCGGGCGAAGAGGAGGAGGAGGACGAGGAGGATGATGGGGATGATTATATTTTTAATGAGGAAGCTTTTCCGGGGCCACTGGAAATTGGTGGCGCGGCAAGGCCGGGTTCTGGTTTTTTGAGGGACACAAGTGACGTGGATTTGCCTGAAACTGCCCCTCAACCAAGCACAACCGCAGATTTGAGAACTGGAACTTTGGCCCACATGGCGGATTATGCCTTACGTATCCTCAAAAGGGACACACGCATAACTAAAATGATGAATGATGACGATTACTGGTTGGCCTGCCTCCTTGATCCTCGCTATAAAGGCAAATTGCAAAATATAATGCCACATGAGAACTTGGAACTAATATTAGCAACCAAACAATCAACTCTTGTTGACCGTTTGCTTCTGGCATTCCCTGCACACAGCGCCCGTGATCGTTCTCACACGAGCTGCAGGGGCCAGCAGACCAGAGGAGTTAGAGGGGCAGAAATCAGAAGTGGCGTTGGCCAGAGGGGTTTTCTGACCAGGTTGTGGAGTGATTGTGCTATGACCGCAGACAGGACAGGTACTGCAGCATCAATTCAAAGTGACAGGAGACAACATTTGTCCAGTATGGTTACAAACTATTTTTCATCCCTTATCGATGTTCTCCCTCAACCGTCATTCCCATTTGATTACTGGGCATCAAAATTAGACACCTGGCCAGAATTGGCAGAATATGCATTGCAGGAGCTTGCTTGCCCGGCAGCTAGTGTCCTATCAGAAAGAGTATTCAGTGCTGCAGGTTCAATACTAACAGAAAAAAGGACTCGTCTGGCTACCCAAAATGTAGATGATCTAACCTTCATTAAAATGAACCACAACTGGATTTCGAAATCTTTTGCCCCACCTTGCCCGGCTGACACCTAGCTTTCCTATGAAAAGGTCTTGCCTGTGGACTATTCTGAATGCCTTTTCCAATCTCGTAATTTTCAGCACCTGATTGTCCAGCATACGACATGTTTACACCTCACTAAATGGCCAAACTCCCCACACGGGGCCGTGGTATCGACACTTGGCGACAGCACCCGTGAGAGTGCAGTTTGTCTGAAGAGGTGGGTGAGCCCGCTTTTGGTCGACGGCACTGCCACTGGGTCCCTCCTAGTACAATAAAGTGTCTCTGGCGGTGGTGGTGCGCACCCAACGTCAGACACACCGTTGTAATATGAGGGGCCCTGGGCCTGTACCGCCGGCCACAAGACAGTTTCCCCCCACCCCAGCTCAAACAGTGCTCTACCACTTGCAAAATTATCTCACAGCTCCACCAATGTTTAGTCTATGCGCTGACATCCTTCAATGCCTGCCACTGACAATACCATTGTATTGACATTTTTGTTATGTTAGGCCTTCGATGCCTGTCTGTGGTCACTCCTTCCACTAGGCCTCCACTGACCACACCACTGCTGCCCGTGTACCCCTGGAACCAATTTAAAATTGCCTACAGCCATGTGTTATTATTTTAGGCCTTCGATGCCTGTCTGCGGTCACTCCTTCCACTAGGCCTCCACTGACCACACCACTGCTGCCCGTGTACCCCTGGAACCAATTTAAAATTGCCTACAGCCATGTGTTATTATTTTAGGCCTTCGATGCCTTTCTGCGGTCACTCCTTCCACTAGGCCTCCACTGACCACACCACTGCTGCCCGTGTACCCCTGGAACCAATTTAAAATTGCCTACAGCCAGCCCAATTTTTTTATTTTAGGCCTTCGATGCCTGTCTGCGGTCCATTCTTTCAACTACTACTACACTGACCAGGTCACTGCTGCCCGTGTACCCTTGGAACCAATTTAAAATTGCCTACAGCCATGTGTTATTATTTTAGGCCTTCGATGCCTGTCTGCGCTCACTCCTTCCACTAGGCCTCCACTGACCACACCACTGCTGCCCGTGTACCCCTGGAACCAATTTAAAATTGCCTACAGCCATGTGTTATTATTTTAGGCCTTCGATGCCTGTCTGCGGTCACTCCTTCCACTAGGCCTCCACTGACCACACCACTGCTGCCCGTGTACCCCTGGAACCAATTTAAAATTGCCTACAGCCAGCCCAATTTTTTTATTTTAGGCCTTCGATGCCTGTCTGCGGTCCATTCTTTCAACTACTACTACACTGACCAGGGCACTGCTGCCCGTGTACCCCTGGAACCAACATCAGAAAATATAAAAATAAGTATTTTGCTTACAAAAAAGAAAATACTGGAGAGATATCAAATGCAGACATTTTAACATTAAAAACAAACACACAACTAAAATCTGGTACAGTACTAAAAATGGCCACCAGCTACAATTACTTTCTCCTGCAAGTAGTTAACTGAAAGGTTTTTTAAATTGAAAACACACATATGGCATCCACCGAGTGTTGTCCTGTCGCGTCTTCTTTATATTATTGCCGAGAAGATGCAAAACAATGAAAATAATAAAATCATTAATTACCAAAATAATAGAGAAAGTCAACACCACATTGCAAATAAACATTCATTCCAAATAAAGAAGCAGGGCGCGTCCGAGGGTGAGTATATACCTAATAAGAATATAATCACCCTCGGTCGCGCAATGCTTATTTCCAACAGCCTTCCTTCCTAAGAATCAGCCCTTCCGTGGTGTAGAGAGACGTTGTGTTACACTCCAAGGTGTTCCCCAGGTTGCCTTTCCTGAACTTCGATCTTCCGGCTCTCGTTTAGTAGTTGTTGGAAACTACGCTGCATTAGGCCTTCAAATTGGGTATGGGGTGTAGAGAGATGGTGTGTTCCACTCCAAGGTGTTCCCCAGGTTGCCTTTCCTGAGCTTCGATCTTCCGGCTCTCGTTTAGTAGTTCTTGGAAACTACACTGCATTAGGCCTTCAAATTGGGTATGGGGTGTAGAGAGAGGGTGTGTTACACTCCAAGGTGTTCCCCAGGTTGCCTTTCCTGAGCTTCGATCTTCATGCTCTCGTTTAGTAGTTGTCGGAAACTACGCTGCATTAGGCCTACAAATTGGGTATGGGGTGTAGAGAGAGGGTTTGTTACACTCCAAGGTGTTCCCCAGGTTGCCTTTCCTGAGCTTCGATCTTCCGGCTCTCGTTTAGTAGTTCTTGGAAACTACGCTGCATTAGGCCTTCAAATTGGGTATGGGGTGTAGCGAGAGGGTGTGTTACACTCCAAGGTGTTCCCCAGGTTGCCTTTCCTGAGCTTCGATCTTCCGGCTCTCGTTTAGTAGTTCTTGGAAACTACACTGCATTAGGCCTTCAAATTGGGTATGGGGTGTAGAGAGAGGGTGTGCTACACTCCAAGGTGTTCCCCAGGTTGCCTTTCCTGAGCTTCGATCTTCCGGCTCTCGTTTAGTAGTTCTTGGAAACTACGCTGCATTAGGCCTTCAAATTGGGTATGGGGTGTAGCGAGAGGGTGTGTTACACTCCAAGGTGTTCCCCAGGTTGCCTTTCCTGAGCTTCAATCTTCCGGCTCTCGTTTAGTAGTTCTTGGAAACTACACTGCATTAGGCCTTCAAATTGGGTATGGGGTGTAGAGAGAGGGTGTGTTACACTCCAAGGTGTTCCCCAGGTTGCCTTTCCTGAGCTTCGATCTTCCGGCTCTCGTTTAGTAGTTCTTGGAAACTACACTGCATTAGGCCTACAAATTGGGTATGGGGTGGAGAGAGATGGTGTGTTACACTCCAAGGTGTTCCCCAGGTTTCCTTGCCATTGCTTCGGTCTTCCGACTCTCGTTTAGTAGTTGTAGAAAAGTACACTGCATTAGGCCTACAAAATGGGTATGGGGTGGAGAGAGATGGTGTGTTACACTCCAAGGTGTTCCCCAGGTTGCCTTTCCTGAGCTTCTATCTTCAGGCTCTCATTAAATTGTGGTTAAATGGAACAACTGCATTTGGCGTACTAGTTGGTTTGGGGCCTACTATCGGTGTCTGCCACTCCTTGCTGTTCTCCTGGTTTCCTGTCCTGAAATTCCATTTTCAGGCTCTCGTTAAGTAGTTGTTAATGTTAGACTGCATTTGGCCTACTAGTTGGGTTGGGGCCTACTATCGGTGTCTGCCACTCCTTGCTGTTCTCCTCCACTGAACAAAGCTGTGCCGCCTGTTTACTACGGTTGCCAATTTTGAACTGCATTTCGACTACTTACTGATTTGGCCCTACTCTCTGTGTCAGCCTCTCATTCCAGTTGTCCTCCACTGCAATGCCCCCTGGTTAGTCCTGTGTTACCAATTTTGAACTGCATTTAGCCCACTTTATTCTTTGGGCCTATATCTGTGTTTCCACTTCATCATGCCCATTGCCCAGCCAGTGATAGATGAGTCTGCTGGTACATTGACCCATAACGCAACATTCCCCGTGCATGCTACACAACAACATTGTGACCCTGCTGAAAGTCAGGTTGCTCTTCCCGCATACCATACCACCTTACACGGGGACAAAGAGGAAGGTGCAGATGAAAGTGCAGGTTCCTTCATCAGGTGGGGGGAGGAATACTAGTTGGCGACGTCACTGGCACAGGGCCTCTCATAGTACGCAAAAGTGTTGCTGCCGGTGGGAGGCGCCCCCGCCGTGCAAACACACCGCTGTACTTTGAGGGGCCCTGTGCCAGTGCCAATGCCAACAAGTGGGCCCCCCCTGCTTGCTCAGGATCACAGCACTTGCAAAGTTGAAATACTTACCTCTCCCTGCTCCACTGCCGTGACGTGGTCCAGATTTCCTGGGCCCACTAATTACTTGAACCAGCCCTACCCCACACAACTTTAGCCAAATGACCCCCAATTTCAAATGCCTTCCAATTATTATAAGGTAAATTACGCTTGACAAGCTTCATTAAGAAGAATGGATGGTTTTGACATTAAAATGGGCACTCTAGGTGTTTTCCTGGCCCCCACTCACTGCCGACTATGCTGCCCCATTGACTTGCATTGGGTTTCGTGTTTCGGTCGATCCCGACTTTACGTCATAATCGGCCGATTTCACTCGACCCGACTTTTGAGATAGTCGGGTTTCGCGAAACCCGGCTCGACTCTAAAAAGGTCAAGGTCGCTCAACTCTAGTCTTGTGGCATTTGTTTGTTATGTTACAAAATGATTATGGGAGTTTTCATTAAATCTTTTACAGCTGTATTACTGGAAATATAGGTCTTGTAGTAAATCTGTATTTATTTCAGGCAGGGTAATATTAGGACAGCATGGGCATGTGTGCTTCTAGTCTCAGTCCGTCAGTTCCTGTGGTCTATACTTTGCTTTATATGAGATTGTTATTTTAGCTATGTATTGTAACACAGTTGTATTGCGGTGGGAAGAGTGTTATGCGATTTTCTTGCGATTTCTAGCACCTAGCATCTGAATGACATCCAATTCACATGCAAATGCGATCAGATTGCAATGTGATTTTAACTTGAGTTTTACATAGAGTAATTGTTATTTACTAGTTATGAGCGAGTGTGATTGCTAATCGACATTTCCGAGCATGCTCGGGTGTTCTCCGAGTATTATGGGCGTGCTTGTACAGTCATGGCCAAAAGTATTGACACCCCTGCAATTCTGTCAGATAATACTCAGTTTCTTCCTGAAAATGATTGCAAACACAAATTATTTGGTATTATTATCTTCATTTAATTTGTCTTAAATGAAAAAACACAAAAGAGAATGAAGCAAAAAGCTAAACATTGATCATTTCACACAAAACTCCAAAAATGGGCCAGACAAAAGTATTGGCACCCTCAGCCTAATACTTGGTTGCACAACCTTTAGCCAAAATAACTGCGACCAACCGCTTCCGGTAACCATCAATGAGTTTCTTACAATGCTCTGCTGAAATTGTAGACCATTCTTCTTTGGCAAACTGCTCTAGGTCCCTGATATTTGAAGGGTGTCTTCTCCAAACTGCCATTTTTAGATCTCTCCACAGGTGTTCCATGGGATTCAGGTCTGGACTCATTGCTGGCCACCTTAGAAGTCTCCAGTGCTTTCGCTCAAACCATTTTCTAGTGCTTTTTGAAGTGTGTTTTGGGTCATTGCCCTGTTGGAAGACCCATGACCTCTGAGGGAGACCCAGCTTTCTCACACTGGGCCCTACATTATGCTGCAAAATTTGTTGGTAGTCTTCAGACTTCATAATGCCATGCACACGGTCAAGCAGTCCAGTGCCAAAGGCAGCAAAGCAACCCCAAAACATCAGGGAACCTCCGCCATGTTGGACTGTAGGGACCGTGTTCTTTTCTTTGAATGCCTTTTTTTTATCCTGTAAACTCTATGTTGATGCCTTTGCCCAAAAAGTTCTACTTTTGTCTCATCTGACCAGAGAACATTCTTCCAAAACGTTTTAGGCTTTTTCAGGTAAGTTTGGGAAACACCAGCCTGGCATTTTTATGTCTCGGGGTAAGAAGTGGGGTCTTCCTGGGTCTCCTACCATACAGTCCCTTTTCATTCAGACGCCGACGGATAGTACGGGTTGACACTGTTGTACCCTCGGACTGCGGGGCAGCTTGAACTTGTTTGGATGTTAGTCGAAGTTCTTTATCCAACACCCGCACAATCTTGCATTGAAATCTCTTGCCAATTTTTCTTTTCCATCCACATCTAGTGAGGTTAGCCACAGTGCCATGGGCTTTAAACTTCTTGATGACACTGCGCACGGTAGACACAGGAACATTCAGGTCTTTGGAGATGGACTTGCAGCCTTGAGATTGCTCATGCTTCCTCACAATTTGGTTTCTCAAGCACTAAGACAGTTCTTTGGTCTTCTTTCTTTTCTCCATGCTCAATGGAGAAAACAGGACAGAGGTTGAGCCAACTTTAATCCATCTCAACTGGCTGCAAGTGTGATTTAGTTATTGCCAACACCTGTTAGGTGCCACAGGTAAGTTACAGGTGCTGTTAATTACACAAATTAGAGAAGCATCACATGATTTTTTGAACAGTGCCAATACTTTTGTCCACCCCCTTTTTTATGTTTGGTGTGGAATTATATCCAATTTGGCTTTAGGACAATTCTTTTTGTGTTTTTTCATTTAAGACAAATTAAATGAAGATAATAATACCAAATAATTTGTGTTTGCAATCATTTTCAGGAAGAAAATGAGTATTATCTGACAGAATTGCAGGGGTGTCAATACTTTTGGCCATGACTGTAGAATATGCTTGAAAATGGCTCAGTGTGAGCCGAAACGTCGCAATGCCATGTGGGTCTGAATAAAATCTACATTTTTTTCACTTTAAAGTCTATGGAGTGCTGCCTTCCTTTTTGCTCTTTTAGATGGTTATTAAAATGGGGGACTACAAAAAATTACAAGGGGTCCCCTATAATTAATAACCAGCAAAGTCTAGGCAGACACCTGCGGGCTGATATTAATAGCCTAGGAAGGGGCCATGGATATTGGCCCCATCCCAGACTAAAAACATCAGCTCTCCCCTACCCCAGAAATGGCGCATCAATCTGGCACTTAGTCTCGCTCTTCCCACTTGCCTTGGTGTGGCGGCAAGTTGGGTTGATAGTATTGGAGTTGATGTCACTTTTGTATTGTCAGGTGACATCAAGCCAAGAGGTCAGTAATGGAGATGCCCCATTACTAACCCCATATTCAAATTGTAAAAAAATAACACATAGAATAAAGTCCTTTTATTTGAACAAATGACAGACTCCTTTGTTGACTCCTAATTAACTAAAAAAGTTATACTCACCTTATGCCCAATCTATTGACGCTAATGTCCCCATAAAAGAATTAAAATAATAAACAACCATATTCCTCACCTGTATGATGAGAAGATAATAATCCAATTGTCCCGCAATGCATCTAGCTCTGCTTCCTCTAGATTGCAGGTTGCATTGTTGCATGATGCGACTATACTGCCTTCCATTCAGCAGAGACACTGAGCTGCTTGCGTTTGCTCAGCTCAGTGCCTCGCGGTGACGTGCCAAAGTTGAGCAGAGTTCATATCCAATGGACTTGTTTCATCTCACTGAAATCACGGTGAGCATAAGAAATCTTATATTAGTAGCTTGGGAAGGTACATGGGTATTACCCCCTTGCCAGGCTATAAACATCTGCCCCAAGCTGTCCGCTTTCCCATTGCTGGTTATTAAAATTTCAGGGAATCCCACGCCATTTTTTTTCAGAAAATAATTTAGTAAGTAATAAAATACATGTATAGTAAGCCACACAAGCACTCTACTAATTATATGTCACTGACATCTTATACTTTACTTGGCATATGAAATGTCATGTTTTCATGAACATCGGTGTATAAAAATCGGGTGGCACTCGCATGGTCCGAGTGCTGTTCGATTTTTTGCTCCCAACCTTTGACTTGCATTGGTAAATATCGCCTGAGATGCAAAGACAATCGCAGCATGCTGCAATTTTTTTACTCAGTCCAATTTCAGCTCAGAAAAAATTGCAGATGAGTAAGGAATCATAGCTTAACATTGGTCAGCGTGCAATCTGATTTTTTTATCAGAATGCACTGCTCTGTTTTCCGCACAGATGTGTATAAGCCCTAAAACACACTTCCAGGTCTCGCAGAGAGCATCGTGAGCCAGACAGCCTGCAGAGCAGCGAAGTCACTCAGAAGAGGAGAAGCCATTGGAGAGAACAGCAGTGAGTATATTAATACACTCACACTACAATTCATGCACATATACACATATTAAATTAAAAAAATACCTGGTAGTGCTAAGATTAGTGATAAGCTAAAATGCTTAAGTGCTGCTCGGTACTCAAACCAAGCAGGTCAGGTGCTCTGATGGGCTCGACTCAGATTATACTGCTGCTCTGTGTACCGGATCCTTGGCTATTCTTAACTGCACTATCTGCTGATCCTTTAACTACATTGCTGCTCCGTGTACCAACTCCTTGGCTATTCTACGCTAACTGCCGGTGGTGTTCCTAGGGGTTGCAATACCACTACTCCAACCCAAGTCAGTCCATAGCACAGAGCCTAGCTGTACAATTTCAGCCATGTATGTTTGCCTCTAAAATGTTACGATCTTTTAGAGAAAAACATACTTTTTATAGCCGGTTGAGGACCAAGCCGCATGGGTCACTAGTCAAAAAGGCAGCTTCCCAATGGCTTCATCTCATCGTCTGCCAATGACTTAGAAGCCTATTTACGCATTGAAACCAAACAGGAAAAAGAGCGGTGGTTCACGGATGCTGCAATAGATTGAAAACAAGGTTGTATGTTCTGGATCTCTATTCATTCATACGAGTTTTGAAGTTGGGTTGACATCTTCATCAGGTTTAGTATGTTCTACAAACCTCCCTTATATAGGGGAGGGAAGAAACTTCTTTGCAGCTTAACACAAAAAAAAAATATTTATGCAAATCACATATGTAAAATTTACAGCAAAGAAAATTGTGTTCTGTATAAAAGGGAATTATGTTGAGTATATGTATGACTGAGCACTCCACCCATCAGCATATAGTGGTTTTAATCACATCAGAATTAGTGATGAGCGAATTTACTTGTTACTCGAGATTTCCCGAACACGCTCGGTGACCTCTGAGTATTTTTTAGTGCTCGGAGATTTAGTTTTCATCTCTGCAGCTGAATGATTTACATCTGTTAGCCAGCAAAAGTACATGTGGGGGTTGCCTGGTTGCTGGGGAATCCCCAGATGTAATCAAGCTGGCTAACAGATGTAAATCATTCTGCTGTGGAGATGAAAACTAAATCTCCGAGAACTAAAAAATACTCGGAGGTCACCCGAGCATGCTCGGGAAATCTCGAGTAATGAGTATATTCGCTCATCACTAATCAGGATCCATCCTACCTACCTATATAAATGTAGTCTATAAGCTTATGGAGGAGTTACATTAGCTTAGGTTTCTGGCAATGAAAATCGCCTTATTTGCTGGGCATGCATGAATTGGCCAATTTCTGAGCTAAAAAGTGGACTAGTAAATCTGTATATGAAACCACTGTAGCATAGCACTTTCTTGAAAATAACTATAATATCTCAGATTTGAAATGGTTAAGTTTAGAGAAAGCTCTGTGACATAATTTATTAAATTCTTTTATGCTTAAGAAAAAATTGCATAAAAAAGAAACATATTGGATATGTTACTTAAACACATTTAAGCCCATAAGGTTTTAACGAACAATGTCACTTTTCAGCTTTTCTGTAAAATTTCATTTTGTGCATTCATTATACAGTATATTTGAGATTACTCTGGTTCTTAATACAATAGGCAATATAACTTTCATAGTTTTTTTTCATAGTTGTTATTGTGATTGTTTATCACAGACTTTTAGTGAAACATATATAAACCATCTTCCATATGCAAGAAATATTTTATTAAAATATGGAACTGCACAATAAAAATAAAATGTTAAAGTTAATAGTAAAAACAAGGAACACTGAAAGTAAGGGGAGGCTGATGAGAGACAAAATCATGAAAATAAGACTACAATATCAACAGTAGCCACCAGATGGAAGAATGTTACCGAGAAGCAATGATATCAGTTATGTATACGCACATAGTATATATATTCAAAATGTTAATTACAATGCAATTCTACAAGTTAGATATGTAAAAATTTGGTGCAATGTAATGCAAAAAAAAAAAATCAAAAGTGAAAAATAAAGATACATTTTAATCAGACATAGCCAAGTATAATAAGACTGTGTCACCACATTGGCCTCCACCTCAGATCCCGATGCACATTTTGACCCTACTTCATCTGGGGGTCAACAGGAGACACTTCAGGAATTTCCCCTTTTTCTCTGCAGTTTTATATACCTGAAATGTCTTTTAATAGCAAATTTTGGTTGTTTCCTATGAGCTCGTTCAACGTTTTTGCCATCAGGTCTTTTTTTTGTATTTTTAGTGTTTTCGGCATTTGAGTGTGTTTTTACTGCCATTTTCTGAACATTATCATTAAGCAATGGAGAAAACGCTAGCAATTCTTGAAGCAAAAACACTGACAAGACACTTAGGTCGGGGTCACACTGGCGTGTGCAATGCAAGAAACTTGCGCGAGTCTCTCGCATTAATACCCGGCACTGCCGTCGGCCCTCGGGGACCGGAGTTTGCGGCTGCATAGAAATACATGCAGCTGAATGCTCCGGTCCTGAGTGTCGGGGGCAGTGCCGGGTATTGATGCGCAAGTTTCTCGCATTGCACATGCAAGTGTGACCCTGGCCTTTAAATGATGTTTTCTAGCAAGTCATTTTCCTATTCCAATTAATAGGAACATTCTTTTGATTGTTTTATTAGTGCTTTACCACCATTTTTTTAACAGAAACGCTAAAAAAAACAGTGGAAAAATATGCAGTGTGAACAAACCCTTTTGGCGACACCCTTAAAAAAGTATGCTACTATGCAAATATGATACTCTGTAAAGTAACAGTTTTATCTATTTTTACACTAAGGCCTCTTTCACACTTCAGTCTTTCGGCGTCAGTCAAAAACCGCCATTTTCGTCAAATAGCGGATCCGCCATTTTTTTTGGGCGGATCTGCTATTTTCCCATTGACTTGCATTAGCGGCGGATTGTGGCAGATGGTCGTCCGTTCCATCCGCCATGCGACGGATCCGTCGATATTGGGCGGACGTTGTCTAGACATTGACGGACTTTGTAACGTTTTTTGTCGCCGCCGAAAAGGCGGACCGCGGCGGATCCGTCGCGTCCGCCACTTTTTAGAATGGGCGCCTATGGGCGACGGATCCGTCGCGATCCGCTTTTTGGCGGATCCGTCGCCCCAATCCGCTTTTTTAATTGAGCATGCTCCAAAAAGTGGATACTTTGCCCAGACAACCCAAAAACTATATAAAGAGGACAGGTCATTCCCAAATGTACCAGCCAGCAAGAGAGACCCTTCCATGCAAGAGAGACCCAGCCAGACCCTGCCAGCAAGACCTTGCCAGCCAGGCCCTGCCAGCCAGCCAGAGAGGCCCTGCCAGCCAGAGAGACCCTGCAGACCCTGCCAGCAAGATCTTTACAGCCAGGCCCTGCCAGCCAGCCAGAGAGGCCCTGCCAGCCAGCCAGAGAGACCCTGCCAGCAAGATCTTGCCAGCCAGGCCCTGCCAGCCAGAGAGGCCCTGCCAGCCAGAGAGGCCCTGCCAGCCAGACCCTGCCTGAGACAGCCATGTGAGTACTGCCATCCAGCGTGCATGTGTGCGTGTGTGCGTGCGTGCGTGTGTGTGCGCGTGTGTGTGTGCGTGTGTGTGCGTGTGTGTGCGTGCGCCTGCCTGCCCTGTTTATATGTTTTTCATACTATGCTGGTATTTTGAATAGCTGTGCTGTAACATGTGTTTTGTGTGTGTATAAATGATGTGTGATGTGTTCTGCATTTTTGTTGTTTTCCATAATGTACTTGTATTTCAAATAAAGAGCAGTGTAGCTCCTACTGTACCCTAAAAAAAAGTAAATTTTAAAAAAATATAGTAATAAAAATTTCACAAAACTGTCAGTAGTCTCTTTTCAAGATAAATGTAATATTGGGTATACATTATTATTATTATTATTATTATTATTTACAGGTCCTTCTCAAAAAATTAGCATATAGTGTTAAATTTCATTATTTACCATAATGTAATGATTACAATTAAACTTTCATATATTATAGATTCATTATCCACCAACTGAAATTTGTCAGGTCTTTTATTGTTTTAATACTGATGATTTTGGCATACAACTCCTGATAACCCAAAAAACCTGTCTCAATAAATTAGCATATCAAGAAAAGGTTCTCTAAACGACCTATTACCCTAATCTTCTGAATCAACTAATTAACTCTAAACACATGCAAAAGATACCTGAGGCTTTTATAAACTCCCTGCCTGGTTCATTACTCAAAACCCCCGACTAGCGACCTGACAGATGTCAAGAAGGCCATCATTGACACCCTCAAGCAAGAGGGTAAGACCCAGAAAGAAATTTCTCAACAAATAGGCTGTTCCCAGAGTGCTGTATCAAGGCACCTCAATGGTAAGTCTGTTGGAAGGAAACAATGTGGCAGAAAACGCTGTACAACGAGAAGAGGAGACCGGACCCTGAGGAAGATTGTGGAGAAGGACCGATTCCAGACCTTGGGGAACCTGAGGAAGCAGTGGACTGAGTCTGGTGTGGAAACATCCAGAGCCACCGTGCACAGGCGTGTGCAGGAAATGGGCTACAGGTGCCGCATTCCCCAGGTAAAGCCACTTTTGAGCTACAGAGAAGCAGCACTGGACTGTTGCTAAGTGGTCCCAAGTACTTTTTTCTGATGAAAGCAAATTTTGCATGTCATTCGGAAATCAAGGTGCCAGAGTCTGGAGGAAGACTGGGGAGAAGGAAATGCAAAAATGCCTGAAGTCCAGTGTCAAGTACCCACAGTCAGTGATGGTGTGGGGTGCCATGTCAGCTGCTGGTGTTGGTCCACTGTGTTTCATCAAGGGCAGGGTCAATGCAGCTAGCTATCAGGAGATTTTGGAGCACTTCATGCTTCCATCGGCTGAAATGCTTTATGGAGATGAAGATTTCATTTTTCAGCACGACCTGGCACCTGCTCACAGTGCCAAAACCACTGGTAAATGGTTTACTGACCATGGTATTACTGTGCTCAATTGGCCTGCCAACTCTCCTGACCTGAACCCCATAGAGAATCTGTGGGATATTGTGAAGAGAAAGTTGAGAGACGCAAGACCCAACACTCTGGATGAGCTTAAGGCCGCTATTGAAGCATCCTGGGCCTCCATAACATCTCAGCAGTGTCACAGGCTGATTGCCTCCATGCCACGCCGCATTGAAGCAGTCATTTCTGCCAAAGGATTCCCGACCAAGTATTGAGTGCATAACTGAACATTATTATTTGTTGGTTTTTTTGTTTGTTATTAAAAAACACTTTTATTTGATTGGATGGGTGAAATATGCTAATTTATTGAGACAGGTTTTTGGGGTTATCAGGAGTTGTATGCCAAAATCATCAGTATTAAAACAATAAAAGACCTGACAAATTTCAGTTGGTGGATAATGAATCTATAATATATGAAAGTTTAATTGTAATCATTACATTATGGTAAATAATGAAATTTAACACTATATGCTAATTTTTTGAGAAGGACCTGTATTTATTTATATAGCACCATTGATTCCATGGTGCTGTACATGAGAAGGGGTTACATACAAGTTACAAATATCACATACAGTAAACAAACTAACAATGACGGACTGATACAGAGGGGCGAGGACCCTGCCCTTGCGGGCTTACATTCTACAGGATTATGGGGAAGGAGACAGTAGGTTGAGGATTGCAGGAGCTCCGGTGTTGGTGAGGCGGTAGCTCCGGTGTTGGTGAGGCGGTAGCTCCGGTGTTGGTGAGGCGGTAGCTTCGATAGTGATGAGGCAGCAGCGGTGTCAGTGCAGGCTGTAGGCTTTCCTGAAGAGATGAGTTTTCAGGTTCCGTCTGAAGGATCCGACTGTGGTTGATAGTCGGACAAGTTGGGGCAGAGAGTTCCAGAGGATGGGGGATATTCGGGAGAAATCTTGGAGGCGATTGGATGAGGAGCGAATAAGTGTGGAGGAGAGAAGGAGGTCTTGGGAGGACCGGAGATCACGTGAGGGAAGATATCGAGAGATTAGTTCAGAGATATATGGAGGAGACAGGTTGTGGATGGCTTTGTAGGTCAGTATTAGCAATTTGAACTGGATACGCTGAGGGAATGGGAGCCAGTGAAGAGATTTGCAGAGGGGGGAAGCGGAGGAGTAGCGAGGAGAGAGATGGATTAGTCGGGCAGCAGAGTTAAGGATGGACTGGAGAGGTGCAAGGGTGTTAGCAGGGAGGCCACAGAAAAGGATGTTGCAGTAGTCAAGGCGGGAAATGATGAGGGCGTGCACAAGCATTTTAGTAGATTGGGGGTTGAGGTAAGGACGGATCCTGGAGATATTTTTGAGCTGGAGGCGACAGGAGGTGGAAAGAGCTTGGATGTGGCAGCGGACTTCTGGTACAGGGGAAAGCATGATGTCATTGACTGCGATAGATAGGTCAGGTAAGGAAGATTTGTGGGATGGAGGAAAGATGATGAGTTCAGATTTGTCCACATTGAGTTTGAGGAAGCGAGAGGAGAAGAAGGAGGATATGGCTGATAGGCACTCTTGGATTCTGGACAGCAGAGCGGTGGCGTCTGGGCCAGAGAGGTAGATCTGAGTGTCATCAGCATAGAGGTGGTACTGGAATCCATGGGACTTTATGAGTTGTCCCAAGCCAAGTGTATAGATTGAGAAGAGTAGGGGTCCTAGAACAGAGCCTTGGGGGACTCCAACAGAGAGAGGGTGGGATGAGGAGGTAGTATGGGAGTGGGAGACGCTGAATGTGCGGTTGGAAAGGTACGAGGCGATCCAGGATAGGGTGAGGTCTTTGATGCCAAAGGAGGAGAGCATCTGCAGTAGGAGGCAGTGGTCAACTGTGTCGAAAGCAGAGGACAGGTCTAGAAGGAGGAGTACAGAGTATTGTCCAGTAGCTTTGGCGGTAAGTAGGCCGTTAGTGATTTTGGTCAGGGCAGTCTCAGTTGAGTGATGGGGGCGGAAACCAGATTGTAGATTGTCGTACAACAAGTTAGATGAGAGGTGGGAGGAGAGTTCAGCATGGATGTGCTGCTCCAGGAGTTTGGAAGCAAATGGGAGCAGCGATATTGGGCGATAGCTGGACATAGCAGTTGGATCAAGGGTTGGCTTTTTAAGGATAGGCGTGATTGTGGCATGTTTGAACGCAGAGGGGAAGGTGCCAGAAGTTAGTGATAGGTTGAAGAGGTGGGTTAGGGATGGGATAAGTGTGGTGGTGAGGTTGGGGAGGAGGTGGGATGGGATGGGGTCGAGCGCACAGGTGGTGAGGTGGGATTTGGAGAGGAGACAATTAAGTCCCCCTTCAGTGATGTTGGATAGGGAGGTTATGGGGTTCGGGCATTGGTCTGGTATACAAAGGGGTTGTGGTGGTTGAACAATAAAGAGTTGCCTTGTCTGGTCGATCTTATTTTTAAAGTGTGTGGCAAAGTCCTCAGCAGAGATGAGGGAGGTTGGAGGGGGCAGTGGGGGGCGGAGGAGGGAGTTAAATGTTTTGAATAACTGTTTGGAGTTGTGGGATAGGGAAGATACGAGGGTTGTGAAGTAGGCCTGTTTAGCAGAGGTGAGTGCAGATTTAAAAGCGAGTGTTGCTTGTTTGAATACAGTGAGGTCGTCTTGCGAGTGTGTTTTCTTCCAACGCCGCTCCGCAACCCTGCACACTTGCCTTAGCTTTTTGGTGGCGTTATTATGCCAAGGTTGTCTATTGATACGTCGCGCTCTGCCATGGACGAGAGGGGCAACCGTGTCAATAGCTGATGCGAGAGTGGCATTGTCTGTGTCGTGGAGTGAGGATATGGATGCCAGTGGTAGGATGGAGTCAGAGAGTGTGTGGGTGTCTAGGTGTGCAAGGTTTCTGAGTGGGTGCGCATGTTGCTGGATATGGATGATTGGGGAGGAGGACAGGGATGAGAAGGTGAGAAGATGGTGGTCGGATAGAGGGAGAGGGGAGGTGGTGAAGTTAGATAGAGAGCAGAGACGGGTGAATACCAGGTCTAGTGTATGCCCATCCGTGTGGGTGGCTGCGGAGGACCACTGAGTAAGTCCAAAGGATGAGGTAAGGGACAGAAGTTTGGAGGCTGTTGACTGAAGGGTATCAATGGGGATGTTGAAGTCACCCATGATGATGGTGGGAGTGTCAGCAGAGAGAAAGTGAAGAAGCCAGGTGGAGAATTGGTCAATAAAGGCAGTGGCCGGGCCCGGAGGTCGGTATATGACGGCCACTTGGAGGTTGGAGGGAGAGTAGATGCGGACAGAATGGACTTCAAAAGAGGGGAGGATAAGGGAGGGAAGAGGTGGGATTGGGTTAAAGGTGCAGTTTGAAGAAAGGAGAAGACCCACTCCTCCACCATGTTTGTTGCCGGGTCGAGGGGTGTGGGTGAAGTGGAGGCCTCCGTAACACAGCGCAGCAGGGGAGGCGGTGTCAGAGGGTGTTAGCCATGTTTCTGTGAGGCCAAGGAAGGCAAGATTGCGGGAGAGAAAAAGGTCGTGAATCACATGAAGCTTATTGCAGATTGAGCGGGCATTCCAGAGTGCTCCAGAGAGAGGGAGCAGGGGGGTGGGCGTCAGGGGCACGGGTTTTATGTTGGAAAGATTGCGGAAGTTCATGTTGGATAGGGAGTGATAGGAGGGAGTAGTAATGGGAGGTATGAGATGTGGGGGTCCAGGGATGGGAGATATGTCTCCAGCAGTGAGGAGAAGGAGAGAGAGAGAGGGCAGGTGGGAGAAAGAGTGGCCGACTTGTTTTATGTGTTTGTTGGACAGATTTGAGGTTGAGGAGCAGGTCAGCATGGGAGGACAGGTGGGGAGGTAAGAGGGAGGGGGAAATGATTACTAGGTTAGAGAGTGCTGGGATTTGTGATAGCGAAGGAGAGAGAGGACTAGTGGAGCAAACACTGTAGGGGCATAGGTAAACATGGCGAAGAAGTAAGATGGGTTAATAAAAAAGCTAGATCCAAGTAATAAGAAGTGCTTACTCGGAAGACATACCAAGAAGAAACAGAACATAGAGTGGGGTCCCGACTCCTGCCGTGACTAACTGCCGTTGAAATAACTGCGGCGTCCTTATGCTTAGCTGCCGTGATGCTTGGCTGCAGGGATGCGCGTGCCTGACCCCACACGCGTGCACCCCTTAAGATGCTACTAAATTTATAGGACTGACTAAAGGATCAGGTGAGAGGGATTGTGGGTCCTTATTTGGGATAAATTAGCAATTGGCCAACACCCCGGGGGAGGTTACAGGATCAAAGGCACTAGACCTGGGTGCCAACATATGCTCTAACACCTTGAACACAATAATATCTCATACATGCAGTAAAGGTTATATATACAAATGCGTAATGCAAATCTTTGCTATAGAAAATGTTATCTGGTTTTAGAAAATACAAACTGTAGGTAATCATAAGTAACAATTTTTGGAATTGGTATTTTAATTTTGAATGAGGAACATTTTTTATAAGGTTAAACTTTGTTTAGGTGGGTTTTACCAACATGCGCATTGCGCATATCAAGTTAAGTAGTTTTGGTGTTGCTTTAAAGGGTTTTTTGGGGGGTTTTTTTGTGGGGAAACAGGAGGTAGAGGGTTTGGCAGCTTGTGCATCAAGCATATCTAGCATATCAAGTATGACGGTTAAGAAATTTTTTTTTATTTTGTGGTGGGGGAAATCTAAAAGTAATTTGGTACTGTAGTAGGTACTGACCAAAACGTACACAGGCAGGCTCCCCAAGTTTTGGAAAAAGATGTAAAGTCCCAGCTGCATCTATCAATCTATCCTTCCCTAAAGCTGCATCTATCCTTTTGTATAGTAGCTTAGAACTCTCTTTATACTTACAGATCCTAGGGACCAAGAGGGACGCAAGGGACCGACTACAATACCATAGAAGCAAGCCCCCAAGTTTTTTAAAAAGATGTAAGTGTAAAGTCCCTACAGCTGCATCTATCCTTTTGTATAGTAGCTTAGAACTCTCTTTATACTTACAGATCCTAGGGACCAAGAGGGACGCAAGGGACCGACTACCAACCATAGAAGCAAGCCCCCAAGTTTTTTAAAAAGATGTAAGTGTAAAG
The DNA here is from genome assembly GCF_032444005.1 of Ranitomeya imitator. Lineage (NCBI taxonomy): Eukaryota > Metazoa > Chordata > Amphibia > Anura > Dendrobatidae > Ranitomeya > Ranitomeya imitator. The sequence continues at coordinate 459,700,245 of NC_091287.1, read as the reverse complement.
TCCCTACAGCTGCATCTATCCTTTTGTATAGTAGCTTAGAACTCTCTTTATACTTACAGATTCTAGGGACCAAGAGGGACGCAAGGGACCGACCAACCCAAGATTATTGAAAGACCATGTCTTCTTCTGAGAGCCCCCCATCACATCAGCAGCAAACTGAGGTGTCTATTTTTTTTTCTTAATAAATTTTTTTGGGGGGTACAACTATGGTAATTGTATTTTAACCCTTTATGTGTTTATTCTGTATTCACAGGAATATGAAGCAGAGGGGCTTACAGAAGGAGACGGACAGGGTGGAGAAATACAAGGAGCGGGAGCGCATAGTGTAAGTTTTGCACAGATCGATCCTCACATACAACACACTACACCCAAAACAAACATTTAGCACAGAACAGCACACACAATACATATGCCTCTATCCAAGAACAATATTAATTAATTTATTTTTTATTAGTCTTCACAATCCGGGGCTCGACGTAGAGTTCCTCAAAGCACCTCCCATAGTCGTCGGAATGATAAACGCGGTGGTCGCCGAAGAGTAAGTTCCTTTTTGTTTTGGTTTTTAGTAAACTGTAAAATTCATGTGGTGTAATCTTTCCCTTTTTATTATCTTTTTGTTAGGCTTCACAGCGTGCTCCTGAACAAGATGACGAAGAGGAGGGCATCGATGTGGACACCCTCATCCAAGCTGTACAAATTCGGGAGCCGCTGTGGAACATGTCAGACCGCCGCCATGCTGACCAGTTAATCACCCGACGGCTATGGGAGGAAGTGTGCAGTGCTGTTATGGATAACTGGGAGGAACTCGATGCTGGGGCCCAGGATCTAGCGCGTAAGTATTCACACTTCATAACCTTATGTTAGCATGATTTAATGTGGTGTATAGTAACCAATTTTTGCTTTCTCTTTCCAGGTAACAGGATTATTGTGCGTTGGCGGTCACTCAGGGATCGCTTCAAGAGGGAGTTTAATAAGGAGATGCAGGCCCCGAGTGGATCTAGAGGACGCAGGAGCAGATACAAACATGCCAGAGCCCTGTCGTTCCTCCGGTCGATGCTGCTGAGCAGAAGGTAAATATTCAACACCACATATTTTCAGTCAAACTGTAAAAATGTGTAACCTTCAATTTTATTTGCAGCAAGGGCAATTGTAATATAAAGATACTAATTTTTTTTTCTTCTTCTTTAACAGCACTTTCTGCAGCACTCGGGAGCCTGCATCAGAGTTGCACCCCTCTGGAGCGATCCCTCAAGAGTCCGCCACCGGGGACCACGTTGACCCCTCTGTTTCTGGGCCTTCCCTTTCGTTTGATCCCTCAGCCTCATCCACCAGCGCTGGAGCAGCAGGGCGGACTTTGTCACTTGAAGCTGCAGGTGATGAGTTAGAGTTCCCTTTACCCCACCCCTCTGCCACTGCCGCAACATCTAGACCACCTTTGTGGTCAGGACGGCAGCGCCAGAGAGGTCAGGAAAGGAGCTATGCGCCTGACTTTTTGCAGCTGAATGCATCCTTCCACAGTGCCATCAAGCTTTTGAGTGAGCAAACGTCTGCTGGGTACAATATGCTTAACAAAAGCATACTTGAACTCAGCAGTCGTCTGGATAGGATGCAATCAGATGCAAACCAGTCACCAAGACACTGTTTTTTTCAGTCGGTCCTCAGGCACATGGAAAATCTAACTCCTGACCTGCAGATGCATGTGATGCAAGGCTGCCACACTGCTCTAGCGCAGGCGATGTCCCAAGCCCCTCCACCTACCCTTCATGTTTCAACACCTTTCCCCTCTCAAGCCACCGTCTATCCTTCTGTGCGTCCTCCTCCTGTCCGTCCTCCTCCCGCCCATTCTACTTCTTCGTCATTCGTTCCTTCCCCCCTTAGTCTTTCCCAGTTTTTACCTTCCCCTTTCCATTCTTCCACTTTAAATTCTCCGTTCCCGATCCCACCCACACCTTCCTACCTCACACACACCACATCTGCACCTCAACTCTCTGCCCAAACTCATGTTTTCACCACCCATTCTACTTCTGTTCCTCCCCGTGATGTCCGTGATGTGCTGTCTCCCACTCTCGACGTGGTCCAACCTGTCAGCCCCTCCGCTACTATCTCCACCCAAAATTATGAAAATTTGTAAAGTAAAGAAATAAACTTTTTTTGGTTGAAAAACATTTTTATTGTCTTTCTCTTTTTTTTTTAAAAAAAAAAAACCTGTTTTAACGCCACCAAGGTTATGGTAATAGTAACAATAAACAGTGTTTAAAGGGTACCGTTTCAAAACATACTATGCTGCATTAAAGTACAAAGGTTTTGTAAGCAAACAAAAAATGGTATTTTTACAAGTGTAAAAAGCAAAAAAATTTTACACCATTTCATACTGCCAGTCAACTGATTCTGCAGGAGACATGAAGTAGTCTGCAAAATTGTCCCGCATTCTGGAGACTGCTACTGGACTGCGAAAAGTGGGGTTTTGGTAATCCCGCAAGGTGCTTTCTGAAACATTATCCTCCAGGGAAACTTGTTCTTTTGATAAAACAAAATTGTGCAGGACCACGCACGCTTTCACCACATCATCGACAGTTTCAGTCTGCAGTTTAATTGCAGGTAGTAGCACTCTCCATTTGGCAGTTAAAAGCACATTCCACAACTCTTCGTGCTCTAGTTAAGCGGTAATTGTAAATTTTCTTCCTCTGGGTTAGTCCACTACTTCCAAAGGGTTTCAGCAAATGTGGGGAAAGCTGGAAGGCATCATCTCCAACACAAACAAATGGTAATGGTGGACCGGTGGTTCCAGGGAGAGGTCTAGGGGGCGGAAAGTCAAATGTCTCTCCATACAAACGACGCCCCATTGGTGAATTTTTAAAGATTTGTGAGTCATTTGCGCGTCCATACGCACCGATATCCACAGCGATGAACTTGCATTGTGCGTCGGCTATGGCCATGAACACAATAGAGAAGTACTTCTTATAGTTATAAAACTGTGATCCAGAGCCGGAAGGTTTGACGATCCTGATGTGCTTTTCATCAACTGCTCCAACACAATTTGGGAACTGGCAAATTTGATGAAAATTTTGGGCAATCTCCAGCCACCTCTCCTGTGATGGCTCTGCTATGTATTCCACTTGTAGGCACTCCCACAATGCCCGGCAGGTATCTCTGATGATCCCTGAAATGGTGGATATCCCGAGCCTAAACTGAAAATGGAGGGATGAGAACGACTCTCCAGTTGCAAGGAATCTGTTAACAAAACGAAAAGACAATAATTAATAAAAAAAATTCAAAAAACAACATTACAGTTATAAGTCTGATGAATGAGAATCATTTTAAAAAAAATTACTTACCGAATAGTCACCATGAGACGCTCCGCTGGTGATATGGAGAAGCGCATCTGGGTGTCTCGTCTCCGTATACATTCTTCCACTTGGCCCAATAAAATTTTGAAATTTTCAGCTCTCATCCTCACATAATTGAAGAACTTCTGAGGGTTTTCCCTTAGTTCGATGTAAAACGTGGAATAAACACCACGGGTCATGCGTTGTGCTGTGATGGGATGGATCCACAGCCTTCTCTTCCGCCACTGCCGCAGGATTCGCAGTCTTTCTTCCTCCCTCTCTCGAACGCTGACTGCTAACTGATTAGCCTCAAAAGTAAAATCCGCATAGATCTTTGCAATGTTCGCCAGTACTCCTTCCATTTCTGCCACTTTCTCTACAACCTTTCAAAGATGTGGTGTAAATACACACTATATATAGTTTTCCAGTAGTTTCCAGTAGCCAATCACATTGAAATCCTCCCCTTTTAAAAAACGGATCCGTCAAAAAACGGTTACAACGGATGTGAAAACGGTCGCAACGGTTCTAACGGATCCGTTTTTTTAACGGATCAGGGCAGCTGATCCGTCAAAAAAACGGATCCGTTAGAACCGTTTTCGCAACAAATTTGACGGATCCGTCGATCCGCCACGATGTCGGACCTAACTGACGCCACACAACTGAAGTGTGAAAGAACTCTAAGGCTGCAGTCACACTTTCAGTATTTGGTCAGTATTTTACCTCAGTATCTGTAAGTCAGAACCAGGAGACAAACTGGCATGAAAACATCAAATATGCAACACTAGATGGTGGCCCCATTCTAACGCATCGGGTATTCTAGAATATGTATTTATGTATGTATATAGCAGCCACATAGTATATAGCACAGGCCACGTAGTATATAGGAGCCATGTAGTATATAGCAGACAAATACTACATGGCCTGTGCTATATAGTATGTGGCTGCTATATACATACATATTGTAGAATACCCGATGCGTTAATACAGGCCATGCAATATATAACAGTGGCCACGCAGTATATAACACAGCCACGTACTATATAACACAGCCCACGCAGTATATAGCAGCCACGCAGTATATAACACAGGCGACATAGTATATAACACAGGCCACGCAGTATATAACACTGGCCACGTAATATATAGCACAGCCCACGCAGTATATAGCAGCCACGTAGTATATAACACGGCCCACGCAGTATATAGCAGCCACGTAGAATATAACAGTGGCCACGTAGTATATAGCATGCAATATAGAACATAGCCCACGTAGTATATAACACTGCCCACGTAGTATATAACACTGCCCACATAGTATATAGCAGCCACGCGGTATTTAACACAGCCCACGTAGTATACAGCAGTGTGGGCACCATATCCCTGTTAAAAAAATAATTAAAATAAAAAATAGTTATATACTCACCCCTGAGATCCAGCGAAGCTCCGGCGATACGCGCACAGCTGCCGCCATCTTCCGTTCCCAGGATGCATTACGAAATTACCCAGATGACAGCGGTCTCGCGAGACCGCTAAGTCTTCTGGGTAATTTTGCAATGCATCGCCGGGAACGGAAGATGGCAGCAGGTGCGTGCGGCTCGGCTGACTACGGAGGGTGAGAATAGCAGGTTTTTTGCTTTTTTTATTATTTTTAACATTACATTTTTTTACTATTGATGCCACATAGGCAGCATCAATAGTAAAAAGTTGGGGACACACAGGGTTAATAGCAGCGGTTACGGAGTGCGTTACCCGTGGCATAACGCGGTCCGTTACCGCCGGCATTAACCCTGTGTGAGCGGTGACTGGAGGAGAGTATGCGGGCAACAGGCACTGACTGCGGGGAGTAAGGAGCGGCCATTTTCTTCTGGACTGTGCCCGTCGCTGATTGGTCGTGGCTGTTTTGCCGCGATCAATCAGCGACTTGGATTTCCATGACAGACAGAGGCCGCGACCAATGAATATCCGAGACAGACAAACAGAAGGACAGACGGAAGTGACCCTTAGACAATTATATAGTAGATTTTCAATGCTTTTATGCCAGTTTTCCGGGGTAAAGGTTTGATGAATCAGACCCATTTGGTTTTGCAAGGAGAAGAACGCTTCAAACGAAGACTTTGGAAAGGCTGGGTATGCAAGTCAAGACAGAAATATTGATGAACTGGAACATATTTGCAGGATAGAATGGTCTAAAATTCTTCCTCAGTATTGTGCAAGTCTTATCCAAGTCTACAGGAAGTTTTTGGGGAAAGTGATTGCTACCAAATGGAGATCTCCACGTTATTAACCCCTTCACGACCTTTGACGTTCTCTTAAGTCAAACGTTCGGTCCCTTTATTTGATCCTTGCACAGGACGGCTGATTTATTTAGCCATCATTTGCCTCTAAGGCCACGTGCACACGTTGAGTATTGGTGTGTTTTTTACCTCAGTATATGTAAGCCAAAACCAGGAGTAAAAAATGCAGAAGTTGCTCCAGTGTTTCTATTACAATTTACCTCTGATTGTTCCTCTCCTGGTTTTGGCTTACAAATACTGAGGTAAATTACTGACCCAATACTGAACGTGTGAACGTGGTTTTACATTTTTTGGTGGATCGGAGCTCCACCCACAACTGCTAACCTGTTAAATCCCAGTGTCAATCTCTGACTTGGCATTTAACACATGCCAGCAAGGTGGGCGCATCATTCCAATGTCTCACCGGAGTGCCCATGACGAGGCGTGATTGCAGGGCGCCGATGGGTTGAAATGACAACTGCTGATTTCTCCCGTACCTGTCATTATGATACTCCTGTGAACGCAGGCTTGTGGCCGGCATTCATAGGAGATCAAGATGTCTGCTGTGCACTGATGCGCAGCTAGGTATAGCACAAGCGATCAGATGTTTCACAGTTTCAAGTCCCATGATGGGCCTATTAAATAAATTAAAAAGTAAAAAAAAAATAAAAAAAAACACAAAAGTTAAAATCACCCACTTTTGCCCCTTTAAAAAATACACATGCATGGAATCACATTTGTAAAAGTCTGATCTATCAACAGGAATAACGAGAGAAAGGTCAAAAAGCCAGAATTACTTTACCGCTGCAATACTGCAATAAAATGCAGTAAGAGGCCAAAAAAACCATCTGCTCATAGTTAAAAAAAATAAGCCCTCATCGAGCCCCAGATCCCAACAAATGAAAATGTTACTTGTCTTGGAAAATGGCGACACAGGCAAAAATAATTTTTTACATTGCAAAAAAATGCAGCAATAGGCGATAAAAACGTCGCATCTACCCCAAGATGGTATCAGTAAAAACGTCAGCTCAGGGTGCAGAAAAAGGCCCTCACCTAGGCCCAGATCTCGAGAAATGAAAACGTTGCAGTTATTAGAAATTAGCAAAATAAGCAAAATATTATTTTCTTACAAATTTCCGAATTTTTTTTACCACTTACATAAAAAAAAAAAACTATACATGTTTGATATCTACTTACTTGTTCTGACCTGAGGAATCATATTGCCAGGTCAATTTTACCATATAATGTACAGGGGAAATAACCCCCCCCCCAAAAAAAAAAAAAAAAAAATAGGAGAATTGCAATTTTCTTTCAATTTCAATTTAACTTAGAATATTTTTCCTGCTTTTCAGTGCATCATGTGATAAAATAAATAGTGTTATTCAAAAGTACAACTTGTGCTACAAAAAAAACAAGTACTCACATATGCTCTTCAAAGAAGGGAAGGAAAAAAATGGAAAATCACAAGGTCGTAAAGGGGCTAAAATGTACTCACACACTACATTTTCTTAGTTTTCAATGCAGAAATACAGTAGGTAATTCTAAGGGGTCCACTTCTTTTTTCAACTCTACTTTTTTTTATTCACAATGAAAGTCATATTGTTCCCTATGTAGTCACAGAGGACTCATTAATGGGAGAGGAACCCACTTTTTTAGCCAACTTGGAAAGCCACTTTGTCACATAGCAATAATGCGTACAGCTGGTGAACTACTGATCCCATCATACCCAGGTAAAATTAAATCTGGCTGTAAATATATCAGAACCAGCTTAACTTTTATTATTCCTGGCAGCTTGAATTAAGTCCACTGTCAACACTAGACTAAGGGTACCGTCTCACAGTGGCACTTTTGTCGCTGCGACGGTACGATTCGTGACGTTCCAGCGATATCCATACGATATCGCTGTGTCTGACACGCAGCAGCGATCAGGGATCCTGCTGAGAATCGTACGTCGTAGCAGATCGTTTGGAACATTCTTTCGTCGCTGGATCTCCCGCTGTCATCGCTAGATCGGTGTGTGTGACACCGATCTAGCGATGCGTTCGCTTGTAACCAGGGTAAACATCGGGTTACTAAGTGCAGGGCCGCGCTTAGTAACCCGATGTTTACCCTGGTTATCAGCGTAAATGTAAAAAAAAACAAACAGTACATACTTACATTCCGGTGTCCGTCAGGTCCCTTGCCGTCTGCTTCCCGCACTCACTGACTGCCGACCGTAAAGTGAAAGCAGAGCACAGCGGTGACGTCACCACTGTGCTGTGCTTTCACTTTACGGCCGGCAGTCAGTGAGTGCGGGAAGCAGACGGCAAGGGACAGACACCGGAATGTAAGTATGTACTGATTGTTTTTTTTTACGCTGGTAACCAGGGTAAACATCGGGTTACTAAGCGCGGTCCTGCGCAGGCCATGGTCACCGCTGATTCCCATGTGCCTTCGCTCTCGGAGCAAGATGAACTCTCTTCTTGCCAGTATTGGCCTTCGAGGAAAATGTTTACCCAGTCTGAAAGCCAGTCCTTCACTGCTCCATCCCCAATTGTCATCTCTAATGAGCTGTTTGATCGACTTCAAGCCTGCGCTCCTAATGACGAATCCAAGCCAGCAGATCCTCCATGCTACTATGGGGACCCAAAGCAATGTCGTGTGTTCCTGGAGCGGTGCTTGCGTTATTTCAAGTGGCATGCTCCCCAATTCCCCACTGACTGGTTGAAAGTAGGTTTCTTAATGGCCTACCTTAGAGGAGATGCTATTGTGACGCCCAAGAGACCGGGGTACCCAGCACCGGACCAATGGGGTCTGTCTCTTGAGGGGGGTGTCACGGGTGGCTTGACCCGGTGCTGTGGCCTCAGGCAATGCACAGTGTAAAGGGTATCGTGAGGGAACAGGCACTTACTAGATCAGCAGCAGGTTCTCCCAGCGGTGATGATCCCAATCCTGGATAGATGGCTATTGTCCAAATGAAAGACTGAGGCACTGAAACGTTTAACCAGTTTACTTTAACAAAAAAGGATTTACAACCAGTCCTGTCACCGGAGTCTGTATGGGAACTCTGAGTTACTTTGACCCTGCCGGGGTCTTCGCCTCTTATTGTACGCAATATCTGTGTGGCCCTGCTGCTGTATGTGAACTGGCTGCCGGCCCAATCTGTCCCCTCCGGGTCCTGGTTCGACGGGCAACCCGAGTCCTTTTATCGGCTTACCCCCTCCAGGAGTACCGCTGAACTCTGTGTCTGTTGCTGCGTCCGACCCTAGTGAAGCTGATATCACCTCACGTTTTTCCGGTTGCTGTATTATATGTAATGAATACAGCCACGGATCCGGTATCCGTCTTTGCGCCTGTTCTGGGTAGTGATTAATGCTACCCGGTTCTCACAATGTCCTTTTTCTCTATCCCTCTTCTCCTCAGGCCGGTGATTTAGGCCTGGTAACAGTCACAGGGCTGTTAGAGATTCAACTGTATGACCTCTCACTTTCAGCTCCTTAGCCCAACTGCCAGTTCTTCTCTCAGACCAGAATGGATCAAGGGGAGTCTCTGGAGCTCCCCCTTCTGGCCGGAGGTGGTAGTGCAGTCTTGCTATTTTAGTATTTGCATTTACTGTCAGTAACTATTTTTGTGGCAAATACCCCTAGGGGTGCCACACTTTGATGTGGTGCGACCCCCTTTGGGAAGCAGGGGACCCCATCATCTCGAATCTGCTGGCCTTCCTGGTGGCCTTCTGTAAAGCCTTCGATGAGCCAAGTACTGCATCTCCTGAAAAGTCTTCCCCTTCAAGCTCACAGAGACGGTCCAGACGAAAGAAACCTGTAGGTAAACCGTCACTTCCGTCCATGACCGTCCAAGACTCATCTGTTCCACAACCCGCCAAAACGGCCACCCGAGCAAGATCCAAGAGGTCTAATAAAAGGGGTCTGGCAAATCTGCAGCCTGAATCTGGTGCTGAGATTGAAATGCGGTATCCCTGTGGTTGTAAAGAACATTCAGATGGTCTTTGCCCTGTGAAGCCTGTACTCCAAAACCCTGGGCCAGTAGGAGAGGCTGCCCCTGGCGAGAGTACTTCCTCTCCATCAAAGTTAATGACTGTTTCTCTGCCTTCTGGGAGCTTTGGTGTGTTTAAGCTGCCTATCATTCGGAGTCAGTGTATGGTCTCCGTTCTACAGCTCCAGAACCCGGTGTGGGCGTTGCCTGATAATGGCCGAGCCCTGCTAAAGAGCAGTCTAGTCCTGCAAGGACAACTACAGCTCCAAGTTGGAGCCTTATGCACGAAGAAGTTTGTTTTCCGTATGCTGTCTGTTATGCCCATGGGTCATTCTGAGCCAAGGACTCTACCACCCGCTATGGTCAAGAGTTCCAGTAAAGTGCTTCGTTTGAACTTACCCAGTCTTGAGAAGTGTCTGGTTCCCATGCGTCAAAGACACTCAGCAGTGTCATCTTCTTCAGCTGGTCTGCTAGTCGTCGAGTCAAGGTGTGCTGACGTCACCGAAGATGGGGAAACGGTGACGATGTCTCCACACATCTCCAATGACTATACCAGTAAACAGTTAGTCGTCGAGTCAAGGTGTGCTGACGTCACCGAAGATGGGGAAACGGTGATGATGTCTCCACACATCTCCAATGACTATACCAGTAAACAGTTAGTCGTCGAGTCAAGGTGTGCTGACGTCACTGAAGATGGGGAAACGGTGACGATGTCTCCACACATCTCCAGCGACTATACCAGTAAACAGTTAGTCGTCGAGTCAAGGTGTGCTAACGTCACTGAAGATGGGGAAGCGGTGACTATCTCTCCACACATCTCCCACGACTATTCCTGTAATCTGTTCCTACGAACATCCCCGCCGTTTGGACGATTTCTTCTGGATAATGGGCAGAAGATGGTTCCTATGTGGATACCTTCAGCGTCCTTGTGGCCGGCTGGTGAAGATTTCAATACAGAAGTTTGTTCACCTCAATTTTTCTCTGACCCGGTGGAGCTGTTGTTCTCCTCTCTCATCTCTAATGACTTTTCTTGTGTTCCGTATCTAAGAACATCTCTGCTACCTGTCGGGCAAAAGTTGAATCCTATGAGAAGGCTTCCAGTTTCCATGTGTCCGGCTGGTGAAGATGTCAAGACAGCAGCATTCAATTCCCTGTTACCTGTCTACCTGAAGGAGGTGGTCCAGCTCATTGTGGAAGCTAACCCTGTTGAGCACCAAGAGACTTTGTTTTATGAGATTCCTGGTGACCCGCCTGCCTTATTCTACCCTGAAGATGTCATGTTGGCCTGGACTATGTGTGCTCCTATCCTTCTTCTACAAGTTATTCTGGCGGGCTTGAAGAAGAGGGGCCGTAAAGGGGGGGTACTGTAACAACTCTGCTGGCATCACAGCATGGCCTCACATCTCTCACACAATCTTACCCACTGCTCCAGGCCATGATGTGGTTTCTGTTTCATGCCAGCTCCATGTTCTGTGTCTCTGCTCTGTGCATGCTTCATGGCTATGTGTATAGGGGGCCGGAGCCTGAACTCTCTGGTTCTTATAGGAATCAGGTGCATCTGTCTAATCAGTTCCTGACCAATTATCAAGAGGCCTCCTGTATATAGTGTAGCTCCACCCTGTGCTCTGGGCCTGTGCAATGTGTTAGCTCAGTTAGTGTTTAGCTGCTGAGTTTGCCTGGCCTTGCTCTGAGTTACTCCCTCTCTGGAGGCTTTTCTCTGTGCTATTGCCTTGATCTTGTAGTCCGCCCTCCAGGAGGCAGAATATCCTGGTCCCTGTGTCTTTGTCCCTGTGTCTTGTTCCATTGCCTTGTCTGTACTTTGTCTTTTCTCGGTCTCCTTGTCTGTGGCTTCCTTCCCTGCTTTGTCTTTCCTTGTGTTCTTAGTCTGCTTACACTCCGCACTCTTGCGGCTCTGCACTCAGACCTTGCTTCGCACTCTCTGGCTTTGCACTGTGGCTCCGCTCTTTGCGGTTCTATCTGGCTCCGCTCTTTGCGGTTCTATCTGGCTCCGCCTCCTGTGTTTCTGCACTTGGCTCCGTCTCTGCTCTTGGCGTTACCTCCAGCGTCTCCGCTCTTGGCGTTACCTCCAGCGTCTCCGCTCTTGGCTCCGCCTCCAGCGTCTCCGCTCTTGGCTCCGCCTCCAGCGTCTCCGCTCTTGGCTCCGCCTCCAGCGTCTCCGCTCTTGGCTCCGCCTCCAGCGTCTCCGCTCTTGGCTCCGCCTCCAGCATCTCCGCCCTTGGCTCCACCTCCAGTGTCTACGCCCTTGGCTCCGCCTCTTGCGGCTCCACCCTTGGCTCTGCCTTCTCCTTCTCTTCTCTTAGTTCCCCCTTCTACTTGTTACTTAGTCCTCCTGTCTGAACAGGTTCCAACCTGTTTCACATACCTGCCTGCAGACCGGTCCCTACCGGTTCTTCCTATGTTCCAGCCGTACCCGCCTGCCTACCAGAGAGCCAGCCGTGTCCGCCTGCCCGCCAGTGTCTCTGTTGTACCCGTCTGCCTGCCTGTGTCCCAGCCGTGCCCGCCTGTCAGCCAGAGTGCCAGCCGTGCCCGCTCCGTTCCTTAGTGGGATCAGCAGCCACAGCCAGACATCACCCTGGAGTGGCACCTGGTAGCTTCCTATTGCACAAGTCTGACCTCACCATCAGAGGCTCCAGCGAACACCTAGGAAGCTACTTAGTTACGCCCCTTCCAGGGAAGTTTGGTCTGTTGTCCAGTGGGGCCACACCCCCGTATGCCCGCACCAACCAGTCTGGGCGCGTGCGTGACACAGCCCCATACCGGCAACATTTTCAGGCCAGCTTGAAACTCCGCCCAGGCTCCAACTCAGCTTCACCTCCATCCCTCGAACCTTCCACAGTCGCACCACCCACTCTTGGAAATACTCCACTTCTGCACCACGTTCCACCAATCACTCAATAACAGTCCCATCACCATATCGCATGCATAACCTGAAGCTTTTGTTTTGACCAAAAGATTTTTTTAAGCCGCCACCACAACAAGGTAGACACTTTTGACAACGCCCTACTCTACTCTAACCTATTAAACATTAGATATATTTTTATTTATTTTTCTTTAAGGGAATGTGTCACATATATTTTTTCAACTAATTGAAACCTGATTGTGATAATTTCTGCATAATATGTATTTCTGATTACAGATTATTGTATTCTGTTTTCTGTTCATTTATGGAAGCTGCCCTCTTCATGTTTGGAGATATGGATATAGACATTTGCCCCCATCAGGGCATTACTGTCCTTACTGATGTATGGGTCCCGGTGAGCAGAAGTAAAGAGGGAGCTTCTTCTGTGATGTGCAGGTGAAGGCACTGTGAGGCAGGGAGGGGGATCATATGTGAGGGTTGATATGTATCCCCCAGGATGCGGACGGAGTCCTGTTAGACCCGCTGGAGTGCATTGTGGTCACAGCAGGATGTCTGTGAGTCAGAGGGCAAAATAAAAGTAATCGTGGTCCTGGTCAAGCTATTTGGCATAGGTATTGTTCAGGAAAAGCCAGTATGGGCTTTTATTTTTTAAAAGGACTGCAGGAAGGAAGTAGGGCCAGTCCGTTTCCTCTAGGCCGGGTCTTGCAAGTGACCTATGGCCACAGATTCCAGTTTGAGAGAAAAACTCTGCAGTAAAGGTTTTGGGTGTGTCAGTTTTGTTTTGCAGGCAGGCAGAGCAGACAGCTCTGTGGAGCACTTCCTGTGTGAGCCAACACATGGCCAAGTGGAGCCAAGAAGCCTGACACCCTCTGCATATATGGCGGTGCAGTAGCCCTCGGCAACCGGTCACGAACTGTCTTTGTTTTTTCCCAGCTAAGATCTGGAGGATCTGTTTTACTTTCTGTTTTGTGAGTACGCTGTGCATTAATCGAGACTTTATTTTGAACTGTTGCCAGGTCACTGCCTTCTCACTGTACAGCAAATGATGATGGATTGAGGTGGGGAGCGCAAATAATGATGAATTGGAGTGGGAACAGCAAATGAAAAATTGAGGGTGGGGGACAGGGAACATAAATGATGAATTGAAGGTGGGGAGTAGGGAGAGCAAATGATGAATTGAAGGTGGGGGGTGGGGAGAGCAAATGATGATGAATAGAGGGTTTTTAGTGGGGGTGCAGTGGTGGATTACAATTTATATTTGGAATGGTGGGTTGCGTACTAACTAATTATATATTAATGGTGGGTGCACGTCTGTATTCAGATGCATAGCGTAGCTGTTGGGGAAAAAATGGGGAATGTGCTCTGGAAAAGATGCTCTAGATAACTGTTATTTTATGCAGAGATGAGTACTGGTTGGAAGAAGTGGTGGTGGTCTGCGCTGGATGAACAAGAAAAGTGAAGATGAAGGACTTCAGCTAAAGACATCACTGGTAAGTCAGTGTGTTACCTGTACACTGACACTATACACTGTATACTATATACAGAGCTCCTGTGCATAATGTCACTTGTGATTACTGTATTACCTGTACATTGACACTATATACAGAGCTCCTATGTATAATGTCACTGGTGATCACTGTATTATCTGTACACTGACACTGTATACAGAGCTCCCATGTACAGTATAATGTCACTGGTGATCACTGTATTACATGTACACTGACACTATATACAGAGTTCCTGTGTATAATGTCACTGGTGATCACTGTATTACCTGTATACTATATACAGAGCTCCTATGTATAATGTCACTGGTGATCACTGTATTACTTGTACACTGACACTATATACAGAGCTCCTGTGTATAATGTCACTGTTGATCACTATATTACCTGTATACTATGTATGAAGCTCCTATGTATAATGTCACTGGTGATCACTGTATTACCTGTACACTGACGCTGTATACAGAGCTCCTATGTATGTCACTGGTGATCACTGTATTACATGTACACTGACACTATAAACAGAGTTCCTGTGTATAATGTCACCGGTGATCCATTTATTACCTGCATGCTGACATTATATACAGAGTTTCAGTGTATATTGTCACCGGTGATCCATTTATTACCTATACGCTGACAATATATACAGAGCTCCTGTGTATAATGTCACTGATGATCACTGTATTACCTGTACACTTACACTATACACTATATACCATGTACAGAGTTCCTGTGTATAATGGCACTTATGGTAATATTAGTATTGTGGTTTTTTTTTTATTAATGATCAGTATTGTAGTATTCAGTCACTATGTGGTGGTAGTATGTGGTCTAGTCATGATGTGAAGGAATTTGTTCCTTGTATGTGGTATTATTCGGTTATTATGTGGTGTATTATGTGATCAGGTCATGGTGGTATTTGTTCCTTGTATGCGGTGTTATTCGGTCACTATGTGTTGGTAATATTTAGTCTGGTCATGGTGTGACAGTATTTGTTCCCTGTGTGTGGCATTATTTGGTCACTATCAGGGGTAATATGTGGTCTGGTCACGGAGTTGCAGTATTTCTCCTTGTGCATGGTATTATTCAGTCACTATGTACACTAGTAGTAAGGCTACTTTCACACATCAGTTGCTGCCGGATCCGTTTTTTTCTCATAAACTTGTATTAATAAAGGATTGCGACGGATGGCCTCACGTTTCATCCGTTTTTTGCCGGATCCGTCGAAAATTCGTTTTCCGGCAGCCAGAAAAAATTGACTTATGAATGTTTTTTGTGTCCATCGAAAAAACGGACAGCGACGGATCTGTTACTGTCCGTCGTTTGCTATAATGGAACCCTATGGTGCCGGATCGGACAAATGATGGAATCCGGCAACAGATTCCGTTTTTTTAAACTAAGCAGGCGTTTTCCATTCTGGGATCTCTCTCTCTCTCACCGGATCAGCAGCTAGTCAGATCAGGTGAAAAAACGGATCCGTTGCATCAGTTTTTGACAGTTTGCGGCGGATCAGTTTTTTTTTCAAAATTCACCGAATTCAGCCTGACGAAAAAAAACTGATGTGTGAAAGTAGCCTAACATGTGGTCCGGCCATGGTGTAGCAGTATTTGTCCTTTGTATGTGGTACAGTATCATTGTCATTTTAAAAAATGAATGTGACACATTCCCTTAAAGTAAAATAAATAAAAATACACCTAAAAAGAGAATCGGATATTTTAAGAAATGTTTAATAGATTGGAGTAGGGCCTTGCCAAAACAGTCTACCTTGTGGTTTATGCTTAAAGCAAACCTGTCAGCAGGATTTTGCTCAGTAAACTACAGACATTGTCAGGTTGGTGATGTTATACTGATTAAAATGATATTTGGGTTGATGAAATCTGTCTTGTGTTGTTAATTCTTTTTTGCAGTTTCCAGTGCTTCGGTGTGGGCCTGTAGGGGGGTTGTGGGAGGGGTTTTATGTGCTGCTCTGCTTACTGATCCTTCAGTGACCTGACCCCTATTTTACATATCATATTGTGTGGTTCCAAAAAAAAAATTAACATTCATCAACATGGCACTGGCACCTGCACTGCAGCATGATATATGCCTAATATGCATATATGCATTTATGATTTAGTCATTTTATTACAATATTGCGGTGGCCAAAAAAGTAATTCTGGAGGGTTTTTTCCGTTACGGAGTTTCGCGATCAGTTTAAATTATTTTATATATTGATAGATCTGAATTTTACTTACGCAGTGATACCAAGTAAATGTTTTTTTTTTTTTTGTTTCATTTTTAATAGGGCAAAAATAGGGTGATTTGTACCTGTGTTTTTATTTATTTTTTAATATTTTTAAAAACATTTTTTCCACTTTTTACAATAGTTAATAGTCTCCCTAGGAGACTTAAAGCTACAATCATCTGATTGCTTATGCTCTACAAGAAATATGATGTAAGTTTACCTCATATGTCATGAAGTGGTTAAATCATGTCTATCGAGGTTACTGGAGCAGTGGCTAGAAGAGGAGAAAATTAAGTTATATCTTATGGATGCATCCTTTCTGGGGTGGCTGAGGGCTGATATTCTTAGTTTGGGAGGGGACCAATATCCATGACCCCTTCCTAGCCTATTAATATTAGCCTGCATTTGTCTGCCTAGACTTTGATGCATATTAATTATAGGGGAGACCCCACATCATTTTTTATTTTGAGCCCCCCATTTTAAAAACCAGTAATGGCTAAGTAGACATGTGTGAGGTGAAATTAATAGCCTGGGAAGTTCCATGTGTATTACTCCCTTCCCAGGCTATAAACATCAGTCCCCAGCTGTTGGCTTTCCCTGAGCTGGGTAACAAAATTGTGGGGGATCCTATGCCATTTAAGAAAAAATAAAATCATTACAAAAACATATTGACCAGTTTATAAACCTTGGTCAATAAAATATACATGAGAATAAAATATAAGGTCTTTATATCTGAAGGAAATTAATGACTGCTATAAGCCTACGTATGTATTTTAAGTATCCTTTTATGTTAATCTGTTAACATTAATTATGCTTAAATGTATTATTTGTCACTACAGATATGCTGCGACACTACTAAACATTACGTTTGTGTAAAGTGTGAAATAAAACAACAAGGCACTTTTTGTATTTTCAAACAATATTTTAATAAAGGTATATAAAAAAAAAAAAATAGGTATATTAATGTCATATGCCAAAACATCAGGAACATAAAACGAAAAGAGTGGAAAAAGAAAACAAAAAAGACAAATTATAATAAGGCTGCAGTCACACTATCAGTATTTTACATCAGTATTTTTAAGCCAAAACCAGGAGTGGAACAATTAGAGGAAAAGTATAATAGGAACATATGCACCACTTCTGAATTTATCACCCACTCCCGGTTTTGGCTTAAGGTACCGTCACACTAGACGATATCGCTAGCGATCCGTGACGTTGCAGCGTCCTCACTAGCGATATCGTCCAGTGTGACAGGCAGCAGCGATCAGGCCCCTGCTGTGCTGTCGCTGGTCGGGGAAGAAAGTCCAGAACTTTATTTCGTCGCTGGACTCCCCGCAGACATCCCTGAATCAGCAGGGCCGCGCTTAGTAACCCGATGTTTACCCTGGTTACCATCCTAAAAGTAAAAAAAACAAACAGTACATACTTACCTACAGCCGTCTGTCCTCCAGCGCTGTGCTCTGCTCTCCTCCTCCACTGGCTGTGAGCGTCGGTCAGCCGGAAAGCAGAGCGGTGACGTCACCGCTCTGCTTTCCGGCCGCTGTGCTCACACAGACAGTACAGGAGGAGTGCAGAGCACAGCGCTGGAGGACAGACGGCTGTAGGTAAGTATGTACTGTTTGTTTTTTTTACTTTTAGGATGGTAACCAGGGTAAACATCGGGTTACTAAGCGCGGCCCTGCGCTTAGTTACCCGATGTTTACCCTGGTTACCGGCATCGTTGGTCGCTGGAGAGCGGTCTGTGTGACAGCTCTCCAGCGACCAAACAGCGACGCTGCAGCGATCCGGATCGTTGTCGGTATCGCTGCAGCGTCGCTAAGTGTGACGGTACCTTTACAAATACTGATGTAAAATACTGACCAAATACTGCTAGTGTGACGGCAGCCTAAGAAGGTAGGGAACTCAAATCAGTGCCAGGACTGGGTGTGGAATAAGGTGGGGGAGCAGCAACAGGAGTGGAGACATAGGGGATAAGTGAAGGAAAGCGACTAAAGGGTAGGAAGACCCCATAGTTTGAAGTGGTGGGTAGGAAAGGGTTGTCCACACCAAATATACCACCCTCCTCCTGTGTTTCAGGTGGCATCTGTGGCTGTGGTGGCTTCTCAACACAGAAATCCTCATTTCTATATCTCCCTCAGCCATTGTCCTCTGTGTTTTGCCCCACATTCCAGCCACCCAAAGTTGTTTGTGGCAAGAAACATGGTGGTGAGGGGGTTGTTGGGTGCCAAAATCATTGGACTTGAGGATGTGGTGGTGTCTGCTGAGTGGCTGAGACTAGAGTAGGTGGTGCTGGCTGCTGGGAGGCTCGCACTGGAGGGTGTCGTGCAGGTGCCTTGGCTGAGTGGTCTTCTTTTTTGGTCCAATGGCCGGTTTTAGTTTTCCTGAGAAAGCTGACACCTTTCTAGGTATTCGAAAACTACAAATTGGAAAATTTTGATTTGGAGATGTTGCTGCACTGAAAACAATTTGTATGGCAGCCCTGGTCCTCAGCCACAAACAAAAGGGAACATGGCAGAAATAGCAGGCCAGACTATGACAGAATTCCTCCTCCCCATCCTCACTCACAGCAACTTCCATGTCTTGACCGGCAGTGATGGTGTGGTGGGGCCCTCCTTCACAGCTGGATGATGGGTGGCTGGTTCGAGGTGTTGATGGTCTGCGTTGTGGTGGTGGTCGCCGCCTACTCATCTTCTTCATGTCCCATATTTATGGCCTCCAGTTCTAATTCCTTGCCATCCTCCAGCACCTCTGAGCTGGAGGTAGTTCCCTTTTTGCCCTTGCCTGATCTGTAAGGTGAGGGATGACAGAAAAATATTTTTTTTTAAAAAAATGCAAAATCATACTGAAAACATGTACTGTTGTTCTTAATATATATTTGTAATAAAAGTATTGTTTTTATTGGAAACTGAATTGAGATCCAGTCTCTTCATATTTCTCTATTGGTGCCCACTAGTTTATAGATGGAGGGATCAGAGTAACCTCATGAGGATATTTCTTGTGTGTTGGTCATACTGAAAACAGTTCAAGCATCAAAATGAAAAAAGTAGCCACTTATGGGCGAATATCTATCACTGGGGCCGTCTGTAGGTGGTCATAATAGAGGTATGGACTTTTTTTCAGAGCCACACCCCCGCTCTTGCTCCACTGTTGTCTCTCATGGTGGAACTGGTCCCGGCAACTCCTCCATCGTCTTGTCACTAAACCCCCTGGAAAGAAAAGTGGAAGATATTAGAGCAATAAAATAATATAGGTCAAGGATATGTTTTTCTTTAGATGTGCAAAATTTTTTGGGTTGGGTGCTTTTGTTTTGGTGGAAAAAATTAAGACATAATGGTTTAAAAAAATAAAAATTCTCGCCTAATAAAATCACATATATTAAGACAATTATAATGTACCATGTAGTTTTGGCATACTTACTAATATCCTTTTGAACCTGTTGTGACCTGCTTTCAAAATTGGAATACAGTTTGTAGCAAATATAGGTCCAGGTTGCATGGTGCCGACCGTGGTCCCCATAACCTGCATCCCTGCTGTCCTAGAATTCAGGCCGTTGATGCACCACCAGAACTGACATCAATGCCATGTTGACGTTGTCAGACATGTTGTTGGTTTCCGTGGAGGCGTTTTTTTTTCTTCCATTTTTAACATCCCTTGTGTCAAATGATGAGCTTCCTGGGTTGTCCAAATGCAAATTCCTCGATTTTGGATACATAGGTGCATTTTACACTGACACAATACGGCGGCACACGCATGGTCTGTGCGATATACACTGCCAACATGCTCCGATTTTCTTCTTAGTGTGATCTGAGTTGAGAAAAAACTCAGATGAGCATTGAATCAATGAATAACATTGGTCCGAGAGCAATCCGATTTTGTTTTCAGATTGCAATCGTCCGTTTTTAACGCAAATGAGTACGAGCCCTAATAGTGGATTATTCCTTGGGGAACTGTAAATACATATTGCACTTGCCGAATAGCCTTAGAAATTAAATAATAAAATACCGTAATAATTAAATAATATGCATACACCCCAAACCCTCTAAACAGGTTTGCTAGAAGTACAAAAATAGAGGGATCAATGATATAAACAAACCTGAAAACAGAAGCTCATAGCTAATAGCCTATGACATACGGATAAATACTTATTGTGCGTCTTTTGATGTACAGTACATTCCCAAATCCCAATGCGTTTCACCCCTCTTTTTCTAGGGCTTAATCAGGGGATCGGTATCAAAGAGACAATAAGGCTATGTGCCCACGTTCTGGATAGTATGCAGAATTTTCCTGATAAAATCTGGACTCCCTTCGCAGGAAATCCACTTGTGTTTTTATTGCGTTTTTTGCACATATTTGTCGTGGTTTTTGCGCTGTTTTTTGCGGATTTTTAGCGTTTTTTTTCAATGGGCCATAATACAATTTTATAGCGTCAAAACCGCGGATTTTCCACAAAATTAATAAACATGCTGCTTTTTTTCCGCAATCCTTTTTCGCTGCGGAAAAAAACGCAGCATGGGCACAAAAATTGCGGAATTCATTAAAATAATGGGAAAAATGCTTAAAAAACGCTAAAAATCCGGGAACGTGGGCACATAGCTTTATAGTAAAGGCAATCTCCAAAATCAGAGCAATGTCATGCTGGCCTTGAACGCACACTTTTAATATTTGGGTGCAAACAAATAGTGAATGAGTTGCAAATTATTTACTCCACAAAACTGCACAAATTACACCACACATTAGCGAGACCGCTAAGTCATCTGGGTAATTTCGCAATGCATCTCTGGGAACGGAAGCTTGCGGCAGCCGCGCGCGCATCGGGACAGCTTCGCTGGAGTGTGAGTATATAACTATTTTTTATTTTAATTATTTTTTTAACAGGCATATTGTGTCCACACTGCTATATACTATGTGGGCTGTTATATACTGCGTGGCTGCTATATACTACGTGGGCAGTGTTATATACAGCGTGGGCTGTGTTATATACTGCATGGGCTGTTATATACTGCGTGGGCTGTGCTATATATTACGTGGGCTGTTATATACTGTGTGAATGCTATATACTACGTGGGCAGTGTTATATACTAAGTGGGCAGTGTTATATACAGCGTCGGCTGGCATATACTGCGTAGGCTGTGTTATATACTGCGTGGCATGTGTTATATACTGCGTGGCCTGTGTTATATACTGTGTGGGCTGTTATATACTGCGTGAGCTCTGTGATATACTGCGTGGCTGTTATATACTGTGTGGGCTGTGTTATATACTGCGTGGCTGTTATATATTGCGTGGCATGTTATATACTACGTGGGCTGTTATATATTGCATGGGCTATGTTATGTACTGCATGTGCTGTTATATACTGCGTGTGCTGTGTTATACTGCGTGGGCTGTTATATACTGCGTGGGCTGTGCTATATATTACGTGGGCTGTTATATACTGCGTGGGCTGTTATATACTGCATGGCCTGTGTTATACACTGCGTGGCCTGTGTTATATACTGCGTGGCCTGTGCTATATATTACGTGGGCTGTGTTATATACTACGTGGCTGTGCTATATACTGTGTGGCTGGTATATACTACGTGGCCTGTGCTATATACTATGTGGCTGCTATATACAGTACAGACCAAAAGTTTGGACACACCTTCTCATTTAAAGATTTTTCTGTATCTTCATGACTATGCAAATTGTAAATTCACACTGAAGGCATCAAAACTGTGAATTAACACATGTGGAATTATATACTTAACAAAAAAGTGTGAAACAACTGAAAATATGTCTTATATTCTAGGTTCTTCAAAGTAGCCACCTTACGCTTTGATCACTGCTTTGCACACTCTTGGCATTCTCTTGATGAGCTTCAAGAGGTAATCACAGGAAATGGTTTTCCAACAATCTTGAAGGAGTTCCCAGAGATGCTTAGCACTTGTTGGCCCTTTTGCCTTCACTCTGCGGTCCAGCTCACCCCAAACCATCTCGATTGGGTTCAGGTCTGGTGACTGTGGAGGCAAGGTCATCTGGCATAGCACCCCATCACTCTCCTTCTTGGTCAAATAGCCATTACACAGCCTGGAGGTGTGTTTGGGGTCATTGTCCTGTTGAAAAATAAATAATGCTCCAACTAAACGGAAACCAGAAGGAATAGCATGCCGCTACAAGATGCTGTGGTAGCCATGCTGGTTCAGTATGCCTTCAATTTTGAATAAATCCCCAACAGTGTCACCAGCAAAGCACCCCCACAAAATCACACCTCCTCCGCCATGCTTCATGGTGGGAACCAGGCATGTAGAGTCCATCTGTTCATCTTTTCTGCGTCGCGCAAAGACATGATGGTTGGAACCAAAGATCTCAAATTTGGACTCATCAGATCAAAGCAGAGATTTCCACTGGTCTAATGTCCATTCCTTGTGTTCTTTAGCCCAAACAAGTCTCTTCTGCTTGTTGCCTGTTCTTAGCAGTGGTTTCCTAGCAGCTATTTTACCATGAAGGCCTGATGCACAAACTCTCCTCTTAACAGTTGTTGTAGAGATGTGTCTGCTGCTAGAACTCTGTGTGACATTGACCTGGTGTCTAACCTGAGCTGCTGTTAACCTGCGATTTCTGAGGCTGGTGACTCGAATAAACTTATCCTCAGAAGCAGATGTGACTCTTGGTCTTCCTTTCTTGGGGCGGTTCTCATATGAGCCAGTTTCTTTGTAGCGCTTGATGGTTTTGCAACTGCACTTGGGGACACTTTCAAAGTTTTCCCAATTTTTCGGACTGACTGACCTTCATTTCCTAAAGTAATGATGGCCACTCGTTTTTCTTTACTTAGCTGCTTTTTTCTTGCCATAATACAAATTCTAACAGTCTATTCAGTAGGACTATCAGCTGTGTATCCACCAGACTTCAGCTCAGCACAACTGATGGTCCCAATCCCATGTATAAGGCAAGAAATACCACTTATTAAACCTGACAAGGCACACCTGTGAAGTGAAAACCATTCCCGGTGACTACCTCTTGAAGCTCATCAAGAGAATGCCAAGAGTGTGTAAAGCAGTCATCAAAGCAAAAGGTGGCTACTTTGAAGAACCTAGAATATAAGACATATGTTCAGTTGTTTCACAGTTTTTTGTTAAATATATAATTCCACATGTGTTAATTCATAGTTTTGATGCCTTCAGTGTGAATGTACAATTTTCATAGTCATGAAAATAAAAAAAAATCTTTAAATGAGAAGGTGTGTCCAAACTTTTGGTCTGTACTGTACATATATACATACATATCCTAGAATACCCGATGTGTTAGAATCGGGCCACCGTCTAGTAGATAAAATAAATGTCTACACATAGTATAGGTATATATATATGTCATTGAGACACATACAGTGGGGCAAAAAAGTATTTAGTCAGTCAGCAATAGTGCAAGTTCCACCACTTAAAAAGATGAGAGGCGTCTGTAATTTACATCATAGGTAGACCTCAACTATGGGAGACAAACTGAGAAAAAAAAATCCAGAAAATCACATTGTCTGTTTTTTTATCATTTTTTTTGCATATTATGGTGGAAAATAAGTATTTGGTCAGAAACAAACAATCAAGATTTCTGGCTCTCACAGACCTGTAACTTCTTCTTTAAGAGTCTCCTCTTTCCTCCACTCATTACCTGTAGTAATGGCACCTGTTTAAACTTGTTATCAGTATAATATGACACCTGTGCACACCCTCAAACAGTCTGACTCCAAACTCCACTATGGTGAAGACCAAAGAGCTGTCAAAGGACACCAGAAACAAAATTGTAGCCCTGCACCAGGCTGGGAAGACTGAATCTGCAATAGCCAACCAGCTTGGAGTGAAGAAATCAACAGTGGGAGCAATAATTAGAAAATGGAAGACATACAAGACCACTGATAATCTCCCTCGATCTGGGGCTCCACGCAAAATCCCACCCCGTGGGGTCAGAATGATCACAAGAACGGTGAGCAAAAATCCCAGAACCACGAGGGGGGACCTATGAATGAACTGCAGAGAGCTGGGACCAATGTAACAAGGCCTACCATAAGTAACACACAACGCCACCATGGACTCAGATCCTGCAGTGCCAGACGTGTCCCACTGCTTAAGCCAGTACATGTCTGGGCCCGTCTGAAGTTTGCTAGAGAGCATTTGGATGATCCAGAGGAGTTTTGGGAGAATGTCCTATGGTCTGATGAAACCAAACTGGAACTGTTTGGTAGAAATGCAACTTGTCGTGTTTGGAGGAAAAAGAATACTGAGTTGCATCCATCAAACACCATACCTACTGTAAAGCATGGTGGGGAAACATCATGCTTTGGGGCTGTTTCTCTGCAAAGGGGCCAGGACGACTGATCCGGGTACATGAAAGAATGAATGGGGCCATGTATCGTGAGATTTTGAGTGCAAACCTCCTTCCATCAGCAAGGGCATTGAAGATGAAACGTGGCTGGGTCTTTCAACATGACAATGATCCAAAGCACACCGCCAGGGCAACGAAGGAGTGGCTTCGTAAGAAGCATTTCAAGGTCCTGGAGTGGCCTAGCCAGTCTCCAGATCTCAACCCTATAGAAAACCTTTGGAGGGAGTTGAAAGTCCCTGTTGCCAAGCGAAAAGCCAAAAACATCACTGCTCTAGAGGAGATCTGCATGGAGGAATGGGCCAACATACCAACAACAGTGTGTGGCAACCTTGTGAAGACTTACAGAAAACGTTTGACCTCTGTCATTGCCAACAAAGGATATATTACAAAGTATTGAGATGAAATTTTGTTTCTGACCAAATACTTCTTTTCCACCATAATATGCAAATACAATGTTAAAAAAACAGACAATGTGATTTTCTGGATTTTCTTTCTCAGTTTGTCTCCCATAGTTGAGGTCTACCTATGATGTAAATTACAGACGCCTCTCATCTTTTTAAGCGGTGGAACTTGCACTATTGCTGACTGACTAAATACTTTTTTGCCCCACTGTATATACTGTATATATTTATATTTAATACAGAGCTAGATAGCACAAAAGCCGGTAATTCAATTGCCGGCTTTTGCTATCTCCTTATCAAACCCAACAGGATATGAGACATGATTTACATACAGTAAACCATTTCATATCCCTTTTTTTTTTTACAGATTCCTCACTAATGATGTTAGTAGTGTGTGCAAAATTTGGGGGCTCTAGCTGTTAAAATAAAGGGTTAAATTTTCTCCGCCAGAGTGCGAAAGCCAGTGACTGAGGGCAGATATTAATAGCCTAGAGAGGGACCATGGTTATTGCCCCGGGCTAAAAACATCTGCCCTCAGCCACCCCAGAAAAGGCACATCTGGAAGATGCGCCTATTCTGGCACTTAGCCACTCTCTTCCCACTCCCGAGTAGCGGTGGGATATGGTATGGGGTAATGAAGGGTTAATGTCACCTTGCTAATGTAAGGTAACATTAAGCCTGGTTAATAATGGAGAGATGTCAATAAGACACCTATCCATTATTAATCCAATAGTTATTATTATTATTATTTATTTATATAGCACCGTTAATTTCATGGTGCTGTACATGAGAAGGGGTTACATCAAAATACAAATATCACTTACAGTAAACAAAACTAACAATGACAGACTGGTACAGAGGGAAGAAGACCTTGCCCTTGCGGGCTTACATTCTACAGGATTATGGGGAAGGAGAGAGTAGGTCGAGGGTTGCGGTAGCTCCAATGGTGTTGAGGTGGCCGTGTGGTCTTTACAGGCTGTAAGCTTCTTTGAAGAGGTGGGTTTTCAGGTTTCTTTTGAAGGATCCAAAAGTAGTGGATAACCGGATGTGTTGGGGCACTGAATTCAAGAGGATGGGTGATATTCGGGAGAAGTCTTGGAGGCGATTGAGTAAGGAGCAAATAAGCGTGGAGGAGAGGAGGAGGTCAGGAAGAAATAGCAGGGTGAGGAAGATCAGGAAAGTTGGGTGATGGTGATGGAATTGGGGTAGCAGCCAGCGGACATACCAGGAAGAAATAGCAGGGTGAGGAAGATCAGGAAAGTTGGGTGATGGTGATGGGATTGGGGTAGCAGCCAGCGGACATACCAGGAAGAAATAGCAGGGTGAGGAAGATCAGGAAAGTTGGGTGATGGTGATGGGATTGGGGTAGCAGCCAGCGGACATACCAGGAAGAAATAGCAGGGTGTGGAAGATCAGGAAAGTTGGGTGATGGTGATGGGATTGGGGTAGCAGCCAGAGGACATACCTAAGGATGAAGCAGATAAGTTGTCAGATTGATAGCAATAACAAAGCATAGCAAAAATAAAAATAAAAATGAAGCATCGATAGCAGGGGGTTATTTTTTCTGGCATATTTCTGCTATCATATTTGCTGATAGTAGTAAAGGGTTAATAATACACAACCACATGAAGAATAAAGTATTTTAATTAAATAAAAACACACATGGGGTTGTAAAATCTTTATTGTACGCTTAATCCACCTGAAGACCCTCGTTCTGTAAAAGAAAAAAAAGAAGAAAGCAACAATATCCCATACCTCTCCGGCGCTCAGTCATCCCACGCTGTAAATCCATCTGAAGGGGTTAAATGCAGCTGTTGCTCCTGCTTGTAAAAACTGCGGAATGAATGGAAAGCAAGGGAACTAGCTACCTAGACTAGCGTTGCTGCGCCCCCTACTGGCATAAACTCATATGAACTCGAGCGTGAGAAAATATTCAGAAAAATTCCCGCGCTAAAGTTCATATGAGTTTATGACAGCAGGGGGCGCAGCACCGCAAGTCTACCATGCTACGTTCCCCTGCTTTCCATTCATTCACCAGTTTTTACAACCAGGAGCAACAGCTGCATTAGCATGCTCCTGGTTGTAAAATTATTTAATGTGTGTGTGTATTGTTAACCCTTTACTACTATTGGATTAATAATGGATAGGTGTCTTGTTGACACCTGTCCATTATGAACCAGGCTTAATGTCACCTTAGATTAGCAAGGTGACATTAACCCTTTATTACCCCATATCCCACCACTACTCGGGAGCGGGAAGAGAGTGGCTAAGTGCCAGAATAGTCACATCGTACAGATGTGTGTTTTCTGGGGTGGCTGGTGGCAGATGTTTTTAGCCGGGGGGGGGGGGGGAGCAATAACCATGGTCCCTCTCTAGGCTATTAATATCTGCCCTCAGTCACTGGCTTTCCCACTCTGGTGGAGAAAATTGTGCGGGAGCCCACGACAGTTTTTTCTGTGATTTCACCCTTTATTTTAACAGCTAGAGCCCCCAAATTTTGCACACACACCCTCCTAACATCATTAGTGAGGAATATGTAAAAGAAAATAATAGATATGAAATGGTTTACTGTATGTAAACCATGTCTCATATCCTGTCGGGTTTGATAGGGAGATAGAAAAAGCCGGCAATTGAATTACCGGCTTTTAAGCTATCTAGCGCTGTATGGAATACATATATATAGGTGTCTCACTGACATGTATATATATATATACATATATATATATATATATAGACTGTATATACAGTGGGGCAAAAAAAGTATTTAGTCAGTCAGCAATAGTGCAAGTTCCACCACTTAAAAAGATGAGAGGCGTCTGTAATTTACATCATAGGTAGACCTCAACTATAGGAGACAAACTGAGAAAAAAAAATCCAGAAAATCACATTGTCTGTTTTTTTAACATTTTATTTGCATATTATGGTGGAAAATAAGTATTTGGTCAGAAACAAACAATCAAGATTTCTGACTCTCACAGACCTGTAACTTCTTCTTTAAGAGTCTCCTCTTTCCTCCACTCATTACCTGTAGTAATGGCACCTGTTTAAACTTGTTATCAGTATAAAAAGACACCTGTGCACACCCTCAAACAGTCTGACTCCAAACTCCACTATGGTGAAGACCAAAGAGCTGTCAAAGGACACCAGAAACAAAATTGTAGCCCTGCACCAGGCTGGGAAGACTGAATCTGCAATAGCCAACCAGCTTGGAGTGAAGAAATCAACAGTGGGAGCAATAATTAGAAAATGGAAGACATACAAGACCACTGATAATCTCCCTCGATCTGGGGCTCCACGCAAAATCCCACCCCGTGGGGTCAGAATGATCACAAGAACGGTGAGCAAAAATCCCAGAACCACGCGGGGGGACCTAGTGAATGACCTGCAGAGAGCTGGGACCAATGTAACAAGGCCTACCATAAGTAACACACTACGCCACAATGGACTCAGATCCTGCAGTGCCAGACGTGTCCCATTGCTTAAGCCAGTACATGTCCGGGCCCGTCTGAAGTTTGCTAGAGAGCATTTGGATGATCCAGAGGAGTTTTGGGAGAATGTCCTATGGTCTGATGAAACCAAACTGGAACTGTTTGGTAGAAACACAACTTGTCGTGTTTGGAGGAAAAAGAATACTGAGTTCCATCCATCAAACACCATACCTACTGTAAAGCATGGTGGTGGAAACATCATGCTTTGGGGCTGTTTCTCTGCAAAGGGGCCAGGACGACTGATCCGGGTACATGAAAGAATGAATGGGGCCATGTATCGTGAGATTTTGAGTGCAAACCTCCTTCCATCAGCAAGGGCATTGAAGATGAAACGTGGCTGGGTCTTTCAACATGACAATGATCCAAAGCACACCGCCAGGGCAACGAAGGAGTGGCTTCGTAAGAAGCATTTCAAGGTCCTGGAGTGGCCTAGCCAGTCTCCAGATCTCAACCCTATAGAAAACCTTTGGAGGGAGTTGAAAGTCCGTGTTGCCAAGCGAAAAGCCAAAAACATCACTGCTCTAGAGGAGATCTGCATGGAGGAATGGGCCAACATACCAACAACAGTGTGTGGCAACCTTGTGAAGACTTACAGAAAACGTTTGACCTCTGTCATTGCCAACAAAGGATATATTACAAAGTATTGAGATGAAATTTTGTTTCTGACCAAATACTTATTTTCCACCATAATATGCAAATAAAATGTTAAAAAAACAGACAATGTGATTTTCTGGATTTTTTTTTCTCAGTTTGTCTCCCATAGTTGAGGTCTACCTATGATGTAAATTACAGACGCCTCTCATCTTTTTAAGTGGTGGAACTTGCACTATTGCTGACTGACTAAATACTTTTTTGCCCCACTGTATGTTTTCAAGAATATTTAAGCCCATGGATCCATTCTATGTACATTTTGCAAGCCTACGGATTACATACGGAGGTTTACATGTGCAAAATACGCTGCCAAACCCTGCCTACGGATGACATACCGATCACTGTTTTGGGATCATTTCTGTGTATTACGCCTATAAAAAACGGACCTTATTTCCCTACGCTGAGTGTGACCCCAGCCGTTGTGCGCACAAAGTCTTGTAAACTCAGATGAACCTGACGAGTTTTTCAAGCAGGAGACGCTTCAGGATACTCTGGAGGTTTATTCCGGAAGTATCTTTTGTGTTGCTTTTCAGTCGTTTCCTGAGCATTTTTCTTACTGTTTTAGCCACAAATGGTTTTTTTTCCCACGGTTTTGTGAAGTCCTTTTTACTGTAGTTTTCCAGACGGTTATTTTCACTGCACTGAACAATAAAGAAGCCGATAATATTTTTTTTTCTACTTAAAGACATCATATGCACAGAGCCATATACCACTTCAGGAAAAGAAAAGCTCCTCCAAAAAAAGGAGCGTTTCCTGGAATGGTCTCATCTTCTGAAAACCATTGGGGGCAAAGACCGGGAATTTTCTCGCTGGTCTTTGAGGTGTTGGAGCAGACGCTCCTCATTCATTTAGAGGCGCACGCTTCCTAATGAATCAGGCGAGGCGCGTAGCAGCAGGTGCCACCATGTACGCCTCACCACAAATCTTACTCGACGCCAAATTTGTGGCTTAGCGAATACTGCCACAATGAATTGACAAGTGGAAGTCGTCACGCCCCATCTCACTTTGCTGGAGGTGAAAATGCCAGAAAATTCTTCACGTTGCGCAAAAAAATTTGCTAATTTCAAAGCTTTTTCTGACAGAAATCTGGTGAAAAAGATTTGATTAATTTTCACCATTTTTTTAAATACCTAAAACCTCGTGTGAACATTGACTTAACACTTTGGATGCAATTGTCTACATTAATTAAAAAGTTGCAACAATTTCTGAGGTAGAAAATATAGCTCTTACCTTAAAAAGTCAAAATATTGTGAAATCGGCTTCACATTATGGTATTATGGGCACAGTGACTGGTACTATGAGCACAGTGATTGGTACTATGGACACGGCGCGATTACTATGGGCACAGTGACTGCTACTATGAGCACAGTGACTGGTACTATGGACACAGTGAGTGGTACTATGAGCACAGTGACTGGTACTATGGACACAGTGAGTGGTACTATGAGCACAGTGACTGGTACTATGAGCACAGTGACTGGTACTATGAGCACAATGACTGTTACTATGAGCACAGTGACTGGTACTATGAGCACAGTGGTTGGTACTATGAGCACAGGGACTGGTGCTATGAGCACAGTGACTGGTACTATGAGCACAGTGACTGGTACTATGAGCACAGTGGTTGGTACTATGAGCACAATGACTGGTACTATGAGCACAGTGACTGGTACTATGAGCACAGTGACTGGTACTATGAGCACAGGGACTGGTACTATGAGCACAGGGACTGGTACTATGAGCACAGTGACTGGTACTATGAGCACAGTGACTGGTACTATGAGCACAGTGGTTGGTACTATGAGCACAGTGACTGGTACTATGAGCACAGTGACTGGTACTATGAGCACAGGGACTGGTACTATGAGCACAGTGACTGGTACTATGAGCACAGTGACTGGTACTATGAGCACAGTGGTTTGGTACTATGAGCACAGTGACTGGTACTATGAGCACAGTGACTGGTACTATGAGCACAGTGGTTTGGTACTATGAGCACAGGGACTGGTACTATGAGCACAGTGACTGGTACTATGAGCACAGTGGCTGGTACTATGAGCACAGTGACTGGTACTATGAGCACAGTGACTGGTACTATGAGCACAGTGACTGGTACTATGAGCACAGTGACTGGTACTATGAGCACAGGGACTGGTACTATGAGCACAGTGACTGGTACTATGAGCACAGTGGCTGGTACTATGAGCACAGTGACTGGTACTATGAGCACAGTGACTGGTACTATGAGCACAGTGACTGGTACTATGAGCACAGTGACTGGTACTATGAGCACAGGGACTGGTACTATGAGCACAGTGACTGGTACTATGAGCACAGTGAGTGGTACTATGAGCACAGTGACTGGTACTATGAGCACAGTGACTGGTACTATGAGCACAATGACTGTTACTATGAGCACAGTGACTGGTACTATGAGCACAGTGGTTGGTACTATGAGCACAGGGACTGGTACTATGAGCACAGTGACTGGTACTATGAGCACAGTGGTTGGTACTATGAGCACAATGACTGGTACTATGAGCACAGTGACTGGTACTATGAGCACAGTGACTGGTACTATGAGCACAGGGACTGGTACTATGAGCACAGGGACTGGTACTATGAGCACAGTGACTGGTACTATGAGCACAGTGACTGGTACTATGAGCACAGTGGTTGGTACTATGAGCACAGTGACTGGTACTATGAGCACAGTGACTGGTACTATGAGCACAGGGACTGGTACTATGAGCACAGTGACTGGTACTATGAGCACAGTGACTGGTACTATGAGCACAGTGGTTTGGTACTATGAGCACAGTGACTGGTACTATGAGCACAGTGACTGGTACTATGAGCACAGTGGTTTGGTACTATGAGCACAGGGACTGGTACTATGAGCACAGTGACTGGTACTATGAGCACAGTGGCTGGTACTATGAGCACAGTGACTGGTACTATGAGCACAGTGACTGGTACTATGAGCACAGTGACTGGTACTATGAGCACAGGGACTGGTACTATGAGCACAGGGACTGGTACTATGAGCACAGTGACTGGTACTATGAGCACAGTGACTGGTACTATGAGCACAGTGGCCGGAACTATGAGCACAGTGACTGGTACTATGAGCACAGTGACTGGTACTATGAGCACAGTGACTGGTACTATGAGCACAGTGACTGTTACTATGAGCATAGTGGTTGGTACTATGAGCACAGTGACTGATACTATGAGCACAGTGACTGGTACTATGAGCACAGTGGTTTGGTACTATGAGCACAGTGACTGGTACTATGAGCACAGTGACTGGTACTATGAGCACATTGACTGGTACTATGAGCACAGTGACTGGTACTATGAGCACAGGGACTGGTACTATGAGCACAGTGACTGGTACTATGAGCACAGTGACTGGTACTATGAGCACAGTGGCCGGTACTATGAGCACAGTGACTGGTACTATGAGCACAGTGACTGGTACTATGAGCACAGTGACTGGTACTATGAGCACAGGGACTGGTACTATGAGCACAGTGACTGTTACTATGAGCACAGTGACTGATACAATGAGCACAGTGACTGGTACTATGAGCACAGTGACTGATACTATGAGCACAGTGACTGGTACTATGAGCACAGTGGTTTGGTACTATGAGCACAGTGACTGGTAATATAAGCACAGTGGCCGGTAGTATGAGCACAGTGACTGGTACTATGAGCACAGTGACTGGTACTATGAGCACAGTGACTGATACTATGAGCACAGTGACTGGTACTATGAGCACAGTGGTTTGGTACTATGAGCACAGTGACTGGTACTATAAGCACAGTGGCCGGTACTATGAGCACAGTGACTGGTACTATGAGCACAGTGACTGGTACTATGAGCACAGTGGCAGGTACTATGAGCACACTGACTGGTACTATGAGCACAGGGACTGGTACTATGAGCACAATGACTGGCACTATGAGCACAGTGGCCGGTACTATGAGCACACTGAGTGGTATGAGTACAGTGACTGGTACTATGAGCACAGTGACTGGTACTATGAGCACAGTGGCCGGTACTATGAGCACAGGGACTGGTACTATGAGCACAGGGACTGGTACTATGAGCACACTGACTGGTACTATGAGCACAGTGACTGGCACTATGAGCACAGTGGCCGGTACTATGAGCACAGGGACTGGTACTATGAGCACAGTGACTGGTGCTATGAGCACAGTGACTGGTACTATGGACACAGTGACTGGTGCTATGAGCACAGTGACTGGTACTATGGACACAGTGACTGGTACTATGAGCACAGTGACTGGTACTATGAGTACAGTGGCCGGTACTATGAGCATAGTGACTGGTACTATGAGCACAAGGACTGGTACTATGAGCACAGCGACTGGTACTATGAGCACAGCGACTGGTACTATGAGCACAGTGACTGGTACTATGAGCACAGTGGCCGGTACTATGAGCACAGGGACTGGTACTATTGACACAGTGACTGGTACTATGAGCACAGTGACTAGTACTATGAGCACAGTGGCCGGTACTATGAGCACAAGGACTGGTACTAGATTCAAGATTCAAGATTCAAAGAAGCTTTATTGGCAGGACCAAATACGCATCAGTTTTGCCAAAGCAAGTGTATAAAGACAATAGGGATAGGGACTGTGGGGATGTTGGGTAGGAGCGGTAGGGAAGGTGGATGGGGGCAGATTCATTGTGGGGGCTATAGTACATGGCATAGGGGAGGTGGATGGGGCAGATCCATTGTGGGGGCTATAGTCCATGGCATAGGGGAGGTGGATGGGGGCAGATCCAGGGTGGGGGCTATAGTCCATGGCATCATAGTTCTCTTTCTCGCAGTCTATGACATTCGCTCACATACCGCGCTGCTATCTCCACTGCTCTCTCTTCTTCTCCCAGTAGGATATAGGTTTTCTCTTCCTCCTTCATGGTGATGAAGTCCGGGAAGAGATGTGAGAGTCTCCTGAAGTGAGTGTCCCTCACTGCTGAGT
This sequence comes from Ranitomeya imitator, assembly GCF_032444005.1. Classification (NCBI taxonomy): domain Eukaryota; kingdom Metazoa; phylum Chordata; class Amphibia; order Anura; family Dendrobatidae; genus Ranitomeya; species Ranitomeya imitator. The sequence continues at coordinate 459,666,150 of NC_091287.1, read as the reverse complement.
ATTTGGAGCAGTGTAGCAGGAAGTGGGTTTCGTCCTCTATGGCCTCCAGGTAACAATGTTGGCACAGCCTTTCCTCCCTGGGCTTGTAGCTCTGCCTGTGTCGGCCACATTCGATGGCCAGACTGTGGGCACTGAGTCTATATCGGCTCAGGATCTTGCGATCTCTGGGGTCCGGGAGTTTCTCCAGATATGGGGCCAGTCTGTAGTCTCTCTGTAGGCTCCGGTACATGATCAGTTTCTGTGAGCTGTTGGTATCATTCTTCCAGTCACTGACATACCTCTCCTGGCCTTCGTCTACCATCTTCCTGATTCCGGCTTTTGTCAGGTTGTTGTGATTGGTGTTCTGCTCCAGTTGGGTTTGGCTGGGATGTTCCAAGGGTTCTGGTTTTTCTGTTTCACCTACATGTATCAGGGCTTTATGGTGATGGGAGCTTGGATTGCTCCTATGCAGGTGAGCCCGGAATGACAGCGCCCTCTTTAGAACTGTTAGGTCTAGAGGGAATCTGCCCAGCTCGGCCCGACAAGCACTGTTGGAGGTGCTCCGATGGACCTGGAGAAGGTGCTTGCAGAATTCCAGGTGGAATATTTCTGTTGGACTGGAATCCCACTTTGACCAGTCTGGGTAGGTGTGAGGACCCCAGACTTCGCTGCTATACAGGAGGATTGAGGCGATGATGGAGTCGAAGATTTTTAGCCAGACCCTCACTGGTGGCTTCAGATGGTAGAGTTTCCTTCGGATGGCATAGAAGGTTTTGCAGGCCTTGTCTTTCAGGGTCTCTATGGCTTGTTTGAAGCTCCTTGACCGGTAAATCTCTAGGCCCAGGTAGGTATATTTGTCCGTTCCTGTGAGGTCGCAGTTGTTGAGGACGAATGATGGGTGTTGGTCTGATCTTCTCTTTCTCCTCTGGAACACCATGGTGTTGGTTTTCTTTAGGTTGACCGGTAGAGCCCAGGTGGAGCTGAATTTCTCTAGGATTTTCAGGTTGTCCTGGAGGTCTTTCTCGTTTGGTGACAGCAGCAGCAGGTCATCTGCATACAGCAGGAATTTCACCTGAGCGTCGTGGAGGGTGAGTCCTGGTGCTGAGGAGGATTCCAGGGCGGTAGCCAGCTCGTTGATGTAGATGTTGAAGAGTGTTCGACTTAGGCTGCAGCCTTGTCTGACTCCGCGGCTCTGCTGGAAATAGGCCGTTCTTTTGCCATTCACACTCACGCTGCAGCGGTTCTCGGTGTAGGAGCTTTTGATGACATCGTAGGTCTTTCCTCCTATTCCACTCTCCAGCAGTTTCAGGAATAAGCCCGGGTGCCACACTGAATCAAAGGCCTTTTTAAAGTCCACAAAGCAGGCGTATATCTTCCCATTCTTTGTATTGTAGATGTGTCTCTGAATGAGGCTGTGCAGAGTATAGATGTGGTCAGTGGTGCGGTGGTTCGGCATGAACCCTGCTTGGCTCTTGCTGAGGACGTTGTGCTCGGTGAGGAAGGTGAGGATCCTCTTGTTCAGGATACTGTTGAACAGTTTTCCCAGGTTGCTGCTGACACATATGCCTCTGTAGTTGGCTGGGTCATACCTGTCCCCACTCTTGTGGATGGGTGTGATGAGGCCTTGGTTCCAGGTACGAGGGAAGTAGCCGGCACTCAGTACAATATTGAAGAGTTTAACCATTGCAGCCTGTTTTTCTGGTGGGCTGTACCTCAGCATTTCTGGTAGGATTCCATCCAGACCACCGGCTTTTCTACATCTTATGGAGGAGAGTCTCTCGGTTACTTCCTGTAGTGTTATAGGTGTATCCACCGGGTTTTGGAAGTTTTTGATTTTTTCCTCCATTGCTTTTAGTTTCGCCATTATGTTTTCCTGTTCTTGGCTTAGTCCTTCCTTTGGAATGTCTTTATAGAGGTCTCTGAAGTATTGGAGCCAGAGGTTTCCATTTTGGATATGGTTGTTGTTTTTCTTGTCTTTGGTGCCCGTGTGGTTCCATAGTTCCCAGAAGGAGTTGTCTTGGAGGGCGTCTTGGAGTTGGTTAAGCTTGGTAGAGATGTAACTCTGCTTCTTCCTCCTGAGGATGGTTTTGTACTGCTTTTGTATGGAGTCATAGGCTTCCCTCAGACCCAGGTGATTGGTGTCTCTGTATTTCTTGTTGGAGGCTGTTCTCAGGGTCTTCCGTACAGCTTTACATTCTCTGTCAAACCAGCCATTGACCTGTGTTTCTTTTGGTCTCTTGTAGTCGACTTTTTTAAGGTCGGACAGTCTGGCCATTGCGTAGAACATATTGTTGAGGTCCTTTGCGGCTTGGCTCACTCCCTCTGGGTTTGGCATGTACTCGAGGTTGTAGAAGTGGTGGAGCATCCTCTGTATTTCAGGTCTGCTGGAAGCTTCTTTATATTTTAGTGCCGACATATTGGACCATTTATAGGATGGAGGCCGCTCTGCTGTGGCTTCTGAGTAGATGGTTTCTCTGTAGATTTCATGTACAGAAGAAGTTGGCTGTGGTCTGACAGGTGCGTTTGTGGGGTGACTATGAAGGCGCTGACATCTGCCAGGTTCAGATCTGTAATGGCGTAATCAACTACACTCCTCCCTACATGGGAGTTTAGTGTATACCTTCCTAAGGAGTCACCCTTGCTTCGTCCATTAAGGATATGAAGTCCTAAACTTTTACATACGTTCAGGAGCTTTCTGCCACTTTTGTTGACTGTACTGTCATAGCTGTTTCTCTCAGTGTGTACAGGGTCTTGGCCGTCATTCTCCGCTCCAAGTATGTAGATGTTTCCATCTGTGGTCAGGAAGTCTCTCTCTCTCCCTGTTCTTGCATTGAGGTCTCCAAAGATGAGAACTTTGCCCTGGGCCTGATAATGAGCGGCTTCTCTTTGTAAGATCTCGAAGCAGTCTGGATTGAAGTAGGGGGACTCTGGCGGTGGTATATAGGTGGCACAGAGGTGGACATCAGACTGGCAGGTGAGGATGGAGCTGCTGACTCTGATCCATATGTGGCTGCCTCCTTTCTTCACCGGTTTGATGTACTGATGGAGCTCCTCTTTATACCAGATCGCTACTCCTCCTGAGCCCCGGCCCTGTTTGATGTTTTTATTTTTCTGGGCATGGACCGAGAATTCCTTGTATCAAATAGGCACCAGGGATTCGTTTTCGGCTCTGGTCCATGTTTCCAGGAGGATCTGAATGTCTATATTTTTCAGACTTTGTATAAAATCAGGGTCCTTTGTGTTATGCTATCTGAGAAGAAAGCGAGAGTGGACCCTCTGGACCGTGGCAAGGTACTACCTCCGGGCGAGCAGACCAGGTGTTAACCAACCCCTATACAGGGACTGGCTGGGGCAGGCCCGAAGAAGACCCAACCACGGTAGCAGATACCAGAAGGGACGGCTCAGGGAAAAAACAAGAAAGGAAAACAAAAAACGGAACACAGGAGCGGGACACACGGAGGCAGGGAAGCTGGAGCACAATGGAAGACACGGAGACTGGAAGACAAGCTGTACTGAGGAGAATCAGGAGACGGAGGCGAAACTGAAAAGAAAAAGAGAGAGATGACGGGATAAGTATAGGCACAATGGCGAGAGGCAAGCGAGAGATACCGGGCTAGCACAGGCACAAGACGAGAAGGGGCCAAAGGCAAAGGCAAAAAGCAAATGACACTCAGGCACCTCCTAGCAGGGGAGGTGGCCTGAAATACTGAGGGTCTTACCGGGATTGGTTGAGACTACCGGATCCCGACTCCCGGAAGCAGGAGAAGCTAGACTGGAACGCAGGCGCCCTCCATAGAACTCTGCGCGCCGGCGCAGATGCCGAACCTCCCCAGCAGGATGTGGAGGAGGCGGAGTCTGCAGAAGTTGAGCGCGCCGCCCCCCGGAAGCAAGACAGCGGGGACGAACAGCGGCGGAAGGAGTCGGCGCCGCTGAAGAAGCAGGAAGAATGACATGCCGGGACCCGAACGAGGAGCGGCCGAAGCAAGCAGGGACAGCGCGCCGGCGGCCAGAAGCGGCGCGACGAGGGTGAGTAGCGGCGGCCGTAACAGTACCCCCCTCTTTAAAATCCCCTCTCCCAAAACTAGATAGAAATTTGTTTAGAAGACGAGGTGCATTAATATTCTCCAGCGGCTCCCATGATCTCTCCTCGGGACCGAAACCCCTCCAATCCACCAAGAAAAATTCTTTCCCTCGAACCCTCTTCATAGCCAAAATATCCCTAACCTCAAAAACGTTATCGGCACGAACAGGCTGAGGAGAGATACAGGAAGATGGATGGAAGCGGTTAAAAATAACAGGTTTGAGCAAAGACACATGAAAGGTATTGGGAATACGGAGCGAGGCGGGCAGCTTCAGCTTGTAGGCGACATCGTTGACTCGACTCAGAATCTCGAAAGGACCGATGTAGCGAGGACCAAGTTTACAAGACGGAATCTTAAGTCTAATGTACCGTGAGGAAAGCCAGACCTTGTCACCGGGTAAAAACGGAGAAGAATCTAAACGTCTCTTGTCAGCATGTCTTTTCATCCTCAGAGATGCCATACCAAGTGCTTCTTTAACCTCTCCCCATATAGAAGAAAAGTCTGAAATTACAGCATTAGCTGCTGGTACTGCAGATGTAGAGGAAACTGGGAGAGGCATATTCGGATGTTGACCAAACACGATGAAGAAAGGAGACTTTGCAGAGGATTCATGGGAGTGATTATTATACGCAAACTCAGCCCAGGGCAGTAGACTGACCCAATCATCTTGGTGGACGTTAGAAAAGTGACGTAGGTAGGCAGCCACAATTTGATTTGTTCGTTCTGCTTGCCCATTAGTTTGAGGATGGTAGGCCGAAGAAAAATCTAGAGTCACCTTCAAAAGTTTGCATAATGCCCTCCAAAAATGAGATGTAAATTGTACTCCTCTGTCGGACACGATGTTTTGAGGAAAACCGTGAAGTTTGAAGATTTTCGAAATAAAGATCTTCGCCAATTCTGGAGCCGAAGGTAGACCGGGCAGAGGAACAAAATGAGCCATCTTGGAAAACCGATCCACCACCGTAAGGATGACTGTACAACCAGAGGAATTCGGTAAATCGGTGATGAAGTCCATGGCTATATGCTGCCACGGACTAGAAGGGACGGGAAGAGGAAGCAGTCCTCCGCGAGGAGATCGTCTAGGCACTTTATTTTTAGCACAAGAAGAACAAGAGGCAACAAACTCCTCGATATCTTGACGTAACGCAGGCCACCAGTAACATAGTAACATAGTAACATAGTTAGTAAGGCCGAAAAAAGACATTTGTCCATCCAGTTCAGCCTATATTCCATCATAATAAATCCCCAGATCTACTTCCTTCTACAGAACCTAATTGTATGATACAATATTGTTCTGCTCCAGGAAGACATCCAGGCCTCTCTTGAACCCCTCGACTGAGTTCGCCATCACCACCTCCTCAGGCAAGCAATTCCAGATTCTCACTGCCCTAACAGTAAAGAATCCTCTTCTATGTTGGTGGAAAAACCTTTTCTCCTCCAGACGCAAAGAATGCCCCCTTGTGCCCGTCACCTTCTTTGGTATAAACAGATCCTCAGCGAGATATTTGTATTGTCCCCTTATATACTTATACATGGTTATTAGATCGCCCCTCAGTCGTCTTTTTTCTAGACTAAATAATCCTAATTTCGCTAATCTATCTGGGTATTGTAGTTCTCCCATCCCCTTTATTAATTTTGTTGCCCTCCTTTGTACTCTCTCTAGTTCCATTATATCCTTCCTGAGCACCGGTGCCCAAAACTGGACACAGTACTCCATGTGCGGTCTAACTAGGGATTTGTACAGAGGCAGTATAATGCTCTCATCATGTGTATCCAGACCTCTTTTAATGCACCCCATAATCCTGTTTGCTTTGGCAGCTGCTGCCTGGCACTGGCTGCTCCAGGTAAGTTTATCATTAACTAGGATCCCCAAGTCCTTCTCCCTGTCAGATTTACCCAGTGGTTTCCCGTTCAGTGTGTAATGGTGATATTGATTCCTTCTTCCCATGTGTATAACCTTACATTTATCATTGTTAAACCTCATCTGCCACCTTTCAGCCCAAGTTTCCAACTTATCCAGATCCATCTGTAGCAGAATACTATTTTCTCTTGTATTAACTGCTTTACATAGTTTTGTATCATCTGCAAATATCGATATTTTACTGTGTAAACCTTCTACCAGATCATTAATGAATATGTTGAAGAGAACAGGTCCCAATACCGACCCCTGCGGTACCCCACTGGTCACAGCGACCCAGTTAGAGACTATACCATTTATAACCACCCTCTGCTTTCTATCACTAAGCCAGTTACTAACCCATTTACACACATTTTCCCCCAGACCAAGCTTTCTCATTTTGTGTACCAACCTCTTGTGCGGCACGGTATTAAACGCTTTGGAAAAATCGAGATATACCACGTCCAATGACTCACCGTGGTCCAGCCTATAGCTTACCTCTCAAAGCGGGTAATGAGAAGGTAGGTCTTCTTTATCCCAGCATGGCCTGCTAATTTCGAGGAATGTCCCCAGCGAAGCACCCTCTCTCTGTCCCCCTCTGCCACAAGGGTCTTACCGGAGGAGGATGGATCATGCTTAAAGGAGCCACCGTGACGACTTTGCAGGGATCCAGAATATGAGCTGGTTCTTCGTCGGCCTCCTCAGGCTGTGAAAGCCTAGAAAGTGCGTCAGCCTTGATATTTTTGTCGCCAGGCCGGAAGCGAAGCTCGAAGTCGAAGCGAGCAAAGAACAAAGACCATCGAGCTTGTCGTGGATTAAGTCTTTGTGCAGTTTGAAGATAGGCCAAATTCTTGTGGTCAGAGAAAATTACGAAAGGATGAACCGCACCTTCAAGAAGATGCCTCCACTCCTCCAGAGCCAACTTAGGCTACGTTCACACTAGCGTTCGGCTAGTGTGCGTCGCGCTAGCGTCGGGCGACGCAGCGGCGACGCACGCGTCATGCGCCCCTATGTTTAACATGGGGGACGCATGCGTTTTTGCTTGTTGCGTTTTCCGACACGTGCGTCTTTTTTGACGCTAGCGTCGGACCAAGAAAACGCAACAAGTTGCATTTTTCTTGCGTCCGATTTTCGTCAAAAAACGACGCACGCGTCGAAAAACGCAGCGTTTTTGCGTGCGTTTGCACGCGTTTTTCGGTGCGTTGTGCGTCGCGTCGCCGACGCAGCGGCGCACAACGCTAGTGTGAACGTAGCCTTAATGGCCAAAAGTTCACGGTCTCCGATGGTATAATTGCGTTCAGAGGCAGAAAACGTTTTAGAAAAGAATCCGCAAGGAACCAGTCGACCCGTAGGAGATCTTTGGGAGAGCACCGCTCCGGCTCCCGTGGAGGAGGCATCCACCTCGAGAACGAATGGCTTGTTAACCTCAGGATGGTGCAATACTGGAGCGGACGAAAAAGACTGCTTCAGGAGAACAAAGGCATTCTCGGCCTCCGGGGTCCAAATCTTCGGGTTGGAACCCTTGTGGGTGAGAGCAGAAAGAGGCTGAATCACAGAAGAGAAATGGGATATAAACTGCCTATAGTAATTAGCGAATCCCTGGAACCGTTGGATAGCCTTTATTCCATAGGGACGTGGCCAATTGAGAATGGCATTCACTTTCTCAGGGTCCATCTTGAGACCGGAATCCGAGATAATGTAACCAAGAAAGGGCAGCGAGGTTTGTTCGAAGAGACACTTCTCATACTTCGCATAAAGACGATTCTCTCTCAAACATTGCAGAACCAAACGAACACTTCTTCTGTGAGACGGCAAATCCACAGAGAAAACCAGGATGTCGTCTAAATACACCACAACGCAGGAGTAGAGAAGGTCACGGAAAATATCGTTAACGAACTCCTGGAAGACTGCTGGAGCGTTGCAGAGGCCGAACGGCATGACCAGGCATTCATAATGGCCGTCTCGGGTGTTAAAAGCGGTCTTCCATTCATCGCCAGCACGAATCCGAACTAGGTTGAACGCTCCCCGGAGATCTAACGTAGTAAAAATTCGCGCCCCTCTTAGTCGATCAAAGAGCTCTGGAATGAGAGGTAGAGGGTACTTGTTCTTGACCGTGATGTTGTTTAAACCTCTATAATCGATGCAGGGTCGAAGCGAACCGTCCTTCTTCTTGACAAAGAAAAATCCCGCACCTGCAGGAGAAGAAGACTTACGAATGAATCCTTTAGTCAAGTTCTCTTGGATGTATTCAGACATCGCTCTGGTCTCAGTTGAAGAAAGTGGGTAAATTCTCCCTCTAGGCGGGGTGGAACCGGGAAGAAGCTCGATCGGGCAATCATAGGAACGATGTGGCGGAAGAGTCTCAGCCTCTTTTTTATCAAAAACATCAGCAAATGTCCAGTATGGAGAGGGTAATCCGGAGGGAATGGAAACTGCCAGAGGAGGAACTACAGGACTAACGGACAGTAGGCATTGCTTTTGACAAGTAGATCCCCAACGGAGCACATCCCCCGAACGCCAGTCCAGAGTTGGTTCATGAGTTCGGAGCCACGGCAATCCAAGTAACAAAGCATGGGCAAGGTTAGGCAAAACGTAAAAGGTGATCTTCTCCTGATGTAGGGCCCCGATCCGTAGTTCGACCTCCTCCGTAATTAGGGTAATGGCGTCTTGCAAGGGTCTCCCATCTACGGAAGCGATCAGACGAGGAGTGTCCAGAGAGATAACTGGAATGCGAAGTCTCCGAACCGCCTCAAGGCTGATAAAGTTGCCCGCCGCACCCGAATCCACATACACGACTTCGGAAAAACGTTTAAGATTAAGAACAAGTAAGACAGACAAAAACAGGGGTAGAGAGGAATCAGAAACACCTAGGGAGGCCTCTCTTACCTGTCCTAGGCGGAGGAGTTTTCCGGACGCTCTGGGCAGGATCGCAACAAGTGAGAAGCGCTACCACAATAAAAGCAGAGCCCTTGGGAACGTCTCTCCCGACGACGTTGCTCTGCCATCTTGACACGATCTACTTGCATGGGCTCTGGTACGGATGCAGCAGAGGGCATCAAAGGGCGCGGACTCCCAGACCTACGGACTGGTGGTATGGAGCGAACAGGCCTCCTCTCCTTGGCGGTCTCACGAGTTCGCTCTTGGAAGCGTAGGTCTATGCGCGTAGAGAGAGCTATGAGGTCCTCCAAAGAGGTAGGAGTATCTCGTCCAGCCAATTCATCTTTTATCCGACTGGACAGACCACGCCAGAAAGCTCCGACTAAAGCCTCGTTGTTCCACCCCAGCTCAGAGGCTAAAGTACGGAAGCGAATAGCATATTGGCCTACCGTTAGAGAACCTTGCTGAAGACTAAAAAGAGACTCCGTAGTGGAAGCTAATCGCCCGGGCTCATCAAAAACTTTGCGAAAGGTCTCCAGGAAGAAAGCTAACTGAGAGACTATGGGGTCATCCCGCTCCCAGAGGGGATTGATCCAAGCTAAGGCCTCTCCCTCTAAATGGGACAAAATAAAAGCCACTTTGGCGCGATCAGTCGGGTACTGCTGGGGAAGAAGTTCGAAGTGGAGACGGCACTGGTTTAAGAACCCCCTACAGAGTTTGGGATCGCCGCTATACCTGGGAGGTTTGCCGAGACGAGGTGGCGGGTGAGGTATGGAGGGAGGATTTGGGTCTTGTGACACCACCTGAATGGGGGGCGTAGAGGCAGACTGCAGGTTGAACAAGCGGTCGTCAATGGAGGCCATATAAGTCAGCATGCGTGCCTGCGTATCACGCTGCTGGGAGAGCTCTTGCTGAAGGCCCGATAGATGAGAAGCACTGACTGGGTCGGCGGCCTGTAATGAGGTCAAACGGGACTCCATGTTTTTCAAGAAAGACATAATGCGCTGTTGATTGTCGCGCAAATGTGCCAATTCCTTTTGCGCAGAAAACGCGGCACCTGCGGGGTCCATGGCCTGAGTGTTCTGTTATGCTATCTGAGAAGAAAGCGAGAGTGGACCCTCTGGACCGTGGCAAGGTACTACCTACGGGCGAGCAGACCAGGTGTTAACCAACCCCTATACAGGGACTGGCTGGGGCAGGCCCGAAGAAGACCCAACCACGGTAGCAGATACCAGAAGGGACGGCTCAGGGAAAAAACAAGAAAGGAAAACAAAAAACGGAACACAGGAGCGGGACACACGGAGGCAGGGAAGCTGGAGCACAATGGAAGACACGGAGACTGGAAGACAAGCTGTACTGAGGAGAATCAGGAGACGGAGGTGAAACTGAAAAGAAAAAGAGAGAGATGACGGGATAAGTATAGGCACAATGGCGAGAGGCAAGCGAGAGATACCGGGCTAGCACAGGCACAAGACGAGATCCCGGAAGCAGGAGAAGCTAGACTGGAACGCAGGCGCCCTCCATAGAACTCTGCGCGCCGGCGCAGATGCCGAACCTCCCCAGCAGGATGTGGAGGAGGCGGAGTCTGCAGAAGGTGAGAGCGCCGCCCCCCGGAAGCAAGACAGCGGGGATGAACAGCGGCAGAAGGAGTCGGCGCCGCTGAAGCAGGAGGAATGACACGCCGGGACTCGAACGAGGAGCGGCCGAAGCAAGCAGGGACAGCGCGCCGGCGGCCAGAAGCGGCGCGACGAGGGTGAGTAGCGGCGGCCGTAACACTTTGTTTTAGATCCAAAGGTTGAGGCGTTGAGACCCTGGATATTCCAGCTGCTGATTGTAAGTGAAGACATTCTTCTGTGTGGTTTGTGTGTATATACCTTGTAATGAGTATGGCTGTGTGGGACAAATTGGATTTCTGACTGTTTTATAGAAGTGCTTGGTTCCATCCAGTCACATTAGTTGTCTGCACAGTGCATTGAGCAGGTTCTTTATCTCATCCCTATCTCTGCTCTGCATGTGTGTTATGAAAGGTAATTCAGTACCACAATGGACATAGAGGTCAGCGCACATACAGTGACCTGGCAATAACCCAAAAAACAAGAACGAGGTCTGAGACGTGGGAACTCTGTTGACCGCAATCCCTAATCCTCTCCAACCACACTAAAGGCAGCCGTGGATTGCGCCTAACGCTCCCTATGCAACTCGGCACGGCCTGAGAAACTAGCTAGCCTGAAGATAGAAAATAAACCTACCTTGCCTCAGAGAAATACCCCAAAGGAAAAGGCAGCCCCCACATATAATGACTGTGAGTTAAGATGAAAAGACAAACGTAGAGATGAAATAGATTTAGCAAAGTGAGGCCCAACTTTCTGAACAGAGCGAGGATAGGAAAGGTAACTTTGCGGTCAACACAAAACCCTAAAAAAATCACGCAAAGGGGGCAAAAAGACCCTCCGTACCGAACTAACGGCACGGAGGTACACCCTCTGCGTCCCAGAGCTTCCAGCAAGCAGTAAAAAACAAATTGACAAGCTGGACAGAAAAAAACAGCAAACAAATAGCAAAGAGGAACTTAGCTATGCAGAGCAGCAGGCCACAGGAACGATCCAGGAGGAAACAGGTCCAATACTAGAACATTGACTGGAGGCCAGGATCAAAGCACTAGGTGGAGTTAAATAGAGCAGCACCTAACGACTTCACCACATCACCTGAGGAAGGAAACTCAGAAGCCGCAGTACCACTTTCCTCCACCAACGGAAGCTCACAGAGAGAACCAGCCGAAGTACCACTTGTGACCACAGGAGGGAGCTCTGCCACAGAATTCACAACAGTACCCCCCCTTGAGGAGGGGTCACCGAACCCTCACCAGAGCTCCCAGGACGACCAGGATGAGCCATATGAAAGGCACGAACAAGATCGGGAGCATGGACATCAGAGGCAAAGACCCAGGAATTATCTTCCTGAGCATAACCCTTCCACTTAACCAGATACTGGAGTTTCCACCTTGAAACACGAAAATCCAAAATCTTCTCCACAATATACTCCAATTCCCCCTCCACCAAAACCGGGGCAGGAGGATCAACAGATGGAACCATAGGTGCCACGTATCTCCGCAACAATGACCTATTGCTTGAATCTGGAAGGGTCAGACGAAAAGACGCAGGATTAAGAACCTCAGAAATCCTATACGGACCAATAAAACGAGGTTTAAACTTAGGAGAGGAAACCTTCATAGGAATATGACGAGAAGATAACCAAACCAAGTCCCCAACCCGAAGTCGGGGACCCACACAGCGTCTGCGATTAGCGAAACGTTGAGCCTTCTCCTGGGACAAAGTCAAATTGTCCACTACATGAGTCCAAATCTGCTGCAACCTGTCCACCACAGTATCCACACCAGGACAGTCCGAAGACTCAACCTGCCCTGAAGAGAAACGAGGATGGAACCCAGAGTTGCAGAAAAACGGTGAAACCAAGGAAGCCAAACTGGCCCGATTATTAAGGGCAAACTCAGCCAAAGGCAAAAAGGACACCCAGTCATCCTGATCAGCAGAAACAAAGCATCTCAGATATGTTTCCAAGGTCTGATTGGTTCGTTCGGTCTGGCCATTAGTCTGAGGATGGAAAGCCGAGGAAAAAGACAAGTCAATGCCCATCCTACCACAAAAGGCTCGCCAAAACCTCGAAACAAACTGGGAACCTCTGTCAGAAACGATATTCTCTGGAATGCCATGTAAACGAACCACATGCTGGAAAAACAATGGCACCAAATCAGAGGAGGAAGGCAATTTAGACAAGGGTACCAATAAAATCCATAGAGATATGTGTCCAAGGCCTCTTCGGGACCGGCAAGGGCAAAAGCAACCCACTGGCACGAGAACAGCAGGGCTTAGCCCGAGCACAAATCCCACAGGACTGCACAAAAGTACGTACATCCCGCGACAGAGATGGCCACCAAAAGGATCTAGCCACTAACTCTCTGGTACCAAAGATTCCAGGATGACCAGCCAACACCGAACAATGAACCTCAGAGATAACTTTATTCGTCCACCTATCAGGGACAAACAGTTTCTCCGCTGGGCAACGATCAGGTTTATTAGCCTGAAATTTTTGCAGCACCCGCCGCAAATCAGGGGAGATGGCAGACACAATTACTCCCTCTTTGAGGATACCCGCCGGCTCAGATACACCCGGAGAGTCGGGCACAAAACTCCTAGACAGAGCATCCGCCTTCACATTTTTAGAGCCCGGAAGGTATGAAATCACAAAGTCAAAACGGGCAAAAAACAACGACCAACGAGCTTGTCTAGGATTCAACCGCTTGGCGGACTCGAGATAAGTCAAGTTCTTATGATCAGTCAAGACCACCACGCGATGCTTAGCTCCTTCAAGCCAATGACGCCACTCCTCGAATGCCCACTTCATGGCCAGCAACTCTCGATTGCCCACATCATAATTTCGCTCAGCAGGCGAAAACTTCCTGGAAAAGAAGGCGCATGGTTTCATCACCGAGCAATCAGAACTTCTCTGCGACAAAACAGCCCCTGCTCCAATCTCAGAAGCATCAACCTCGACCTGGAACGGAAGCGAAACATCTGGTTGACACAACACAGGGGCAGAAGAAAAACGACGCTTCAACTCTTGAAAAGCTTCCACCGCAGCAGAAGACCAATTGACCAAATCAGCACCTTTCTTGGTCAAATCGGTCAATGGTTTAGCAATACTAGAAAAATTGCAGATGAACCGACGATAAAAATTAGCAAAGCCCAGGAACTTTTGCAGACTTTTCAGAGATGTTGGCTGAGTCCAATTATGGATGGCTTGGACCTTAACAGGATCCATCTCGATAGTAGAAGGGGAAAAGATGAACCCCAAAAATGAAACCTTCTGAACACCAAAGAGACACTTTGATCCCTTCACAAACAAAGAATTAGCACGCAGGACCTGAAACACCGTTCTGACCTGCTTCACATGAGACTCCCAATCATCCGAGAAGATCAAAATGTCATCTAAGTACACAATCAGGAATTTATCCAGGTACTCTCGGAAGATGTCATGCATAAAGGACTGAAACACTGATGGAGCATTGGCAAGTCCGAATGGCATTACTAGATACTCAAAATGGCCCTCGGGCGTATTAAATGCAGTTTTCCACTCATCGCCTCGCTTAATACGCACAAGATTATACGCACCACGAAGATCTATCTTGGTAAACCAACTAGCCCCCTTAATCCGAGCAAACAAATCAGATAACAATGGCAAGGGGTACTGAAATTTAACCGTGATCTTATTTAGAAGGCGATAATCTATACAAGGTCTCAGTGAACCATCCTTCTTGGCTACAAAAAAGAACCCTGCTCCCAATGGCGACGATGACGGGCGAATATGCCCCTTCTCCAAAGACTCCTTCACATAACTCCGCATAGCGGCGTGCTCAGGCACAGATAAATTAAACAGTCGACCTTTTGGGAATTTACTACCAGGAATCAAATCGACAGCACAATCACAATCCCTATGCGGAGGTAGGGTATCGGACTTGGGCTCATCAAATAAATCCCGGTAATCAGACAAGAACTCAGGAACCTCAGAAGGGGTGGATGACGAAATAGTCAGAAATGGGACATCACCATGTACCCCCTGACATCCCCAGCTGGACACAGACATGGATTTCCAATCTAAAACTGGATTATGGACTTGTAGCCATGGCAACCCCAACACGACCACATCATGCAGATTATGCAACACCAGAAAGCGAATAACCTCCTGATGTGCAGGAGCCATGCACATGGTCAGCTGGGTCCAGTACTGAGGCTTATTCTTGGCCAAAGGCGTAGCATCAATTCCTCTCAATGGAATAGGACACTGCAAGGGCTCCAAGAAAAACCCACAACGCCTAGCATACTCCAAGTCCATCAAATTCAGGGCAGCGCCTGAGTCCACAAATGCCATGACAGAATATGATGACAAAGAGCAGATCAAGGTAACAGACAGAACAAATTTTGACTGTACCATACCAATGGTGGCAGACCTAGCGAACTGCTTAGTGCGCTTAGGACAATCAGAGATAGCATGAGTGGAATCACCACAGTAGAAACACAGCCCATTCAGACGTCTGTGTTCTTGCCGTTCAACTCTGGTCAAAGTCCTATCGCACTGCATATGCTCAGGTTTAAGCTCAGGTAATACCGCCAAATGGTGCACAGATTTACGCTCGCGCAAGCGTCGACCGATCTGAATGGCCAAAGACATAGACTCATTCAGACCAGCAGGCATAGGAAATCCCACCATGACATCCTTAAGGGCTTCAGAGAGACCTTTTCTGAAAATAGCTGCGAGCGCACCTTCATTCCACTGAGTGAGTACGGACCACTTTCTAAATTTCTGACAATATACCTCTATTTCATCCTGACCCTGACACAGAGCCACAGAATTGGGCTCATCGTACAGCAATCCGAGCGCCAGGAAAAATGCATCGATATTACTTAATGCAGGATCCCCTGGCGCAAGGGAAAATGCCCAGTCCTGAGGATCGCCACGCAAAAAAGAAATAACGATCCTAACTTGTTGAACTGGGTCACCAGAGGAGCGAGGTTTCAAAGCCAGAAATAGTTTACAATTATTTTTGAAACTCAGAAATTTAGTTCTATCTCCAAAAAACAAATCAGGAATAGGGATTCTCGGTTCTAACATAGAATTCTGAACCACAAAGTCTTGAATACTTTGTACTCTTGCCGTGAGCTGATCCACACATGAAGACAGACCTTTAATGTCCATTGCTACACCTGTGTCCTGAACCACCCAAATGTCTAGGGGAAAAAAAAGGCAAAACACAGTGCAAAGAAAAAAAAATGGTCTCAGAACTTCTTTTTTCCCTCTATTGAGAATCATTAGTACTTTTGACCTCCAGTACTGTTATGAAAGGTAATTCAGTACCACAATGGACATAGAGGTCAGCGCACATACAGTGACCTGGCAATAACCCAAAAAACAAGAACGAGCTCTGAGACGTGGGAACTCTGTTGACCGCAATCCCTAATCCTCTCCAACCACACTAAAGGCAGCCGTGGATTGCGCCTAACGCTCCCTATGCAACTCGGCACGGCCTGAGAAACTAGCTAGCCTGAATATAGAAAATAAGCCTACCTTGCCTCAGAGAAATACCCCAAAGGAAAAGGCAGCCCCCACATACAGTGGGGCAAAAAAGTATTTAGTCAGTCAGCAATAGTGCAAGTTCTACCACTTAAAAAGATGAGAGGCGTCTGTAATTTACATCATAGGTAGACCTCAACTATGGGAGACAAACTGAGAAAAAAAAATCCAGAAAATCACATTGTCTGTTTTTTTTATCATTTTTTTTGCATATTATGGTGGAAAATAAGTATTTGGTCAGAAACAAACAATCAAGATTTCTGGCTCTCACAGACCTGTAACTTCTTCTTTAAGAGTCTCCTCTTTCCTCCACTCATTACCTGTAGTAATGGCACCTGTTTAAACTTGTTGTCAGTATAAAAAGACACCTGTGCACACCCTCAAACAGTCTGACTCCAAACTCCACTGTGGTGAAGACCAAAGAGCTGTCAAAGGACACCAGAAACAAAATTGTAGCCCTGCACCAGGCTGGGAAGACTGAATCTGCAATAGCCAACCAGCTTGGAGTGAAGAAATCAACAGTGGGAGCAATAATTAGAAAATGGAAGTCATACAAGACCACTGATAATCTCCCTTGATCTGGGGCTTCACGCAAAATCCCACCCCGTGGGGTCAGAATGATCACAAGAACGGTGAGCAAAAATCCCAGAACCACACGGGGGGACCTAGTGAATGAACTGCAGAGAGCTGGGACCAATGTAACAAGGCCTACCATAAGTAACACACTACGCCACCATGGACTCAGATCCTGCAGTGCCAGACGTGTCCCACTGCTTAAGCCAGTACATGTCCGGGCCCGTCTGAAGTTTGCTAGAGAGCATTTGGATGATCCAGAGGAGTTTTGGGAGAATGTCCTATGGTCTGATGAAACCAAACTGGAACTGTTTGGTAGAAACACAACTTGTCGTGTTTGGAGGAAAAAGAATACTGAGTTGCATTCATCAAACACCATACCTACTGTAAAGCATGGTGGTGGAAACATCATGCTTTGGGGCTGTTTCTCTGCAAAGGGGCCAGGACGACTGATCCGGGTACATGAAAGAATGAATGGGGCCATGTATCATGAGATTTTGAGTGCAAACCTCCTTCCATCAGCAAGGGCATTGAAGATGAAACGTGGCTGGGTCTTTCAACATGACAATGATCCAAAGCACACCTCCTGGGCAACGAAGGAGTGGCTTCGTAAGAAACATTTCAAGGTCCTGGAGTGGCCTAGCCAATCTCCAGATCTCAACCCTATAGAAAACCTTTTGAGGGAGTTGAAAGTCCGTGTTGCCAAGCGAAAAGCCAAAAACATCACTGCTCTAGAGGAGATCTGCATGGAGGAATGGGCCAACATACCAACAACAGTGTGTGGCAACCTTGTGAAGACTTACAGAAAATGTTTGACCTCTGTCATTGCCAACAAAGGATATATTACAAAGTATTGAGATTAAATTTTGTTTCTGACCAAATACTTATTTTCCACCATAGTATGCAAATAAAATGTTAAAAAAACAGACAATGTGATTTTCTGGATTTTTTTTTTCTCAGTTTGTCTCCCATAGTTGAGGTCTACCTATGATGTAAATTACAGACGCCTCTCATCTTTTTAAGTGGTGGAACTTGCACTATTGCTGACTGACTAAATACTTTTTTGCCCCACTGTATAATGACTGTGAGTTAAGATGAAAAGACAAACGTAGAGATGAAATAGATTTAGCAAAGTGAGGCCCAACTTTCTGAACAGAGCGAGGATAGGAAAGGTAACTTTGCGGTCAACACAAAACCCTAAAAAAAAAACACGCAAAGGGGGCAAAAAGACCCTCCGTACCGAACTAACGGCACGGAGGTACACCCTCTGCGTCCCAGAGCTTCCAGCAAGCAGTAAAAAACAAATTGACAAGCTGGACAGAAAAAAACAGCAAACAAATAGCAAAGAGGAACTTAGCTATGCAGAGCAGCAGGCCACAGGAACGATCCAGGAGGAAACAGGTCCAATACTAGAACATTGACTGGAGGCCAGGATCAAAGCACTAGGTGGAGTTAAATAGAGCAGCACCTAACGACTTCACCACATCACCTGAGGAAGGAAACTCAGAAGCCGCAGTACCACTTTCCTCCACCAACGGAAGCTCACAGAGAGAACCAGCCGAAGTACCACTTGTGACCACAGGAGGGAGCTCTGCCACAGAATTCACAACACATGTGTCTGTGTGGGCTCGGTGGTCCCCTCCGTGGAGGTCTCCACCTCCGATGGTCTGACACTGGGTGAAGAGCTTTGTTTCCAGCTTCAGGAGGTAGCATTGGGGTTTTCTGCTTTATCGTTCTCGGGGGTCTTTCAGTGTGATTATGGCGACTGTTGAATCCAGGCCCGGGGTCTCTGTTTAGCACGATGTCCTTCAGCTCTTTGGCCAGGAGGCTGACCCCTTGTTTGTTGAGGTGTTTATTATCGTGCAGGTGACTGATGTTTATGGAGAAGTGTTGTGCCAGGGTCACGTTTGGCACAGTCTTGATCCTTTCAGTCAGTTCTGTATTGATGGCTTGGGTGGTTGGCCTGAATATGTCCGTTCTTGGGAGCAGCGATGACAGAATGATTTTACTGTCCGGGAATTTTAGGTTTGCCATCTTTGCCAGTTTGATCAGTTGTTCTGCGATGTGCTGGTCTGGCAGATTGTTTGTACCCGTGTGTATAATAATGTGCTTTGAGTTGGTAAACCGTGGTTTACTGATGACCTCTGTCACCTGTTCAATATTTGCACAGCGGATTGTACGGACCTGTTTTCCTGGGAATAGCCGCTGTGTATTTAGGTACTTCCCATTTGAGTCCATTATTAGGACAATATCGGGACTTTGTGATGTCTTGGGTGGGCTACGGTGCTGCTGATGGGGGTCTGTGATGCTGGCTTTGCTGGTGGCTGGTTCTCTTCTCTCTTCCATCTCTCTGGTTTCAGGATTTGAGTCCATTATTAGGACAATATCAGGGCTTTGCGATGTCTTGGGTGGGCTACAGTGCTGCTGACGGGGGTCTGTGGTGCTGGCTTTGCTGGTGGCTGGTTCACTTCTCTCTTCTGTCTCTCTGGTTTCAGGATCAGTCATATTGTTGGTTATTATTTTAATGCTGTTTGGTGTCTCTACATTCTGGTCAGTGGTGGCCATGTTGTCTGCTCTCTGGCTTGTTCCCATTGTCCCCTGCTGGGTCAGATGTCCAGGGCTATGGGCTTTTAATTCTGCAATATCCTTTCTGAGTTTATCATTGTCTTTTTTCAGTTCCCCGATTTCCTGTAGTGCTGCCTTGTGTTAACATTTTAGTTCACACATTTCGTCCCTTATTTTCTGTAGGGCCGTGTCATTTGTTGCTTGGTAATTTGCGTTGCTTTGTGAGTTTCTTTCACATTCTAATTTCAGTTGGACCAAGTCACTTTCTAATTGAGATAAGAAGTCTCTGTCTGGGGATCTGTATGTGAGCATTAGAGGTAGCATTAGAGGTATCTGCTGGGGCTTGTAGTCCTTTATAGGTTTGTGCCTGCTCTTTGATATCAGAAAAACAATTTTCAAATTGCTGCAGAATCTCCTCGGTCCCCTGCGCCATGACTGTGCCACTGTTGTATAGGCTTATGGTGAGCACATTGGTGTCATCATCTGCTTGGCTGGTAATTCTAATCCGCTGGACACTATTAGCGTTGGATTTAGATACATGTTTATATCGATTGCACAGGGCAGTGGGCCAGGCTGAGATTTGGTCTGTATAGAATAATACATTGGTTTTTCTTTTTGGTTCTTCCTTTGTGAAATCTGCATAAAGAGTCTCTGGATTCTCTCTAATATAGTACTATGGACACAGTGACTGGTACTATGGACACAGTGACTGCTACTATGAGCACAGTGACTGGTACTATGAGCACAGTGACTGGTACTATGGACACAGTGACTGGTACTATGAGCACAGTGACTGGTACTATGAGTACAGTGACTGGTACTATGAGCACAGTGACTGGTACTATGAGCACAGTGACTGGTACTATGAGTACAGTGACTGGTACTATGAGTACAGTGACTGGTACTATGAGCACAGTGACTGGTACTATGAGCACAGTGACTGGTACTATGGACACAGTGACTGGTACTATGAGCACAGTGACTGGTACTATGGACACAGTGACTGGTACTATGAGCACAGTGACTGGTACTATGAGTACAGTGACTGGTACTATGAGCACAGTGACTGGTACTATGAGTACAGTGACTGGTACTATGAGCACAGGGACTGGTACTATGAGCACAGTGACTGGTACTATGGACACAGTGACTGGTACTATGAGCACAGTGACTGGTACTATGGACACAGTGACTGGTACTATGAGCACAGTGACTGGTACTATGAGCACAGTGACTGGTACTATGGACACAGTGACTGGTACTATGAGCACAGTGACTGGTACTATGGACACAGTGACTGGTACTATGAGCACAGTGACTGGTACTATGAGCACAGTGACTGGTACTATGAGCACAGTGACTGGTACTATGGACACAGTGACTGGTACTATGAGCACAGTGACTGGTACTATGGACACAGTGACTGGTACTATGAGCACAGTGACTGGTACTATGAGCACAGTGACTGGTACTATGAGCACAGTGACTGGTACTATGAGCACAGTGGCTGGTACTATGGGGACACAGTGGCTGGTACTATGAGCACAGTGACTGGTACTATGGACACAGTGACTGGTACTATGAGCACAGTGACTGGTACTATGGACACAGTGACTGGTACTATGAGCACAGTGACTGGTACTATGAGCACAGTGACTGGTACTATGAGCACAGTGACTGGTACTATGAGCACAGTGACTGGTACTATGAGCACAGTGACTGGTACTATGAGCACAGTGACTGGTACTATGGACACAGTGACTGGTACTATGAGCACAGTGACTGGTACTATGGACACAGTGACTGGTACTATGAGCACAGTGACTGGTACTATGGACACAGTGACTGGTACTATGAGCACAGTGACTGGTACTATGAGCACAGTGACTGGTACTATGAGCACAGTGACTGGTACTATGAGCACAGTGGCTGGTACTATGGGGACACAGTGGCTGGTACTATGAGCACAGTGGCTGGTACTATGGGGGCACAGTGGCTGGTACTATGAGCACAGTGGCTGGTACTATGGGGGGCACAGTGGCTGGTACTATGGGGGGCACAGTGGCTGGTACTATGGGCACAGTGGCTGGTAGGTACTATGGGGGGCACAGTGGCCTGTACTATGGACACAGTGGCTGGTACTATGGGGGGCACAGTGGCTGGTACTATGGGGGGCACAGTGGCTGGTACTATGGGGGGCACAGTGGTTGGTACTATGAGCACAGTGGCTGGTACTATGAGCACAGTGGCTGGTACTATGGGGGGCACAGTGGCTGGTACTATGGGGGGCACAGTAGCTGGTACTATGGACACAGTGGCTGGTACTATGGGGGCACAGTGGCTGGTACTATGAGCACAGTGGCTGGTACTATGGGGGCACAGTGGCTGGTACTATGAGCACAGTGGCTGGTACTATGGACACAGTGACTAGTACTATGAGCACAGTGACTGGTACTATGGACACAGTGACTGGTACTATGAGCACAGTGACTGGTACTATGAGCACAGTGACTGGTACTATGGACACAGTGACTGGTACTATGAGCACAGTGACCGGTACTATGGACACAGTGACTGGTACTATGAGCACAGTGACTGGTACTATGGACACAGTGACTGGTACTATGAGCACAGTGACTGGTACTATGAGCACAGTGACTGGTACTATGAGCACAGTGACTGGTACTATGAGCACAGTGACTGGTACTATGAGCACAGTGGCTGGTACTATGGGGACACAGTGGCTGGTACTATGAGCACAGTGGCTGGTACTATGGGGGGCACAGTGGCTGGTACTATGGGGGGCACAGTGGCTGGTACTATGGGCACAGTGGCTGGTAGGTACTATGGGGGGCACAGTGGCCTGTACTATGGACACAGTGGCTGGTACTATGGGGGGCACAGTGGCTGGTACTATGGGGGGCACAGTGGCTGGTACTATGGGGGGCACAGTGGTTGGTACTATGAGCACAGTGGCTGGTACTATGAGCACAGTGGCTGGTACTATGGGGGGCACAGTGGCTGGTACTATGGGGGGCACAGTAGCTGGTACTATGGACACAGTGGCTGGTACTATGGGGGCACAGTGGCTGGTACTATGAGCACAGTGGCTGGTACTATGGGGGCACAGTGGCTGGTACTATGAGCACAGTGGCTGGTACTATGGGGGGCACAGTGGCTGGTACTATGGGGGGCACAGTGGCTGGTACTATGGGGGGCACAGTGGCTGGTACTATGGGCACAGTGGCTGGTAGGTACTATGGGGGGCACAGTGGCCTGTACTATGGACACAGTGGCTGGTAGTGGTACTATGGGGGGCACAGTGGCTGGTACTACGGGCACAGTGGCTGGTACTATGGGGGGCACAGTGGCTGGTACTATGGGGGGCACAGTAGCTGGTACTATGGGGGCACAGTGGTAGGTACTATGGGCACAGTGATTGGTTGCTACTGAGGACAGACACAGTGTTTGGCATTCTGGGCAGAGTTGCAGCACCGTGGCCACTTCTGCTCCGGGCGGCTCTCCCCTGAGGGGCCATCCCGGTTTGGGACCGGTGCCGGTGATGGGGTGAGGAGGAGCCGTGCGGGGGGCGGGGTTGCGCGGATGATGCCGGCGGGCTCGGCCGGGGATTGGCCGGGTGTTGGCAGCCGTGAGTGGGATGTCGGGGGTGTACTTGCCGCGCCCGGAGCAGGGTGCAGGGCACAGGAGAGTGTGCATGCCGCCGCCGGGACACAGTCACTAGCGACCGCTCCTCTCTGCTCCCCTGAATGACGGGCGGACGTTTCGACTTCGACGATGGCGGCACTTACTGCGGCGGCTGGGAGGATGGCAAGGCACACGGGCACGGCATCTGTACGGGGCCCAAGGGGCAGGGGGAGTACGCGGGCTCCTGGTCGCACGGCTTCGAGGTAGTCGGGGTGTACACCTGGCCCAGCGGAAACACCTACCTGGGCTACTGGGCTCAGGGGAAGAGGCACGGGCTGGGCGTGGAGACCAAGGGCAGGTGGATGTACCGGGGAGAGTGGTCCCATGGCTTCAAGGGGCGCTACGGGGTCCGCCAGAGTCTGTGCACCCCGGCCAGGTACGAGGGCACGTGGAGTAACGGGCTGCAGGACGGGTACGGCATAGAGACGTACGGAGACGGAGGTGAGTGATGCCGCCGTGTGCCCGCACTGCATGCCTGTCACTAGCTGTTCCCCTCCGTGCCAGTCTGAAGTGGACGGGCAGAGTATGCACTCATGGCTCCAGCCCCCTGTGCCAGGACCAGTCCTTTATGGTGACAATGGAGGGGCAGAGCTGCCAGTAAAGCGGTGCCACCTGTGCCCTGGTATAATGCTGGAACAGGGCGGCTAGTG
The DNA here is from genome assembly GCF_032444005.1 of Ranitomeya imitator. Classification (NCBI taxonomy): domain Eukaryota; kingdom Metazoa; phylum Chordata; class Amphibia; order Anura; family Dendrobatidae; genus Ranitomeya; species Ranitomeya imitator. The sequence continues at coordinate 459,642,676 of NC_091287.1, read as the reverse complement.
CCATCTGCTGCTGAACTACAAATCCAAGCATGCCCACTTATGGAGAGTGCTGTCTTCAATAGTAGATAGTATAACTGGTGATTATAACCTGCAGGAGTGCTGCCCGGGTACCTATATGTGCCGACCACACGAGCCGGGTACCTATACTTGCCCACCACACGAGTGCTGCCCGGGTACCTGTATGTGCCGACCACACGAGTGCTGCCCGGGTACCTGTACGTGCCCACCACACGAGTGCTGCCCGAGTACCTGTATGTGCCGACCACACGAGTGCTTCCCGGGTACCTGTACGTGCCCACTATACAAGTCCTGCCCGGGTACCTGTATGTGCCGACCACACGAGTGCTGCCCGGGTACCTGTATGTGCCGACCACACGAGTGCTGCCCGGGTACCTGTATGTGCCGACCACACGAGTGCTGCCCGGGTACCTGTACGTGCCCACCACACGAGTACTTCCCGGGTACCTGTACGTGCCCACCACACGAGTGCTGCCCGAGTACCTGTATGTGCCGACCACACGAGTGCTTCCCGGGTACCTGTACGTGCCCACTATACAAGTCCTGCCCGGGTACCTATACGTGCCCACTACACGAGTGCTGCACGGGTACCTGTATGTGCCCACCACACGAGTGCTGCCCGGGTACCTATACTTGCCCACTATACAAGTCCTGCCTGGGTACCTGTACGTGCCCACCACACGAGTGCTGCCCGGGAACCTGTACGTGCCCACCACACGAGTGCTGCCCGAGTACCTGTACGTGCCCACCACACGAGTGCTGCCCGGGTATCTGTATGTGCCCACCACACGAGTGCTGCCCGGGTACCTGTATGTGCCCACCACCCGAGTGCTGCCCGGCTACCTGTACATGCCCACCATACAAGTGCTGCCCGGCTACCTGTACGTGCCCACCACACGAGTTCCTCCTGGGTACCTGAACATCTCAACAACACTATTCCCCCCCATGTGGGGCAGGGTCATGTATGGTGGCACTTACATGTACCCGGGGTCCTGCCACTGGGCCGGATGCAGTTCTGTAAATGGACAGATAATATTGATCTGCCCATTTGATGCCATCTTTGCTCAGTGGGGATGGCAGCTGCTGGTGTTATGGACGTGCCAGTGCTGTACTTCATAGCTTTGTGGCATCTGAATGAGGCAGTCAGAAATGTCCGTCCCATACAACTTTGCCCTTGTATCTGCTGTGGACAAATCGTCTGATGCCCCTATGCCCTCACATGTCATTCGTGATGAAACACAGCTCAGTTCTTTCCTACATGGAGCCCGCGCCCTCCATATCTCCTCTTTTCCTTTTTCTGGCTCATTTCATTTCCTAAATGTGACCCACAGATGGGTGGAAAAGTGCGGCAGATCAGTGTGCCCAAAAGCTGCCATCTGTCGTGGAGGTTTTTTTTGCTGCTGTAATATAGGCGACAGCTTTACACTGGGATATCATAAAACTACAAGTTCCAGCATTCAGGCAGGACTCCTGTATCCGTGTAATGGTGCCAGTCTGCCAGAAATAGAGGCCCCGGCAAAACTCTGATGCCAGTGCTCTGCCCTGTTCAGTACATGGAGCAGGATGGCAAATCCCAGCAGCCTGGACTCCCAAGTAACGCTGCTACCTGTCATGGAGCATAGTTCTAGGTTCCATTGTACGTGCCATATGGGACTGCAAGCTCCAGCATGCCTTCTGCTCCATGTCACATCTAGTGTGTATGTGTAAGTGTGTTTCCAAGTATAAAGAAAGCAAGAAATGTACGGCACTAGAGTTTTATAGGTGTGTACTCCTCAGGACTTATATAGAACTCACTGAACAACTCGTCCCATACAGCTTATGGGTATCAGGTGCTCTAGCAGAAAAGCATATAGCTCAGTAAATATCCAAGAACAAAAAAGTCTGCGGCACTCACCCCGTTGTTGCTGTGTGAACGTGTTCTTTATTGAAGCATTACGTTATGGATCCCGCCGAAGCACATTCAGTGCGAAACGGCCGTCGTCCACCCTCCATCACCGCACCCTCCTGTAAAACCTGCTGCCTAGTTGGATGTATATACTTATAGTAACATAGTAACATAGTTAATAAGGCCGAAAAAAGACATTTGTCCATCCAGTTCAGCCTATATTCCATCATAATAAATCCCCAGATCTACATCCTTCTACAGAACCTAATTGTATGATACAATATTGTTCTGCTCCAGGAAGACATCCAGGCCTCTCTTGAACCCCTCGACTGAGTTCGCCATCACCACCTCCTCAGGCAAGCAATTCCAGATTCTCACTGCCCTAACAGTAAAGAATCCTCTTCTATGTTGGTGGAAAAACCTTCTCTCCTCCAGACGCAAAGAATGCCCCCTTGTGCCCGTCACCTTCCTTGGTATAAACAGATCCTCAGCGAGATATTTGTATTGTCCCCTTATATACTTATACATGGTTATTAGATCGCCCCTCAGTCGTCTTCCATAACGTAATGCTTCAATAAAGAACACGTTCACACAGCAACAACGGGGTGAGTGCCGCAGACTTTTTTGTTCATGTGTAAGTGTGTGTATAAAGGAATAAGACCAAACGGAGCGTGCTACTTTTTTTTATTTATTTTTTTTTATCAACCACCCCCACCCCCCAAAAAAACAAAAGACTAAATAAAAACACTTACGTCACTATAACAGAGGGACCTTAAAATAGTATTAAGCAATAAAAAAGGGGATTAAAGCTACCAATGAAAAAATAAAAACAAAACTACAAAACGCTGTATGTGATGTGATGTCTGCAACGGCAAGGCAGATTATGTGCGCCCTATTGTACTGCCGAGGCTTGCCAGTTGGCAGTGTAGAGGTTAATTTCCAGAATAAACTTGAATTCTTTCTGGACTTTTTCGGGTAGCAGGTGGCTAGTGATCATGTTTCTCCAGACTCGGCACAGCTGAGTACAGCGCTTTCTGCTTAAGCGAGCGGTTAGCACAAGTCGTGCATGCAGATTTGGGTAGAAATAAGTCTGTCGGTAAATAATGGTGAAAATAAGAAGTTCTATCATCTGCTCATAGTCTGACTTTAGTGATAAAGTCTTTATAACTTGGTAATGTTATAAGATCCAAGATGCATGCAGTGGCTGAGGAGCAAGCACTGATTCTGTTTCTGTCTATCATCTAGATTAATAGTTTATTTCTATCAATTATCTGAATGCAAAAATCAAAATAAAATCAATATTTGCTGTGACCGCCCTTTGCCTTCAAAAACAGCATCAGTTCTTCTAGATACACTTGTAGAAAGTTTTTGAAGGAACTCCATAGGGAGTTTGTTCCAAACATCTTGAAAAAATACAACAGATCTTCTTTAGATGTAGGGTTGTGAAAATTGTTCTCTCTTGATCTAATCCTAGAGAGATCTGAGGTTGAGATCAGGGCACTGTGAGGACCGTCACTTCCAGGACTCCTTGTTCTTAATGACATTGCCTGTATGTTTGGGGTCGTTGTCCTGCTGCAGAATACATGTGAAGTCAATCAGAGACATCCCTGATGTTGTTACATGATGGACAGTTATCTGTCTGTATTTTTCAGCAGGAGGACCTCAAGAAATGGTCATTGAGGACCGTAGACACAGTGGGTGGCCAAGGAAATAGTGCAGCTAATATGATGCTTTGTTTTATTTGATATTGGAAACTGTCCAGCAGTGTCCTCAGCTCAGAACTGGCAGCAACCAGTGGGACTCAGCTACACCCATCTAATGTTTGGAGATTCCTGGCCTAAAGTGGTCTTCATTGAAGAATTGTGGGCGACGAGCCATACCTTCAATATGGAAACAAGGCCAAGTTTCTCAGCTGGGCACGAAAACATAGAAACTGGGGTGCAGGTAAATAGCAGAAGATAATCTGAATTTGAGTCAAATATTTGGCTGTAAGAGAAAGCCGTTTCTCACTGAAACACCGGAGAGCGACACCATAAGTGCAGGCTACAATGAAGCATGGTGGAGGTGCCTAACAAGTTTGAGGCTGCAATTCATTAATAAAGCTGGGAATTTGACCTGGATTAATGGCATCTTCAATGATGAGATATACAGGCCGATACTTATCCATCATATATTACCATCACAAAGGTGTCTGTCTGGTTCCAAATTTATTCTACAGCAACGACCCCAAACATGCAGCCAATGTCATTAAAAACTTCAAGGACAACAAGGAGTCATGAAAGTGATGATGTGGCTTCCACAAAGCCATGATCTCAACATCGGGTCTAGCTGTGATTCCATAAAGAGACAAAAAGGATTCGCACAAGTCTTTATCCACAGAAGATGTGTGGTTAGTTCTCCCAGATGTTTGGAACAACCTCTTTGATTAGTTCTTTCAAAAACTTTGTGTAGCTATAAGAATTGCCACTGTTTCGAAGACAAAAGGCAGTCACACCAACTATTGATTTGGTTTAAGGTACCGTCACACTCAGCGACGCTGCAGCGATAGACAACGAGCCGATCGCTGGAGCGTCGCTGTTTAGGTCGCTGCAGAGACGTCAAACACAGCAGCTCCAGAACGATGCAGGAGCGATCCAGTGACGTAACGGCGACTCACTTATCGTTCTCGCTGGTTGTTAGCTCCATGTAAAACATTGCAGGCATCGTTGCTTTTGATGTCAAACATGACGATACACGCCGACCTGACGACCAAATAAAGTTCTGGCCTTCTAGCTCCGACCAGCGATGGCACAGCGGGATCCAGATCGCTGCTGCGTGTCAAACACAACGAGATCGCTATCCAGGACGCTTCAACATCACGGATCGTTGTCGTTCTCGTTGCAAAGTTGCTGAGTGTGACGGTACCTTTAGACTTTGCTTTTGTTCATTCACTTTGCATTTGGTTAATTGATAATAAACTTAGCACTTCTATTTTTTAAAGCAATCTTACTCTGCAGTGTCTCTGTGTGTGTACACTACTCAAAAAGTTAGGGATATTTGGCTTTCGGGTGAAATTTATGGAAAAGGTAAAATGTTCACGCTACAATGATGTTTCATCATGAAAGTAGGGCATGCAATGGTGAGTTCCTCATCTCAATTTTTTGAAACAAAAGCCAACAACAGTGGTGGGTATGCCCCCTCCCCCCCAAAACTGACAATGTCTCAAAAACTTGTCATGTGGCCTTGAGCATCAATTACAGCTTGACAATGATGTCTCATGCTGTTGATTGTAATTGCCTACTGAGGCATGGCATCCCACTCTTCTTAAAGGGTGGCCCTCGGATCATTGAGGTTCTGGCGTACAGCAATATGAGCCCTACGCGGCGACTCAGCTGATCCCATAGGTTTTCTGTGAGATTCGGGTACGGAGAAAGTGCAGGCCTCTCCATTTGAGGTGCCCCAGTGTCCAGCAGCGACTCACTAATGATGCGACCTATATGAGCTGGAGCATTGTCATCCATGAAGATGAAGTTACGTCTGTGTTGTGCATGCAGAGGCACAAGGACTGGGTTAAGAATGAATGACTGGAGTAATGTAATTCATGTAGTAGGGGCTTGTCGCTGTACCGTTCACAAAGTGTAGGTCAGTTCTGTATTGAGTAGTCACACCTGCCCACACTGTAACACCAAAACCATCAAAGGCTCGTCAGGTGACAACAGTGGCTGATGCTAGCACTCTGTATGAGGTCTCCAACACCGTTGGCCACCATCATTTCTGCTAAGCGTGAATCTACTTTTATCAGTGAACTTCACGGAGTCTCACTTTTCCCTCATCCAGTGTAGATGCTCCCTGGTCCATGCAAGATGATGATGTCTGTGCCTAATGGTGTGGTCAGGTATCCTTGCAGGTTGTCTTAACATGCAGACTACGCTGATGTAAATGATTTTGTGTGGTCTGACGTGACACTTGGGGGGCCTCCGACCTTCCTTAAATGTACCTGGAGCTGTGTGGCATTCATCATCCTGTTCCGAAGAGCATTGTTCACAATGGAGCGGTCATCAGTGTGGGATGTGGCCGAAGGACGTCCACTTCTCTGCCTGTCACTCTTCCAGTCTCTGTTGCAACCTGCTGATGACCCTGAGACACACTCTAAGCTGAGTGGCCACTTCCGTCTGAGAACATCCTGCTTGAAGCCTTGCAATGGCGAGGTCCTGCTGATCAATTGTTAGGTGTCGTCTTGGTCTCATGATGTCAAAGTGTGAACAGCATGATGAGGAGGACTGTATAATACCAATTCTAATTGAACCACAAAATATATTGGGCGATTCATGGATCAGATATCTGTTGTGAATTTTGCCATTAAGCTCTTTGTTAGAGAACAGCAAGTTGTGCAAAAAATACTGAAACATTGAGCATTTGGACACGGGCATTCAGAAGTTTAGAGATGATCATAGTAAGTTCTCCTGAAAAGTTTTAGAGTGAATTTTAGGATCATCCTGAAGTTTCACCCAAAAGCCAAATATCCCTAACTTTTTGTGAGTAGGATACATTATTAAATCTTGTATATTATTTATATAAAGAAGCTCACACAACTGACCGTATAGTGAGTTACCAGGATGCCCACATTGGATATGACACAGAGCTCACCCTCTAATATTAGTGTACAGCCTACGATCTCCTTATCCTGGAGGAGCAGACCTGCTCTGGTGTTATCTCCAGCACACAACCTGCAGCAGGGGAAGACATAAAATAAGCTTTTAATATGTGTCTCTTACGATAGCGATGCTTGCACCCATGCTGCTGCGAGTGGTGGGGAGAGCGGGCATAGACGACTGTAAGGACACGTGTGAGAGCTGAACGTGTGACATGTGTCACCATCCAGAGACTGGTCACAACCTTGGCAAATAGAAAATACCAGTTGTCGGAAGCGTTTGATGGAAACCATTCAAGTTGTTTAAAACATGGCTCACGTTAAATTCTATTAGTTTTCTTATTTTCTAATATATTTTCACTATTTCTCTTTCATAGTGACACATTGTCGCTGTCACTTCAGATTACAGATTTGTGTTGTACAAATCTGCAATATGTCACCAATAGATCCATATCATACCTTAGTGTGTCTCTGATATTATCAACAGAAACTTTTACCATTAATCTTTTAATCCATGCAAATAAAAATAATCTGGGAAACTTCATTGGGAGATCAGATTCAGGAGGCCTTCTTCAAAATGATCATTTTTAATTTTTTTTTTTTTTTTAAGGAGAAATCGCCTTGCAGTAAAAGTTTTTTTCATCCAGAGGGACTCTAGCTCCATTCCTAGGTATGCCAGCGAAACATTACATCCAGATCACAAAACACAAAAGAAAAACCTTCCAGTAGCAAAATCTGCAGTGTAGACGTCTCCTTATACAGTTTATGATCTTTATAAGGGATTCCTCCAGATCTATTGCTTCTCAATCAGCCGGACTGTGGAGGGACGTTAAAAGCCGCTCCCACTATAGGAGACTCAGCTCATCGATGTATTAAATGGTCACCTATCTCCCACCCAGTATGTTTAGACAAAACTTCCCTCAGTAGGAACAGCTGATCACGATGGCCCAATTCATAAAGACCGGCAATGTTCTCACTGGTGTTGATAAGGCGGCATATTGGAGTCAGAAGCTTCTCATTCATTTAGAAACGCATCTGACTATTGGCAGCGCATCTGATGATTGGCGAGGCATCCGACTATTGGCAGCGCATCTGATGATTGGCGAGGCATCCGACTATTGGCAGCGCATCTGATGATTGGCGAGGCATCCGACTATTGGCAGCGCATCTGATGATTGGCTGGGAATTTGACGATTGGCGGGACATCTGGCTATTGGCAGCGCATCTGATGATTGGCGGGGCATCTGACTTGGCAGCACATCTGATGATTGGCGAGGCATCCGACTATTGGTGGCGCATGTGATAATTGGCGAGGCATCTGGCTATTGGTGGGGCATCCGACGATTGGCGAGGCATCTGGCTATTGGCAGCGCATCTGATGACTGCTGATGACCCTGAGAGACTCTAAGCTCAGTGGCCACTTCCGTCTGAGAACATCCTGCTTGGAGGCATCCGACGATTGGCGGGCCATCTGACTATTGGCAGCACATCTGATGATTGGCGGGGCATCCGACTATTGGCAGTGCATCTGATGATTGGCAAGGCATCCGACTATTGGTGACGCATCTAACGATTGGTGTGCATCAGGCCAGAAATCTTACGCCAGGTCCAGAATGGAGTAAGATTTCTTGTGTATGGACCGCCACAGCTTGTCATGGATTACACAAGGTTTGGCGCCATATCGGCGCTTGAAAATGACAAATTGCAACATTTTTATGCAACCCAAGATTTGCGCAAAAATTTTGCAAGTTTTCAAAGCAATTTACAACAGAATTCTGGTAAAACTTCCTTGGATATGCCCCTATGCGTACAGAGCTAGATTGTTGGGGTATCTATGTTTAGAAAAGGGGTTAACTATGTTATAATTATTCTTAGTGCATTTCCTCTTTAAAGAGGTTTTCCCCAATATTACAAAAGGTAATGAATATTCTGAGAGAGTAATAATAATAACTTTCCGCTTGAATCCCCCTCCGCTCCAGGCTGCCACTATTGCAAGTGATAATGAGCTGTCTGTCAATCACTGACCTTAGTTGTTACTGTGCCGTACATGCAAACGTCCCCCGCCTGCAGCCAAATTACTGTGCATAGGGAGAAATGTCAGCCAGGAGCTGGGGGTCTGCACACTACGAATACATGGACCCCTGATTCTCTGCACTGGCAGCAGTTACATACACCATAATCCTACATATCACACACTGCCTGTCACTGCCACATACTGCTCTCATAGATGGAGCATGATGTAGGTGACAGATTCCCTTTAAATAAAGCTGAGCAAGAAAGCCAGACATTGCCCAAGGACAAGACTGAAGCCGTTTCTGGAAATAAGGCAGCCCATTCTTCTAATCTCAGACATGAAACTTGACGGGGCATCTATTACTTCTAGAGACGAGATCTCGCAGACCTCTGTATAAATACGGTGGGGGAAAGAATTTATAAGAATGAATTAAAGGGATTTCCACTAGTATGATATTGATAGTGCATCAATATCAGATCGGAGGGGGTCGGATACCCAGCACCCCCACTAATCAGCTGTTACCAGTTATACTGATGACTTGGAGATGATCTGCAGTACCCGGGAGTAGCCACTAAATGGTGTACGGCGCTGTGTACACTGTTCACTTCCAGCCCGGGACAGTAGCAGCTGATTGGTGGGGTGTCAGTTGTCAGACCTCCGCCAGTCTGATATTAATTACCTATACCAATTGGTAAAGGTGGAAAAAGATATCTTTTTTTTTTCTAGCGAGTTCATCACTTTTTGTATGTATATCGGCTCACTTGGCTGCACACGGAGATAGACACAGGAATACTGCGGCTTGAAAGATGCACTTGGTTTATTAAGTACGGTATAAACCAAGGATTAAGCACAAAATAAGCATGGCCCTCTGGGCAAAAATAGCAAAGTAAAACAAAACGGCAACTCCTTGTAGTAGCAGGGCAGACTGCTCTGGGTTAGCACAACCCACAGAACAAAAACAACTTCTCTGGAGTGGTCCTCTCCAGACACACAACAACCCCGGCTGCCTCTCGAGTCCGGCTATTTAAACCCAGACCATGTGACTCCACCCATGCGACTGATCACATGACTGTGACATCAGACAGGTCCGGTCAACACATGGCGGTGCCGACTCTGCAGGTGGAAGTAAGGTGGACATCTTCCCACCCACTCTATAGATGTCCACATTAAACCAGCCCATGAATGCAACTTTAACTTAACCCTCACAACATGTACTGTGCTGGAGGAAAATACTCTGGTTTCACATCACTGACGCCATTAAATGCTGTGACCTATATCACTCCTCCACTACTTTGCCAGTGACTTTGTCACAAGAAATCTATATACACACATATGTACATCGTCCGTCATGAGTGTAGCAACATGAATTGGACGGACTGGGAGCGGGTGTGAAAATATACGCAGCATGCGACCTAAAGGGTGGCTGGTAAGTTTTTCATTCTGAGATTGGATCTCGCCAGGACATAATAAACTTTTAGTGCTGAATTAAATGAGCCGTGCAGGAGCTGAAATAAAACCTTGCTAATGTTAGAAGAACTGTTATGTAGCTAATGACCTGCGAGCACGGATGACACCAGGAATCAGCACTATCTATAAACTGAACACCTGCTGTAGAGGCTGCGGAGTGCGGCCATGTGTCTCCTGCCACTCAGGCCTGACAGCCGCGTCTCATTGAACATACTTGTGATGAGCGCACACTTCAGTTCTTGGATAAGAGTGACGTGTGTGGGCTGATTGCTGCATTGGCATCCTTCTCATCATGTAGAAAGGTTTCTATGGGAATAGAGTTCTACTCATTTGGTAAAAATCCAAACATATGAAGAGTCTTCAAGTGTCATTTGTAAATGTAAAATTGTAGAATATCTGGCATCTGTTGTATAATGAAGGCAAAGGATGCATCCGTCCATCCCTAACCTGCTCCTAATATCCAGCTGGTTAGAAATGCTCCATTGATTATATACTGGGCCTATACTGATTACCGTATTTTTTTGGACTATAAGACGCACCAATTTTGGGGTGGAAAATAGCAGAAAAAAGATTTTTATAAGATGGGGGTCCGTCTTATTGTCCAAAACTAAGTTATCTTACCTGAGAGCCGGCGGTGGTACAGCGGGGTCACAGAAGGCAGGGTCCTGTCCTCAGGAAGCCGGCGGCGGCAGAAGTGGGGTAATTCTGCAGTCCTGGGGTGCGGTGCTGCGGGTCTGGTGGCGGCGAGGCAGAGCTGGTGCAGGGTCCCATCCTCAGGATCCCAGTGGCGGTAGGGGTGGCGATACTGCGGCGGTGGGCAACGCAGAGTGCACCTGAGCAGAGTCCCTTCTTCCCTTCTTCAGGATGCCGGCGGCAGAAACGTGGCGGCGCTGCGGCCCGGTGTCTGCGGTGAGCAGAGTGCATCACCGGTTTCCCTGCTGCCATCTTCTTGAAGCCGTGAGCCGCCGGAGGCTTCAGTAAACTTGCCGCCGGGGGCCGTGCATGCACAGATTGAGATCTCTGCGTCCATTTTCCAGAAGCCGAGTGCTGCTAAGATCTCAATCTGCGCACACGCGGCCATTTTCCTGAAGCCTCCAGTGCCCCACGGTTTCAGGAAGATGGCTGCAGGGAAACCGGTGATACACTCTGCTCACTGTGGACACCAGGCCGCGGCGCCGCCACATTCCTGCCTCTGGTATCCTGAAGAAGAGACACTGCTTACATGTACTCCGCACCACCCACGGCCACAGCATCGCCACACCTCTGCCGCAACCCCCCCCCCCCCCCCCGGTAAGCCTGCGTTTGCACTATAAGACGCACCCCCCATTTTCCTCCCCAAAAAAAGTGTGTCTTATAGTCCGAAAAATACGGTATTCGCTGTGCCTATATTGATTATTTGCTGTGCATTGTGGCTATATTCTTAGTGTATAATGGCTAGACTTGGTGCCTTACCCCAGTTTCTTCTATCTGCTTACACTTCTGTACATAGTCACTTGCCCGGTTAGAGGTTTATTCACACTTTACAGTCTTGCATCAGTTTCTGTTGTTGTTGGTTGTGTTTTTTAAAATTGCTGCAAAAACAAAAGATTTAACTGCAATTCTGTAAAAATTCCCAAAGCATGTGAGCCCCCCCCCCCCCCCCCAAGTACCAGGGTCTTTTAATTTTATTGGATTCTCATCTGGGCCAAAGAGACTTGTTGATCTCTCTTTGGCTCCAGGGGTCGGGGACAACTACAATTCTTGCACCTCTACTTGCTTCATCTTAGAGGCCGGACACTACTATGATATGTCTTAAAAATCTGCTTGGTGGGGCTCCAGATATTGAGCCCACTGGTGAGTTAGCAGAGGGGAGACCGTGGACCCATGTTACTGGTGACGAGGTGGCTCTACATGCACAATTACTTTTCATTAAAGGGGTTATCAATTAGAAATATATACAGTCATGGCCAAAAGTATTGACACCCCTGCAATTCTGTCAGATAATACTCATTTTCTTCCTAAAAATGATTGCAAACACAAATTATTTGGTATTATCTTCATTTAATTTGTCTTCAATGAAAAAACACATAAAGAATTGTCCTAAAGCCAAATTGGATATAATTCCACACCAAACATAAAAAAGGGGGTGGACAAAAGTATTGGCACTGTTCGAAAAATCATGTGATACTTCTCTAATTTGTGTAATTAACAGCACCTGTAACTTACCTGCGGCACCTAACAGGTGTTGGCAATAACTAAATCACACTTGCAGCCAGTTGACATGGATTAAAGTTGACTCGACCTCTGTCCTGTGTCCTTGTGTGCACCACATTGAGCATGGAGAAAAGAAAGAAGACCAAAGAACTGTCTGAGGACTTGAGAAACCAAATTGTGAGGAAGCATGAGCAATCTTAAGGCTACAAGTCCATCTCCAAAGACCTGAATGTTCCTGTGTCTACCGTGCGCAGTGTCATCAAGAAGTTTAAAGCCCATGGCACTGTCCCTCAGAGGTCATGGGTCTTCCAGCAGAACAATGACCCAAAACACACTTCAAAAAGCACTAGAAAATGGTTTGAGAGAAAGCACTGGAGACTTCTAAGGTGGCCAGCAATGAGTCCAGACCTGAATCCCATAGAACACCTGTGGAGAGATCTAAAAATGGCAGTTTGGAGAAGGCACCTTCAAATATCAGGGACCTTGAGCAGTTTGCCAAAGAAGAATGGTCTAAAATTCCAGCAGAGCATTGTAAGAAACTCATTGATGGTTACCGGAAGCGGTTGGTTGCAGTTATTTTGGCTAAAGGTTGTGCAACCAAGTATTATGCTGAGGGTGCCAATACTTTTGTCTGGCCCATTTTTGGAGTTTTGTGTGAGATGATCAGTGTTTTGCTTTTTGCTTCATTCTCTTTTGTGTTTTTTCATTTAAGACAAATTAAATGAAGATAATAATACCAAATAATTTGTGTTTGCAATCATTTTCAGGAAGAAAATGAGTTATCTGACAGAATTGCAGGGGTGTCAATACTTTTGGCCATGACTGTATCACCAATCCACAAGAAAGACGATGCAAGTATGATCAACTAGATGGTGGCCCGATTCTAACGCATCAGGTATTCTAGAATATGTATGTAGTTTATTTATGAAGATTTCAGAATAATGCAATGAATACACAGGATTCGGCCGGGCGCAACCAATTAGCGAAGCGTGGTTCAAATTCCGCGTGAATTCGTGGCCGGACTGCGTCTGTCGCTGATTGGTCGCACCTGGCTGGCTGAATCCTGTGTATTCATTGCATTATTCTGAAATCTTCATAAATAAACTATACATACATATTCTAGAATACCCGATGCGTTAGAACCAGTCAGTGAAGCCAGGGCCAGCTCCAGGTTTTTGAGGGCCCTGGCCGAAAGAGTCTGACAGCCCACGTAGCATATAGCACAGCCAACGTAGTATATAGCACAGCCCATATAGTATATAGCACAACCCACGGAGTATATAACAGGCCACGTAGTATATAGCACAGCCACGTAGTATATAGCACAGCCACGTAGTATATTGCAGAGCCGCGTAGTATATAGCACAGCCCAAGCAGTATATAGCACAGCCCACGTAGTATATAGCACAGCCCACGTAGTATATAGCACAGCCCACGTAGTATATAGCACAGCCCACGTAGTATATAGCACAGGCCACGTAGTATATAACAGAGGCATGTAGTATATAGCACAGCCCACGTATATAGCACAGACCACGTAGTATATAGCACAGCCCATGTAGCATATAGCACAGCCCACGCAGTATATAACACAGCCCACGTAGTATATAACAGCCCACATAGTATATAGTAATGAGGGCACCATATCCCTGTGAAAAAAAGAATTAAAATAAAAATTCGTTATATACTCACCTTCCGGCGGCCCCTGGATCTAGCCCAGGCCTTTAGCGATGCTCCTCACGACACTCCCAGTTCCCAGTAATGCCTTACGGCAATAACCCATGATAATGTAGCGGTCTCACGAGACCGCTACGTCATCTGGGGTCATTGCCGCAATGCATTCTTGGGACCGGAGCATCGCGAGGGGCGTGAAAGGCTGGCGCGGACGCCGGAAGGTGAGAATATAGTGTTTTTTGTTTTTTTGTAACCTGAAAGGTAAGAAAAAGAGCTTAGATTATACTCACCCAGGGGCGGTCCCGGTTCGTTTCAGGTCCGATGGGCGTCACGGTCCGGGTCCGGCGCCTCCCATCTTCATGAGATGACGTCCTCTTCCTGTCTTCCTGTCACGGATCCGGCGCAGGCGTACTGCCTTCAACAGGGCAAATCAGTACGCCGGAGCAGTGACAGGAAGACAAGAACAGGACGTCATCGTAAGAAGATGGGAGGCGCTGGACCCGGACCACTACGCCAATCGGACCGGACCGCCCCTGGGTGAGTATAATCTAACCTGTTTTTCTTACCTTTCAGGTTACATCGGGGGCTTATCTACAGCATTCCAGAATGCTGTAGATAAGCTCCTGATACTGGTGGCCGCAGCTCATAGGGTACCGTCACACAGTGGCATTTTGATCGCTACGACGGCACGATCCGTGACGCTCCAGCATCGTAACAATATCGCTCCAGCGTCGTAGACTGCTGTCACACTTTGCAATGTACGACGCTGGAGCGATAATTTCATGACGTATGTGCGATGTAGAAGCAGTTGGTTACTATGCGCACATCGTATACAATATCGTGCACACCTTTGTTACACCATGCGATCATGCCGCCACAGCGGGACACTAGACGACGAAAGAAAGTTTCAAACAATCTGCTACGACGTACGATTCTCAGCGGGGTCCCTGATCGCAGGAGCGTGTCACACTGCGAGATCGTAACTATATCGCTGGAACGTCACGAATCGTGCCGTCGTAGCGATCAAAATGCCACTGTGTGACGGTACCCTATGGGTACGATTTTTGGGGTGGCAGATTCCCTTTAACCCCTTTACCACCAAGGGTGGTTTGCACGTTAATGACCAGGCCAATTTTTACAATTCTGACCACTGTCCCTTTATGAGGTTATAACTCTGTTACGCTTCAACGGATCCTGGTGATTCTGACATTGTTTTCTCGTGACATATTGTACTTCATGACAGTGGTAAAATTTTGAAAATTTCGCAATTTTCCAACTTTGAATTTTTATGCAATTAAATCACAGAGATATGTCACACAAAATACTTAATAAGTAACATTTCCCACATGTCTACTTTACATCAGCACAATTTTGGAACCAAAATTTTTTTTTGTTAGGGAGTTATAAGGGTTAAAAGTTGACCAGCAATTTCTCATTTTTACAACACCATTTTTTTTTAGGGACCACATCTCATTTGAAGTCATTTGATAGAAAATACCCAAGTGTGACACCATTCTAAGAACTGCACCCCTCAAAGTGCTCAAAACCACATTCAAGAAGTTTATTAACCCTTCAGATGTTTCACAGGAATTTTTGGAATGTTTAAATAAAAATGAACATTTAACTGTTTTTCACAAAAAATTTACTTCAGCTCCAATTTGTTTTATTTTACCAAGGGTAACAGGAGAAAATGGACCCCAAAAGTTGTACAATTTGTCCTGAGTACGCCGATACCCCATATGTGGGGGTGAACCACTGTTTGGGCGTATGAGCTCGGAAGCGAAGGAGCGCCATTTGACTTTTCAATGCAAAATTGACAGGAATTGAGATGGGACGCCATGTTGCGTTTGGAGAGCCACTGATGTGCCTAAACATTGAAATCCCCACAAGTGACCCCCTAAGGAACTCATCTAGATGTGTGGTGAGCGCTTTGACCCACCAAGGGCTTCACAGAAGTTTATAATGCAGAGCCGTAAAAATAAAACAAAAATTTTTTCCCACAAAAATTATTTTGTAGCCCCCAGTTTTGTATTTTCCTGAGGGTAACAGGAGAAATTGGACCCCAAAAGTTGTTGTCCAATTTGTCCTGAGTACACTGATACCCCATATGTGGGGGAAGGACCACCGTTTGGGCGCATGGCAGAGCTCGGAAGGGAAGGAGCGCCGTTTGGAATGCAGACTTATATGGAATGGTCTGCAGGCGTCACATTGCGTTTGCAGAGCCCCTAATGTACCTAAACCGTAGAAACCCCCCACAAGTGACACCATTTTGGAAAGTAGACCCCCTAAGGAACTCATCTAGATGTGTTGTGAGCGCTTTGAACCCCCAAGTGTTTCACTACAGTTTATAACGCAGAGCCGTGAAAATAAAAAAATCTTTTTTTTCCCAAAAAATTATTTTTAGCCCCCAGTTTTGTATTTTCCCAAGGGTAACAGGAGAAATTGGACCACAAAAGTTGTTGTCCAATTTGTCCTGAGTACGCTGATACCCCATATGTTGGGATAAACCCCTGTTTGGGCACACGGGAGAGCTCGGAAGGGAAGTAGCACTGTTTTACTTTTTCAACGCAGAATTGGCTGGAATTGAGATCGGACGCCATGTCGCGTTTGGAGAACCCCTGATGTGCCTAAACAGTGGAAACCCCCCAATTATAACTGAAACCCTAATCCAAACACACCCCTAACCCTAATCCCAACGGTAACCCTAACCACACCTCTAACCCAGACACACCCCTAACCCTAATCCCAACCCTATTCCCAACTGTAAATGTAATCCAAACCCTAACCCTAACTTTAGCCCCAACCCTAACTGTAGCCTTAACCCTAGCCCTAACCCTAATGGGAAAATGGAAATAAATAAATTTTTTAATTTTTCCCTAAGGGGGTGATGAAGGGGGGTTTGATTTACTTTTATAGCGGGTTATTTTTATGATTGGCAGCCGTCACACACTGAAAGACGCTTTTTATTGCAAAAAATATTTTTTGCGTTACCACATTTTGAGAGCTATAATTTTTCCATATTTGAGTCCACAGAGTCATGTGAGGTCTTGTTTTTTGCGGGACGAGTTGACGTTTTTATTGGTAACATTTTCGGGCACGTGACATTTTTTGTTCGCTTTTTATTCCGATTATTGTGAGGCAGAATGATCAAAAACCAGCTATTCATGAATTTCTTTTGGGGGAGGCGTTTATACCGTTCTGCGTTTGGTAAAATTGATAAAGCAGTTTTATTCTTCGGGTCAGTACGATTACAGCTATATCTCATTTATATCTTTTTTTATGTTTTGGTGCTTTTATACGATAAAAACTATTTTATAGAAAAAATAATTATTTTGGCATCGCTTTATTCTCAGGACTATAACTTTTTTATTTTTTTGCTGATGATACTGTATGGCGGCTCGTTTATTGCGGGACAAGATGACGTTTTCAGCAGTACCATGGTTATTTATATCTGTCTTTTTGATCGCGTGTTATTCCACTTTTTTGTTCGTTTTTTTTTTTCTTTCTTACGGGGTTAACTAGTGGGGCAGTTTTATCTGTTGGGTCGTTACGGACGCGGCGATACTAAATGTGTACTTTTATTGTTTTTTTTTTTATTTAGATAAAGAAATGTATTTATGGGAATAATATATATTTTCTTTATTTAGGAATTTATTTTTTTTTTACATGTGGAAATTTTTTTTAAACTTTTTTACTTTGTCCCAAGGGGGGACATCACAGATCGCTGATCTGACAGTTTGCACAGCACTCTGTCAGATCAGCGATCTGACTTACAGCGCTGCAGGCTTACCAAGCGCCTGCTCTGAGCAGGCACTTGGTAAGCCACCTCCCTCCCTGCAGGACCCGGATGCCGCAGCCATTTTGGATCTGGGCCTGCAGCGAGGAAGGAGGTAGGAGACCCTCGCAGCAACGCGATCACATCGCGTTGCTGCGGGGGTCTCGGGGAAGCCCGCAGGGAGCCCCCTCCCTGCGCGATGCTTCCCTATACCGCAGGCACAACGCGATCATGTTTGATCGCGGTGTACCGGGGGTTAATGTGCCGGGGGCGGTCCGTCACCGCTCCTGGCACATAGTGCCGGATGTCAGCTGTGAAATGCAGCTGACACCCAGCCGCGATCGCATATGATGTACTATCTTGCAGCACATGTCCGCTCCGTCCAAAGCGCTTCTGGCTTTCGAACGCAGGTGATTCCGCATGTGTTCATTAAACTGCGGAATCACCACTCCAAATACATTGGACGGGTGATATTTATCCTGCAGAGACTGCGCGTCTATGCAAGATAAATTGACATGCTGCTGTCTGGAAAGAGGCGCCACATGTCCGTCTCCACAGGGAAGCCGGAGGCGTCTGTGCACGCATAATGGAGATGGGATTTCTTGAAATCATATCCACTATGCTGTAACATTTGGACGCTGCGGTTGTACGCAGCGCCCAACCCGCAGCGTTTACTGACCGTGGGAACATACCATAATACACACTTATTTATTAATCCTATACTCCTATTTGAATCGGCAACAAGCACTTCAGTTTAGCAATAATTACATGATCTACCAAAGGAGGTACAAAGTGACTAAAGAATAGGTGAATAAAATAATTTTGTATTGAATGCAATATTTAAAATTATGATTAAAAAGACAGGGGAAAAAGAAAAATGACCTCCAAAAAAATGACAGGAAGTGATAGTCAGATGGAAGGATTAGCCTCCTCTGCATTCAAAAGATATTTGGAAAAATTATTAAATAGCCTGCTGAATAGGATGAACATTGATAGTGACTATATTGCCATATTATCATCCTTTTTGCAGCCCTTTTCCAAAAGTCATGTAAAAATACAGTCAAATAACAGCAGGAATAAGGAAAACAGTCTTTGATAAATGGAAGCCTGCGAATGTGATAAAGTCACTACATTGTATCAGCAAACCCTTGGCACTAGAGCTCATACTCAGTTGTGTGAGACTCTGATGAGTCTCGCACGGCAATACCCGGCGCTGCTGCCTGCACTCAGATCGGAGCGTGCGGCCGCATAGAAATACATGCAGCCGCACGCTCCGCTCCTCTGTGCCAGGTGCAGTGCCGGGTATTGC
Source organism: Ranitomeya imitator (assembly GCF_032444005.1). Classification (NCBI taxonomy): domain Eukaryota; kingdom Metazoa; phylum Chordata; class Amphibia; order Anura; family Dendrobatidae; genus Ranitomeya; species Ranitomeya imitator. The sequence continues at coordinate 459,623,711 of NC_091287.1, read as the reverse complement.
CGTGCGAGACTCATCCGAGTCTCGTGCAAGTGAGTATGAGCCCGTAGGGATAAGCTGGAGTGCATTATAAACATCCCTATAACGGCTATTTCCAGAAGGCACACATAGCAGCAGTAAAGTGACAGGGTGAAATGGAGTGAGTTATATAGAGTGGTTGCTTTAAAAATAAAGCTGTAATAATGAAACTGTCACAAGAGTTGTACCTGGAGTTAGATGGTGAAGTAACATGCAGTGTGGAAAGGGGGACTGTATCCAACCCTGCGCCTGACTAGCGCTGTTTCGCTGATTAGCTTCTTCACAGAGTTTATCCAGTAGTCCTTATTGGAATGTGCACATTGGAGTTTCAGACTGAAGGCAGAAAAATCATGAGGGTATACAAATGGAAACGAGGAGTAAAGAAACCTGACTCTAACCAGAATATGTGCTCCACCTTATTTATGAAAGTTCCCCCTTTTACTCTTATGGCAGATTTACCCCCACTTGGCATTCACTGAAGAATTAAAGGGGATACTTTGAGGGATCTAAGTGTTTAACAGATCCTGGTTTGTTTCATTCCTGTTTCTTTACTCCTTGTTTCCTTGTGTTTCTTTACTCCTTGTTTCCATGTTTGTTTCTTTACTCCTGGTTTCCTTGTTTGTTTCTTTACTCCTTGTTTCCTTGTGTGTTTCTTTACTCCTGGTTTCCTTGTTTGTTTCTTTACTCCTTGTTTCCATGTGTGTTTCTTTACTCCATGTTTCCTTGTGGGTTTCTTTACTCCTGGTTTCCTTGTGGGTTTCTTTACTCCTGGTTTCCTTGTTTGTTTCTTTACTCCTTGTTTCCTTACTCCTTGTTTCCTTGTGTGTTTCTTTACTCCTTGTTTCCATGTGTGTTTCTTTACTCCTTGTTTCCATGTGTGTTTCTTTACTCCTTGTTTCCTGTTGTTTCTTTACTCCTTGTTTCCTTGTGTGTTTCTTTACTCCTTGTTTCCTTGTGTGTTTCTTTAGGCTACGTTCACATTAGCGTTGTGCGGCGAAGCGTCGGGCGCAGCCGCAGCGACGCATGCGTCATGCGCCCCTATATTTGAGGCTGGTTTCACATTTGCGTTTAAAAATGCAGCGTTTTAAACGCAAACGCATTTGGTGAAAAAACACGTTTAAACGCAGCGTTTTTTAGACGCATGCGTTTTTGCATGTTTTAACGCAAACGGGGCGTTTTGACGCGTTTACATGCGTTTTTTCCTGCGTTTGCGTTTTTGAAACGCATGATGAGAAGTGTGGGATAGCTGCCAATCATCAAAATCAACTAGAAAACCCACTATAAACAGAAAGAGCTAGGGTTAGGGTTAGGATCCCTAGTAACCCTAGGGATCCTAACCCTAGGGATCCTAGCCCTAATCCTAACCCTAGGGATCCTAATCCTAACCCTAGGGATCCTAACCCCTAGGGTTAGGGTTTGGGGGTTGCTTATCAGTGTGTATTCTTGTGTTTTTCTATTAAAACGCATGCAAACGCATGTGCTTAAAAACGCATGCGTTTCCATAGACAGCAATACGTTTTTTTGCCGCAAAACGCATGCGTTTTTTTGCGGCAAAAACACGCTGCTAAAAATTACTACATGTTGCATTTCTGCAACAAAACGTATGCATAGAAACGACGCATGCGTTGTCAAAACACGGCAAAACGCATGTGTTTTTAATGTTAAGTATAGGGGAAAAAACGCATGCTTTTTTTGTGGTAAAACTCAGCGGCAAAAAACGCAAATGTGAAACAAGCCTATCCTGGAGGGCGCATGGACATGCGTTGTTTTGCGTTTTGTGATGCATGCGTCATTTTGGCGCAACTGTCAGGGCGCAGAGGACGCTGCATTATGCAGTTTTTTCTGCGCAAATGGTCCAGATGCAATGGTCCAGATGCAATCTCAGTCTGCACATGCGCCGCCTGTGGCGGCCGTCTTCCTTAATCCCTCCACAGGGAATACAATGCACTTACGCCGTAGCCTGGAGCCCTCATTATTGTCGGAATATGTCAGGCAATAAATTGTTTTTCTAAGCTTTATAGTGTAGTTTTAGGTCAGGGAGGGATGGTTAGGGATGAGCTAGCAAGGTGCAGGGACAGGTAGTGATGGCTACTTGCGGACATGTGCAGCACTTGTGGTTTTGCACTTCTGGTGAGACAAAAAAAACACTGCTAGCAATTTTTTTTCCATTGTTGCAAGTGCTGCACATGTCCGCAAGTCCCATAGGGAATGAATGAGGCCGAACGCAGTGTTGCCGTAAGTGATCTGCTACGTGGCAGATGCAGAAAAACTGCCGGATCTTCCGCGAATGGCAAAAATCACTGATGTGAAAGTAGCCTAAGTCACTGCTGACAGGGTCTGCATTAGGCTACTTTCACACTAGCATTGTTTTCAATACGTCGCAGTGCGTCGTTTAGGGGAAAAAACGCATCCTGCAAAGTTGTTTGCAGGATGCGTTTTTGCCCCATAGAGTAACATTTCCGAAGCATTACGACACGTCGCAACCATCGTGTGACGTTGCGCCGTGTTGTGGCGGACCGCCGGGAGCAGAAAACGTTAAATGTAACGTTTTTTGCTGCAGACGGACCGCTTTTTCCGACCGCGCATGGGCGGCCGGAACTCCGCCCCCACCTCCCCGCACCTTACAATGGGGCAGCGGATGCGCCGGAGAAATGCATCCGCTGCCTCCGTTGTGCGGTGCATCAAACGCTAGCGTCGGAATCTCGGCCCGACGCACTGCGACGGACCGAATCCGACGCTAGTGTGAAAGTAGCCTTAGTCATACTCACCAATGAGGGAGGCAGCATGAAAAGTGCCTAGGGCAGCAGAAACTCTAAATACGGCCCTGCTCCTTGTTTCCATGTGTGGTTCTTTACTCCTTGTTTCCATGTGTGTTTCTTTACTCCTTGTTTCCATGTGTTTCTTTACTCCTTGTTTCCTTGTGTTTCTTTACTCCTTGTTTCCTTGTGTTTCTTTACTCCTTGTTTCCTTGTGTTTCTTTACTCCTTGTTTCCTTGTGTTTCTTTACTCCTTGTTTCCTTGTGTTTCTTTACTCCTTTTTCCTTGTGTTTCTTTACTCCTTGTTTCCTTGTGTGGTTCTTTACTCCTTGTTTCCTTGTGTGGTTCTTTACTCCTTGTTTCCTTGTGTGGTTCTTTACTCCTTGTTTCCTTGCATTTCTTTACTCCGTGTTTCACTCCTATTTCTTTACTCCTTGTTTCCATGTGTGGTTCTTTACTTTTTGTTTCCTTGTGTGTCTTTACTCCTTGTTTCCATGTGTTTCTTTACTCCGTGTTTCACTCCTGTTCTTTACTCCTTGTTTCCTTGCATTTCTTTACTCCGTGTTTCACTCCCATTTCTTTACTCCTTGTTTCCATGTGTGGTTCTTTACTCCTTGTTTCCTTGTGTGGTTCTTTACTCCTTGTTTCCTTGTGTGGTTCTTTACTCCTTTTTTCCTTGTGTTTCTTTACTCCTTGTTTCCTTGTGTTTCTTTACTCCTTGTTTCCTTGTGTTTCTTTACTCCTTGTTTCCATGTGTGTTTCTTTACTCCGTGTTTCACTCCTGTTCTTTACTCCTTGTTTCCTTGCATTTCTTTACTCCGTGTTTCACTCCTATTTCTTTACTCCTTGTTTCCATGTGTGGTTCTTTACTTCTTGTTTCCTTGTGTGTCTTTACTCCTTGTTTCCATGTGTTTCTTTACTCCGTGTTTCACTCCTGTTCTTTACTCCTTGTTTCCTTGCATTTCTTTACTCCGTGTTTCACTCCTATTTCTTTACTCCTTGTTTCCATGTGTGGTTCTTTACTTCTTGTTTCCTTGTGTGTCTTTACTCCTTGTTTCCATGTGTTTCTTTACTCCGTGTTTCACTCCTGTTCTTTACTCCTTGTTTCCTTGCATTTCTTTACTCCGTGTTTCACTCCTATTTCTTTACTCCTTGTTTCCATGTGTGGTTCTTTACTTCTTGTTTCCTTGTGTGTCTTTACTCCTTGTTTCCATGTGTTTCTTTACTCCGTGTTTCACTCCTGTTCTTTACTCCTTGTTTCCTTGCATTTCTTTACTCCGTGTTTCACTCCTATTTCTTTACTCCTTGTTTCCATGTGTGGTTCTTTACTTCTTGTTTCCTTGTGTGTCTTTACTCCTTGTTTCCATGTGTTTCTTTACTCCGTGTTTCACTCCTGTTCTTTACTCCTTGTTTCCTTGCATTTCTTTACTCCGTGTTTCACTCCCATTTCTTTACTCCTTGTTTCCATGTGTGGTTCTTTACTCCTTGTTTCCTTGTGTGGTTCTTTACTCCTTGTTTCCTTGTGTGGTTCTTTACTCCTTGTTTCCTTGTGTGGTTCTTTACTCCTTTTTTCCTTGTGTTTCTTTACTCCTTGTTTCCTTGTGTTTCTTTACTCCTTGTTTCCTTGTGTTTCTTTACTCCTTGTTTCCATGTGTGTTTCTTTACTCCGTGTTTCACTCCTGTTCTTTACTCCTTGTTTCCTTGCATTTCTTTACTCCGTGTTTCACTCCTATTTCTTTACTCCTTGTTTCCATGTGTGGTTCTTTACTTCTTGTTTCCTTGTGTGTCTTTACTCCTTGTTTCCATGTGTTTCTTTACTCCGTGTTTCACTCCTGTTCTTTACTCCTTGTTTCCTTGCATTTCTTTACTCCGTGTTTCACTCCTATTTCTTTACTCCTTGTTTCCATGTGTGGTTCTTTACTTCTTGTTTCCTTGTGTGTCTTTACTCCTTGTTTCCATGTGTTTCTTTACTCCGTGTTTCACTCCTGTTCTTTACTCCTTGTTTCCTTGCATTTCTTTACTCCGTGTTTCACTCCTATTTCTTTACTCCTTGTTTCCATGTGTGGTTCTTTACTTCTTGTTTCCTTGTGTGTCTTTACTCCTTGTTTCCATGTGTTTCTTTACTCCGTGTTTCACTCCTGTTCTTTACTCCTTGTTTTCTTGCATTTCTTTACTCCGTGTTTCACTCCTATTTCTTTACTCCTTGTTTCCATGTGTGGTTCTTTACTTCTTGTTTCCTTGTGTGTCTTTACTCCTTGTTTCCATGTGTTTCTTTTCTCCGTGTTTCACTCCTGTTCTTTACTCCTTGTTTCCTTGCATTTCTTTACTCCGTGTTTCACTCCTATTTCTTTACTCCTTGTTTCCATGTGTGGTTCTTTACTTCTTGTTTCCTTGTGTGTCTTTACTCCTTGTTTCCATGTGTGTTTCTTTACTCCTTGTTTCCTTGTGTTTCTTTACTCCTTGTTTCCATGTGTGTTTCTTTACTCCTTGTTTCCTTGTGTGTCTTTACTCCTTGTTTCCTTGTGTTTCTTTACTCCTTGTTTCCATGTACGTTTCTTTGTGGTTTTGCTGCCTTCAGTCTGATTCTACAGTGTGCACATTCTAATAAGAACAAGAAAAACCAATGCATGTATAATTGTTACCAAACCGTTGTCCACTGCTATACATATGTATTTTACCATGTTATTCACACTTTTTGTTGGTTGTATGACATTGCATGAGATTAAAAGGCACAGCGCCCCTCTTGTCTATAGTTAGCACCATATAAGAGAATGAAGCAGAGATGAATGGCCGCACGCAGCCGGTGGACGGGGCTGCTGCTATTTCTGGAATAAAAACACTCCAGATCATGTTTTAAATCTGTAAGATCCTTTATATCTGCCGTACGTTTGATGTGACACAAGCAATGAGTGGTGAACAAATAGGGCAAGTGATTGAATGCCCCCCGGAATGTGGCGTCATATTGTGGATTAATTACTGATGCTGTACGTATTATGTATCCGTTTTGACCAGTCCACTATAAAGTATTAGCACAGAAGACAGAAGGTAAAGTGCTGTATAACGCGTAGCTGGTTAAACCAGCGTGTGCTATTCCTGGTTATTAAAAAATTCCTCTGTGTTTTCCTGTGTGAGTTTACATACGTTGGATGCTACCTACAAGAAGGAATGGCAGTCATCACTGCAAAAGTAAATATTTTACTATCACTGTGATGGTATTTTGCACAGGAAAGTGCTACAGAATTTACATGTAAAAGCATTTCCTCCTCTTGCTTGTACCCACTTGTTGGTCTGTAGCGTATTTTTTTCAACAAGGTAGAATTCTCAGAAATTTGCAAGCAGATTTTCAATCACTACATTATAAATTAGGATATAACTTTTGCGAAAAACATTTGAGTATTGTTGTGTGTGTGTGTAAGTATATACAGGTGCGTCTCACAAAATTAGAATATCATCAAAAAGTGAATTTATTCACTTCAACACAAAAAGTGAATCTCATATATTATATAGAGTCATTACAGACAGATTTAGTTTAAGTGTTTATTTCTGTTAATGTTGATGATTATGGCTTACAGCCGATGAAAACCCAAAAGTCATTATCTCAGTAAATTAGAATAATTAACAAAAAACACATGCGAAGGCTTCCTAAGCATTTACAGGGAACCTGTCAGCAGATTATGCAGCCATAAGATGGGGCCACTGCCTTTGAGGCTTATCTGCAGGATGCTATAGATAAGCCCCTAGTCCCAAATGAAGAAAAATAAGTTATTTTTCTCATCCAGGGGGGTCCATTCCGATGGGTGTTTCAGGTCCGGGTCTGGTGCCTCCCATCTTATGGTGATGCTGCCCTCCTGTATCATCGTTCCCCGGGCTCCTGTGCAGGCGTGCTTAGCTGGCCTCTCTGACCTTTCCCAGCGCCTCCGCACTGCAGTACTTTACTCTGCCCACAACAGGGCAGATAAGTATGCCTGCACAGGAGTGCCGATGCCGGGAAGCGAAGAAGAAGCAGGAGGGCAGTGTTGCAAGAAGATGGGAGGCCCCGGACCTGAGATACCCATCAGACCGGACCGCACAGGACCGCCCCCCCCCCCCCCCAACCCCCGGGTGAGTATAAGATAACTTATTTTTCTTCACTTGCAGGTCGGACCAGGAGCTTATCTACAGCATTATAGAATTCTGTATATAAGCCCTGAAAGGTGATGGCCATATCTTATAGCGGCAAAATCTGCTGACAGGTTCCCTTTAAAAAAAAGTCCCTTAGGCTGCGTGTCCACGATCAGGATGGCCGGCGGTATCGTTGGAGCGGCCGCTCTGCGCTAAGCCCTGCCCCCTTCTGGGACGCGATGATGCCGGATGTGTTCACAGCACGCATCCGGCATCATCGCACCCTTCGTATAGGGCCCTGTGCTATATTTTGCGGCGACGCAGCGTCGCCGCAAGATATACGGACATGCTGCGATCTGAAAAGACGCGCAGCATGTCCGGAGTCGCAGGGCCACCGCGTGCGTGTTACCACGCATAGTGGAGACGGGATTTCATTAAATCCCCTCCACTATGCTGTAACATCTGGACGCTGCGTGTCTGACGCTGCGGCTCTATGCAGCGTCAGACACGCAGCGTTTCCTGCACGTGGAAACATACCCTTAGTCTGTTTCAGTAGCTCCACAATCATGGGGAAGACTGCTGACTTGACAGATATCCAGAAGGCAGTCATTGGCACACTCCACAAGGAGGGTAAGCCACAAAAGGTCATTGGTCATAATTTGTTGTGTGAGAGCAGCAAAACGTACCCAATGGCCTAATGTAAATACCGTATGTAATAAAGGATAAAAAACTTGAATAATGCAGATGATAAAATATGATGCCAACAAAAGTGAACCCCAAACACAGTAAGATACCCACACAATTCATTCGTCCACATGCATGGTATGATAACCCTAATGTACCCCCCTCACTCAATCTCCCCCTCCCTCACCAGAAAAGTATGGTGATCCCATCAACGTATGACAGAATGAGTCCCCAACTCTATTCCCCACACAGTATAATGGACCCCACATAATAGTCCCTGTTTTGCCTTCTTTATAGTATAATGGTCCCACGTAGTCCTCCATATAGTATAATGGCCCCATATAGTCCTCCATACAGTATAATGGCACAACATAAAAATAAATAACAAATATCCACTTCTCTCTAGTCCCCCGCTGCTCCTGTTTCTGCCCACATCTTTTGATCCTCTGTACTGCTCAGCACAGCAGGTGCATTGTAATGGTCAGTGTGCTGGCTGTGCTGAGATGTTAGGGTACCGTCACACAGTGCCATTTCGATCGCTACGACGGTACGATTCGTGACGTTCCAGCGATATCGTTACGATATCGCTGTGTCTGACACGCAGCAGTGATCAGGGATCCTGCTGAGAATCGTACGTCGTAGCAGATCGTTTGGAACTTTCTTTCGTCGCTGGATCTCCCGCTGTCATCGCTAGATCGGTGTGTGTGACACCGATCTAGCGATGCGTTCGCTTGTAACCAGGGTAAACATCGGGTTACTAAGCGCAGGACCGCGCTTAGTAACCCGATGTTTACCCTGGTTACCAGCGTAAATGTAAAAAAAAAAAAAACAGCACATACTTACATTCCGGTGTCCGTCAGGTCCCTTGCCGTCTGCTTCCCGCACTCACTGACTGCCGGCCGTAAAGTGAAAGCAGAGCACAGCGGTCACCGCTGTGCTGTGCTTTCACTTTACGGCCGGCAGTCAGTGAGTGCGGGAAGCAGACGGCAAGGGACCTGACGGACACCGGAATGTAAGTATGTACTGTTTGTTTGTTTTTTACGCTGGTAACCAGGGTAAACATCGGGTTACTAAGCGCGGTCCTGCGCTTAGTAACCCGATGTTTACCCTGGTTACCCGGGGACCTCGGCATCGTTGGTCGCTGGAGAGCTGTCTGTGTGACAGCTCTCCAGCGACCACACTACGATTTACCTACGATCACGGCCAGGTCGTATCGCTGGTCGTGATCGTAGGTAAATCGTATAGTGTGACGGTACCCTTAGACGCAAAGGGAAATTGACGACGGCGGGAGTGTCAGGTGATGATTTCTCCTCCATTATTGCTTTCAGCTGTATTGACATCCTAGTTTTCGATATAGTTAAGTGTGATGTTGGGCGGGGGTCCCGGGCAGCGTCCTTGGCCAAAAATACTCACCCTGCGGGCCAGATTTGGCCTGCTGACCAGAGTTTGACATGTGCTTTAAAGGCTTCCCTGATCATTCACCTACCAAGTTCCTTGAATATCCTTTCCTCAGGTGATAATAACATCTCCGCTCAAGTGATTGCTGAACGTGTCTTCATTACTGTTCTTGTACATGGTTATTTAAATTGCTGTCACCTTCCTTCATTTTGAGCCAGGCTAGTCTTTCTTCTTTGCCCTCTTACTTATAGGGCACTGTAAGGATAGATTCACATGTGGGACACTCGTGGTCCAAGTACTGTCAAACTGACTGTGTGTTTCCTGACCAAGCTCAACAGCCTGCCAGGAATAAATGAGGCTATTGATTTCGGGTCAGGAGACCTGCTACTCATCTGGACCTCGAGGTCCGTACTTAGACCATGAATATTGGACGGATGAAACTGGCGTAGCCCACAGAACTAGCACTCACTCGATATTTTTTGATCTGCCATTCTATGTCCACCACCACTGCCTGGTATCGGCATTCCTATCCACTATTGTGTTGGTGACTTTTTTTTAACCTGTAGGCAATGTGGACTGTGACCTTTAGCTACTGTTCAGCAGCAATAGTTGTTACACCTCCTTTATGATAGGTGAAAGTAGTTTCTGTTTGGCATGTAAGACTTCTGTACATCAGACCAATCTCGCAGATCTACATTTGCCAGTTTGTGTAAGAGAGATGGATGACAAACGATCAAGCTGTGAATGGTATCCTTACATGTCCGGATATATCAGCATATGTAAAACTCTTCAGAGGGGTCAGCACCTCAGCTAAGGAAGTTTAGCTTATAGATGATAAGACTAGAAGGTTAAGATGAATTGCAAGATAAACAGGAAAATAACTCAAGGATAGAGCCAGTCTCCAGGATGTCGGGGACTGCTGCATGTGTTGGGGGAAGTGGAAGATTCCAACATCTGAAGCAAATTGCCTTCAATTGTTTGTAGCTGTGAAGACGCCACAAGTGCGGAGGCTTCCTGTGTTAAGTGCGATTTGTGTTGCACAATTGGAGCAGTAATATTAATTGAGATGGATAATATGGTAGTAAGGGAGTATTACATCTATTTTTGAAAAGCAGGTAGTACAGATGAGCAAAAATGGTTTGCAGAACCCTAACAGGAGCGTCGTGAGCAGCATTCTCCCTTCTGGTGTATCTTCTGATCAATTCGCGAGGCGCTATATCTTACGCATGTCACATCGCAACAGTGGCATTGCGTCGGGGAATGTCGGCAGGTAGGAGACAGACTAAAAGCCTCAGAATAGTGTCCTGCAATTCAATGTGCTCATCTGTATAGATTATAGAGTTGATGCTTGGATCTGAGAGGCTTATTAGGAGGACTGACCGTTTTCGGAGCAGATCTGATAGGGAGGCCAGTTCCCGGTTTCCCCAACCTTCTTCCCTTGCCTGGCACTGCACCATGATAAGTATGGATTTTTTTCAGAAAATCCATACTGCAGTACTGTATCCCACTGCATTATATCTCCTAGCCATATACCTATCTACTCAGTGTAAGGCTCTCTACACATATCCGTTTTTCATTTTGTCAAAGAAATGGGTTGGGCCTTTTTCTCCTATAATAATAATAATAATAATAATTTTTATTTATATAGCGCCAACATATTCCGCAGCGCTTTACAAATTATAGAGGGGACTTGTACAGACAATAGACATTACAGCATAACAGAAATCACAGTTCAAAATAGATACCAAGAGGAGTGAGGGCCCTGCTCGCAAGCTTACAAACTATGGGGAAAAGGGGAGACACGAGAGGTGGATGGTAACAATTGCTTTAGTTATTCGGACCAGCTATAGTGTAAGGCTCAGATGTTCATGTAAAGCTGCATGAACCAGTTACCTGCCTAAGTATGTAGCAGTACAGACACAGAGGGCTAATACTGCATAAAGTGTATGAGAACATGATGCGAGGAACCTTTTTTTTTTTTTTTATTATAAATAGGCCACACAGGGATCGTTAGGTTAATGCATTGAGGCGGTAGGCCAGTCTGAACAAATGAGTTTTTAGGGCACGCTTAAAACTGTGGGGATTGGGGATTAATCGTATTAACCTAGGTAGTGCATTCCAAAGAATCGGCGCAGCACGTGTAAAGTCTTGGAGACGGGAGTGGGAGGTTCTGATTATTGAGGATGCTAACCTGAGGTCATTAGCGGAGCGGAGGGCACGGGTAGGGTGGTAGACTGATACCAGGGAGGAGATGTAGGGTGGTGCTGAGCCATGGAGTGCTTTGTGGATGAGGGTAGTAGTTTTGTACTGGATTCTGGAGTGGATGGGTAGCCAGTGTAATGACTGGCACAGGGTAGAGGCATCGGTGTAACGGTTGGTGAGGAATATGATCCTGGCTGCAGCATTCAGTACAGATTGGAGCGGGGAGAGTTTTGCAAGAGGGAGGCCGATTAGTAGAGAGTTACAATAGTCCAGACGAGAATGAATAAGTGAAACAGTAAGAGTTTTTGCAGAGTCGAAAGTAAGAAAAGGGCGAATTCTAGAAATGTTTTTGAGATGCAGGTAAGAAGAGTGAGCCAGTGATCGGATGTAGGGGGTGAATGAAAGGTCAGAATCAAGGATGACCCCAAGGCAGCGGGCATGTTGCTTTGGAGTAATGGTGGAACCGCATACGGAGATGGCAATGTCAGGCAAAGGTAGGTTAGTAGAGGGAGAGAACACGAGGAGTTCAGTTTTTGACAGGTTTAGTTTCAGATAGAGGGAGGACATGATGTTAGAGACAGCGGTAAGACAATCACTGGTGTTTTCTAAAAAGGTCGGTGTGATATCAGGAGAAGTGTATAATTGGGTGTCATCAGCATAGAGATGGTACTGGAAACCAAATCTACTGATTGTTTGTCCAATAGGGGCAGTATACAACGAGAAGAGTAGGGGGCCTAGGACTGATCCTTGAGGAACCCCAACAGTAAGGGGAAGGTGAGAGGAGGAGGAACCAGCAAAACATACAGTGAAGGATCGGTCAGAGAGATAGGAGGAGAACCAGGAGAGAACGGTGTCCTTGAGGCCGATGGAGCGGAGCATAGTGAGGAGGAGCTGATGATCCACAGTGTCGAATGCTGCAGAGAGATCCAAGAGAATTAGCATGGAGTAGTGACCATTAGATTTAGCTGTTAGTAGGTCATTAGAGACTTTAGTGAGGGCAGTTTCAGTAGAGTGTAAAGAGCGGAAGCCAGATTGAAGAGGGTCGAGAAGAGAGTTATCTGAGAGATAGCGGGTAAGACGGGAGTGGACCAGGCGTTCGAGGAGTTTAGAGATGAAGGGAAGATTAGAGACAGGTCTATAATTAGCGGCACAGTTTTGATCGAGGGATGGTTTTTTAAGTAATGGATGTATGATGGCATGCTTAAATGAGGAGGGAAAAATACCGGAAGTGAGGGAAAGGTTGAATATTTTTGTTAGGTGAGAGGTGACAGCCGGGGAAAGGGACTGGAGGAGATGTGATGGAATGGGGTCACTGGTGCAAGTGGTCGGGCGAGAAGATGCAAGGAGCCTGCTTACTACTTCTTCTGTAACTGCTTCAAAGTCAGAGAGTGAACTAGATGCAGTGGGGGAGGGAGGACAGTGCATGGTATGAAGAGATTGGGAGATGATTTCCTGTCGAATGTGGTCAATTTTTTCTTTGAAGTAATTGGCCAGATCGTCAGCACGGAGATCCGTGGTTGGGGCCTGCTCTCTTGGGTTGAGTAGGGACTGGAACGTGTCAAAGAGATGTTTAGGGTTATTGGACAGGGAGGTGATGAGGGTGTTGAAGTAGGTTTGTTTGGAGAGGTGAAGGGCAGAATTGTATGTCTTTAGCATGAACTTATAATGGATGAAATCTTCGGGTAGATTAGATTTTCTCCACAGACGTTCTGTGCACCTGGAGCACCGCTGCAGGAAACGTGTTTGCAGCGTGTGCCACGGTTGTTGCCGTCTGTGCCGAGTTGTTTTATGTATAGGAGGAGCAGCTTCATCCAGAGCACTTTGCAGGGTTTCATTGTAATGCTTCAATGCAGAATCAGGACATGAGATGGAGGAGATAGGGGCCAATGAGGACTGCAAGTTCTTCATAAGTTTCTGGGTGTTAATGGCCTGTATGTTTCTATAAGTGTGGAAAGTGGGGGTGACCTGAGCAGGATGGCAGTTCTTGATAGAGAATGAAAGAAGGTTGTGGTCAGAGAGCGGGAGAGGGGAGTTTGTGAAATCATCCACTGAGCAAAGTCGGGAGAAGACCAAGTCAAGGGAGTTTCCATCTTCATGTGTTGGAGAGTTAGTATGCTGCGAGAGGCCAAAAGAGGAGGATAGAGATAAAAGGTGAGAAGCAGATGGGGAGAGGGGAGAGGCAATGGGGATGTTGAAATCACCCATGATAAGGGTGGGGGTGTCACAGGAGAGAAAGTGTGGAAGCCAGGTGGCAAAGTGATCCAGGAACTGATGAGAGGGGCCGGGAGGACGATACAACACCGCCACTCGCATGGAGAAGGGGACGTAGAGTCTGACCACATGGACCTCAAAGGAAGGGAAGACAAGTGAGGGTACTTGGGGGATAACTTGGAAAGATGTATGTCGGCCATTGACTCTTACTGTAAAAATGTATACCTTACAATTGTTTTTTACTCTATGCCTCTGTATAAGAAAATATTGCTGTACTTTCTTATACAGTAAAGATAAAGAGGGAGGACACACAGGAGCTAGGTTTCTGGAGATTGATATTAAACTTTCGACTAGGACTATCCCACCATTCTGACATGGATTATCACAGAGTAAGGGTGCAGTTACACTGGCTAATAATTGGGATGAACACTTGGCCATTCCAAACAGGCTGTCAATTACCCAATGTTCATCAGGTGAAATAATTTTTAAGCTTGATAAAAAATCATTGCCCCCAGCAGCACATCGTCCGCTGTAAGCAGGACAAATGCTCCCAGAACAATATTTTATAGGCACAGAATGATTGAATTAATAATTATTCTGTGTGCATGGAGCTTTGGTGGCTTGTCTAACCAGGTTACAAAACGACCACCCTCTGAATCACATGTAGCCTATCCGTGGTCATTTAACGGCTGCTATTGGCCAGGGTAAATGCTCTCTAAACATATTGTGACTGCTGGTGACAAGTCTGCTTTAACTTTAAATCTTTAACGGCCTTCAGCTCTCTCGAGCCATGTTGACTTGATGGATCTATGATCTGCAGGAAGATCGATCTTGTGCAAGCATAGATAGGTCCACCATGGTCTTCTCCACGGTTATCTGGATAGTATCAAGCCATCTGATTGCTGGTCTTCCTTTTTGCCTTGTTCCTTCTAGTCTTCCGACCATGATATCCTTCTCCGGTGATTGCGCTTTTTTTTTATGTGTCCAAAGTAGGCAAGTCGTAGCGTGGTGGTCCTTGCTTCGAGTGACATGTCTGGCTTGATTTTTGATTTCTTGCCATCCATGGTATTGAAAACCTTATTTTCCAGCGCCACATTTCGAAGAAGTCGATTATAGTAGCTCCTATTTAACTTATGTTCTGTGTGACTAAGCGCGTATTGCATTTTTCAAGAAATAGGTACGAACGTTAAAGTATGGCCAAGATGAGTGGTCGTACCAGTCCACAGACGACATCAGAAGATGGCAGTGATAAAATATTACTTTTCTTTTACCACACTTGCCATAGGGATGAATGATTAAATATAGTTATAAAGTGTTTATTTCTCAATCCTGAAAATAGATTCTGTGTTGTTCAGTATGTGAATGTGCATGTCTTGATGGTGGTAAAGTCCATACATTTTGTTTTTACTTGACACTGTGTTTTTATCCAGGTACTTACCAAGGACAATGGATGGGAGGAATGAGGCATGGATATGGCGTTCGGCAGAGCGTTCCCTACGGTATGGCTACAGTCATCCGATCACCACTGAGAACCTCTCTGTCTTCACTACGTAGTGAACAGAGCAATGGCACCGTCCTTCATGACATCGGAGCCGACAGTCCAGCTGGGACCCGTGGAGGTTTTGTGTTGAATTTTCACAGCGACTCTGAGCTTATGACGGGCAAGAAGAAGGGTTTGTTCAGAAGAGGGTCACTACTGGGGAGCATCAAGCTTAGAAAATCAGAGTCCAAGATCTCCATATCTAGCAAACGCAGCTCTGTGAGAAGCGATGCGGCTATGAGTAGGATTAGCTCAAGCGATGCCAATTCTACAATTAGCTTTGGAGATCTAGACTCTGATTATTCTCCTGTAGAAGATCACGTCGATGCCACCACCACAGAAACCTATATGGGAGAATGGAAGAATGATAAGCGCACTGGGTTTGGAGTAAGTGAGCGATCAAACGGAATGAAATACGAGGGAGAATGGCTGAACAATCGCAGGCATGGATATGGATGTACCATATTTCCGGATGGCACAAAAGAAGAAGGAAAGTACAAAAATAATGTTTTAGTCCGTGGAATAAGAAAGCAACTTATACCCATAAAGAACACCAAAACGAAGGAAAAGGTAGACCGCGCTGTCGAGGGGGCGCAGAGAGCAGCAGCTGTAGCACGGACAAAGGTGGAGATTGCAGCGTCCAGGTAGGTCACTTGTGGAAATAGCCGGAATGTAAAGATAGGTGCTGGATTTCTTCTTACAGGAATTGCTCATTTTATCTGCTAGAACATCTTAATAGCAGATATTTGAACATGCAATATATATATTTATCTTATTGCAGCAAAAATAACCATAGACCATCAGTCAGATATGTGTAGTGAAACAATGGCGTCCCAGTAGTTTACATGAAGCCTACACCATGGCCTGTGAGCTTTTCTAAAGTGAAAAAAATCCCTGCATAGTACATAAATGTTAGCACTTTGCATGCCCATGTGGTGCCTCTATGCAGCGTCCTATTAAAGGGGCATTCCGGCTCTATGCACTTTCTCATCAGGAAGTGAGACGAGCCAATGACGTCCTGTCTAGTGAAACCTGCCAGGTCGGGTGCATAATACCTGCTGATCACAGATGCGACCCAGCGGGTATCAGTAGACGTGACATCAGCAACCCTGCTCACCTCCATTTGTGGAAATGAGTAGAGCCGAAATACCCCTTTAAGGGAATATTCTGCCTTAGAACCTTTCGAGGGGGTACCGAAGAACAATAGAGCCCCATAGACTTCTTTGGATGACATATTACAGCTCATTGCGCCTTTCAAGAAGTACAGGACTCTGATATGGTTGTTTACATGAGCCCTAACCTAAAGAAAGCATATTACCATTGTATCATACGTAAATATATTTCTAAAGGAGCTAATGATATGAAATTCTCACCAGATGTTGGGGGAAAAAAACATCCAATCCACACATGCAAGAAATCCATAAATTAAGTTACGTAATAATTAGAGTTGAGCAAATTTGTTCAGGCTCCCTCTTATTCGGCAAGCTATAGCGCGTACTGAATAAGCTGCAGAGGGAAGGCGGCTTCCTGGATCGCGCCGGCAGATCGGCGCCGCAGCTGCATGTGTGCAGGCAGTGTCACAGCACATTCATGGAGAGCCTGTTGGGCTCTCCATGCAGTCGTCCATATAAATAACACAGGGTACATAGTAAACACCCTTTTTGATTTAAAAAAAAAAAAGCATTAAAGCCTTCCCATGTGTCATTGTGAATAAGTGCAGAGCAGGATCGGGACCCGAATGTGGACACTCAGCAAATGGGGGAAGCTATATAAACATAATGTCCAGCGCACCGGAAGGGAGCGTGTACCCTTACCTGCACTAAATACAGAAAGCTGAAACCAAACCGAAAAAAAGTAAACTTTAGTACAAATTGGTATGGATGCAAAATAGGAGCATGCTCATATTAGCCATTAAACAGGATACATGATCATTTCATGTCTGTCTTGAATTTTGGCTGTTTAATGGCCATTGTGAACGTGCTTCTATTTTGCAAGCATACCAACTTATACCCCAGTTCATTTTTTTTTTGGTTCATTTTTAACCCCTCTGTGACCTTAGACGTACTATCCCGTCGAGGTGCCCTGGGCTTATCTGACCCTGGACGGGATAGTACGTCATAGCCGATCGGCCGCGCTCACGGGGGGAGCGCGGCCGATCGCGGCCGGGTGTCAGCTGCTTATCGCAGCTGACATCCGGCACTATGTGCCAGGAGCGGTCACGGACCGCCCCCGGCACATTAACCCCTGGCACACCGCGATCAAAGATGATCGCGATGTGCCGGCGGTGCAGGGAAGCACCGCGCAGGGAGGGGGCTCCCTGCGGGCTTCCCTGAGACCCCCAGAGCAACGCGATGTGATCGCGTTGCTGCGAGGGTCTCCTCACCTCCCTCCCTGCTCGAGCCCCGGATCCAAGATGGCCGCGGATCCGGGTCCTGCAGGGAGTGAGGTGGCTTCACAGAGCCTGCTCAGAGCAGGCACTGTGAAGCCTGCAGCGCTGCATGTCAGATCAGTGATCTGACAGAGTGCTGTGCAAACTGTCAGATCACTGATCTGTGATGTCCCCCCCTGGGACAAAGTAAAAAAGTAAAAAAAAAATTTTCCAAATGTGTAAAAAAAATTAAAAAAAATATTCCAAAATAATGAAAAAAAAAAAAAATATTATTCCCATAAATACATTTCTTCATCTAAATAAAAAAAAAAAACAAATAAAAGTACACATATTTAGTATCGCCGCGTCCGTAACGACCCGACCTATAAAACTGTCCCACTAGTTAACCCCTTCAGTAAACACCGTAAGAAAAAAAAAAAAAACGAGGCAAAAAACAACGCTTTATTATCATACCGCCGAACAAAAAGTGGAATAACACGCGATCAAAAGGACAGATATAAATAACCATGGTACCGCTGAAAGCGTCATATTGTCCCGCAAAAAAAGAGCCGCCATACAGCATCATCAGCAAAAAAATAAAAAAGTTATAGTCCTGAGAATAAAGCGATGCAAAAATAATTATTTTTTCTGTAAAATAGTTTTTATCGTATAAAAGCACCAAACCATAAAAAAATGATATAAATGAGGTATCGCTGTAATCGTACTGACCCGAAGAATAAAACTGATTTATCAATTTTACCAAACGCGGAACGGTATAAACGCCTCCCCCAATAGAAATTCATGAATAGCTGGCTTTTGGTCATTCTTCCTCACAAAAATCGGAATAAAAAGCGATAAAAAAATGTCACGTGCCCAAAAATGTTTTCAATAAAAACGTCAACTCGTCCCGCAAAAAACAAGACCTCACATGACTCTGTGGACCAAAATATGGAAAAATTATAGCTCTCAAAATGTGGTATTGCAAAAAATATTTTTTGCAATAAAAAGGGTCTTTCAGTGTGTGACGGCTGCCAATCATAAAAATCCGCTAAAAAACTCGCTATAAAAGTAAATCAAACCCCCCCCTTCATCACCCTGTTGTGAATTCTGTGGCTGAATTCACTTCTGTGGTCACAAGTGGTATTGCAGTCCCTGGGCTTCCTCCCTCAGGTGTTTTGGTGAGCTCGTTGGCTGCCTTGCTATTTAGCTCCACCTGAGTCTGTCTTCCTTGCTCCTTGTCAATGTTCCAGTGTTGGATCTGAGCTACTGCATCTTTCCTTGGGCCTGCTGCTCTGCTAGATAAGTGCTTCTAGTTTGTTTTCTGTTTTTTCTGTCCAGCTTGCTATTAACTTTTGCTGGAAGCTCTGAGAAGCAAAGGGGTGCACCGCCGTGCTGTTAGTTCGGCACGGTGGGTCTTTTTGCCCCTTTGCGTGGTTTTCGTTTTAGGGTTTTTGTAGACTGCATAGTTCTCTTTGCTATCCTCGCTCTGTCTAGAATATCGGGCCTCACTTTGCTGAATCTATTTCATTCCTACGTTTGTCTTTTCATCTTGCTAACAGTCATTATATGTGGGGGGCTGCCTATTCCTTTGGGGTATTTCTCTGAGGTAAGTCAGGCTTGTATTTCTATCTTCAGGCTAGTCAGCTCCTCAGGCAGTGCCGAGTTGCATAGGTAGTGATAGGCGCAATCCACTGCTGCTTATAGTTGTGTGAGGATAGATCAGGTACTGCAGTCTACAGAGATTCCACGTCTCAGAGCTCGTCCTATTGTTTTTGGTTATTGTCAGATCTCTGTATGTGCGCTGATTACTGCACGCTGTGTTGCCTGATTGCCGGCCATAACAGTACAAGGAGCCACACCAATGATTCCCATTAGAGGGAAAAAAGAAATCCTGACAGCATTTTTTTTTCTTAGCTCTGTCTTCAGTCTTTTTTTTCCCCTAGACATTAGAGTTCTTCAGGACACAGCTGTGGACATGGATATTCAGGCTCTGTGCTCCTCAATGGATAATCTCGTTGTAAATGTACAAAAGATTCAAGATACTATTGATCAGAAATCGATGCTAGAACCAAGAATTCCGATTCCTGATTTGTTTTTTGGTGACAGAACTAAGTTCCTGAGCTTCAGAAATAATTGTAAGCTATTTTTGGCCTTGAAACCTCATTCTTCTGGTAATCCTATTCAACAGGTTTTGATTATTATTTCTTTTTTGCGCGGCGACCCACAGGACTGGGCGTTTTCTCTTGCACCAGGAGATTCTGCATTGAGTAATGTTGATGCATTTTTCCAGGCGCTGGGATTGCTTTACGATGAGCCTAATTCAGTGGATTAGGCTGAGAAAAATCTGCTGGCTTTATGCCAGGGTCAGGATGATGTAGAAGTATATTGTCAGAAATTTAGGAAGTGGTCAGTACTCACTCTGTGGAATGAATCTGCACTAGCGGGTTTGTTCAGAAAGGGTCTCTCTGAAGCTCTTAAGGATGTAATGGTGGGATTTCCTATGCCTGCTGGTTTGAATGAGTCTATGTCCTTGGCCATTCAGATCGGTCGTCGCTTGCGCGAGCGTAAATCTGTGCACCATCTGGCGGTATTGTCTGAGAGTAAACCTGAGCCTATGCAGTGCGACAGGACTATGACTAAAGTAGAACGGCAAGAACACAGACGTCTGAACAGACTGTGTTTCTATTGTGGTGATTCTACTCATGCTATTTCTAATTGTCCTAAACGCACTAGGCGGTTCGATAGCTCTGCCGTTATTGGTACTGTACAGTCCAAATTCCTTTTGTCCATTACCTTAATGTGCTCTTTGTCATCGTATTCTGTCATGGCGTTTGTGGATTCAGGCGCTGCCCTGAATCTGATGGATTTGGATTATGCTAAACGTTGTGGATTTTTCTTGGAGCCTTTGCGGTGTCCTATTCCGTTGAGAGGAATTGATGCTACACCTTTGGCCAAGAATAAGCCTCAGTACTGGGCCCAGCTGACCATGTGCATTGCTCCTGCACATCAGGAAGTTATTCGCTTTCTGGTGCTGCATAATTTGCATGATGTGGTCGTGTTGGGGTTGCCATGGCTACAAACCCATAATCCAGTATTGGATTGGAACTCTATGTCGGTAACCAGCTGGGGTTGTCAGGGAGTACATGGTGATGTTCCATTTTTGTCTATTTCGTCATCCATTCCTTCTGACATCCCAGAGTTCTTGTCGGACTTTCAGGATGTATTTGAAGAGTCCAAGTCTGATGCCCTACCTCCGCATAGGAATTGTGATTGTGCTATCGATTTGATTCCTGGTAGTAAATTCCCTAAGGGTCGTTTATTTAATTTGTCCGTACCTGAACACACCGCTATGCGCAGTTATGTGAAGGAGTCCCTGGAGAAGGGACATATTCGCCCATCGTCGTCACCATTGGGAGCAGGGTTCTTTTTTGTAGCCAAGAAGGATGGTTCGCTAAGACCGTGTATTGATTACCGCCTTCTTAATAAGATCACTGTTAAGTTTCAGTATCCCTTGCCATTGATTTCTGACTTGTTTGCTCGGATTAAGGGGGCTAGTTGGTTTACTAAGATTGATCTTCGTGGTGCGTATAATCTGGTGAGAATCAGGCAGGGAGATGAATGGAAAACGGCATTTAATACGCCCGAGGGTCATTTTGAGTATCTGGTGATGCCGTTCGGACTTGCCAATGCTCCATCTGTTTTTCAGTCTTTTATGCATGACATTTTCCGTGAGTATCTGGATAAATTCTTGATTGTTTACTTGGATGACATTTTGATCTTCTCGGATGATTGGGAGTCTCATGTGAAGCAAGTCAGAATGGTTTTCCAGGTACTGCGTGCTAATTCCTTGTTCGTGAAGGGATCAAAGTGTCTCTTCGGTGTGCAGAAAGTTTCATTTTTGGGGTTCATCTTTTCCCCTTCTACTATCGAGATGGATCCGGTTAAGGTTCAGGCCATCCAGGATTGGACTCAGCCGACATCTCTAAAAAGTCTACAGAAATTCCTGGGCTTTGCTAATTTTTATCGTCGCTTCATCTGTAATTTTTCTAGCATTGCCAGACCATTGACCGATTTGACCAAGAAGGGTGCTGATTTGGTTAATTGGTCTTCTGCTGCCGTGGAAGCTTTTCAGGAGTTGAAGCGTCGTTTTTGCTGTGCCCCTGTGTTGTGTCAACCTGATGTTTCTCTTCCGTTCCAGGTCGAGGTTGATGCTTCTGAGATTGGTGCAGGGGCGGTTTTGTCACAGAGAGGTTCTGGTTGCTCAGTGTTCAAACCATGTGCTTTCTTTTCCAGGAAATTTTCTGCTGCTGAGCGTAATTATGATGTGGGCAACCGAGAGTTGCTGGCCATGAAGTGGGCATTCGAGGAGTGGCATCATTGGCTTGAGGGTGCTAAGCATCGCGTGGTGGTTTTGACTGATCATAAGAACCTTACTTATCTTGAGTCTGCCAAGCGCTTGAATCCTAGACAGGCCCGTTGGTCGTTATTTTTTGCTCGTTTTGATTTTGTGATTTCATACCTTCCGGGCTCTAAAAATGTGAAGGCGGATGCTCTGTCTAGGAGTTTTGTGCCCGACTCTCCGGGGTTATCTGAGCCGGCGAGTATCCTCAAGGAAGGTGTCATTGTGTCTGCCATCTCCCCTGATTTGCGGAGAGTGTTGCAGAAATTTCAGGCTAATAAACCTGATCGTTGTCCGGCCGAGAAACTGTTCGTCCCTGATAGGTGGACTAGTAAAGTTATCTCTGAACTTCATTGTTCGGTGCTGGCCGGTCATCCAGGAATCTTTGGTACCAGGGAGTTGGTTGCTAGATCCTTCTGGTGGCCATCTCTGTCGCGGGATGTGCGTGCTTTTGTGCAGTCCTGTGGAATTTGTGCTAGGGCTAAGCCCTGCTGTTCACGTGCCAGTGGGTTGCTTTTGCCCTTGCCGGTCCCGAAGAGGCCTTGGACACATATTTCGATGGATTTCATTTCTGACCTTCCCGTTTCTCAAAAAATGTCGGTCATTTGGGTGGTCTGTGATCGCTTTTCTAAAATGGTCCATCTGGTGCCCTTGGTTAAATTGCCTTCCTCCTCTGATTTGGTGCCTTTGTTCTTCCAGCATGTGGTTCGTTTACATGGCATTCCTGAGAATATTGTTTCTGACAGAGGTTCCCAGTTTGTCTCGAGGTTCTGGCGAGCCTTTTGTGGTAGGATGGGCATTGACCTATCTTTCTCCTCGGCCTTCCATCCTCAGACTAATGGCCAGACCGAACGAACCAATCAGACCTTGGAAACATATCTGAGATGTTTTGTTTCCGCTGACCAGGATGATTGGGTGTCATTTTTGCCGTTGGCTGAGTTCGCCCTTAATAATCGGGCCAGCTCGGCTACCTTGGTCTCTCCATTTTTCTGCAATTCTGGGTTCCATCCTCGTTTCTCTTCAGGACAGGTTGAGTCTTCGGACTGTCCTGGTGTGGATTCTGTGGTGGACAGGTTGCAGCAGATCTGGACTCAGGTAGTGGACAATTTGACCTTGTCCCAGGAGAAGGCTCAGCTTTTCGCTAATCGCAGACGCCGTGTGGGACCCCGACTTCGTGTTGGGGATCTGGTTTGGTTATCTTCTCGTCATATTCCTATGAAGGTTTCCTCTCCTAAATTTAAACCTCGTTTTATTGGTCCGTATAGGATTTCTGAGATTCTCAATCCGGTGTCTTTTCGTCTGATCCTCCCAGACTCCTTTTCCATACATAATGTATTCCATAGGTCGTTGTTGAGGAGATACGTGGCACCTATGGTTCCATCTGTGGAGCCTCCTGCCCCTGTTTTGGTGGAGGGGGAATTGGAGTATATTGTGGAGAAGATTTTGGATTCTCGTGTCTCTAGACGGAAACTCCAGTATCTGGTCAAATGGAAGGGTTATGCTCAGGAAGATAATTCCTGGGTTTTTGCCTCTGATGTCCATGCCCCAGATCTTGTTCGTGCCTTTCATGTGGCTCATCCTGGTCGGCCTGGGGGTTCTGGTGAGGGTTCGGTGACCCCTCCTCAAGGGGGGGGTACTGTTGTGAATTCTGTGGCTGAATTCACTTCTGTGGTCACAAGTGGTATTGCAGTCTCTGGGCTTCCTCCCTCAGGTGTTTTGGTGAGCTCGTTGGCTGCCTTGCTATTTAGCTCCACCTGAGTCTGTCTTCCTTGCTCCTTGTCAATGTTCCAGTGTTGGATCTGAGCTACTGCATCTTTCCTTGGGCCTGCTGCTCTGCTAGATAAGTGCTTCTAGTTTGTTTTCTGTTTTTTCTGTCCAGCTTGCTATTAACTTTTGCTGGAAGCTCTGAGAAGCAAAGGGGTGCACCGCCGTGCTGTTAGTTCGGCACGGTGGGTCTTTTTGCCCCTTTGCGTGGTTTTCGTTTTAGGGTTTTTGTAGACTGCATAGTTCTCTTTGCTATCCTCGCTCTGTCTAGAATATCGGGCCTCACTTTGCTGAATCTATTTCATTCCTACGTTTGTCTTTTCATCTTGCTAACAGTCATTATATGTGGGGGGCTGCCTATTCCTTTGGGGTATTTCTCTGAGGTAAGTCAGGCTTGTATTTCTATCTTCAGGCTAGTCAGCTCCTCAGGCAGTGCCGAGTTGCATAGGTAGTGATAGGCGCAATCCACTGCTGCTTATAGTTGTGTGAGGATAGATCAGGTACTGCAGTCTACAGAGATTCCACGTCTCAGAGCTCGTCCTATTGTTTTTGGTTATTGTCAGATCTCTGTATGTGCGCTGATTACTGCACGCTGTGTTGCCTGATTGCCAGCCATAACATCACCCCCTTAGTTAGGGAAAAATAAAAAAAAATGTATTTATTTCCATTTTCCCATTAGGGTTAGGGCTAGGGTTAGGGCTAGGGTTAGGGCTAGGGTTAGGGCTAGGGTTAGGGTTAGGGCTAGGGTTAGGGTTAGGGTTGGGGCTACAGTTAGGGTTGGGGCTAAAGTTAGGGTTAGGGTTTAGATTACATTTACAGTTGGGAATAGGGTTGGGATTAGGGTTAGGGGTGTGTCAGGGTTAGAGGTGTGGTTAGGGTTACCGTTGGAATTAGGGTTAGGGGTGTGTTTAGATTAGGGTTTCAGTTATAATTGGGGGGTTTCCACTGTTTCGGCACATCAGGGGCTCTCCAAACACGACATGGCGTCCGATCTCAATTCCAGCCAATTCTGCGTTGAAAAAGTAAAACAGTGCTCCTTCCCTTCCGAGCTCTCCTGTGTGCCCAAACAGGGGTTTACCCCAACATATGGGGTATCGGCGTACTCAGGACAAATTGGACAACAACTTTTGTGGACCAATTTCTCCTGTTACCCTTGGGAAAATACAAAACTGGGGGCTAAAAAATAATTTTTGTGGGAAAACAAAAAGATTTTTTATTTTCACGGCTCTGCGTTATAAACTGTAGTGAAACACTTGGGGGTTCAAAGTTCTCACAACACATCTAGATAAGTTCATTGAGGGGTCTAGTTTCCAATATGGGGTCACTTGTGGGGGGTTTCTACTGTTTAGGTACATTAGGGGCTCTGCAAACGCAATGTGACGCCTGCAGACCAATCCATCTAAGTCTGCATTCCAAATGATGCTCCTTCCCTTCCGAGCCCTCCCATGCGCCCAAACGGTGGTTCCCCCCCACATATCGGGTATCAGCGTACTCAGGACAAATTGGACAACAACATTTAGGGTCCAATTTCTCCTGCTAACCTTGGAAAAATACAAAACTGGGGGCTAAAATATAATTTTTGTGGAAAAATAAATATTTTTTATTTGCATGGCTCTGCGTTATAAACTGTAGTGAAATACTTGGGGGTTCAAAGCTCTCACAACACATCAAGATGAGTTCCTTAGGGGGTCTACTTTCCAAAATGGTGTCACTTGTGGGGGGTTTCTACTGTTTAGGTACATTAGGGGCTCTGCAAACGCAATGTGACGCCTGCAGACCATTCCATCTAAGTCTGCATTCCAAATGGCGCTCCTTCCCTTCCGAACCCTCCCATGCGCCCAAACGGTGGTTCCCCCCCACATATGGGGTATCAGCGTACTCAGGACAAATTGGACAACAACTTTTGGGGTCCAATTTCTCCTGTTACCCTAGGGAAAATACAAAACTGGGGGCTAAAAAATAATTTTTGTGGGAAAAAAAATTTTGTTTTATTTTTATGGCTCTGCATTATAAACTTCTGTGAAGCCCTTGGTGGGTCAAAGTGCTCATCACACATCCAGATAAGTTCCTTAGGGGGTCTACTTTCCAAAATGGTGTCACTTGTGGGGGGTTTCAATGTTTAGGCACATCAGTGGCTCTCCAAACGCAACATGGCGTCCCATCTCAATTCCTGTCAATTTTGCATTGAAAAGTCAAACTGCGCTCCTTCCCTTCCGAGCTCTCCCATGCGCCCAAACAGTGGTTTACTGCCACATATGGGGTATCAGCGTACTCGGGACAAATTGGACAACAACTTTTGAGGTCCAATTTCTTCTCTTACCCTTGGAAAAATAAAAAATTGGGGGCAAAAATATAATTTTTGTGAAAAAATATGATTTTTTATTTTTACGGTTCTGCATTATAAACTTCTGTGAAGCACTTGGTGGGTCAAAGTGCTCACCACACCTCTAGATAAGTTCCTTAGGGGGTCTACTTTCCAAAATGGTGTCACTTGTGGGGGGTTTCAATGTTTAGGCACATCAGTGGCTCTCCAAACGCAACATGGCGTCCCATCTCAATTTCTGTCAATTTTGCATTGAAAAGTCAAACTGCGCTCCTTCCCTTCCGAGCTCTCCCATGCGCCCAAACAGTGGTTTACTGCCACATATGGGGTATCAGCGTACTCAGGACAAATTGGACAACAACTTTTGAGGTCCAATTTCTTCTCTTACCCTTGGAAAAATAAAAAATTGGGGGCAAAAATATAATTTTTGTGAAAAAATATGATTTTTTTTTTTTACGGTTCTGCATTATAAACTTCTGTGAAGCACTTGGTGGGTCAAAGTGCTCACCACACATCCAGATAAGTTCCTTAGGGGGTCTACTTTCCAAAATGGTGTCACTTGTGGGGGGTTTCAATGTTTAGGCACATCAGTGGCTCTCCAAACGCAACATGGCGTCCCATCTCAATTCCTGTCAATTTTGCATTGAAAAGTCAAATAGCGCTCCTTCCCTTCCGAGCTCTCCCATGCGCCCAAACAGTGGTTTACTGCCACATATGGGGTATCATCGTACTCAGGACAAATTGGACAACAACTTTTTGGGTCCAATTTCTCCTGTTACCCTTGGTAAAATAAAACAAATTGGAGCTGAAGTAAATTTTTTGTGTAAAAAAGTTAAATGTTCATTTTTATTTAAACATTCCAAAAATTCCTATTAAACACCTGAAGGGTTAATAAACTTCTTGAATGTGGTTTTGAGCACCTTGAGGGGTGCAGTTTTTAGAATGGTGTCACACTTGGGCATTTTCTATCATATAGACCCCTCAAAATGACTTCAAATGAGACGTGGTCCCTAAAAAAAATGGTGTTGTAAAAATGAGAAATTGCTGGTCAACTTTTAACCCTTATAACTCCCTAACAAAACAAAAAAATTGGTTCCAAAATTATGCTGATGTAAAGGAGACATGTGGGAAATGTTACTTATTAAGTATTTTGTGTGACATATCTCTGTGATTTAATTGCATAAAAATTCAAAGTTTGAAAATTGCGAAATTTTCAAAATTTTCGCCAAATTTCCATTTTTTTCACAAATAAACGCAGGTACTATCAAAGAAATTTTACCACTATCATGAAGTACAATATGTCACGAGAAAACAATGTCAGAATCACCAGGATCCGTTGAAGCGTTTCGGAGTTATAACCTCATAAAGGGACAGTGGTCAGAATTGTAAAAATTGGCCTGGTCATTAACGTGCAAACCACCCTTGGGGGTAAAGGGGTTAATACTGTTTTCTGCGTCCCTAGACCCCATTGCTCACACCATGTGCCAGAGTGCAGCCTACACGTGAGAAGCATAAGGACCCACAAACTTGTGTGAGCCTGTGCGCCTTTCTGCACGTGTTTTGGGCATAAGCTTGTGCCACATGGCGGGTGTCACCGATATACAGTATGTGAGTACTACAACATATCAAAAATGAGTTTAGTTCCAGTTTAATAACTTGCTGTAGACTGAAGTAACATCCGACATCAACTATTTCACATAAAAGAAAGAAACGAAGCAAAAAACTGCTGCAACGTTCCCAGAGGGTGCAGCATAATGCCCGTAAAATGGAGAAAGAGACTTGCTGACGGGTGCGACTCTTTAATGAATGGCTCCTGAGCCCCCGGGAGACACAGCAGTATTGTACATGTCTATATGCCCGCTGTTCATCAAGAACGTGGAGCTGCTCTAAAAATAGGATGGTTTCCATTACTGGATTTAGGTTGTGAAGTTATCCGAGTCACTGACAGAAGTAAGGAGGGACCACCCCGGTCACATCACCCAAAGCCGCGTTGTATTGTTTGTGCCTCACCATACTCATATTTCAGTATTATCTTGTCGTTCTCATTTTATAACATTGCAGAAGAGAAGCTGCAGGCATTAGCACATCAGTTTATTGGCAGCCGACGGGATAAATGACTCCCGTATTGACCTGGACGATCCGTGGCCTCTAATGAGAAGTCAATCAGTCTGCTTGTGTCAGCAGGATCCAATCATGCCGGTATTGGAGATAAAAGATGCGAGCGCTCCTTAGTCCTCGTGTTCTGTGCAGTGCTGCTGCAGACATTCCTCCGAGATCCCCGCTACTGCCCCGAACCAGACACCCGTGCCCTATGACTCTCACTCACATACAATTTGGAGGAGGCAGGAGCATTAATTGTAGCTTTTCTGATGTTTTGCTTTCTAGCACAGTTGTGGCCAAAAGTATTGACACCCCTGCAATTCTGCCAGATAATACTCAGTTTCTTCCTGAAAATGATTGCAAACACAAATTCTTTGATATTATCTTCATTTAATTTGTCTTAAATGAAAAAACACAAAAGACAATGAAGCAAAACATTGATCATTTCACACAAAACTCCAAAAATGGGCCAGACAAAAGTATTGGCACCCTCAGCCTAATACTTGGTTGCACAACCTTTAGCCAAAATAACTGCGACCAACCGCTTCCGGTAACCATCAATGAGATTCTTACAATGCTCTGCTGGAATTTTAGACCATTCTTCTTTGGCAAACTGCTCCAGGTCCCTGATATTTGAAGGGTGCCTTCTCCAAACTGCCATTTTTAGATCTCTCCACAGGTGTTCTATGGGATTCAGGTCTGGACTCGTTGCTGGCCACCTTAGAAGTCTCCAGTGCTTTCTCTCAAACCATTTACTAGTGCTTTTTGAAGTGTGTTTTGGGTCATTGTCCTGCTGGAAGACCCATGACCTCTGAGGGAGACCCAGCTTTCTCACACTGGGCCCTACATTATGCCGCAAAATTTGTTGGTAGTCTTTAGACTTCATAATGCCATGTGTTGTGAATTCTGTGGCAGAGCTCCCTCCTGTGGTCACAAGTGGTACTTCGGCTGATTCTCTCTGTGAGCTTCTGTTGGTGGAGGGAAGTGGTACTGCGGCTTCTGAGTTTCCTCCCTCAGGTGATCTGGTGAGGTCGTTAGGTGCTTCTCTACTTAACTCCACCTAATGCTTTGATCCTGGCTTCCTGTCAATGTTCCAGTGTTGGATTTGCTTTTCCCTGGATCATTCCTGTGGCCTGCTGCTCTGCATAGCTAAGTTCTTCTTTGCTATTTGTTTGCTATTTTTTCTGTCCAGCTTGTCTAATTTTTTGCTGGAAGCTCTGGGACGCAAAGGGTGTACCTCCGTGCCGTTAGTTCGGTACGGAGGGTCTTTTTGCCCCCTTTGCGTGGTTTTCTTTAGGGTTTTGTGTAGCCCGCAAAGTTACCTTTTCTGTCCTCGCTCTGTTAAGAAAGTCGGGCCTCACTTTGCTGAATCTATTTCATCTCTACGTTTGTCTTTTCATCTTAACTCAGTCATTATATGTGGGGGGCTGCCTTTTCCTTTGGGGTATTTCTCTGAGGCAAGGTAGGCTTATTTTCTATCTTCAGGCTAGTTAGTTTCTCAGGCTGTGCCGAGTTGCATAGGCAGAGTTAGGCGCAATCCACGGCTGCCTCTAGTGTTGTTTGGAGAGGATTAGGGATTGCGGTCTGCAGAGTTCCCACGTCTCAGAGCTCGTTCTATGATTTTGGGTTATTGTCAGATCACTGTATGTGCTCTGACCGCTATGTCCATTGTGGTACTGAATTGCCTTTCATAACAGCCATGCACATGGTCAAGCAGTCCAGTGCCAGAGGCAGCAAAGCAACCCCAAAACATCAGGGAACCGCCACCATGTTTGACTGTAAGGACCGTGTTCTTTTCTTTGAATGCCTCTTTTTTTCTCCTGTAAACTCTATGTTGATTCCTTTGCCAAAAAAGCTCTACTTTTGTCTCATCTGACCAGAGAACATTCTTCCAAAACGTTTTAGGCTTTTTCAGGTAAGTTTTGGCAAACTCCAGCCTGGCTTTTTTATGTCTCGGGGTAAGAAGTGGGATCTTCCTGGGTCTCCTACCATACAGTCCCTTTTCATTCAGGCGCCGACGGATAGTATGGGTTGACACTGTTGTACCCTCGGACTGCAGGGCAGCTTGAACTTGTTTGGATGTTAGTCGAGGTTCTTTATCCAACATCCGCACAATCTTGCGTTGAAATCTCTTGTAAATTTTTCTTTTCCGTCCACATCTAGGGAGGTTAGCCACAGTGCCATGGGCTTTAAACTTCTTGATAACACTGAGCACGGTAGACACAGGAAAATTCAGGTCTTTGGAGATGGACTTGTAGCCTTGAGATTGCTCATGCTTC
Organism: Ranitomeya imitator; assembly: GCF_032444005.1. NCBI lineage: Eukaryota > Metazoa > Chordata > Amphibia > Anura > Dendrobatidae > Ranitomeya > Ranitomeya imitator. The sequence continues at coordinate 459,593,570 of NC_091287.1, read as the reverse complement.
CTCACAATTTGGTTTCTCATGTCCTCAGACAGTTCTTTGGTCTTCTTTCTTTTCTCCATGCTCAATGTGGTGCACACAAGGACACAGGACAGAGGTTGAGTCAGCTTTAATCCATGTCAACTGGCTGCAAGTGTGATTTAGTTATTGCCAACACCTGTTAGGTGCCGCAGGTAAGTTACAGGTGCTGTTAATTACACAAATTAGAGAAGCATCACATGATTTTTCGAACAGTGCCAATACTTTTGTCCACCCCCTTTTTTATGTTTGGTGTGGAATTATATCCAATTTGGCTTTAGGACAATTCTTTTTGTGTTTTTTTCATTTAAGGCAAATTAAATGAAGATAATACCAAATAATTTGTGTTTGCAATCATTTTCAGGAAGAAACTCCGTATTATCTGACAGAATTGCAGGGGCGTCAATACTTTTGGCCACAACTGTATATTTACAGGTTCCAATATAAAAGCAATGATAAAACTACTAAACAATCTCCAACATCACATAACAGTACGAATATCTCTGTACATGAGAGAGTACGCTGCGCTGTTCAGTCATCTACGTGCGAAGATAAAAGCCTGGCCAGCCTTATTCACACATGTGATGTGACCCAGAGGACAGTTGAGGCCTCCATAGCACTGCGGATTACCATTGTACAGACCCATATAAGGGCCGGCCGTCACAGCCTGCCACAAATTCTGGAATGTTTCTCCCCGCTGCCATGGTGATCATATAGGGAATGTCCCGTACAGGGTCTTCATAGTCGTACAGCTTCAATGGGGTAAAACTGCTATTGTAGCTGTGATTCAGGTTAGTCATACATACATCTGCAAAGGGTTAATAGTTTACGCCTTAGACCTTTAATTCATTTGATGAGCTCATAAATGTGCAAATGCCGTCCGAGATACGCTCTGATGTGTATGCATATATTATAGTATTTGATATTCTGACAATTTTGCACGTTTTCCCACCTACAAAGAATGGAGAGGTCTGTAGTTTTTATCATAGGTACACTTCAACTGTGAGAGACAGAATCTTTAAAAAAAAAATCCAGAAAATCACATTGTATGATTTTTAAATAATTAAATTGCTTTTTATTGCATGAAATAAGTATTTGGTCACCTACAAACCAGCAAGAATTCTGGCCCTCACAGACCTGTAAGTTTTTCTTTAAGAAGCCTCCTACTTGCACCTGTTTGACCTCGTTACCTGTATAAAATGCATCTGTCCACATATACAATCAATCACACTCCATCCTCTCCTCCACCATGGCCTATACCAAAGAGCTAAGGAGGCCAGGGACAAAATTGTAGACCTGCACAAGGCTGGGATGGTCTCCAGGACAGTAGGCAAGCAGCTTTGTGGGAAGGCAACAACTGTTGGCACAATTATTAGAAATTGGAAGAAACACAAGATGACTGTCAATCTTCCTCGGTCTGGGGCTCCATGTAAGATCTCACCTCGTGAGGTAAGGATGATTCTGAGAAAGGTCAGGAATCAGACCAGAACTACACAGGATGACCTGGTCAATGACCTGAAAAGAGCTGGGACCACAGTCTCAATCATTTCCATTAGGCCGGGGGGACACACAACGTATAAAAAAACGGTCAGTTTTTGACGGACGAGAATCGCACAAATTTTTACAAAACAGTGATCCGAGTGCAGTGCGAGGATGCGATTTTCTCGCATCAAATGATCCGTGTAACATCCGTATGGCATCCCTACTGCGTGTTTTTATCGCAGGCTTTCAAAACCGACATACGGCAATACAAGGGATCCATGTGACCAAAAAAAAACAAAAACATATATACTGTCAATATATATATATATATATATATATATATATATATATATATATATATATATATATATATATATATATATATATATATGTCAGTAGACACATATATGTATATATATTAATATTTCATCCAGCGCGAGATAGCAAAAAGCCGGTAATTCAATTGCCGGCTTTTGCTTTCTCCTTCCTAAACCCGACATGATATGAGACATGGTTTACATACAGTAAACCATCTCATATCACCATTTTTTTTTGCATAATCCACACTACTAATGTTAGTAGTGTGTATCTGCAAAATTTGGCCGTTCTAGCTCTTAAAATAAAGGGTTAAATTGCGGAAAAAATTGGCGTGGGCTCCCACGCAATTTTCTCCGCCAGGGTAGTAAAGCCAGTGACTGAGGGCAGATTTAATAGCCTGGAGAGGGTCCATGGTTATTGGCCCCCCCCCCTGGCTAAAAACACCTGCCCCCAGCCACCCCAGAAAAGGCACATCTGGAAGATGCGCCTATTCTGGCACTTGGCCACTCTCTTCCCATTCCCGTGTAGCGGTGGGATATGGGGTAATGAAGGGTTAATGCCACCTTGCTATTGTAAGGTGACATTAAGCCTAATTAATAATGGAGAGGCGTCAATTATGACACCTATCCATTATTAATCCAATTGAATGAAAGGGTTAAAAAAAAAACACACACACATTATTATAAATTATTTTAATGAAATAAAAACAAAGGTTGTTGTAATATTTTATTTAACGCCCAATCCAATCACTGAAGACCCTCGTTCTGTAAAAGAAAAAACATAATAAACCAACAATATACTTACCTTCCGCAGATCTGCAAAGTCCAACGATGTAAATCCTTCTGAAGGGGTTAAAACATTTTGCAGCAAGGAGTTCCGCTAATGCAGGCTGCTCCTTGCTGCAAAACCCCAGGGAATGAAGGTAAATATAGGTCAATGATCTATATTTAGCTTCATTTGCGGTGAGGCGCCCTCTGCTGGCTGTTCATAGATCGTGGGAACTTTCCTAGAAAGCCTGGGAGCTTTCTAGGTAAGTTCCCACGCCAATTTTTTCCGCCATTTAACCCTTTATTTTAATAGCTAGAACGGCCAAATTTTGCAGATACACACTACTAACATTAGTAGTGTGGATTATGCAAAAAAAATGGTGATATGAGATGGTTTACTGTATGTAAACCATGTCTCATATCATGTCGGGTTTAGGAAGGAGAAAGCAAAAGCCGGTAATTGAATTACCGGCTTTTTGCTATATCGCGGCTGTATGAAGTAAGAATATATATACATATATGTGTCTCACTGACATAGAATATGTATGTATATATATATATATATATATATATATATATATATATATATATATATATACAGTGGGGCAAAAAAGTATTTAGTCAGTCAGCAATAGTGCAAGCTCCACCACTTAAAAAGATGAGAGGCGTCTGTAATTTACATCATAGGTAGACCTCAACTATGGGAGACAAACTGAGAAAATAAATCCAGAAAATCACATTGTCTGTTTTTTTAACATTTTTTTTGCATATTATGGTGGAAAATAAGTATTTGGTCAGAAACAAACAATCAAGATTTCTGGCTCTCACAGACCTGTAACTTCTTCTTTAAGAGTCTCCTCTTTCCTCCACTCATTACCTGTAGTAATGGCACCTGTTTAAACTTGTTATCAGTATAAAAAGACACCTGTGTACACCCTCAAACAGTCTGACTCCAAACTCCACTATGGTGAAGACCAAAGAGCTGTCAAAGGACACCAGAAACAAAATTGTAGCCCTGCACCAGGCTGGGAAGACTGAATCTGCAATAGCCAACCAGCTTGGAGTGAAGAAATCAACAGTGGGAGCAATAATTAGAAAATGGAAGACATACAAGACCACTGATAATCTCCCTCGATCTGGGGCTCCACGCAAAATCCCACCCTGTGGGGTCAGAATGATCACAAGAACGGTGAGCAAAAATCCCAGAACCACGCGGGGGGACCTAGTGAATGAACTGCAGAGAGCTGGGACCAATGTAACAAGGCCTACCATAAGTAACACACTACGCCACCATGGACTCAGATCCTGCAGTGCCAGACGTGTCCCACTGCTTAAGCCAGTACATGTCCGGGCCCGTCTGAAGTTTGCTAGAGCGCATTTGGATGATCCAGAGGAGTTTTGGGAGAATGTCCTATGGTCTGATGAAACCAAACTGGAACTGTTTGGTAGAAACACAACTTGTCGTGTTTGGAGGAAAAAGAATACTGAGTTGCATCCATCAAACACCATACCTACTGTAAAGCATGGTGGTGGAAACATCATGCTTTGGGGCTGTTTCTCTGCAAAGGGGCCAGAACGACTGATCCGGGTACATGAAAGAATGAATGGGGCCATGTATCTTGAGATTTTGAGTGCAAACCTCCTTCCATCAGCAAGGGCATTGAAGATGAAACGTGGCTGGGTCTTTCAACATAACAATGATCCTAAGCACACCGCCAGGGCAACGAAGGAGTGACTTCGTAAGAAGCATTTCAAGGTCCTGGAGTGGCCTAGCCAGTCTCCAGATCTCAACCCTATAGAAAACCTTTGGAGGGAGTTGAAAGTCCGTGTTGCCAAGCGAAAAGCCAAAAACATCACTGCTCTGGAGGAGATCTGCATGGAGGAATGGGCCAACATACCAACAACAGTGTGTGGCAACCTTGTGAAGACTTACAGAAAACGTTTGACCTCTGTCATTGCCAACAAAGGATATATTACAAAGTATTGAGATGAAATTTTGTTTCTGACCAAATACTTATTTTCCACCATAATATGCAAATAAAATGTTAAAAAAACAGACAATGTGATTTTCTGGATTTTTTTTTCTCAGTTTGTCTCCCATAGTTGAGGTCTACCTATGATGTAAATTACAGACGCCTCTCATCTTTTTAAGTGGTGGAACTTGCACTATTGCTGACTGACTAAATACTTTTTTGCCCCACTGTATATATATATATATATATATATATATATATATATATATATATATATATATATATATATATATATATATATATATATATATATACATATACATATTTATTCAACCTATTCTACTGTAAGCTGTCAGTGTGATTTTACTGTACACTGCACTGAATTGCCGGCTTTTCTCTGTAACAGCGCTGCGTATTTCTCGCAAGTCACACTGCTGGTCCGTGTGTAATCCGTATTTTTGGGGCTTCCATGGACTTTCATTGGCGATTCTCGGCCGAGAAACGCTGACAATCGCAGCATGCTGCGATTTCACTCGGATCCTGAATACGGCCGAGAAAATATCGGATGATGGGAGCTGCCCCATTGATTAACATTGGGACGAGTGCTATGCGATTTTTTTTTATCGCATTGCACTTGTCCGTATTACGGTCTAGTGTGACCCCGGCCTAAGTAACACACTACACCGTCATGGATTCCAATCCTTATAAAAACAGCATTGTGTCAAATACTTTTTTCCCCACTCTATATTATGTGTGTGTGTGTGTGTGTGTGTGTGTGTATATGCATGTATGTATACACATTGTGTGTATGTGTGTGTTTATATATTACATAATAATCATGGCCAAAAGTTTTGGCACCCTTTAAATTGTTGTAGAAAATGAAGTGTTTCTCCCAGAAAAAAAGGCAAATTTGACATAATTTCACGCAAACCCCCAAAATAGTCTGGACAAAAATGTTGGCACTCTGAACTTAATATGTACAGGTGCTTCTCACAAAATTAGAATATCATCAAAAGTGAATTTATTCCAGTTCTTCAATACAAAAAGTTAAACTCATATATTGTATAGAGTTATCACAAACAGTGATCTATTTCAGTGTTTATTTCTGTTATTGTTGATGATTATGGATTACAGCAAATGAAAACTCATTCCATTTTTGGTTAACAGAAGAAAGATGTGCTTATCAAAAAGCTCCATCTTAGTCTCATCTGTCCACAAGAATCTTTCCTAGAAGGATTTTGGCTTAGGGTACCGTCTCACAGTGGCACTTTGGTCGCTACGACGGCACGATCCGTGACGCTCCAGCGTCGCTCCATTATCACTCCAGCGTCGTAGACTGCGGTCACACTTCGCAATGCACGGCGCTGGAGCGATAATTTCATGACGTATTTGCGATGTAGAATCAGCAGAGGAGGTGGAGAATATCGTGCACACCTTTGTTACACGATGCGATCATTCCGCCACAGCGGGACACTTGATGACGAAAGAAAGTTTCAAAGATCTGCTACGACGTACGATTCTCAGCGGGGTCCCTGATCGCAGTAGCATGTCACACAGCGAGATCGTAAGTATATCGCTGGAACGTCACGGATCGTGCCGTCGTAGCGACCAAAGTGCCACTGTGAGACGGTACCCTTACTGAAGTACATTTTGTCAAACTGCAGTCTGTCTTTATGTTGCTGTGATAGCAGTGGGGTCCTCCTGGGTCTACTGCCATAGCGTTTCATTTCATTCAAATGTTCATTTGGACACTGATGCACCCTGCACCTGCATAATTTTTTGGGAGAAATACTTCATTTTCTGGAACAATTTCAAGGGCGCTAACACTTTTGGCCATGACTGTATTAGGCTGTGCAGCCTGGAGAGGCAGTGCATTGTATTGCAGATAAATCTTTCTGTGACTATTACCCACTTGCAGAATGGTTGCTGAATGTTAGCTTGCTGGGCTTCCCCATGGCCGAGTTGTATGAAGCCGTAGGACACTTAGTAGACCCCCACTGCATACAACAAGTTTCCAGTCGTTGCATTCTAGTTAGGAGGAACACCGGTCCCACTCACTAGTGAGCGTGGGGGCTCCAGTACTTTCTCCGTGCTTTGATGAATAATTGTAATTCTTTTTGTGTAGAAGTAAAAGTGGTAAAGTGGCCATAAATGTTAGCTGCCAATCAAACGCTCGTTCTGCCAAAATCTATCTTCTCCGACACCCCCACACATGATACTTGTGAGCAGTCACTTTCAGAAGGAAAAGCAGAGTAATCCCTAGATTGAAAGCATCAGCTTATCTCTCCGAAAACAAAGGTATCGGGCCTCTTCCACTCCAACTGCTGATCCCTTTGTCCTCCAACATCTGCAATTGGGAAGAATCTGAAGGACCCCATACCTTCACTGGTTGTCCTGTCCTCCTGAAATGGCCAACTTGATGCCCTAAGAACTGTAAATCCAGCAAAGTTCGTGCTTACCCCCATCTAATATCTTTACAATGCAGAAATGTCCAGATCTTTGAAAGTGCCAAATGTGCAAATGGCAAAATGCTTTCCTTGTGCAGCAGTGTAATTGCCTATTGACTGTTCGGGGCGATATCCTGACTGTTGGGAAGGAGTCAGAATAATGCATAGTTTACCTATTTTCTGTAAATATTGATGTTATCTGGAGGTAAATGAATGACCGATGGCTTTCAGGCTGAAATTTAGGCTGTGCTCAACTTGCTTCTTGGTTGACTTATGGGGTCTTCCATGTTTCACTGTAGTGATGACTGGTAAAATACTGGGAACCTAATAAAATATAGAGGTATGAACGTGTCCGGAGCCTGTATGCGGATTCCCCGGTCAGATCGTTAGTTTTCTGTTATTGGTAACTGACAGTATATTGTAATCTTTAGGAGCCAGTTATCAATAGAAATTAGCAAGTAGTAATGAATGCATGTGCTCGGATAACGTGTTATCAGAGTATCTTGGGGGAGCTTGGATAATTTGCTCGAGTCCCTGCGACTTCATGTAAAGATTGCAACATAAAATATTGTAAAGCATTTCCCCATTATTTGTCCGTCTTTCCATCCATCCGTCTGTCCTCTATCACGTTTGCCTTTACTGCTCGCTGTAGCCCTTGATACATGAACACTTTGCGCATCTCCATGGATAAAGCCTTCAGTGACGTATTGTGACCGTTAGATCAGTGACTAATTGTAAAAAATGCTTGAAATGATGCAGTTGTTCCCTTGTGCCGGGATTATGGCCGCTCGCTTCGCATTCTGGCAGGAGATGCTTATGAGCCGGTATTGTGGAGCAGTTGGCTCGGATCATTTCGGGTGAGGATTGCAGCGTCCTCTTAGATTAGATGGTGCGTGACAAATATTACAGTGCGGATTTTTATCAGAAGATGGTTATCTCTGTCTTTGGGCATAATGCCTGCTTTTGTTTTTTTGTTTTGTTTTCATACTAGGATAATGTACGTTTTGGGTTCAGGAACCAGATGTCATATTAATGATGTGAAACCTGGAAAGACAATAAAACACTGAATAAAACAAAGATGTGTAGCATCGTACATTAGCACTGTCACAAAACCTTCTTGCCTATCAGAGTGCGGTCAGTTTTTAATACTAAGTGCCACGTATTACATCACTTGGTGCTTCTCTCTAGGGTAACATACTGCCACATATCGCCCATTCACCTCCAGGTCATGGTTCAGGGACAGGGTCACTGTGACAGTAGATGTTGTATTGGAAGCATTAATGCAAGAAATACTGCAATCTCGACTGTTAGCAAAGTATGTGACTTATAGACAGTTTTCTGGGGGTGGCAAAATGTGCAATTGACCACAGCCCCTCTTCACTAAGAGACCCTGAAACTTATGTGAGTTATTTAGGGGAGTATGATTTATATTGATAGCTCCTATGTGAGGTGGATCCTTTAAGGCTTAGGTCCGGGTGGGAACACAGACCCTGGGCATTGACGCAGGAAGCCACTCAGGCAATGAGGACTTGGCACACAAAGGAATCTCAGGAGCAGCAGGACCAATGAAGTGGAATCCTGGGGGAATGAAATGCAGATACAAAAAAAAAATCACAGATGGTGGCAAACACCAAATATAGGACTAGAGTGTCCCAAAGACATAGGTGTGTCTAAGTGTGCCTTATCTAGGTGTAAGGAGAGGTCACTGATCCACTCCTGGCAACGTGCAAAACCCGATGTGGAGCACAGCAGAGGGCAGCGGACCCAGGGAAGGAAACGGAGCCAGGATATCCAGGACAGGTGTGTAACATGAATGTTACTTGAGCCCTGATGGCATCATGTGGGCTTTATTAGGCTGTACATAAGGGTGGGCTTCTTTGCATGTTGTTCAGGTCCCTGGTCTCTAAAAAACATACTTTGTCATGGCATCGCGATGAGTGGGCCATTTTTGCCTTAGTTACCACTGGCAGAATTGCCCAGCAATTTGCAAGCTAGGAGAAAAAAAAGTGTTCTTGCTTTACATCCCAGTCCTCACATTATTTTATCCCAGAATCGGAGATGTGGTTACAGAGTACCTGACTCCACAGATGATGTCTTCACGTAGAGCAGTGTTCCCCAACTCCGGTCCTCAAGAGCCACCAACAGGTCATGTTTTGAGGATTTCCTTAGTATTGCACAGGTCATTGAATGCTTGCCTGTGCAGGTGATGCAATTATCACCTGTGCAATACTAAGGAAATCCTGAAAACATGACCTGTTGGTGGCTCTTGAGGACCGGACTTTGGGAACACTGACGTAGAGACTTAGTCATCATGTGGAGCCAGGTTTGTAAGATTGCTGCCCATGTATACCTACCTGGATAAAGTGGCTGACTGTGTTGCTGTGCATAGTGAAGCACTGGCCCTAGTTTCACAATATAAATGACTGAAGACGAGGCTTGTGCGTCTGCTAGACGGTTGTTTCCTAAGATCGGCAGCTGGCGGCCCACCTCCTGGGGTCCATGCACCATATGTGGTGATACAGCTGTGTGTACAGCTCCCGGTCACGCTGGCTCGAACAGCTCTGTGTACAAGTAATTGACAATGGAGCAGACGACTAAATAAACCACATTGATTTTTACTGTAGCTTTACACAGGCTCGCTTGTTCTGAACACACCGATCGGGAAATGTTTATTTTCTTCACTTCACTGAGTAGATTGATTTTGCTCCTTTGTCTTGAGCAGTTTGAGGCTTTATTGCAGACCCATTATTTTTGTTTTCCTATAATACCGTATTCACCCGACCGGGTGCAGAATAATTTAATACATAAATGTGCTGTAAATTAGCAAATAAAAACAGCAAAAAGAAACAATCATCACTTGTACGAGGATAAAATACAGTCTAATAATCAGATTAGCTGAAATGACTAATAGAAAAAGTGTAATTGGATATGATAGATTGGATGGACTGATTGGTCCTAGTCTCCATGGGCGTATGGATGCCCATAGTTTGGGCCCTGTGCCCGGGCTACCACCTCCATAAGCCATGGTGAAAAGCGCAATGGAAGGAGCAGTACTCTCTCGTGCAAACTCGGTGGAAGCAATTCATGCCAAAGTAAGTTCTACTAGCTCCATCAGTAAGTGCCGGAGTCTTTTACAGTACGTAAAACACAGGGCTAAAACGTGTTGAGATAATGCTCTAACCCAACATATTTTTCTGACCCTTTGTGGTTACTGTAAAAGTATATTTTCAGTTTCATTGCTTGCAAAATATGCAAGTCCTTCATAGGTTGACGTAACATCTGCACTGTGTGCTCCGGCTGACAAGATTCCACCCCTTTACAGCACAGACTGCAGCTGCATCCCCCTCCTCCCAACCTCCTATTTAATGGTCTATAGAACATGCATACATATGACAACAACCCTGTGTGCATGGACATTTTTCACCTTTACAGGAGTAGTCTTCAGAGAATCTACCATATGCCGATTTTCAAGAAACTGCAAGTTTCCATAACATGAGGTTCATGTTAAAGAACTGTAGGCCGCACACTTCAAAGGGTTAGTCCCTCCTTGAAGGACACACGCAGCTTCTCTGATAGCGCCACTCGATGGGGCGCCCGTTCTCAACATAGATATAGGGCCTGTTATGCTGTGGATATTACATGAACATGAAAGATAGGAATGGCCATTAAACTTGTCCACCTGATGCCTATGTTATGCATTACAGTTTGTGCTTGGAGCAGGTCTGACTATCCTCCATGAAGACATTCATTACACTGTGCACAATTATTAGGCAAATGAGTATTTGTGAGATTTTCCAACTCCAAACTTTATAATCTCAGATGCATATTGGATGAAGCACATCAAGTGATGTGTATTTGTGTAATGAAGGAGGGTGCGGCCTAAGAATACAACACCCTTTATCAAGGTGTGCAGAATTATTAGGTAGCTTGTTTTCCTCAGAAAAAATGGGTCAAAAAGAGATTTAACTGACTGAAAAGTCAAAAATTAAGTCTTACTGTGGAATGTGATCACAGAACCATCAAAAGTTTTGTTGCAAATAGTCAGAGTTGCAAAAAATACGTTGAGAGAAAAAAAGACTCCTAATCACTGCCGAAGATTTGATAAGAATCAAATGTAAAGCGACCAAGAAGCCATTATCCTTCAGTGTTGTCATATTCCAGAACTGCAACCTCCCTGGAGAGCCCAGAAGTACAAGGTGTCCAGTGCATCGCGACATGGCCGAGGTAAGGAAGGCTGAGACCTGACCACCACTGAACCAGATGCAGAAGGTGAAGCCCTATTGAGAACTTTTGGGCTCCTAAACAGTAGATATATGGTGAAGGAAACCAGTCACATCCGTGAACAGTGTCTGGAAGGCTGAGGTCGGTTCTTCCCAGAAAGTTCAAAGTAAATAGATGAAAGTGGTTCTCCAAAGAATGAGATCAAATAAAGTCCCTGATATATATCACATTGCAGTCGGTCCTAATCACGTGTCCGTACGGGCTGCAAACTGAAGACCTGCAGCTCCTGAGACTTGGGTTTCAAGTGACTAGCGCTGTATCAGTCATCTCCCATTGGAGGCCTGGAACACAGCTGTGCCATGTTGCGAAATATGTTTCAACCCATTTTGTGCTCAGTGAAGAGATCACCAGCTTCATCTCTTCTTCCTCTGTCAATCTTGGAGCTACAGATGCTTCTCACAAAATTAGAATATCATCAAAATGTGAATTTTTCAGTTCTTCAATATAAAAAGTAAAACTCATATATTATATAGAGTCATTACATACAGAGGGATCTATTTCAAGTGTTTATTTCTGTTAATGTTGATGATTATGGCTTGCAAATAAACATTGAGGAGGATGAAGCTGAAGCTAACAACCTTTGTGCTCTATTTCTTCACATATAGCAGCTGTGTCTCCGGACACCAACTGAAGTATGTGATCCAGCTCATCAGATGAGACATGGATCTAGGGAGCTTTATGTCTTCAGTCTACAACGCACACAAACAGGTGACTGGGATGGGCAGCAGTTTGTATTATATCTGGGATGCCATTTTATCTTATTCTCTGAGAACCCCTTTAAGAGACTGATGGAAGGCTCATGATTGTTAGAGAAAACAAGGGTGACTATATTGGTCACTGATATTTTCTTTGGCAGAGTTTGATCCGAGAGTACACTGATGAGCAAAAGGGTAACAATGTTTTGAACTTTTGACTTTTGGGCTCCATAGCTCACCTCAACTACTGCTTCCAATTTTAGCCTGCCATCATTTTATAGACAATCATCTTGGCTATCTCATACTTATATTTGACTTGCAACTATTTAGCATATGATTAGTTATGCAGATTCTTCTCATGTCACTGCATTTTTACTGTTTTGCTCCTGATGGTGGAAAAACCTTTTTCTTCCTATGCTACAAATTACTACCGGTTCTCACATTCCCTAATAGCTCAGTGTGTTATTAGGTTGATTCCCAAGTGAAAGATCACCGGTTTGAATCGAGTAGGAGCCATGAAGAAGAATTCCCAAGAACAGAGAAACTGTATCATCCAGCTCATCGATAGCTGTCTCTTGGCCAAGAAAATTGGCAAACTGCATTATGTGAGTGCCAATAAACTTTTCCTTTCTGGAAAAGTATAATGTTACAGGGTATATACACTAGATTCCTTGATAGGGTGTTGATCCAGGGAACTTGTCTGATTGCCGTATGTGGAGTCGGGAAGGAATTTTTTTCCCCAATGTGGAGCTTACCCTTTGCCACATGGTTTTTTTTGCCTTCCTCTGGATCAACATGTTAGGGCATGTTAGGTTAGGCTATGGGTTGAACTAGATGGACTTAAAGTCTTCCTTCAACCTTAATAACCATGTTACTATGTAAAGTGAAGTCCGTCCATCAATTCAAAAGCCAAGAGGTAGACGTCCTAGCAAAATATGAGTCAGCAAGTCGGCTCATCATAAGGTCTGTCAGTTCTGGTGCGACAAACATGGCAGTGGAGGCGGCTCGTATGCTTCATAACAGTGAGATCATAGACATCCATGAAAGCACCCTGCGACATACATTACACAAGTATGGAATGGTGGCCCGAAAAAAAGGTGAAGAAGCCTCATCTTCAATAATGTTATAAGAAGCATCGGCTCGAGTTTGCAAAAGTACGAAAAGTGGACAGTAGATTGGAAACGGGTGATTTGGGGCGATGAGACAAAAGTCAATAGACTAGGCTCTGATGGGTGCAAATGGCACTGGAAGAAACAAGGGAAAGGGGGCTAGCAGATCAAGAAAATTAAGGAACTGTCAAGTTCAGTGGCGTAAGCCTGATGATATGGGGTTGTTTCACAGCCAATGGTGTTGAATACTTGACCAGGATCAATGGTGGTCTCAATGCTGATCTATGTGTGAGTATCCTACAATACGAGTTACTTCATACACTCTAGTACTATGGGTATGCAAGTCAAATTTATGTATGAGATAGCCAACGTGATTGTCTATAAAATAATGGTAGTCTCATGTTAGAAGCAGTGGATGGTGAGATATGGAGCCTGAAAGTCGAAATTTCAAAACATTGTTACCCTTTTGCTTGTGGTGTATTTGCATAATCGGTCCCAATTATCTGGCATGAGAGAATCTACGGCCATGTGCACCCCTCCTCCCTCACGGCCTAAGAAATGGATTGAACATCAGACTAATTGTTCAATAATAAAATTAATCGTCAAAAATACAAGTTGCCTAATAATTGTGCACAGAATGTACTGGAGTACGTGAGCCTGGAAATAGGCATGAGCTGATTCCTGTTCCCGGTGCGAAGTGATAGGAATTCTCCTCTTCCTCTTACTCATTTTGTACTTAATACTACCTACATGCTTGCATAACAAATAGAAATTTAAAGGTCACGCATGACTAAGAATATATTCCCTGTACAATATTGTAAAGATTATTGCAGGTGATTGAGCGATGATATTTAGGTGCTGGTAACACGCACTGACTGTACCTTCTAAAAGCTTTTTTTTTTTATTCTTTGAATAATAGCCATGTGCATTGGAAGAAAACTTTTTTCTTTTTATAGGTATTCTGTCATTTTATTTCTGTGCAAATCATCCTAAAAGCAATAGACAGATCTACTATAGAGCGTGTAATCCAATCTGCATCAGGGCCAAAGACCAAGTAGCAATATGTGGGAAGGAAAAAGTGGAAAATTCTGCGCTGATGGTAGATGGTAATAGATCCAGGTCCATAGTAGGAGAATGTATTTTCTTTATTTTGTCTTCGCATTTCAAAGTACCTATGTCATATGTTTTTTTTTGTCCTGAGCAAGAAGCATGGTATTTTGAAACGTGTAGACAAAATAAAATAAAAAATACATCTTATCCTAGTGTGGCCCTGGATCTATTACCATCTAGCACCAGCACAGTATTTTCCACCTTTTTCTTTCCACATGTTACTACTAGACAAGAGTGACATTTTGGCATTTTCTGCATGACTTAGTGCTGTATTTCTTACCGACAGACTATATCTCCATTCCAAGTGTACCCTGCCCACCACCATGTATGAAACGTGGGTGTTAAAATTATAAATTGTCTCCAGATTTAAAAAAAAAAAAAAAAAAAAAAGCACAAATTTAGATTCTTTGGCAAAGAACATCTGGTTAGAGTTAATTTTAGGCCCAGTTCATATTTGTGCTATTAAAATGCACATTTTGGGATTGATGACGGCACAACTGAACCACTTCTGGTGGCCATACACACTAGAGATTTGGCAGCACAAGCCACTGATTTCATCAGGTCCTGTCTACTGCAAAAACCCTAGTCCATGCCCTCATCATCTCTCACTTTGACTACTGCAACCTCCTGCTCTGTGGCCTCCCCTTGAACACACTTGCACCCCTCCAATCTATTCTAAACTCTGCTGCCCGACTAATCCACCTGTTCCCCCGCTATTCCCTGGCCTCTCCCCTCTGTCAATCCCTTCACTGGCTCCCCATTGCCCAGAGACTCCAGTACAAAACCCTAACCATGACGTACAAAGCCATCCACAACCTGTCTCCTCCATACATCTGTGACCTCGTCTCCCGGTACTTATCTACATGCAACCTCCGATCCTCACAAGACCTCCTTCTCTACTCCCCTCTTATCTCCTCTTCCCACAATCGTATACAAGATTTCTCTCGCGTATCATCCATACTCTGGAACCCTCTACCACAACACATCAGACTCTCGCCTACCATCGAAACCTTCAAAAAGAACCTGAAGACCCACCTCTTCCGACAAGCCTACAACCTGCAGTAACCACCGATCGACCAAACCGCTGCATGACCATCTCTACCCTAACCTACTGTATTCTCACCCATCCCTTGTAGATTGTGAGCCTTCGCGGGCAGGGTCCTCACTCCTCCTGTACCAGTATTGTTTAAGATTATTGTACTTGTTTTTATTATGTATACCCCTTCTCACATGTAAAGCGCCATGGAATAAATGGCGCTACAACAATAAATAATAATAATAAGGTATATTGTGTGTGGAGGTGTCCTGAATCTTCCCAAAAGGCAAATGTCAGGAGAAAAGTTGGAGACATTGGGTTACAACATGCCCAGACCTTGCTATTGCGTTAGATAATCCGCCACCAGAGATGTCTGTCAGTGACGACCCCTCTCCTAAAATATATCTGAGCTTACAGGTAGTATTAGGCTAATAGCATACTACCTGTAAGCTCAGATATATTTTAGGACATTTTCCCCAATATGATCCATGAAGAAAAGTCATTCCCGTTTACAGTGACCAACATGACTTATTTTTCTCCATTATAACAGGAGTAACACATCCAATACTATACACATTAGGGGTAATGTCTCACCCAGCCGAGAGGATATGTTTTTTTGGAGTAACACATATAGATTGAATCAATGGTCATTTTACGCCCATTGAAAAATCGTCTTTAGAGAACAGACCTTCAAGCGTCTCCTTCCCCACAAATGAATTCATTACGGAAACCAGGAGTTGACCGTGAGGAGAACCCATGAGCTCATAGATGAATGCTAGTAGCTGAACACTACTATGAGTATGAATACACTCTTATACATGTATACTAAACATGGCTGGCTCGTGGGAAATGGGAGGTGAAAAGTGGAAACTTCACCTGAGTATATTAGTAATGGTTAGTATTGAATCACAGAAAAATGGTTTTACAAGTAGTGGAGATTTTATACTATGGAAAAAGTTGGGGTTTTTTTTCCTGTTAAATGTAAATTTCACAATAGTGTTTGGACATTTCATATTTTTAAAACAAAACCTTTTCAAAAAGCTATAATCCAGTAATACCTTCTGTTCTGCTGCTTCTATTCCGATTCCTCCCCGGTTCCCTGTCTGTCTCTATACATGTGACATCTGCAGCCAGTCCATGCGGTTAAAGTGGTTAAAAACTGCATTAAAATAATTTATACTTAGCTCCTGGACCGATTCCACTCCGAGCCCTGTGTCCCTGAATTGAAGTCCATGAGAATATTTGTCACGAGGCCAGTGGGAGATACAGGGCTTAGAGTAGAGGAGCTGTGCATCACTTTGGAGACATTCATAAGGGATTGTCAAACAGTGGACAACCCCTTTAACAGTGAAGTGTTTATGATCATTGTGCAGTGATTGGCTGCAGCAGTGACAAGTCTATCCCCAGTCTAAGCAGAAAGTGAGAACCTGAGAATCATCAAAATGGTGGCGGCGCAGGATCATAGGGTGAGTATAATCCGTCTTATTAATTTACAGCATTCTGGGAGGTTAATTTTTAATAATTTAAATTACCGGACAACCTTTGTTTGTATCTGTCGTCCATAGATACCACTGGTGCTGATGGATCCTGTTAGGTGGCATATCCGACACTGCTGCCGTTTCCATTTGTAATGGAGCCAGAGTTCCGATGTGAACAAAGCCTAAAAGGGACATATTGGCCTCAGCCCGTACGCACCACACGCCTGACTTCGCTTTCATAGTGGAGAGCGGCTGGTCGTCCAGGGCCTTCCGATGTTCAACGGCCTGGAAATCTTCATAGTCAGGGCATGTCCCGTGTTTTTTTAAAATTTTTTATTTAGGTTTGTTATCTAGAGAATTGCTTTAAAATTATTTCTATCAAAGTGTTAGAAATTAAAGACACAGCATTAAAACTGGTTTTAATAAGGGCGGCAAAAGAGGGCTGGAATATGGGTAAACAAAACGCCCCTACATATGGCACACGGTGGGCACTGTGCTGGTCGGCACCCACAGGGAACAAACCTCTCCCTACAACCTTGCAGATATTTACAGGGGATGTCCACATGAAATTATTTTTCTTTAGATGAGAATCATACTAAAGTTCCAGCGCAGGGAGCTCACTCGTGTCGAGCACAAGCCGGCAGTGGAGCTGCTGGGACCAACACTAACCAGGACATGGGTGGGGCTTTGGTAATACAGGAATGTTAGGCCACGGTCACACGTTCAGTATTTGGTCAGTTTTTTACATCAGTATTTGTAAGCCAAAATCAGGAGTGGAACAAATAGAGGAAAAGTATAATAGAAACATCTGCACCACTTCTGTATTTATCACCCACTCCTGGTTTTTGTAAATCACTGTATTGGCGTTTTTTGCTAATGGATTGCCATTATACTGAGCAGCGTCCGTTCCCTGTTGCTGACTATCGTCTTCAGTGCTAGTGCAGGTGTCCTAGGATTTTACAGTGCTTGCCCCGGCACTAAGGATGGAAAAGGCAACAGGCAAGACGATGCATAATTTAGTGCGGCCGCAGCACAAACTTCAACATTTTCGTACTGTGCGTTATCTACAAAAACCGTCAATGGAGGGGTTTAGAAAGACAATTATATAGCACTAGATGGTGGCCCGATTCTAACGCATCGGGTATTCTAGAATATGCATGTCCACGTAGTATATTGCCAAGCCACATAGTATATTGCCCAGCCACTTAGTATATTGCCCAGCCACGTAGTATATTGCCCAGCCACGTAGTATATTGCCCAGCCACGTAGTATATTGCACAGCTCACGTAGTATATTGCCCAGCCACGTAGTATATTGCCCAGTCACGTAGTATATTGCCCAGCCACGTAGTATATTGCACAGCGACGTAGTATATTGCCCAGCCACCTAGTATATTGCAATGCCACGTAGTATATTGCCCAGCCACGTAGTATATTGCCCAGTCACGTAGTATATTGCACAGCGACGGAGTATATTGTCCAGCCACATAGTATATTGCACAGCGACGTAGTATATTGCCCAGCCACATAGTATGTTGTCCAGTCACGTAGTATATTGTCCAGTCATGTAGTATTTTGCCCAGCCACATAGTATGTTGTCCAGTCACGTAGTATATTGCCCAGCCACATAGTATATTGCCCAGCCACGTAGTATATTGCACAGCGACGGAGTATATTGTCCAGCCACATAGTATATTGCCTAGCCACATAGTATATTGCACAGCGACGGAGTATACAGCACAGAGCCAGGTAGTATAGAGACTTTAAAAAAAAATAAACATATACTCACCTTCCGAAGGCCCGTTGAAGTCCTGCTATACTCACCATCCGCCGCATTTCCCGCTCCTCGGGACGCTCCCGGGACCGCTCCATTGCAAGTGTCAGCTTCCGGTCCAGGGCTGGTATGAGCAGGACCTGTGATGACGTCACGGTCACATGACCGTGACGTCACGGCAGGTCCTTGTCACACACCAGCCCTGGGACCGGAAGCTGCCGCTTGCAATGGAGCGGTCCCGGGAGCGTCCCGAGGAGCGGGAAAGGCGACGGATGGTGAGTATAGCAGGTTTTTTTTTTATTATTATTTTTAACATGACATATTTTTACTATTGATGCTGCATAGGGTTAATAGCGGCGGTAACTGAGTGCGTTACACCGCGGGCCGTTACCGCTGCCATTAACCCTGTGTGAGCGGTGAGTGGAGGGGATTATGGAGCGGACGCCGGGCAGTGAGTACAGGGGAGTAGGGGAGGGACTAATCGGACTGTGCCCGTTGCTGATTGGTCCCGGCAGCTGTGACAGGCAGCTGCCGAGACCAATCAGCGAATGAATAACCGTGACTGAAGGACAGACAGACAGACGGAAATGACCCTTAGACAATTATATAGTAGATTATAAATGGAGAAACACTTATCACACGAGTTTAGAGATATTTGACAGCAGAAGCGGACAACCCCATTAATGTTCACTTTCCTGCTGATAGAAGGATATTGATTTCTGCTTTGCTCCTTTCTAATGAGACTATAAAAACCGACGTCTCGGAGCAGAATGGCTGCCTGATGGTTTGTCTCATCAGCAGCAAGGTCTGCAGGAATAAGGCCCCATGGGAGCCGAGCGTCTCCACACCTGACGGCAGCATACACCAGAACAGATGATGCAAGCCCGGACTGTGGCCCTCATCGGATGGGCGTAGCGCACACTGACTGCATACGCAGGAGACCTAGAGAGTCGTCTTCCACTTCATCCATCTATAAACAAATCCTGTAATCCAAAGTAGTTATATCCTCATTTCTCTTATATGAATATAACTACCTATTGTAGTATGTTTCTTATATGCAAGTAATTACCTATAAAAGGAGCTGCTCCCTACTGCAAAGTTAGTTTAATGGGCCCAGGATAAGGTAATAACAAACATTATTCTCCCTTCTTGGACCGCAGATGCTTCCCCACACTCTCTGCTGTGCCACTCCAACACATCTCTTTCCATCTCAACCCCGCTTGTCTCTTGGCATCCCGGCAGGGATCACATGTGACGGCTGCAGCCAATCACTGCCGCTGATTAGCTGCAGTAATCACATGACCCCCACCATGCTGGATTTTGATGTCAAAAGACCTCTGGGCGGCACCGAATGCAGAAAAGTGACGCCAGTTGCTTGGTGAGCATAATATTTTATATACCGTATAACCTAATGGTCTAAACCTTGTAAGCCCGCAAGGGCAGGGTCCTCGCCCCTCTGTATCAGTCCGTCATTGTTAGTTTGTTTACTGTATGTGATATTTGTAACTTGTATGTAACCCCTTCTCATGTACAGCACCATGGAATCAATGGTGCTATATAAATAAATAATAATAATGGACCCTGTGCAGTATTTCACAACCAATGACTGGGGATTTATGTGAGAAAACTAAAATAGGGCCCCCTCCGAATACTGATTCAGGGATTTTTCTGCACCTGAAAATCCATCACTGAACAGAGTTTCTACATTGTGGGTTTTTATTAACTGCATTCAAATGATTACGACCATTAAATAAAATTGTACATCCATTGTGTGTGAAGAAAGTCTAAAGACAGCCATGTACAACTCTGGCAAAAATTAAGAGACCACCACATCAAAACCCTGTCATGGGCAGCCCAATCTCCAGACCTGAACCCCATTGAAAACCTCTGGAATGTAATCAAGAGGATGATGGATAGTCACAAGGCATCAAACAAAGAAGAACTGCTTACATTTTTGCGCCAGAAGCATTGTGAAAGACTGGAGGAAAGCATGACAAGACGCATGAAAGCTGTGAATAAAATTCATGGTTATTCCACAAAATATTGATTTCTGAACTCCTCCTGAGCTAAAACATTAGTATTGTCGTTTCTAAATGATTATGAACTTGTTTTCTTTGCATTATGTCAGGTCTGAAAGCACTGTTTTTTTTATTTTTACCATTTTTCTTGGTCAGAAAAAAATTTATTGCTTGGAACTTCGGAGACATGTTGTCAGAAGTTCATAGAATAAAAGAACAATTTCCATTTTACTCAAAAATATACCTGTAAAGAGAAAAATCAGACAAACTGAACATTTTGCAGTGGTCTCTTAATTTTTGCCAGAGCTGTATGTTAGAAGGCTGTTGGATGAACGATGGTTTGGGCGATCGCTCAGCCATCTCGGCCGTCTCTCACATACACCGGAGCGGTTGTTCGGCCAAGTGCTCGTTTTCTCTTTAAGAAAGCCACAGACAGACATCTTTGTCGGTGCTTGTCTCTAGGAGAACAAAGGGAACGGCAGTCCTAACTTTGACATGCCCAATCTCCTCTGAAGGCCGGCTTCCCCATACACATGGAGGATCCACCACACCTATTGATATTGGCGGGTTGAGCTGACGTTAGTCTGTGAATAGGGGCCTTACGGGTAAATTCACAAAGGATTGATTTGATTTTCCACTGGATGTCATTAAACTTAACCATTATATCTGTGGGGAGGGGTTGTTGCCGATTTTGATGCATAAATTGCTGCAGGTTTTGTACCCAGCGTGGTTGGGTTTTTGTAGATATAATTCGCCACTTGTGAACTTATTGTATCATAAGTGTCAGTTCACACAAGCTGCATTCAGACAGGTGAACTGTTCAGTTACGTTACTGTGTCAGATAGATAGAGGCCGAGCTTTTACAAATCTGGCCCCCATCACAAGTGTACGATTGGCCACGATGGCCGAGATGCCCAATTTCTGCCTGGTGCATGAGCTGTTTGTACAGAGCCCAGAATATATGATTCACAGTGTAGATTACAGGTCGGCCACATTGGGTGGTACGTTAGCATGTGGCATATATTAGCAGCTCCTATAAAAGACGTCTATTACTGGATGATTTATTTTGCTCACATAATTAATGTATGGTAATTATGCAGCCATAGGATAATCCTCAATGCTTTTGTAGGCAATGAAAGAAATGGCAGATCCTCCCATCCTGATCTTTACTTGCTAAATCCTCCTGTGTGTACAGCACCAGCCTCACTCATCTTACAGATGCTTCTGAGGTCTTCTATCCAAAATCCTTGAGAGCTACATTTGCACTCTTGAGGAAATAGCATGCAGCACAATTAAAGGGAACCTGTCAGGATGATTTACCTACTGAAACTATTGGTATGGGCGTAAGGCTATGTGCACACGTTGCGGATTAGGCTTAGGAATTTCTGGTGCGGATTCTGCCTCTCCTGGCAGAAAACGCACCTGCGGTCCCGCAGCATTTTTTGTGCGGTTCCGCAGCGTTTTTTGTGCATTTTTGCTGCGGTTTTCTTGCGGAATTGCTGCGGTTTTTACCCCTGCGGTTTTCTATAATGGAATGGGTACAAAAACGCTGCAGATTCACAAAAAAGTGACATGCTACTTCTTTTAAACCGCAGCGTTTCCGCAGCGGATTTTCCGCAAAGTGTGCACAACATTTTTTTTTTCTCATTGATTTACATTGTACTGTAAATCAACTGCGGATCTGCAGCGTTTCTGCACCTCAAAAAACGCTGCGGATCCGCAGAGAATCCGCAACGTGTGCACATACCCTAAAGGTTGTAGTTGAAGAATAACAATGGTAGCTGTTTTGTTGTAATCTGATGTGCCCGCTCTGAGAAGTCAAAATCTGAAACCAAATACAAACTATCGCAGGAGTGCATTGGGAGCATGTTGATGCACTGACCAGGGCCGGACTGGGACAACAAAGCAGCCCTGCCTCACACCCCACCAGCCCACAACTCAATCATGCCCCACAACACTCCTAAAGGAGTTATTCAAAGATCCCCATGTGAATGGAGCAGCCGTGCGCATGATCGATCACAGCTCCATTTACATGGTGCTCTTCAGAGCTCCGCGTCTCGGGATCCTGGAGGTCCCAGCAGTTGGATGCACAGGGATTAGAAAGGTTTCCCCTATCGAGAGGGGAGAGGATTACATGGGATAATCTATAAATATACAGAATGAAACAGAGAATTACATCCAGTTTATTTCTGTTATACTTTTCCTCTGATTGTTCCTCACCTTGTTTTGGCTTACAAAAACTAATGGAAAATACTGACCAAATACAGATAGTGTGACCAAAGCCTTACACCCAGTATACAGGACAGGAGAAGTGGTACTGTGCAGGGTATATGTGCAGGCCAGAAGAAGTGGTACTGTGCAGGGTATATGTACAGGACAGAAGAAGTAGTACTCTGCAAGGTATATACAGTTCTGCTCCAAAGTTTACATACCCCATCAGAATTATTGCATTCTTGGCCTTTTTATTTCAGAGAATATGAATGATAACACCAAAACCTTTTCTCCACTCATGGTTAGTGGTTGGGTGAAGCCATTTATTCTCAAACTACTGTGTTTTCTCTTTTTAAATCATAATGACAACCCAAAACATTCAAATGACCCTGATCAAAAGTTCACATACCTCATTTCTTAATACCATGTGTTGCCCTGTTGTGAATTCTGTTGTCGAACTCCCTCCAGTGGTCGTGAATGGTACTTCGGCGAGTTCTGTCCATGGACTCCCTCTGGTGGCTGTGAGTGAAGCTGCTGCTTCTGAGGTTCCTTACACAGGTGACATGGTTTATCCTTTGGTTGGCTGCTCTATTTAACTCCACTCAGATCGTTATTCCATGCCAGCTGTCAATGTTTTTGCATTGGTTCAGTTCGCTCTTGGATCTTTCTGGTGACCTGTCTTCTCCAGCAGAAGCCAAGTTCCTGATAGTTATTATTTGTTCATTGTTTCCTTGTCCAGCTGGTTATCATGATTTTGTCTTGCTAGCTGGAAGCTCTGGGATGCAGAGTGGCATCTCCGCACCGTTAGTCGGTGCGGAGGTCTTTTTGCACACTCTGCGTGGTCTTTTGTAGTTTTTTGTGCTGACCGCAAAGATACCTTTCCTATCCTCTGTCTGTTTAGTAAGTCTGGCCTCCCTTTGCTGAAACCTGTTTCATTTCTACGTTTGTGACTTTCATCTTTACTCACGGTCAATATATGTGGGGGCTGCCTTTTCCTTTGGGGAATTTCTCTGAGGCAAGGTAGGCTTTATTTTCTATCTCTAGGGCTAGCTAGCTCTTAGGCTGTGAAGAGGCGTCTAGGGAGTGTCAGGAACGCTCCACGGCTATTTCTAGTTGTTGTGATAGGATTAGGGCCTGCGGTCAGCAGAGCTCCCACATCCCAGAGCTTGTCCTGTGTGAGTTTAGCTATAAGGTCGTGCCGGGTGCTCTTAACCACCAGGTCCATAACATTGCCTCCTCTGACATCAATGACAGCTTGAAGTCTTTTGTGTTAGTTGTGGATGAGGTTTTTTATTTTCTCAGATGCTAAAGCTGCCCACTCTTCTTGGCAAAAAGCCTCCAGTTCCTGTAAATTCCTGGGTTGTCTAGCATGAACTGCACGCTTGAGATCTCCCCAGAGTGGCTCAATGATATTGAGGTCAGGAGACTGGGATGGCCATTCCAGAACCTTCACTTTGTTCTGCTGTACCCAATGACAGGTCAACTTGGCCTTGTGTGTTGGATCGTTGTCATGTTGGAACGTCCAAGTATGTCCCATGCGTAGCTTCCAGGCTGATGAGTTCAAATTTGCCTCCAGTATTTGCTGATAATGTGCTGCATTCATCTTTCCTTCAACTTAAACCAAGTTTCCTGTGCCTTTGTAGCCCACACATCCCCCAAAAAACATCAGTGATCCACCTCCGTGCTTTACAGTAGGAATGGTGTTCCTTTCATCATAGGCCTTGTTGACCTCTCTCCAAATGTACCGTTTATGGTTGTGGCCAAAAAGTAACATTTTGGTCTCATCACTCCAAATTACCTTGTCCCAGAAGTTTTGAGGCTTGTCTCTGTGCTGTTTTGCATATTGTAGGCGAGATACTTTGTGACATTTGCGCAGTAATGGCTTTTTTCTGGCGACTCAACCATGCAGCCCATTTTTCTTCAAGTGCCTCCTTATTGTGCATCTTGAAATAGCCACACCGCTAATTTTCAGAGAGTCCTGTATTTCGGCTGATGTTATTTGTGGGTTTTTCTTTGCATCCCGAACAATTTGCTTGGCAGTTGTGGACAACATTTTTGTTGGTCTACCTGACAGTGGTTTTGTTTTTACAGATCACGATTTTCCATTTGTTAATCACAAAATGCTGACTGGCATTATCAATTCCTTGGATATCTTTTTGTATCCCTTTCCTGTTTTATACAGTTCAACTACCTTTTTCAGTAGATCCGTTGACAATTCTTTTGCTTTCCTCATGACTCACAATCCAGAAACGTCAGTGGCTGGATGAAAGATGCAAGAATCTGTCTGGATCACAGAAACTCACTCAGCTTTTATGCATACACTCTGATTACAAGCAAACAGGTCACAGGTGAGGATGTTACCTTTAGTAGCCATTCTAACCCATTTGTGTCAACTTCTGTGCATGTTATCAGGCCAAAATCATTAGGGTATGTGAACTTTTGATCAGGGTCGTTTGGATGTTTTAGATTGTCATTATGATTTAACCCCTTCCCGACCTTTGACGCCACGTAGGCGTCATGAAAGTCGGTGCCAATCCGACCTGTGACGCCTATGTGGCGTCATGGAAAGATCGCGTCCCTGCAGATCGGGTGAAAGAGTTAACTCCCAATTCACCCGATCTGCAGGGACAGGGGGAGTGGTAGTTTAGCCCAGGGGGGGTGGCTTCACCCCCCCGTGGCTACGATCGCTCTGATTGGCAGTTTCACTTTCAACAGCCAATCAGAGCGATTTGTAATATTTCACCTATCATAACTGGTGAAATATTACAATCCAGCCATGGCCGATGCTGCAATATCATCGGCCATGGCTGGAAACACTAATGTGCCCCCACCCCACCGATCGCCCCCCCAGCCCTCCGATCTGTCCGGTACACAGCTCCGGCTCCCCTCCGTCCTGTGCTCCGCTCCCCCAGTGCTCTTGTCCGCTCCCCCCGTGCTCCAATCACCCTCCCCGTGCTCCAATCACCCCCCCTGCACTCCGATCCACCCCCTGCGTGCTCCGTTCCACCCCCTGCGTGCTCCGTTCCACCCCCCCGTGCTCCGTTCCACCCCCCCAGTGCTCCGTTACACCCCCCCCGTGCTCCGATTCACCCCCCCATGCTCCGATGCCCCCCTTCCGTGTTCCCCCCCCCCCCCACCACCCCATCATACTTACCGATCCTGCCGGGGTCCGTCCGTCTTCTCCCCGGGCGCCGCCATCTTCCAAAATGGCGGGCGCATGCGCAGTGCGCCCGCCGAATCTGCCAGCCGGCAGATTCGTTCCAAAGTGCATTTTGATCACTGAGATAGATTAGATCTCAGTGATCAAAATAAAAAAAATAATAAATGACCCCCCCCCCCCCTTTGTCACCCCCATAGGTAGGGACAATAAAAAAAAAATAAAGATTTTTTTTTTTTCCACTAATGTTAGAATAGGGTTAGGGGTAGGGTTAGGGCTAGGGTTAGGGTTTCGGTATGTGCACACGTATTCTGGTCCTCTGCGGATTTTTCCGCTGCGGATTTGATAAATCCGCAGTGCTAAACCGCTGCAGATTTATGGCGGATTTACCGCGTTTTTTCTGCGCATTTCACTGCGGTTTTACAACTGCGATTTTCTATTTGAGCAGTTGTAAAACCGCTGTGGAATCCGCAGAAAGAAGTGACATGCTGCGGAATGTAAACCGCTGCGTTTCCGTGCAGTTTTTCCGCAGCATGTGTACAGCGATTTTTGTTTCCCATATGTTTACATTGAACTGTAAACTCATGGGAAACTGCTGCGGATCCGCAGCGTTTTCCGCAGCGTGTGCACATACCTTTAGAATTAGGCTATGTGCACACGGTGCGGATTTGGCTGCGGATCCGCAGCAGTGTTCCATCAGGTTTACAGTACCATGTAAACATATGGAAACCAAATCCGCTGTGCCCATGGTGCGGAAAATACCGCGCGGAAACGTTGCGTTGTATTTTCCGCAGCATGTCAATTCTTTGTGCGGATTCCGCAGCGTTTTACACCTGTTCCTCAATAGGAATCCGCAGGTGAAATCCGCACAAAAAACACTGGAAATCCGCGGAAAATCCGCAGGTAAAATGCAGTGCCTTTTACCCGCGGATTTTTAAAAAAATGATGCTGAAAAATCTCACACGAATCCGCAACGTGGGCACATAGCCTTAGGGTTAGGGTTGGAATTAGGGTTGTGGTTAGGGGTGTGTTGTGGTTAGGGTTGTGATTAGGGTTATGGCTACAGTTGGGATTAGGGTTAGGGGTGTGTTGGGGTTAGTGTTGGAGGTAGAATTGAGGGGTTACCACTGTTTAGGCACATCAGGGGTCTCCAAACGCAACATGGCGCCACCATTGATTCCAGCCAATCTTGTATTCAAAAAGTCAAATGGTGCTCCCTCACTTCCGAGCCCCGACGTGCGCCCAAACAGTGGTTTACCCCCACATATGGGGTACCAGCATACTCAGGACAAACTGCGCAACAATTACTGGGGTCCAATTTCTCCTGTTACCCTTGTGAAAATAAAAAAATGCTTGCTAAAACATCATTTTTGAGGAAAGAAAAATGATTTTTTATTTTCACGGCTCTGCGTTGTAAACGTCTGTGAAGCACTTGGGGGTTCAAAGTGCTCACCACATATCTAGATAAGTTCCTTGGGGGGTCTAGTTTCTAAAATGGGGTCACTTGTGGGGGGTTTCTACTGTTTAGGCACACCAGGGGCTCTGCAAACGCAACGTGATGCCCGCAGACCATTCCATCAAAGTCTGCATTTCAAAAGTCACTACTTCCCTTCTGAGCCCCGACGTGTGCCCAAACAGTGGTTTACCCCCACATATCGGGTATCACCGTACTCAGGAGAAACTGGACAACAAATATTGGGGTCAAATTTCTCCTGTTACCCTTGGGAAAATTAAAAAATTCTGGGCTAAATAATTATTTTTGAGGAAAGAAAACGTATTTATTATTTTCACGGCTCTGCATTATAAACTTCTATGAAGCACTTGGGGGTTCAAAGTGCTCACCACACATCTAGATAAGTTCCTTTCAGGGTCTAGTTTCCAAAATGGGGTCACTTGTGGGGGGTTTCTACTGTTTAGCCACATCAGGGGCTCTGCAAACGCAACGTGACGCCCGCAGAGCATTCCATTAAAGTCTGCATTTCAAAACGTCACTACTTCAATTCCGAGCCCCGGCATGTGCCCAAACAGTAATTTACCCCCACATATCGGGTATCACCGTACTCAGGAGAAACTGGACAACAAATATTGGGGTCAAATTTCTCCTGATACCCTTGGGAAAATAAAAAATTGCAGGCTAAAAGATCATTTTTGAGAAAATAATTTTTTTTTTTTTTTCATGGCTCTGCGTTATAAACTTCTGTGAAGCACTTGGGGGTTCAAAGTGCTCACCACACATCTAGATTAGTTCCTTTGGGGGGTCTAGTTTCCAAAATGGGGTCATTTCTGGGGGATCTCCAATGTTTAGGCACACAGGGGTGTCCGCTAATGATTGGAGCTAATTTTCCATTTAAAAAGCCAAATGGCGTGCCTTCCCTTCCGAGCCCTGCCGTGCGCCCAAACAGTGGTTTACCCCCACATATGGGGTATCAGCGTACTCAGGACAAACTGGACAACAACATTTGGGATCCAATTTCTCCTATTACCCTTGGCAAAATAGGAAATTCCAGGCTAAAAAAATCATTTTTGGAGGAAAGAAAAATTATTTTTTATTTTCATGGCTCTGCGTTATAAACTTCTGTGAAGCACCTGGGGGTTTAAAGTGCTCAATATGCATCTAGATAAGTTCCTTGAGGGGTCTAGTTTCCAAAATGGGGTCACTTGTGGGGGAGCTCCAATGTTTAGGCACACAGGGGCTCTCCAAACGCGACATGGTGTCCGCTAACAATTGGAGCTAATTTTCCATTCAAAAAGTCAAATGGCGCGCCTTCCCTTCCGAGCCCTGCCGAGTGCCCAAACAGTGGTTTACCCCCACATATGAGGTATCGGCGTACTCGGGAGAAATTGCCCAACAAATTTTATGATCCGTTTTATCCTATTGCCCATGTGAAAATGAAAAAATTGAGGCAAAAAGAATTTTTTTGTGAAAAAAAAGTACTTTTTCATTTTTACAGATCAATTTGTGAAGCACCTGAGGGTTTAAAGTGCTCACTAGGCATCTAAATAAGTTCCTTTGGGGGGTCTAGTTTCCAAAATGGGGTCACTTGTGGGGGAGCGCCAATGTTTAGGCACACAGGAGCTCTCCAAACGCGACATGGTGTCCGCTAACGATGGAGATAATTTTTCATTCAAAAAGTCAAATGGCGCTCCTTCCCTTCCAAGCCCTGCCGTGCGCCCAAACAGTGGTTTACCCCCACATATGAGGTATCAGCGTACTCAGGACAAATTGGACAACAACTTTCGTGGTTCAGTTTCTCCTTTTACCATTGGGAAAATAAAAAAATTGTTGCTAAAAGATAATTTTTGTGACTAAAAAGTTAAATGTTCATTTTTTCCTTCCATGTTGCTTCTGCTGCTGTGAAGCACCTGAAGGGTTAATAAACTTCTTGAATGTGGTTTTGAGTACCTTGAGGGGTGCAGTTTTTAGAATGGTGTCACTTTTGGGTATTTTCAGCCATATAGACCCCTCAAACTGACTTCAAATGTGAGGTGGTCCCTAAAAAAATGGTTTTGTAAATTTCGTTGTAAAAATGAGAAATCGCTGGTCAAATTTTAACCCTTATAACTTCCTAGCAAAAAAAAATTTTGTTTCCAAAATTGTGCTGATGTAAAGTAAACATGTGGGAAATGTTATTTATTAACTATTTTGTGTCACATAATTCTTTGGTTTAACAGAATAAAAATTCAAAATGTGAAAATTGCGAAATTTTCAAAATTTTTGCCAAATTTCCGTTTTTATCACAAATAAACGCATAATTTATTGACCTAAATTTACCACTAACATGAAGCCCAATATGTCACGAAAAAACAGTCTCAGAACCGCTAGGATCCGTTGAAGCGTTCCTGAGTTATTACCTCATAAAGGGACACTGGTCAGAATTGCAAAAAACGGCAAGGTCTTTAAGGTCAAAATAGGCTGGGTCATGAAGGGGTTAAAAAGAGAATACACAGTCTTTTGACAATAAATGGCTTCACCCAACCACCAAACATGAGTGGAGAAAAAGTTTTGGTGTTATCATTCATATTCTTGAATGCTCTACCCCAAGATATTAGGACCATCCACAACTTGCATAGTTTTAGGCGCTCCCTCAAAACTCATTTGTTCAGAGCGGCCTACCACGTTCCCTAATCAAACTCATTTTATGTGTGTGTGTGTGTAGCCCATTCAGTATCTCCATCTATCCCCCACTCCATGAAGATGGCTGGACCATCATTGTAAATACATCATTGTAAATACACACCTGTACTTTGTATCTCCCCCACCTCATTGTAGATTGTAAGCTCTCACGAGCAGGGTTGTCTTATTTTGTCTTATTTTGCTTTATTACTGTATTGTTAACATTGTTACCTATGACTGTTGTGTTTGAAACTGTTTAACTGTAAAGCGCTGCGGAATATGTTGGCGCTATATAAATAAAGATTATTATTATTATTATTCTCTGAAAAAGGTCAAGAAAGCAAAAATTCTGCCAGGGTATGTAAACTTTTGAGCATAACTGTATATAGACTAATACAGATACTGAGAATTACACCCAGTATACAGGTGAGGAGAAGTGGTACTTCCAACACTGAGGTGGACACTGCTGCATATACTAATGAAAACTCCATCTCAGGACTTAACCAAATCCTGAAGATGTGGAGAAGGTGAAAGGTGTCAGCGCAAAGCAAATGCCAGAGAGCGCAAACTCTGCCCTCAGAAAAACTTCCTGACTCTGGTACTGGCCAGCGTCAGACATGGTACAGTCCACGTGTGCAGTTAAGTTGTGTCATGAGTGTGCGAGCGTGAAGACTGCCTGCACTTAAAGGCCAAAAACGGGGCTGCCTGCTTTGTAGCTTAATGCTGCAGCCCAGCAGGAATTTGCCGGCTTGGCAGATGGCCTGTCCAGGCCTGGTACTGACACAGCCCTCAATACTCTTTAAGGCTTTTTTACTTATGACTTGAAACCTTGATTTCACTGCTCTGCATGACCCTCTTCACGATCTATCTCCCAGTAACATGTGAACCTCCTTCCAGGAACTGGAGCTTCTTTCATAGAAAGGCCATGTTCACACGATCCTTTTTTTCATGCGGAATTGCCGCGATTTTCCCGCTGCGGGTCCGCAGCTGTTTTCCATGCAGGGTACATTACATTGTACCCTATGGAAAACAGGAACTGCTGTGCCCACAATGCGGAAAATCAAAAAAAAAAAAGCCGCGCTGAATAGCTGCGGGAAAAAAGAAATACCATGTCACTTCTTTTTTCGGAGCCGCAGCGGTTCTGCACCCATTGACCTCCATTATGAGGTCAAACCCGCAGTAAAACCCGCAGATGAAAAAAATATCTGCGGGTTTTACTGCGGTTTGTGGTGCAGAACCGCTGCAGCAGGAAGTGCGGGGAAGCGGGCGGAAGTGCGTGGGCGGAGTGTGGCTGCCCCCCCGTGCTCCAATCCCACCGCCCCGTGCTCCGATGCCCCCCCCCCCCCGTGCTCCGATGCCCCCCCCAGTGCCCTAATCTCCCCCCCTTATACTTACCCGGCATCCCGGTGTCCGTCCGGCCGTCTTCTCCCTAGGCGCCGCCATCTTGCAAAATGGCGGGCGCATGCGCAGTGCGCCCGCCGAATCTGCCGGCCGGCAGATTCGTTCCAAAGTGCATTTTGATCACTGAGATATAACCTATCTCAGTGATCAAAATAAAAAAAAATAGTAAATGACACCCCCCCCCCTTTGTCACCCCCATAGGTAGGGACAATAAAAAAAAATTAAGAATTTTTTTTTTCCGCTAAGGTTAGAATAGGGGTAGGGTTAGGGGTAGGGGTAGGGTTAGGGTATTTTCAGCCATTTTAACCCTAAAAAACTTCCTAGAAAACACACAGACTCTGCATAGAAAACTGCATAAAAAAAAGGATCAAAAAAACGCATCAAAAAAGGACAAAAAAAGGACCTGCGTTTTCTGCCAAGAGCTGCAGTTTTTTAAAAAACAGTCCTGAAAAAAAAGGATGGAAATCAGGAACGTGTGAACATACCCAAAAGGTGAATTGGGAATTAGGGGCTTGCTAGAAACTCGAAGGTGCTCTCATTTACCTCTAAACGCAGTTTTATTAAACAGCGACATTTTTCCTTTCTCTTTATTTCTCTAAAGTCAGTGGGATCAGTAAGGCTTTGTGCCTCTCTGGTGAAGGATTTGTCACTTACATAACGTTTTTGTTTTGCTCCTAAGTGTAACCAGAATAAAAATGATTAGGACTGATGTGAACAGAGCCCGGTACTAATTTACCTCTCCTGAAATGTAAAAGAATCTGATGTATTTCCTATTGGGGCTTATTCCTGTCTTTTAGGTTATCTGTCAGCAGTTGGTGTAATAGATAAACTTGTGCCAAAAGAATAATCTGTTGTGCTCACATATACCCAAAAGTCTCTTCAATGGGAATTTCTGATATTTACAGGGAATGTTTGACCTTTGGTAAGTATTTGTATCTTCCCTGCGGTATCATCGTTCTCCATTCGTTCTATTTAGTTTATCAGGTCCTGGGAACTGAAGCCATTCTCCCGTGGGATAGATGCAGGGAGCAGAAGTCATCACGGTGCATCCTCGATACGTCCTTCCATTGCTGCTGATTACTCATGAGCAAGGAAGCCCACCATCTGGCAGCGGCACCAATTCCTAGCCAATGTCCAGGAAAGGCTCAGCTGCTGGCCAAAACACCACATATTTACCATGAAGGTAGAACCTTTCATACAATAGGATCAAGATAAATCATCAAGGACGGGAAACACCTTTTTAAAGGGAGTCCGTCATCCCAAAATGCACTTTAAATGGAGAATACAGTGTTGTAGGGGACTTGGTGTCTACAGCAACCATAGTAGCACTGTACCTGTTACTGGTACAGCACCCGGAAAAAAAACTTTTAATTCATATGGAAATGATGAGTTTTCGGCACCCCCTTGGCGTGGCCAAGAGATTGGTGCATGGGTTTACAGCAAGAACTGTCTGAATGCTGTTGGCGTGTGTGCACGCGTTCTGAAGCCACTCGCTGCACTAAATACACCCAAAAGTGCATTTGGAGGGTCACGCACTCCCTTGATAGTTCATCAAGTCCAACTTTTCTACCTAAAATCTTGGTCTTTTCGGTGAGACAAAAACTCCGTCCCGGCTCCAATAATGATCATGTAAAAAACACCCTCAGTCTCCTCTGCACAAATCTAGTGCCCCAACCTGTAATATTATATTTTACAAGAAGACATCCAGGATCTTCCTGAGCTTGTTTAATAAATCAACCATCACAAAGTTTGGAGGAGATTTTATCAAGCTTAACCCTGAGGAGAGGAAATTTTAGGCAAAAAATAGTCTTGCACCATGTTTATGTGTTTTAGACACTTTCTGTGCTCAGGTGGGAAGGTGTATATAAATGTTTGGCCCGCCATGGAGCTCGGAGCACCTGTGCTTTGTCTGAACAGTCATTCTCTGCTGTCCCTTTTAAACCAGGTTCAAACAGCTGTACTAAAACTCGGGCCAGTCACATACACAACTCACACTGACATGACTGGTTCCCCGTGCTCACCCGCATACTGGACGAGTGCAGGATCTGCCTGTTATTATCTTTGAACCAGGCTAGAGCATGCATTTTTTTATTTTTTTTATTCACACAACCCATCAGGCCCTCTGGAAAATGATTTGTGTTCATCGGGCACGCCTGCATGAGAAAACCGGCGGCTACCAGGAGAAATAAAGTTCATTTTCTCCCTGGTGCTGCACTTTCAGTACTTTGGGCAGGCACTTTCATAACGCTATTAATTTCCAAACTAACCCTGTGTCTGTAGATTAATAGCATCATCAGACCTGACAGGTTCGCATAAATGGGCCGGAGAATGAGTAGAAAGAAGGCTGCGCAGAGGTGTGACCCACCATAAGATAGCCATATCCCTTTAAAGCCCAAACATACCACATCCTGAACCCCTTCATGACCCAGCCTATTTTGACCTGGATGACCTGGCCATTTTTTGCAATTCTGACCGGTGTCCCTTTATGAGGCAATAACTCAGGAACGCTTCAACGGATCCTAGCGATTCTGAGATTGTTTTTTCTTGACATATTGGGCTTCATGTTAGTGGTAAATTTAGGTCGATAATTTTTGTTTATTTGTGAAAAAAATGGAAATTTGGTGAAAATTTTGCAATTTTCAAATTTTTATTCTGTTAAACCAGAGAGTTATGTGACACAAAATAGTTAATAAATAACATTACCCACATGTCTACTTTACATCAGCACAATTTTGGAAACAAAATAGGAAGCTATAAGGGTTAAAATTTGACCAGCAATTTCTCATTTTTACAACAAAAATTTACAAAACCATTTTTTTTAGGCACCGCCTCGCATTTGAAGTCAGTTTGAGGGATCTATATGGCTGAAAATACCCAAAAGTGACACCATTCTAAAAACTGCACCCCTCAAGGTGCTCAAAACCACATTCAAAAAGTTTATTAACCCTTCAGGTGTTTCACAGCAGCAGAAGCAACATGGAAGGAAAAAATGAACATTTAACTTTTTAGACACAAAAATGATCTTTTAGCAACAATTTTTTTTTTATTTTCCCAAGGGTAAAAGGAGAAACTGGACCACGAAAGTTGTTGTCCGATTTGTCCTGAGTACGCCGATACCCCATATGTGGGGGGGAACCACTGTTTGGGTGCACGGCAGGGGCTCGGAAGGGAAGGAGCGCCATTTGACTTTTTGAATGAAAAATTGGCTCCAATCTTTAGCGGACACCATGTCGCGTTTGGAGAGCCCCTGTGTGCCTAAACATTGGAGCTCCCCCACTTTTGGAAAATAGACCGCCCCCCCAAGGAACTTACTTTTTTTCCACAAAAAAAATATTTTAGCCTCAATTTTTTCATTTTCACATGGGCAACAGGATAAAATGGATCCTAAAATTTGTTGGGCAATTTCTCCTGAGTACACCGATACCTCACATGTAGGGGTAAACCACTGTTTGGGCACACGGCAGGGCTCAGAAGGGAAGGAGCGCCATTTGACTTGTTGAATGAAAAATTGGCTCCAATCTTTAGCGGACACCATGTCACGTTTGGAGAGCCCCTGCGTGCCTAAACATTGGAGCTCCCCCACAAGTGACCCCATTTTGGAAACTAGACCCCCACGGAACTTACCTAGATATGTGGGGAGCACTTTGAACCCCCAAGTGCTTCACAGAAGTTTATAACGCAGAGCCGTGAAAATAAAAAATAATTTTTTTTTAACCCGCAATTTTTTATTTTCACAAGGGTAACAGGAGAAATTGGACCCCAAAGGTTGTTGTCCAGTTTGTCCTGAGTACACTGATACCCATATGTGGGGGGGAACCACTGTTTAGGCACACATCGGGGCTCGGAAGGGACGTAGTGACATTTTGAAATGCAGACTTTGATGGAATGGTCTGCGGGCGTCACTTTGCGTTTGCAGAGCCCCTGATGTGCCTAAACAGTAGAAACCCCCCATAAGTGACCCCATTTTGGAAACTAGACCCCCCAAGGAACTTATCTAGATGTGTGGTGAGCACTTTGAATCCCCAAGTGCTTCGCAGAATTTTATAACGCAGAGCCGAGAAAATAAAAAATCATTTTTTTCCCCACAAAATAAATTTTTAGCCCCCATTTTTTATTTTCCCAAGGATAACAAGAGAAATTAGACCCCCAAAGTTGTGCAATTTTTCCTGAGTACGCTTATACCCCATATGTTTGGGTAAACCACTGTTTGGGCGCATGTTGGGGCTCGGAAGGGAGGGAGCACCATTTGACTTTTTGAACTCAAGATTGGCTGGAATCAATGGTGGCGCCATGTCGCGTTTGGACCCCTGATGTGCCTAAACAGTGGAAACCCCTCAATTCTAACTCCAACACTAACCCCAAAACACCCCTAACCCTAATCCCAACTCTAACCGTAACCCTAATCACAACCCTAACCCCAACACACCCCTACCCCTAATCCCAACCCTAACCACAGCCCAAACCCCAACACACCCCTAACCCTCATCCCAACCATAACCCTAACCACAAGCCTAACCCTAACCCCAACACACCCCTAATCTGAACCCTAATTCCAACTCTAACCCTAATTCCAACCCTAACTCTAATTCCAACCCTAACCCTAAGGCTATGTGCCCGAGTTGTGGATTCATGTGCGGATTTTTCCGCACAGTTTTTGAAAAATCCGCAGGTAAAATGCTCTGCGGAAAATACAACACAGCCTTTCCTCGCTGTATTTTCTGAACCATGGGCACAGCGGATTTGGTTTTCCATAGGTTTGCATGGTACTGTAAATGTGATGGAAAACTGCTACAAATCCGCAGCGGACAATCCGCTGCGGATCTGCAGCCAAATCCGCACCGTGTGTACATAGCCTAATTCTAACCCTAACTGCAACCCTAACCGTAACCCTAACCCTAATTGCAACCTTAACCCTAATTCTAACCCTAATTGCAACCCTAACCCTAATTGCAATCCTAACCCTAATTCTAACCCTAATTCTACCCCAACTCTAATTGCAACCCTAACCCTAATTCTACCACTAACCCTAATTGCAACTCTAACCCTAGTGGAAAAATAAAAGTAAATATATGAGGGTGATAAAGGGGGGGTTATTTACTTTTTTTTTTTTTTTAATTATTTTGATCACTGTGATCAAAATGTACATGGAATGAATCTGTGGGTCGGCAGATTCGGCGGGCGCACTGCGCATGCGCCCACCATTTTGGAAGATGGCGGCGCCTATGGAGACGACGGACGGACATCGGGACTCGGTAAGTATGAGGGGTGAGATCAGATGGCTGGGGGAAAGGAGGGCGACGGAGAGGAGGAGATCGTGGCGGGGGCAGATCGCTGTCTCCAGCCATGGCTGATGATATTGCAACATCGGCCATGGCTGGATTGTAATATTTCACCAATTTTCATTGGTGAAATATTATGATTGGCTGTTGAAATAGTCAATCAGAACAAACAAAGTGATCGTAGCCACGGGGGAGGGGGGGGGGTTTAGCCACCCCCCTGGACACAAGTACTACTCCTCCTGTGCCTGCAGGGCGGGTGAAATTACAGTTAACCCTTTTACTCGACCTGCAGGAGCGCGATCCGTCCATGACGCATATGCTGTGTCTCAGGTCGGATTCGCACAGGTTTTAATGACGCATACGCTGTCAAAGGTCGGGAAGGGGTTAAGACTGGGGTTGCACGGTAACTTTGTTCAAAACACTGCTCGCAGCCAAGGTTTCATCGGTGAAGCTGCTACTTTGTAGCTCAGTACAAGTGACTGGGGTCACTGCGACCTCAAAGGTACTGTGACTGAGACAAGCAAGTCATAAGAAGTCTGACCTCATTGGAGTGTTTTTGACTTGCATGTGGCAGTATCCTTGGGGTCAGCATTGACTTGTATTGAGCTGAGGTGTAGTAGTAGCACCGAGCGAACCCTGTGGCAGACAAAGTAAAAATAAGCTCTCACCCAATCAAAGTTTTTATCCTATTAATATATTGCAGTCATCATATTATATAGCACTGTGTACTTACAATTTCTCATTTTCCACTTCTACCCACATAATTCTTCTCTCTTCTCTGCTCTATGTACAAATAGGAAGTCTCTTGTCCATGTGTAATTCATTCCCCTCTTCAACTCCTGACCCATCTGCTTCCTCCTCCCCCTGCCATAGACAATTGCCGTGACTCATGAATCATACAGGGAAAATTGACCTCCTGTTTCTACATAGTGCTTAGAAGGACTCAGCTAGTCAGTTTTTAATCACGTGATGTCAAAAATCTAATGGAAAAGAGAAGAATTAACTGGTAGAAAGGCAAAAGGAGCAATTGTAAGTACACAGTGCTATATAATATGGTCACTGCAATATATTAAGAGGCTAAACATTTTGATAGGAGGAGGAGTGTTCCTTTAATTCATGTAAATCCTCCAGTATCTTATTTTTCCAGTATATCCAGGAATAATCTATTTTGTATAGTGAACATTCTTGATAAGCCGGGTATAACATTTTATGATCTAGTGCATAGAGCATTTTATGTTACTGTATAGAAAGCTGTTTAATTGTAGTAGTCTGTAGGAGCGTAGCGCCTTCCTGAGAACTATGCAACAGATTTCTGCAGATTTTCTTTCCTCGGTGGAAGACGTCACCTCCTTTCTCTGTGGGTTGTTTCTGAAGAGACAGATTTTCAGACAACTGTTCCAAAAGATTGTTTTGATCTTTCCATCCCCCTCGGCAGTGCCCGGGTAATATGACTAGTGCATTATCGCATCCAGTAAGCAGACTTTTATTCCTTCTCCTATGCCTTGTACTATCTCCTCGCCCACATCAAAAGACCCGGCCTGTCTGTAGTGTTCACAGGAATGCGAACGGCTGGCACGGGCCGTGACTCACCTTCCCGAAACCACGTCACTGGCAGGTCTGTGCCAATTCTGAGGATTTGTGGTCCTGAACGGACAGGTGCAGAAAATAACAGGTACAATGAAATGCTGTGTGCGATTAGACCCTTCTAATAGCGTAAGTTTCCCAGTGTAATCACTCATGGATGCCGTGCTCCAGTCTTGTAAGATTACGCACTGGATAACGAAAAGTTCGGTAACTTTCCAACCCTGTTCCCTACAATAATATGCTGCGTTTTTGGTTTCTGCAGGAAAAAAACCTTATCGTGTGAACGAGCCCAAAGGGTTGACGTGATGCAAATTGAAAAAGTTTGGTTTAAATCCATGAGTAAAAATAAGCAGCGTGTGCATGAGACTTCAGAAATCTCGTTCACTTTGCTGGCACCGCACAGCGCTGCGTTTTTGGATGATTTTGCCGCAGCGTTTTATGTGTGAACAAGTCTGTAAGGGATAAAGGAGGCTGAAGAACATGAATTCCATTCCTTATCAATATCAGTGTCTTTGACAATACTCAGAGTAAGGCTATATTCACACTTTGCGGTTTTTACCGCGGAACCGCCGCGATTTTGATGCTGCGGGTCCGCAGCAGTTTCCATAGCGTTTACAGTAACATGTAAACCCTATGGAAACCGCAAACCGCTGTGCACATGCTGCGGGAAAAACCGCGCGGGAACGCAGCGGTTTACAACCCGCAGCATGTCACTTCTTTGTGCAGAATCGCTGCGATTCTGCACCCATAGGAATACATTGAACCGCTTACTTCCCGCATGGGGCTGTGCCCACGTTGGGGGAAGTAAGCGGATAATGTGCGGTTCCTACCCGGGGTGGAGGAGAGGAGACTCTCCTCCAGGCCCTGGGAACCATATTTGGGGTTAAAAAATAAAAAATCATGTTATACTCACCCTCTGAAGTCTTCAGCGCTGCACGCGGCCGTCCGGTCAGAGTTGCTGTGCGACCAGGACCTGCGGTGACGTCGCGGTCACATGACCGTGACGTCACGAAGGGTCCTTCTCGCACAGCATCTTTGGAACCGGACCGCCGGGTGCAGCGTCGAGGAGATCGGGACGTCGGAGGGTGAGTCTAACCAATTTTGATTATTTTTAACATTACTATTGATACTGCATATTGCTGCATATGCAGCATCAATAGTATAGGCGGAAACCCGCAGCGGAAACGCGGAACAAACCGCGATAAATCTGCAGGGAGAACCGCAGTTGTTTTGCCCTGCAGATTTATCAAATCCGCTGCGGGAGAACCCGCAGAAGGACAACGCAAAGTGTGAACATAGCCTTACGA
Source organism: Ranitomeya imitator (assembly GCF_032444005.1). NCBI lineage: Eukaryota > Metazoa > Chordata > Amphibia > Anura > Dendrobatidae > Ranitomeya > Ranitomeya imitator. The sequence continues at coordinate 459,554,015 of NC_091287.1, read as the reverse complement.
CCTCTAATCACGATCTGGGACTGATGAAGGGGACGTACCATTAAAATAATTTCATGCACACCTTCAGAACAAAAGAATAAAATGACAAAAAAAACGAATGCCCAGCGGTCAGTAGTACTGGGGCCTGTGACCGCTCGCCTTGTGTTCCTAGTCCTTTGTGGTAGTTAGCGCTCTTTACAGACTTGTGAAATAAATGGAAAATTAGGTGACCCCATTGTAGTAGTCACCCTTGGGTACACACAATGTACCAGTGGTCCACATTCAGTGCCCACCTGTGGGTCACCAGAGGAGCCATTAGTTCTAACCATGTGGACTGGAAATTGGCGATTTTGTAGACCTATCCTTACCTCCAACCAAGGCCATTCTGCATTGTGTTCTGCTACTTTTCACTGAAATGCTTGCATGGAAATATTTCACTTTTTCTTATCTCTACATTTAATCCATTTTTGAGTTGAATGTTGCTTCCGTGGTATAAAATTAGGGATCTCTGCGTAATACAACGAGTGCAAAATCTGCAAAATAGATTCTACTAGAATACCCGTGCCTCGTAATCTAGGGGTTGTAGGTGGAAATGCTCGTAAGGGCTCGTGCACTTGACCGTATCTTTGTTCCTAGCGGGAAAACATTGTATCACACTTGGCCCGATGTTATTTTATAGGGGGCCGTGCACACATCCAAGTTTTTGCCTCCTACAGAGCCGATCCGAGGGGAAAAAAAAAGTCGCATTCCAGAGATGGATCTGATTATTAGATTGCACTCACCCATGCAAGTCAACGAGACCTTCAAAAACATTGGACTGCTCGCAGATGACATCTGAGTGCAGTCTGATTTTCACAGACTGGCAGAATGGAGAACATGGAGACCTTTCTTTTTTTTTTCCATTTTCACATCTTCTGAAAAAATTAGATTACATTACAATCACACTCTGATCAGACTGTAATTAGTATAATCGGCCCGATGAGACAATACTTTTGTGTGAGCCTAGCCTTAATGTAAGTGAAATTTTATGAAATAAAGCTGCAGACATAATCCAGAGGCATTTCTTCCCAGTAATACACAATCCAAGGACACCTAGTAAGTACAGGGTAATTGAGGTCACATTATCCAAGTGCAGTAACGCCTGCGAGCATGTCAAGTGCTTCCACAGAACAGTACTACAACTTGTCGAGCCCGTTACGTAACATCTCCAACAAAACAAAAGGCCCCTCAGGGTTCACTACCCATGAGATCAGAAGTCCAGTAATGAAATAGGACAGGAATAAACAGTGATCCGGATCTTCAGGGCGCTGTGACTATTACGCTGTGATCCTTTATAGTGGTGGCTCTCATCTGAAGTCTTCCCTTGGTGCATAAACTAATGGTGGATATTACTTCAGCCTTGCCCTAAAACAGAAAAAGAAAAGATTATGCCAATTTACTCAATTTAAGGGGATTTCCATAGTACTTTTACTGTGCCCTATCTGTAAAATAGCAGCAGCACACAGCGAGAAAAAGGAGGCTGCAAGCTGGAAATACCGAAGCATTACGCTGCTGTATTTTTCCCAGTAACTAACCCAAACAAAAACCATTATAAAGGATCCGATGGTGGCCCGATTCTAACGCATCGGGTATTCTAGAATATGCATGTCCAGCCACATAGTATATTGCCCAGTCACGTAGTATATTGCCCAGTCACGTAGTATATTGCCCAGTCACGTAGTATATTGCCCAGTCACGTAGTATATTGCCCAGCCACGTAGTATATTGCCCAGCCACGTAGTATATTGCCCAGTCACGTAGTATATTGCCCAGTCACGTAGTATATTGCCCAGTAACGTAGTATATTGCCCAGCCACGTAGTATATTGCCCAGCCACGTAGTATATTGCCCAGTCACGTAGTATATTGCCCAGTCACGTAGTATATTGCACAGTCACGTAGTATATTGCCCAGTCACGTAGTATATTGCCCAGTAACGTAGTATATTGCCCAGCCACGTAGTATATTGCCCAGTCACGTAGTATATTGCCCAGTCACGTAGTATATTGCCCAGTCACGTAGTATATTGCCCAGTCACGTAGTATATTGCCCAGCCACGTAGTATACAGCACAGAGCATATTGCCCAGCCACGTAGTATATTGCCCAGTTACGTAGTATATTGCCCAGCCACGTAGTATATTGCCCAGTTACGTAGTATAATTCCCAGCGACGTAGTATACAGCACAGAGCCACGTAGTAGATTGCACAGCCACGTAGTGTATTGCCCAGTCACGTACTATATTGCCCAGCTACGTAGTATATTGCCCAGCCACGCAGTATATTGCCCAGTCACGTAGTATATTGCCCAGTCACGTAGTATATTGCCCAGCGACGTAGTATACAGCACAGAGCATATTGCCCAGCCACGTACTATATTGCCCAGTTACGTAGTATATTGCCCAGCAACGTAGTATACAGCACAGAGCCACGTAGTATATTGCACAGCCCACGTAGTATATTGCCCAGCGACGTAGTATACAGCACAGAGCCACGTAGTATATTGCACAGCCCACGTAGTATATTGCCCAGCGACGTAGTATACAGCACAGAGCCACGTATATTGCACAGTCCACGTAGTATACAGCACAGAGCATATTGCCCAGTTACGTAGTATATTGCCCAGTGACGTAGTATACAGCACAGAGCCACGTATTATATTGCACAGCGACGTAGTTACAGCACAGAGCCACGTAGTATATTGCCCAGCCACGTATGTCACAGGTTAAAAAATAAAAAATAAACATATACTCACCTTCCGATCCGTGGGCCCCTTGTAGTTTTGTCGCCAGCTTCCAGTCACAGGGTGTGATGACATTGCGGTCACATGACCGTGACGTCATGGCAGGTCCTTCTCGCATAGGCCCGCAGGACCTGTGATGACACCGCGGTCACATGACCGTGACGTTATGGAAGGTTCTTCTCACGCAGGACCTGTGATGACGTCGCGGTCACATGACCGTGTTGTCATGGAAGGTCCTTGTTGCATACCATCCTTAGCACCGGAGCATCGCGAGGAGCGGGAAAGGCGCCGGAGGGTGAGTATATGATGATTTTTTATTTTTTTAAATTATTTTTAACATTAGGTCTTTTTACTATTGACGCTGCATAGGCAGCATCAATAGTAAAAACTTAGTCACACAGGGGTAATAGCGGTGACTGCGGGGAGTATGGAGCGGGCGCCGGGCACCTGACTGCAGGGGAGTAGGGAGGGACTAATCGGAATGTGGCCGTCGCTGATTGGTCGCTGCAGCCATGACAGGCAGCTGGCAAGACCAATCAGCGACTTAGATTCCATGACAGACAGAGGCCGCGACCAATGAATATCTGTGACAGAAAGACAGACAGAAAGACAGAAGTGACCCTTAGACAATTATATAGTAGATTGGCTCCACTGAGTGCTGTTATTGTCCGTCATATGACAGGTTGAGACTTGAACAGAGCTATAAACACTGGGTATTTGTTACTTTTTGTAATGCCAAATTCTACAAAGAGGCACACGCACAAATTGCACTAAATCAGATATGCTCTTTTTTTTTGTCTCGCCTTTTTTACAGCCTTTTTAAAGCAAAAAGGTCACATGATCCATTAAAAATGTTGCAAGCAAATGCTAACATTTGCACACAAAAAATCACAAAGAGAACACTCCAGTGTGGGATTGGAGTACATTTGCTCAAATGTATGACAACTTTCTAAAAAGTCACAAGTAGAGTACCCCACAATCATTTGGATTACAAAAAACAGACCCACAACACAAAAAAAAGACACAGACTAAGGCTGCGGTCACACTATCAGTACTTGGTAAGTATTTCACATCAGTATTTGTTAGCCAAAACCAGGAGTGGGTGATAAATACAGACTTGGTGACGTGTTTCTATTACAGCTTTCCCTTCTAATTGTTCCACTCTTGGTTTTGGCTTACAAACACTGATGTAAAATACTGACCACATACTGATAGTGTGACCGTAGCCTTAGGCTGCTGTCACACTAGCAGTATTTGGTTAGTATTTTACATCAGTATTTGTAAGCCAAAACCAGGAGTGGGTGATAAATGCAGAAGTGGTGACGTGTTTCTATTACAGCTTTCCCCTCTAATTGTTCCACTCCTGGTTTTGGCTTACAAATACTGATGTAAAATACTGACCAAATACTGCTAGTGTGACGGCAGCCTAACAAGGAGAGTATAGACATTAAAATAGGCACAACTTGATAGAGGAATTTGGTGCAAAACAAAAAATAGCTTTAAATAGGACTTTTCAACTTTTTATTTTTAGTTTATATTTATTTTGCTTCTCCATTGCAGAGATATTAGCAATCAAAGCATTTGACACCTAATGGGTTAAAAAAAAGTTAAGTCCAATTGATTGACAGTAGTTTCACTGGGTTCATGTAATATGTCTCCCTGTATGATGCTGACCAATGACAAGCAGGCAGCAACACTCAAAGGAAAGAACACTCCCCACCATAGCTTAGAGCAGGTTTCTCAGTGTGTGAGATGTAATGATTCATCTCTGATCTCCTGGTCTGGAGTAACGCTGCTGCTGAATATAGCTGTGTCACATTAAAAACCCTTGTGTCTGGTCTTCTCATAACTGAGTGTGTAAGAAATCATACTTATATCAGCTGTGATCAGGACAACTTGTGCTCGCTCTGCAGTGATATCAGGCCTGTCATTATGTCTCACGAAGGAGTAACCTGTCTGTTCTGGACTGCCCCTGTGTGAAATGTAATAATGCCCTACACTGATGTCACTGCAGAGTGAGTATAAGTTGAGCATAACAGAGATAAGGCCGATTTGACACTAGCATTTGTGTATGCAGCATAGGGCTGCGTACTTCTTACCTTCAGATCCGCATACATCCACATCTGTCCTGCGTACCTATCTTAAACATTGTGTACGCAGGGACATGCGTGGTCATGCGTTGCATGTGGCTGCGTCCCCGTGCTGCATTTTGATGGAGAAGATGTCGTCGTCACTATTGGCAACACCCCATCGTGATGTCCGAGAGAACCGTGGAGCCTACCACTCGTTGTACACTGAACTTCGTGAACACCCGCAAAAGTTTTTTTGAGTACACAAGAATGTCGGAACAGATCTTCGAATAATTGATACTACGTGTCCGAGGATCCATCACCAGGCCGGACACACAGCTACGTAGAGCAGTTCCTGCTGAGGAACGTCTGTTGGTGACCTTAAGGTACATAATTTTGAAAAAGAAACACCTGTCATTAATATTATTATTCTAAAAGCCATGTACTGATTTTTTTTTTTTTTTCTCATTTTCTTTTCCACAGATTCCTGGCTGCCGCAGAGATTTTAAGATCTCTGCATTTTCAATTTCGGATTGGAGTGTCCACCCTTTCTGGGATTGTTGGAGGCACCTGCCATGCATTATGTGACGTTCTGCATGCAGAATTCCTCCCACAACTGAACTCTATTTGAAAAATGCAGAAAAATTCAATGAAATTTGTAATTTTCCAAACTGTGTAGGGGCTGTAGACGGCAAACACATTCGGATTCTGAAACCTGCTGGAAATGGATCCGAGTACTTAAATTATAAAAAATACTTTTCCATTGTTCTCATGGCGATTGCAGATGCTGAGTGTCAATTTGTCGCCATTGACGATGGCTCATTTGGACAAGGAAATGACTCGCCGACTTTCAAAAACTCTGACATGGGCCAACGTTTGTATGGTAATAATTTAAATTTTCCACTGCCACAACCTCTTCCGGACACTGACCGCCAATTCCATTTGTTGAGGATGAGGCATTTCAAATGTGTGCCAACCTCATAAAACCATACTCAAGTAGGCATTTGGTTCACACAAAAAGGATTTTCAACTACCGACTGACAAGGGCACGAAGAACTGTGGAGTGTGCCTTTTGGTTTGCTGGCATCTAAATGGTGCATTTTGGGTACAGCTATCAATCTTAAAATTGAGACAATTGATGAGGTTGTGACAGCGTGTGTTGTTCTGCATAATTACATCCTGGCAAAAGAGCAACCCCACTTAGAACTTGAGGAACCTGTTAAAGGGAACCTGTCACCTGAATTTGGCGGGACTGGTTTTCGGTCATATGGGCGGAGTTTTCAGGTGTTTGATTCACCCTTTCCTTACCCGCTGGCTGCATGCTGGCCGCAATATTGGATGGAAGTTCATTCTCTGTCCTCCGTAGTACATGCCTGCGCACGGCAATCTTGACACTGATGCTGTGCTGGAGCCTGACTTGTAGGGAATGAAGTTTTTGCCTTTGGCTGATATCGGGACTGCTGCATGGCCTCGGTGTAAGCAGCCTGACAGACCTTCATCACATACAGCTGGAGTTCAGGACTAAGGTTTTCCGTCACGCCCCATTCTATAGCAGAAAAATAATGTTGCTCCTCTCTATTAAGGTCTGCTTCCAGGCGGTCAAGTCATCTGTGGACTTCCTGGAAAAGTGTGTTCATCTGAGTGAATCCACTATCCAGTCTTTCTACAACCACCTTCATCCCAGCCTGGAAGACCGAGCTTAAGTGAATAAACTCAGGCATGACTAACCTCTCCCAGGCCCTCTGCCGCTGGTGAGCAGACCCAAGTAAAGTAGTGGCAGAGGGCTGGGAGAGGGGAAAACCAGATAGACCGGCTGCCTGTTCCCCCATCCTGTGAAGCCTACCTGGTTTCTTCATCACTGGTGGATGATTTGGATTGGGCCTGTTCATTTGGCTGGTCGATGAGTGGCCGCTCCAACAGAGGACGATCCAAGTTTTGAGGTGCTGCTCCAGGTTCTGTGTGGAAAATAAATGAAAAACAGTAAGAAAAAAATAAAAAGTTTAAATAATAGACAACACAAAAGATGCTCACGCTCGCTGAGTTTTCGAGCAGCACCACTTCGAACCCGAATCTCCTCTCTCATGTCCTATTTGAAGCGTTCCTTCATTAAACGCCAACTGACTTTTATTCTCTTCACTGTGAAGGGGGAAATAAAGGAAAAATTATTTGTAAAACAATGCACCTACATCAACATGTTCACTGCCGCGTCAGACAACATTGCAATACTTACAAAAATCCTTTCTGGCATGTGGCGTGGCACAGTCCCAATCGGCCAGCAGCGAAGTTGCCACATCTTCCCAGAGTCATCGGATCAAGGCCGAGTCGGAATGATTCTGATCATGGGGATCCCACAACGCTGCTCGCTCTTGCACAGCTTGAATAAGTCGTTATCTATGTCACGTTGTCCTTTCTCACGTTGTGCAACCTATAGATGAAATACAAAAAAAGAATTTAAGTAAAACTGAAAACAAATTCCATTACAACTCTGATAAAGGCTGCTTATACCCTGTCTTTCCTCCTCAGCAACTTGAGATATCCCTTGGAAGAGTCATTTCCACTCGACTGCTCCTGCTCTTTCACACTGGAAGGTACCTGTAGAGAAAAGTCATACCACTTTGCATTAATTCCTGTAAAGCACCTGAAGGGTTAATAAACTACCTGACAGCAGTTTTCAATATGTCAGGGGGTGCTGTTTTTAAAATGGTATCACGTTTGGGGGTTTCCCAATATGAGACCCTTAAAGTCACTTCAAACATGGATAGGTCCCTAAAAAATACATTTTGTAAATTTCCTTGAAAAAATGAAAAATTGCTGCTACATTTTTAAACCTCCTAAAATGCTAACAAAATAAAATAACGTTTTACAAATGGTGGTGATGTAAAGCCGACATGTGGGAAATGTTATTTATTAATGGTTTGCTGTGGTATGACCATCTGGATTAAAGGGATAATCATTCAAATTTTGAAAACTGCTAATTTTTTAACATTTTTCTCAAGTTTTTGATATTTTTTATAAATAAACACAAAACATATTAACCTAAATTTACCATTATCATAAAGTATAATGTGTCACGAAAAAACAATCTCAAAATCACTGGGATTTGTTGAAGCGTTGCAGAGTTATTGCCACATAAAATGACACTGGTCAGATTTTAAAAATTTGGCTCCGTCACTAAGGGGTTAAGGTCAAAATAGGCTGGGTCATGAAGGGGTTAACCCTGTGTTAGCGGTGACCGGAGGGGAGTATGGAGCGGGCGCCGGGGACACTGACTGCGGGGAGCGGAGCGCCGGGGACACTGACTGCGGGGAGCAGAGCGCCGGGGACACTGACTGCGGGGAGCGGAGCTGCCATTTTCTTCCGGACTGTGCCCGTCACTGATTGGTCGTGGCTGTTTTGCGGCGACCAATCAGCGACTTGGATTTCCATGATAGACAGAGGCCACGACCAATGAATATCTGTGACAGAAGGACAGACAGACGGAAGTACCCCTTAGACAATTATGTATATAGATTGGACTTTTACAAATGCAGCTGTGCAATCTATGACCATTTACAGCGATTCACACATATGATAAACACCTTAAAACAAGGGAAACAACATGATTTCTCTTTTTTCAATTACCGTACTCCTCCGAAAAAAATGCAATAACGAATGAGAAAACGTTTTATATACTTCAAAGTTGTGCCAATAAAATCTACATCTCATTTGTACCACATACTGAATACAGTAAAAGCAAATCCTTAAAACAAATGGAAGAATTTCATTGTTTTTCATAATTTTACTGAATTTTCTTCCCGTTTTTCAGCATATGATACTGTAATAACGAATGGCTTCCCGTCCTGCAATAAACCAGCCTTCATATGGCTCTGTAGATAGAGACATAGAGTTCTGGCTCTTGAAAGTAGGAAAACAAAAAACTAATTTCAAAACTGTAAAATGACCCAGACTTGAAGGGGTTAAAGTCCCTAGAGAAAAAAACAGAAGCCTCTATCTCATGGAGGCGACTGTTCGCAAGTGAAGCACACGTTGGGTATGGCGTCCCCGCTATCGGCTTCTCTATGGGACACGAGGAAAACAAAATGTTTCACAATTTAAAAGCTCTATAAAAAATGTTTTCAGCACAGGTGGCGACCTCCATTGTGACCGCGCGGTGCCTGTAGGAGACACGTGGTCCTACATGGTATCGGATGGCCATCACGCCCCACATGTGTGCGGCCATGGGCCGGTGGTGGCTCACACGTGTTGCCATACAATACTCTTCTGCTTTACAAATCTGACTTGAAATTGTTTGCCGGGGCCTTTAGCAAAAGATGAGCCGCCCTTCCCCCTCTATTTTTAAGAGCTGCCTCGTTGCTATGGAGATCCCTCTTTCCGTCTCATCTGCTATAACCTGGTTTTCCACATCAGCAGAATTGCTAGGAGCGAAGCCTGATCTGTACTCAGTGTCCTGCAAGTGTTCGGCCGCCCTCACATGTCCGCGTTTCTGCTACGTGTGGCGTACGGGTTTTACAGAGATACCACACGTACCCATCATAGTATACGGGCTAATGGCAGAGAAGACCAGCGCCAGTACAGGTCCATGGGTCAGCGCGATATACGGACAGTATCAGTGCACCGTACGTGTTTAATATTGAAAGTATAGGAGAAGCTTTGGAATTGATCTTTCTTATTGCGCCACTCCAGCGGTGTGGAGTTTTTATTATTGCACCGCTGGAGTGCTGCTTTATACGCAATATACAATATACACGTTATATACAAGTCTATGAGGGTCTCATTCTGGCCTCGTCCTGGCTCTCATAGACTTGTATTGAGTCAGAAGCTACTGTCACAAGATGAGACCAGAATGGTGCTACAAAATGGGGAAGACACTGGAGGGTGAGTCTATGACTAGGGGCAGGGGGCTTACATTCAAAGCACCACTCCAGTACTGGAAAAAAAAAACGCTGCAGTGGTGCTTTAAGCCATACCGAGAAAAACTGATGGCACACTGATGATACACTGATACAAGACACTGATGACACGGCTACCGTTTTTTGCGGTAATAATATTATACGGACGTGTGAAGGAGGCCTAAGAGCCTGCACCTATTCGGACTGTATACTATGTATACACATGTATGCCATATAGTGCCTGCACCTATGCGGACTGTATACTGTGTATACTCATGTATGCCATATAGTGCCTGCACCTATGTGGTCTGTATACTGTGTGTATACACATGTCTGCCATATAGTGCTTGCACCTATTCGGACTGTATACTATGTATACACATGTACAGTGGGGCAAAAAAGTATTTAGTCAGTCAGCAATAGTGCAAGTTCCACCACTTAAAAAGATGAGAGGCGTCTGTAATTTACATCATAGGTAGACCTCAACTATGGGAGACAAACTGAGAAAAAAAAAATCCAGAAAATCACATTGCCTGTTTTTTTAACAATTTATTTGCATATTATGGTGGAAAATAAGTATTTGGTCAGAAACAAACAATCAAGATTTCTGGCTCTCACAGACCTGTAACTTCTTCTTTAAGAGTCTCCTCTTTCCTCCACTCATTACCTGTAGTAATGGCACCTGTTTAAACTTGTTATCAGTATAAAAAGACACCTGTGCACACCCTCAAACAGTCTGACTCCAAACTCCACTATGGTGAAGACCATAGAGCTGTCAAAGGACACTAGAAACAAAATTGTAGCCCTGCACCAGGCTGGGAAGACTGAATCTGCAATAGCCAACCAGCTTGGAGTGAAGAAATCAACAGTGAGAGCAATAATTAGAAAATGGAAGACATACAAGACCACTGATAATCTCCCTCGATCTGGGGCTCCACGCAAAATCCCACCCCGTGGGGTCAGAATGATCACAAGAACGGTGAGCAAAAATCCCAGAACCACGCGGGGGGACCTAGTGAATGAACTGCAGAGAGCTGGGACCAATGTAACAAGGCCTACCACACACTACGCCACCATGGACTCAGATCCTGCAGTGCCAGACGTGTCCCACTGCTTAAGCCAGTACATGTCCGGGCCCGTCTGAAGTTTGCTAGAGAGCATTTGGATGATCCAGAGGAGTTTTGGGAGAATGTCCTATGGTCTGATGAAACCAAACTGGAACTGTTTGGTAGAAACACAACTTGTCGTGTTTGGAGGAAAAAGAATACTGAGTTGCATCCATCAAACACCATACCTACTGTAAAGCATGGTGGTGGAAACATCATGCTTTGGGGCTGTTTCTCTGCAAAGGGGCCAGGACGACTGATCCGGGTACATGAAAGAATGAATGGGGCCATGTATCGTGAGATTTTGAGTGCAAACCTCCTTCCATCAGCAAGGGCATTGAAGATGAAACGTGGCTGGGTCTTTCAACATGACAATGATCCAAAGCACACCACCAGGGCAACGAAGGAGTGGCTTCGTAAGAAGCATTTCAAGGTCCTGGAGTGGCCTAGCCAGTCTCCAGATCTCAACCCTATAGAAAACCTGGCATGTATGCCATATAGTGCTGCACCTATTCGGAATGTATACTATGTATACACATGTATGCCATATAGTGCCTGCACCTATGTTGTCTGTATACTGTGTGTATACACATGTATGCCATATAGTGCCTGCAGCTATGCGGACTGCATACTGTGTATACACATGTATGCCATATAATGCCTGCACCTATGTGGACTGTATACTGTGTGTATACACATGTATGCCATATAGTGCTGCACCTATTCGGACTGTATACTATGTATACACATGTATGCCATATGGTGCCTGCACCTATGTTGTCTGTATACTGTGTGTATATACACATGTATGCCATATAGTGCCTGCACCTATGCTGACTGTATACTGTGTATACACATATATATGCCATATAGTGCTGCACCTATTCGGACTGTATACTATGTACAGGTCCTTCTCAAAAAATTAGCATATAGTGTTAAATTTCATTATTTACCATAATGTAATGATTACAATTAAACTTTCATATATTATAGATTCATTATCCACCAACTGAAATTTGTCAGGTCTTTTATTGTTTTAATACTGATGATTTTGGCATACAACTCCTGATAACCCAAAAAACCTGTCTCAATAAATTAGCATATTTCACCCATCCAATCAAATAAAAGTGTTTTTTAATAACAAACAAAAAAACCATCAAATAATAATGTTCAGTTATGCACTCAATACTTGGTCGGGAATCATTTGGCAGAAATGACTGCTTCAATGCGGCGTGGCATGGAGGCAATCAGCCTGTGACACTGCTGAGATGTTATGGAGGCCCAGGATGCTTCAATAGCGGCCTTAAGCTCATCCAGAGTGTTGGGTCTTGCGTCTCTCAACTTTCTCTTCACAATATCCCACAGATTCTCTATGGGGTTCAGGTCAGGAGAGTTGGCAGGCCAATTGAGCACAGTAATACCATGGTCAGTAAACCATTTACCAGTGGTTTTGGCACTGTGAGCAGGTGCCAGGTTGTGCTGAAAAATGAAATCTTCATCTCCATAAAGCATTTCAGCCGATGGAAGCATGAAGTGCTCCAAAATCTCCTGATAGCTAGCTGCATTGACCCTGCCCTTGATGAAACACAGTGGACCAATACCAGCAGCTGACATGGCACCCCACACCATCACTGACTGTGGGTACTTGACACTGGACTTCAGGCATTTTGGCATTTCCTTCTCCCCAGTCTTCCTCCAGACTCTGGCACCTTGATTTCCGAATGACATGCAAAATTTGCTTTCATCAGAAAAAAGTACTTGGGACCACTTAGCAACAGTCCAGTGCTGCTTCTCTGTAGCCCAGGTCAGGCGCCTCTGCCGCTGTTTATGGTTCAAAAGTGGCTTTACCTGGGGAATGCGGCACCTGTAGCCCATTTCCTGCACACGCCTGTGCACGGTGGCTCTGGATGTTTCCACACCAGACTCAGTCCACTGCTTCCTCAGGTTCCCCAAGGTCTGGAATCGGTCCTTCTCCACAATCTTCCGGTCTCCTCTTCTCTTTGTACAGCGTTTTCTGCCACATTGTTTCCTTCCAACAGACTTACCATTGAGGTGCCTTGATACAGCACTCTGGGAACAGCCTATTTGTTGAGAAATTTCTTTCTGGGTCTTACCCTCTTGCTTGAGGGTGTCAATGATGGCCTTCTTGACATCTGTCAGGTCACTAGTCTTACCCATGATGGGGGTTTTGAGGAGTAATGAACCAGGCAGGGAGTTTATAAAAGCCTCAGGTATCTTTTGCATGTGTTTAGAGTTAATTAGTTGATTCAGAAGATTAGGGTAATAGGTCGTTTAGAGAACCTTTTCTTGATATGCTAATTTATTGAGACAGGTTTTTTGGGTTATCAGGAGTTGTATGCCAAAATCATCAGTATTAAAACAATAAAAGACCTGACAAATTTCAGTTGGTGGATAATGAATCTATAATATATGAAAGTTTAATTGTAATCATTACATTATGGTAAATAATGAAATATAACACTATATGCTAATTTTTTGAGAAGGACCTGTATACACATGTATGCCATATGGTGCCTGCACCTATGTTGTCTGTATACTGTGTGTGTATACACATGTATGCCATATAGTGCCTGCACCTATGCTGACTGTATACTGTGTATACACATATATTCCATATAGTGCCTGCACCTATGCGGACTGTATACTGTGTATATACACATGTATGCCAAATAGTGCCTGCACCTAATCATCGGTAACTTATGATGAGCGAGCGTGCTGGGATAAGGTGTTATGATTTTCTGAGTACGCCTTTTGTATTAATAGAGTAACTTCGCCATGCTCAAATAATATGTTCGTGTCCCCGCAGCTGCATGTTTCGCCGCTGTTCAACAGCCACAACATATGCAGGGGTTTCCTGTTTGTTAGGCAACCCCTACATGTGTTGCGACCGTTGTACCGCCTGAGACATGCAGCCACGGGGACACAAACATATTGAGTACACCAAAGTCACGCGTTAGCACCCGATCGTGGCAGCCAACACCTTATTCGAGCACGATCACTCATCACTAGTAGAAATACATATAAAAATCAAGGTACCCCGTATATACTCGAGTATAAGCCGACCCGAGTGTAAGCCGACCCCCCTAATTTTGCCACAAAAAAACAGGGAAAACTTTATGACTCGAGTATAAGCCTAGGGTGAAAAATGCAGCAGCTACCGGTAAATTTAAAAAATAAAAATAGATACCAATAAAAGTAAAATTAATTGAGACATCAGTAGGTTAAGTGTTTTTGAATATCCATATTGAATCAGGAGCCCCATATAATGCTCCATAAAGTTTGATGGGCCCCATTAGATGCTCCATATAATCCTGCATAAAGGGTAATAAGGGCCCCATAAGATGCTCCATATAGATATTTGCCCTATATAGTGCTGCACAAGCGTTATAGCCCCATACAGATGCTCCGTACAGTCACTTGCCTCATATAGGGCTGCACAAGTGTTATGACCCCATAAGATGCTCCATACAGCCACTTGCCCCATATAGTGCTGCACAAGTGTTATGGCCCCATAAGATGCTCCGCACAGCCACTTGCCCCTTATAGTGCTGCACAAGTGTTATGGCCCCATACAGATGCTCCGTACAGCCACTTGCCCCTTATAGTGCTGCACAAGTGTTATGGCCCCATACAGATGCTCTGCACAGCCACTTGCCCCTTATAGTGCTGCACAAGTGTTATGGCCCCATACAGATGCTCCGCACAGCCACTTGCCCCATTTGCTTTTGCTGCCATAACAAAAAAAAAAATCACATACTCACCTCTCCGTCGCTCAGGACCCCGGCACTTTTACCTGCTCCTCGTGCGGCTCCGTCTTTGGCACTGACGTTCAGCAGAGGGCGCGCACTGACTACGTCACCGCGCCCTCTGACCTGAGCATCACTGCCAGAGGACGATGAAGAAGGAGCCGCACTGGAACGAGGAGCAGGTAAATATCGCGCAGCGCTGCGCTCCCCCTCCCTGTATACTTACCTGCTCCTGGCACTGTGTCCCTGCTTCTTCCCCGGCGCTGCATCTTCTTCCTGTATTGAGCGGGCAGCGTTACCGCTCATACATTAATGAATATGCGGCTCCACCTCTTTGTGAGGTGGAGCCGCATATTCATTTCTGTAATGAGCGGTACCATGTGACCGCTCAGTACAGGAAGAAGCTGCAGCGCTGGAAGAAGCAGGGACGTCCAGGGACCGCGCCGGGAGTAGGTGAGTATAATTACACTGCCCCCGCCCCCCCTCACCCGCTGACCCCCGGGTATGACTCGAGTATAAGCCGAGGGGGACTTTCAGCCCCAAAAAATGGGCTGAAAATCTCAGCTTATACTCGAGTATATACGGTACTTAGTTGACACTCGTTTGGTCAAAGAAGCCATGCTACCATGACAAGGTGTGCGCAGTCAGGATGGCCCCTAACTCTGGTCACTCCCCTCCCTATGTGCCAGCAGGCCTCACAATAGGTAGATAGGACCCAGACCTTACTGTTTTACACATGACTTTGGAAAGATAATAGACAAGATGCACAGCCCAATGAGGAGGGCTGTAAAGGGGTTGTCCAGTCTGTGTGACTGTAGACTTATGAATCCCCCCAGTGCACACTCTGTGCTGTGGGGATTCGCCGGTTTCTGAGTCGGGACTGGAGGGTACGTATGTGTTATACATACTCCCGGGCAATGTGCGGTGCCTTGCTCTCCACACAGATTATGTGGCCGACCAGTGGGTGTGGATGACTCCAAGCATACAAGTGTATGGGGAGCAAGGCTGCGCCCACTGGTCGGGAGTATGTATAACTCATACGTACCCTCCTGACGCAGGATTCATAAGTCTGTAGTCTCTGTCGGTTTGGACCAGACAACCCCTTTAACACCGTCAAAACTACAACGAACTAAAGTGAAACCAAAAATATGGGCCAACTCACCTTTTGGTGTACCTGTAATATGTAGGGGCACATTCACACTGTGGACACCAGCAGACAAACACCACCTAAAATAACTGCAGAGAATAGGTTCCCTGCAATAATCAGTAGTAACAATGTAAAAACCATCAGGTACTTATCTGACACGCGTTTGCGTGTTTGTTTTTATTCTAGGTCGTTTGTCTATTAGTGGACACTTGGTGAATGTTCACCTACACATTGCACTTACACCAGTAGATGTGCCAGCCCATTTTTTTGGCTATGTATGTGTGTATGTGCATGTATACCATATAGTGACCTATGCGGACTGCATTCTCTGTGGCTGTGAATGTGTATTAGAAGACGGTGGCAAAAAAGTTTGGTTCGGGTACC
Source organism: Ranitomeya imitator (assembly GCF_032444005.1). Taxonomy (NCBI): domain Eukaryota; kingdom Metazoa; phylum Chordata; class Amphibia; order Anura; family Dendrobatidae; genus Ranitomeya; species Ranitomeya imitator. Next base: position 459,537,895 of record NC_091287.1, on the reverse strand, counting down.
CGAACTTGATCCCAAACCTCATTCAATGAATGGGGGACCAGAACATACGGCGGTTCCCACGCTGTCATCTGTGTGACACTCTGGGAAACACTGGCGGTAACCTTACTGAAGTCTCTGCCAGTCAGAGCTGCTGGGTATTGTGGACCATTGCTTGTTCCCACACTGTCACGCAGAGGACAGCGTGTAAGCTAGCGGCTGTGACCAGTGGTGACAAGGTCACTGCCAGTCAGGTTTCCACTGATGAGAATTTTCACCAGCTGGTGAATGTGCATAGTATGAAATATGTCGCTGAGATATGTAATTAGTGCAGTGCTTGTGTAGCTTACTGTGCAGTGCATGTATCAAGGTAATAAATAAATATATGAGAGAAAATATTCTGTGGGGTCCCCCTTATTTTTAATAACCAGCTGAGGGAAAGCAGACAGCTTGGGGCTGGTATTATTATTTTGGGAAGGGGCCAACATCCATGAAGCTTCCCAGGCTATTAATAGCTCACAGCTGCCTGTATAGCCTTTATTGGTTATTAAAAGTGGAGGACCCCAATGATTTGAGGTCCTCTCAATTTTTAATAACCAGCAAATGGTAAGTAGACAGCTGCAGGCTGATATTAATAGGCTGGGAAGATGCCATGGATTTTGGCCCCCTCCCAAACTAATAACACCAGCCCTCAACCACCCCAAAAATGGTGCATCCATTCGATGCACCAATTTTGGCACTTGGTCTCTGGTCATCCTGCTTGCCCTGATATATTGGCAAGCGGGGTAATGATTTTGGGGTTGATGTCAGCTGTGTAATGTCTGTTGACATAAAGACCAGGGGTAAGTAATGGAGAGGCGTCTATAAGTCCTTTAATTGTACAAAACACTCCCTGACCCTCTCTTACCCATTTAACACCTTGAAAAACTAAAATAATCCAAAGGAATCTGCCGTAAATCCATCTCACGGCGATCCCCAACTCTGCCAACGAGTGCCAACGCCAGTAAGGTTATCGCGGTTCACAGCCAATGAACTGTGGTAACCTTTCTGACATCACAGCAACCCAATGTGATAAATTTCTGTGTGTGATGGAGCTGGAAGTGCCCACACTAGAAACGCTTGTTGATTGACTGTTCTGCAGCCTTTCAAAAAGCTTTGTTCAGGCTTTCGGACCTGAACAGTAACATGATCTTCCGGGAGATGTACGGATCCCGAACTTTACCGTTTGAGTTCGCCCATCGCTACCCCTGGATTTATTTACCGATAAGGCTGGGTTCACACTGCGTCTAAGCAGTCCGTTAGATGGACTACGTTACACCGCGGCATAAACGCGGTGTAACGCAGTCCGTTACGGCCGCCATTGACAGCAATGTCGGACGCATCGCTAGCGCACGCCCACAATGAGCGTGCACTAGCGATGTGCCGTCATTGAGTGACGGACCCGGAGACGCGGGCTGCAGCGTTTCCGGGTCCGTCACTGCTAGCGCAGATAGAGCTAGCAGCTGCTCTATCTGCGCTAGCGCGATGTAGCGCCGGCACTTGCGCTAGCAGCAGCCCGTTAGCATATGTGCTGAACGGGCTGCTGCTAGCGCATCGGCAGCGCAGAAAACCCTAATATCTCCTACCTATATTCTTGGCTTCGTATGAGGGTCTGCTGTAGCTGGTTTCTAAAATTCTATTTTACTGTTGGGGTCATAGCGAGTCCCTATATTTTGCTGTCCTTGTGTTATGTTGCATAAAGATCCTATTTGTGCAAAATTGTTTTTCCAGAATGTTTCTACTTCTGATTTCAAAGTGTATTGTATAATCCTTTATTACGTTTCCTTCTGGGTTGCAGAATTAAGAGAGAAACCTGCCATGTTACCCAGAGAGAAGTGACCGTGTTGAGCTGAAGCGTTGTAGAGAGATCCAAGGGGCACTGATTGTCCGTGATCTCTCATTGGCTTCTTCTCTTCCTGGGGTCAATTTACTATTTATCCAGACATGTTATCAACCCATGCCTTTACCTTAGCTTCAGGCCTGCTGCACACTGCTAGGTGATCAGGCCAGTCCCGCAGACCCCCAACATCTGGCATTGTCGCCTTCTATGGGCCAGTTTATGTACTATGTAGAAAATGACTCCCCCAGTGAAGAATAACAGAAATATTTGTACTGGATTCTCCCTTTAAGGCTTTGGCTCTGTGGCATGGTAATGGTATATATCTTGTATACATAGGAAGTCCAGAATGTGACCGTAGGAAGCACCGATCCTGCAGTAGTGTTCTTCCTTTCTTCCAGCCCTCGTTCCCCATTCTTGCTCTTTTTATCTGTAACTCGCTGTCAGGAATGGAGTAGAGCTATTTCCCTCTTGAGCCTGCTGATTAGATTTTGGCCGTGTCCCTAGTGTTTCTCGGTCTCTCACAAGCACTGCTTCTCTGTGCCTGGCCATCTGTTCTCTGTCCTTCTTGCTATGTGTCCTACCCACTGCCATTTGTTGGAAGGATTTCATTCCGCACTATTTTTGTACTGGACACGTTGTAGCTGCAGGGATCGGACAGAAATGTCACAGCCATGTTGCTAGTTTTTTTGCTTTCCATTGTGCTTTTGAAATACACCTTACAATGACACAAATTACACACCATTTCCCTGATTTGTTACCGCTGAGATCTTGCCCAAACCCTGAAAATCAGACTCTAATTTCTGTGACACCAATCTCTGCTGTAGGTATTGTGTATTCAGGCATGTAATGTTGGATCCCAGCGTTGTGTGTCACTCCACTGTACCCAGTGCCCCATACCACGGCAGCCATGCTTGGCATGATGTACGGTGGACCAGGGCCTCCGGTGGTCCTCCACCATAAAGAACATGGGACAGCTGCTAAGTGCATTATTATTCTTTTTTCCTTTTTTTTAATAGCAGTATGCAGGCTTGGACTGACCCACAGAATAGGAGAATCCTCCGGTGGGCCCCTTCCCAAGAGTAGGCCACCTCTCTTTTGTACAAAGGCAGCATCTTATTCATTTAACGATCTACCCAATTCAATTGTTCTATACATTTGTGATTGAGGATAATGTCACATTTGCAGGAAGCTGAAAAGTGGGGCCCTGGAGTTGGCTACTCGTCTGCCCTTGGCACCCCAGTCCAACACTTAGTATGAGAGGTTTTTTGTTTTTTTTCGGGGATGAGTTGTGTTTGTCAGTGGTGCCACTTTGGGCTTCATATAAATAACTTGATATATCCAAAAGGTGTCCAAAGAGTAAAAAGTGACTAGCAATTCAAAATAGAAACATAAGAAAGAAGAGAGGCGGGGGAGCTCTTGGTGTGATACCCGATGCTCAAATGGAGGATATTGAGAACAAAGTACACTAACTTGCAGTGGTTATGCTGCCGGCATAACCACGTTTTCAGAGCCTGCGGTGCTGAATGTCATCCCCGCTTCCATGTTCGGGGGTTAACCGGTCATGTGGATCAACACGTGATGCTGATGTCACCGCAGGTCCTATGTTTTACAGGTCCTGCAGGATGGTAGATGGTTTGCTGGGATCATGCTGCACCCAGCCGCTCGCCCAAAGGTGTAAATTGCAAGGAAGGAAAGGTATGGCTGATTAGGGCACTCAGACTCACTCCTGAGCCCTTCCTATCTTAGCAGTGGACACTGCAGACTCTTAGGGTACCGTCACACACTGCCATTTCGATCGCTACGACGGTACGATTCGTGACGTTCCAGCGATATCGTTACGATATCGCTGTGTCTGACACGCAGCAGCGATCAGGGATCCTGCTGAGAATCGTACGTCGTAGCAGATCGTATGGAACTTTCTTTCATCGCTGGATCTCCCGCTGTCATCGCTAGATCGGTGTGTGTGACACCGATCTAGCGATCTAGCGATGCGATCCAGCGATGCGTTCGCTTGTAACCAGGGTAAACTTCGGGTAACTAAGCGCAGGACCGCGCTTAGTTACCCGATGTTTACCCTGGTTACAAGCGTTAAACTAAAAAAAAATAAACAGCACATACTTACATTCTGGTGTCCGTCAGGTCCCTTGCCGTCTCTGCTTCCCGCACTGTGACTGCCAGCCGTAAAGTGAAAGCAGAGCACAGCGGCTGTGCTTTCACTTTCACTTTACGGCCGGCAGTCACTGAGTGCGGGAAGCAGACTGCAAGGGACCTGACGGACACCAGAATGTAAGTATGTGCTGTTTGGTTTTTTTTAGTTTAACGCTTGTAACCAGGGTAAACATCGGGTAACTAAGCGCGGTCCTGCGCTTAGTTACCCGATGGTTACCCAGGGACCTCGGCATCGTTGGTCGCTGGAGAGCTGTCTGTGTGACAGCTCCCCAGCGACCACACTACGATTTACCTACGATCACGGCCAGGTCATATCGCTGGTCGTGATCGTAGGTAAATCGTATAGTGTGACGGTACCCTTAGGCCGGTTTCACACGTCAGTGGCTCCGGTACGTGTGATAAGTTTCCTCACGTACCGGAGACACTGACTCATGTAGACACATTTAAATAAATGTGTCTCTGCACATGTCAGCGTGTTTTCACGGACCGTGTGTCCATTTGCAAAACACAGACATGTTCGTGCTGTGGGAGCGCACGGATCACACGGACCCATTAAAGTCAATGGGTCCGTGTAAACACGTACCGCACACGGATGCCGTCTGTGTGCCATCTGTGTGCGTTTTTCCTGTCATAGGGTTAAAATTGTAAAAATTGTTGCAATAGACGGACACACGGACAGCACACAGACCCTAAAAACGTACTTACGGACATCACACGGATGGCCTACGTGAGCACGCGGACACACTGATAACTCCGGTACCGATTTCTCCGGAATTATCAGGACCTGTGAGACTGGCCTCACACAGCGCACTGCCACACAGATCTCCTCTATCCAGATGTTCTCTTTTGAGAGATCTACTTATATTACTATTGTGTGTCTTGGTCTCAGCCGTACCTTTCCTTCCTAGCACTTCAAAATAGATACACACAGATTTGAACTGACGTGATAAGACGCTGAATGACGAGAACCGGAATAGTAAGCTAAATAATTTTACTTTATTAATACATGATGAAAATATCAGAAGCTGAGCAATGTTACTTTAACAAAAACAGAGTGCCCTAACTGTGCTGTGCCATAATAAATACAGTGGGGAAAAAAGTACCGTATTTTTTTGGACTATAAGACGCACCAGACTATAAGGGTAAGTTCACAGAGGGCTTTTTTTTCCTGCAGCAAAACCTGATCATCTTGGCAGGAAAGGAGCTGCGTCAAAAACGCAGGTTTAGGTGCGTTTTTGGTGCGTTTTTTTTTTTTGTTTTGTTTTTCCTCTTTGTCCATGCTTTGTCCTTGTATTTTCAGCAGCAAAAACACAGCAAATAATGATACCTGCGTTTTTGCTGCGTTTTTTTAACACCCATTCAAGTCAATGGGTGAAAAACGCTGAAAGAAGTGACATGCTCTATGTCCAAAAAAGGCCGCAAAGCACAAAATACTGATCAAGCAAAAAACTAATGTGTGTGCATGAGATTTCTGAAATCTCATTGGCTTTGCTGGTATTGTAAAAAGCAGCTGAAAATTTGCATAAAAAACGCCCTGTGTGAACTTACCCTAAGACGCAACCAGGTGTTTGAGGTGGAATATAGGGAAAAATATCTTTGCAGCAAAAAATGTGGTAAAATATTTAATAACATAAGTAACATACTATTATATGTTGTGTCATTATATACTAGTACGTTATTATGCTGGAAGCTACGGGTGGAAGCAGGTGCTGTGGGAACAGTGTGTCTGTAAAGTACAATATGAAGATGCTGGTGGGTGAGTATAAGAATGGGGGCATAGGGCTTATATTTAAAGCACCACTCCAGCACTGAAAAATAATACAGGAGTGTTGCTTTAAGATCCCATGTGAGAACTATAACGTCCAGCATGTCCTTCAGATGCTATGGCATGCTGTGAGTTATAGTTCACCACAGGAGTGGCGGAGTGCTTTTTTGTGTGTTGTAGTGACTAACTTTAATTCTTAGTTGTTCAGGCTTTGCAGGTCCTGCAGCCAGCCATCCAGCCAGCCACACTGTGGTGAGGTAAAGAGCTGGAGCATCACATGACCACACAGAGCCCTCCGTCTTGTTACCTAAGGCTTGCAGATTCTAGTACCATGCCTGAAGGATCTGTGATGATGACGACATGAGGAGGGCTCCTCCCACATATTACATCCACACCATAAGACGCACCCTACATTTCCCCCAAATTTGGAGGAAAAAAAGTGGGTCTTATGGTCCGAAAAAATATGGTATTTAGTTAGCGAGACAACCGCGCGTGGTGGTGGAACGGGAACAGGTGAATATCGCAAGTGCCGGGGGCCAAAGCCAGCGGCGATTCCTGTACCTTGCCCCCATAGCTCGCCAGTGTCCCCGCCTGCTCAGGACACCGGCACCAGACCCCCAGCAACGAGAGGTGAGTATGTCTTTTTTTTTTTTTTTTCCAGACTTTTTTTTTTTTTTTGAACAATAAATTTTTATTGTAGTTTGCATATATGATACAGGAAAAGAAGAAACTTTAGTATTATCATATAGTACATTGCATCATAACAAGGGGGTAACAGTCCTTAATTTATGTTCTGGTAACTGGCAATAAACTTAAGACGAGTCATATCAAAGGACGAGTGTAACAGCGACAAAAACACACAAAATGGGGGACAAGGGTTAGGGGAGGGGGAAGGGAAGGGGGACCCGAGAAGAGGTTATAATGAATCCATACCCATTTGGGTAATTTTAATCAGAAGCCTGAGGACTACGGTTAGATAGTTGAGATACCGGAATAGCGAAAGGGGTGTGGCTGGCGTATTCCGCCCAGGGGAGCCAAGTAAGTTCAAATCTCTCTACTTTGTCAGTGAGTATAGCTGATGGTAAATGAAAAATTATGTACCATGATAGACGAGATTTAACTCCCGACAGATCCAAGCCAGATTTTTTCCAAGCCGAGGCTATAGTTTGTTTGGCTGCTAAGAATATAAACGTGATAAGGGCTCGGGAATATTTAGAAATATTGGGGATACGCTTGTTTAGTAGGGCTTCCCAGGGGTTTTTCCTAAGATTGATATTTGTTATTGAGCGAATCAAGTAGTATACCCTGGTCCAAAACCTTCGAGCCGTTGGGCATAGCCACCAGATATGAAGCATATCTCCTATAGAGTTACATCCCCGAAAACAGTTTGGAGAGTAGTTAACGACTGCCTTAGCTACTCTGGCCGGGGTCAGGTACCATCTTGTAAGTACTTTGTAATTGGTCTCTAGCATGAGGGTGTTAAGCAAGCCTCCAGTGGAGGAAGACCAAATCTGGGTCCATTCCGAGTCCGTCAGGGTTGAACCAATATCAGATTCCCAGCGAGAGGTGTAGCCCAGGCACCGCCTGTGAGTTGGAGAGTTGTTTTTTGTTTTTTTTTAATCGCAGCAGCATATGGGGCATCTTATGGGGCCATCAATCTTTGTGCAGCATTGTGTGGGGCATAATATTCTATGGAGCATCTTATGGGGCCATCAACCTTTGTGCAACATTATATGGGGCAGTGCTCCCCAACTTGGGTCCTCAAGAGCCACCAACAGGTCATGTTTTTAGGATTTCCTTAGTATTGCACAGGTGATTGAATGCTTGCCTGTCCAGGTGATGCAATTATCACCTGTGTAATACTAAGGAAATCACGAAAAAATGACCTGTTGGTGGCTCTTGAGGAGCAGAGTTGGGGAACACTGATATGGGGCATAATATTCTATGGAACATCTTATGGGGCCATCATTAACCTTTTATGCAGCATTATATAGGGCATATTTTAATATGGAGCATCTTATGGGGCCCATAATGAACTGTATAGAGCAATATATGGGGCGTATTTTGTATGGAGCATTATATTGGGCTCCTGATTCAATATGGATATTCAAAAACACTTAACCTACTGATGTCTCAGGTAATTTTACTTTTATTGGTTTCTATTTTTATTTTTGAAATTTACTGGTAGCTGCTGCATTTCCCACCCTAGGCTTATACTCGAGTCATTAAGTTTTCCCAGGTTTTTGTGACAAAATTAGGGGCCTCGGCTTATACGCGAGTATATACGGTATTTTTCCCCACTGTATATACAGTATCTATTTTTTTTGTTTTATTATGTTTTCACAAGAAAATCAATTTAAAATTTTTTATTTTTTTATTTTGCTTATTATAATATGAGCGTCATAACTTTATCATTCTGTATAGCGCTGTATCCGGGCTTATTTTTTTGTATAATGGGTTGTAGTTTTTATTGGTACCACTTTAGGATACATAGAACTTTTTGATTTTTATTTCATTTTTTTGTGAGGGAAGGTGAAAAGAAATGGCAATTCCGACAGTTTTTTATATATTTTTATGGTATTCATGTTCTATAAATCATAAGATAGTTTGATAATATGGGTCATTACAAATGCAGAAATACCATGAAGTGCGTTATTTAAGCTGGGGATTCAGGGTTTTTTTTTTACAATTACCATAACCCATTTTTTATATTAAGCTGGGAGTTGTTTTTTTTATTTATTTTTAACAATACATCCTGGTCCGATGGAACTTGAATAAGAGATCCTTTGATAATACACTGTAGTACTTGTAGTAGTACATTGCATTATCTAACCTTTTAGCCTCTCGGGTCCCCCTAGGATGGGAGATCAGTCCCGTCCCATCTGTGTACCACAGCCGGCTCCTGCTGCATATGGCGCAAGCACAAGTCCTGAGCCTGTGCAATCTCACTGTCATAACTGAACGTTGATCTGTGGAAATCACCTAAATTCTTGAGGTACATTTACCGTATGTCATTTTTTGCGGGCTGAGATTAAAGGGAAATTTTGTCATCAGAAAACGATGACAAAATTTCAATAAACTAATTATTTAAATCAAGTTTTTATGTAAAAAGCATTATCCAATGCTAGATCAGTGGGGTTCAACACACAGCACCCCTACCATCAGTTGTTTTATCCGACGGAGCTGGTGTGTAGTGCAATGGAGCTGTGCTTTGCAACACCGTTCAAAGTGTTAATACCTTGAAGCCACAGAAGCAAATGACCGCAGAATGTTCGGGGTGCCGTTTGTCAGGCCCCCACTTATCTCTATGTGGTGACCAAACACTCCCTTTAAATACACTTTTTAAATATTTGTAAAACTGTTTATTTTCACTGTAATATTTACCCAAAACAAAAAAAAGGAATGAATCTCAGAGCAAAATATCATAAAATGAAATTATTTCAATAATAGATAATTCATAACAGAAATCATACTATCCATGTAAGGAATAGTAGCAGGTATAGTGGCACCTAGAAGCCACGCCTGGCAATGGTTAGAATATAATTACCGTACTACAGTAAAAATAAAAATTGTCCCACTGATGATGTTCAAATAATTCATATACAAAAACATATACTAGAGCTGTGGCAGGTTGACTAGGCGTTAAATGGAGGCTCATAGTCTTATGCAAGTGCAATGCGGGATAAACGGATCAAGTCCATGCAGTATAAAACAGGGAGCCACAGCTAGCCATATCAAATCATGTGTGGAAACCACCTCCACAGATTAAGCTGTTTAACATGTAACAATGTATGTGGTAAAGGAGATCAGGGATGAGGGACAAATAGTAAATATAAAGTGATACCAACCTATTCGCCAGATGCGGACAGAGGCCCCGACGCGCGTTTTGCTGATAGTGCTTCTTCGGGGGGCGTGGTGTTCTTTTCACTGTATGTAAAAAAAAAAAAATCTTGCAAATTCCATTTTGGCCACTAGACTTAATATTAGACTCCTACTTCCTGTTATTCACATGGACATGACTTTTGGATATGTGAGGGACTCCGAATCCATCTTAAAACGACTATAACTACAGTAAACCTAGACACTGGAATAAATACACAAAACACTTTATTTTGGTTGTCAAAATGGCCACAGCTTTATTTAAATCACAGGATTAAAACAATCACAGTAGGATTCAGGTGAAGTGCTACTACTTTGGGATTCACAAATACTGTGATATCCCCAGATGTCTGACATACAGCACCAGGAGAGACAGCCATAAAGAGGTGGCACGCACTGTTGGCCTTTTAAGCAGAGCCACTAAACTTTCAGGGCACCAATGACCCCATTATCCTCACTCCTGTGCTTAACCACCGTGCCCACCCCTGATTGACGTTACCATTACAGCATTCTTGAGGCCACCAAGGCTGTTCACCATGAGGTTTTACATCCTCCATTAGTTAAAATAGAGTGAATATAGGACAGGGATGGAGCCTGTACCCAGATCACACATTTGTAGTAAGGAGAGTATATAGGACATGGATGGGGCCTGTACCCAGATCACACATATATAGTAAGGAGAGTATATAGGACAGGGATGGAGCCGGTACCCAGATCACACATATATAGTAAGGAGAGTATATAGGACAGGGATGGGGCCTGTACCCAGATCACACATATATATAGTAAGGAGAGTATATAGGACAGGGATGGAGCCTGTACCCAGATCACACATTTGTAGTAAGGAGAGTATATAGGACATGGATGGGGCCTGTACCCAGATCACACATATATAGTAAGGAGAGTATATAGGACAGGGATGGAGCCGGTACCCAGATCACACATATATAGTAAGGAGAGTATATAGGACAGGGATGGGGCCTGTACCCAGATCACACATATATAGTAAGGAGAGTATATAGGACAGGGATGGAGCCTGTACCCAGATCACACATATATAGTAAGGAGAGTATATAGGACAGGGATGGAGCCTGTACCCAGATCACACATATATAGTAAGGAGAGCATATAGGACAGGGATGGAGCCTGTACCCAGATCACACATATATAGTAAGGAGAGCATATAGGACAGGGATGGAGCCTGTACCCAGATCACACATATATAGTAAGGAGAGTATATAGGACAGGGATGGAGCCTGTACCCAGATCACACATATATAGTAAGAGTATATAGGACAGGGATGGGGCCTGTGTTATGACCTGGTGGTTAGGAGCACCCGGCACGACCTGATAGTTTAACTCACACAGGACGAGCTCTGGGATGTGGGAGCTCTGCTGACCGCAAGCCCTAATCCTATCACACACACTAGAAATAGCCGTGGAGCGTTCATGACTCTCCCTAGACGCCTCTTCACAGCCTCAGAGCTAACTAGCCCTAGAGATAGAAAATAAAGCCTACCTTGCCTCAGAGAAATTCCCCAAAGGAAAAGGCAGCCCCCCACATATATTGACTGTGAGTAAAGATGAAAGTCACAAACGCAGAAATGAAACAGGTTTCAGCAAAGGGAGGCCAGACTTACTAAATAGACAGAGGATAGGAAAGGTATCTTTGCGGTCAGCACAAAAAACTACAAAAGACCACGCAGAGTGTGCAAAAAGACCTCCGCACCGACTAACGGTGCGGAGATGCCACTCTGCATCCCAGAGCTTCCAGCTAGCAAGACAAAATCATGATAACCAGCTGGACAAGGAAACAATGAACAAATAATAACTATCAGGAACTTAGCTTCTGCAGGAGAAGACAGGTCACCAGAAAGATCCAAGAGCGAACTGAACCAATGCAGGAACATTGACAGCTGGCATGGAGTAACGATCTGAGTGGAGTTAAATAGAGCAGCCAGCCAAAGGATAAACCACGTCACCTGTGTAAGGAACCTAAGAACCAGCAGCTTCACTCACAGCCACCAGAGGGAGCCCATGGACAGAACTCGCCGAAGTACCATTCACGACCACTGGAGGGAGTTCAACAACAGAATTCACAACAGGCCTGTACCCAGATCACACATATATAGTAAGGAGAGTATATAGGACATGGATGGGGCCTGTACCCAGATCACACATATATAGTAAGGAGAGTATATAGGACAGGGATGGAGCCTGTACCCAGATCACACATAAATAGTAAGGAGAGTATATAGGACAGGGATGGAGCCTGTATCCAGATCACACATATATAGTAAGGAGAGTATATAGGACAGGGATGGGGCCTGTACCCAGATCACACATATATAGTAAGGAGAGTATATAGGACAGGGATGGAGCCTGTACCCAGATCACACATTTATAGTAAGGAGAGTATATAGGACAGGGATGGAGCCTGTACCCAGATCACACATCAGTTATATGAAAAAGTTTGGGCACCCCTATTAATCTTAAGCTTAATGTTTTATAAAAATTGTTTTTTTTTGCAACAGCTATTTCAGTTTCATATATATTTAATAACTGTTGGACACAGTAATGTTTCTGCCTTGAAATGAGGTTAATTGTACTAACAGGAAATATGCAATCTGCATTCAAACAAAATTTGACAGGTGCTTAAGTATGGGCACCCCACCAGAAAAGTGACATTATATTTAGTAGATCCTCCTTTTGCAAAAATAGCAGCCTCTAGTCGCTTCCTGTAGCTTTTAATGAGTTCCTGGATGAAGGTATTTTTGACCATTCCTCTTTACAAAACAATTCCAGTTCAGTTAAGTGTGATGGTCGCCGAGCATGGACAGCCCTCTTCAAATGATCCCACAGATGTTCAATGATATTCAGGTCTGGGGACTGGGATGGCCATTCCAGAACAGTGTAATTGTTCCTCTGCATGAAAGCCTGAGTAGATTTGGAGCGGTGCTTTGAATCATTGTCTTGCTGAAAGATCCATCCCCTGCGTAACTTCAACTTTGTCACTGGTTCATGAACTTTATTGTCAAGAATCTGCCGATACTGAGATGAATCCATGTGTCCCTCAACTTTAGCAAGATTCCCGGTGCCGGCATTGGCCACACAGCCCCAAAGCATGATGGAACCTCAACCAAATTTTACTGTGGGTAGCAAGAGTTTTTCTTGGAATGCTGTGTTTTTTGGCCGCCGTTGCATAACGCCTTTTTGTATGACCAAACAACTCAATCTTGGTTTCATCGGTCCACAGGACCTTCTTCCAAAAAGAAATTGGCTTCTCCAAATGTGCTTTTGCATACCTCAGCCGACTCTGTTTGTGGCGTGCTTGCAGAAACTGCTTCTTTCGCATCACTCTCCCATGCAGCTTCTCCTTGTGCAAAGTGCGTTGTATAGTTGACCGATGCACAGTGACACCATCTGCAGCAAGTTGATGCTGCAGCTCTCTGGAGGTGGTCTGAGGATTGTCCTTGAGTGATCTCACCATTCTTCTTCTCTGCCTTTCTGATGTTTTTCTTGGCCTGCCACTTCTGGCCTTCACAAGAACTGTACCTGGGTTCTTCCATTTCCTTATTATGTTCCTCACAGTGGAAATTGACAGGTTAAATCTCTGAGACAGCTTTTTGTATCCTTCCCCTGAACAACTATGTTGAATAGTCTTTGTTTTCAGATCATTAGACAGTTGTTTTGAGGAGCCCATGATGCCACTCTTCAGAGCAGATTCAAACAGGAGAACAACTTGCAAGTTGCCACTTTAAGTAACTTTTCTCATGATAGCATACACCTGGCTATGAAGTTCAAAGCTCAATGAGGTTAGAAAACAAAAAAAGTGCTTTAGTAAGTCAGTAAAAAGTAGGTAGGAGTATTTAAAACAAGAAAATGATAAGGGTGCCCATACTTATGCACCTGTCAAATTTAGTTTGAATGCAGATTGCACATTTTCTGTTAGTACAATAAACATCATTTCAAGGCAGAAACATTACTGTGTCCAACAGTTATTAGATATATGAAACTGAAATAGCTGTTGCAAAAAAAAAAACAATTTTTATAAAACATTAAGCTTAAGATTAATAGGGGTGCCCAAACTTTTTCATATAACTGTATATAGTAAGGAGAGTATATAGGACAGGGATGGAGCCTGTACCCTGATCACACATATATAGTAAGGAGAGTATATAGGACAGGGATGGGGCCTGTACCCAGATCACACATATATATAGTAAGGAGAGTATATAGGACAGGGATGGGGCCTGTACCCAGATCACACACATATATATATATACAGTGGGGCAAAAAAGTATTTAGTCAGTCAGCAATAGTGCAAGTTCCACCACTTAAAAAGATGAGAGGCGTCTGTAATTTACATCATAGGTAGACCTCAACTATGGGAGACAAACTGAAAAAAAAAAAACAGAAAATCACATTGCCTGTTTTTTTTTATCATTTTATTTGCATATTATGGTGGAAAATAAGTATTTGGTCAGAAACAAACAATCAAGATTTCTGTCTCTCACAGACCTGTAACTTCTTCTTTAAGAGTCTCCTCTTTCCTCCACTCATTACCTGTAGTAATGGCACCTGTTTAAACTTGTTATCAGTATAAAAAGACACCTGTGCACACCCTCAAACAGTCTGACTCCAAACTCCACTATGGTGAAGACCAAAGAGCTGTCAAAGGACACCAGAAACAAAATTGTAGCCCTGCACCAGGCTGGGAAGACTGAATCTGCAATAGCCAACCAGCTTGGAGTGAAGAAATCAACAGTGGGAGCAATAATTAGAAAATGGAAGACATACAAGACCACTGATAATCTCCCTCGATCTGGGGCTCCACGCAAAATTCCACCCCGTGGGGTCAGAATGATCACAAGAACGGTGAGCAAAAATCCCAGAACCACGCGGGGGGACCTAGTGAATGAACTGCAGAGAGCTGGGACCAATGTAACAAGGCCTACCATAAGTAACACACTACGCCACCATGGACTCAGATCCTGCAGTGCCAGATGTGTCCCACTGCTTAAGCCAGTACATGTCCGGGCCCGTCTGAAGTTTGCTAGAGAGCATTTGGATGATCCAGAGGAGTTTTGGGAGAATGTCCTATGGTCTGATGAAACCAAACTGGAACTGTTTGGTAGAAACACAACTTGTCGTGTTTGGAGGAAAAAGAATACTGAGTTGCATCCATCAAACGCCATACCTACTGTAAAGCATGGTGGTGGAAACATCATGCTTTGGGGCTGTTTCTCTGCAAAGGGGCCAGGACGACTGATCCGGGTACATGAAAGAATGAATAGGGCCATGTATCGTGAGATTTTGAGTGCAAACCTCCTTCCATCAGCAAGGGCATTGAAGATGAAACGTGGCTGGGTCTTTCAACATGACAATGATCCAAAGCACACCGCCAGGGCAACGAAGGAGTGGCTTCGTAAGAAGCATTTCAAGGTCCTGGAGTGGCCTAGCCAGTCTCCAGATCTCAACCCTATAGAAAACCTTTGGAGGGAGTTGAAAGTCCGTGTTGCCAAGCGAAAAGCCCAAAACATCACTGCTCTAGAGGAGATCTGCATGGAGGAATGGGCCAACATACCAACAACAGTGTGTGGCAACCTTGTGAAGACTTACAGAAAACGTTTGACCTCTGTCATTGCCAACAAAGGATATATTACAAAGTATTGAGATGAAATTTTGTTTCTGACCAAATACTTATTTTCCACCATAATATGCAAATAAAATGTTAAAAAAACAGACAATGTGATTTTCTGGATTTTTTTTTCTCAGTTTGTCTCCCATAGTTGAGGTCTACCTATGATGTAAATTACAGACGCCTATCATCTTTTTACGTGGTGGAACTTGCACTATTGCTGACTGACTAAATACTTTTTTGCCCCACTGTATATAGTAAGGAGAGTATATAGGACAGGGATGGAGCCTGTACCCTGATCACACATACAGTACAGACCAAAAGTTTGGACACACCTTCTCATTTAAATATTTTTCTGTATTTTCATGACTATGAAAATTGTACATTCACACTACATGCATCAAGACTATGAATTAAGACATGTGGAATTATATATTTAACAAAAAAGTGTGAAAGAACTGAAATTATGTCTTATATTCTAGGTTCTTCAATGTAGCCATCTTTTGCTTTGATGACTGTTTTGCACACTCTTGGCATTCTCTTGATGAGCTTCAAGAGGTAGTCACCGGGAATGGTTTTCACTTCACAGGTGTGCAGTGTGAGGTTTAATAAGTGTGATTTCTTGCCTTATAAATGGAGTTGGAACCATCAGTTGTGTTGTGCAGAAGTCTGGTGGATACACAGCTGATAGTCCTACTGAATAGACTGTTAGAATTTGTATTATGGCAAGAAAAAAGCAGCTAAGTAAAGAAAAATGAGTGGCCATCATTACTTTAAGAAATGAAGGTCAGTCAGTCTGAAAAATTGGGCAAACTTTGAAAGTGTCCCCAAGTGCAGTGGCAAAAACCATCAAGCGCTACAAAGAAACTGGCTCAGATGAGGACCGCCCCAGGAAAGGAAGACCAAGAGTCACCTCTGCTTCTGAGGATAAGTTTATCCGAGTCACCAGCCTCAGAAATTGCAGGTTAACAGCAGCTCAGATTAGAGACCAGATCAATGCCACACAGAGTTCTAGCAGCAGACACATCTCTACAACAACTGTTAAGAGGAGACTTTGTGCAGCAGGCCTTCATGGTAAAATAGCTGCTAGGAAACCACTGGTAAGGACAGGCAACAAGCAGAAGAGACTTGTTTGGGCTAAAGAACACAAGGAATGGACATTAGACCAGTGGAAATCTGTGCTTTGGTCTGATGAGTCCAAATTTGAGATCTTTGGTTCCAACCACCGTGTCTTTGTGCGACGCAGAAAAGGTGAACGGATGGACTCTACGTGCCTGGTTCCCATCGTGAAGCATGGAGGAGGAGGTGTGATGGTGTGAGGGTGCTTTGCTGGTGACACTGTTGGGGATTTATTCAAAATTGAAGGCATACTGAACCAGCATGGCTACCACAGCATCTTGCAGCGGCATGCTATTCCATCCGGTTTGCGTTTAGTTGGACCATCATTTATTTTTCAACAGGACAATGAACCCAAACACACCTCCAAGCTGTGTAAGGGCTATTTGACCAAGAAGGAGAGTGATGGGGTGCTACGCCAGATGACCTGGCCTCCAGAGTCACAAGACCTGAACCTAATCGAGATGGTTTGGGGTGAGCTGGACCGCAGAAGAGCCAATAAGTGCTAAGCATCTCTGGGAACTCCTTCAAGATTATTGGAAGACCATTCCCGGTGACTGCCTCTTGAAGCTCAATTGTTCAATTGTTTCTTTGAAAAAGAGATATTTTTATTCATTTATCTTCAACACTCAGCTGATATACAGGAATAATAGACATCAAAAATCATCCAACGTTTCGGCAATTTTTTGCCTTTCTCAAGGAACTCTTTACACAGGGAGTAGTAGCCAAGGTATGCCAAGAGCCGTCCGGCTCACACTTATAATATCGCTGTAGCTGTGTCCGCAGTCGGCATGTGTCTAATGATGGGAGGTAGTGTGGTTATTTTCTCTAATATATGACTATTTTTTCCTTTTGGCACCAATATTGAGTGAGTGCGCCACTATTGACTGTTTGGATACCTCTTGAAGCTCATCAAGAGAATGCCAAGAGTGTGCAAAGCATTCATCAAAGCAAAAGGTGGCTACTTTGAAAGACCTAGAATATAAGACATAATTTCAGTTGTTTCACACTTTTTTGTTAAGTATATAATTCCACATGTGTTAATTGATAGTTTTGATGCCTTCAGTGTGAACTTACAATTTTCATAGTCATGAAAATACAGAAAAATCTTTAAACGACAAGATGTGTCCAAACTTTTGGTCTTTACTGTATATAGTAAGGAGAGTATATAGGACAGGGATGGGGCCTGTACTCGGATCACACATATATAGTAAGGAGAGTATGTAGGACCGGGATGGGGCCTATTCCCAGATCTCAAATGTATAGTAAGGAGAGTATATAGGACAGGGATGGAGCCTATACCCAGATCACACATATATAGTAAGGAGAGTATATAGGACAGGGATGGAGCCTGTACCCAGATCACACATATATAGTAAGGAGAGTATATAGGACAGGGATGGAGCCTATACCCAGATCACACATATATATAGTAAGGAGAGTATATAGGACAGGGATGGAGCCTGTACCCAGATCACACATATATAGTAAGGAGAGTATATAGGACAGGGATGGAGCCTATACCCAGATCACACATATATATAGTAAGGAGAGTATATAGGACAGGGATGGAGCCTGTACCCAGATCACACATATATAGTAAGGAGAGTATATAGGACAGGGATGGAGCCTATACCCAGATCACACATATATATAGTAAGGAGAGTATATAGGACAGGGATGGAGCCTGTACCCAGATCACACATATATAGTAAGGAGAGTATATAGGACAGGGATGGAGCCTGTACCCAGATCACACATATATAGTAAGGAGAATATATAGGACAGGGATGGAGCCTATACCCAGATCACACATATATAGTAAGGAGAGTATATAGGACAGGGATGGAGCCTGTGCCCTGATAACACATATATAGTAAGGAGAGTATATAGGACAGGGATGGAGCCTGTACCCAAATCACACATATATAGTAAGGAGAGTATGTAGGACAGGGATGGGGCCTGTGTACAGATCACACATATATAATAAGGAGTGTATATAGGACAGGAATGTGGCCTATTCCCAAATCTCACATGTATAGTATGGAGTGTATATAGGACAGGGATGGAGCCTATATACAGATCACACATACAGATGCTTCTCACAAAATTAGAATATCATCAAAAAGTTATTTTATTTCAGTTCTTCAATACAAAACGTGAAACTCATGTATTATATAGAGTCATTACAAACAGAGTGATCTATTTCAAGTGTTTATTTCTGTTAATGTTGATGATTATGGCTTATAGCCAATGAAAAACCAAAAGTCATTATCTCAGTAAATTAGAATACTTTACAATACCAGCTTGAAAAATTATTTTAAAATCCGAAATGTTGGCCTACTGAAATGTATGTTCAGTAAATGCACTCAATACTTGGTCGGGGATCCTTTTGCATCAATTACTGCATCAATACAGCGTGGCATGGAGGCGATCAGCCTGTGGCACTGCTGAGGTGTTATGGAAGCCCACGTTGCTTTGATAGCAGCCTTCAGCTCATCTGTATTGTTGAGTCTGGTGTCTCATCTTTCTCTTCACAATACACCATAGATTCTCTATGGGGTTAAGGTCAGGCGAGTTTGCTGCCAATCAAGCACAGTGATACTGCTGTTTTTAAACCAGGTATTGGTACTTTGGCAGTGTGGATAGGTGCCAAGTCCTGCTGGAGAATTCAATTTCCATCTCCAAAAAGCTTGTCGGCAGAAGGAAGTATGAAGTGCTCTAAAATTCCCTGGTAGACGGCTGCGCTGACTTTGGTCTTCTTAAAACAAAATGGACTTACACCAGCAGATGACATGGCTCCCCAAACCTTCACTGACTGTGGAAACTTCACACTAGACTTCAAGCAGCTTGGATTGTGGCCTCTCCACTCTTCCTCCAGACTCTGGGACCTTGATTTCCAAATGAAATGCAAAATTTACTTTCATCTGAAAACAAAACCTTGGACCACTGAGCAACAGTCCAGTTTTTTTTCTCCTTGGCCCAGGTAAGATGCTTCTGGCTTGACACAAGGAATGTGACACTTGTAGCCCATGTTCTGGATACGTCTGTGTGTGGTGGCTCATGAAGCAATGACTCCAGCAGCAGTCCGCTGCTTGTGAATCTCCCCCAAATTTTTGAATGGCCTTTTCTTAACAATCCTTTCAAGGCTGTGGTTATCCTGGTTGCTTGTGTACCTATTTCTACCACACTTTCTCCTTCCACTCAACTTTCCATTAATATGCAGGATACAGTACTCTGTGAACAGCCAGCTTCTTTAGCAATGACCTTTTGTGGCTTACCCTCTTTGTGGAGTGTGTCAGTGACTGCCTTCTGGACATCTGTCAAGTCAGCAGTCTTCCCCATGATTGTGGAGCCTACTGCAGACTAAGGAACCTTTTCAAACGCTTAGGTAGCTTTTGCAGGTGTTTTATATTAAAAATTCTAATATACTGAGATAATGACTTTTGGGTTTTCATTGGCTGTAAGCCATAATCATCAACATTAACAGAAATAAACACTTGAAATAGATCACTCTGTTTGTAATGACTCTATATAATATAGGAGTTCACTTTTTGTATTGAAGAACTGAAATTAACTTTTGGATGATATTCTAATTTTGTGAGAAGCATCTGTATATAGTAAGGAGTTTATAGGACCTGGATGGAGCCTGTACCCAGAACACACATATGTAGTAAGGAGTGTATATAGAATAGGGATGGAGCCTGTATACAGATACTCATATGTAGTAAGGAATGTATATAGGATAGGGATGGAGCCTGTATACAGATACTCATATGTAGTAAGGAGTGTATATAGAATAGTGATGGAGCCTGTATACAGATCACACATATATAGTAAGGAATGTATATAGAATAGGGATGGAGCCGGTCTACAGATCACACATAAATAGTAAGGAGTGTACAGAGAAAAGGGATGGCCTCTGAAATCAAGCCCAGGGGTTAGTAATGGAGAGGTGTCTGTAAGATGCCCCCATTAAATAACCCCATGGTAAGGTTGTAATAAAGACACAGCCAGAATAATGTCCTTTATTTGGAATAAACACTGCCCACCCTCTTTTACCTATTTATTAGTGTAAATTTAAAAATAAAAAAAAATCATATTCCTCCCATGTCCAAGGATACTCCATTTCTCCTACACCATAATCCATCTTCATCTGGATGCCTTGATGAGTAGTGGGATGATGCAACCGTTCAGCCTGGCATTCAGGAGACAATGAGCGTCAGAGAGCAGCTTCACTGACCTGCGGTGACATCATTATGGTTACCGCAGGTCACTGAAGCCGCCCAATGAACTGCGGCGACCTGAATGAGCTCACTGCTAGCCCCGCGAGAAATGTCGACACACTCTCCAGTTCTGTACATTGCGGCTCTTCACAGCTAATGATCCTGAGTTTGTACATCAGTATCAGAACCAGTCCGACCACTGGGACCCTCAGCATAAGATCAATTATGTTCACACAGTCAGGATTTGTGGTGCAGAATATGTAACCCCTGCGGATTGCATCATGGTTTGTTGAATATTTGTGACCAAATCATCAAAGTAAATTTTCTACATTGTGTGAACGTGGCCAATGAAGTAAATATAGAGTTTGGTACCATAATGAAGAGTAACTGGAAAAATAAGTTGGAGATTCTCTTTTAGAGATTTTTAAGGGAAGCTTTGGGCAGAAACAGAAATATAATTTTCTCACCCTGCAGTTATATGTGGTGATGTGATCCTGAGCTGTCAGGGGATCGTTCTTCGCGCTTCTTTCAGTTTGACACCTTTAGCTCCTTTATGAAGTTGTGAATAGGTGAAATAATAGTATTCCAACAATGGATGTGGAGCGTGAAACACACAATGTGACCTGCAGAGTACATGGGCGTCCTCAGCAGGATCTATAGTCTCTGCCTAGAAGTTTTCATACAGCAAAGTCAGTATCAGGTGATTACTGCTCTGAAGGACATGGACAGACTGTATAATAGTGACAGACTGACAGACGCCTGGTCCTGACATTACTGTATAACATTACTGTATAATAGTGCTCCCTCCTGCCAGACGCCTGGTCCTGACATTACTGTATAATAGTGCTCCCTCCTGCCGGACGCCTGGTCCTGACATTACTGTATAATAGTGCTCCCTCCTGCCAGACGCCTGGTCCTGACATTACTGTATAATAGTGCTCCCTCCTGCCAGACGTCTGGTCCTGACATTACTGTATAATAGTGCTCCCTCCTGCCAGACGCCTGGTCCTGACATTACTGTATAATAGTGCTCCCTCCTCACAGACGCCTGGTCCTGACATTACTGTATAATAGTGCTCCCTCCTGCCAGACGCTTGGTCCTGACATTACTGTATAATAGTGCTCCCTCCTGCCGGATGCCTGGTCCTGACATTACTGTATAATAGTGCTCCCTCCTGCCAGACGCCTGGTCCTGACATTACTGTATAATAGTGCTCCCTCCTCACAGACGCCTGGTCCTGACATTACTGTATAATAGTGCTCCCTCCTGACAGACGCCTGGTCCTGACATTACTGTATAATAGTGCTCCCTCCTGCCAGACGCCTGGTCCTGACATTTCTGTATAATAGTGCTCCCTCCTGCCAGACGCCTGGTCCTGACATTACTGTATAATAGTGCTCCCTCCTGACAGACGCCTGGTCCTGACATTACTGTATAATAGTGCTCCCTCCTGCCAGACGCCTGGTCCTGACATTACTGTATAATAGTGCTCCCTCCTGACAGACGCCTGGTCCTGACATTACTGTATAATAGTGCTCCCTCCTCACAGACGCCTGGTCCTGACATTACTGTATAATAGTGCTCCCTCCTCACAGACGCTTGGTCCTGACATTACTGTATAATAGTGCTCCCTCCTGACAGACGCCTGGTCCTGACATTACTGTATAATAGTGCTCCCTCCTGCCAGACGCCTGGTCCTGACATTACTGTATAATAGTGCTCCCTCCTGCCAGACGCCTGGTCCTGACATTACTGTATAATAGTGCTCCCTCCTGCCAGACGCCTGGTCCTGACATTACTGTATAATAGTGCTCCCTCCTCACAGACGCCTGGTCCTGACATTACTGTATAATAGTGCTCCCTCCTCACAGACGCCTGGTCCTGACATTACTGTATAATAGTGCTCCCTCCTGACAGACGCCTGGTCCTGACATTACTGTATAATAGTGCTCCCTCCTGCCAGACGCCTGGTCCTGACATTTCTGTATAATAGTGCTCCCTCCTGCCAGACGCCTGGTCCTGACATTACTGTATAATAGTGCTCCCTCCTGACAGACGCCTGGTCCTGACATTACTGTATAATAGTGCTCCCTCCTGCCAGACGCCTGGTCCTGACATTACTGTATAATAGTGCTCCCTCCTGACAGACGCCTGGTCCTGACATTACTGTATAATAGTGCTCCCTCCTGCCAGACGCCTGGTCCTGACATTACTGTATAATAGTGCTCCCTCCTGACAGACGCCTGGTCCTGACATTACTGTATAATAGTGCTCCCTCCTCACAGACGCCTGGTCCTGACATTACTGTATAATAGTGCTCCCTCCTCACAGACGCCTGGTCCTGACATTACTGTATAATAGTGCTCCCTCCTGACAGACGCCTGGTCCTGACATTACTGTATAATAGTGCTCCCTCCTCACAGACGCTTGGTCCTGACATTACTGTATAATAGTGCTCCCTCCTCACAGCGTCTGGTCCTGACATTACTGTACAATAGTGTTCCCTCCTGCCAGACGCCTGGTCCTGACATTACTGTATAATAGTGCTCCCTCCTGCCAGACGCCTGGTCCTGACATTACTGTATAATAGTGCTCCCTCCTGCCAGACGTCTGGTCCTGGCATTACTGTATAATAGTGCTCCCTCCTCACAGACGCCTGGTCCTGACATTACTGTATAATAGTGCTCCCTCCTGCCAGACGCCTGGTCCTGACATTACTGTATAATAGTGCTCCCTCCTGCCAGACGCCTGGTCCTGACATTACTGTATAATAGTGCTCCCTCCTGCCGGATGCCTGGTCCTGACATTACTGTATAATAGTGCTCCCTCCTGCCGGACGCCTGGTCCTGACATTACTGTATAATAGTGCTCCCTCCTGCCAGACGCCTGGTCCTGACATTACTGTATAATAGTGCTCCCTCCTGCCAGACGTCTGGTCCTGACATTACTGTATAATAGTGCTCCCTCCTGCCAGACGCCTGGTCCTGACATTACTGTATAATAGTGCTCCCTCCTCACAGACGCCTGGTCCTGACATTACTGTATAATAGTGCTCCCTCCTGCCAGACGCTTGGTCCTGACATTACTGTATAATAGTGCTCCCTCCTGCCGGATGCCTGGTCCTGACATTACTGTATAATAGTGCTCCCTCCTGCCAGACGCCTGGTCCTGACATTACTGTATAATAGTGCTCCCTCCTCACAGACGCCTGGTCCTGACATTACTGTATAATAGTGCTCCCTCCTGACAGACGCCTGGTCCTGACATTACTGTATAATAGTGCTCCCTCCTGACAGACGCCTGGTCCTGACATTACTGTATAATAGTGCTCCCTCCTCACAGACGCCTGGTCCTGACATTACTGTATAATAGTGCTCCCTCCTGACAGACGCCTGGTCCTGACATTACTGTATAATAGTGCTCCCTCCTCACAGACGCTTGGTCCTGACATTACTGTATAATAGTGCTCCCTCCTCACAGCGTCTGGTCCTGACATTACTGTACAATAGTGTTCCCTCCTGCCAGACGCCTGGTCCTGACATTACTGTATAATAGTGCTCCCTCCTGCCAGACGTCTGGTCCTGACATTACTGTATAATAGTGCTCCCTCCTCACAGACGCCTGGTCCTGACATTACTGTATAATAGTGCTCCCTCCTGCCAGACGCCTGGTCCTGACATTACTGTATAATAGTGCTCCCTCCTGCCAGACGCCTGGTCCTGACATTACTGTATAATAGTGCTCCTTCCTCACAGACGCCTGGTCCTGACATTACTGTATAATAGTGCTCCCTCCTGACAGACGCCTGGTCCTGACATTACTGTATAATAGTGCTCCCTCCTCCTGCCAGACGCCTGGTCCTGACATTACTGTATAATAGTGCTCCCTCCTCACAGACGCCTGGTCCTGACATTACTGTATAATAGCGCTCCCTCCTGCCAGACGCCTGGTCCTGACATTACTGTATAATAGTGCCCCCTCCTCACAGACGCCTGGTCCTGACATTACTGTATAATAGTGCTCCCTCCTGCCAGACGCCTGGTCCTGACATTACTGTATAATAGTGCTCCCTCCTCACAGACGCCTGGTCCTGACATTACTGTATAATAGTGCTCCCTCCTGACAGACGCCTGGTCCTGACATTACTGTATAATAGTGCTCCCTCCTGACAGACGCCTGGTCCTGACATTACTGTATAATAGTGCTCCCTCCTCACAGACGCCTGGTCCTGACATTAGGGGACAACATGGGTCTGTGTGATTTCAAATGCCAGGACTGAATTTCAGCTCCAGTCCGCACCTGGGCTCGGATATACTTATCAGCTCAGAATACTTGTTTAGGGTTATTTTATATGGAAAGTTTATTTTTTGTTCTTATTTCCTCTTTTCTACTAAGATTTTGTCCAGCGCTATGTGGAAAACATGCTAATTCATGTGGTTCAGTGAGATTTATTTCCATGCAACAGGATTAAATAAACGCCAATAAATGCATGTAAAGGTGCAAATGTCACATTCTTCATGCAATTTGGCACCTAAGTGTCACATGAGCTGGAATTATTGCCACTTGAAATGTAAGAAAGCAAATAAAACACATGCATCACAGAAGCTAATCATTAGCTGATACATTTGGGACAATGGAATCCGCTTAGGCTGTGTTCACATTCCGCAATGATCAGAAAAAGCTCGAATATTAAACAATGCAAACTAGGATGCCTGGCAGATTGGTGATCACTATGACATAACTTTCAGCTATGTTATTATCTCCGTTACAGCCAGTGAACTTAGCACTGTAAGGGTTACAATAATATAGTCACAATTAAGGTACCGTCACACTAGACGATATCGCTAGTGATCCGTGACGTTGCAGCGTCCTCGCTAGCGATATCGTCCAGTGTGACAGGCAGCAGCGATCAGGCCCCTGCTGTGCTGTCGCTGGTCGGGGAAGAAAGTCCAGAACTTTATTTGGTCGCTGGACTCCCCGCAGACATCGCTGAATCGGCATGTGTGACACCGATTCAGCGATGTCTTCACTGGTAACCAGGGTAAACATCGGGTAACTAAGCGCAGGGCCGCGCTTAGTAACCCGATGTTTACCCTGGTTACCATCCTAAAAGTAAAAAAACAAACAGTACATACTTACCTACAGCCGTCTGTCCTCCAGCGCTGTGCTCTGCACTCCTCCTGTACTGGCTGTGAGCGTCGGTCAGCCGGAAAGCAGAGCGGTGACGTCACCGCTCTGCTTTCCGGCCGCTGTGCTCACACAGACAGTACAGGAGGAGAGCAGAGCACAGCGCTGGAGGACAGATGGCTGTAGGTAAGTATGTACTGTTTGTTTTTTTACTTTTAGGATGGTAACCAGGGTAAACATCGGGTTACTAAGCGCGGCCCTGCGCTTAGTTACCCGATGTTTACCCTGGTTACCGGCATCGTTGGTCGCTGGAGAGCTGTCTGTGTGACAGCTCTCCAGCGACCAAACAGCGACGCTGCAGCGATCCGGATCGTTGTCGGTATCGCTGCAGCGCCGCTTAGTGTGACGGTACCTTTAATCACTTCTTGGCACCTAAGAAGTAAACAGATACCTGGAGCAATATGTGCATGAAAACCAGCAATTTGCATTTATTTTCTGGGGGCTTCTTTAAGAGACATACTACAAAATAGAATTCCAACAATGCAGATTCTGAAAACAAAGTAAATTTGTAATAATTTAAAAATATTATTTTTTTACTAGAATTCAGTTAGGTTAATTGCTGATGGGTATACATCTGTTCATGGTGCCCAATTACAGAAGAAAAAAATCCATCTTTTTTTCCTTTTAAAATATTACTCCTCTATGTGACATAGCTAATGCTAGAGACCGGGGGCATTGCAAATTCCACCATTTGGAATTGTATTAGCGTTAACATGATACAGTTGGATACGTCCTGTAGGCTCCCCGTTCCTGAAGGCCTTGGGCCAACATGACTTCACTGTGCCAGTGCAGGTGGCACTAAGTTATCACTGCATTTTACCACCTGTGACAACCCACATTTTTGAAATTTAAAAAAGGGGTACTCAAGGGGCATTGCTACAAAAATTGTCTAAGGGTTTTTCCGTCTGTCTGTCTGTCTGTCCTGGAAATCCCGGCTCTCTGGTCGAGGCCTGGCGGCCTCGACCAATCAATCAGAGACCGGCACAGCATCGACGTAGAAATCCCGCGTCTCTGATTGGTCGAGGCCGCCAGGTCTCGACCAATCAGCAACGGGCACAGCGACGATGATGTCATAAAGGACGTAGAATCAGCAACGGGCACAGCGACGATGATGTCATAATGGTTGCCATGGCGACGATGATGTCATAAAGGTTGCCTCGATCAATCAGCGACGGACACAGTGTGCCGCGAATTCTGGAATCATCATTGTCCATATACTACGGGGACATGCATATTCTAGAATACCCGATGCGTTAGAATCGGGCCACAGTCTAGTTACTGTATAATAGTGCTCCCTCCTCACAGACGCCTGGTCCTGACATTTCTGTATAATAGTGCTCCCTCCTCACAGACGCCTGGTCCTGACATTACTGTATAATAGTGCTCCCTCCTCACAGACGCCTGGTCCTGACATTTCTGTATAATAGTGCTCCCTCCTGACAGACGCCTGGTCCTGACATTACTGTATAATAGTGCTCCCTCCTGACAGACGCCTGGTCCTGACATTACTGTATAATAGTGCTCCCTCCTGCCAGACCCCGGGTCCTGACATTACTGTATAATAGTGCTCCTTCCTCACAGACGCCTGGTCCTGACATTACTGTATAATAGTGCTCCCTCCTGCCAGACGCTTGGTCCTGACATTACTGTATAATAGTGCTCCCTCCTCACAGACGCCTGGTCCTGACATTACTGTATAATAGTGCTCCCTCCTGCCAGACCCCTGGTCCTGACATTACTGTATAATAGTGCTCCCTCCTGCCAGACGCTTGGTCCTGACATTACTGTATAATAGTGCTCTCTCCTGCTGGACGCCTGGTCCTGACATTACTGTATAATAGTGCTCCCTCCTGCCAGACGCTTGGTCCTGACATTACTGTATAATAGTGCTCTCTCCTGCTGGACGCCTGGTCCTGACATTACTGTATAATAGTGCTCCCTCCTGCCAGACGCCTGGTCCTGACATTACTGTATAATAGTGCTCCCTCCTACCAGACGCCTGGTCCTGACATTACTGTATAATAGTGCTCCCTCCTGCCAGACCCCGGGTCCTGACATTACTGTATAATAGTGCTCCCTCCTGCCAGACGCCTGGTCCTGACATTACTGTATAATAGTGCTCCCTCCTGCCAGACGCCTGGTCCTGACATTACTGTATAATAGTGCTCCCTCCTGCCAGACGCTTGGTCCTGACATTACTGTATAATAGTGCTCCCTCCTCACAGACGCCTGGTCCTGACATTACTGTATAATAGTGCTCCCTCCTGACAGACGCCTGGTCCTGACATTACTGTATAATAGTGCTCCCTCCTCACAGACGCCTGGTCCTGACATTACTGTATAATAGTGCTCCCTCCTGCCAGACGCCTGGTCCTGACATTACTGTATAATAGTGCTCCCTCCTCACAGACGCCTGGTCCTGACATTACTGTATAATAGTGCTCCCTCCTGCCAGACCCCGGGTCCTGACATTACTGTATAATAGTGCTCCCTCCTGCCAGACGCCTGGTCCTGACATTACTGTATAATAGTGCTCCCTCCTGCCAGACGCTTGGTCCTGACATTACTGTATAATAGTGCTCCCTCCTCACAGACGCCTGGTCCTGACATTACTGTATAATAGTGCTCCCTCCTGACAGACGCCTGGTCCTGACATTACTGTATAATAGTGCTCCCTCCTGACAGACGCCTGGTCCTGACATTACTGTATAATAGTGCTGCCTCCTGCCAGACCCCTGGTCCTGACATTACTGTATAATAGTGCTCCCTCCTCACAGATGCCTGGTCCTGACATTACTGTATAATAGTGCTCCCTCCTGACAGACGCCTGGTCCTGACATTACTGTATAATAGTGCTCCCTCCTGCCAGACGCTTGGTCCTGACATTACTGTATAATAGTGCTCCCTCCTCACAGATGCCTGGTCCTGACATTACTGTACAATAGTGTTCCCTCCTGCCAGACGCTTGGTCCTGACATTACTGTATAATAGTGCTCCCTCCTGACAGACGCCTGGTCCTGACATTACTGTATAATAGTGCTCCCTCCTGACAGACGCCTGGTCCTGACATTACTGTATAATAGTGCTCCCTCCTGCCGGACGCCTGGTCCTGACATTACTGTATAATAGTGCTCCCTCCTGCCAGACGCTTGGTCCTGACATTACTGTATAATAGTGCTCCCTCCTGCCAGACGCTTGGTCCTGACATTACTGTATAATAGTGCTCCCTCCTGACAGACGCTTGGTCCTGACATTACTGTATAATAGTGCTCCCTCCTCCTTACAGATGCCTGGTCCTGACATTACTGTATAATAGTGCTCCCTCCTGACAGACGCCTGGTCCTGACATTACTGTATAATAGTGCTCCCTCCTGCCGGACGCCTGGTCCTGACATTACTGTATAATAGTGCTCCCTCCTGCCAGACGCTTGGTCCTGACATTACTGTATAATAGTGCTCCCTCCTGCCAGACGCCTGGTCCTGACATTACTGTATAATAGTGCTCCCTCCTCACAGATGCCTGGTCCTGACATTACTGTATAATAGTGCTCCCTCCTGCCAGACGCCTGGTCCTGACATTACTGTATAATAGTGCTCCCTCCTGCCAGACCCCGGGTCCTGACATTACTGTATAATAGTGCTCCCTCCTCCTTACAGATGCCTGGTCCTGACATTACTGTATAATAGTGCTCCCTCCTGACAGATGCCTGGTCCTGACATTACTGAATTAGGGTATGTGCACACGTTGCGGATTCTCTGCGGATCCGCAGCGTTTTTTGCAGTGCAGAAACTTGCAGATCCGCAATTGATTTACAGTACAATGTAAATCAATGAGAAAAAAAAAAATGCTGTGCACACTTTGTGGAAAATCCGCTGCGAAAACGCTGCGTTTTAAAAGAAGAAGCATGTCACTTCTTTTTTGTGAATCTGCAGCGTTTTTGTACCCATTCCATTATAGTAAACCGCAGGGGTAAAAAAACGCAGCAAATCCGCAAGAAAACCGTAGCAAAAACGCACAAAAAACGCAGTGGAACCGCACAAAAAATGCAACAAATCCGCAGGTGCGGTTTCTGCCAGGAGAGGCAGAATCCGCACCAGAAATTCCTAAGACTAATCCGCAATGTGTTCACATAACCTAATAGTGCTTCCTCCTGCCAGAGGCCTGACATTACTGTATAATAGGGCTCCCTCCTGACGGACGCCTGGTCCTGACATTACGAGCGCTCTGTTGCCGTCTGGTGTATTTCAGTGTCTGCAGACATACTTCTCTGAAGGGTTTTCTGTAAATGGACAGCTCCTGCTATATATGAAGTATGTTACTTATCAACTATTGCAAGGAATTTACAAGTTTCCTAAATCTGTATCCAAGCTCCTCTTGTAGAATTTACAAGTCTGTATACGTAGAAATATGAATAGGAGAATTATGTCTCCACTTTTCTACGTTTCCAGGAGAATGCTCCTTTAAAGTGTGTATGTCCATATTATATGGCACCATCGTATTCACGGAACGGCTTGACTTATCATTCCATTATATTCTGAGTGCACACCAGAACTGCCGGATGTGCGTGAAATATCCTAAGGGTATGTGCACACGTATAGAGCTCTACAGCGGATTTGATAAATCTGCAGGGCAAAACCTCTGCGGTTTTTCCTACGGATTTATCGCGTTTTCTAGTGCGGATTCCGCTGCGGTTTTACATCTGCAGTTTTCTATTGGAGCAGATGTAAAAACGCTGCGGATTCCGCACAAAGAATTGACATGCTGCGGAAAATAAAACGCTGCGTTTCCGCACGTTTTTTTCCGCGGCATGGGCACAGCGTTTTTTGTTTCCCATAGGTTTACATTGTACATGGGAAACTGCTGCGTGTGCACATACCCTAAATGTGTCGGGTAGCTGTCTGAGCGTGGATGACTGCAGTCAGAGAGGTGAAAACGGACCGGCGACAGTTCATGGCGTATCATCAGCTCTTACTACAGAGCCACTGCCCGCAGGAGCTACAGAGCCACTGCCCGCAGGAGCTACAGAGCCACTGCCCGCAGGAGCTACAGAGCCACTGCCCGCAGGAGCTACAGAGCCACTGCCCGCAGGAGCTACAGAGCCACTGCCCGCAGGAGCTACAGAGGCACTTTAAGGCTATGTGCACACGTTGCGGATTAGGCTTAGGAATTTCTGGTGCGGATTCTGCCTCTCCTGGCAGAAAACTCACCTCCGGATTGCGTTTTTTGTGCGGTTCTGCAGTGTTTTTTGCTGCGGTTTTCTTGCGGATTTGCTGCGTTTTTTACCCCTGTAGTTTTCTTTAATGGAATGGGTACAAAAACGCTGCAGATTCACAAAAAAGTAGTGAAATGCTACTTCTTTTAAACCGCAGCGTTTCCGCAGCGGATTTTCTGCAAAGTGTGCACAGTTTTTTTTCTCATTGATTTACATTGTACTGTAAATCATTTGCGGATCTGCAGCGTTTCTGCACCTCAAAAAACGCTGCGGATCCGCAAAGAATCCGCAACGTGTGCACATACCCTAAGGGTTGATTCATCAGTTTTCACCAGAGTGCTGATGTAATTGTTTGCGACTTTGCACAGTCCTAGGTGGCTCTGACCAAGTGGGGACATTATACATTCATTATAACTTACGCCAAAAAAGTGCCATAAATTACCTCAGAAATGTAGTCTCTTGTACCACAGTCTGCTGAAAGATGCGCCACATCCATTAAGAGGCGAGAGTCTTTTTGGGAAGGCCCCTTTATCTTGTTAGTGCAGCTTTCCCCTCAGACTGCAGAGCTCTCCAGTCCATAACATGGCCGCAGGTGGAGGAGCATGTGATCGGCCTCAGCTAATCCCAACTAACACTGCTCACATGGGAAAGCATTATTCTATCTCCTCCACCAGCGGACATTATGGACAGGAGAGCCGGTCAGTGTGTGAGGAAAGCTGCACTAACACGACAAGTGGACAACCTCTTTATTGAATGTAGCGCACCTTACTCCTGATGATTGGGGCCTTAGCGTCTCCACACCATTTTCCAGGTGACACACGCTCACATCAGACACCGTGCAGTGATTTCATGTATGAAATATTAACTGTCCCGGGAACTCTGCGGAGCCGCTTCACGGAATAACCAGCAGAAGTGTTAATGCCGCTCATTCATAACTCCACAGACAGGTTCTACCCTGAATCTCAGTACAGATGCACACGGACTCTGCGGCCAATCCGCATATAATCCATGTGAATATCACTATGCATTCATCACAGATATCACCCCTGCTATAGCAGAACTGATGAAATCTGCCAGGGACCGCCGCTTCATTTCCACTGCATAAGGGGCACGTGAAAATCCTGACTGCGCCTTTATTCTGAGGTGCATTACGATACATTTTTTACATGTTGCGTCCCTGTGTTTTTATTCCACCACATTATTATATAAAAGTATTTTGCTGAATGTCACATCCCACTGACGGATTTGCCGTGGTGGCCGCTCCTTCAGAACGGAGGTGGGTCTGCAAGTCAACGACATTGACTTTATGAAACGTACCCCATCGTTGTGCAAGTTTCATCTTTGATTGCTCGCCCTGATCCCCCCCCCCCCCACCCCCTAAAATAGCAATTTAAGCAAGGACAGTGTTAAAAAAAAAAAAAAAAAAAAGTAGATGAATAATCATGCCAAGCAAAATTACCTGTAAGGTGATCATTAAAGGTGGACATTCCCTATAAAACTCCAGTCACTGGTGAAATGAAAGTGTAAAAAAGCCGCTTCCTGTTAACCCCCTCAATAACCCGTCCTGAAAGGTTTTTAGTAGTGATAAGCGAGTATACTCGTTGCTCCGGTGGTCTCCGAGTATTTCGGCGTGCTTGGGGATTTAGTTTGTCGACACAGCTGCATGGTTTGCGGCTGCTAGACAGCTTGAATACATGTGGGGGTTACCTGTTAGGGATGCCGGCCATGTTAGCTAGTCAGCATGTGCCTGGAATTAACTCTGATCGCTGCTGTTTTACCACTTAAATGCCGCTGTCAATGTCTGGCTACAGCACTTAAGTGACATTATTGCCGGTTCACGCATGTAGCGACTACCCTTGGCCCAGCGTAGCGTGATAACGAGGAACCGATGTATTAGATGGCAGCCGGGGGCTTGCTGCATCCCCACTTTACTGCCATCTGGATACTGCTGTGATGCTCAACCGTAGGGTGCAGTCAGATGGCCGTATAATACGGACGATGATTGTATCGCAGTGCACGGACTGATCGGCGGCTCTCCTGACCGAAGCATGACATTGCATTGAAATACATGGTGTCACGCTCGGGTCAGGAGAGCTGCCGGCCAGTCCGAGCATTGCAATGCAATCGTCATCCATGTTATTCGGCGCCCATAGGCTGAAATACAAAGGGGAGCCACAATGCCACTATATCCTGGAATATGGTAAAAAAAAAAATTAAAATATGTCCTCCATCAAAAATAAACAAAAAGTAAAAAAAAAAAAAAAAAGAAAACAAATTTGGTATAGTGTTGTCCAATAAAATCTGGTATACCAAAATATAAAATTCTATAAACTGTGCATTAAACACAGAATAAAAAAAAAATCCTAATGCCAGAATTGCTATTTTTGAATATTCCACTCCCCTCCCCCCCAAATAAAATTCAGTAAAAAGTGATGTTAATGTCATTTTTATCACAAAATAGTATCAAGATAAGCACTCAACCTGGTTGATTAATATAAAGGTTAAAAACAAAATTTGAGTCTCAGAAAATGGTTGCATACATTTTTTTTTTATTTTTTTTTTTTTACAAATGTCCTAATTTTTCACCATTAAAATAATAAATAATAAAAACTGTACAAGTTTGGAATCACCTTACTTGTACTGACCTGGAGGATCATGTTGCCAGGTCATTTTGCCCTCACAATAAACAACGTAAAAACAAAAAGTAAAGGAATCAGGAATGTTTTGTAAAATGACGGAATTTATCTCTCCATTTTCCATGAAATTGTATCGTAAATTACTGTTATTGTAGACAGTTAAGCAGGTTGAAGATGATATGATCTCTTAAACGTCTAAAGTTAAAGATGACACATCTCCTTGGTATTTTAGGCAACAAAAACAATTGTCATTTTTTTACATTTTAAAAATTGCAAAAAATGATGAAAATGATCCAATGCAAAAGTGTGGATTTGTGTGTTAGGGTTATGACTTGTTCACTATCATCGCTGGGAAAGGCCAGGTGATGCAAATTTCCAACCTTTATAAAAATCCAGCCTCCTCTAACCTTGTGTCAAACAGCAACCATGGGTTCTTCTAAGCAGCTGCCTGGCAATGTGAAAACGAAAATGATGGAGGCCCACAAAGCAGGAGAAGGCTGTAAGAAGACAGCAAAGCATTTTCAAATTGCCCTTTCCTCCGTTTGAAATGTAATTAAGAAATGGCGGGAACAGGGGAGGCCAAGACAATACTCTAGGAATTGTGGTACATTGTTCTACTTCTCGGAGACACCTGCACAAATATGGCCTTCATAGAAGAGTCCTCAGAAGAAAACCTCTCATGTGTCCTCATCAGTCCTGTGGACCAATGAGGTTAAAATAGAACTCTTTGGCCACAATGATCAAAGGTGTGTGAAGAAAAAAGAGCACAGAATTTCAGGAAAAAAACATATCTCCAACAATTTAACATGGGTGTGGACCAATCATGTTTTGGGGTTGTGTTTTAGCCAATGGCACCAGGAACATTTCATGGGTAGAGGGAAGAATGGATTCAATGAAATTTCAACGAGTTCTTGATGCAAACATAGCATTATCTGTAAAATAGCTGAAGTTGAAAAGAGGATGGCTTCTACAAATGGCTAATGATCCTAAACACACATCAAAATCCATAATAGACGACCTCAAATGCCTCAAGCTGAAGCTTTTACAACGGCCCTCACAGTCCCCTGACTTGAACATCATTGAAAATCTGTGGCTAGATCTCAAAATAGCAGAGCATGCAAGACGACCCAGGAATCGCACAGAACTGGAAGAATTTTCCAAGGAGGAATGGATGAAAATCACTCAAACAAGAATTGAAAGACTCTTGCCTGGCTACAAAAAGTGTTTACAAGCTGTGATACTTGCAAAGGGGGGTTCTACTTGGTACTAACCATGCAGGGTGCCCAAACTTTTGCATTGGCCCATTTTCCTTTTTGTAGTTTTTAAAATGTAAAAGTTGAAAATATATTTTTGTTTCATCTGAAATACTAAGGAAATTTATCATCTTTAACTTTAGAGATCATTGGACCTTCAATTTGCTTAACTGTTCACAATAACAGTAATTTTGACCAGGGGTGCACAAACTTTTATATGCCACTGTATATTGATTGATTAATAAAAAAGTGATGCGTCTTTTGACAATGAAGAAAAAAAAAGACTCTCCAGGTCATTAAGCCTTTAATAAGGTGGCTGCTGAATACATAGCTCCTGTATACATCGGTCTTATAGAATACTGTGCATTACAATTTCAGGGTGCTAATCTGGTTGTGGTGCACGCCGTGACTTGGGACATGGTAGGCAGCTGACGCCATGTCATTACCTCTCGGACATGCACACGGTGCAGAGTGAAGCAGGAAATGTTGGCTGACATTTGGTGCCGTCCCTTTAATTGTTCTTCGTGAGCATTTGGCGGGGTGTGCTCTTCCCATTGTGTACTGTCAGCTAGCAGGTTATACATCAGAAAAGCTGAGATGTCAGCTGTTCACTGTCAAACACGATTCCAAGAAGTCCAGATTGTTTTCCTGAAAAAAACAGGCTAGTTATCATGCAGCAAGCAACCAATATGTCAGTTGACGTCACAGAAATGTTTCAGTATTTTACCAGTAATGTAATGAAGAGCCGGAAACAAATAAGAGCAATTTGAAAATTGCAAAATTTAGGCAAAAAAATTAAGACTATTATTCTATAGGTCCAGCACTGAAAAGATAGTAGACGGCCAAGCAATTTGAGCTGTGGTTTAAATCCATGCAGATTGGTGTGAGCAGCAATCTTCTTACACTGCTCCTCCCGGATGTCCTTTCAAGATGAATGCCAAGCTGTGTAAAATCACCCTAAACCCTGGAATATGTGTATTGAAAATGCTTAGGGCATGTGCAGACGATCAGTAAACGCTGCAGGTTGGACGCTGAGTACTTGTGCAGTGTCCAGATGTTACACCATAATGGATGGGATCTCAAGAAATCTCAAGCCCACTACTCTTCGTCAGACTCCTGTGGCTCACCTGCGGAGACGGACATGCGACATATTGGATGCAGTGAATCAGCATCACACCCAGCTTGCCAATTTATGTCTTACATATTCAGAGCGCTCCCACAGTCGGAGCTAATGGCAGATATTGGCCCCCACCCATACCCTTAACTCACAATTTGTACAATTTTACCAGATTACTTTTTTTTTTTTTTTGGTCTTGTGATATTTGTTGCTGTTTTTGCTCCAGGTCTTTCAAAATAGAGCACACGATTAATTAATTTTAATCAAAACATTTTTTTCTTTTTTTTGTCTTTTGCTTTTCAGAGCAAAAAAAAATTGCACGTACCACAAAAAAACCCGCAACATTTGTGCAAAAAAAATCCTATTGTTCAAATGAATCACTCGGGTAGGCAAAGTACATTTGTGCAAAATTTTGCCAAGTTGTTAAAAAGTCGCATTTGAAGAATCTGTTTAAAACAAGATCGGGAAAATTAACTAAACAACCAAAGACGACTTTATAAGAGGCAGAAATCCTGTGATGAATTTGTTGCAGATCAAAAGGTCATTAATTGGGAGTTATTGTGATGCAGTGATCACTCGAGATCGAAGTGTCAAGGATCAAAGGAGACTACACCATGTTGTAGCCCTCACATGCCACAAGAAACCACGGGCAGAGCAGCCATTATTTACGAATTGAAATTATTGCTTGGTCTGGACTGTGTGGATATGAAAAGACACAAATACAGGGGTACAGTCAAGTTTTTAAATAAATTATTTTTTTTTTAATTCATTACTAACAGGAAATAGAGGAATTGATTTTCCCCTTTCAAATATAAAGATTGGTGTCATCATGAAAACTTCTAAAAATGAATGCCCCTGACTTACAGGTTTTCTCACCTTATCAAATGGGTAGAATTCCAAAATGCTTGTGAAAACAAACAACTTTACAATTGACCTCTTATTGAAATCCTTTCTATTCTCAAGACCAGGAGGAATTTTTAATTCCTTTGTTTACAACTCGTTGACTTGGATACCGGCCACCTCTGCAGCTTATTAGCGGTGGCCAGACTCATGATTACGGACCAAGCTATCTTTTTGTAATACAGCTGGCAAGCACTGCTTTTTAGATGGCCATATTGTTCAAAACGACTTGCTTCGGTGTCTGGTCCTCTGATGTTGTAGCATGGGAGCCTTTTGGCCAATGACGTATTGATGCTGCTGGACTGAACTGAGAATTCTCAGGAGCACGTCGCCCTCCAGGAAGCCAAGAGGCAGAGGAGCGACGTGCTCCTGAAGACAGAAGATGCAACCGTCCCTTTAATCCAAGCAAATGATATTTCTGTAATGGAAAGAGCAAACCATAAATGTGCACTAAGAATAACCCCGGTGTAGTTTTGATATTCCATGTGATTCTGATTCTGTTCTATTCTGTTCACTTGTTGTCATTATATCTACAAATTAATCATAACATGTAAAAAGTAATTGAAAGTGACTAGATATGAAGGACAGTGGTCCTGTTCCCAGCAGTCAGACCCCATTTACATTGATATCAGAATGGTATTTTCCAACCTAAGCATCTTTCAGAAAGCACGGCCTGAGGTATATGCCCAGCCTCAGCCATTATGCTCAGATGTGGGCCGGATGTTCCTCTGCCTTACAAAGTAATCCTGGCATTCATTATCAGGTCCTCCTTTAGGGGAAATTCCAGCAGATATCTTTATGACGTGTCCGTGAGGTATATTTGTGGTGAGAGTAATGGAGGAACACACCCAGGTGTCTACCACGAGTTCTCAGCCTCTGGATGGTCACGTCCCTGTGATGGCTTCGGTCATGTATGTTGACCAGGTCCTCTGCACACAATCTCCTGTTTGTTCCCGTCACACACCGGTGACATCTGTCCTTTGTCATCTTTCTGAGCTGACTGTTTGTTTTCCTGTACTTGTCACCTGGTAAAGCCATGAAGGAGTGTGGACGTGCGCTCTACGTAACCCTCAGGCTGCCATGCCTTCGATAACCACATTTCTCCTCTGTTGTAGGACAGCTCATGCTCGTGCCAAGGGGGATGCTGCTGACCAGGCTAGCCAAGCTGCACGCCAGGAGTCTGACATTGCCAGGGCTGTGGCGCGAGAACTGTCACCGAGCTTCCACCAACCTGGTGAGGAAATCACCTTTTTTTGGCTTTGTTTTTGTGTAGTGTCATTTTTTCAATATTCTCGTATTTCATTATGCAGCCATATTAGTGTGGTATATGACTGGTATACCATGGATTAGCATGTCATACTGGTAAGTGAGGAGAACCTGATCACAATTCTAGAGCGTTGGTGCTGTGTTCTCCGTGGTACGACCCCTCGGCAATGTGGCGCTTACCTCAGAGGAATCTGTAACACTGTCCTTCTCGTTATACGTGACGTGAGAGACGGTCAGACTCCTAACACCTCGGAGGGCACTCTGCTCTTTAGGCTGCACGTGTCCCAATCCCCATATCAAAAATCCCTTACACGCCACCTTCTACAAGCTGTGAAGGCTATTAACTTGTGGCACCGGAAATCTGTCAACCCTCCAACTCCGGAAGAGTGACGCGGGGAAGTGGCTCACAGCCATCGTATGTAGCGAGGAATTGCTCGGACCTTTGTAGATGCCAACCATATTACTAAAGGCTGGCCCATACATAGGATAGACCATCAATATCAGATCGTGGGGGATCCACACCACGGCAGCCCCACAGACCAGCTGTGTTATCTCCAACAGTGGCCGATGAAAAATGGCACAGCTCCGTATGCGGTCTACTGGCCGTTCACTGGCGCGGTGGCTCAGCTCCATTTGCAGCAAGTAGGAATTGATCTGCAGTATCTGTGAATGCCCACCACACATTGAGTGGCGCTGTGCTGTCCCAGTTCATTTCATCACTTACATCTGGCCACTGCTGGATCTAAAAAAAACAGGTGATCGGTTGGGTGCGAGGTGTGGACACACATGATCAGATATTCAATAGGTGCGATGTCTACATCTTTGTTTTACATCGCCACATGGTGCAGAACCTAACACTGACACATTTATCTTACTGATTCCCACCATAGTGTCTCTTACATTGAGTGTAACTTACGCTACATCGGCTGTACAACCAGAACATTAAAGGAAGGCATCGCTGAGCACCTCGCTAATGTACACAGCAGCCATAGCACTTATTCTGTGATTACAGCTTATAACGGCGATACTTTGCAATTGTGCTTGCGAATGATGATGGCGAACTCAGTCGAGGGGTTCAAGAGAGGCCTGGATGTCTTCCTGGAGCAGAACAATATTGTATCATACAATTATTAGGTTCTGTAGAAGGACGTAGATCTGGGGATTTATTATGATGGAATATAGGCTGAACTGGATGGACAAATGTCTTTTTTCGGCCTTACTAACTATGTTACTATGTTACTATGTTACTATGTTACTATGCTTTTATGGCATTGAAAAAGTGATACATCCTATAAGGGGAGGTATTGGCAAAAGCAACTGACTTATGAATAATAAAACCGATCTGCCCTATATTTATTGACTATGTAAATACAAATTATGTATTTTAAATTGATTAGTATTTATAAAAATTATCTGTTCTATATTTATTGACTAGGATATATAATAATGATCTACCAAATATTTATTGATTCGGATATATAATAATGATCTGCTCTATATTGATTAGGATATATAATAATGATCTGCTCTATATTTATTGATTAGGATATATAATAATGATCTGCTCTATATTTATTGATTCGGATATATAATAATGATCTGCTCTATATTGATTAGGATATATAATAATGATCTGCTCTATATTTATTGATTCGGATATATAATAATGATCTGCTCTATATTGATTAGGATATATAATAATGATCTGCTCTATATTTATTGATTCGGATATATAATAATGATCTGCTCTATATTGATTAGGATATATAATAATGATCTGCTCTATATTTATTGATTAGGATATATAATAATGATCTGCTCTATATTTATTGATTCGGATATATAATAATGATCTGCTCTATATTGATTAGGATATATAATAATGATCTGCTCTATATTTATTGATTCGGATATATAATAATGATCTGCTCTATATTGATTAGGATATATAATAATGATCTGCTCTATATTTATTGATTAGGATATATAATAATGATCTGCTCTATATTTATTGATTAGGATATATAATAATGATCTGCTCTGTATTTATTGATTAGGATATATGCTGATGTATCTGTTTCTTCCATAATGCCATCATTATTCCATTATTGTTATTTAGATTCTGCTCCCGTGACTCTATATCCTATGACTATGGCCGCCTGTGTGCGCCAGAAACACTACAGGTTTTTGATTATTTTTCGGCTCTAATGTTTTTAATGGATTTTAAAATATGGTTGTGCCGGATTTTTCAATTCTACCATGATTCTGGCCATGATCGGAAATTGATGACCTACCAAAGAAAATGCAGAAAATCCCTATAATACATGGTTGACCGGTCTCCTTTCCAGTATTATTCTCTTT
This sequence comes from Ranitomeya imitator, assembly GCF_032444005.1. Classification (NCBI taxonomy): domain Eukaryota; kingdom Metazoa; phylum Chordata; class Amphibia; order Anura; family Dendrobatidae; genus Ranitomeya; species Ranitomeya imitator. The sequence continues at coordinate 459,497,310 of NC_091287.1, read as the reverse complement.
CGGTTAAAATGGTGGTCTCCTGGTGTAATGTTTTCTGGCTTCCAGTCTTTGCAGCATCTATTGAGCTTCTACTAATTAGTCAAACCTATAGTCCTGTCCTACAAGATCCGAGACTTCCGGCACAACCACACGAATTCAAAGGATGGCAGTGCCTAGTACCTGTTCCCTATCCAAGTAGTGATATTTCCGGCATGGTCACTCACCCCAAAGTCTGTGGTCAGTATGAAAGAAGCTGAATTCTGTGTCAGTTTCCCACAGATGGAAGGAGATTGAGCATGCATGTGCAGAAACATGACCTGCCTCACCTGGGTTCAGTATTGCTGTGCGTTTCCTACCGTACCATCACCAGGTCGGGGCTGCAGGGGGCGCCCTGCTGGGTTCACCGAGTCTTTATATTCCTTAGTACAATGTATCGGAAGTTGGTGGAACAAATCCATAGGTAAAACCTGAAAAGTTCCCGTGCCAAAACCCAAAAGAGAAGCGCACCAGAAGCTTAGCATTGTTTCGCCTAGTCAGCAGATTTCCTTGTGGCTTTTTCCCAGTGTCAGACCTGATCTGACGCTCACCTACCTGCTTACTGCATGCTCCTCATCATTGTTACATTTGTGTCACGTTAAATGATACAATTTATGTCATTTTAGTCAAAGCTGACACATTGTGATCGCTCATAAACAGTAAGCTTGAGCAGGCATCACAGAGAATGGCTGATCGGGTATATCGGGTGCAAGGTGGCGGTATTCATTCATTTTTACAGTCCATGATGAAGGAAAGTTATGCTGCATGTTTCTAAAGACCACCAAGCACCTCGCTGTAGACCCCCATAAACACTTAATAAGTTGACTGATCCTAACACAATCTGATGTGAATGGGGGCTCCTGACTCTTCTCCGACAGATGTCAGGGAGATTAGGATCGTTCATTTGGAATATATATGTCTGATCCTTTCAGGGGAGAAAAGCCGCCACCAGACACTCTCCCCTCTGACAGTTAAAAAAAAAAAATACATAACTGCTCCCTCTATCCAAGACTTCGGTGTCTTTCTCGAGTCAGCCGCCTTTTATTATTTTTGCCTATGGGGCTAAGAACTAGCAGGCAAGTAGTTGCTATCTGCCTGTTTTCACCTCTCATCAACAGAGCAGCTCTTCATCTTCTGCTTTGCTCTGTCGATGGGGCATCACTGCTGACATCATGCTGATTGACAGCCGGCTCCCCGTATTTAGGCAGTAAATAACCAGCTGTCAGTCAGCATGACATAGGCAGAGGCAATCCGTCCGCAGAGTGGAAGAGAAGATGCTGCCCTGTCAACGTGACATCAGTAGCAGAGAAATCGGCATCGACCCATGATCGCTCCAATCCGGCAGAAAACGTCACAGGGCAGAACAGGCAGATAGTTACAGCATATACCTGCCTGTTAGTTCTTAGTGCCATGCACAAAAATATTTAAAGCCTTTTCTTTTTATGTAGTAGTTTCATCTGTCAGAGCCCTATAAATCCAAGTAATATTTAATTAACACTATTTAATTTATTAGGCTTCCCTTCATGCACCGCCTTAGGTCGGGGTCAGCTAGTATTGATTTTTAAATGGCAGATGTCAGACCCGATGGGCAGTGAGACATCAACATTAACGGAAGGGTTACATTTGTTTTACTTGCCATAACTGACCTAAAGGAATTTTCCAGGCTAAAGATATTGAAACGTTTCCCTGCATAGGTCATCAATATCAAATCAATGGGGGTCCGACACCCGGCAGCTCCAGCAATCAGATAATATCAGCTCTGCCAACGGCTGCTTGTAGTCAGGGAAAAGCACTAAACAGCACAGCCCCCTACATGGCGGGGTGGCTGTAGATGCCGTGTTGGCCGTTGATGGCGGGGCGGCCGTTGATGGCGGGGGGGCTGTTGATGGCGGGGGGGCTGTTGATGGCGGGGTGGCTGTTGATGGCGGGGCGGCCGTTGATCGCGGGGCGGCCGTTGATGGCAGGGTGGCCGTTGATGGCGGGGCGGCCGTTGATGGCGGGGCGGCCGTTGATGGCGGGGCGGCCGTTATCGGCGGGGTGGCCGTTATTGAAAACTGCAGATTAGCTCCTGCTCAAAGTGCGTGAACCCAAAAAAGTCTGGCGGCCATTATGTCTGAACGAAGAGATGACCTTGTCTAGGGTGAATACTGTGATATCTTTAGGATAGGTCCTCAATCTTAGATGGATGGGGGTGCGACACCCCCGCTGATCAGCCGTTCCCGGTGTTGGCTGTATGTGCTCAGTTGCAGATCTCTGCCCACATCTGCCCCTATTTGAATGAATAGAAGAGGTTCTGCAGTACCCTGCTGCAGCCGCTATAGCGGTGACGGAGCCGTGCTGCAATGCTCCGCTACTGAGCACGTACGACCAGGAACAGCTGATCAGCCGGGTGTCGCACCCTCACCAATCTGACGTTGATGACCTATCCTATTGATAAGCCGCCATCAGTATCATAGTGCCGGACAGCCTTTTACATTTAAGATACAAACTAAATCTGTTCACGTATCTGTATTTTGGCTCCAGTGTCTTTCACAGACACAAGGTAGATCCTTATTTGGTCTCAAATAAAACAAGTTATGTAAAATCACCTGGGTTTTTTTTAACCGAAAATAAAATTAAAACTGTTTACTTAGATACATACACCTGTCCCCTGTCCTTATTCTGCCTGTATTCTGCGCTGTTCATCCTAGTAGTGAAATCATGGGTGATTTACTTTTTCTTTGATGTTTTCCAGCAAAAAAAAAGTCTGAAAACTCCACCATTAATATTTGTTTGGTGCTGGACTGTGAGCTGTGGTAGAGATTGCTAACTATTATCGAGCTTCTTAGGATTGATACATGTTTATAATATTCTTGGTAAAAGTAAAACAAAAAAAGTGCATGTATTTTTTGACTGAAAATCCATTTTGCCGCTGGATTTCATTGATACTTTCACCACTTGCCTTCTACAGCCTCTGTTGCACTGCCTATTGCAGGCTGCAGAATGAGTTCACTAAGAATCCGTCAGTAACCTCAGACTCACAGGAGAGTATATAACGCTGATCTTCATTTTACTGAGCTTCTCACAGCTCATTTATGACCACATGAAAGTTGAGCTGAACTTTGCTGAATAAAACAAGAAGGAGAATAATGGTAATAAACTCTCCTATTAGAGCGAGAGCTCACTAAGGCTACGTTCATATTTGCGTTGATGGGCGCAGCGTCGTCGACGCAACCAACGACGCATATACACAACGCTGCGTTTTTTGACGCATGCGTTGACATAAACTAGTAATGTTCATGAATTTTGGCGCAGGGAAAACGCTACAAGTAGCGTCGTCTGCGCCCTGTCTGGTGATTCAAATTGACGCATGCATCATAAAACGCAATACAACGCATACCGGCGCATGTCCATGCGCCCCCCATGTTAAAGATAGGGGCGCATGACGCATGCGTCGGTATGCATCGACAACGCTGCGCCCAACAACGCAAATGTGAACGTAGCCTTACAGTTTCTCAGTTAATTCATTCTGCAGCCTGCATTAGACGGTGTAGCAAAGAGGCTATAGAAGGAAAAATGAGCAATAGTTTTAAAGAAACCCAGTTGCAAAGATGATTTTTAGCCCAAAATACATTAAAATGGTCATGGTGTCCGTTACTTAAGCTTTTTTTTATAGTAATGTAGCCCAACCTGGGGAAAAAAACGCCCTGAACATTGTGGTTTTTAGCTTGCTCTGGACTGTATCCAAGTGTTTCGTTTTTGGTCTGCATGTCACACACAAAGTGTCAAAAGCAGCACGTTCGCCAGGTGTGAACACGGCCTTTTATTTCTGACAAGAAACAATCTCTGGATAAAATGAATCTGGTTTAGTGTTAGGGGGTTCTGGGTTTTGCTTTTTCTCCGTGATTTCTCCATGTTTAATACTTCAGATAATTCCATGGCTTAGAGACATCTCCTCTCCATCATGGCTGATATCGCTTTACAAAGAATCTTTGTTATTCAGGATAATATGTCTCTTATCGAGCAAATTGCTCTCGTCTGTGCGGGATATTAGACCCTTGTTCCCAACATACAGGCCCAGTGTACGAGGTGTCAGTGACACAAGCCGTGCCATAATAGGCTTTAATGCTATACGCTCTGAAAATTACAGAAGGGTATTGAATCTGATATTGTGTGAAGATATTATTAATAACCGTTAATAGAATGTGACAGCTTGTAAGGTCACGAGCAGGAATTCATGGCGGCTAAACGGCTTGTAAAGTACTGCGGCTGGACATATTTTTTTTGTGTGCTTGTAAATTGTTATTCGTTATGTGGGTGATTTTCTGTGTATCAGGACTAGACGGCGGACATGTTGGCATGTAACAGGACTAGACGTGGACATGTTGGCATGTAACAGGACTAGACGGCAGACATGTTGGCATGTAACAGGACTAGACGGCGGACATGTTGGCATGTAACAAGACTAGACGGCGGACATGTTGGCATGTAACAGGACTAGACGTGGACATGTTGGCATGTAACAGGACTAGACGGCAGACATGTTGGCATGTAACAGGACTAGACGGCAGACATGTTGGCATGTAACAAGACTAGACGGCGGACATGTTGGCGTGTAACAGGACTAGATGGCAGACATGTTGGCATGTATCAGGACTAGACGGTGGACATGTTGGCATGTAACAGGACTAGACGTGGACATGTTGGCATGTAACAAGACTAGACGGCGGACATGTTGGCATGTAACAGGACTAGACGTGGACATGTTGGCATGTAACAAGACTAGACGGCGGACATGTTGGCGTGTAACAGGACTAGACGGCAGACATGTTGGCATGTAACAGGACTAGACGGCAGACATGTTGGCGTGTAACAGGACTAGACGGCGGACATGTTGGCGTGTAACAGGACTAGACGGCAGACATGTTGGTGTGTAACAGGACTAGATGGCAGACATGTTGGCATGTATCAGGACTAGACTGTGGACATGTTGGCATGTAACAGGACTACACGTGGACATGTTGGCATGTAACAGGACTAGACGGCGGACATGTTGGCGTGTAACAGGACTAGATGGCGGACATACTGGCATGTAACAGCGCATGTGTGTAGTCACACGATTCTTACATTTATTAGCTACCATTATTAGAACTAAAATGACAGTATTCCTTCCTAAACCTTATATTGACACCTGGATCTGCGGATCTGACATATAAGGCTATGTGCCCACGTTGCGGATTTTTGTGCGGATTTTTCCACTCAGTTTTTGAAAAATCCGCAGGTAAAACACACTGCATTTTACCTGCGGATTGCCCGCAGTTTTACCGCAGATTTCCTGCGTTTTTTGAGCGGATTTCACCTGCGTTTTTACACCTGCGGATTCCTATTGAGGAGCAGGTGTAAAATGCTGCGGAGTCCGCACAAAGAATTGACATGCTGTGGTTTATAATAAAATAAACCGCAGCGTTTCCGCGCTGTATTTTCCACAGCATGGGCACTGCGGAATGCATTTTCCATAGGTTTACATGGTACTGTATAGTGTATACCGCATGGAAAACTGCTGCGAATCCACAAAGCCAATCCACTGCAGATCCATAGCCAAATTCGCTACGTGTGCACATACCCTAAAGCTCATTGGGATCCAGTATTGGCCTATGTTTAGGGCAGGCCATCAGATTAAAGTGTTTGTTAGGGTCCTCAGACAGGTGAGGCTAAAGTTGGCTGAAACTGCTGATCTCAAGGAGTTCCTCCTATGGTCTAATGTGTATGAGGACTCCGGCCGACTGATGTTCGGGGAGATGACGTTCGTGGTCGGACTGCCAATCGCATGGTTCTCCTGGAAAGAACACACCTGCCAACGTGTCTACAGACTGTTTCTCATAGAGAAAACACAGTAACGCTAGGCCAAGCAAGCACTCCTGTGTAAAATAGTCAGCTGAGATCACTGTTGGCCAAAAGATACTTTGGCCATGCAATGTGTATGGCCAGACTTATGGTCATGTAAGAGGGTGAACTGTAGTCCCACTGAGAGGGCACTAGGACCCTGTGGTTTTTGCCTGTTGCAGCAGAGGACAGACCTCCCAGAGACAATGTGTGCTGCGGGGTGGGGTCTAGTGTCTCGAGTGTAAAGTGAAAGTAGGAAGTGAGAGCTGAGAGAGAAAAGGCGGGAAGAAAAGGAGAAGCTGCTGTGAGATCTTAAAAAGAGACTGTGTGGATTTACTGCAAGTGTTTTTGGAGGAAAAGAAGCTTTTGAGAGACTTTTTGTTGCTAACGTTCCCCTGGAGAAGAGCTAACCTTTTGTTTAACTCTGTGAGAGACTTGTGTTGCTAACGTTTCCTGGAGAGGAGCTAACCCTTTATCTAAGAAAAGACGGAGACTTTGCTAAGAACCCAGTACGAATTTGGAAGTCTGTGGATTCCCTGTGCATTGAGTGGAGGAACAAGTCTGGACAGACTGCTGATACAGAGACGGACGGATTGTCGTGGAACCATTCCTAGGAGCTACAGAAGCAGAGACAACATCGTGAGACCACTAACTAAGTCCCCGGCGTTTGGGCTCGGCATCGGCCGACAAGACAAGAGGAGCTTGCTGTAACTTATTGGCGCTGAAGATATGAACTGGCTACAGCCTCTGCGGATTCCTGCCTGAGAGGAAATCTATCTCAGGATACGGTACCATAGTTATAGATACCCGTGTATCTCTGCTCAGAGTGTTAAATTGTTACTTTAGAGGTGTATCTTATATTAGAGTTGTGTAAGTTATACTCAATGTGCCATTCCAGGGGCTCCCTTAATAACACTACATTCAATTTACACTTGTTCCTGTTTTTAGTTGCCTGTTAGGTAAATTTCTTACTAGTCTGTTGTAGTACACAGTTCTCAGGAGACCTTTGAGTGGCACAGTGATTTCAGCTGCTGCTGAATTAGTGTATCTTTGGGGTGCATCTGCCTTAATATTCTCCATATTACCTTGATTAATTTGCCTTTGAGTAAATACCGTTGGAGATTTCTGCCTTGGTCTTGGTTTGTGACTCACTGGATCTTATTCGGACCTCTGGTCATTACAGTCACACCACCATGTTTTCTCTCATCTGAGAAAATCGGTCCGATTATGCTAATCACACTCCAATCCGACATCTTTACTGGAAAAGAAGTAGGCTCTGTTCACATCATATCTCAGCGTTCTCTCATTCATATACAGTTGAAACCAGACGTTTACATACAGTATATAAAAAGACACATATGCATGTTTTTCTCATTATCTGACATTAAATCACACTAAACCTTTCCCATTTTAGGTCAATTAGGATTAACATAATTATTCATATTTGCCAAATGCCAGAATAATGAGAGAAAGAGAGAGAATGTCTTAAGGCATTTTTATTACTTGCTGCAACGTCAAAAATTTACATACACTAAGATTAATATGACTTCTGTACTGCCCATGTGATGTCATGTGTTTGGAAGTTTCTGATATGTTTTTGGAACCATCTGAGTTAATTAGAGACACACCTGTGGATGTCTTTTAATGCACACCTGAAACACTGCTTATTTGTGTAGCATCATGGGAAAGTCTCAAGAAATCAGCCAAGATATCAGGAAGAGAATTGTGGACTTGCACAAGTCTGGCTCTTCCTTGGGTATAATTTCAAGATGCCTGAAGGTGCCTTGTTCATCTATACAAACAAGATGGGAATGTCCAGCCATCATACCGCTCAGGGGGGAGACGAGTTCTGTGTCCCAGAGATAAATGTGCTTTGGTCTGACATGTGCATATCAACCCAGGGACAAAAGCAAAAGACCTTGTGAAGATGGATGTTGGAAGCTGGTAAGATTGTGTCAATATCCACTGTGAAACGAGTACTGTATCAACATGTGCCGAAAAGCCACTCTGCCAGGAAGAAGCTATTACTCCAAAAGAAACATAAAAAAGCCAGATTGATGATTGCAAATGCAGACAGGAACAAAGATCTTAAATTTTGGAGACTTACTGTGGTCTGATGAAACTAAAATTGAACTTTTTGGGCACAATGACCATTGTAACGTTTGGAGGAAAAAGGAAGAAGCTTGGAAGCCAAATAACATCATCCCAACTGTGAACACGGGGTGGCAGCTTCATGTTGTGGGGTTGTTTTGCTGCGGGGGGGGACTGGTGTACTTCACAAAATAGATGGCATCATGAGAGAAGAAGATTATGTGGAAATACTGAAGCAACATCTCGATACATCAGCCAGGAAGTTAAAGCTGGGGTGAAATGGGTCTTCCAAATGGACAATGAACCAAAGCATACTGCCAAAATGGTAACAAAGTGGCTTAAGGATAACAAAGTGAATTTTTTGGTGGAGCTATCACAAAGCCCCGATCTCAATGCTATTGAAAATTTATGGGCAAAGCTGAAAAAGGCAGGAGCGAGCAAGGCGACCAACAAACCTGGATCAGTTACACCAGTTTTGTCAGGAGGAATGGGCCCAAATTCCAACCAACTACTGTGAGAAGCTTGTGGAAGGATATCCCAAATGTTTGACCTAAGTCATTCAGTTTAAGGTCAATGGTACCAAATACTAATGAGATGTATGTAATCTTTTGACTTTGCAGTAATAAAAATGCCTTAAAACCCTCTCTCTCTCATTATTCTGTCATTTGGCAAATAATAATAATTGTGGTAATCCTAATTGACCTAAAATGAGAAAGGTTTAAACTGATTTCATGTCAGATATTGAGAAAAACATGCATATGTGTCTTTGTATATAGTGTATGTAAGCTTCTGGTTTCAACTGTACATAGTCTTCTGATGTACAGTGGGGAAAATAAGTATTTGATATTCTGCCAATTTTGCTTATTTTCCCACCCACAAAGAATGGAGAGGTCTGTAATTGTTATTGGAGGTACACTTTAACTGTGAGAGACAGAATCTAAAGAAAAAATCCAGAAAATTGCAACCATATTTTCAGTACCAGTACTGTCTATAAAAAAAAACTGACATGCACCACACTAGACCAATGGCCCTCAGTAAGGCTGTTCAGATCAGCACTAGACCAATGGCACTCAGTAGGGCTGTTCAGATCAGCACTAGACCAATGGCACTCAGTAGGGCTGTCCAGATCAGCACTAGACCAATGGCCCTCAGTAGGGCTGTCCAGATCAGCACTAGACCAATGGCTCTCAGTAAGGCTGTCCAGATCAGCACTAGACCAATGGCTCTCAGTAGGGCTGTTCAGATCAGCACTCGTCCAATAGCCCTGAGTAGGGCTGAGTAGGGCTGTTCAGATCAGCACTCGTCCAATGGCTCTCAGTAGGGCTGTCCAGATCAGCACTCGTCCAATGGCCCTCAGTAGGGCTGTCCAGATCAGCACTAGACCAATGGCTCTCAGTAAGGCTGTCCAGATCAGCACTAGACCAATGGCCCTCAGTAGGGCTGTCCAGATCAGCACTAGACCAATGGCCCTCAGTAGGGCTGTCCAGATCAGCACTAGACCAATGGCCCTCAGTAGGGCTGTTCAGATCAGCACTAGACCATTTTTTTCACACGGACCGAATATCTACTTGAAAAAAGATCACAGCATGCACTAGTCTCCTCCATGTTTCAAACGAGACTCGCCCATTCAAGTCTATGGATGGGCAAAAAAAATTGGGTCCAATACACATCAGCCATAAAGCACCCGTTTTTTACAGATGCATTGCAGTTCTTACTGTATTTAGTCTTGTATATGTTATCATCTGCTGATGTATGAAAATGCACACCATACGGATGTCCTTTTTGATGGATGAAAATCGGACAATTATTTTATGCACTCATGTGAACATGGCCTAGCAGAAAGCATTCTTAGTTGTTATATTTTACTACTATTATAATGTTTGTAGATTGGCACATTTCCAGCTGGGTTACCTATTTGTTACAAAAATGTAATTACGGTATCTAGGAGTGTTAATTAATCATAGCACCCACATACCCTGCATTCACTTTTATAATCCATTTAATTAAGTTATGTACAAATTGAAATTAATAGTTGGACTTTTTCAGCGCTGAGAGGTTATTATAGCTGTGATGAATGGATGTATTCATGGATAATACATAAAGAGAATATATAGACTTATGTGATCAGGGCTCTGGATGCATCTAGACCGTATGAAATCTCTGACCATAGGGATGCGTTGAGTAGCTGTAAATCCCTTAATTTCTGAGCATTGTGAATAAGTTGTTGATTCTTGATATCTCCACAGAGTAGAATAAATGGCGCCCCAACCCAAAGATCTGGTCAGGGGAGCATCCTCCGACAATGATCTGATCTGGAGCATCCTCCGACAATGATCTGGTCAGGAGCATCCTCCAACAATGATCTGATCTGGAGCATCCTCCGACAATGATCTGATCTGGAGTATCCTCCGACAATGATCTGATCTGGAGCATCCTCCGACAATGATCTGGTCAGGAGCATCCTCCGACAATGATCTGATCTGGAGCATCCTCCGACAATGATCTGGTCAGGAGCATCCTCCGACAATGATCTGGTCAGGAGCATCCTCCGACAATGATCTGATCTGGAGCATCCTCCGACAATGATCTGGTCAGGAGCATCCTCCGACAATGATCTGGTCAAGAGCATCCTCCGACAATGATCTGATCTGGAGCATCCTCCGACAATGATCTGGTCAGGAGCATCCTCCGACAATGATCTGGTCAGGAGCATCCTCCGACAATGATCAGATCTGGAGCATCCTCCGACAATGATCTGATCAGGAGCATCCTCCGACAATGATCTGATCTGGAGCATCCTCCGACAATGATCTGATCAGGAGCATCCTCCGACGTTGCTTTGGTCCTGGTCACACGCTTGACTAGTTTTGCACCATCCGTAATTGTGTTTGTTGCGTGCTATGACGGGCCTTTATGTTGCAGATAAATGACTTGCTTCCTCCTGAGTGATTGCTGAGCATAATGATGATGGAAGATAAATGCTCTCAGCATAGTAATTGTTACCAGGAGATCTTTAGAGGCAAGTGGAGGAGTATGTGCGGGATGTAATAAATTGGCATGTTAAGAAATGCTAATGATAAGCATTATCATAACCCTAATGGAAATTGTACCACCAATGTGAATAAAAGATGATTTTCTCTGAATAAATAGGAGATGTTTGGCTTCAGTAGCCTTGCAGATTAAAAGAAAATCACTGTTTCATTTACGGTCATGATGGCCAAATTCTTAAGTCTTGTTATTTTTGCCAATATCACAGGCCTCTGGATCCATTTTGGTTTTCAGTTTAACTGGAGGGTTTTTCTGTGATCACAACATTAATGGACTATCCTGAGCTGTTTGAAGACACTGCAATGTCAACACGGGCACTGCCGCAGGGCTGTAGAGTCACTCTCTCTCCAACTAAGCTAGGCCATCAATAATGTCATCTCCTAAAACCTCCATAACGATGACTTGTTGAAAAAATGCTCAATGCATACATTATTAAATAGATCTTAGACCTGGTGAAGTTGGTGTATCTCTTCCCGCATAGTCTGATTGACAGAACCTCAATGTCCCTCCTCCCTGCTGTGATCTCACACTGCTCAGTACAAGATGCAGCTGTCAGTCAGGCTGTGTGGGCAGAAATGAACTCATGTGCCATTTCACTCAATAGTTGTACTTCTAAAATGCTCATCTTAATATCCGGATTATACATTAATTCTGACATGGATGTTTAAAGTAAATACACCAACTTCATCAGATATGTGTCATGATCTGGTAATTCAGTACCACAATGGACATAGGAGTCAGAGCACATACAGTGACCTGACAATAACCCAAAAACATAGAACGAGCTCTGAGACGTGGAAACTCTGCTGACCGCAATCCCTAATCCTCTCCAACCACACTAGAGGCAGCCGTGGATTGCGCCTAACGCTCCCTATGCAACTCGGCACAGCCTGAGAAACTAGCTAGCCTGAAGATAGAAAATAAGCCTACCTTGCCTCAGAGAAATACCCCAAAGGAAAAGGCAGCCCCCACATATAATGACTGTGAGTTAAGATGAAAAGACAAACGTAGAGATGAAATAGATTTAGCAAAGTGAGGCCCGACTTTCTGAACAGAGCGAGGATAGGAAAGGTAACTTTGCGGTCAACACAAAACCCTACAAACAACCACGCAAAGGGGGCAAAAAGACCCTCCGTACCGAACTAACAGCACGGAGGTACACCTTCTGCGTCCCAGAGCTTCCAGCAAGCATGAGAAAACAAATAAGCAAGCTGGACAGAAAAAAACAGCAAACAAAAAGCAAAAGCAGAACTTAGCTATGCAGAGCAGCAGGCCACAGGAACGATCCAGGAGGAAACAGGTCCAATACTAGAACATTGACTGGAGGCCAGGATCAAAGCACTAGGTGGAGTTAAATAGAGCAGCACCTAACGACTTCACCACATCACCTGAGGAAGGAAACTCAGAAGCCGCAGTACCACTTTCCTCCACCAACGGAAGCTCACAGAGAGAATCAGCCGAAGTACCACTTGTGACCACAGGAGGGAGCTCTGCCACAGAATTCACAACAGATATGTAAAGCTTAATAGAAAACTATTGATGTGGTAACTACTTACATAGTTACATAGTTATTAAGGTTGAAGGAAGACTATAAGTCCATCTAGTTCAACCCAAAGCCTAACCTAACATGCCCTAACATGTTGATCCAGAGGAAGGCAAAAAAAACCCATGTGGCAAGAGTAAGCTCCACATTGGGGAAAAAATTCCTTCCCGACTCCACATACGGCAATCAGACTAGTTCCCTGGATCAACGCCCTATCAAGGAATCTAGTGTATATACCCTGTAACATTATACTTTTCCAGAAAGGTATCCAGTCCCCTCTTAAATTTAAGTAATGAATCACTCATTACAACATCATACGGCAGAGAGCTCCATAGTCTCAGGCCATGTTCACACCATCCTTTTTTTCATGCGGAATCGCCGCGATTTTCCCGCTGCGGGTCCGCAGCTGTTTTCCATGCAGGGTACAGTACAATGTACCCTATGGAAAACAGGAACTGCTGTGCCCACATTGCGGAAAATCGCGAAAAAAGCCGCGCTGAATAGCCGCGGTAAAATAGAAGTACCATGTCACTTCTTTTTGCGGAACTGCAGCGGTTCTGCACCCATAGACCTCCATTGTGAGGTCAAACCCGCAGTAAAACCCGCAGATGAAAAAAATATCTGCGGGTTTTCTGCGGTTTGTGGTGCAGAACCGCTGCAGTGTGGCTGCCCCCCCCCCCCCGTGCCCCAATCCCACCCCCCCATGCTCCGATGCCCCCCCCCCGTGCTCCGACAGGTTATATCTCTGATCAAAATAAAAAAAATAGTAAATGACCCCCCCCCCCCCCTTTGTCACCCCCATAGGTAGGGACAATAAAAAAATTAAAAAAAAAATTTTTTTCACTAAGGTTAGAATAGGGTTAGGGGTAGGGTTAGGGTATTTTCAGCCATTTTAACCTAAAAAACTTCCTAGAAAACACACAGACTCTCTGCATAGAAAACTGCATCAAAAAATGCACCAAAAAAGCACCAAAAAAAGGACCTGCGTTTTCTGCAAAGAGCTGCGGTTTTTAGTCCTGAAAAAAAGGAGGGAAATCAGGAACGTGTGAACATAGCCTCACTGCTCTTACAGTAAAGAATCTGCGTCTGTTATTATGCTTAAACCTTTTTTCCTCCAAACGCAGAGGATGCCCCCTTGTCCCGCTTTCAGGTCTATGATTAAAAAGATCATCAGAAAGGTCTTTGTACTGCCCCCTCATATATTTATACATTAACATAAGATCACCCCTTAGTCTTCGTTTTTCCAAACTAAATAGCCCCAAGTGTAAAAACCTATCTTGGTATTGCAGACCCCCCAGTCCTCTAATAATCTTAGTCGCTCTTCTCTGCACCCGCTCTAGTTCAGCTATGTCTTTCTTATACACCGGAGACCAGAACTGTGCACAGTATTCTACGTGTGGTCGAACTAGTGACTTGTATAGAGGTAAAATTATGTTCTCCTCATGAGCATCTATGCCTCTTTTAATGCATGCCATTATTTTATTTACCTTTTGTAGCAGCTGCCTGACACTGGCCACTAAATGTGAGTTTGTCATCCACCCATTAGACAATGTATTACTATTATACCTGTTAGACACATGATAAATATATCTCCGTACTGCATTTCACATCACTAAAGCAGAAAAAGAGAAATGCCGGACAGAAAATATCACATTTATTATCTTTATTAATCAGTAAAAACATAATAAACCAGTTGTATACAAAAGACATGAACATTAGAGAAATGTGACGATGGTATCACACATATATGTAGAATGCTGTGGACATCGGTAATGATGGAAGACAGGGGTCCAGCAGCAAAGAACGCTATTGTATACGAGCCACCATCACCACTGACGGAAGCAAACCAGAGTAAGGGGAGACAATACGGTTTGTAAAAGTTGGATTATCTCATCCTAATAGACAGTCAGTTTGAAACCGGAGGTATATGTTATGGTATAATGAAATAAATCAATCTAGCGAACATGTCCACGGGATTCTGTTCTACCTGGTGGCCACAATGTAGATTTTTTTTTATGGATTTTACAGACCAAGTCATAATAAAATCCTGTAATCACCCAATGTAGCAGAAATTAGTGATGGAACTCTTATTGGCATGCTTAGGCTGGTATACTTTGGAACACTGTTGATCTTATGCTTTATATCACATATGTCAAACTCTGGCCCGCAGAGTGAGTTTATTTGGTCTGCAACACCAGGCGCGTCACCCCACCCGGTATCGCACTTTCAACTATATCGGCATCCTAGGTGCACATACAGTTGACAGCAATGATGGCGCAAGGAGCATCACCCTCTGTGTCTGACGTCTCAGTGCAGCGGGCGCGATGACGTTATTACAATGCACCCGTTGTACCGAGATGTGCAGGGGATCTGAAGAGACCGAAGCAGCGGGGGAACGGGCAGAGGGGAGTATTTTTTGTTCTTACGTGGGGCCTACTATGCTGTATGAAGCACTATGTGGGCCTATTACACTGTACGGAGCACTATATGAGGTCATTATACTGTATGCAGCACTATGTTGGGCACATTATACTGGATGCGGCACTGTGGCCTGTATTCTGTATGGAGGACTATGTGGTGCTGTTATACTGTATGGAGGACTATGTGGGGCTATTATACTGTATGGAGGACTATGTGAGGCCATTATACTGTATGGAGCACTATCTAAGGTCATTTTACTGTATGCAGCACTATGTTTTGCACATTATACTCTATGCAGCACTGTGTGGC
Source organism: Ranitomeya imitator (assembly GCF_032444005.1). Lineage (NCBI taxonomy): Eukaryota > Metazoa > Chordata > Amphibia > Anura > Dendrobatidae > Ranitomeya > Ranitomeya imitator. The sequence goes on along the minus strand of NC_091287.1, from coordinate 459,482,021 downwards.
CTGTATAATGTTTGGAGGACTATGTGGGGCTATTATACTGTATGGTGGAATTTGTAAGGCCATTATACTATATGGTGCACTATGTGGGGTAATTTTACTATATGGAGCACTATGTTAGGTCATTATACTGTATGTGGCACTATGTGGCCTGTATACTATATGGAGGACTATGTGGGGCTATTATACTGTATGGAGGACTATGTGGGGCTATTATACTGTATGGAGGACTATGTGAGGCCATTATACTGTATGGACCTCTATGTGAGGTCATTATACTGTATACAGCATTATGTTGAGCACAGTATACTGTATGCAGCATGTATGGAGGACTATGTGTGACTATTATACTGTATGGAGGACTATGTGGGGCCATTAAAATGTATGGAGCACTATGTGGGGTCATTATACTGTATGGAGCACTATGTGAGGCTATCATACTGTATGGAGCACTATGTGGTGCCCATTATACTATGTGGGGCCCATTATACTGTATGGAGCACTATATGAGGCCATTATACTGTATTGAGCACTACTTCAGGCCCATTGTACTGTATGGAGCACGATATGGGGCTATTATATTTTATGGAGTAATATGTGGGGCCCATTATACTTCATGGAGCAAGATTTGAGGCCATTATACTGTATGGAGCACTATGTGGGGCCATGATACTGTATGGAGCACTATGTGGGCTATTATATTGTATGTAGCAAAATGTGAGGCCATTATACTGTATGGAGCACTATGTGGGGCCCATTATACTGTATGGAGCACTATATTGGGCAATTATACTGCATGGCACGCTATGTGGACCATTATACTGTATGGAGGACTATGTGGTGCCCATTATACTTACTGTTTGGAGCACTTTTTGTGGCCATTATACTTTATGGAGCACTAAGTGGGGGACCATTATACTATATGGAGCACTTTTTTTGTGACAATCATACTGTATTGTGGGCTGTGTGGAGATTACAGTTAGAGGATCATACTGTGATGGGTCACTATTCTTTGTTGGGGGGATTGAGGGAAGGGTGTACAGTAGGGTCATCATACAGTGCATGTGGAGAGTACAGTGTAGAAATTCACTTTGAGGGTATCATACTGTGTTTTGGGGACACTTTTTGTTTGTATCCTCCTTTATCTGTATTCAACGTTTTTTTAGCCTTTGTTATTATATATTTAAATTAGGCCATATGTTTTTTACTGCTCTTACATAACATTATATTATTCTAATGTTTTATTCTAAGATCTATTAATTAAAATGTACATTGTTCATGGGACAACCCCTTTAAATTTGTTTACATGTGAAAAAGTTCATAATTGTTTAAGAAAAAACTTTCTCAATTGTAGACGTTTTTAATAAAGATCAAGGTTGGCCCGAAACTTTGTCCAAACTTTTAATTTTGTCCCTTTGTGTATTTAAGTTTCACATCTTTGCTTGATATGCATATATCCTCTTCAGAGAGGGAGAAGACTAAAACTCCATTGTCAACTATCAGATGAAGAAATCCTCAGTCAGTATCAACTCTTGAATGAGCCTTACCACATGACTGAGGATAAGAAGCCAAATCAGACACTACAATTGCAGACATATGTTTCGGGGTGTTTGCCCCTCATCTGGTCTGATTTGGCTAAGTTAGAGGCCTCTGGCAGGAGGTTTAAAGAGAGTAGAGCGTGCCAAACTGACGTAAGGAGACTTATAGACCATTATTTAAATTCCCACCGTTCTTGTGCTGTCCTTTTGGTGTTTTGTTTTGTCTTATGGTTTTATTATTATTATTATTATTATTATTATTTAGTATTATTAGGCATACACTCATTACCCAGTGTTTCTTCAATGAAAACTTGGATATTTGTTGTTAAGTTCATGGTCTCCATGTTAGCCCTTCATACCATCCAGGAGGTCAGTGGGCTCCATCAGCTGTTATTACATCTCACAGGCTTATGTGCACTGCCCTAACATATTAAGGGAACACTTTGAGGATATTAATTTGTCCAGTTTGGACGCATGAGTGATTGTGGAACAACCTCACCTGCTTTGGTCCAAATGAAAGTTACAGCAGGAGCACAGGAAAGAAAACGGTAAGACAATCGCCAAAAAAGAGAATAGTTTTGCAGGTGATGGCTACAGACAACCACTCTCTAATTATCCTTCCTGACTAATTTTTCTCTAATTTTGTTATTGTCCTTGCCTCTAATGATAGCATGAGCTCCTGCTCCTTTGTGTAAGCAGAACCAGGAGGAGCACTGCCAGAGCCTCTCCCAATGACCTCCAGAGGGTTAATGGTGGGCACGCTTCAGACCGAACGGTCAGAGACCGGCTCCATGACGGAGGCACGATGGCCCAGTATAATATGTTTAAGGAAATTATCAGAAGTGGATTTCAAGTTACCTTGGGCTACCTGTAGAAAAGTAGCTACAACTGATCATATGTATTCTGCATAACAAATAATTGTCATGGGTAGAGACTTACAAAGGGGAATCTGTCACCTCCAAGACATATATAACCTATTACTATGTCCATACAGGTGATGGACACAGGTCCTACCTGTGTATGCCTCATATTAGTAACATAGTTATTAAGGTTGAAGGAAGACTTTAAGTCCATCTAGTTCAACCCATAGCCTAACCTAACATGCCCTAACATATTGATCCAGAGGAAGGCAAAAAAAAACCATGTGGCAAAGAGTAAACTCCACATTAGGGAAAAAAATTCCTTCCCGACTCCACATACGGCAATCAGACTAATTCTCTGGATCAACGCCCTATCAAGAAATCTAATATATATAACATGTAACATTATACTTTTCAAGAAAGGCATGCAGTCCCCTCTTAAATTTAAGTAATGAATCACTCATTACAACATCATACGGCAGAGAGTTCCATAGTCTCACTGCTCTTACAGTAAAGAATCCACGTCTGTTATTATGCTTAAACCTTCTTTCCTGCAGACGTAGAGGATGCTCCCTTGTCCCTGTCTCAGGTCTATGAGTAAAAAGATCACCAGAAAGGTCTTTGCACTGTCCCCTCATATACTTATACATTAAAATAAGATCACCCCTTAGTCTTCGTTTTTCCAAACTAATAGCCCCAAGTGTAATAATCTATCTTGGTATTGCAGACCCCCCAGTCCTCTAATAACCTTGGTCGCTCTTCTCTGCACCCGCTCTAGTTCAGCTATATCTTTCTTATACACCGGAGGCCAGAACTGTGCACAGTATTCTAAGTGTGGTCGAACCAGTGACTTGTATAGAGGTAAAATTATGTTCTCATCATGAGCATCTATGCCTCTTTTAATGCATGCCATTATTTTATTTGCCTTTGTAGCAGCTGCCTGACACTGGCCACTAAATGTGAGTTTGTTATCCACCCATACTCCCAGGTCTTTTTCATTGATGGTTTTGCCCAGAGTTTTAGAATTAAGCACATAATTATACATCTTATTACTTCTACCCAAGTGCATGACCTTACATTTATCCCCATTAAAGCTCATTTGCCATTTATCAGCCCAAGCTTCTAGTTTACATAAATCATCCTGTGATATAAAATTGTCCTCCTCTGTATTGATTACCCTGCAGAGTTTAGTGTCATCTGCAAATATTGAAATTCTGCTATGAATGCCCCCTACAAGGTCATTAATAAATATGTTAAAAAGAAGAGGGCCCAATACTGACCCCTGTGGTACCCCACTGCTAACCGCTACCCAGTCCGAGTGTGCTCCATTAATAACCACCCTTTGTTTCCTATCCCTGAGCCAGCTCTCAACCCACTTGCACATATTTTCCCCTATCCCCATTATTCTCATTTTATGTATCAACCTTTTGTGTGGCACCGTATCAAAAGCTTTTGAAAAGTCCATATACACTACATCCACTGGGTTCCTTTAGTCCAGTCTGAAACTTACCTCTTCATAGAAATTGATCAGATTTGTCTGACAGGAACGGTCCTTAATAAACCCGTGCTGATACTGGGTCATGAGGTTATTCCTCTTCAGATACTCCAGTATATCATCCCTTAGAATGCCCTCCAGGATTTTACCCACAGTAGAGGTTAAGCTTACTGGCCTATAATTACCGAGTTCAGTTTTTGTCCCCTTTTTGAATATTGGCACCACATTTGCTATACGCCAGTCCTGTGGTACAAACCCTGTTACTATGGAGTCTTTAAAGATTAACCCCTTAATGACACCCAATACGCCTTTTAACTGACCTGACATATAAGAAAATAGCCTTCCCATACAGGTAACAATCCAGCATCTGTCGGTTGTGCACTATAGCTGACAACTTTCTGCATCATCCACGATCAGTGTTTGCACCGTCCAACTCTGTTTAACCCCTTAGATGCTGCTGTCAATAATGACTACATCATTATAAATGGTTAATAGAGTGTGGGGGCTTCCTCTTTATCCCAATTAGTGCCATCAGGTCATGATTTTGTGGTCCTGATGTTTGCCATGGCACTTCAAGACCAAATAGCGGCCTTAGAGTCTGATGGCTGTAGTAATCTGTTCAGAAGTTAGAGGCATTTAGGTGGTAAAAATACACATTTTCATTTCTGTCATACCACTTTGCATTAATTCCTGTAAAGCACCTGAAGGGTTAATAACCTACCTGACAACAGTTTTCGATATGTCAGGGGGTGCTGTTTTTAAAATGGTATCACGTTTGGGGGTTTCTCATTATATGAAACCCCTAAAGTCACTTCAAACATGGATAAATCCCTAAAAAAATAAATTTAGTAAATTTCCTTGAAAAAATGAAAAATTGTTGCTACATTTTTAAACCTCCTAAAATGCTAAAAAAAATAAAATAACATTTTACAAATGATGCTGATGTAAAGCCGACTTGTGGGAAATGTTATTTATTAATGGTTTGCTGTGGTATGGCCATCTGGATTAAAGGGATAATCATTCAAATTTTGATTGCTAATTTTTGCTAAGTTTTTAACATTTTTCTCACATTTTTGATATTTTTTATAAATAAACACAAAACATATTGACCTAAATTTACCATTATCATAAAGTATAATGTGTCACGAAAAAACAGTCTCAAAATCAGTGGGATTTGTTGAAGCGTTGCAGAGTTATTACCACATAAAGTGACACTGGTCAGATTTCAAAAATTTGGCTCCGTCACTAAGGGGTTAAAAATATTGGTCTATCAATGACTTTACTTAGTTCCTGCAGTAATCGGGGGTGGATCCTATTCGGGCCCGGAGATTTCTCAATTTTAGTAATTTTTAGATGCCGACGTACTTCCTGCTGGGTTAAGCAGGTGACTCTTAATGGGGAATTTTTGTTATCACTAGTCATTTTGTCCGCCATGGGATTTTCTTGTGTAAATACTGATGAAAAAAGTCATTTAGCATATTGGCTTTTTCCTCATCCTCATCCACCATTTCACCCAGACTATTTTTAAGGGGGCCAACACTATCATTTTTTTAGTTTCTTACTATTTACGTAGTTAAAGAATATTTGGGGATTATTTTTACTCTCTCTGACAATGAGTCTCTCTGTCTCAATCTTTGCTGCCTTGATTTGCTTTTTACAGAATTGATGTAATTTTTTATACTTATTTAATGCCTCATCACTACCTGCTTCCTTTAATTCTTTAAATGCTTTCTTTTTGTCACTTATTGCGCGCCTTACAGCTCTATTTAGCCATATTGCTTTCCTCCTATTTCTAGTATGTTTATTCCCATACGGTATATACTGTGCACAGGTCCTATCCAGGATGCTAATAAACGTCTCCCATTCTCTTTGTGTATTTTTGTGTCTCAGGATATCGTCCCAGTTAATTGCACCAAGATCCTCTCTCATCCATTGGAAATTTGCCCTCCTGAAGTTTAGTGTCCTTGTAACCCCTCTACTACACATCTTATTAAAGGATACATGAAAACTTATTATTTTGTGATTGAGAAATCTTATTTTATTTTTGTATGTTAATGATTTCTTCCAGGCTTCGGGGCGTACGGTGCCTGTAAGAAATCCTTGCCTCCAGTCTTCATTAACATACCACCCCTCTCCCATGCAGGTCACAATGCCCTGTGATGTGGAGTCTTGCCGGAATCCCGCGCCTGCGCCCTGCACTTCCTGAGCAATCTGTACCTTTTCCACCCTTCTATGGGCAGTGTATTCAGGGATCTTCTGTGCAGAAGCGGCGAGTCACTGAGACTTCCGCTCCATATATATAAATATATGCACAACGTTTCTAGCATTGACTATGCAGGGAGGAAGTGAGGAGAGCACTGGATCATCGCGCACGCCGGAGGGCACTGGAGCAGAATTCGCAGTGACTCGCCTGCACAGAACAAGCCTGAATACACCGCCCATAGAAGGGAGGAAAAGTTACGGACTGTGGAGGGAGTGCAGGGCGCAGGATTCCGGCATCACAGCTGCACGTCATGGGGCAGGAAATGACGGTGCTCATAAAGTGATCTGTAACTTGCAGTAGAATGCCTGTGACCTGCCTCTCCATACATCTTTATGAGCACCAACTGTCATCTTTCTCAGTAATACAGATTTTACCCATAAATTAAGTGAAAGATCCGTCCAGGAGGAGAAATTTCTTTGATAAGATATATAACAAAGTTTCTTAATTTCTTGGATACTATTGATTTATAACAGAAAAAATGTAGTGGTCTCTCTTTAAGTGCTTCACAGACTGACTTCAAAACGAATTAACAGTCAAATCAGTCATTGAATTTATCCTTACAACTGGATTCCTAACCCATATTTCTCTCTTTTCCTGAAGTCTCTGAGCTAATTTATGACCACATCAAAGTTAAACTTTTATCTGGGGATATATCCAGCTAAGAAGAGATCAGAATAGAAATTAGATTTAACTCATTCTGCAGTCTGCTAGGTACTGTGATGCATAGAGGGTGTAGAACCCAAACTGCATAAAATATTAATGAAATGCTAGTGCAAAAACTATTTTTCTGCAAAGATGTCTACATTTAAGTTGTGAAAAAGTTATCTGCAGTGATAATCTTATATTTAAGTTACATAGGCTAATATTAGAAAAAGGGTCAGTTATTTTTATAGAAACGGCACCACTTTTTTCCATAGACTAAATTTAGTACTGCAAATAAGTCCCATTCACGTGACTCTGTGTAAGCGACTTTCTTATTCTTACTTTTTTTTTCTTTTAATAATTTCAGGGCCGGATTACGTCAAGCAAAAGTTTCAAGACGTTACTGAAGTTAAAGAAAACCCGGAAGAAAAGTTGCCCAAAAACCCACCTACTCCAAAAGAATCACCACATTTTTATAGGAAAGGAACAACTCCTCCAAGAACACCGGAAGAAAACCGGAAAAAGCCTCAACAGTCTTCACAGGATATAAAGAGAAAGAATTCTAACCCTGCCCCCAAAGCACCTCCCAATCTCGAAAGGAAAAGTGCATCCACTGAGAATCTACCGGTTGCGTCCTTGAAACCCTTGCCTGCTAAAGCCCCGGTGAAAGAGGAGGCCCTTGCCAAACAATCACCAAAGGCTTCATTTGGCCATAATCCAAGCAACACTGGAAATGGGGAACTTCACGCCGATTTCCACAGCTATTTTGGAACAGTGAATCCGTCAATACATTTAGCTATAAAAGAAAACTCTATTCCAAAAAAGCTACCACCCACAGTGAATGTGCCACCGTCCCAAAAACAAAGCCCTAAAAAGCCACAATCAAAGCCAGATGCCAAAGAAAGCACACCTGAGCCAAAAGTTATGCCCCAACTTGTGGCATCGAAGAATCAACCCAATAATGAGTCAGTGTCAGCTGTTGGAAATGAAATGAATTCAGTAAGTAGTGGTTGTTGTGATTTTCTAACTTTCTTCAGGAAGTTGTAGAACATTTGTTTCTAGGTTCGTCCTTTTCTATATTATTTTTCCAAATACCGTATCCTCTAATCAAGAGTAAATACATGTGTGGTAGGTGCCAGTGTCCATGCAGTGCCACTATTGTCCTATATGGGCTCTACACATAGGGATACCCGTATGCTTGTAGTCTTATAAAACTGAAAGCCAATATAGACGGGGTTGGCGGCTGCCTATGGCACCACCTCATATCATAAGGGGAGGAGCACAAGTATCCCAAACAAACTATTAACTTTGGCTTGGCTAAGTGCGGCGATACTCCAGGTTCGGGCACTGAAAAGGGGGCGAGTCATTCAGGGAGAAAGGCCGCTGGCCAACGAACGCTTCCCCATCAGACTGATGAGCGCTCGCCGGCTGCTGCCTCTGTCCTGCACGGCGCCACAGTGGTGAGCGTTCATTAGGGGACAGGAGAGTAAAGGATGCTCAGCATGCCTTACATTGTGCTGGGGGCATCCTCCACAGTCTCTTCTTCATCTGAGAACCCATCTCTGTATCTTTGGGTCAGAGAGTAGAGGGTGGGGACTCACAGCGAGGACAGCAGGACCAGGGAGCTGCTCTGTCCTGTCTGTAGCTTGTCCTCTTTCACAGAGATTTCTGCAGCTCCTTGTCAGCTGCTCTCTTATCTTCTGTCCTGGGAGAGTGAACAACACAACATGTAGGATCTGTCGAGTAATGAGACTGTCCGCCCAATATATACAACATGGAGTGTGTGTATATGTGTGTATGTGTGTGTGTATATATATATATATAGAGAGAGAGAGAGAGAGTTTTTGGCAAGCTTATCGCGCTTTGAAGAAGCAGGAATACTTCCAACCTGTGGTTACAGTTTGCACGGAAAAGAATTGGGACAAATCCACACATGTAAAGAAAAAACTTTTTGTTTCTCCAGCGATCGGTCCACTGGTAGAGTAAAATATACCTTTTATTTATCCATTAAAAAGTTCCAGATTTCTTCAGTTACAATATTGCATACATTCAATCCCTTATGGACAACATGTTTCGACACCACATGTGTCTTCCTCCAGGTCCAAATATATATATATATATATATATATATATATATATATATATATATATATATTAGTATGTGTGTAGTGTGTATGCATGTGTGTATGTATGTGTATATATATATATATATATATATATATATATATATATATATATATACACACACGGAGGCCAGATACTATCGCATCGGGAGGGTGGTAATGTCACGATGAGGGCAGGCTTTGCAGTGTGAGAATCTCCCCCATGTGCTCACCCACCTCTCCACGCTCTCTTTCCTCATGTGCTGACTTCTCCCATCTGTGCTCTCTTCTTTGACCTGTTTTCTCCATGTGCTATCCCCCTTGTCTGCTGTCTATCTCCTTCCTGTGCTGTGTTCTCCCCTCATGTGCTGTCCCGTTTGAGCAGTCTCCCCTGTGCGCTTTCTCTCTCCCCATCTGCTGTCTACTCCTCTCATGTCATCTCTTCTTTGACCTGTGTACCCCATGTGCTCTCCCCCTTGTCTGCTCTCTCTCTCTCTCTCCACCACTGTGCTGTCTTCCCTCTTGTCATGTCGCGCATCTGCCACCGGGATCAGCCGAATGATTCACTGTGCCGGCGCAGAATTCACGCAGGCGCAGGAAATCATACCGCCGCCATCTTTGTGCAGACAGATAGCGGCGGTCACATTAAAACTGTGCATGCACTCCTCTTGTACAAAGATGGCGGCGGTCAGTGAATCATTCGGCTGATCCTGGCGGCGACATGTTCGCGACGGTGTTCCGCTGGTGGTACCACGCAAGAGGCTGCGTACGGTGTATATTGTGTGTGTGTTTGTGGTGCGTACGTCATATACTGTGTGTGTGGTGCGTACGTCATATACTGTGTGTGTGTGGTGCGTACGTCATATACTGTGTGTGTGTGTGGTGCGTACAGCATATACAGTGTGTGTGGTGCGACTGTGACCGCTGGTGGTACCGTGTAAGAGGCTGGTACCACCAGCAGTTTCCATATTGAGACACCCATCACTTGGGTGTCCCAATACGGAGGTCGGTGAACTTCCGCCGCCTGGAATTCTGGGATCTGGACACATCTGAATGGAACAGGATGTGAAAACATTACAAGGTAAGTATATATTAAGATATATATAGTGTGTGTATATATTTATATATATATATGGTGTGTATGTATATATACCGTATATGTATGTTATGCATGTGTGTGTATGTATGTGTTTGGATTGGATATATATATGTGTTTTCCCCATGGTAGGTGTTCACTAGGGCGCTAAAATACCTTGTCCCGGCCTTGCTTTTCCCCATGGTAGATGTTCACTAGGGCACCAAAATACCTTGTCTCGGCCCTGCTTTTCCCCATGGTAGATGTTCACTAGGGCGCTAAAATACCTTGTCTCGGCCCTGCTTTTCCCCATGGTAGATGTTCACTAGGGCGCTAAAATACCTTGTCCCGTCCTTGCTTTTCCCCATGGTAGATGTTCACTAGGGCGCTAAAATACCTTGTCTCGACCCTGCTTTTCCCCATGGTAGATGTTCACTAGGGCGCTAAAATACCTTGTCCCTGCCCTGCTTTTCCCCATGATAGATGTTCACTAGGGCGCTAAAATACCTTGTCCCGGCCCTGCTTATCCCCATTTTAGATGTTCACTAGAGCGCTAAAATACCTTGTCCCGGCCCTGCTTTTCCCCATGATAGATGTTCACTAGGGCGCTAAAATACCTTGTCTCGACCCTGCTTTTCCCCATGGTAGATGTTCACTAGGGCGCTAAAATACCTTGTCCCTGCCCTGCTTTTCCCCATGATAGATGTTCACTAGGGCGCTAAAATACCTTGTCCCGGCCCTGCTTATCCCCATTTTAGATGTTCACTAGAGCGCTAAAATACCTTGTCCCGGCCCTGCTTTTCCCCATGGTAAATGTTTGCTTTCTTCTCTTTGACAGCTCTGTAAGCAAATGCTAATCTATAGAGAAGCGCGCTCTCAGCTATGATGATGTATTTAACAGCCCATGTAATTAGACTGTGAAAACACTATTTAAAACACCACTTTCCTTTTTGAGCTCGGATTGACTGTCTGGTGTTGGCAAGGTCCTGTCATCCATTTCAAGACATTTCGCCTGATCCCAAATAAGGAGCGTATAGGGTTTCTCAGGAAGAAGATCTGTCATGGAGAATAGAAGGCTAAATATTAGCACATCTCTTAGATGCCCTAATAATACAAGCTCACAATCTGAACAGCGGGAACAGAATACAGTATGATTTGACTTCCAAAAACTCTTCTTTCAAGGCTGTCGAACTTGTAACAAGAACATGTTTGATGTCCACAAACAGTTAATTTACAGGCAGAGTAATAGTTTCTACTGTAATAAGACCATGAGTTATAGTGTTGAAAGGAAAGTGTTTTTAGAAGAAAAGAAAGCTATTGTATATATTTCTATAGAAATCTGAAATAATTTTCCTTCTCAGCACTGAACCAGATATTAGGCTCATACTTCATGTAGAAATCTATTTCCATCAGTTTCATTATCACAGACATGAGTACTATGACAAGTAAAGATAACCGCCCTACATGCAGTACATAACACAGGATCGTCAGAGTTCATCCCTCCCTTCTCTGCACAGCGACCTCTGCACAGATCACAGAGCATGCCTGGATGACTCTCCTAGTCAGTGAGTCAGATGCTGACTGTTGTTGTCTATGCTCTATGTGGCTGCCATAAAGCATTTCTCTCAATGCTGTTAACAGGCTGCCCCTAGGATGATGAAGCATGTGGGATCATCTGCTGGGATACTGCTGCTGTTTGCTTCACCTTGCAATCATTATTGCAGCACATTATAGTCTATGGACCAGACCTCTTCAATCATTCATTCAGATCTGCCATTGTATGTTTATGGCAGATTCTACTGACTATTAACCATATTATTAATATTATTATTAATAACCATAAACTGCTTGTGAAATGTGGCATGAATGGAGGTACATGTGTCTGAGTGATGTAGCTTTAAAAATCATTATTATCCTTCTTTTTACACCTTACGAGGAATCTGCTCATACAGTGGCGGGGGCATAGCATTGCCAGTTGATGGCTCGGTGAGGACCACCAGCCCCATCCCTCAGAGATGAAAGTTGCTGCCTCCCAGGCTCTGAAACTAAAAGACCATTACAGAAAGTAATGTGACTTCACAGTAAGGAGCAGAGGGTTGAATATCCGCATGTGGGGCCACTGACATCACATCTTATAGACTACACGTGGCTGAGGCCGCAACATGATTGACTGGTCCTCTGTGTGTGGCTGGCAGATAGCGTAGAGGCAGAAAATGGCACAGTACGGTTTGTAGCCCCCATAACGGGTTAGCGATGGAGGTATAAATAGTAGCAGAACAAAAGTAGCAGCCTGCGGAGCTGTGATTACTCCTTCACCGTTGGCAAGCTGCTTGTTATTCACGTCTTAAAGGAGATTACTGAGGATCTAATAAGACGCCTTTCTATGCCGCATTACACGACATTTCTCATTTTCCACTTTCTGTTGTTGATGGAGCCAGGGACCGCAGGTAATTGATTAAAGCGTGTATACCGAACCTGACGCCCTACCCAGCAAGAGAAGCCAGCCTCATGTCAGCTCCGAACCAATGCTGTAAGGTCTTGGTATTTTATCCGCTAGGTTACATGACTATCGGAGACATGATGGGTGAACCGCGGAAAATTCGGCTGACTTTAAATAAATTTCACAAATGGGGAGAATTAAGGGACATTAAAAGTAATGTGCAGATACTGTCAGGGTCTATTCACATTGTTTTTTTGCAGTGTACAGTTTTTACAACAAATGCCTGATGTGTAATAAGCAGGTACTGGTATGCAGTAACACAGGCAAAACAAAGGGAATGCAACCGTTATAACAAGTGGTTAAGTAGACAGTCCTTTGTTAACAGTTTCACTTATGGTGGCTTCACAGCTCGTCACTTGCTGGAGGTCCCAAGGATGGTAGAACGCCAGAGGTGGTCGACGTGGCATCTTCAGGTGTTCCCGCCCTATACACGATCCTGCTTCTGGCAGCAGCGGATAGTCTCTGGTTTTGCCCCCTGAGCCCCTAGTCTATATAACTGCTGAACAAAAGGATAAAGCCTTCCACAAAGTTCAGCTCGGCATGTGTCTCTCTGGGCAGCCGCTGGCACCTGGATGGCTGCTCTGCACAGCTAAGTCTAAGTTCACATTTGCGTTGTGCGCCGCAGCGTCGTCGCCGCAACGCACAACGCAAACAAAAACGCAGCAAAACGCATGCATGGCCCATGCGGCGCCAATGTTAAAAGATAGGGCCGCACGACGCATGCATTTTTGAAAAGGTCGGCGCCGCCCGAAAAATGCAACATGTTGCGTTTGACGCGCCCAGGCAGGTGCGCCCTAACGCCGCATGCGGCGTAAAACGCAACAAAACGCAACACAACGCATGCACATGCGGCCCCAATGTTAAAGATAGGGCCGCACGACGCATGCGTTTTGTTGCGGCGGCGACGCTGCGGCGCAAACCGCAAATGTGAATGTACCCTTAGCTCGGCTTGTGCTCCTCTGTCAGCCGTCACCTGAACGTCCATGCTGAAATGCTCTGCTTGGCGCTTTATCCAGCGCGCCTGCCAGTATCAGTCTCTCACGCAGCCGCCCCGTCTCTGTACGCTGCGGCCTAACGTACCCCTCACCGCGGCTGCGATACACACCGGCTCAGCGTTCTGGTGGGAAGACCTTTCCTGTTCCCGCACATCATCTTTTTGCTCCCTGGCCACACTCCCTTCACCTAGGTTACCGGCTTGCTCCAGCTGCATTTGCATTCCCTCCAGCAACAGGAGGTGCGGTGCAGCAGTTCCGGACTACCAAATGGCTGGAGCTTCAGAACCAGGCATGGCCACTACCAAATGTCTGGAGCTGCAGTACCAGGCACGGCCACTATCAGTTTGGTTCTGTAGATCGTAAACAATGAAGGGGATGCAGTACTCATTGGAGCACCACAGCCCCTACAGTGAAACTGCTGAGAGATCCTCACTAGACGAGTGAAAATGTAAAATGCCGTTTGCAGCTTAATATCGGGCCAGTGTTCTTTTTTTTTTTTTATTATCAGATAGATTTTTATTATCCGCAAAGAATAAACAATCAGAATAATTCTCATGGCAATGTTTCTGGGCCAGTGTTCTTACTTTATACTAATGTTGTGCTTTTGTAATTTTGGCTTTTATATGATTGACATGGACAGTGTTTCAATAAATAATGATCCATTTTTTTTGCAGGGGCCCAATTCGGTAATGATTGCCCTGGTTATGCTTCTAAACGTGGGTTTGGCAATTCTTTTCGTTCATTTTCTCACCTGATTGGATGCTGATACAGGTAATAACTTTCCGCTTCATCATGTCCTTTCCCAGATGGGTGCAGTGAATGCATGCTGAGCCTATTTATGTCTTTTCATAGTCCATTATGACTTTAGTAGCTCAGTCAGTTCACAACTCCGATCACTGTACAGGAGATTGGTGTGGAATGCAGAATTATAATTGCAGCTCTGGAGAAAAATTTTGGCACATTTTCTATAAATTATTTGTGTACACGTAAAAAATGATAAAAAGGCTAAATTCTTTAACCTGAAGTTCACTTGTGTTGTTTTTTTTATTTCTTGTAGTGACGTCTGGACAGCGAGAGATGTTGGCACGCAGTTCCTGTTACTAGTGTCATATGCTGGCACCTGTTCTGTCATGGTACGGGAAAGAGAAGGCTTGAACTTTTGGAAGCAAGATCAATTACTTTAAAAAAAAATATAGAAAAAATGTATGTATGTGGCTGTTGGGTGGTCATTTATCAGTCTTGAATTCCACAGAAAGGTAGGCCAGTCACCATGTCAGAAAGCAAAACACAACCTGCTGTAACAGCCTAGTCGATGAAGGTGGCCACCACCAGGCCGGCACTTTCCATTGATGGAAGCGAACAGCTGCCTTACTATTTTGCCACCTGACGTTTATAGTGAGGAGATAGGGAAAATGACTGCCAGAGGAATGTGCGCAGAGGATTCAGTTGCTGTGGATGCGGTTCCAAAGTTTTCTCCTATCTCAGAAGAAATAGTTTGCAGCATCACTCACCAGTCTTATTCCATTACCTGCTGCTCTTAACATCTCCTGCGGCCATGAAAGATAGTATTTCATTTGCTTGTGCATAGAGGCTAATCTCCATGATCCTGTATACCTTACGGATAGCCATAATTACTTGCCCCAGTAACGGGGGAAGCAGGGACGAAAGCCTCTTTAATAGATAATTAAAATCTGCAAATTTACATATGTTGCCATTTTTCACAGTTTGTTTTTTAATTTTTCAAAATTTTTGCAAATTTTAACAAATGTTTCAAAATGCTTCTTTGTCTTTGCATAGTGAAGACGCGCTACCGTGCGAAGAGAAGCGGTGTTCATTACACCCAGAACTCGGGGTTTTCTCATACAGTTTTTTATGGGTATTGGATGAGGATACAACAGATCTGCCTCCGCTGTGCACTGGCAACGCTTCACAGTGTGTCCGCTTTAATTTATTGAATTTTTTTTACTATTTTTCTTTTTTTGCGTGTGTTAGTTTTCCGAACGTACGTCAGGGTACCCTGCACTGTCTATATATGTATGGATATGTACATAACTAAGGGCTGGACAGATCCCCGGAGCCACAGACTCTTAACACTTAAGTGTTTCTCTCAATGTATAATTCAGGTTGATGAATTTGCTTCCATGCTTGTAGTCTAAGAGAAACCAGGCTGGCTCCTACTTTGTACTCTTATTTGTACAAGCCTGCGGTATCTTTTATAAATATATATATATATATATATATATATATATATATATACTTCTCTATGAATGCATACCTACACACCGTGAATTCATTATTTATTTGAAGGCACAAAGATTGGTTCTCGTGGTCGTCTCTTCAGGTCTATTCTGATGTGTTTACTTTAAGATGAATCTTATTGAAGTTCAAAGTTTTAGTTTATGAAACTATTATATTTTTTTTTTAAGAAGAGGGATTATATAACAAATATAAGAATATACAGTCCGAACACAACATTAGACAATGTACAGAAAGCTGTAGAAATTCGCACACAAATATATATATATTTAAATAAAAATTTCAAGTTAGTGAAAACAATTTTAAACTGTATTTTTTTAGTTTAAGGTTAGATGAATGCTATTTTTGTCAGATTCCTATTGCACAAAGATTTGTCCTTGGATATTATAATACATTTACATGACGTTCTGCCTGGCAATATAATACATACTAAAGCAAGAATATTACATTATTTTACATATAAATTAAAGTTTGTATTGCTGGCGAACACAATTGCTGGTGCTAGAAGTAGTGATTGTAAATGAAATTTGATTTCAATGTTCCTCTCTTTCAAATATAAAATGGGTGGCTACACCGCTCACTCCCACGCCGGAGAAGAGTTGTGCCGATGACGTTACGACCCTGATAAGCGATTGGCAGGTGTTGTGCACAGTTCTAAAGAAGGACACAATCACGATCCCTGCGCACATCCTGGCTGGTATACGGGGTCATAACCTGATTGGCACAAGTCATCTCCGATGTGGAAGTAAGCGGTGCTGGACAACCCTCTTAGCTTTCTGTGTCCTGTGTCACTGGCAGATTCTCCAGTTCCGCTGCGTGCAGCTTAGTGCATATACCCTGTAGGGTGTATGATGAATTTGAGGCATAATATGATCTCTTAATGCCTTTAGGGGAAATTATGTAACATGTAATCCCTTAAAACATTAATTTTATTATATATATACTAAAAATACCAGTTCCCGGTGAAACACAAAAATAAATATGAAAAAACAGGATCCAATTGCCCCAGAAACATATAAACATCCCACACCCTCGAGGTTCTTACCCATGGTCTGGTGTGTAAGGTGCCATGACGCAAAGCCCCCAACACGTGTTTCGCGTTGGCTTCCTCAGGGGGCTATGATATGTGGAGCAAGACAGTAGATGAGGCAACATGGTAATGCCCAGTGAGTATCATGCACAGGCATGAAAATCACAGAGTGCCGAACATGTGCCACCACAACGATGTACTATCTAGTGTGCACTCGCGTCTCTCCTTACCCAACGTCTGGCAGGATTGCAATGTTGTAAGATGTATACAGACTGCAGCCGTGGAGGATCTGCTGGTGATAGCTAAGCAATGGACCAGAAGGTGGTGGAGCGTATGGCCTGTTCTCTGCTGTAAGATCTGCCTACTTGTACGTTTACCTGCAGTGGGAGTCACCCGCTAACATTATTGATAGTGCGCCCTCTGTCTCTGTCTTAAATGGATTTCTAAATCCAGGCTTCACTACAGAGCACATATGATATTTTTTATATGTCAGAGCATGATTTATAGACTATGGTGTGGGCTTTTTTTTATTTAATTTATGAAGGTTTTCTTATTTTTTTTTTTGTAAGCCAGGGAAATATTTTCACATTCAACTATTATTCAGAAAAGAGCTTGGATCTAAGATAGAGGTTATCTTCATAAAGAGTGTTTCCTAATTTTTGATCTTTGGGTTTATCTGTAACAAACTGAAGTAGTCTGCATGGCTTATTGCAAAGCTGAGTATTCCTGCTGTTTTCTGCCCTTTGATGTGTCATATATAAGCATGGTGTGAAGGAATCGGAAGGAGGCAGTGTTAAAGGGGTAATGAAAAGTTACAGAATTGTATCAGGTTTTTTAAAGGGGAATTTCCACCATGTTTCCAAAGGAGCCAGAGGATAAAGATGGTTGTAAAAGCAAAAAAGGAACCAGATTCTGCAGCCAAGGAACGGCCTTAGTGGTAAGATGACTGTATGACCAGGACTAATTGAGATTGGGACCTCAGCACCACAAAAGAAAAGAAAATGAGACTGTGGGTTTTGCTGCAGTGTAAATTTAATTTGATCTTGCAAGGAGTCAAAAACAGATGTCGTCCAGAAGCGTTTTTTGTCAAGGATATCTTGCAGATGCAGGTAGGCAGATATCTAGTACAGCAATAACTTAAATCACAGATGTCCTTGACAAAGACCGTCCTTGTCAAAACGTTGGACAAGATCTGTTTTTGACTCCTTGCCGTTCAAAATAAATTTACACTGCAGCAAGACCCACAGTCTCATTTAATTTTCTTTTGTGGGGCTGAGGTTCCAACCTCAGTGAGTCTAGACCACAAGTCCCTTCCTCAGGAACACAATTGTTTCAAAAGGACAGTGCAGCTGGTCTTTCTCCTTCTAATCTGTATGAACAGGACCTCATAGTCCATGGGTACTGCAACGAGGGTTTCGAGAGGTAAGAAATGCTTCTTTTATTTTCATTTACAACCGTGTCTTCCATCCGGCTACTTCGGAAACAAGGGTAGGAAAACCTCTTTAAGATCCCTGCCTGCTGTCATTCATTAAGAGCCATTCATTTTTATCACGTTAATGACAGCATTGAAGTATTCTATTAAATCACAGCAAACGGGTATCGAAACCCGTGAGAAATCAATACAGAAAATCAATTGGAAATCTTTTCAATTTCCAAATAATAAGCTGTGTCCCCTGAAGATAGCATACCTCTTTCATCTCCAGATAGGATGCCTATATTTTTTATATATATCTTCTCACCTCTTTTGTGTGATTGCCTGTATTAAGAAAACACTGTATATTTATTAACACATTGTTCTCTAGTTTTAGCTACAGAGTAACGAAGAAGACACTAAATTGTTATTTAAAGTTTTGTATGTGTAAATATATTTGACAACTTGGTTGCCTCCTGTATAGCTCAGACGCCTCCTGTATGGCTCAGACGCCTCCTGTATAGCTCAGACGCCTCCTGTATAGCTCAGACGCCTCCTGTATAGCTCAGACGCCTCCTGTATAGCTCAGACGCCTCCTGTATGGCTCAGACGCCTCCTGTATAGCTCAGACGCCTCCTGTATGGCTCAGATGCCTCCTGTATAGCTCAGACGCCTCCTGTATGGCTCAGACGCCTCCTGTATGGCTCAGACGCCTCCTGTATAGCTCAGACGCCTCCTGTATAGCTCAGACGCCTCCTGTATAGCTCAGACGCCTCCTGTATAGCTCAGACGCCTCCTGTATGGCTCAGACGCCTCCTGTATGGCTCAGACGCCTCCTGTATAGCTCAGACGCCTCCTGTATAGCTCAGACGCCTCCTGTATAGCTCAGACGCCTCCTGTATAGCTCAGATGCCTCTTTGACGGGGATTCTACATTTCTTACTGAAACCTTGTTTGTTATATAAATGTTGCCCCCTTATTTTTCCTTGAAGATAATATTGGGTAATAAACCACTAAGAAGCATGTTGGCTACATTTCTATGTACGATTTATAGGCTTTTATAAAAAAAAACAAAGCTGAAATAGAAAATGTTGGTATTTTTCTAAAGATGTGCACAGCTGTATTTTACATAAGATGCTATTTATAATTGGTTGTTATACTGTACACTACGTTTTGGACAGCGAGCGGTCTGCCAATGTACTTTCCAATGGAATGTCGTTTCCTTAAACGTTTCTTGCCGTGGAAAAAAAAAAATGTTTATTTACAAGTTCCCTTATTTATAATCCTGAACCTAAAATGTTTAACTTATGGTTTTCAGAACTTCACTCAATCCAATAAAAATGTTCTTTATCAGGTTCCGTCTATTGTTTTGTCTCCCTGCTTGCGTCTTAATGCAAGGTGCAGAACGTCAGGATCGTAACAGTGGGTAAATCACGAAACATTCTAAAAAATTAGTTTTCTGTTCACATCAATTTTATTTTTTTAGAATATCAGATTTCAAAATCTTTCTTATAAACCACTACCTGAAAAACCAATTAAAAAAAAAAAAACAGACAATGAACATAAGCAGTTCTATGTAAACAAGTCTAGAATAATTTCAGGTTTCTTAAAAAGGTTCATGTGATATGGGGAGGAAAGACATAGCGGTGGGCACAACTGTAAAATTTGTATGGTGTGCAGGCCGAGCATATAAAATCAACCAATGAAAAGCCAAAAGTATATGTGAAAGGAAGACTGCACATCCCAAAAATTAAACTTTATTATGGAAAAAAACAAAACAAATATAACACAGAGATAAAAAAAAACAAAGGTGTGTATGAAAACATATCTCAGCCCAAGATGATGAACAAGAATAAACCACTTCCTCAAACAAAATAATGGGTACAGATATAAAGCTGGGACATAGAAAAATTAAAAAAAAAAAACCCCAATAATACCCCCACTGCCAGACTGCAGTGGCATACGTCAGTGCACAATCAGTAGTAGTAAAAAGATAGTTTCAAAAAGTAAAGTGCATAGTGTGCATCAGCTACTATAGCTCATCCTACAAACATCATGTCCGCTTACCTGTCATAGGTCGGACCTGCGGTCACCCTCCTCACCACCCCTGACGTGCGTTTTGCGTACCTGCTTTATCGAAGGGTATAGAAATACAAGCAGCTGCACGCTCCGGTCCGAGTGCCGGCGGCAGTGCCGGCTATTGATGGAAGAGACTCGCGCACGTTTCTCATATCACACTCGCAAGTGTGACCCCGGCCTTAGGCCATGTACACTTGTTCAGTATGTGATCAGTATTTTACATCAGTATTAGTAAGCCAAAACCAGGGGTGGAGCAATCAGAGGAAAAGTATATTAGAAACACATCACCACTTCTGTATTTATCACCCACTCCTGGTTTTGGCTTACAAATACAAATGTGAAAAACTGACCAAAATACTGCCATGTGAACATAGACTTGATGTAGTATATGCACACCGAGGTTTTTTAAGATGGTCAAAAATGACGAGCTTTCCAGAGGACACTGATTGAGGAAATTCCCCTTCTTTGGGAAGTTTTTGGAATTTTTCATTTCGCTAAAGGGGTTATCCACTATTAGGACAACCTCTTCTTAAACAAAAGTGGTCGCCCCATTAGTGGAAAACACTTTTAAGAGGTTTTGAAGAGTTTTTGAAGCTTTTTTTTTTTGGAGTCCTCCAATTAGACATTGTCATTTGGAGTGGTTTTTATGTAGAGCTGTTTCAAAGAAATAACATGCACTTTCTTTTCTACATCCAGGCGTTTTTTCACAGGCTGAAGAAGGAAAACAAATCTCAAAACAAACAGCAAAGAAGTGGTTTTACAATACAAATGAATAGGAAGAGTCTTTCAAACTTTTTTGAACCGGACTGACTCCAAAAAACATACCTTGACCAAAAGAAGCCCCTGTGCTACTTCCACTATTGCATCGTATTATCAATATTCTTTGTCCAGGATCAAGCATTGTGGTCTAGAACGTGTTTTTGGTTTCAAAATAAATGTTAGAGGTGCAAACAACAAAACGAGAAGTTCATTTGGGTGCACACACAGTGATTCCTATGTTGTAGTCATTGCTTCAAGGTCAGTGACCCAAAAATATGAGTGATGCTGAATATAGGAAGGCATTCTAGCCCAATCATTGCTAATCAATAGTGACCAGAGGGCAGCAAAAGGAACAAGCAAATGACAACCAATGGAAATGCCCCCTGTAATATCCCACAATAGCTACAGTCGTCATTTGTTTTCCAATCAATGGTTATAATGCACAAATAGGAGAGCGAGCCTACTTAAAAAAAAAAAAAGTGTGTGCCACGTGCATTTTACTCCCAAGCAAAGTCAACAAGGACAAGGCCTATTCTTTCACTTGAAAGGCATTTTCCTGTGGATCCCAATGTTACTTTCCAGCAGCCACTGTAACACGTGCTATGGCTGAATGAGTTGGTGCCATCTCTGAATATTAAAGGTTAAAAGATATAAGAGCCTGTATTATCTATGTCCAGCTCTGAGACGGTGGGATGTACAACATATCTAGACCCCACGACAGCACGGCTTTGTTCACTGTGTAGTGGCTGTTCTCTGCTACAGCAACTCATTCACCCATGGAAGCTGAGCTGCAGCACCTCAGAGCTGCCTCTACACCGCTAACGCAGCCGTGCTGTTCCAGCCTATACACTGTTTACAACCAACTACCACTAGAACTACAAATGGCTGCTCATTTGGTTTGATGAGTATTAGACCACCACTAATTTGCTAATTACCTATTCCAAGGCTGGAAAGCCCCATTTAAGAATGCTTTTCTACAGTACTTCTAATGGAAACAGAACAGCAAAGCTGTCTATTCACTTAGAGAGACTGGCCAGTTTTCCTTAATTTTTTCAAGTGTTTATCATATATAAGAATTACGGGTTCTCCTCCTGCTCTTCTAACTGTCGCTTTCTTCACAAGGAAGAGCATGTGACCAAACCTTTCCATCAGCCTAGAAAAGCAGCTTTCTTATGTGTAGTCTTTCCAATCGGAAGAGTCTGCTAGACAGGTCTGGTCACATGGCCTGCAAAGACACTTTAGGAGACAATATTATTCAATAAGATCACTTCGAACCGCATGGCATACCAACGTGACAATTGCCACCGTTGAGGACATTTTTATTTACTTAAATGTATGTATTTAGACCTAAAAGAACTTGTGTTTTATTAATTTATTTTGCACTATTTTTCTCACAGGCTTTTTTTTTTTTAATGCACTTTCATCTTTGATGTGATCTGTGGTCATAAAGTAGCTGAGAGGAGCTCAGAAAAAGACAAGGCAAAAGAGTTACTGTACAATTTTTCTGTCAACAGTTATGGCTCGTGCACATGACCATTTAAAGGGCCACTGTCACCCCCCTCCAGCCGTTATAAACTAAAAGATCCGCCTTGTGCAGCAGTAATGCTGCAGTCTAACAAGGTGGCTCTTTTAGTTTTTGTTTCTGTTATTCCCACAATAAATGTATTTATAATTTTGCTGAAATACCTATCTTTGTCCATGGAGGCGGGACTGAAGCCTCCTCTTAGAAGCGCCCAACTGCCGTCAGTCATCTCTTGTGTAGATTTTTGCCGCCCCCTCAGCGCTGTTATTGTGTGAATTCCGGCGCCTGCGCTCTGCTCTTCTGCCTTGCGCAGGCGCATAGAGCATTATCCGTCCGAGCGCTGGTGCCGGGTTCCTTTCTGCGCCTGTGCGGTCAGTGCGGCCAGCCTGTTAATGAATCCCCGCCCCGCACTGTGTTATACAGTATGCACAGTGTGGGGTTGGGATTCCTGGGCATGCGCACTGCGCTTGTCAGACGCTCCACAGGTCCCCCGCCTTCCAGCGTTGTTCTGTGCGGCTGTTCCAAACGCCGGCAAGGATACCTGTATATTCCGGCAACGCTGAAAGGCGGGGAACCTGGGGAGCGTCTGAGAAGCGCAGTGCGCATGCCCAGGAATCCCAGCCCTGCACTGTGCATAATGCATAACACAGTGCGAGGCGGGGATTCAGTAACAGGGTGGCCGCACTGCCCGCACAGGTGCAGAACGGAACCCGGCACCAGCGCTAGGACGGCAAATGCTCTATGCGCCTGCGCAAGGCAGAAGAGCAGAGCGCAGGCGCCAGAATTCACACAATAACAGCGCTGAGGGGGCGGCGAAAATCTACACAAGAGATGACTGACGGCAGTTGGGCGCTTCTAAGAGGAGGCTTCAGTCCCGCCTCCATGGACAAAGATAGGTATTTCAGCAGAATTATAAATACATTTATTGTGGGAATAACAGAAACAAAAACTAAAAGAGCCACCTTGTTAGAATGCAGCTTACTGCTGCACAAGGTGGCTCTTTTAGTTTATAACGGCTGGAGGGGGGTGACAGTGGCCCTTTAAATCAAATGAGCGCCATCTGTAGTATTTGTCCCCATGTTATTCTATGTGACTGTGCACATGTCCGATTTTTGCCTTGAACCGAGTTGGTCGGAGGAAAATATCGCAGTATGCACGATTTCCTTCCGAGAATCGGATGGCACGTGTCCTTTCTTGTCTATAGGCTCATGGAAAACATCGAACCGCACTAGGATGGCATCCGATTTTCATGGACAAATTGAATGACTGAATGAAGTAGATGGGGAAACTCTTTTTTTTAATTCCCCACATCTGAGACAATCAGATCACATTGTAATCAAACTCTGATCAGAGTGTGACTAGCATAATCGGACCGATTTCCTTGGATGTGGAGAAAACGGTGACCCGAGCCTTACAGTGGGATAACAGGTGGATTCTCAGTAACCTTGTTCTGCAACCGCAATAGACATTGCAACACAGAGGCTACAGAAGTAAATGGTGCCACATTTTGTATGACACCCAATTGCATAAATGATTACATACTTTTAAGTAAGAGAGAAAAATTGTCTCCAATGGTGGACAACCGATCTATCAGCAGATTTTATACAAGCTACAGGGTGGGCCATGTATATGGATACACCTAAATAAAATGGGAATGGTTGGTGATATCAACTTCCTGTTTATGGCACATTAGTATATGGGAGGGGAAAAACTTTTCAAGATGGGTGGTGACCACGGCGGCCATTTTGAAGTCTGCTATTTTGGATCCAACTTAATTTTTTCCAATGGGAAGAGGGTCATGTGACACATCAAACTTATTGGGAATTTCACAAGAAAAACAATGGTGTGCTTGGTTTTAACGTAACTTTATTTCATGAGCCAGAGGGGGCACACCAAGCCTTTCCTATGCGTGCCAGAGGGCACACAAAGCCCTTCCTATGCGGGCCAGAGGGCACAGAAAACCCTTCCTATGCGGGCCAGAGGGGGCACACAAAGCCCTTCCTATGCGTGCCAGAGGGGGCACAGAAAACCCTTCCTATGCAGGCCAGAGGGGGCACACAGAGCCCTTCCTATGCGTGCCAGAGGGGGCACAGAAAACCCTTCCTATGCAGGCCAGAGGGGGCACACAGAGCCCTTCCTATGGGCATGCGTGCTATTGATGTTCCGCATCAGTTGACCGGCTGGAGAAGAGTCCCGTGATGCCAGCCCTTCAGCTTGATCTGCATCCTCGGACACACATCTAGCTGAAGTGTATTGCAGCACACAAACTTGTTGGGTCTGTGCCCCGCAATACACGCTGCTGGCCATTTAGAGGCCAGCAGCTGATATCCGCGTACACACAACTGGGTGCATGGCAGTGACGTCTCTTGCCCCCGTCACTAGGACACTGAAGTCAACTGCCAGCTTTAGAACACAATGCGGTGTCCTGGGGGAGAGGAAGGAAAGAGGGCGAGTAACAGTGTTTACTGTGTTTTTTTCTTTCTGTGTGTTGGAACAGCGGCACAGGCAGGATGGGGGACTGATACACTGATGGGGTGTGCATTTTAACAGGTGTGTAGACTTTTTATATCCACTTTACAGTTTAATTTAATGGTGGAACAGGGAGTCAATAGTGGAAGAAATAGGAAGCGGAGCCTCTGACCAGGACTGTGGCCACAATCTAGGCTGTGACGAAGTAGGGCAAAACAGTGGGCTTCACTGGCCCTGGAGTAGACTCCAGTAGAAGGCTACTGTGTGTATGAAAATGCTTTACACTGTGAAGGAAACGTCCATGAGACTTTGTACCCGCTATCGCTTGTACATGAACCTACCAAGTTACCATTCAGTAAAGACTGTGTTATAGAACAGGAGTCTCCTTTATTGAACTGTGGGACATTTAGTCCAGACCAGCCAACACCGGCTTTCATGGCCACAAGGCCTTCAGAGCACCAACACCCAGCCAGGACCCACTCTTTCATGTAGCACCCGGGGCATTACCGGAGAAGACGAGTGCCTCGTTCGAGGTTACAGCCCCCGCTTTGTTACGCATAATTTGTGCACATTATGATTACAGAATTTCATTTTCCGGGCTCTTGTCATTACTACAACACCTAAGCACAGGGTAGAAGTATTCTTAGGGTATGTGTCCACGTGCAGTAAACGCTGCGTGTTTGACGCTGCATAGAGCCGCAGCGTCTAACACGCAGCGTCCAGATGTTACAACATAGTGGAGGGGATTTAATGAAATCCCGTCTCCACTATGCGTGGTAACACGCACGCGGCGGCCCTGCGACTCCGGACATGCTGCGCGTCTTTTCAGATCGCAGCATGTCCGTATATCTTGCGGCGACGCTCCGTCGCCGCGAGATATAGCACTGGGCCCTATGGTGGGGAGCGATGATGCCGGATGTGTGCTGTGAACACATCCGGCATCATCGCGTCCCAGAAAGGGGGCGGGGCTTACCGCAGAGCGGCTAAGCCGCTCCGACGATACCGCCGGCTATCCTGAACGTGGACACGCAGCCTAAGTGTCAGGACATACTTACAGCTCACTTGCTAAAAAATGCTGGCTGATGGATTGCAGAGCGTAGAGGTATCATCACAGAGTAAGCATCGGCTGCCAGGATTACTGCCAGGAATCTCGCTGGAGCCTAGAGCTGGATAGAAGGAACACTTGTATCTCCATAGTGAAGTGAATACAACCCAGGCTTGTTTTTAGCACCGTCTGTTCAAGGAATTGTGTGCTGAAATGACAAGTAAAGATTTTTATCACATTCAGCTGTCACTAAGGCTTGCGTTACTTTTCAGAACAACTGAGGGGGCACTTCGTTAAAATCTCAATTTTTCACGGTAATCTTCTGAGGAGTAGGTTTTTTTTTAACACTTTCTTTTCAATCAATTTGTCAGGAAAGAGTTCTATGACAGGGTCTGGAGGAATCCAAAAGATGAATATGGGTAATATAATACATAAAGTCGACATGGTTGCAGAAAATGTGATATACGGAAAGCTCAATGGGCAGCACAGTGGCTCAGTGGTCAGAACTGTTGCTTTGGAGCGCTGAGGTCCTGGGTTTAAGTCCCACCAAGGACATCTGCAAGGAGTTTGTATGTTCTCCCCGTGTTTGTGTGGGTTTCCTCCGGGTTCTCCACTTTCCTCCCACACTCCAAAGACATACAGTTAAGGATTCTAGATTGTGAGCCCCAATGGGGACAGTGATGATGGCTGTGTGGAGTATGATGACGCTTGATAAGAGAGTAAAACTAAAATAGTGACCAATTTCTCTTTGTGACGGAGCCAAATTTTAAAAATGTGACCAGTGTCACTTTATGTGGTAATAACTCTGGAACACTTTGACAAATTCCAATGATTTTGAGACTTTTTTCGTGACACATTATACTTTATGATAATGGTAAATTTAGGTTGATATGTTTTGTGTTTATTTATAAAAAAAAAAATCAGATATTTGACAAAAATGTAAAAAAATTAGCAATTTTCAAACTTTGATTATCCCTTTAATTCAGATAGTCATACCATAGCAAAACATTAATAAATAACATTTCCCTTATGTCTGCTTTACATCTGCACCATTTGTAAAATGTTATTTTATTTTGTTAATAAAGCATTTTAGGAGGTTTACAAATTTAGAGGTAATTTTTTTTTTTCAAGGAAATTTACAAAATAATTTTTTTTAGGTGCCTATCCAGGGTTGAAGTGACTTTAGGGGTCCTCTATATTGGAAAAAAAAACAAAACTGATACCATTTTAAAAACAACACCTCCTGGCATACTGAAAACTGCTGTCAGGTAGTTTATTAACCCTTCAGGTGCTTTTCACAAATGCCAGAATAATGACAAGTGGCATGATAGGAATGAAAAAGTTGATTTTTACCATCTAAATGTTGCTGACTTTTTAGCAGGTCAGTGTATTTGCTCGTGAATTGCCGTGACAAACAACATGACCACACAATCATGACCTCAGGGTGCCGATGGGAATAAAGAGGGAGCTCCCACATGCTGTTAACCATTTATATGATGTAGTCACTATTAACAGCAGCATCTAAGGGGTTAAACAGATATGGACGGCATCAACACTGATTGTGGCAGATGCAGCAAGTTGTCAGCTATCGTGTACAGCCGACAGCTGCTGGATTGTGTCCTGTATGGGGAGACTATTCTCTAATATCTCAGGTGAGTTAAAAGACGCATTGGCGGTCATTAAGGGGTTAAAACTACAACCTTTTTTTAAATAAGTCGAGTTAATTCTCATACAGACATCAATGGTTTTCTCATGTGTAAAAACTGGGGACGATTTTTATCCGTGTGGATCAGATTTTCAGTATTTCTGCAGTGCTTTACTCATGTAAAAAGAAAAACAAGCTGCAAAACTTTTCTTGACTAATGTTACAAAGGGAAAGCAGACTGCACATGAATGGCAATGTGTGCTGTCCGTGATACTTCATACACCCATAGGCCCCGATTCATCATTTCCTTTGCATCTGTTTTTTGCCTAGTTTTGTATGTTTTCCGCCTTTTAGTGTTTGCGTCCAATTCATTTTTCTACTTGAGCATTTTTTGTCTATTTTATGTGCTCACCTGTTTTTTTTTTTTGTTTTCCATTTTGTGAGCAGAGTTTAGCGATTCCAGATGTTCTTACCAGATTGTCACAAAATTTTGTGAAACTCCACTCCCGTCCATTCCTCAGAGTATTTTTGAGTATGATAGAATTTTGACATAATTTTTGCCATTTTTGGGATTAAAAGTAGCCAAAGAGTTCAAGTCAGGAAGAAAGCACATTTTTAGATTTCGCCCCAAATTCTTGAATGGTGTGGGCCATTTTGATTAATTTGGCACCAAAAACATCATCTAACACATTACTAAAACGGAAAGAATTCAAAGTTTGGGCTATCAGAATTTTGATTGACAGCTCAGTCGTCGTATCTAATGCAAGGGCATGTCGGACTATCATTATTTTGATTGACAGCTCAGTCGTCGTATCTAGTGCAGGAATGTGTTGGGCTATCAATATTTTGATTGACAGCTCAGTCATATCTAGTGCAGGGGCATTTTTGGTATATCAATATTTTGATTAGGTAGATCTTCAGTTTCCTTTTGAAGGTATCCATGGTAGGCGAGAGTCTGATATGTTGTGCTAGACAGTTCCAGACTAGGGGGGGATGAGCGGGAGAAATCTTGTATATGATTGTGGGAAGAGGAGATAAGAGGGGGGTAGAGAAGGAGATCTTGTGAAGATCGGAAGTTGCATGCAGGTAAGCACCAGGAGACGAGGTCACAGATGTATGGAGGAGACAGGTTGTGGATGGCTTTGTATGCCATGGTTAGGGTTTTGAACTGGAGTCTCTGGGTAATGTGGAGTCAGTGAAGGAACTGACAGAGGGTAGAGGCCGGGGAATACTGTAGAGGGAGGATAAGAGGATTAGTCAGGCAGCATAGTTTAGAATAGATTGGATGGTGTGAGCCTTTTAGAAGGGAGGCCACAAAGTAGGAGGTTGCAGTAGTCAAGGTGGAAGATGAGTGCATGGACTAGGGGATTCTTGCAGATTCTTGGTTGAGGGTGGAGGGATCCAGGAAATATTTTTGAGTTAAACTCGACAGGAAGTGGAAAGGGCATGGATATATGGTTTAAAGGAGAGGTCAGAGTCAAAGATTACCCCAAGGCAGCAAGCATGCGGGACTGTGGAGCGTGAAAAGCCATTTACTTAAATGGATAGGTCCATTGTGGGGGTCGAGTGAAATGGGGGAAAGATGATGAATTCTGTTTTGTCTATGTTAAGTTTTAGAAATCTAGTGGAGAATAAGGATGAAAAAGTGGACAGACATTGTGGGATTCTAGTTTGTAGGAGGTGATATTGAGTCCAGAGAGGTAAATCTGTGTGTCATCAGCATAGAGGTGATTCTGAAAGCCACGAGATTCTATGAGCTGTCCCAGGACAAAGGTGTAAATATAGAAGAGCAGGGGCCAAAGGACTGAACCTTGCGGGACTCTAACAGATAGGGGGTGAGGTAAAGAGGCGGTGTGTGTGTGAGTTGGAGACACTGAATGTCCAGTCCAGTATGATGAGACCCAAGATAGGGCCAATTCTGTGATGCCAAGAGATTAAAAGGTCTGTAGTAATAGGGAATGGTTCACTAGGTCAAAGGCAGAGGACAGGTCCAGGAAGAGGAGGACAGAGTAGTGTCACTTGGGTTGGGTGGTTATTAGGACATTGGTGACTTTAGTCAGGGCAGTTTCAGTGGAGTGATGTGGTCGGAAGCCAGATTGTAAGCGGTCGAAGAGGCAGCACGAAGAGAGGTGGGAGGACAGTTTGAAATGGACATGTTCTTTCAGTAGTTTTGAGGCATAGGGAAGAAGTGATATGGGGCGAGATCTATATACAATGCATGGGTCAAGAGAGGGCTTTTTGAGGATGGGTGTGATTGAGGCATGTTTGAAGCATGAGGAGACAACACCAGTTCATAGGTTGAAGAGATGGGTTAGGGTTGGGATGAAGACTGTGGTGAGTTTTGGGATGAAGTGGGATGGGATTGGGTCAACTGCACAGGTGGTGAGATTGAGATGTGATCTTGAGAGTGAAGTGGAAAGTTGATCTTCTGTAATGGTGGAGAAGTTGGTTTTGGAGGAGGAGGGCTGAGTAGTTAGTAAGAGGGGTTGTAGGTGGCGTAGGCCAAAGCTTTCTCTGATGTTATTAATCCTCTGCTTGAAGAATGAGCCAAAATCTTCAGCTGAGATGAGTGGAGAAGGAGGAGGGTCTGGTGGATGGAGGAGAGAATCGAAAGTGTTGAATAGCTGTTTAGGGTTGTGAGACGGGGAGGATTTGAGAGATGAGGAGTAGGTTTGTTTTGTTGCAGCGAATGTGGCCTTTAAAGTATTGAGGGACTATTTGAATGTGATGAAGTGCTCTTTGGAGTGGATTTTTTCCATCTCCGCTCAGCAACCCTGGAAGCCCATATCAGTTTTTTGATCAGGCTGGTGTGCCAGGGTTGTCATTTGATTTTGCGAGCTTTGGTATGCGTGAGAGGGGCGAAGAAATCGAATAACTACAGCTATTGTGGTGTTACACAAAAGCGTCGGCAGCGTCCACATTGTGTAAGGAACTTATGTAGAGGGAGAAGGGATTCAGAGAGTGAGTGTGGATTGAGGTGTTTAAGATGTCTGCGAGGATGTGCAAGTTTGTGGAGTGGGGATTGTGGACCTGGAGAGTAGAGGGAATAGAATGTAAGTAAGTTGTCAGAAAAAGGGAGCCGTGAGTTAGAGAGGTTAGATAGGGAGCAGAGGCAGGTAAAGATGAGGTCCAGTGTGTGGCCATCTTTGTGAGTGGCTGCAGAAGACCATTGAGCAAGGCCGAAGGAGGAAGTGAGAGATAGAAGTTTAGTAACAGCTGAGAAGGAAGTGTCAATGGGAATGTTGAAGTCACTCACGATGATTGTGGGGATGTCAGCGGAGAGGAAATGAAGTAGCTAGGTGGTGAAGTGGTCGAAGAGAGTGTTGGCTGGCCCTGGTGGACAATAAATGACAGCCAGTTGGAGGTTGGAGGGGGAGTAGATGCACACAGAGTGCACCTCAAAGGAAGGGAGGGTGGCAGTGGAATTTGGGTGAAGGAACAGTTATCTGACAGGAGAAAAACAACTCCTCCACCATGCTTAGTGCTTGGGCAGGGAGTGTGGGAAAGGTGCAATCCACCATATGAAAGTGCAACAGGAGAGGCTGTGTGAGAGGGGGTGAGCTAAGTTTCTGTGATGACTAGGAAGGAAAGTTTGTTAGTAAAAAAAAGATCATGTAAATGAGAACTTCCGGTCACCGCCAACACTGAGAACAGCTGAACAGCGGTGGTGACGAGTGTCGCATCCCCCGCCGATCAGATATTGATGACCTATCCCAAGTATAGGTCATCCATGTTAAAGTAGACGTTATCCTCTTTAACAGCTGTGGTGCAACAGTGACCGTTAAATGTTTAACCCCTTAGCGACCGCCGATACGCCTTTTAATGGCGGCCGCTAAGGGTGCTTAAACCACAGCGCCGTTAATTAACGGCGCTGTGGAAAAAGTGAATAGCGCCCCCCAGAGTTGGATTTTCTCCGGGGTCTCGGCTACCGAGGGTAGCCGAGACCCCAGAGAACATGATTCGGGGGGGGGGTTTACCGACCCGCATTTGCGATCGCCGATAATTAACCGTTTACCGGTGATCGCAAAAAAAAACAAAACGCGATCTCTTTTTAATTTCTCCGTCCTCCGATGTGATCGCACATCAGAGGACAGAGAAAGGGGGTCCCAGATAGCCCCCCGATACTCACCTATCTCCCCCGGTGCTCCTCGTGGCTCCCGGTGGGCGCCGCCATCCTCAAAATGGCGGGCGCATGCGCAGTGCGCCGGCCGGCACCGGGAGACTCTTTGGGGTTTCGGCTGCCGGGGGTAGCCGAGACCCCAAAGAACATGATCGGGGTCGGTTTTACCGACCCCTGTTTTGCGATCGCCGGTAATTAACTGTTTACCGGCGAACGCAAAAAAATTAAAAAAATCAAAGTATAGTTCTCTGTCCTCTGATGTGATCGCACATCAAAGGACAGAGAAATAGGGGGATTCGGGGACCCTATTATACTTACCGGTGTCCCTAGATCCTCCTGGCTGCCGGGGAAAAGAAAATGGCGGGCGCATGCGCAGTGCGCCCGCCATCTATCACCATCTACCGGCAGACAGGAGAAGAGCAGTTGGGGCTGGGGTTAGGGCTAGGGTTAGGTCTAGGGTTAGGGCTAGGGTTAGAGCTAGGGTTAGGGTTAGGGTTGGGGCTAAATTTAGGGTTAGGGTTGGGGCTAAATTCAGGGTTCGGGTTCTTTAACACTTACGTCGGTACGGGGCCGTCGAAATGCGTCGGACCGACATACCGACGCACGTTGTGAAAATTGTGCACAACGTGGGAAGCAGATGTAGTTTTTCAACGCATCCGCTGCCCAATCTATGTCCTAGGGAGGAGGGGGCGGAGTTACAGCCACGCATGCGCGGTCAGAAATGGCGGACTGTTGTGAATTCTGTTGTCGAACTCCCTCCTGTGGTCGTGAATGGTACTTCGGCGAGTTCTGTCTATGGGCTCCCTCTGGTGGCTGTGAGTGAAGCTGCTGCTTCTGAGGTTCCTTACACAGGTGACGTGGTTTATCCTTTGGTTGACTGCTCTAACTCCTCTCAGATCGTTACTCCATGCCAGCTGTCAATGTTTTTGCATTGGTTCAGTTCGCTCCTGGATCTCTCTGGTGACCTGCCTTCTCCTGCAGAAGCTAAGTTCCTGATAGTCATTATTTGTTCATTGTTTTCTTGTCCAGCTGGTTTTCATGATTTAGTTTTGCTAGCTGGAAGCTCTGGGATGCAGAGTGGCCCGTCCGCACCGTGAGTCGGTGCGGAGGTTTTTTTTTGCACACTCTGCGTGGTCTTTTGTAGGTTTTTGTGGTGATCGCAAAGTTACCTTTCCTATCCTCTGTCTATTTAGTAAGTCTGTCCTCCCTTTGCTGAAACCTGTTTCATTTCTGCGTTTGTAACTTTCATCTTTACTCACAGTCAATATATGTGGGGGGCTTCCTTTACCTTTGGGGAATTTCTCTGAGGCAAGGTAGGCTTTATTTTCTATCTCTAGGGCTAGATAGTTCTTAGGCTGTGACGAGGCGCCTAGGTCTGGTCAGGAGCGCTCCACGGCTATTTCTAGTGTGTGTGATAGGATAAGGCTTGCGGTCAGCAGAGCTCCCACATCCCAGAGCTCGTCCTGTATGAGGTTTAACTATCAGGTCATTCCGGGTGCTCCTAACCACCAGGTCATAACAGTACAGCTGGCCCAAAGTATTAATGCATCTCAATAGAGGGATAAGAGAAGTTCTGAGACCATTTTTTTTTCTTTGCACTGTGTTTTGTCTTTCTTTTCCCCTAGACCTTTGGGTGGTTCAGGACACAGGTGTAGATATGGACATTCAAGGTCTGTCCTCTTGTATGGATCATCTCTCTGCAAGGGTACAAAACAATTTTCAGAAAGGGTCTTTCTGCAGCCCTTAAGGATGCCATGGTGGGATTTCCCACGCCTGCTGGTCTGAATGAGTCTATGTCTTTGGCCATTTATATCGATCGGCGCATGCGTGAGCGCAAAGCTGTGCACCATCTCGCGGTATTCTCTGAGCATAGGCCTGTGTTATGTTTGCTAATGACAGGTGTTATGAAGGCAATCCAGAAACACAGTGTGCTTAGCGATCAGAGCGCACACAGTGATCTGACAAATACCCAAAAATACAAGAACGAGCTCTGAGACGTGGAAACTCTGTAGACTGCACACCTGATCCTATCCTAAACACAACTAAAAGCGGCTGTGGATTGCGCCTAACAACTACCTAGGCAACTCGGCACAGCCTAAGAAACTAGCTAGCCTGAAGATAGAAAAATAGGCCTGACTTGCCCCAGAGAAATTCCCCAAAGGAAAAGGCAGCCCCCCACATATAATGACTGTGAGTAAGATGAAAAGACAAAACGTAGGGATGAAATAGATTCAGCAAAGTTGTGCCCGATATTCTAGGACAGAGCGAGGACAGTAAAGCGAACTTTGCAGTCTACAAAAAACCCTAAAGCAAAACCACGCAAAGGGGGCAAAAAAAACCCACCGTGCCGAACTAACGGCACGGCGGTACACCCTTTGCGTCTCAGAGCTTCCAGCAAAACAAAAGACAAGCTGGACAGAAAAAAAGCAACAAAAAAGCAAAAAGCACTTAGCTATACAGAGCAGCAGGTCACAGGAACAATCAGGAGAAGCTCAGATCCAACACTGAAACATTGACAAGGAGCAAGGATAGCAGCATCAGGCGGAGTTAAGTAATGAAGCAGTTAACGAGCTCACCAGAACACCTGAGGGAGGAAGCTCAGAAGCTGCAGTACCACTTGTGACCACAGGAGTGAATTCAGCCACAGAATTCACAACAGTACCCCCCCCCCCTTGAGGAGGGGTCACCGAACCCTCACCAGAGCCCCCAGGCCGACCAGGATGAGCCGCATGAAAGGCACGAACAAGATCGGAAGCATGAACATCAGAGGCAAAAACCCAGGAATTATCTTCCTGAGCATAACCCTTCCATTTAACCAGATACTGGAGTTTCCGTCTAGAAACACGAGAATCCAAAATCTTCTCCACAATATACTCCAATTCCCCCTCCACCAAAAGCGGGGCAGGAGGCTCAACAGATGGAACCATAGGTGCCACGTATCTCCGCAACAACGACCTATGGAATACATTATGTATGGAAAAGGAGTCTGGGAGGGTCAAACGAAAAGACACAGGATTGAGAACCTCAGAAATCCTATACGGACCAATAAAACGAGGTTTAAATTTAGGAGAGGAAACCTTCATAGGAATATGACGAGAAGATAACCAAACCAGATCCCCAACACGAAGTCGGGGACCCACACGGCGTCTGCGATTAGCGAAAAGTTGAGCTTTCTCCTGGGACAAGATCAAATTGTCCACTACCTGAGTCCAGATCTGCTGCAACCTATCCACCACAGAATCCACACCAGGACAGTCCGAAGACTCAACCTGTCCTGAAGAAAAACGAGGATGGAACCCAGAATTGCAAAAAAATGGAGAAACCAAGGTAGCCGAGCTGGCCCGATTATTAAGGGCGAACTCAGCCAACGGCAAAAAGGACACCCAATCATCCTGGTCTGCAGAAACAAAACATCTCAGATATGTTTCCAAGGTCTGATTGGTTCGTTCGGTCTGGCCATTAGTCTGAGGATGGAAAGCCGAGGAAAAGGATAGGTCAATGCCCATCCTACCACAAAAGGCTCGCCAAAACCTTGAAACAAACTGGGAACCTCTGTCAGAAACAATATTCTCAGGAATGCCATGCAACCGAACCACATGCTGAAAGAACAAAGGTACCAAATCAGAGGAGGAAGGCAATTTAGCCAAGGGCACCAGATGGACCATTTTAGAAAAGCGATCACAGACCACCCAAATGACTGACATCTTTTGAGAAACGGGAAGGTCAGAAATGAAATCCATCGAAATATGTGTCCAAGGCCTCTTTGGGACCGGCAAGGGCAAAAGCAACCCACTGGCACGAGAACAGCAGGGCTTAGCCCTAGCACAAATCCCACAGGACTGCACAAAAGTACGTACATCCCGTGACAGAGATGGCCACCAGAAGGATCTAGCCACTAACTCTCTGGTACCAAAGATTCCAGGATGACCAGCCAACACCGAACAATGAAGTTCAGAGATAAGTTTATTAGTCCACCTATCAGGGACGAACAGTTTCTCTGCTGGACAACGATCAGGTTTATTCGCCTGAAATTTTTGCAGCACCCGCCGCAAATCAGGGGAGATGGCAGACACAATGACTCCTTCCTTGAGGATACCCGCTGGCTCAGATAAACCCGGAGAGTCGGGCACAAAACTCCTAGACAGAGCATCCGCCTTCACTTTTTTAGAGCCCGGAAGGTATGAAATCACAAAGTCGAAGCGGGCAAAAAATAACGACCAACGGGCCTGTCTAGGATTCAAGCGCTTGGCAGACTCGAGATAAGTCAAGTTCTTATGATCAGTCAATACCACCACGCGATGCTTAGCTCCTTCAAGCCAATGACGCCACTCCTCGAATGCCCACTTCATGGCCAGCAACTCTCGATTGCCCACATCATAATTACGCTCAGCGGACGAAAACTTCCTGGAAAAGAAAGCACATGGTTTCATCACTGAGCAATCAGAACCTCTCTGTGACAAAACCGCCCTGCTCCAATCTCAGAAGCATCAACCTCGACCTGGAACGGAAGAGAAACATCTGGCTGACACAACACAGGGGCAGAACAAAAACGACGCTTCAACTCCTGAAAAGCTTCCACAGCAGCAGAAGACCAATTAACCAAATCAGCACCCTTCTTGGTCAAATCGGTCAATGGTTTGGCAATGCTAGAAAAATTAGAGATGAAGCGACGATAAAAATTAGCAAAGCCCAGGAACTTTTGCAGACTTTTCAGAGATGTCGGCTGAAACCAATCCTGGATGGCTTGGACCTTAACTGGATCCATCTCGATAGTAGAAGGGGTAAAGATGAACCCTAAAAATGAAACTTTCTGCACACCGAAGAGACACTTTGATCCCTTCACAAACAAAGAGTTAGCACGCAGGACCTGAAAAACCATTCTGACCTGCTTCACATGAGACTCCCAATCATCTGAGAAGATCAAAATGTCATCCAAGTAAACAATCAGGAATTTATCCAGATACTCACGGAAGATGTCATGCATAAAAGACTGAAACACAGATGGAGCATTGGCAAGTCCGAACGGCATCACTAGATACTCAAAATGACCCTCGGGCGTATTGAATGCAGTTTTCCATTCATCTCCTTGCCTGATTCTCACCAGATTATACGCACCACGAAGATCTATCTTAGTGAACCAACTAGCCCCCTTAATCCGAGCAAACAAGTCAGATAACAATGGCAAGGGATACTGAAATTTAACAGTGATCTTATTAAGAAGGCGGTAATCAATACACGGTCTCAGCGAACCATCCTTCTTGGCTACAAAGAAGTACCCTGCTCCCAGTGGTGATGACGATGGGCGAATATGTCCCTTCTCCAGGGATTCCTTCACATAACTGCGCATAGCGGCGTGTTCGGGCACGGATAAATTAAATAATCGACCTTTAGGGAATTTAGTACCAGGAATCAAATTGATAGCACAATCACAATCCCTATGCGGAGGTAGAGCATCGGACTTGGGCTCTTCAAATACATCCTGATAATCAGACAAGAACTCTGGGACCTCAGAAGGGGTGGATGACGAAATCGAAAAAAATGGAACATCACCATGTACTCCCTGACAACCCCAGCTGGATACCGACATGGAATTCCAATCCAATACTGGATTATGGGTTTGTAGCCATGGCAACCCCAACACGACCACATCATGCAGATTATGCAACACCAGAAAGCGAATAACTTCCTGATGTGCAGGAGCCATGCACATAGTCAGCTGGGCCCAGTATTGAGGTTTATTCTTGGCCAAAGGTGTAGCATCAATTCCTCTCAATGGAATAGGACACCGCAAAGGCTCCAAGAAAAACCCACAACGTTTAGCATAATCCAAATCCATCAGATTCAGGGCAGCGCCCGAATCCACAAACGCCATGACAGAAAACGACGACAAAGAGCATATCAAGGTAATGGACAGAAGGAATTTGGACTGTACAGTACCAATGACGGCAGACCTAGCGGACCGCTTAGTGCGCTTAGGACAATCAGAAATAGCATGAGTGGAATCACCACAGTAGAAACACAGACCATTCAGACGTCTGTATTCCTGCCGTTCAACTCTAGTCATAGTCCTATCGCACTGCATAGGCTCAGGTTTAACCTCAGGCAGTACCGCCAAATGGTGCACAGATTTACGCTCGCGCAAGCGTCGACCGATCTGAATGGCTAAAGACAAAGACTCATTCAAACCAGCAGGCATAGGAAATCCCACCATGACATCCTTAAGAGCCTCAGAGAGACCCTTTCTGAACAAAGCTGCCAGCGCAGATTCATTCCACTGAGTGAGTACTGACCATTTCCTAAATTTCTGACAATATACTTCTATATCATCCTGACCCTGGCACAAAGCCAGCAAATTTTTCTCAGCCTGATCCACTGAATTAGGCTCATCGTACAGCAATCCGAGCGCCAGGAAAAACGCATCGACACTACTCAATACAGGGTCTCCTGGCGCAAGAGAAAATGCCCAGTCTTGAGGGTCGCCGCGCAAAAAAGAAATAATAATCAAAACCTGTTGAATAGGATTACCAGAAGAATGAGGTTTCAAGGCCAGAAAAAGCTTACAATTATTTTTGAAACTTAGAAACTTAGTTCTGTCTCCAAAAAACAAATCAGGAATAGGAATTCTTGGTTCTAACATAGATTTCTGATCAATAGTATCTTGAATTTTTTGTACATTTATAACGAGATTATCCATTGAAGAACACAGACCCTGAAAATCCATGTCCACACCTGTGTCCAGAATCACCCAAATATCTAGGGGAAAAAAAAAAAATGAACACAGAGCAGGAAAAAAAAAAAAAATGATGTCAGAACTTTTTCTTTCCCTCTATATAGAATCATTAGTTTGGCTCCTTGTACTGTTATGTTTGCTAATGACAGGTGTTATGAAGGCAATCCAGAAACACAGTGTGCTTAGCGATCAGAGCGCACACAGTGATCTGACAAATACCCAAAAATACAAGAACGAGCTCTGAGACGTGGAAACTGTAGACTGCACACCTGATCCTATCCTAAACACAACTAAAAGCGGCTGTGGATTGCGCCTAACAACTACCTAGGCAACTCGGCACAGCCTAAGAAACTAGCTAGCCTGAAGATAGAAAAATAGGCCTGACTTGCCCCAGAGAAATTCCCCAAAGGAAAAGGCAGCCCCCCACATATAATGACTGTGAGTAAGATGAAAAGACAAAACGTAGGGATGAAATAGATTCAGCAAAGTGGGGCCCGATATTCTAGGACAGAGCGAGGACAGTAAAGCGAACTTTGCAGTCTACAAAAAACCCTAAAGCAAAACCACGCAAAGGGGGCAAAAAAAACCCACCGTGCCGAACTAACGGCACGGCGGTACACCCTTTGCGTCTCAGAGCTTCCAGCAAAACAAAAGACAAGCTGGACAGAAAAAAAGCAACAAAAAAGCAAAAGGCACTTAGCTATACAGAGCAGCAGGTCACAGGAACAATCAGGAGAAGCTCAGATCCAACACTGAAACATTGACAAGGAGCAAGGATAGCAGCATCAGGCGGAGTTAAGTAATGAAGCAGTTAACGAGCTCACCAGAACACCTGAGGGAGGAAGCTCAGAAGCTGCAGTACCACTTGTGACCACAGGAGTGAATTCAGCCACAGAATTCACAACAGGCCTGAGCCTATGCAGTGTGATAGGATTTTGACCAGAGCTGAACGGCAAGAACACAGACGTCGGAATGGGCTGTGTTTTTACTGTGGTGAATCCACTCATGCTATCTCCGATTGTCCTAAGCGCACTAAGCGGTTCGCTAGGTCTGCCACCATTGGTACGGTACAGTCTAAATTTCTTTTGTCCGTTACTCTGATTTGCTCTCTGTCGTCCTATTATGTAATGGCATTTGTGGATTCAGGCGCTGCCCTGAATTTGATGGACTTGGAGTTTGCCCGGCGCTGTGGTTTTTTCTTGGAGCCCTTGCAGTATCCTATTCCATTGAGAGGAATTGATGCTACGCCTTTGGCCAAGAATAAGCCTCAGTACTGGACTCAATTGACCATGTGCATGGCTCCTGCACATCAGGAGGATATTCGCTTTTTGGTGTTGCATAATCTGCATGATGTGGTCGTTTTGGGGTTGCCATGGCTACAGGTCCATAATCCAGTGTTGGATTGGAAATCTATGTCTGTGTCCAGCTGGGGTTGTCAGGGGGTACATGGTGATGTTCCATTGCTTTCAATTTCACCTTCCACTCCTTCTGAAGTCCCTGATTTTTTATCAGATTACCGGGATGTATTTGAAGAGCCCAAATCTGGTGCCCTACCCTCCTCATAGGGATTGCGACTGTGCTATTGATTTGATTCCTGGTAGTAAGTTTCCTAAGGGCCATCTGTTTAATTTATCTGTGCCAGAGCACGCCGCTATGCGGAGTTATATAAAGGAATCCTTGGAGAAGGGTCATATTCGTCCGTCGTCGTCACCATTGGGAGCAGGGTTCTTTTTTGTGGCCAAGAAGGATGGTTCTTTGAGACCTTGTATTGATTACCGCCTTCTTAATAAGATCACAGTCAAATTTCAGTATCCTTTGCCGCTGCTGTCTGATTTATTTGCTCAGATTAAGGGGGCTAGTTGTTTCACCAAGATAGATCTTCGTGGTGCGTATAATCTTGTGCGAATTAAACAGGGTGATGAATGGAAGACGGCATTTAATACGCCCGAGGGCCATTTTGAGTACCTGGTTATGCCATTCAGGCTTTCTAATGCTCCATCTGTGTTTCAGTCCTTTATGCATGACATCTTCCGAGAGTACCTGGATAGATTCATGATTGTATATTTGGATGACATTTTGGTCTTTTCGGATGATTGGGAATCTCATGTGAAGCAGGTCAGAATGGTGTTCCAGGTCCTTCGTGCGAATTCCTTGTTTGTGAAGGGGTCAAAGTGTCTCTTTGGAGTTCAGAAGGTTTCATTTTTGGGTTTCATTTTTTCCCCTTCTACTATCGAGATGGACCCTGCTAAAGTTCAGGCCATTTACGATTGG
Source organism: Ranitomeya imitator (assembly GCF_032444005.1). Classification (NCBI taxonomy): domain Eukaryota; kingdom Metazoa; phylum Chordata; class Amphibia; order Anura; family Dendrobatidae; genus Ranitomeya; species Ranitomeya imitator. The sequence goes on along the minus strand of NC_091287.1, from coordinate 459,441,218 downwards.
ACTCAGCCGACATCTGTGAAGAGCTTGCAGAAGTTCCTGGGCTTTGCTAATTTTTATCGTCGCTTCATCGCTAACTTTTCCAGTGTTGCTAAGCCGTTGACTGATTTGACCAAGAAAGGTGCTGATGTGGTCAATTGGTCCTCTGCGGCTGTAGAGGCTTTTCAGGAGTTGAAGTGTCGTTTTGCTTCTGCCCCTGTGTTGTGCCAGCCAGATGTTTCGCTCCCTTTTCAGGTGGAGGTTGATGCTTCTGAAATTGGAGCAGGAGCTGTTTTGTCGCAAAGAAGTTCTGATGGCTCGGTGATGAAACCCTGTGCCTTCTTTTCTAGAAAATTCTCGCCTGCTGAGCGCAATTATGATGTGGGCAATCGGGAGTTGTTGGCCATGAAGTGGGCATTTGAGGAGTGGCGACATTGGCTTGAAGGAGCTAAACATCGCGTGGTGGTCTTGACGGATCACAAGAATTTAACTTATCTCGAGTCTGCCAAACGGTTGAATCCTAGACAGGCTCGATGGTCGCTCTTTTTCTCCCGTTTTGATTTTGTGGTTTCATACCTTCCGGGATCTAAGAATGTGAAGGCTGACACCCTGTCAAGGAGTTTTGTGCCTGACTCTCCGGGTGTTCCGGAGCTGGCGGGTATTCTTAAAGAAGGGGTAATTTCGTCTGCCATTTCCCCTGATTTGCGGCATGTGCTGCAAAAGTTTCAGGCTGATAGACCTGACCGTTGTCCTACGGAGAAACTGTTTGCCCCTGATAGATGGACTAGTAGAGTTATCTCGGAGATTCATTGTTCAGTATTGGCTGGTCATCCTGGAATCTTTGGTACCAGAGATTTGGTGGCTAGATCCTTTTGGTGGCCTTCTTTGTCACGGGATGTGCGTTCTTTTGTGCAGTCCTGTGGGATTTGTGCTCGGGCTATGCCCTGCTGTTCTCGTGCCAGTGGGTTGCTTTTGCCCTTGCCGATCCCGAAGAGGCCCTGGACGCATATTTCCATGGATTTTATTTCTGATCTCCCTGTTTCTCAAAAGATGTCGGTCATTAGGGTGGTTTGTGATCGCTTCTCTAAGATGGTCCATTAGGTACCCTTATCTAAACTGCCTTCCTCCTCTGATTTGGTGCCATTGTTTTTCCAGCATGTGGTTCGTTTGCATGGCATTCCAGAGAACATTGTCTCGGACAGAGGTTCCCAGTTTGTTTCGAGGTTTTGGCGGTCCTTTTGCGCTAAGATGGGGATTGATTTGTCTTTTTCTTCGGCTTTCCATCCTCAGACTAATGGCCAAACCGAACGAACTAATCAGACTTTGGAGACATATCTGAGATGCTTTGTTTCTGCTGATCAGGATGATTGGGTGTCTTTCTTGCCTTTGGCTGAGTTCGCCCTTAATAATCGGGCCAGCTCGGCTACTTTAGTTTCTCCTTTTTTTTTTAGTTTCTCCTTTTTTCTGTAATTCTGGTTTCCATCCTCGTTTCTTTTCAGGGCAGGTTGAGCCTTCGGACTGTCCTGGTGTGGATGCGGTGGTGGACAGGTTGCAGCAGATTTGGACTCATGTGGTGGACAATTTGACATTGTCCCAGGAGAAGGCTCAACGTTTCGCTAACCGCCGGCGTTGTGTTGGTCCCGACTTCGTGTTGGGGATTTGGTTTGGTTGTCATCTCGTCACGTTCCTATGAAGGTTTCCTCTAAGTTTAAGCCTCGTTTCATTGGACCATATAAGATTTCTGAAGTTCTTAATCCTGTGTCATTTCGTTTGGATCTTCCAGCTTCTTTTGCCATCCATAATGTGTTCCATAGGTCGTTGTTGCGGAGATACGTGGCGCCTACGGTTCCCTCCGTTGATCCTCCTGCCCCAGTGTTGGTCGAGGGGGAGTTGGAGTATGTGGTGGAGAAGATTTTGGATTCTCGTGTTTCGAGACGGAAACTCCAGTACCTGGTCAAGTGGAAGGGTTATGGTCAGGAAGATAATTCCTGGGTTTTTGCCTCTGATGTTCATGCTGCCGATCTTGTTCGTGCCTTTCATTTGGCTCATCCTGATCGGCCTGGGGGCTCTGGTGAGGGTTCGGTGACCCCTCCTCAAGGGGGGGTACTGTTGTGAATTCTGTTGTCGAACTCCCTCCTGTGGTCGTGAATGGTACTTCGGCGAGTTCTGTCTATGGGCTCCCTCTGGTGGCTGTGAGTGAAGCTGCTGCTTCTGAGGTTCCTTACACAGGTGACATGGTTTATTCTTTGGTTGACTGCTCTATTTAACTCCTCTCAGATCGTTACTCCATGCCGTGAGTCGGTGCGGAGGTTTTTTTTTGCACACTCTGCGTGGTCTTTTGTAGGTTTTTGTGCTGATCGCAAAGTTACCTTTCCTATCCTCTGTCTATTTAGTAAGTCTGGCCTCCCTTTGCTGAAACCTGTTTCATTTCTGCATTTGTGACTTTCATCTTTACTCACAGTCAATATATGTGGGGGGCTTCCTTTACCTTTGGGGAATTTCTCTGAGGCAAGGTAGGCTTTATTTTCTATCTCTAGGGCTAGATAGTTCTTAGGCTGTGACGAGGCGCCTAGGTCTGGTCAGGAGCGCTCCACGGCTATTTCTAGTGTGTGTGATAGGATTAGGGCTTGCGCTCAGCAGAGCTCCCACATCCCAGAGCTCGTCCTGTATGAGGTTTAACTATCAGGTCATTCCGGGTGCTCCTAACCACCAGGTCATAACAGCGGACGCGACGTACAAAATAACATTACATTGAACGTTTTTTGTGCCGACGGTCCGCCAAAACAACTGATCCAGTGCACGACGGACGCGACGTGTGGCCATCTGTCACGATCCGTCGGCAATACAAGTCTATGGGCAATAAAACGCATCCTGCGGGCACATTTGGAGGATCCGTTTTTTGTCCAAAACGACGGATTGCGACGGATGCCAAACGACGCAAGTGTGAAAGTAGCCTTAGGGTTAGGGTTGGGGCTAAAGTTAGGGCTAGGGTTGTGGCTAAAGTTAGGGTTAGATTTGGGGTTAGGGTTTGGATTAGAGTTGGTATTAGGGTTAGGGTTGGCATTAGGGTTACGCTTGGGATTAGGGTTAGGTTTGGGATTAGGGTTAAGGTTAGGGTTGTGATTAGTTGTGTATTGGGATTAGGGTTAGGTTTGAGGTTAGGGTTGAGATTAGGATTACGGGTGTGTTGGATTTAGGGTTTTGATTAGGGTTATGTTTAGGGTTGACATTAGGGTTGTTTTGGGGTAAGGGTTGTGATTATCGTTAGGGTTAGTGATTAGGATTATGGATCGTGTTGGGATTAGGGTTAGGGGTGTGTTGGGGTTAGGGTTGTAGCTAAAATTGGGGGGTTTCCACTGTTTAGTTACATCAGGGGGTCTCCAAACACGACAGCCAATTTTGCGCTCAAAAAGTCAAATGGTGCTCCCTCCCTTCTGAGCTCTGCCGTGCGCCCAAACAGTGGGTTACCCCCACATATGGCACATCAGTGTACTCGGGATAAATTGGACAACAACAATTGTGGTCCAATTTCTCCTGTTACCCTTGTGAAAATAAAAACTTGGGGGCTACAATATCTTTTTTGTGGAAAAAAAAAATATTTTTTATTTTCACGACTCTGCATTCTAAACTTCTGTGAAGCACTTGGGCATTCAAAGTTCTCACCACACATCTAGATAAGTTCCATGGGGGGTCTAGTTTCCAAAATGGTGTCACTTGTGGGGGGTTTCCACTGTTTAGGCACATCAGGGGCTCTCCAAACGCAACATGGCGTCCGATCTCAATTCCAGACAATTCTACATTGAAAAAGTAAAACGGCACTCCTCTTCCAAGCTCTGCGGTGCGCCCAAACAGTGGTTTACCCCCACATATTGGGTATCGACGTACTCAGGAGAAATTGCTCTACAACTTTTGTGGTCTAATTTCTCCTGTTAACCTTGTGAAAATAAAAATTTGGGGGCAAAAAGATCATTTTTGTAGAAAAAATGTGATTTTTTATTTTCACGGCTCAACGTTATAAACTTCTGTGAAGCACATGGGGGTTCAAAGTGCTCACCACACATCTAGATAAGTTCCTTAAGGGGTCTAGTTTCCAAAATGGTGTCACTTGTGGGGGGTTTCCACTGTTTAGGCACATCAGGGGCTCTCTAAACGTGACATGGCGTCCGATCTCAATTCCTGCCAATTCTACATTGAAAAAGTAAAATGGCGCTCCTTCACTTCCAAGTTCTGCGGTGCGCCCAAACAGTGGTTTACCCTCACATATGGGGTATCAACGTATTCAGGAGAAATCGCACAACAACTTTTGTGGTCTAATTTCTCCTGTTACCCTTGTGAAAATAAGAATTTGTGGGCGAAAAGATCATTTTTGTGTAAACAAATGCGATTTTTTTATTTTCACGGCTCTACGTTATAAACTTCTGTGAAGCTCTTGGGGGTTCAAAGTGCTCACCACACATCTAGATAAGTTCCTTAAGGGGTCTAGTTTACAAAATGGTGTCACTTGTGGGGGGTTTCCACTGTTTAGGCACATCAGGGGCTCTCCAAACATGACATGGCGTCCGATCTCAATTCCAGCCAATTCTGCATTGAAAAAGTCAAACGGCGCTCCTTCACTTCCAAGTTCTGCGGTGCGCCCAAACAGTGGCTTACCCCCACATATGGGGTATTGGCGTATTCAGGAGAAATTGCATAACAAAATTTATGGTTACATTTCTGTTTTTACACTTGTGAAAATAAAAAAAATGGTTCTGATTTAAAATGTTTGCAAAAAGAAGTTAAAAGTTCATTTTTTCCTTCCACATTGTTTCAGTTCCTGTGAAGCACGTAAAGGGTTAATAAACTTCTTGAATGTGGTTTTGAGAACCTTGAGGGGTGTAGTTTTTAGAATGGTGTCACACTTCATTATTTTCTATCATATAGACCCCTCAAAATGACTTCAAATGTGATGTGGTCCCTAAATAAAAAAGGTGTTGTAAAAATGAGAAATTGCTGGTCAACTTTTAACCCTTATAACTCCCTATCAAAAAAAAAATTTGTTTCCAAAATTGTGCTGATGTAAAGTAGACATGTGGGAAATGTTATTTATTAACTATTTTTTGTGACATATCTCTCTGATTTAAGGGCATAAAAATACAAAGTTTGAAAATTGCAAAATTTTAAAAATTTTCGCCATATTTCCGTTTTTTTCATAAATAATCGCAAGTAATATCGACAAATGTTACCACTATCATGAAGTACAATATGTCACGAAAAAACAATCTCAGAATCAGCGGGATCCGTTGAAGCGTTCCAGAGTTATAACCTCATAAAGTGACAGTGGTCAGAATTGCAAAAATTGGCTCGGTCATTAAGTACCAAATTGGCTCTGTCACTAAGGGGTTAAAGTATATTTTATTGTTTATATTTTTGTTCTATTTTTGCTTTTTTTTTTCTTGTCTTATTTTTTGTTGTATATCTATTTTTTTAATGGAAATGAGTAGTAAAAGGATAAAACTTATTTATCACCAATACCTGCTGTTGCAGCAGAAGTTGAGCTCTATATCACAGATGGCTCTTGATACTCAGATCCTAAGTCTACTCCATACTGCTCCTGCTAATTTCCATGGAACATGTACGACGTGTCTCAGGAAATCATTAATAAATCAGTAAAAACCTTCACATTATTTACCGTGCCTCTCCAGAAAAGTGTTGAAAACCACATACAGTTGAAACTAGAAGTTTACATACACTATATAAAAAGACACATATGCATGTTTTTCCCAATATCTGACATGAAATCAGAATAAACCTTTCCCGTTTTAGGTCAATTAGGATTACCATAATTATTAATATTTGCCAAATGCCAGAATAATGACAAATAGAGAGAATGTTTTAAGGCACTTTTATTACTTACTGCAAAGTCAAAAGTTTATACACACTAAGATTACTATGCCTTTAAACAATTCTGGACTGCCCATGTGATGTGTTTGGAAGCTTCTGGTTTGGGGCAACATCTGAGTTAATTAGACACACACCTGCGGATGTATTTTAATGCACACCTGAACGACACTGCTTCTTTGTGTGGCATCATGAGAAAGTCTCAAAAATCAGCCACGATATCAGGGTGAGAATTATGGACTTGCTCAAGTCTGTCTCATCCTTGGGTTCAATTGCAAGATAGCTGAAGGTGCCTCGTTCATCTGTACAAACAATTTTATGCAAGTACAAACAAGGCGGGAATGTCCAGCCATCATACCGCTCAAGAAGGAGACGAGTTCTGTGTCCCAGAGATGAATGTGCTTTGGTCTGACATATGCATCACAACCCAAGAACAAAAGCAAAAGACCTTGTGAAGATGATGGTGGAAGCTGTTAAGATTGTGTCAATATCCACAGTGAAACAGGTACTGTATTAATGTGGGCTGAAAGGCCACCCTGCCAGAAAGAAGCCATTACTCCAAAAGAAACATAAAAAAGCCAGATTAATGTTTGCAAATGCACACAGGAACAAACCCCTTAAACTTCTGTGGTCTGATGAAACTAAAATTGAACTTTTTGGGCATAATGACCATCGTTACGTTTGGAGGAAAAAGGGAGAAGCTTGGAAGCCTAAGAACACCATGCCAACTGTAAAACACGGGAGGCAGCATCATGATGTGGGGTTGTTTTGCTACAGGAGGGACTGGTACACTTCACAAAATAGATGGCATCATTAGAAAAGAAGATTATATGGCAATACTGAAGTAACATCTCAAGACATCACCCAGCTTGGGCAGAAATGGGTCTTCCAAATGGACAATGGCCCAAAGCATACTGCCAAAATGGTAACAAAGTGGCTTAATAATAACAAAGTCAATGTTTTGGAGTGGCCATCACAAAACCCTGATATCAATCCTATTGAATATTTATGGGTAAAGCTGAAAAAGCAGGTGAGAGCAAGGCGACCAATAAACCTGGATCAGTTACACCAGTTTTGTCAGGAGGAATGTGCCCAAATTCCAACCAACTATTGTGAGAAGCTTGTGGAAGAATATCCCAAACCTTTGACCCAAGTCATTCAGTTTACCGGCAATGGTACCGAATACTAATGAAATATATTTTTATTATGTATACCCCTCTTCACATGTAAAGCGCCATGGAATAAATGGTGCTATAATAATAAATAATAATAATATACGTAACCTTTTGACTTTGCAGTAAGTAATACAAATGCCTTTAAACATTCTCTCATTATTCTGGCATTTGGCAAATATTAATAATTATAGAAGTCCAAATTGACCTAAAACGGGAACGGTTTATTCTGATTTAATGTCAGATATTGAGAAAAACATGCATATGTGTCTTTTTGTATAATGTATGGCTTTGGCATGGAATGACTGGGAGCCACGGAGGCTTTGCCTTGCAGCATGGGTGCTGTGGGGCACCTGGTTGCTCCCCTACTGGTGCGCTGTCACTTTGGCAGTGGTGAGGCTATGGCACCACACCTTTTCTTTTCACCATGATGTGGCAGTGGGCTTCATACAGTCTCTTCAGTATGTTAAACTAAGAACCTTGTGGTCAGTTTTGAACATGTTTAACCTTATGTTAATTTTTTGTCTAGTGGCATTACATCAGTCTATGATTTTTGGTTGTGGGTCCATGTTTTTTTCTACAGCTATGACATTTTTAACACACAGATAAAAGGGTTGTTCACTATTCGGACAACCCCTTCTCAATCAGCATGTTTGTTCCCTGCAATATAACAAGGCTTATACTCACATCTTGTGCCGACACAGTTTCAGCAATGTCAGGACTTGCTCTCCTGGGGATCGTGTCAAATTGTTATGTCATGCGATCCCTGCACCCAATCAGCGCTGACCTCAATCTTCCCTCCTTCGAACGAGTCAGACATCAAGAGGAAGTGAGCGGCCAGCCACCGATTTGCCTTCCCCTTAATGTTTGAGTTTTCCGAAGGCCAGGGACAGTGATGCCTGCACTGATTGGGAGCAGGGATCGCGTGACATAACAATGTGATTCGATTCCCGAGAGAGCCAGTGCCAATACTAACTGCTGGAATGGCGCTGAAATCGGAGGTGAGAATAAGTGTTGTAATTTTCTTGGGGACAAACAGGGATTCTGAAGGGGTTGTCCAAGTAGTGGACAACCCTTTTAACACAGTAAACGCAACAAAACAACCCTAAAGCATTGTACAATTGCTGTTTTTGTTATTTTCCTTATATTGATATTCTATTTCCTCGGTTCGGACATGGCTGCAGAATTCACACATGTTACATTGGTCCATGTATTGGGGCTATCTTGGGATATTGCGTATTTTCTCGTATTTATTTGCGTGCTGTGATGCACCGGTAACATGTAATACGTAATTAACTTGGATTTAAAATGTACAAAGGTATAATTTAAAATGAGAAAAATTACAGCACTCCACAAAATGCTGGGAATCATCAGAGAGAGTTACAGTCATGGAAGTAAGAGTCAGCTCAGCAAACACAAACCGATCTTCACGCAGCCTGAGCTCATTCATTTTCAATAGCTGTTTAAAACTGTTCCTGGCACCAAATTAAAAGCTATATATAGTTTTCCTTGTAACATAATATTTACTTCAGTCTCCAGTGGGAATTCTTTTTATAAAATGTCATTGAACTATTTACTATGGCAGAGTTATTAATCAAGTGAATATGACTCTCTTGGAAGTAATAATCCACTTTCTTCTATTTAAGTCTTCTATAAATTGAAGGGCTTGTTTCCAGCACAGTCCTCATTTCACTACTGTCAAAGTGAGAACATCGAAAGCTTACAGTCAATGGCACTGCAAAGAACTCAATCTAAATCATCAATTGTGCTTCCCTCCCCTTATACCTCATTACCTCAGGTTTATTCAGGAGCCATATGGCCGCCGCACTAAAAGCCTGGATACTGGGAGGCGATGAACTTTATTCCTCCCGGCTGCATCCGGCTTTCAGTCATATTGGCGCATCGGGCACGGTTTCAGTCATCGCTCAGGGCACTGGGACCACACCCTTCACTGACAGAAATTCTGTACTGTTCCACTGTAGAGCCGGCTGTCAGTCAATGTAAGGGTGTGGTTACATATGCGCTCACTGTGAACTATGGCTGAAGCCACATCTCTATGACTGAAAGCTGGAGGCTGCTGGGAAGAATGAAGTTCATTTCCTCCCAGCACCAGGGCTTTCAGTGAGGCAGCCACACGTTTTCAGAATATTATTAACCTGCAGATTAACCGCATATCTTGTTAAGTGTTTTTTTTCACATGACAGGTTTCCTTCAAACATTCCTTATGATTTAAAATCTTTGGTTTTTTTTATAATAAAACTAGAAGCAAACTCAGTGTAGTTTTATTCCATCTTCATCCTTCTTTTCAAAGGGATTGGCCACTGGCACAACCGTGCCGAATATGACACTAAAGGCTTTTTTGGACGTCAACGATATTTCACGAATGGAAAAAATGGTCGCAGTTTCGTCACAGTTTTTGTCACCTGAGTTTGGTCAGAGTTTCATCAGTTTTTCTCAGATGTAACAAAAAATAGGTTTCTCAAGCTTCATCCATGAAAGAGTCCATGAAAATGGGACATGACATGGAGGACATCCAAGTGGTACTGTTTTTTTAATCATAAACTCATAGACATGCATTGGCAATTTTGATCCTAGAATGGAATCCATATTGAACAAGTCTCTGTGACTGCTGGGGCTGCAAAAATGCATGGGTACATGAAAAGAATGTAAGAGGTACAAGTTTTATCTGTGAAAAACACGGAAAGGACTCATATGAGAAAAACTGATGTCTGAATTAGGCCTTATGGAGATACAAGATAATACATGTCTATCATAACCTCCACTGCAACAAAGTGCGCATAAGAAACAAATGCAAGTGCAAAGACACACGTATTTCTCTTAATGCGCACTTTCAGAACATACGTAAGTCCATGGGCAGCATGGTGGCTCAGTGGTTAGCACTGCAGCTTTGCAGCGCTGGAATCCTGGGTTCAAATCCCACCAAGGACAACATCTGCAAGGAGTTTGTATGTTCTCTCCGTGTTTGCGTGGGTTTCCTCTGGGTTCTCCAGTTTCCTCCTACATTACAAAGACATACTGATAGGGAAATTAGATTGTGAGCCCCATCGGGGACAGCGATGATAATGTGGGCAAAACTGTAAAGCGCTGTGGAATATGTTAGCGCTATATAAAGATTATTATTATATACTAACAAGTGAACAAGGGTGTATGGCTTTACAAAGAAATTGGCATTTAAAGAGGACAGGTGAATAGGAGACAGTTTTTTTTTTATATACCTGATGTTCTGTTTTTTTTTTTGCTGTTTTCAACTATCGGTCCCAGAGATATGGACCTTTTTATTTGGTGCTAATTTTTATAGTCTTTACAAGGGAGCATGGCTCACAGGATTCTTGGAGTATGTCATAATTACTGGTCAGGAGGGGGGATGGTCCACTCATGAACTGATTAACTTCTGATAATATATTAGTTACACAACACATGTTTGCTTGTTAGTAGATACATAGGACTTCATAGTTCATTTTTATCATATATTATTCTACTACACATTCTATACAGTAGAAAAGAGGTATGGTGATGTACCCCATCCTTGAGTAAAGCAGAGGGATACTCGTTCACTAAGTGCAAGGTCAACAGAGCCCAATATGTGCCAAACCTAGTGCTCAAAAACAACATGAACTCAGCGCAAGCATACAAGCTTAGACCCCATGAGCATGCCTGTGTGTATTACTAGAGAGCAGGAGACCACCAGAGTGCACCACTGACGTGTCTCCAATGAGTTGAGCGACTTACTTTTTTCAGATAGAGTCGGGTTTCGTCCAGGAGAGTTCCCTGAGCAGACAATGGCTTACTGTCATCAAGGCTTCTCTCCTCCTCGGCTGCAGACGCCAGCTCCTTAATGTGCGTCAAACTTTGCATCAGCAGACGCATTAGTGGGATGCTCATGCTTATGATGGCGTAGCCTGCACTTACCAGCCGTGTGCATTCCTCAAAACACTGAAGAACTTGACAGAGGTCTTGTAGCTTCGACCACTGCACACCAGACAACTCCATGTTTGCCATCCAAGTGCCTGCCCGTGTATGTGTATCCTCCCACAAATTAATTACAGCACGCCTCTGTTTGCACAGCCTCTGAACCATGTGCGGTGTGGAGTTCCACCTTGTTGCAACGTCGATTATTAGGCCGTGCTGGGGAAGATTCAGCAATCACTGATGGTTCAGCATACGGCTGGAGTGTACGGGCGACCGGCGGATGTGCGAGCAAAGTCTTCGCACCTTCAGGAGCAGGGCTGGTAACTCCGGATAATTTTTCAGGAAGCACTGCACCACCAGGTTCAAGGTGTGAGCCAGGCAAGGTATGTGTTTAAGTTCTGAAAGGGCTATGGCAGCCATAAAATTCCTGCCGTTATCACTGACTACCTTGCCTGCCTCAAGATGTACACTGCCCAGCCATGACTGAGTTTGTTGCTGCAAGTACTCGGCCAGTACTTCTGTGGGGTGTCTGTTGTTGCCAAAACACTTCCTTTGTAAAACAGCCTGCTGACACTTACCACTAGCTGTTCAATAATGGGACACCTCGTGTGCAACACTGACAGCTGTGGATGGAGTGGTCAAGCGACTGCGCTCTGTGGACGAGCTTTCACTTCTGGAGAAGGAGGGGTGGCGAATGCCTACAGCCAACTGTTTCCTAGACAGTGGGCTAGGCAGAACTGTCCCACTATGGCTGTCCCCTGTGGACCCTGCATCCACCACATTAACCCAGTGAGCCGTGATGGACATGTAACGTCCCTGGCCATGCCTATTGGTCCATGCATCTGATGTGAGGTGCACCTTTCCACTGACTGATTGCCTCAGTGCATGGACAATGCGGTCTTTGACATGCTGGTGGAGGGCTGGGATGGCTTTTCTCGCAAAGAAGTGTCGACTTGGTAGGTCATAGCGTGGTACTGCATAGGCCATCAGGTCTTTAAAAGCTTCGCTTTCAACCAACCGGTAGGGCATCATCTCTAACAAGATTAGTATAGCAATGTGGGCGTTCAAACCCTGTGTACGCGGATGACAGGATGAGTACTTTCTTTTCCTAATGAGAGTCTCTTGTAGGGTGAGCTGGACTGGAGAGCTGCATATGGTGGAACTAGCGGTGGTGGTGATGAACATGGCGGATTGAGAGAGGGTTGGTGATGGTATTCTTGATGTTGGCCTACATACAGTGTTTCCTACCAATAACCTTGTGATTCCCTGACTGCTTTGGCCTTGCGACGATACCTCCACATTTGCTGCTGGTGGTGTCCTAACCGGTGGGCTTACAGTGAGGGAAGCAATGTAGCGTTGCTGACTACCTTCATTCTGAGCAGGTGCACCAACGGTACGGGACGTTTGGTAGTTAGTCTAGGTTTGCAAGTGCATGCTGGTTAAATGTCTAAGCATGCACGTTGTATTTAAATTTTGAAGATTCTTCCCTCTGCTAAAGGTCTTTGAGCATTTCTTACAGATAACTTTTGACTGATCATTCGGATCTTGTTTAAAAAATTGCCACACTACACTCTACCTACTATGGAATACTTCTTCAGGCATTGCACGCTGTGCTACTTTCACTGGATGGCCACGCTGTCCTAAAACTGTTTTTGTTTTTGACAAATGTTTTTGGCCTGATACGGGCCTGCCAGATGACAGTTGTTGCGATGTAGATGGCTGCTGCGGATCATCCTCCTCCGCTTTTGAGCTACTGGCAGCGGCACCCTATTCCCCAAATGACTACCAATCTGGGTCAACGACTGGGTCATCTATCACCTCCTCTTCAATGTCATGTGCACCTTCCTCTGTGTCACCGTGTAAGGTGCTATAGCGTTCGGGACGGGGCACCATAGTCTCATCAGGGTCAGATTCTGGCTCAGTACACTGCGAGGGCAATGTAGTGATCTGAGTCAATGGAACAGCATAATAATCTAGCTGTGGCTGTGCATCAGTGCACTCCATGTCCGATTCATCTTGTAATGGGCAGTTAGCAATTTCCCTTTCTAACCCAGGCACGGTATGTGTAAAGAGCTCCATGGAATAACCTGTACTGTCGCCTGACGCATCCTTCACTTTTGGTTTGGGTGAGGGACACAAGGCAACGTCTTGTTCCTGACCGGGAGCATCCACTGACGACTCGCTGCTTTTGTATTTGGAACTTTCTGAAGAGTAGGCGAAAGAGCTAGAGGCTGAGTCAGCAAGGAAAGCCAAAACTTTTTTCTACTGCTCCGGCTTTAAAAGCTGTTTTCCTACTCCCAGATAAGGGAGCCTTCGAGGCCTTGTGTAGCCAGACGATGACGCTGGCTCAACACCTCCAGCCTTAAGTGCTATTGTGCTTTTGCCACTACCACCAGATGCACCACCACCACCATCAGTACCAGCTGGCAACCTCTGCCCACGGGCTCTTTCACCAGACTTGCTCATTTTTTGGAAAATCTAACCAAAATAACAACCGTTATATGGTACTGTAAATCAAGGTAGAAGGTGTATATAAACTTGTTGAGAATTTAAATCTCCCTTTTTTTTTTTTTAGGAGACTGAATCAAAACTCAGGCCCTGTGCATAAAACAATACAATGTAAGTGGCAGAAAGTGGCTGGCTGATATACCACAAACTAACAGGACTGCAGTCTATCCACTTTGTGAGAATTTGAATCTCACTTTTTTTGGGAGAGTGAACCAAAACTCAGGCCCAGTGCATAAAACAACACAATGTAAGTGGCAGAAAGTGGCTGGAAGATATATGAAAAAATACAAGGACTGTAGTACAATTTAAATCTCCCTACAATGATCTCAGGACAAGTATGGCAGCAATAAAAAGGACTGCTGCGCTCAAAAGTGTGGACAAATAAACAAGATAACTGTGCAGAAAGGAGCAACAGGATTTTTGCTTTTAAAAAAGCAGTTGGTTTGCACAGCAGCGTGCAAACCACAATGCAGCTATCAGGGAGCCTTATAAGGCAGCCTAATAAGCTACAGAGCTGATGCACAAAAATATAGCCTCCACTGTCCCTGCAAACAAATGGTGGTGCTGGACAGTGGAAATCGCTACAGCACAAGCAGTTTCGGGGCTTAATCTTCCCTCCCTAACTATATCCCTTCTTCTGATGAAGCTGCAGCAACCTCTCCCTATGCTACGATCGGCAGAAGTAAGACGGTGGTCGGCGTGCACGCCCCTTTATAGCCCCTGTGATGCCGCAGAAAGCAAGCCAATCACTGTCATGCCCTTCTCTAAGATGGTGGGGACCGAGACCTATGTCATCACGCAGCCCACACTCTGCGTCCTTCTTCATTGGCTGAAAAATGGTAGTGAAAGTGAAAAATGGCGACTTTTGCACGCAGATCGGCGACCTCATGGCCGATCCCACACTAGGATCGGGTCGGGTTTCATGAAACCCGACTTTGCCGAAAGTCGGCGATTTTTGAATTTGTCCGATCCGTTTCGCTCAACCCTAGTCTCCAGTGTCTGTGGCCAGTTCAGGATCAGCCTTTGTTACACCTAAGAAGTTCATCTAAAGTGGTTTAATAACTTCAGCACATTTAATACAGTTCATGTAAATCACTGACTCTTTTTCTATAAAGGATGAGAATTTTTCCATAATTTAATTGTTCTATGCCTTGTACATTTAGCACAGCATGACAGAGCCGACTCTTAACAAGAATAATAACAGTAATTATTGGGTTGGTCCTTTGTGATGTGTGAAGCTTTAACCTTCCATGAAGAATTGTTTAATTAAGTTGTCTCATTCTTCCCTAGAACACGTCTAGTTTACTGCTCATTCCAAGACATACAGAAAATATCCATTAATTCAATGTACAGGTGAACAAAAGTATACAAACTAATATAAATGTTTTTATGAACCACCTGGGACTCAAACACATAATCCCTGGCTTAGGAGGCCAGTGCCTTATCCATTAGGCCACTGGGGCTTAAAACTAATATAAATGTAGAATTCACAGCATTCATCATAAATAGAGTTGGGAGAATATTCGGAAACGATCGCCAAATCCGATTTTGCCATATTGGTACCCTATTCATGCTCAATTTATGTTTGAATATTCGCCGGCGATCGTAATCCGTACCGAATTTTGCAAAATTCACTCGAATCCAGTCATCAAGTCACTGTGACTTAAAGGGATTTTCCAGTAATAAAAAAAAAATGACTTAAAAAACAAATAATTATAAATAAATTTCTAAATACCTATAAATAGCAAATCATACTCCCTTCATATAGGGAGCTAATTACTATCAAACATTAAAATGCTGCTGTGACCTGGAGATAGTGGAGCACCCGCTAGGGCTGTGGGGCACTCGGTACCGGGTCCGGCAGTACTTAAAGGGGTGGTCACAGTGGCAGTGACCTGGCCCGGGCCCTGAGCGTCCAATAAAAGGGGAATAAAGTTTATGAAAGTTGTTGTTCGTGACTCCACATATGGCCGACGCTGCTTAAAGAGGTCCACTGGGGCTGATGGTATTGCAGCAGCATTGGTATAGCTCCCCACAGGCAGAGCTTGGTCCCCAGGGCTCCCGGTGTAGTTGGTAAAGGATAGTAGATGTGGAGATGCAGGAAAGAATTGAAGGACACAGGGTTGCAGTTTCCTTTACCTTTTACTGATGAATTGCAGGTACACACCAGGGTGCAGGTAGCAGGTGGTAATGGGGTCCGGGCAGCCTGGAAACAGCTTGGGACCCACCGTCCTTCTGTGCTGTACTCTGACCTTTGCTGCCTGAAGCTCTGCACAAGTCCACTCACTGTCTGTACTTTCTACCCGTTTGGCTGAGAGCCTGAGCCTGTCATGGGCACTGCCTTCTCTCTGGCAGCCCCAGGCTCCTGACCTGCTGTGTTGCCTGCGGATGTCAGTTGGGACAGGAGACTTGGAATCTCCTACTCTCTGGATTTGGTGGCTGAGTATGCAATCCTCGCACCACCACGGACTCCGGTGTCCGGTCTCTTGGCGCTTTATCGTGGAGTGAGCCCTATCGCAGCTCCAGACCCCAGGTTCCTTTCTCGTGCTTCCTTTCCCTTCAGAGTCTCACACTAAACTCCCTAACCCCGCCTCCAGACCAGAACTTGTAAGGGAAGCTCCCTGAAACCGGGTTTAGAGCTTTCCCTTCTGGCCTGGAGTCAGGAAGGTGCTGCATGTAATTGTTACCTGATTAGGGAATCCCTCCTTGCATCCAGGCATGACATCACCTTCCCCGGGAGGATGGCAATGCCATTGTGGCAACCGGACTCCTGGGGTGCCACAATAGCTTGAAAGCACTTACTATAGTGCTTCTCACTACATATACTCATGCTGAACATGCTGTACTATAAAAGGGGTTGTCTGGCCTTAGGGTACAAGTTTACCACCACTCTATGTGCTCACACTGTGAGGATTCTCCAGTGCAAGGAGCAGTGAGCGCATGACTGCATGTACAGTATGTGAAGTGCACACATGAGAACACCAATTCTGTTAACAGCATAGCAGACAAGGCGGCCCATGACCAGACAGGCCCTTCTGGCATTTGCCAGAATTGCCAGATGGCCAGTCCAACCCCGTCTGACATCAACCTAAGAAGAGGTATCACATTCAAGTGGTTGGTGATTGGCTGCTTGGTAGAGAGCAGGGCTGAGCCTAAAGAAGAAATATCTCATCATTGTAGGGGCTCTTAAAGGGTCATTCCCATCTTTTCTGTGGAGTATTATTGGAAAGTGCTTGTAATAACAAGCACTTTTGTAATTTACTGTATCAATATTCCCCACCGTTTCTATGACAATTAAAAAAAAATATATATTATTTTCATCTTATTGTCTAGAGGACCAACCAATTATGCGCAGCGCTTATAAGCTCTTTCCAGTAAAGCTGCACTAAAGTTGGTCAGGATTGCTGGGTGCGCTGTTAGCATCCGATACGAGGTGGGCATGTCATTGGTGCAACCAGGGGCCCGAGGGGTAAGGGGGCCCAATACCACCTCCAAAGCTGGTGAAATTGTGCTATTGGACTGCAGAGGGCCCATAAACTGTTTTTGCGCAGGGATCCTCTTCGGTCTGGGTCCGCCATTGCTTCTGATCCCTATTTGTTTCGGTGCAATTGCACTTCTCGTGCTGGAAATGTAAAGTTGCCTCATGTAGCAAAATAAGAAGTGCAGAGTTCAGGCCATCGGTGCAATGATTTTGTGGGTCTGAACCATGATTCAAGTTGGAGCAACTGCCCCCCCATCCGCACAAGCAATCCGGTACCTGGCGGGCCGCTCTGCTGCTGAACACACAATATGGGCCTTAAACTTTAAGCCTGAATAGGTCCCTAAGGGTATTTTTGCCACATATCCTGACCCCAGAACTGCAAATGATACACTATAAAAATTTAAATTATTACGATAAACTATGACTATTACAGATTTTGCCTTGGGGCCCAGGAGCTTTCAGATTCACACTTGCAAATTGGTGAAAGAATATTGGTCTCAGAAAAAAAAAGTCTATCCTATCTTCAAAAAAATGTGAACTTTATTTCACACCCTTTACTGATCATATGGAATATCCATAAGGAATATTCAGCTGGCATGCTTTATATAGTAGTACCTAGGCTAAGATAGCTTATTACACTGTGGTTGGATGCGGGTTGTAATCTGTCGCTTTCCTTTTAGGACAGTCTGTAGACAAAGTACTGTGGAACAAATGGAGCTTTACCATAGAATGTGTCATGATCAGGCTTTATTGTTCTCAAAGGATTATTCTGATATGAATAAATCACAACCCATCTGTCATGTCCCTTCAATCTCTTATGAACATTTTGCTCTTTTCTGGCTGCTGCCAAAAATTGTTGTTTTTTTGTCATTCTTTTTTCTTTTCTTTTTTTTTAAGTTCCCTGATATTAGTAACATATCTACAATCTTTTCATACTGCCAAGAAAATACATAAAATATAACATGTATTTTTGGTTTTACTATTCTCTTTTGTGTCTTCAGGTTTCTTGGTGGTGTGTGAACATGATCATACAGACTTGTTCACTGTGCAAGTAGCCCATGTGTTCCTGTTTCCATAAAATATAACATGTAAAAGTGAAATCATTACTCATAATAATCATCTTACCAATAATACAGACACCAAGAGCGGATACATGACACCAGATGTATAAGCAGGGCGCCATTTTAATTTGCAAGATATTTTTATTAAAGAATCACAACCATCAAAGTTGTTATCCTCTTAATATATTGCAGTCATCATATTATATAGCACCGTGTACTTACATTTGTTCATTTTTCCTTTCTACCCGGTAATTCTTCTCTTTTCTCTGCTCTATGTAGAAACAGGAAGTCTCTTGTCCCAGCATTTCCCATTCCCCTTTCCAACTCTTGACTTAGCTGCTCTGCAAGGGACTTTTGCAGTTGTCGCTCATGCAGATGTAGGGGGGTAGACGAAGATGTCGTGGCAAGAAGGAGTTAGTGTGAATAACGTTATATGATAATGTGTTGTGCTATATATTTTATATAGACTGTTGAATTTTATCCTTATGGCCGGTGTGTGTCACAATTCTCAAGGAGGCTCTGCCTCAAGGCTATTACCATGGATTGGGGAGGTCCATCCACTAGGTGAACCATTATAAAGGATAGGGATATAGTTTGCATCACACAGGGTAGTATGCAGACAACAACTTGGGATTAGCCCACTGTATGGGAAGGGTTAGATCAGTTGTTAAGGAAAGCACTTCCTGCTTTAGGGAGAGTGTGGAGTTTAAGGGAGTCAAGTGTGTGAGTGGGGTGAAAAGGAAGTGCTAGTCTTGGGGAAAGGGAAATATCGAGGTCAGGACAGGCGGTCTGAAATCCTAAAGCAGCGATATTAAAAAAAAGTATTAAAGTAAACCCATAAACAAGTTTTTGCTATGGAATATGAGAGCAGCATACAAGAACGGCTGAGTTCCCAAGGGGTTAAAACATTTTTTAAATTATTCCTTCAGTGCATATAAAATAAAAAAACAGCATCGCTAATGCTAAACATCTTTACTGTTTTGTGTCTACAGCTCCAATTTAGTTTTGCAGCTCCACAATACTGCGCAAAAGTTTTAGACAGGCGCGAAAGAATGCTGCAGTTTTACATTCCTGTCTCGGGTATCTCTGGCTTCGCTCCCTTCACCTCGATCCGCTGCCCTATGTTGTACTCCACGTTAAGTTTTGCAGTTTGCCCGATGTGGCTCAGTAATGTCATCTCTTTGACCCTATTAAAGGTCCATTAGGATGCAAGCCTGTGGTTTCAGATTGTGATTCATGACTTCAGTTTGCTGAACTCCACTTTCTGTGCACACTGTGCTAACTTGTTTCTGTCCCTGCTGCCTGATGACTTCTCAGCATCTGTCCTGTTGTTCTCAGGACTCCTGTGTGTGCCGCACCCATGCTCCCCAAATGCCATTGCAAACTGTACCCACCTGGACCTGGAGCTTAGTAGGTCCACTTCACAAAGTGAGCCTAACACAGAGTAAGAATGCTTTCAGAAATAGAAGCGTTAATAATATATTTTTACTGATTAACAAAATGTAAAGCGAACGAACAAAAGCGAAATGTTAAATCAAATCAATATTTGGCATGACCACTATTTGTTCTCAAAGCAGCATCAATTCTTCTAGGTGCACTTGCACACAGTTTTTGAAGGAACTTGGCAGTGAGGTTGTTCCAAACATCTAGGAGAACCAACCACAGATCTTGTGTGGATGTCACTTGTGTAAATCCTTTTGCGATTCATGTAATCCCAGACATACAGTTGCTTCTCACAAAATTAGAATATCATCAAAAAGTTAATTTATTTCAGTTCTTGAATACAAAAAGTGAAACTCATATATTATATAGAGTCATTACAAACAGAGTGATCTATTTCAAATATTTATTTCAGTTAATGTTGATGATTATGTCTTCCAGCCAATGAAAACCCCAAAAGTCATTATCTCAGTAAATTAGAATATTTAGCAAAAAACATCTGCAAAGGCTTCCTAAGCATTTAAAAAGGTACTTGGTCTGTTTCAGTAGGCTCCACAATCATGGGGAAGACTGCTGACTTGACAGATGTCCAGAAGGCAGTCATTTACACACTCCAGAAAGAGGGGAAGCCAAAATAGGTCATTGCTAAAGAAGCTCACAGAGTGCTGTATCCAAGCATACTAATGGAAAGTTGAGTGGAAGGAAAAAGTGTGGTAGAAAAAGGTGCACAAGTAACCGGGATCACCGCAGCCTTGAAAGGATTGCTAAGAAAAGGCCATTCAAACATTTGGGGGAGATTCAAAAGGAGTGGACTGATGCTGGAGTCATTGCTTCAAGAGCCACCACACACAGACATATCCAGGACATGGGCTGCAAGTGTCGCAATACTAGTGTCAAGCCACTCATGACCAATAGACAACGCTGGAAACATCTTACCTGGGCCAAGGAGAAAAAGAACTGGACTGTTGCTCGGTGGTCCAATGTGTTGTTTTCAGATGAAACTAAATTTTACATTTGATTTGGAAATCAAGGTCCCAGAGTCTGGAGGAAGAGTGGAGAGGCCACAATCCAAGCTGCCGAGGTCTAGTGTGAAGTTTCCACAATTAGTGATGGTTTGGGGAGCCATGTCATCTGCTGGTGTAGGTCCACTGTATTTTATCAAGACCAAAATCAGAGCAGCCGTCAACCAGGAAATTTTAGAGCACTTCATGCTTCCCTCTGTCGACAAGCTTTTTGGAGATGGAAATTTCATTCTCCAGCAGAGAAAAGTACCAATACCTGGTTTAAAAACAACATTATCACTGTGCTTGATTGGCCAGCAAATAGCCTGACCTTAACCCCATAGAGAACCTATGGGATATTGACAGGGGAAGATGAGGGACACCAGACCCAACAATGCAGATGAGCTGAAGGCTGCTATCAAAGCAACATGAGCTTCCATAACACCTCAGCAGTGCCACAAGCTGATCTCCTCCATGCCACGCTGTATTGATGCAGTAATTGATGCAAAAGGAGCCCCCACCAAGTATTGAGTGCATTTACTGAACATACATTTCAGTAGGCCAGCATTTCGGATTTTAAAATCATTTTTCTAGCTGGTGTCATAAAGTATTCTAATTTACTGAGATAATGACTTTTGGGTTTTCATTGGCTGTAAGCCATAATCATCAACATTAACAGAAATAAACACTTGAAATAGATCACTCTGTTTGTAATGACTCTATATATGAGTTTCACTTTTTCTATTGAAGAACTGAAGTAAATTAACTTTTTGATGATATTCTAACTTTGTCAGAAGCACTTACTTATACTTGATAATATTGAGATCGGAGCTCTGTGGGGCCATAGTATTACTTCCAAGACTTCTTGTGTTCTTCTTTCCACTGAAGATGGTTTTTCATGACATTGACTTTGGGGTCATTGATCTGCTGCAGAATAAATAAAAGTATCTTCATGTATTTCTCAGCATCGAGGACACCAACAGATGGGCAAGAAATATTCTTTATGTAGTCAGGCCCTGCAATCTGTCACAAAAAGCCTCAGGTTGTTTTAAGAGAAGGAATTGTGATTTTCCACCTTGCAGAATTTTCTGTACATAGATATGTTCTTCAACTTCCACTTCTTCAGCTTTGATCCAAACTGTAGCATGGACGGATGTCAGTTTTTAACTTGCACATTAATTTTCTCTTTGTTCCAATGATTGTCTATAAATTACTTAATTACTCTAACTCTGGCAAAACTGAGTATAAGAAATATCACCATTGATATCTGGTTGAAAAAGTTCCAATGTCACGTGGAGAATGGAACTGGCAGTGTAGGATAACCTTTCCCATTATTTTCTCATCTTTTTTACATTTTTGCACTTTATGTATGTTGTTTATGCACTCGCCATCATAGAATTATGTGTCATCAATTCTGATCAAATTAAAAAGGACTGAAGCATCTACCTTGTGCGGCTACATATGGTCTGAGCTGTAGTCCCTCAGGGAAGAATATCAGAGAGACTTGTGCATCTGTTCCCTTCACAGGCAGACATCTGCTATCATTCTAACAATATTCTAGCCGATGATTCAGTCGCATTACTAATAGGAAAAACCTGTTCTGTCAAAAATATGACCCCACTTTTAAAGATTTGTCTATAATAATATTAATGAATAATATATCAGATTATCAGATTAATATATAAAGGGACATTTATTTTTTCTTTACAAAACAGTCAAAATTTGTATTTTGCTATGCAGAAAAAAAATATATTAGAAGACATTGACTAGATGTGTCCAGGAAACCTTGCACAGCATCACTGGTTATCGTACTTTATTAAAGTAACATAGTAACATAGTAACATAGTTAGTAAGGCCGAAAAAAGACATTTGTCCATCCAGTTCAGCCTATATTCCATCATAATAAATACCCAGATCTACGTCCTTCTACAGAACCTAATAATTGTATGATACAATATTGTTCTGCTCCAGGAAGACATCCAGGCCTCTCTTGAACCCCTCGACTGAGTTCGCCATCACCACCTCCTCAGGCAAGCAATTCCAGATTCTCACTGCCCTAACAGTAAAGAATCCTCTTCTATGTTGGTGGAAAAACCTTCTCTCCTCCAGACGCAAAGAATGCCCCCTTGTGCCCGTCACCTTCCTTGGTATAAACAGATCCTCAGCGAGATATTTGTATTGTCCCCTTATATACTTATACATGGTTATTAGATCGCCCCTCAGTCGTCTTTTTTCTAGACTAAATAATCCTAATTTCGCTAATCTATCTGGGTATTGTAGTTCTCCCATCCCCTTTATTAATTTTGTTGCCCTCCTTTGTACTCTCTCTAGTTCCATTATATCCTTCCTGAGCACCGGTGCCCAAAACTGGACACAGTACTCCATGTGCGGTCTAACTAGGGATTTGTACAGAGGCAGTATAATGCTCTCATCATGTGTATCCAGACCTCTTTTAATGCACCCCATGATCCTGTTTGCCTTGGCAGCTGCTGCCTGGCACTGGCTGCTCCAGGTAAGTTTATCATTAACTAGGATCCCCAAGTCCTTCTCCCTGTCAGATTTACCCAGTGGTTTCCCGTTCAGTGTGTAATGGTGATATTGATTCCCTCTTCCCATGTGTATAACCTTACATTTATCATTGTTAAACCTCATCTGCCACCTTTCAGCCCAAGTTTCCAACTTATCCAGATCCATCTGTAGCAGAATACTATCTTCTCTTGTATTAACTGCTTTACATAGTTTTGTATCATCTGCAAATATCGATATTTTACTGTGTAAACCTTCTACCAGATCATTAATGAATATGTTGAAGAGAACAGGTCCCAATACTGACCCCTGCGGTACCCCACTGGTCACAGCGACCCAGTTAGAGACTATACCATTTATAACCACCCTCTGCTTTCTATCACTAAGCCAGTTACTAACCCATTTACACACATTTTCCCCCAGACCAAGCATTCTCATTTTGTGTACCAACCTCTTGTGCGGTAAATGGGTCATCCGAATATAACCTGTTGTTTAAATCAAGTTTTTATACTAAATGCTTTCTTGAAAAACAAATTTTCATTTTGCAAATCACTATCAACGTTTGAAGGGAGGTTGTCAGCTGATTCTTGCTGCTCAAACCAAGGACAGCATCAACAGCATAGCTAGGGGTGCAGCTCAGGAGGGCGAAACCCATTGACAATGTTTATAACTAGGATGGTGCTGCAACACCCGCTAGGGCTGTGGGATACTCGGAACCGGGTCGGACGGTTCTTAAAGGGGTGGTCACGGCAGTGGTGACCCGGTCCGTGGCCCTGGGCGTGCAATGACAAGGGATGGATGAAGGAAAGGATTAAAGTTTATTTTATAATAACAATAATTTTTATTTATATAGCGCCAACATATTCCGCAGCACTTTACAATTAAGCGGGGACATGTACAAACAATAAATTCGGTACGATTTAAGACAATTTAAACAGTGACATTAGGAGTGAGGTCCCTGCTCGCAAGCTTACAATCTACAAGGAAATGCGGGGACACAATAGGTGAAAAGTGATTGTTATTTCAGGTCTGGCAATTATAATAAATAGGGATTTTCATACAAAGCTGCATGATCCGGTCATCAGCCCGTGTGTTTAAGTGCAATAGTCAAGTATCAAGTGCAGTTATGTGTATGGGGGGTGTGGAGTTAGTTTACTGAGTAGTTGATGTGGTAGGCTTGTTTGAAGAGATGGGTTTTCAGCGCGCGCTTGAATAGGTCGGGGCTAGTTATCAGTCTGATCGTCTGGGGAAGTGTATTCCAGAGAGCTGGCACAGCACGAGAGAAGTCTTGGAGACGGAGGTGTGAGGTTCGGATTACAGGGGATGTTAGTCTTAGGTCATTTGTAGAACGGAGGGCATGTGTAGGGTGATAGACATAGATGAGAGAGGAGATATAAGGTGGTGCAGAACTGTGGAGAGCTTTGTGGGTGAGATAGATGAGTTTATACTGGACCCTGTGGCGAATGGGTAACCAGTGTAATGACTGACACAAGATGGAGGCATCGGTGAAGCGGCTGGACAGAAATATGACTCTGGCATTCAAGATGGATTGGAGAGGAGAAAGTTTGGTAAGAGGGAGACCGATCAGAAGAGAGTTGCAGTAGTCCAGACGGGAATGAATAAGAGCGACAGTAAGAGTCTTAGCAGTTTCAAAGGTGAGAAAATGTCAGATTCTGGAGATGTTTTTAAGATGCAGGTGACAAGAGCGAGTGAGTGATCGGATATAGGGAGTAAACGAAAGTTCGGTGTCGAATATGACCCCAGGACAGCGGGCATGCTGCTTGGGAGTTATGGTTGAACCCTCCAGGGTAATTTTGATGTTGGGTAGAGTGAGGTTAGTAGAAGGGAGAAACACAAGAAGTTCCGATTTGGAGAGATTTAGTTTCAGGTAGGGGGAGGCAGGGGTGGATTAAGGGTAGCCAGGGCCCCGGGCTGTTCAGACACTGTGGGCCCCCAGGTCATGTGACGGGGTCATGTGATGGGGTCATGTGATGGGGTCATGATGGGGTCATCATATACCTGAACCAGATTATTCCAGAAAAATAGTTGCTGTGTGAAACTATTACCTGTCAAACATCCATTGATCTAGTCAATTTACCCTTCAGTTCAGTATATAGTATACAGTGTATAGTGTCAGTGTTTAGGTAACACTGACTCACCAGTGACGTCTCTAGGTGAAGTCCTTCATCTTTCATCCAGCACAGACCGCCATCACTTCATCCAGCCAGGACTCGTCTCTGCAGGAAATAACACAGTTTTCTCGAGCTCCGCTTGTAGAACACATTACTTAATTTTTCCCAACTTCTACATTACACCACATGAAGAAAAAGAGGCGACATAGTGTCACTCTACACTGTAACAGGACCGCCCCCCCCAGTTAAAACAGTGTCCTCAAAAAATAAAATAAATACATCACTGCAGTAATAATATCCCTTAATTTGCCCTTATGGTAATAATAATATCCCCCATCCTGGCCCCATGTATCTCATTCCTGGCTCCAGCCATATGTTCTCCCATCCTGCCCTCATGAGTATCCATCCTGCCCCATATGATCTCCCCATCCTGCCTCATCAGTCTCCATGATCCTGCACGATCCATCTCCAATCCTGCCCCATGTCTTTCATTCTGCCCTGTGTCTCCAATCTTGCCCCGTATCTACATTCTGCCCATGTCTCCAGTCCTGCCCCCAATGTGTCCAGCATCTCTGCCCCCAATGTGGCCAGCATCTCTGCCCCCAATGTGTCCAGCTTCCTGCCCCCAGTGTGTCCAGCATTTTGCCCCCCAGTGGGTCCAGCATTTTGCCCCCAGTGTCTCCAGCATATTGCCCAAGTGTCTCCAGCTTATTGCCCCCAGTGTGTCCAGCATATTGCCCCGAGTGTGTCCAGCAATCTGGCCCAGTGTGTCCAGCAATCTGGCCCAATGTGTCCAGCATATTGCCCCAGTGTGTCCAGAAATCTGCCCCAGTGTGTCCAGCAATCTGCCCCAGTGTCTGACTCCAGCATATTGCCCCCAGTGTGTCTAGCAATCTGCCCCAGTGTCTCCAGCATTGCCCCCAGTGTGTCCAGCATTGCCCAGTGTGTCCAGCAATCTGCCCCAGTGTGTCCAGCATATTACCCCCAGTGTGTCCAGCAATCTGCTCCAGTATGTCCAGCATATTGCCCCAGTGTGTCCAGCAAATTACCCCCAGTATGTCCAGCAATCTGCCCCAGTATGTCCAGCATATTGCCCCAGTGTGTCCAGCAATCTGCCCCAGTGTCTCCAGTATTGCCCCCACCGGGCCAATACACCAGTCAGGGCAGTAATGCCCTGATGGTAGCAGGCAATCTGAGTGGTAGCCCAGGGTCCGCCCACACCACTGGGCCCTGAGCTACCACCCATATTGACCCTATTATAATCCGCCCCTGGAGGGAGGACATGATGTTAGAGACAGCAGACAGACAATCCTTGGTATTTTGAATAAGAGGAAAGGAAGAAGTGTATAATTGGGTGTCATCAGCATAGAGATGATACTGGAACCCAAATCTGCTGATTGTCCAATAGGGGCCGTGTAAAGAGAGAAGAGGAAGGGGCCTAGGACAGAGCCTTGCGGAACCCCGATAGTAAGAGGACGAGGAGAGGAAGAGGAGCCGGCAAAAGATACAGTGAAGGAGCGGTCAGAGAGGTAGGAGGAGAACCAGGAGAGGGCTGTGTCCTTGAGGCCTATAGAGCGGAGCATAGTGAGGAGGAGCTGGTGATCCACAGTGTCAAATGCGGCAGAAAGATCCAGGTGAATCAGCAGAGAGCAATGACCTTTGGATTTAGCTGTTATTAGATCATTAGAGACTTTAGTGAGGGCAGTTTCAATGGAGTGTAAAGAGTGGAAACCAGATTGTAAGGGGTCAAGAAGAGTTATCCGAGAGATAGCGGATTAGACGGGAGTGGACCAAGCGTTCCAGAGTTTAGAGATGAAGGAAAGGTTAGAGACAGGTCTGTAGTTAGCAGTGCAGTTCTGGTCCAGGGATGGCTTTTTAAGTAAAGGGGTTATGATGGCATGTTTAAATGATGAGGGAAAGATACCTGAAGAAAGAGAGAGGTTAAATATTTTAGTCAGGTGAGTGGTGACCACTGTGAGGATATGTGAAGGAATGGGGTCACTGTTGCAGGTTGTAGGCCAGGCAGAAGCAAGGAGCTTGGAAACTTCTTCTTCTGAAACAGGCTCAAAGATGTGTAGTGAGCTTGAGGTGCGGCAGGGAAGGGGATCCAGGCACTGAGGAGATTGCACTGAGATATTCTGATGGATGTGGTTGATTTTTTCTAAGAAATAAGTGGCCAGATCCTCACAACTGAGGTTGGTGTTGGGGGCCTGTACTTTAGGTTTCAGGAGAGAGTTTAAGGTTTCAAAAAGTCGTTTTGGGTTGTTGGATAGTGAGGTGATGAGGTTGGTGAAGTAGGACTGTTTGGCCAGATGAAGGCCAGAGTTATAGGTTTTGAGCATGAACTTATAGTGGATGAAGTCTTCTGCTAAGAAAGATTTTCTCCACTGCCGCTCTGCACACATTGAGCAACGCTGAAGAAAGCTTGTTTGCATAGTGTGCCAGGGCTGCCGTTGTCTGTGTCGGGTCTTTCTGCGTGTAGAAGGTGCTGCTTCATCTAGGGCATTCTTCAGTGTATTATTGAAGTGTGACAATGCTAAGTCTGGACAGGAGAGGGAGGAGATGGGGGCTAGAGATGTGTGGAGATTGTCCACAAGCTGCTGGGTATTAATGGTACGTGTATTCCGATAAGTGTGGTAAGTGGGGGTGTCCCGGGTGAGGAGACAATTCTTGACAGAGAAGGAAAGAAGGTTGTGGTCCGAGAGCGGGAGAGGGGAGTTAGTAAAGTTGTGCAGCGAGCCAGGATGGGTGAAAACCAGGTCCAGAGTATTCCCGTCCTCATGCGTAAGAGAATTAGTAAACTGTGAGAGGCCCAATGAAGAAGTTAGAGAAACAAGATGAGAGGCAGATTGGGAGAGGGGATCATTGATGGGGATGTTAAAGTCTCCCATGATGAGGGCGGGGATGTGACAGGATAGAAAGTGAGTAAGCCAGGTGGCAAAGTGGTCTAGAAACTGTCAGGAGGAGCCTGGAGGGCGATAAACAACCGCCACTCGCAAGGAGAAGGGCTTAAAGAGTCTGACGGCGTGGACTTCAAAGGAAGGAAATGTGAGTGAGGGAACCGGGGGGATGACCTGGAAAGCACATTGTGATGAAAGGAGCAAACCATCACCTCCACCCTGTCTGTTCTCAAGTCTGGTGGAATGTGAAAATTTCAGCCCACCAAACGAGAGTGTGGCAGCGGCAGTGGTGTCTGAATGCTGGATCCAGGTTTCTGTAATAGCCAGAAGGTTAAGGGAATAAGAGAGGAAAATATCGTGAATGTAAGTTAGTTTGTTACACACAGACCGTGCATTCCAGAGAGCACAGTGGAAAGCGATAGAAGGTATGCACAGAATGTTAATAAGATTAGCAGGGTTTCTATATGTAGCTGGAGGAGAGTAATGTATGCTGGTGGAGGGAGGCCCAGGGTTTGGGGAGATGTCACCTGCAACTAGTAGAAGGAGAAAATACAGAAAGAGCAAGTGGTGGGATGATTTGTATGAATGTTTTGAGTGCTGCATGGCGGTAGTGGCTGGTTTGGAGTGGATAAGAAATGTCAGTAGAGCCTCAGAGTTATACATGGGAGAGGGGAGAAGGGAGGGGTGGATATAGAGAGAGTGCCCAGAATGTGTTAAAGGGCGGGCGAGTTGTGAGAAAGCAGAAGTAAAAACAAATAAAAAGCAGATTGATATGATCAATGCATAATGTAGTATAACTGACCAAGAAGCATGATTGTTTGAAAAACATAAGCACCTTACCTGTCTCCTGCCCTGTCCAACTGCCATTTTCTAACTGCCAAGCACTTTAAACTGTTGCACTTAAAATCTGTTGCACATGCAAACCCGCACGTGTGCTATCCCAGCCAGACTAAATATACATGAAATGGAGTGACTGCTAGCATCAGAAACCAAATGGCCACAATCCGCAATCAACCAATTAGCATAAGGCCAGAGCAGGCATTACTATGGAGGGTAAACAACAAATGCTAAACAAGGCCATAAAGCAGTGGGACAAAAGGAAAAAAAATAGCTTTGAAAACTTTAAATCAGAAACCAAAAACAAAAAAAGAAAAATACAGGAGTGATGGATAAAATACCATGTGCATAGCTTGCTAAATATGGTACATTTCACACTCAGTTTATTTAGGAAAAGGGGATTGTGAAGGAAACCCAGTTCCTCCCACGTCACCAATCCGTGAAGTCACTACACAGGCACAGCTTTCAGGCGCCCCCTTTGTCTCTTAGGTCAATAAGGCAACTGCACCTAGAGCAAATGACCACCGGGGAGACTGCCCTGTTACCCACGCTGGGTATTCTAAGATTCGCAATCAGAGTAAAAGGATCAGCCCAAAATTAATTTATGATTTAATTGCCTTAAGGGTGCACTAGGTAATTACAAGAAATATACAGTCAAAATATATCAAGAGTTACAGTCAGAGTAAAATATAACAATAATAATACAAGGCTTAAAGGTATAAAGCTGGAGGTCAATTTACCAGGTTGAAGGTCGCTTGTGGAGGCCGGGGAGCCCTGCGTTCCACAGGTACAAGACTTAGTTATCGGGCAGCCCCCAGAAAGCGTGTGCTTGCTCCCTTCTGGCTGGCATATGTCCTGTTCCTTAGCTCATTATCATCTTCTTCTGTTCTGTCTATCTCTCCAAGTGTCCTCAGCTCTTAAACCATCCGTGTCCCTCCCCCTGTAACTGGGTGGGCTATCATTCTCCACCCCTCAGCTTCCCTGCAAGATTTATTCCAATATCTAATAAATGGGATAACTGCTCTCAGGGTGATCGGATCAGTACATGGGCGATACCAGCTCATGAGGTTTGTTCTGCCAGTCATATAGGGATCAAACCTGGACCAATTCGGTCGCTGTGGGAGGCTGATCTCTATATCTCAGCACCGGAACTCCCATGGACCCGGGAGTTGCACTGTCAGATGTGCAATTTCTTCAGGACCATGAGGATATTTTTTATGAGCCTGTACCTTGGACGACACGTCTATAATTCATAATTTCATGGCGGAGACGGTCTGGCTGGGCAGATAATAGACTTAGGCTCCTGGAGCCACCTGACATACACGCTTTAATTGACACCTCAATGCCCCCTGCTGGCGTGGCTTCCTCACTCAGGCTTTGAAATGCCATCTGCCTGCTACACTGTGCTCAGCCCATTACCATACTAAAATGAACTTTATTCAGCTAGGGGAAAAGGGTGGGGGCCATGAGCACTCATCCCTGCAGATGTGTGACCAGGTGAATTCTGATCGGAGACAAAATGGAGTCACGCCAATCTCTGTTAGTATGCCCGTATCCAAGATGGCGGCTGTTCCCTCATCACAGGGATTATTCATGACGCCACCTGTGGTACTCGGCCAGGGACGATGGTGATGCAGCTGGGATGGTTCTGCTCCCCACAGGTGGAGCAGGGCCCCAGGGCTACCAGAACAGTTTATGAAGGATGGTGGACGTTGGAGTGCAGGAATGAGGGTGCAGGAATAACTGGATGACTCAAGGGTTGCAGTTTTCTTTACCGTTAATCCCAGGTTGCAGATGCAGTCTGGGGCACAAGTCACAGCTGGTGATGGAGATCCTGGCAGCCTGGAAGCAATTCATGATCCACCTAGCCATGTGGGGTTGGAGGCCTCCCTGCGGCGCTGTTCTCTGGGTACTTGGTGCTTTTAGTTCTCTTCATGTCCCTCTCTGTCTGTCCACTAAGTGAAACACTACCCGCATGGCAGGCAGCTTGAGCGTGTTCCAGGTGTCACTCCCTCGTGATGACTCCGGGCTCTCGTATGCTAATGTGTCTTCGGGTGTCCAATGGGGCCAGGAGACCTGCAATCTCCTGCCCTCCGGATTTGGTTGCAGTTCCCTCACAACCAGGGACTCCGCTGTCCAATCTTCGGCGCTCAGTCCTGGGGTGAGCTCAGTCGCAGCTCATATCCCACAGATTCTCCTCACTTCTTGCCTCTTCTTCCTTCACTGTCTGCTCTTTGACTAACACTAACTAATCCCACCTCCAGAAGAGAACTTATAGGGAAGTTCACCTAAAAACTGGGTTTAGAGCTCCCCCTTCTGGTCTGGAGTCAGGAAAGTGTTGCATGCCAGTTTTACCTGCTATTGGGATCCCTCTTGCTTCCAGACATGGCATCACCTCTCCCCCCCCCCCAGGGTCCGAGATCGCAGCGCGAGGTGGCAACAACACCTGTGGATATGGGGAGCGTCCTCCCTGGTGAGTGCACAGCCTCCGTGCACCTGGAGCGCTGCTAGTCGGCACACGTGGGCCAGAAGGGAGCCGCTACACAGAGCGGTGAGAGAGAGGGGGCGTGGTCTGGGTGACGTCACCAAGACAAGAGGGTAAGGAGCAACGGACGGGGGCCGCACAGGACCAGAATTGCCAACGCGTTTCGAAGGTCTCCGGACCTTCTTCGTCAGGGCTAAAGGTCCCGGCAGTCGGATGCTCCTTATATAGCCCCAGATACCCGCAAAACCACGCCTTCATATGGGACACTGCAGTACCAATAAGAAATAAACTAGATAAGAATAAAGAATATGGTGAATTAGTTAATGAATGAAAGTGCGATGTGCAAATATAAGCGAAATGTGCCCCTAACTAAAAAATAACCTTTATTAAATACAGATAAAAGACGCATAGAGGACGGGGACTTAGCTAAAAAAACATACAGGGACCACCCTGCAAAGTGGGAAATAAATAGGGGAAATGAAGGAAGGGAATAAAATATCAAATATGGTAATATATGATGAATAATAATAAATATAAAATATAAAATAAGCCCCATGCGAAACTCAAGAGACCAAACAGACCAAATAGACATGGGGGCAGGAATAGGGTGGGAAGAGAGAGGGGGGAAGGAGGATGGGGGGGCGGCAGCAAGAGGAAAGAAACACTGGGAGAAAAATATAAAAATAAGAATAAAAAGCTAAAAAGCTAATACGAGAGGGAGCTGCAAACAGCGCATCCAATAAGAGCCAAGATTTAATTAAAAGCATATAGCTCAACCTCATGATTCAAGCCTCTAGGGGCTAAACTATCTAGCATAAAAATCCACTTGGATTCGGTGCGTGACATAAGTTTAATGTAGTCGCCTCCCCTCCAGTTCCTATGCACCCCCTGAATGCCACAAAAAATCAATCCTCTGGTTGACCTCCCATGGTGTTCTTTAAAGTGTCTTGACAAAGGATGGCCTACAAAGCCTTTCTCAATATTGTAAAAATGTTCCTTGAGCTGGTCCATAAGTCTACGTTTAGTCCGGTCTACGTAGATTTTGTCGCAGGGACATCTGATTAGATAGATCACTCCCGTAGACCAACACGATATGCTGTCCTTAATTGAAAATTCCCGAGTACCGTCTGAGTTAAAGAATTTACATTGTTTGATTTTCCTAAAGTTAGTGCGCACGCAACAAGAGCAGGTACCGCTCAAAAATGCTAAATATATCTCTGTTATGTTTGCTAATGACAGGTGTTATGAAGGCAATCCAGAAACACAGTGTGCTTAGCGATCAGAGCGCACACAGTGATCTGACAAATACCCAAAAATACAAGAACGAGCTCTGAGACGTGGAAACTCTGTAGACTGCACACCTGATCCTATCCTAAACACAACTAAAAGCGGCTGTGGATTGCGCCTAACAACTACCTAGGCAACTCGGCACAGCCTAAGAAACTAGCTAGCCTGAAGATAGAAAAATAGGCCTGACTTGCCCCAGAGAAATTCCCCAAAGGAAAAGGCAGCCCCCCACATATAATGACTGTGAGTAAGATGAAAAGACAAAACGTAGGGATGAAATAGATTCAGCAAAGTGGGGCCCGATATTCTAGGACAGAGCGAGGACAGTAAAGCGAACTTTGCAGTCTACAAAAAACCCTAAAGCAAAACCACGCAAAGGGGGCAAAAAAAACCCACCGTGCCGAACTAACGGCACGGCGGTACACCCTTTGCGTCTCAGAGCTTCCAGCAAAACAAAAGACAAGCTGGACAGAAAAAAAGCAACAAAAAAGCAAAAAGCACTTAGCTATACAGAGCAGCAGGTCACAGGAACAATCAGGAGAAGCTCAGATCCAACACTGAAACATTGACAAGGAGCAAGGATAGCAGCATCAGGCGGAGTTAAGTAATGAAGCAGTTAACGAGCTCACCAGAACACCTGAGGGAGGAAGCTCAGAAGCTGCAGAACCACTTGTGACCACAGGAGTGAATTCAGCCACAGAATTCACAACAGTACCCCCCCCTTGAGGAGGGGTCACCGAACCCTCACCAGAGCCCCCAGGCCGACCAGGATGAGCCGCATGAAAGGCACGAACAAGATCGGAAGCATGAACATCAGAGGCAAAAACCCAGGAATTATCTTCCTGAGCATAACCCTTCCATTTAACCAGATACTGGAGTTTCCGTCTAGAAACACGAGAATCCAAAATCTTCTCCACAATATACTCCAATTCCCCCTCCACCAAAACCGGGGCAGGAGGCTCAACAGATGGAACCATAGGTGCCACGTATCTCCGCAACAACGACCTATGGAATACATTATGTATGGAAAAGGAGTCTGGGAGGGTCAAACGAAAAGACACAGGATTGAGAACCTCAGAAATCCTATACGGACCAATAAAACGAGGTTTAAATTTAGGAGAGGAAACCTTCATAGGAACATGACGAGAAGATAACCAAACCAGATCCCCAACACGAAGTCGGGGACCCACACGGCGTCTGCGATTAGCGAAAAGTTGAGCTTTCTCCTGGGACAAGATCAAATTGTCCACTACCTGAGTCCAGATCTGCTGCAACCTATCCACCACAGAATCCACACCAGGACAGTCCGAAGACTCAACCTGTCCTGAAGAGAAACGAGGATGGAACCCAGAATTGCAAAAAAATGGAGAAACCAAGGTAGCCGAGCTGGCCCGATTATTAAGGGCGAACTCAGCCAACGGCAAAAAGGACACCCAATCATCCTGGTCTGCAGAAACAAAACATCTCAGATATGTTTCCAAGGTCTGATTGGTTCGTTCGGTCTGGCCATTAGTCTGAGGATGGAAAGCCGAGGAAAAGGATAGGTCAATGCCCATCCTACCACAAAAGGCTCGCCAAAACCTTGAAACAAACTGGGAACCTCTGTCAGAAACAATATTCTCAGGAATGCCATGCAACCGAACCACATGCTGAAAGAACAAAGGTACCAAATCAGAGGAGGAAGGCAATTTAGCCAAGGGCACCAGATGGACCATTTTAGAAAAGCGATCACAGACCACCCAAATGACTGACATCTTTTGAGAAACGGGAAGGTCAGAAATGAAATCCATCGAAATATGTGTCCAAGGCCTCTTTGGGACCGGCAAGGGCAAAAGCAACCCACTGGCACGAGAACAGCAGGGCTTAGCCCTAGCACAAATCCCACAGGACTGCACAAAAGTACGTACATCCCGTGACAGAGATGGCCACCAGAAGGATCTAGCCACTAACTCTCTGGTACCAAAGATTCCAGGATGACCAGCCAACACCGAACAATGAAGTTCAGAGATAAGTTTATTAGTCCACCTATCAGGGACGAACAGTTTCTCTGCTGGACAACGATCAGGTTTATTCGCCTGAAATTTTTGCAGCACCCGCCGCAAATCAGGGGAGATGGCAGACACAATGACTCCTTCCTTGAGGATACCCGCTGGCTCAGATAAACCCGGAGAGTCGGGCACAAAACTCCTAGACAGAGCATCCGCCTTCACATTTTTAGAGCCCGGAAGGTACGAAATCACAAAGTCGAAGCGGGCAAAAAATAACGACCAACGGGCCTGTCTAGGATTCAAGCGCTTGGCAGACTCAAGATAAGTCAAGTTCTTATGATCAGTCAATACCACCACGCGATGCTTAGCTCCTTCAAGCCAATGACGCCACTCCTCGAATGCCCACTTCATGGCCAGCAACTCTCGATTGCCCACATCATAATTACGCTCAGCGGGCGAAAACTTCCTGGAAAAGAAAGCACATGGTTTCATCACTGAGCAATCAGAACCTCTCTGTGACAAAACAGCCCCTGCTCCAATCTCAGAAGCATCAACCTCGACCTGGAACGGAAGAGAAACATCTGGCTGACACAACACAGGGGCAGAACAAAAACGACGCTTCAACTCCTGAAAAGCTTCCACAGCAGCAGAAGACCAATTAACCAAATCAGCACCCTTCTTGGTCAAATCGGTCAATGGTTTGGCAATGCTAGAAAAATTACAGATGAAGCGACGATAAAAATTAGCAAAGCCCAGGAACTTTTGCAGACTTTTCAGAGATGTCGGCTGAATCCAATCCTGGATGGCTTGGACCTTAACTGGATCCATCTCGATAGTAGAAGGGGTAAAGATGAACCCCAAAAATGAAACTTTCTGCACACCGAAGAGACACTTTGATCCCTTCACAAACAAAGAGTTAGCACGCAGGACCTGAAAAACCATTCTGACCTGCTTCACATGAGACTCCCAATCATCTGAGAAGATCAAAATGTCATCCAAGTAAACAATCAGGAATTTATCCAGATACTCACGGAAGATGTCATGCATAAAAGTCTGAAACACAGATGGAGCATTGGCAAGTCCGAACGGCATCACTAGATACTCAAAATGACCCTCGGGCGTATTGAATGCAGTTTTCCATTCATCTCCTTGCCTGATTCTCACCAGATTATACGCACCACGAAGATCTATCTTAGTGAACCAACTAGCCCCCTTAATCCGAGCAAACAAGTCAGATAACAATGGCAAGGGATACTGAAATTTAACAGTGATCTTATTAAGAAGGCGGTAATCAATACACGGTCTCAGCGAACCATCCTTCTTGGCTACAAAGAAGAACCCTGCTCCCAGTGGTGATGACGATGGGCGAATATGTCCCTTCTCCAGGGATTCCTTCACATAACTGCGCATAGCGGTGTGTTCGGGCACGGATAAATTAAATAATCGACCTTTAGGGAATTTAGTACCAGGAATCAAATTGATAGCACAATCACAATCCCTATGCGGAGGTAGAGCATCGGACTTGGGCTCTTCAAATACATCCTGATAATCAGACAAGAACTCTGGGACCTCAGAAGGGGTGGATGACGAAATCGACAAAAATGGAACATCACCATGTACCCCCTGACAACCCCAGCTGGATACCGACATGGAATTCCAATCCAATACTGGATTATGGGTTTGTAGCCATGGCAACCCCAACACGACCACATCATGCAGATTATGCAACACCAGAAAGCGAATAACTTCCTGATGTGCAGGAGCCATGCACATGGTCAGCTGGGCCCAGTATTGAGGTTTATTCTTGGCCAAAGGTGTAGCATCAATTCCTCTCAATGGAATAGGACACCGCAAAGGCTCCAAGAAAAACCCACAACGTTTAGCATAATCCAAATCCATCAGATTCAGGGCAGCGCCCGAATCCACAAACGCCATGACAGAAAACGACGACAAAGAGCATATCAAGGTAATGGACAGAAGGAATTTGGACTGTACAGTACCAATGACGGCAGACCTAGCGGACCGCTTAGTGCGCTTAGGACAATCAGAAATAGCATGAGTGGAATCACCACAGTAGAAACACAGACCATTCAGACGTCTGTATTCCTGCCGTTCAACTCTAGTCATAGTCCTATCGCACTGCATAGGCTCAGGTTTAACCTCAGGCAGTACCGCCAAATGGTGCACAGATTTACGCTCGCGCAAGCGTCGACCGATCTGAATGGCCAAAGACAAAGACTCATTCAAACCAGCAGGCATAGGAAATCCCACCATGACATCCTTAAGAGCCTCAGAGAGACCCTTTCTGAACAAAGCTGCCAGCGCAGATTCATTCCACTGAGTGAGTACTGACCATTTCCTAAATTTCTGACAATATACTTCTATATCATCCTGACCCTGGCACAAAGCCAGCAAATTTTTCTCAGCCTGATCCACTGAATTAGGCTCATCGTACAGCAATCCGAGCGCCAGAAAAAACGCATCGACACTACTCAATGCAGGGTCTCCTGGCGCAAGAGAAAATGCCCAGTCTTGAGGGTCGCCGCGCAAAAAAGAAATAATAATCAAAACCTGTTGAATAGGATTACCAGAAGAATGAGGTTTCAAGGCCAGAAATAGCTTACAATTATTTTTGAAACTTAGAAACTTAGTTCTATCTCCAAAAAAACAAATCAGGAATAGGAATTCTTGGTTCTAACATAGATTTCTGATCAATAGTATCTTGAATTTTTTGTACATTTATAACGAGATTATCCATTGAAGAGCACAGACCCTGAATATCCATGTCCACACCTGTGTCCAGAATCACCCAAATGTCTAGGGGGAAAAAAAAAAGTGAACACAGAGCAGAGAAAAAAAAAAAAAATGATGTCAGAACTTTTTCTTTCCCTCTATTGAGAATCATTAGTTTTGGCTCCTTGTACTGTTATGTTTGCTAATGACAGGTGTTATGAAGGCAATCCAGAAACACAGTGTGCTTAGCGATCAGAGCGCACACAGTGATCTGACAAATACCCAAAAATACAAGAACGAGCTCTGAGACGTGGAAACTCTGTAGACTGCACACCTGATCCTATCCTAAACACAACTAAAAGCGGCTGTGGATTGCGCCTAACAACTACCTAGGCAACTCGGCACAGCCTAAGAAACTAGCTAGCCTGAAGATAGAAAAATAGGCCTGACTTGCCCCAGAGAAATTCCCCAAAGGAAAAGGCAGCCCCCCACATATAATGACTGTGAGTAAGATGAAAAGACAAAACGTAGGGATGAAATAGATTCAGCACAGTGGGGCCCGATATTCTAGGACAGAGCGAGGACAGTAAAGCGAACTTTGCAGTCTACAAAAAACCCTAAAACAAAACCACGCAAAGGGGGCAAAAAAAAACCACCGTGCCGAACTAACGGCACGGCGGTACACCCTTTGCGTCTCAGAGCTTCCAGCAAAACAAAAGACAAGCTGGACAGAAAAAAAGCAACAAAAAAGCAAAAAGCTCTTAGCTATACAGAGCAGCAGGTCACAGGAACAATCAGGAGAAGCTCAGATCCAACACTGAAACATTGACAAGGAGCAAGGATAGCAGCATCAGGCGGAGTTAAGTAATGAAGCAGTTAACGAGCTCACCAGAACACCTGAGGGAGGAAGCTCAGAAGCTGCAGAACCACTTGTGACCACAGGAGTGAATTCAGCCACAGAATTCACAACATCTAACTACCTCTTACAACACCTTATGGGCATTCCATTACTTTTTGAAAGATACAAAGGCTAAGTCTACTTGAATACATCTGTATTCCTAGCAATTGATAACAAAGGATAGTCCACTATGGGTGTGAACAGCTTCATTTAACTCCATTCTACTGGCCAATCAAGATTGCCTTCCTGACGAAGGCTCGTGCATGAGCTAGAACATTGTTTGGAAACCACTCTCTTTTGCACAAGATAAATTAAAAAAACCTTGAAAGCAACAATTCTGTCTTCATGTTTTTGGAGTAATCCAGGGTTAGATCTTTTGTATTGACAGTGTGCAAGGCATCATGAAATATGAAGATTCCTAGAGGATTTTGGGTCAAAATGTAGTGCCCAGGGTCAGAAAGCTGGGTTTGCATCCTAGGTCTTGGGTCCAGCAGGACAATGACCCCAAACATACTTCAAGAAGCACCCAGAAATAGATGGAAACAAAGTACTGGAGAGTTCAGAAGTGGTAATTCCAGCTTCAGTAGCATAAAATCGCTTTATGTAGGCTTGTATACAGATGCTACAGAGAAACTTTGAATGCATATATTAAATCAGTTAATTTTGCCTGCTTTGATGAATTTCTGAGTACAGATCACCATAAAAAAAGGGCAATGAGTGCTTGTAAAAAA
Source organism: Ranitomeya imitator (assembly GCF_032444005.1). Classification (NCBI taxonomy): domain Eukaryota; kingdom Metazoa; phylum Chordata; class Amphibia; order Anura; family Dendrobatidae; genus Ranitomeya; species Ranitomeya imitator. The sequence goes on along the minus strand of NC_091287.1, from coordinate 459,402,255 downwards.
AAAAAACAGCTGCAAGGCTTAGAATTGAGAAGGCAATATTCCATGACTAGATGCCTGTCTTACGCTATACCTACTGCAACGCCTCACCATAAATGAATTGCAGATAAGAGAGGTGTTATTGTAGAATATAGAAGTGATTTGAACTGGCGCTGAAAAGAGCAACAAACAAACTCTAAAGGAATGAAAGTAACACTGCCAGCATTGATTAATTTCTGAGTACAGCTCACCATAGAAAACATGAATCGGTCAATGAGTCCATGGAAATATGTAGCAGCATGGATTAGAATTTTTATGGCAAAATCCATAACTAGATAGCTGTAATACGCTATCTTTAATGCCACAACTCACGGTAGATGAAGTGCAGATAAGAGCAGTATTATTATAAAAGAATAGAATTTATTTGAATTAGCCCTGAAAAAAGCGATTAGTTTACTGTACCAGCATAAAGGACCAACCCTGCTGAGGAATATAGTGAAGCATTTTGCATCTACTCAGCATGATATGGAGGAGACCAGGATATTCTGTACTTACTGTACAAACTCTCCTGTCCCAGATATGAAATCCTGTATGAAGTGTGAGAATTTCCTATGTCACGACCACCTGACATCCCACAACAGGGCACTGGATCATATATTACTAATAGAACCCACCGGTAGGGTTGAGCGACCTTGACCTTTTTAGAGTCGAGCCGTGTTTCGCGAAACCCGACTATCTTAGAAGTCGAGTCGAGTGGAATCGGCCGATTATCGCGAAAAGTCGGGTATCGACCGAAACACGAAACCCAATGCAAGTCAATGGGGGAGCATAGTCGGCAGTGAGTGGAGGCCAGGAAAACACCTACACTGCCCATTTTAATGGCAAAAACATCCATTCTTGTTACAGAAGCTTGTCAATCGTAGTTTAGCTTATAATAATTGGAAGGCATTTGAAATTGGGGGTCATTTGGCTAAAGTTGTGGGGGGTAGGGCTGGTTCAAGTAATTAGTGGGCCCAGTAAATCTGGACCACGTCACGGCAGTGGAGCAGGGAGAGATAAGTATTTCAACTTTGCAAGTGCTGTGATCCTGAGCAAGCAGGGGGGGCCCACTCGTTGGCATTGGCACTGGCACAGGGCCCCTCAAAGTACAGCGGTGTGTTTGCACGGCGGGGGCGCCTCCCACCGGCAGCAACACTTTTGCATACTATGAGAGGCCCTGTGCCAGTGACGTCGCCAACTAGTATTCCTCCCCCCACCTGATGAAGGAACCTGCACTTTCATCTGCACCTTCCTCTTTGTCCCCGTGTAAGGTGGTATGGTATGCGGGAAGGGGGACCTGACTTTCAGCAGGGTCACAATCTTGCAGTGTAGCGTGCACGGGAAATGTTGCGTTATGGGTCAATGTACCAGCAGACTCATCTATCACTGGCTGGGCAATGGGCAGGATGAGGAGGAAACACAGATATAGGCCCAAAGAATAAAGTGGGCTAAATGCAGTTCAAAATTGGTAACACAGGAGTAACCAGGGGGCATTGCAGTGGAGGACAACTGGAATGAGAGGCTGACACAGAGAGTAGGCCCAAATCAGTAAGTAGTCGAAATGCAGTTCAAAATTGGCAACAGTAGTAAACAGGCGGCACAGCTTTGTTCAGTGGAGGAGAACAGCAAGGAGTGGCAGACACCGATAGTAGGCCCCAACCCAACTAGTAGGCCAAATGCAGTCTAACATTAACAACTACTTAACGAGAGCCTGAAAATGGAATTTCAGGACAGGAAACCAGGAGAACAGCAAGGAGCGGCAGACACTGTTAGTAGGCCCCAAACCAACTAGTACGCCAAATGCAGTTGTTCCATTTAACCACTATTTAACAAGAGCCTGAAGATAGAAGCTCAGGAGAGGCAACCTGGAGAACACCTTGGAGCGGAAGACACCGTCTCTACACCCCATACCCAATTTGTAGGCCTAATGCAGTGTAGTTTCCAACAACTACTAAACGAGAGTCGGAAGACCGAAGCAATGGCGAGGAAACCTGGGGAACACCTTGGAGTGGAACACACCGTCTCTACACCCCATACCCAATTTGTAGGCCTAATGCAGTGTAGTTTTCACCAACTACTAAACGAGAGTAGGAAGATCGAAGCAATGTGGACGAAACCTGGGGAACACCTTGGAGTGTAACACATCGTCTCTCTACACCCCATACCAAATTTGTAGGCCTAATGCAGTGTAGTTTGCAACAACTACTAAACGAGAGTAGGAAGATCGAAGCAATGTGGACGAAACCTGGGGAACACCTTGGAGTGTAACACACCGTCCCTCTACACCCCATACCAAATTTGTAGGCCTAATGCAGTGTAGTTTGCAACAACTACTAAACGAGAGTAGGAAGATCGAAGCAATGTGGACGAAACCTGGGGCACACCTTGGGGCGGCAGACACCATTAGTAGGCCCTACCAAAGTTGTAGCCCCAATGCTGTTTTAAAATTCCTAGAGGCTGAAAACAAGACTATTGACGCTCAGCTTTTTTCAAAGGAACACAGCTGTATTGAGTGGCGCAGACAGACACAGGTAGTAGGCCTTAAACCAAAAATGTGGCTGACTGCAGTTTAAAAAAGGTTACAGGGGTACACGGGCAGCATTGCTCTGGGCAGTGGAGGACAATTTCAATAGTGGACCGCAGACAGACTTTGTACGCCTACTATTAAAAAAAGGGTGCTCTATGCAATTAAAAATAGGTTCCAGGGGTCCACGGGCAGCAGTGGTGTGGTCAGTGGAGGAGTAGTATAAAGAACGGGCCGCAGACAGGCTTCGAAGGCCTAACATAAAAAAATATTGGGCTGTAGGAACTTTTAAATAGGTTCCAGGGGTACACGGGCAGCAGTGGTCTGGTCAGTGGAGGAGTAGTAGAAAGAACGGGCCGCAGACAGGCTTCGAAGGCCTAACATAATAAAATATTGGGCTGTAGGCACTTTTAAATAGGTTCCAGGGGTACACGGGCAGCAGTGGTCTGGTCAGTGGAGGAGTAGTAGAAAGAACGGGCCGCAGGCAGGCTTCGAACGCCTAACATAATAAAATTGGGCTGTAGGCACTTTTAAATAGGTTCCAGGGGTACACGGGCAGCAGTGGTCTGGTCAGTGGAGGAGTAGTAGAAAGAACGGGCCGCAGACAGGCTCCGAAGGCCTAACATAATAAAATTGGGCTGTAGGCACTTTTAAATAGGTTCCAGGGGTACACGGGCAGCAGTGGTCTGGTCAGTGGAGGAGTAGTAGAAAGAACAGGCCGCAGACAGGCTTCGAAGGCCTAACATAATAAAATATTGGGCTGTAGGCACTGTTAAATAGGTTCCAGGGGTACACGGGCAGCAGTGGTCTGGTCAGTGGAGGAGTAGTAGAAAGAACGGGCCGCAGACAGGCTTCGAAGGCCTAACATAATAAAATATTGGGCTGTAGGCACTTTTAAATAGGTTCCAGGGGTACACGGGCAGCAGTGGTCTGGTCAGTGGAGGAGTAGTAGAAAGAACGGGCCGCAGACAGGCTTCGAAGGCCTAACATAATAAAATATTGGGCTGTAGGCACTTTTAAATAGGTTCCAGGGGTACACGGGCAGCAGTGGTCTGGTCAGTGGAGGAGTAGTAGAAAGAACGGGCCGCAGACAGGCTTCGAAGGCCTAACATAATAAAATTGGGCTGGCTGTAGGCACTTTACAATTGGTTCCAGGGGTACATGGGCAGCAGTGGTCTGGTCAGCGGAGGCCGATTGTAATGAGTGTCTGCCAGTTAGTAGTCCAAAACAATACATAAATGTGAATGTCTCGCATTAAAACAAAACGAAAACACTAAAGGGTGCAATCATTAGGTACAGGGGTGGGATCCTCTGCGTAGTTTCAGACCTACTAATTTGGCGCAAAGTATTTACTTGGATAAAGAGAGGACACTGCCCCTGACTATGTTAAGTACCATCATACATGTCAACACAATGGTATTGTCTGTGGCAGGAATGGAAGGATGTCAGCGCATAGACTAAACATTGGTGGAAGTGTGAGAGATAATTGTGGAAGTGGTAGAGCAATGTTTGACCTGGGGGTGGGTGAACTCTCTTGTGGCCGGCGGTACAGGCCCAGAGCCCTTCATGTTACAACAGTGTGTCTGACGTTGGGTGTGCACCACCACCGCCAGAGACACTTTATTGTACTATGAGGGACCCTGTGGCAGTGCTGTCGACCAAAAGCGGGCACACCCACCTCTTCAGACAAACACCACTCTCACGGGTGCTTGCGCCAAGTCGCGATACCACGCCCCCGTGTGGGGAGTTTGGCCATTTAGGGAGGTCTAAACATGTCGTATGCTGGACAATCAGCTGCAGCAAATTAAGACATTAGAAAAGTAATTCACTGTAGTCCACAGGCAAGAGCTTTTCATAGGAAAGCTAGGTGTCGGCCGGGCAAGGTGGGGCAAAAGAATTCGAAATCCAGTTGTGGTTCATTTTAATGAATGTTAGATCATCAACATTTTGGGTAGCCAGACGAGTCCTTTTTTCGGTTAATATTGAACCTGCAGCACTGAATACTCTTTCTGATAGGACACTAGCTGCCGGGCAAGCAAGCTCCTGCAATGCATATTCAGCCAATTCTGGCCAGGTGTCTAATTTGGATGCCCAGTAATCAAATGGGAATGACGGTTGAGGGAGAACATCGATAAGGGATGAAAAATAGTTTGTAACCATACTGGACAAATGTTGTCTCCTGTCACTTTGAATTGATGCAGCAGTACCTGTCCTGTCTGTGGTCATAGCAAAATCACTCCACAACCTGGTCAGAAAACCCCTCTGTCCAACGCCACTTCGGATTTCTGCACCCCTAACACTCCTGGTCTGCTGCCCCCTGCAGCTCGTGTGAGAACGATCCCGGGCGCTGTGTGCTGGGAATGCCTGAAGCAAACGGTCAACAAGAGTTGATTGTTTGGTTGCTAATATTAGTTCCAAGTTCTCATGTGGCATAATATTTAGCAATTTGCCTTTATAGCGAGGATCAAGGAGGCAGGCCAACCAGTAATCGTCATCGTTCATCATTTTAGTAATGCGTGTGTCCCTTTTGAGGATACGTAAGGCATAATCCGCCATGTGGGCCAAAGTTCCAGTTGTCAAATCTGCGGTTGTGATTGGTTGAGGGGCAGTTTCAGGCAAATCTACGTCACTTGTGTCCCTCAAAAAACCAGAACCCGGCCTTGCCACCCCACCAATTTCCAGTGCCCCCGGGAAAGCTTCCTCATTAACAATATACTCATCCCCATCATCCTCTTCGTCCTCCACCTCCTCTTCGCCCGCTACCTCGTCCTGTACACTGCCCTGACCAGACAATGGCTGACTGTCAACAAGGCTTTCCTCTTCCTCTGGTGCAGACGCCTGATCCTTTATGTGCATCAAACTTTGCATCAGCAGACACATTAGGGGGGATGCTCATGCTTATTATGGCGTTGTCTGCACTAACCAGCCGTGTGCATTCCTCAAAACACTGAAGGACTTGACACATGTCTTGTATCTTCGACCACTGCACACCTGACAACTCCATGTCTGCCATCCTACTGCCTGCCCGTGTATGTGTATCCTCCCACAAAAACATAACAGCCCGCCTCTGTTCGCACAGTCTCTGAAGCATGTGCAGTGTTGAGTTCCACCTTGTTGCAACGTCTATGATTAGGCGATGCTGGGGAAGGTTCAAAGACCGCTGATAGGTCTGCATACGGCTGGAGTGTACAGGCGAACGGCGGATATGTGAGCAAAGTCCACGCACTTTGAGGAGCAAGTCGGAGAACCCAGGATAAGTTTTCAATAAGCACTGCACCACCAGGTTTAAGGTGTGAGCCAGGCAAGGAATGTGTTTCAGTTGGGAAAGGGAGATGGCAGCCATGAAATTCCTTCCGTTATCACTCACTACCTTGCCTGCCTCAAGATCTACTGTGCCCAGCCACGACTGCGTTTCTTGCTGCAAGAACTCGGACAGAACTTCCGCGGTGTGTCTGTTGTCGCCCAAACACTTCATAGCCAATACAGCCTGCTGACGCTTGCCAGTAGTTGGGCCATAATGGGACAACTGGTGTGCAACAGTGACAGCTGCCGATGGAGTGGTTGGGCGACTGCGGTCTGTGGAAGAGCTCTCGCTTCTGCAGGAGGACGAGGAGGAGGAGGGGGTGCGAACGCCTACAGCCAACTGTTTCCTAGACCGTGGGCTAGGCACAACTGTCCCGAAATTGATGTTCCCTGTGGACCCTGCATCCACCACATTCACCCAGTGTGCCGTGATGGACACGTAACGTCCCTGGCCATGCCTACTGGTCCATGCATCTGTAGTCAGGTGCACCTTTGTACTCACAGATTGCCTGAGTGCATGGACGATGCGCTGTTTAACATGCTGGTGCAGGGCTGGGATGGCTTTTCTCGAAAAGAAGTGTCGACTGGGTAGCTCGTAGCGTGGTTCAGCGTACTCCATCAGGGCTTTGAAAGCTTCGCTTTCAACTAACCGGTAGGGCATCATCTCTAACGAGATTAGTCTAGCTATGTGGGCGTTAAAACCCTGTGTACGCGGATGCGAGGATAAGTACTTCCTTTTTCTAACCAGAGTCTCATGTAGGGTGAGCTGGACTGGAGAGCTGGAGATCATGGAACTAGCGGGTGTGCCGGTGGACATGGCAGACTGAGAGACGGTTGGAGACGGTATTGTTTCCGCCGGTGCCCTAGATGCAGTATTTCCTCCTACGAAACTGGTGATTCCCTGACCCTGACTGCTTTGGGCTGGCAAAGAAACCTGCACAGATACTGCTGGTGGTGCGGAAAATGGTGGCCTTACAGTGACGGAAGGGATGTAGCGTTGCTGACTAGCTTCATTGGCCGAGGGTGCTACAACCTTAAGGGACGTTTGGTAGTTAGTCCAGGCTTGCAAATGCATGGTGGTTAAATGTCTATGCATGTAACTTGTATTGAGACTTTTCAGATTCTGACCTCTGCTTAAGCTAGTTGAACATTTTTGACAGATGACTTTGTGCGGATCAATTGGATGTTGTTTAAAAAAATGCCAGACTGCACTCTTTCGAGCCTCGGATCCCTTTTCAGCCATTGCAGACTGAGCTTTAACCGGATGGACACGCTGTCCTCCAACAGTTTTTGGCTTTGCCACGCGTTTTGGGCCAGATACGGGCCCGGCAGATGGAACCTGTTGCGATGTTGATGCCTGCTGCGGCTCCTCCTCCTCCGCTTCAGAACTACTGCCGCCTGCACCCTGTTCCCCCAATGGCTGCCAATCGGGGTCAATAACTGGGTCATCTATAACCTCCTCTTCTAGCTCGTGCGCAACTTCGTCTGTGTCACCGTGTAAGTCGGTGGTAGAGCGTTCGTGATGGGGCAACATAGTCTCATCAGGGTCTGATTCTGGATCAGTACCCTGCGAGGGCAATGTTGTGGTCTGAGTCAAAGGACCAGCATAGTAGTCTGGCTGTGGCTGTGCATCAGTGCACTCCATGTCAGATTCAACTTGTAATGGGCATGGCCTGTTAACTGCTTCACTTTCTAAGCCAGGGACGGTATGTGTAAAGAGCTCCATGGAGTAACCCATTGTGTCGCCTGCTGCATCCTTCTCTGTTGTTGTTTTTGCTGAAGAGGACAAGGAAGCGACTTGTCCCTGACCGTGAACATCCACTAACGACGCGCTGCTTTTACATTTACCATTTTCAAAAGAGGAGGCAAAAGAGCTAGAGGCTGAGTCTGCAAGGTAAGCCAAAACTTGCTCTTGCTGCTCCGGCTTTAAAAGCGGTTTTCCTACTCCCAGAAAAGGGAGCGTTCGAGGCCTTCTATAGCCAGACGACGAACCTGGCTCCACAGCTCCAGACTTAGGTGCAATATTTCTTTTCCCACGACCACCTGATGCTCCACTACCACTACCATCATTACCAGCTGACAATGAACGCCCACGGCCACGACCTCTTCCACCAGACTTCCTCATTGTTTTAAAAACATAACCAAAGTAACGGTATTTGTTGCTGTCAAACAACTTACACGGTGAGCTATAACTTCAGTATGATTTCGATATCCCTTTACAGGTTGGTGAGACCGCAAGGAAAATCAGGCACAATGTTACACACTCTGTTTTCTGTGGCACCAAATCAGAGAGATGCCACACACGCAGGACTGTCACTCAAGCACAAATGTCAATATTAATCTCCCACTGTATTTTTTTTTATTTCAGGGAGAATTTAGAAAGCAAAAAAAAAAATTGCCTTTCTATGGCCCAGTGCCCACTATTTGAGAGAGAGAGATGGCACACCCAGGAGTCAAGACTGGCACACAAGCAGAAAGGGCAATATTAATCTCCCACTGATTTTTTTTTTTTCAGGGAGACTTTAGAAACAAAATAAAATAAAATGATTTTTTCAGGAAGAATTTAGAAACCAAATAAAATAAAATGATTTTTTCCGGGAGAATTTAGAAACCAAATTAAAAAAAATTGCCTTTCTATGGCCCAGTGCCCACTATTTGAGAGAGAGAGATGGCACACCCAGGAGTCAAGACTGGCACACAAGCAGAAAGGGCAATATTAATCTCCCACTGATTTTTTTTTTTTCAGGGAGACTTTAGAAACAAAATAAAATAAAATGATTTTTTTCAGGAAGAATTTAGAAACCAAATTAAAAAAAAAATTGCCTTTCTATGGCCCAGTGCCCACTATTTGAGAGAGAGAGATGGCACACCCAGGAGTCAAGACTGGCACACAAGCAGAAAGGGCAATATTAATCTCCCACTGATTTTTTTTTTCAGGGAGACTTTAGAAACAAAATAAAATAAAATGATTTTTTCAGGAAGAATTTAGAAACCAAATAAAATAAAAGGATTTTTACCGGGAGAATTTAGAAACAAAAAAAAAAAAAATATAGGCTTTCTATGGCCCACTGAGTGAGAGATGGCACACACAGGAGTCAGGAGTGGCACACAAGCCCAGAGGCCAATATTTATCTCCCACTGAATGATTTATTGATTTTTTCAGGTAGAATTTAGAAACCAAATCAACAAAAAAATAAATAGGCTTTCTATGGCCCACTGAGTGAGAGATGGCACACACAGGAGTCAGGAGTGGCACACAAGCCCAGAGGCCAATATTTATCTCCCACTGATTGATTTATTGATTTTTTCAGGTAGAATTTAGAAACCAAATCAACAAAAAAAATTAATAGGCTTTCTATGGCCCACTGAGTGAGAGATGGCACACACAGGAGTCAGGAGTGGCACACAAGCCCAGATGCCAATATTTATCTCCCACTGATTGATTTATTGATTTTTTCAGGTAGAATTTAGAAACCAAATCAACAAAAAAAAAATAGGCTTACTATGGCCCACTATGTGAGAGAGATGGCACACACAGGGATGGCACTCTAGCAGAAATGCCAATCTTAATCTCCCACAACTTATTTTTTGGAGGGAGAATTAAAAAAAAAAAAAAAAAAAAAAGGGACTGTCCTACAATTACTATCTCCCTGCAGTAATCTCAGCCAGGTATGGCAGGCAGCAATGAGGAGTGGACTGATGCACAAATTAAATAAAAAGTGTGGACAAACAAAAAAGATAGCTGTGCAGAAAGGAAGGAACAAGAGGATTTGTGCTTTGAAAAAAGCAGTTGGTTTGCACAGCAGCGTACACACAGCAATGCAGCTATCAGGGAGCCTTCTAGGGCAGCCCAATGAGCTACAGCGCTGAGAAAAAAAAAAAATGTAGCTTCCACTATCCCTGCAAACCGAAGGTGTTGGACAGTGGAAATCGCTACAGCACAAGCGGTTTGGTGGTTAATGGACCCTGCCTAACCCTATCCCTGCTTCTGACGAAGCGGCAGCAACCTCTCCCTAAGCTCAGATCAGCAGCAGTAAGATGGCGGTCGGCGGGAATGCCTCTTTATAGCCCCTGTGACGCCGCAGACAGCAAGCCAATCACTGCAATGCCCTTCTCTAAGATGGTGGGGACCAGGACCTATGTCATCACGCTGCCCACACTCTGCGTTCACCTTCATTGGCTGAGAAATGGCGCTTTTCGCGTCATTGAAACGCGACTTTGGCGCGAAAGTCACGTACCGCATGGCCGACCCCACACAGGGGTCGGGTTTCATGAAACCCGACTTTGCCAAAAGTCGGCGACTTTTGAAAATGAACGACCCGTTTCGCTCAACCCTACCCACCGGCTCTTATGGTTTCCAAAAATGTTCCCTCAACTAGAAGGTGGATCCACAGAAATGCATTTTTTCCTATGAGCGGGTCTTACATTGGTATAGCATCTGCACTTACTGCAAGGGATGCCAAAAATTAGAAGGAGGCACTCCAATACCTCTTTGAAAAGATGTAGTGGAGGGCCTCAGAAAACATTTTTTCCCGTTATTAAGGAGTGGGTATCCTAGACTAATAATGCCCATGCACTAAGCACATGAAAAGGCCCCCCGAAGCGCTTAGCTAGGGGGACGCATGGGGCACAGGCCCATTCATTGTATTTTTATTGCTGTGGATTTCTTGTTCTCCTTCCTCCTTTTTTTCCTCCATATTGGTCTCTCCTACTCCCCCTTCTTCTCTATTAAAGTACCTTCACACATAACGATTTCGTTAACGATATCGTGTCAACGGCATGCTTTTTGTGACGTAGCAACGATCCCGCTAACGATCTCGTTATGTGTGACAGCGACCAACGATCAGGCCCCTGCTGGGAGATCGTTGGTCGTTGGGGAATGATCAGGACCTTTTTTTGGTCGCTGATCACCCGCTGTCATCGCTGGATCGGCGTGTGTGACGCCGATCCAGCAATGTGTTCACTTGTAACCAGGGTAAATATCGGGTTACTAAGTGCAGGGCCGTGCTTAGTAATCCGATATTTACCCTGGTTACCATTGTAAAAGTTAAAAAAAAAGAGTACATACTCACATTCCGATGTCTGTCACGTCCCCTGCCGTCAGCTTCCAGCACTGACTGTCAGCGTCGGCCGTAAAGCAGAGCACAGCGGTGACATCACCTTCAGCATCGTTGAAGACAGTTTTAACGATGCCGAAGTCGTTCCCCTGATCGTTGGTCGCTGGAGAGAGCTGTCTGTGTGACAGCTCCCCAGCGACCACACAACGACTTACCAACGATCACGGCCAGGTCGTATCGCTGGTTGTGATCGTTGGTAAGTCGTTTAGTGTAACGGTACCTTTACTGTTTTGATTTGAATGGTACTTACCTTTCTTTGAGGTCATCTACAGGTCACCAGCAACTGCCAGGAAAAAATGCGGGAAGAAGGAGCTGTTGGTTTGAGCGGGAAGAAACATTTGATTTGATTGGGGCAGGACTGAAAAGCGCAGGAAGATCAAAGGTTTATAAGGCCCTTCTTCTGAGCAATCCAGTCAGTGCGTGTGCAGCAAGAAAGAAAAGTGCTCCTCCCTCCCTAATAACATTTAAACATTTCTGTTGCGATATTTGTCAGAAGGTATAGTCACCTAGCTAATGCTGGGTGGACTTGGTTCTTTTTAAAGGTAATGTAAACTATTTGAATATTATTTATTTATTTATTTATGAATTCTTAATGGAATTAATTATTTGATTTTAATTGGTTATTAAATTATTTGGTATTGGTAACCCTTAACCCCTTTCTGACATATGACGTACTATCCATCGAGGTGGGGTGGGCCCGTATGACCACCAATGGGATAGTACATCATATGCGATCGGCCGCGCTCACGGGGGGAGCGCGGCCGATCGCGGCCGGGTGTCAGCTGATGATCACAGCTGACATCCTGCACTATGTGCCAGGAGCAGTCACAGACCGCCCCCGGCACATTAACCCCCGGTACACCGCGATGAAACATGATCGCTGTGTGCCGGCGGTATAGGGAAGCATCGCGCAGGGAGGGGGCTCCCTGCAGGCTTCCCTGAGACCCCTGGAGCAACGCGATGTAATCACGTTGCTGCGAGGGTCTCTTATCTCCTCCTCCCTGCAGCCCGGATCCAAGATGGCCGCGGCATCCGGGTCTTGCAGGGAGGTGGCTTCACTGCGCCTGCTCAGAGCAGGCACCGGGAAGCCAGGAGAAGTGCACATCAGATCGCTGATCTGACACAGTGCACAGCAAAGTGTCAGATCAGCGATCTTACACTATAACATTATGCCCCCCCCCCCCCCCGGGGCAATGTTATAGTGTAAAAAAATATATATTTACATGTGTAAAAAAAATGTAAAAAATATATATATATTCTTCCAATAAATACATTTCTTTATCTAAATAAAAAAAAACAATAAAAGTACACATATTTAGTATCGCCACGTCCGTAACGACCCCACCTATAAAACTATATCACTAGTTAACCCCTTCAGTGAACACCGTAAAAAAAAAACGATGCAAAAAACAACGCTTTATTCTCATACCGCCAAACAAAAAATGGAATAACACGCAATCAAAAAGACTGATATAAATAACCATGGTACCGCTGAAAACATCATCTTGTCCCGCAAAAAATGAGCTGCCATACAGCATCATCAGCAAAAAAATAAAAAAAGTTATAGTCCTCAGAATAAAGCGATGCAAAAATAATTTTTTTTTTCTATAAAATAGTTTTTATCGTATAAAAGCGCCAAAACATAAAAAAAATATAAATGATGTATCGCTGTAATCGTACTGACCCGAAGAATAAAACTGCTTTATCAATTTTACCAAACGTGGAACGGTATAAACACCTCCCCCAAAAGAAATTCATGCATAGCTGGTTTTTGGTCATTCTGCCTCACAAAAATCGGAATAAAAAGCGATCAAAAAATGTCATGTGCCCGAAAATGTTACCAATAAAAACGTCAACTTGTCCTGCAAAAATCAAGACCTCATGTGACTCTGTGGACCCAAATATGGAAAAATTATAGCTCTCAAAATGTGGTAAGGCAAAAAATATTTTTTGCAATAAAAAGCGTCTTTCAGTGTGTGATGGCTGCCAATCATAAAAATCCGCTAAAAAAACTGCTATAAATAGTAAATCAAACCCCCCTTCATCACCCTCTTAGTTAGGGAAAAATTAAAAAATTAAAAAAATGTATTTATTTCCATTTTCTCATTAGGGTTAGGGCTAGGGTTAGGGTTAGGGCTAGGGTTAGGGTTAGGGCTAGGGCTATGGTTAGGGTTAGGGCTAGGGTTAGGGTTAGGGTTGGGGCTAGGGTTAAGGCTACAGTTAGGGTTGGGGCTAAAGTTAGGGTTAGGGTTGGGGCTAAAGTTAAGGTTAGGGTTAGGGCTACATTTACGGTAGGGAATAGGGTTGGGATTAGGGTTAGGGGTGAGTCTGGGTTAGAGGTGTGGTTAGGGTTACCGTTGGGATTAGGGTTAGGGGTGTGTTTGGATTAGGGTTTCAGTTATAATTGGGGGGTTTCCACTGTTTAGGCACATCAGGGGCTCTCCAAACGCGACATGGCGTCCGATCTCAATTCCAGACAATTCTGCGTTGAAAAACAGTGCTCCTTCCCTTTCCGAGCTCTCCCATGTGCCCAAACAGGAGTTTACCCCAACATATGGGGTATCAGCGTACTCAGGACAAATTGGACAACAACTTTTGGGGTCCAATTTCTCCTGTTACCCTTGGGAAAATACAAAACTGGGGGCTAAAAAATAATTTTGGGGGGAATTTTTTTTTTTTATTTCCACAGCTCCGCGTTATAAACTGTAGTGAAACACTTGGGGGTTCAAAGTTCTCACAACACATCTAGAAAAGTTCCTTGGGGGTCTAGTTTCCAATATGGGGTCACTTGTGAGGGGTTTCTACTGTTTAGGTACATTAGGGGCTCTGCAAACGCAATGTGACGCTTGCAGACCATTCCATCTAAGTCTGCATTCCAAATTGCGCACCTTCCCTTCCGGGCCCTGCCATGCGCCCAAACAGTGGTTCCCCCCCACATGTGGGGTATCAGCATACTCAGGACAAATTGGACAACAACTGTTGTGGTCCAATTTCTCCTGTTACCCTTGGGAAAATACAAAACTAGCGGCTAAAAAATAATTTTTGTGGGAAAAACATTTTTTTTTTATTTTCACGGCTCTGCGTTATAAACTGTAGTGAAACACCTGGGGTTTAAAGTTCTCACAACACATCTAGATAGGTTCCTTGGGGGGTCTAGTTTCCAATATGGGGTCACTTGTGGGGGGTTTCTACTGTATAGGTACATTAGGGGTTCTGCAAACGCAATGTGATGCCTGCAGACCATTCCATCTAAGCCTGGATTCCAAATTACGCTCCTTCCCTTTCGAGCCCTCCCATGCGCCCAAACGGTGGTTCCCCCCACATATGGGGTATCAGCGTACTCAGGACAAATTGTACAACAACTTTTGGGGTCCATTTTCTCCTGTTACCCTTGCTACAATAAAACAAATGTGGAGCTGAAGTAAATTTTTTGTGAAAAAAAGTTAAATGTTCATTTTTATTTAAACATTTCAAAAATTCCTGTGAAACACCTGAAGGGTTAATAAACTTCTTGAATGTGGTTTTGAGCACCTTGAGGGGTGCAGTTTTTAGAATGGTGTCACACTTGGGTATTTTCTATCATATAGGCCCCTAAAAATTACTTCAAATGAGATGTGGTCCCTAAAAAAATGGTGTTGCAAAAATGAGAAATTGCTGGTCAACTTTTAACCCTTATAACTCCCTAACAAAAAAAAATTTTGGTTCCAAAATTGTGCTGATGTAAAGTAGACATGTGGGAAATGTTACTTATTAAGTATTTTGTGTGACATATCTCTGTGATTTAATTGCATAAAAATTCAAAGTTGGAAAATTGCAACATTTTCAAAATTTTTGCCAAATTTCCATTTTTTGCACAAATAAACGCAGGTAATATCAAAGAAATTTTACAACTATCATAAAGTACAATATGGCACAAGAAAACCCTGTCAGAATCACCAGGATCCGTTGAAGCGTTCCAAAGTTATAACCTCATAAAGGGACAGTGGTCAGAATTGTAAAAATTGGCCTGGTCATTAACGTGCAAACCACCATTGGGGGTAAAGGGGTTAATAAATGTCGTGGCTTATTTTATCCAATGAATTTGTCTGTGTCTTTTATTTTAGTCATTTAAGTTATATATTGTATAACGAATTGGACCTTGTGCCTCTGTGGGCTGAAAAACATTTTCTCCTGCGGGGTATACATATATATATATATCAAAGAAAGTTTGAGATAGGCCTCAAAAATTGTCAATTTGGGCATTATGAGCTCTGACTTTCTAGTGCCTGGTGACCTCAATGTCATCATGATGACATCTGGAGCACCCCCGTAGGGCGGTGGGGTACTCGGTACCGGGTCTTTCAGTTCTCAAGGGGGATTCTCAATGGTCATGACGCTACCTGTGGTATTTGGTCAGGGTGACCGACACTGCTTAGGGGTCCGCTGGGGTGATGTTATGGCAGCTAGATGGTATACCTTCCCACAGGTGAAGTATGTCCCCAGGGCTTCCCAGTGTGTAGATGGTGGATGGTGTAAGGCGCAGTGAAGAACGAGGACACAAGATTTCAGTCTCTTTACCTTTACTGAAGGCTTCAGCATCCACAGTCCAGAGCACCAGATCACAGGGCAGGCAGAGTCCAGCCCGTTTGAAGACAAATCCAGAGTCCCCTTATCCAGGTGGAAATCAGTAGCCTTCCTCTAGTGCCTGGGTCTTGTAGTACCTTCCTGCTGAGCTTCTTGATAAGGTCCTCACAACTGTTGTAGATGTTCTAGATGTTATGTCTCTCTCTGTCCCCCAGATGGATAGGAACAAACCCGTATGACTGGTGGCCTGAGGCTTTTTACAGGGAATCTAGCACGCCCCGGCCCCCACAAGTTGCCACCGTGCCTCCTGGGTATAGGGCGGATCAGTAACTTGGAATTAACTGTCCTGCCAGTCTCTGTAGCAAGGCATAGAGACTGTTGCTCCCTCGGTGTTCCGGCTACCGGATCCTGCGTCTCAGAAAGAGGCTGCCTTTGCAGGGCAGCACTCCTTCTGGTTTCCTCTCCTTTTGCTATGACTTCATTTCTCACCCTTTACAATACAATTCGCTGTTCGTTTCTCTTTCTTAGGATGCTGTCACACGTGGGGCAGGCGCAGCTCCGTGGCCTTCTGGCTAGGCCTCTGACAGGATCCCACCCTTGTCAGGGACCAACTCTGTCAGCAACTACTAGATGTTCCTCCTTCCTCTCTGTCTGCCTGACAGGAACTGACTAACTTCCTATCCAGGCCACCAGTTTACTTAATTGTGAAGCGTGCCCTAATAAATAGGAGCATAGCTCCCCCTGGTGGACAGGAATGTGAAGTGTGTGGTATGGTTTGTGATACCTTGTAAAGAGATTTCCTTTATTGCCTTCAAACGTAACATCACTCTCCCCTAGAGGAGAATGATATTACTGCAATGACCAGGACACTGGGGCGCTTCACATCAAGTCACCATGGCAACAATCTGGACCCCGCAAAGCTGTCGCGGGGTGTCCGATCTCAGGGCAGAGGGGCTTACTTCTCTCTACCTTCTCCCGAAATGCTGTAATCGAGTTTGATTGAAGCATTTAGGGGGATACAGTGCCAAGAGCGGTGCACTGAGTACCTGGTGTCAGCTGTCAGAATTAGGTGACAGAGTGTTTATGCGCACAAAATCGCCTGGACATATCCATCTGTCCAAGGTCGGTAAGTACCAGGCAACCTGGACATAAGGATACGTCCAGAGTGGGAAAGGGGTTAAAGGAGGCTGCACATGCTGTGGTACTGACTGCAGCTTCTACTCCCTGATGATTAGGCTACTTTCATACTTGCGTCGTACGACGCACGACGCAATGCTGTGAAAGCGCAGCACAACGGGGGCACCGGATGCAGTTTTACAACGCATCCGCTGCCCCATTGTGAGCTCCGGGGAGGAGGGGGCGGAGTTCCGGCCGCACATGCGCGGTCGGAAATGGTGGACACAACGCACCAAAAAACGTTACATGAAACGTTTTTTGGTGCCGATGGTCCACCACAACACGACGCAACCGTCGCAAGACGGTTGCGACGTGTGGCAATGCGTCGCAATGCGTCACTAATACAAGCCTATGGAGAAAAAAACGCATCCTGCAGACAACTTTGCAGGATGCGTTTTTTCTGCAAAACGAAGCATTGCGACGTGCGTCGTACGACGCTAGTGTGAAAGTAGCCTTACTCATTTGAGTATGCACTGGGATTCCTAAATAAAGCCTCATAAAAAAAAAAAGTGGTAAAAAAACCCTTAAGTATTTAGATAGTGTAGTGAGGTAACATTAGGGACTTTTTCATTAAAGTATATTAGAAAAGAGACTAGA
This sequence comes from Ranitomeya imitator, assembly GCF_032444005.1. Lineage (NCBI taxonomy): Eukaryota > Metazoa > Chordata > Amphibia > Anura > Dendrobatidae > Ranitomeya > Ranitomeya imitator. The sequence goes on along the minus strand of NC_091287.1, from coordinate 459,384,960 downwards.
TTATGACATTAATCCCTTCACCCCGAAGCTTGTTTTCACCTTCCTGGCCAGGCCAATTTTTACAATTCTGACCACTGTCACTTTATGAGGTTATAGCTCTGGAACGCTTCAATGGATCCCACTGATTCTGAGAAAGTTTTCTTGTTACATATTGTACTTCATAATAGTGCTAAAAATTCTTTGATATGACTTGGGTTTATTTGTGAAAAAAACGGAAGTTTGGCAAAAATGTTGAAAATTTCCCAATTTTCAAACTTTTAATTTTTATGCCTTTAAATCAGAGCATTATGTCACACAAAATAGTTAACAAATAACATTAGCCACATGCCTACTTTACATCATTTTTTTATAGGAATTTATTTGGGTTAAAAGTTGACAAACAAAATTTGCAAAACCATTTTTTTAGGGACCACTTCACATTTAAAGTCATTTTGAAGGGCCTATATGACAGAAAATACCCAAAAGTGACACCAGTCTTAAAACTTCACCCCTCAAGGTACTCAAAACCACATTCAAGAAGTTTATTAACCCTTCAAGTGCTTCACAGGAATTTTTGGAACATGGAAGGAAAGAATAAAGATTTACTTTTCTTTCACAAAAATTTTCCTTTAGACCTATTTTTTTACTTTTGCAAGGGTAACAGGAGAAAATGGACAATACATTTTGTTGTGCAATTTATCCTGAGCATACCGATACCCCATATGTGGGGGAAATATACTGTTTGGGCACACGGCAGGGCTCGGAAGGGAAGGAGCACCATTTCACTTTTTGAATGTAAAAATTTGTTGGCATAATTAGTGGACGCCATGTCATGTTTGGAGAGCTCCTGATTGTCAGGGGATTATCTAGATGTGTATTGGTGGAGCACATTGAACCCACAGGTGCTTCACAGAAGTTTGTAACATAGAGCCGTGAAAATAAAAAAAAAATCGCTTTTTTCCCAGATAATTCTTTTTAAGCTCCAAATTTTGCATTTTCGGAGAAATTGCTTCATGCAATTTGTTGTCCAATTTCTCCTGAGTGCACAGATACCCAATATGTGGTGGAAAACTACTGTTTGGGTGCACGGCAGGGCTTAGAATGGAAGGAGCGCCATTTGACTTTTTGAAAGTAAAATTTACTGGAATACTTAGCGAATGCCATGTCGTGTTCGGGGAGCCCTTGATTTGCCTATACTGTGGAACCCCTCCCCCCCCCCAAGTGATGCTATTTTGTAAACTAGACCCCTTTTGGAACTTATCTAGATGTGTATTTACGTAGCACCTTGAACCGTCAGGTGCTTCACAGGCATTTATAACGTTAAGCCGTGAAATTTAAAAAAAAAAAAAACATTTTTCCCGCAAAAATCTTTTTTAGCTCCAAATTTTGTATTTTTACAAGGGTAGCAGGAGAAAATGGACCCCAAAAATTGTTTTGCATTTTCTCCTGAATTCACCGACACCCCATATGTGGTCAAAAACTACTTTTGAAGGACAGTGCAAAGCTCAGAAGGGAAGTAGTGCCATATTACAGTGCAGATTTTGCTGCACTGGTTTGAGACGTTATCCCAGGTCCTTCACACAAAGCATCCCTGGGAATGGAAGCCGCCGCGTGCACCGCCGAGGAGATCGGGGGCCGTCAGAAGGTGAGAATAACCTTTTTTTTTTTTTATTATTTTTAACATTCTATCTTTTACTATTGATGCTGCATAGGCAGCATCAATAGTACAAAGTTGGTCACACCTATCAAATACTATGTTTGACAAGTGTGACCAACCTGTCAATCAGTTTTCCAAGCGATGCTTCAGATCGCTTGGAGAACGCTAGTATTCTGCAAGCTAATTACGCTTGCAAAATGCTAGTGTTTAGCGGGAATATGCATGCCAATTCCGCATTTACTTCCTTCAAGCCTGTCCTACCATTGTGCGTGGTGGGTGGACTTCACACCATTATGTCATTGTGGAGACAGAGCAAGCACAACAAATGTATATTCAGTATTACATAACCGTCAGGAATTATTCCTATTATTAGCAGCAGCAAAATATTTCCATTGCCAGTTACTGGCCAGTTACTTGATAGCAAGAAGCAGGGAAGGAAGGCGCTGAAGGAGAACGGCGATATCAATCTTGTATTCCCGCCGAGGAATGGCTAGCGCACAGGCTGACGTCAGCCGAGAGTCGAGTGTCAGCTGTTTCCTGCCATTTCAGTCTCAGCACATTTTTATCCCCACCCTTTCACCTGCACATTCTGCCATGCTTTTAAAAGTGCTTTAATTAACCCTTCCCGAATCACTCATGGCGGTAGAAATAGACTAATACAAGGCTCAGGGAGCAGGCTCAGCTTTCCAAGGTTAAGCAGTGCAGCAATCATCTGCTCCCGTCCGTCAGGAATAAATCTGACGAGTGCTGAGTGGTCGCCTGCTATAAGCCATCCGAAGAGTCAGATATTCGGCGAGATAGCAAAGTGCGAGCTTCTCTGAGGATCTACTGTACAGATTGGAAATGCTCGCAGATAACGTTACTCTGCTTGGAGAGAAAAATGTTTTCCTGCGAACGTCCCACTTCATTTTTACCGGCCGCCTAGATCATTCATAGCTTGATAAATATCATTGGGTTCACTAGTAAGAGACTTCCACAGTGCTGAATTTATGTAGGATATTAAGACATTATTTTATTAGGAATTAATACAAAATGCAAGGTGTAATGTAAATATAATCGGGGCAGTAAGGAGGCCGCTACCACCTTCAATCAGCAACTGGTAAGGGGCCAGATACTGTCCTTGCACAGGGGCCTTCCTACATCTTGGGTCCGCTACTGAATTTAATTAATGGGTAATATGAGCGTTTTTACTCTTTTATACATTTTTCTTTTAAAACTCTTTATATTGATTTAAAAAAAACACAATTAATAACAGATACTACAAGCTTCAGGTCACTTCCATTAAGAGCTCATGCACATGACTGTTTAAATCGGGTGAGTGCTATCCATGGTTTTGATAGATAGCACTCATCCCGATGTTATTCTATGGGGCTGTGCACATGTCCGACTATTTCCTCAGACCAAGTGGTCTGAAGTAAAAAAAACACAACATGCATGATTACACTCGCTTAAGTCTATGGGTCCATGTAAAAAAATCAGATGGCACTCGGATGACATTTGAGTGCAGTCTGAGTTTCACGGACTGACATAATGGAGACAGTATAGAACCTTTTTTTTTCTCCGCCTTGGACAAAATCGGATCTCATTCTGATCAAGCGGATCATTTTTCTTGGATAGAGAAACAAAAGCTTCCTCTGCCTCGGGAGTCCAATCCTTGGCGTTTGCACCTTTCCCGGTCAAAGCCGAGATGGGTGCCACTCCGGTAGAGAAGTGTGGAATGAATAGACGGTAGTAGTTGGCGCATCCCAGGAACCGTTGTATGGCTTTCAGCCCGGATGGACAAGGCAACTTAAGGACGGGGGACACCCTCTCCGGATCCATCTTCAACCCCGTGGACGAAACTATATAACCGAGGAAAGGCAGAGAGGATTGTTCAAAGAGACATTTTTCAAATTTGACATAAAGTCTGTTCTCCTTAAGTCGTAAGACCTGACGTACTTGCCTCCGATGTGAGGCTAAGTCTGCAGAGAAGATCAGGATATCGTCCAGGTAAACAACAACACAAGAATAGAGCAGATCTCTGAAAATGTCATTTACAAATTCCTGGAAAACTGCAGGTGCATTATTTAGGCCAAACGGCATTACCAGGTATTCGTAGTGTCCATCCCGGTGTTAAAAGCTGTTTTCCACTCATCTGCTTTACGTATACGAATCAGGTTGTAGGCCCCTCTGAGATCCAGTTTAGTGAAGATCTTGACCCCTCTGAGACGATCAAACAACTTTGAAATAAGAGGTAACAGTACCTGTTCTTTACCGTGATCTGGTTTAGCCCCCTGTAATCGATACAGGGCCGTAGAGATCCGTCTTTTTTCTTCACGAAGAAGAATCCTGCCCCTGCCGGCGGAGATGACTTACGGATAAATCCTCTGGCCAGGTTCTCCTGGATGTAATCAGACATGGACTGGGTCTCTGCTTGGGAAAGAGGATAGATTCGCCCTCGAGGAAAAGACAATGCGGGAAGCAGATCAATCGGACAGTCATACGACCTGTGTGGAGGTAATCTCTCTGCTTCCTTTTTCCCGAAGACATCAGCAAAAGCCCATTAAGAGGAAGGTAGACCCGGTGTAACAGGCCAGATTAACCTCCCCACCCAGGATATACCCGGGGTATAAATTGGACTAGGCCAGTTTATACCCCTCTGGGCCAGAATATACCACAGCTGCTGTAGATCAGATTTTTCATGCTTATGAGAACCATTGAGTGATATACTTAAAGGGACTCTGTCACCTGAATTTGGAGGGAACAATCTTCAGCCATAGGGGCGGGGTTTTCGGGTGTTTGATTCACCCTTTCCTTACCCGCTGGCTGCATGCTGGCTGCAATATTGGATTGAAGTTCATTCTCTGTCCTCCATAGTACATGCCTGCACAAGGCAATCCCGAAACCCCGCCCCTATGGCTGAAGATTGTTCCCTCCAAATTCAGGTGACAGAGTCCCTTTAATAACGAGGCCCCAGTCAGTGCACAGTGGCCCCAGACAGCACACAGGGGGCCCAGACAGCACACAGGGGCCCCAGGCAGCACAAAGTGGCCCCAGGCAGCACACGGGGGGTCCCAGGCAGCGCACAGGGCCACAGGCAGCACACAGTGGCCCCGGGTAGCACATATGGGCAGAGACAGTGAACTGGGCCCCAGGCAGCACACAGGGCACCAGGCAGGGCACAGGGCCCAGGCAGCACACAGAGGCGCCTGGCAGCGCACAGTAGCCCCAGGCACCACATGGGGCAGAGACAGCGAACGGGGTCCCAGGCAGCACACAGGGGCCCCAAGCAGCGCACAGTGGCCCCAGGCAGCACACGGGGGCCCCAGGCAGCGCACATGGCCCCAGGCAGTACACAGGGGCCCCAGGCAGCACACGGGGAGGCAGAGACAGCGAACGGGGTCACAGGCAGCACACGGGGCCCCAGTCAGCCACGGAGCCCCAAGCAGTGAACAGGGCCCCAGGCAGCCACTGTGTGCTGCTTGGGGTCCTGTGCGCTGTCTGGGGCCCTGTGCACTGCCAGGGGCCCCTGTATGCTGCCTGGGGCCACTGTGCGATGCCTGGCACCCTGTGTGCTGCCTGGGGCCCTGTGCGCTACCTTGGGCCCCCGTATGCTGCCTGGGGCCCCTGTATGCTGCCTAGGGCCCCGTGTGCTGTCTCTGCCCCCATGTGCTACCTAGGGCCCCGTGTGCTGCCTGGGGCCCCGTTATTGAGTATATCACTCAATGGTTCTCAAAAGCCTGAAAAATCTGATCTAAAGCAGCTGGTCTATATTCTGACCCGGAGCGGTATAATCTGGCCTATGCCAATTTATACCCCGGGGTATTGTATGGCCTAGGCCAGAATATACCCGGGGTATATTCTGGCCCAGAGGGGTATAAACTGGCCTATTCCAATTTATATACCGGGGTATAGTTTGGCCTAGGCCACTTTAACCCCGGGTATATTCTGGGTGGGGGGTCAATCTGGCCTGGCAGTAGGCTGGACTGGAGGTGGAACAGGTTGAGCAGGGATGATACACCGGTCTGAGCAGGAGTTACCCCAGCACAGAACCTCTCCTGTCTTCCAATTTAAGACTGGTTCATGCATCCGGAGCTAGGGTAGACCTAAAAGCAAGGGGTGAGACAAACCAGGCAACACATGGAAATGGATTATTTCCAAATGCATTAGACCTACCCGTAGTTCCACTGACACAGTCTGGAACCGAACGGGCTTGGTCAGGGGTTTGCCATCAACTGATGTCACTGCAATGGATCGGGAAGATGCTGTACTGGTATATGGTATCGGTTCACAACCGCCTGCTGAATGAGGTTTCCTGCGGCTCCAGAGTCCAGGTGACAGAGTTCTGAAAATTTTACCGTGCCGAAAGACACAGAGGCCGTTATTTGCAGTGATGGAGAGAGATGTTCCTTACCTAGGGTAGCCTGTCCTACAGACCCTAGGCACTGAAGTTTCCTGACTTCTTTGGGCAGGAGCGGATCAGGTACTCTGAACTGCCACATTAGAAACAGCTCCCCTCCAGGCGACGAGCCTCGTGGCGTTGTTGGCCAAGCTTACTTGATCCACTTCCATAGCCACAGGAGAGGAGGATGAAGTCAGGGAGGCTGCAGGTTTGGAGAACTAGAAGGCAGGCGGTAGGACCTCTTATCACGTTTAATCTCCTTGGAGCATTAATGAAACTGTAGGTCTATACGGACTCCAGGGAAATCAGGTCATCCAGAGTTGTAGGCATGTCCCGTCCTGCCAGCTCATCCTTTACTCTTCCCGAAAGACCTTCCCAGAAGGTGGCCACCAAGGCCTCATTGTTCCAGGATAACGCGGACGAAAGGGTACGAAATCAAACAGCATACTGAGCTACTGTAAGAGCCTCCTGGCGTAGCCAAAGAAGAGCCTAAGCTTTCGACGTGGCACGACTGGGTTCGTCAAAGATCCTGCGGAATGCTTCTAGAAAAGATTGGAAATTAGTAACCAGAGAATTCCCTCTCTCCCACAGCGAATTCAACCAGGCAAGGGCCTCTCCAGCAAGGTGAGACATAATGAAGCCCACCTTGGCCCAATCAGAATCAAACATATACCCCAGGAGTTCAAAGTGCAGCGTGCACTGGTTAATGAATCCCCGACACTAGACGGGGTCTCCATGGAAGCGGGTGGGAGCCACCAGGCGAGGACCTTTACTTGCTGTGCAACTAGATACCTGGATGCTGATAGCAGTGACGGGCACAGTCGAAGAAATCAGGGAATCCATGCAGGTAGACAAGCTGTGGAGATAGGTCATAATGTTGTATTGTTGATCCCTCAGACAGGTAACCTCTTGACATAGCTCCACGGCCAGAGGTGCCTGGGATCCAGTGGGTTCCATGGCCAGAGCAATCTGCAACGAATGGAAGCAGAGGCACTGGTGGTGAAGTTCACATTCGTTCTTTATTGATAAATCTGTGGAACCTCGGGACCACAGTCCGGGGGGCTCCGAAGGGGACGTAACTACGTGAGCCCCAGACACCCGTAGTAAGTCTCCTCGAGCAAGGTCAGAATGGACTGCCTGGAGGATACGGGTGCTACCTCCAGTTAGACCCCAGACATGTGGCAGCTGTCCCAGCGGGACAAACAGACAAGCAGAGGTAGCAGATGTCGTGGAGCTGGGTGGTTTCTGGTGGATTCTGGGTATCCGGGTAGGAGCTGACACCGGTGGTGCTGGTGTTGTCCAGAGGTACGGATGGCTGAGTGGCAGGATGTGATAGGACTGGTATAGACAGAACAGACATCATCCAGGATAGCCGGGTAGCAGGCGGATGATAGTCTGCGGAGACAAACAGTGTAAGCCAGAGTACTGGCAAAAGACTGCAGAAGCTATGCACACATTACCTGAAACCAGAAGCTAGCAACAGAGGATACTTGGTGCTTCGGCACCCTCCCTATGGTGGAAGGGCTAGAAATAGTAATCACTAACACGCCATTGGTCAGAAGTACTTTTTGAAAAATATGCGCTGTCTCTTTAAGAGACCGGGAGCACACACGTGACCTAAGCACTCTACCCGAGAACCTGCTGGCAGTGAGCCAGGAAGCAAGAGGAAGAGAGGAAACAGGGGCTGCAGCAGGATGGCACAGGGTCGGCACAGAGCAGGAGTCCTGCTGGGGACCCCGCAAAGGTACGGGACAGGGTGTAACACAGCTGTGGTAAAAATTGAGAGACCACTGCAAAATGTTCAGTTTGTCTGATTTGTCTCTTTATAGGTATATTGTTGCGTAAAATGTAAATTGTTAATTTATTCTATAAACCTCTGACAACATGTCTCTGAATTTCCAAGCAATACATGTTGTATTTTTTTTCTGAAAAGAAGAAATGATCAAAATTACAAAAAAAACAACAGTGCTTTCAGACCTCAAATAATGCAAAGAAAACAAGTTCATAATCATTTAGAAACGACAATACTAATGTTTTAACTCAGGATGAGTTCAGAAATCAATATTTTGTGGAATAACCATGATTTTTAATCACAGCTTTCATGCGTCTTGGCATGCTTTCCTCCAGTCTTTCACACTGCTTCTGGTGCAAAAATTTAAGCAGTTCTTCTTTGTTTGATGGCTTGTGACTATCCATCATCCTCTTGATTATATTCCAGAGGTTTTCAATGGGGTTCAGGTCTGGAGATTGGGCTGCCCATGACAAGGTTTTGATGTGGTGGTCTCTTAACAGAGCTGTATAGCACCGTTCCTTAGTGTATTCTTGTTATTCACAGCGCCCTCTTTTATTACATAGTCCTCTCTTGGGAGATATAAAATGTCTATGGGTAGAGCAGAGGGAGACCAGAAGACCCATCCATCAGCTCCTCCATCAGAAAAGAAGCTTTCCCATGCTCCATCAGCTGTTAATACATTATATACAGTTGTGCTCAAAAGTTTACATACCCCAGCAGAATTTTTGCTTTCTTGGCCTTTTTTCAGAGAATATGAATGATAGCACCAAAACTTTTTCTGCACTCATGATTAGTGGTTAGGTAAAGCCATTTATTGTCAAACTAATGTGTTTTCACTTTTTAAATCATAATGACAACCCAAAACATCCAAATGACCCTGATAAAAAAAAAATCACATACACCCTTTTCATAATACCGTGTATTGCCCCCTCTAACATCAATGACAGCTTGAAGTCTTTTGTGGTAGTTGTGGATGAGGTTCTTTATTTTCTCAAATGGAAAAGCTGCCCACTCTTCTTGGCAGAAAGCCTCCAGTTCCTGTAAATTCCTGGGCTGTCTAGCATGAACTGCGCGCTTGAGATCTCCCCAGAGTGGCTCAATGATATTGAGATCAGGAGACTGAGATGGCCACTCCAGAACCTTCACTTTGTTCTGCTGTAGTCAATGACAGGTCGACTTGTCCCTGTGTTTTGGATCGTTGTCATGTTGGAACGTCCAAGTACATCCCATGTGCAGCTTCCGGGCTGATGATTGCAAATTTGCCTCCAGTATTTGCTGATAATGTGCTGCATTCATCTTTCTGTCAACTTTGACCAAGTTTCCTGTTCTTTTGTAGCTCACACATCCCCAAAACATCAGCAATCCACCTCTGTGTTTTATAGTAGGAATGGTGTTCCTTTCATTATAGGCCTTGTTGACCTCTCTCCAAATGTAACATTTAGGCTCTGTGCACACATTCCTGATTTTTCATGCAAAAACGCTTAAAAACGCTTACATTAAGCATCCCATCAATTTAATGCATTCCGCAATTTTTGTGCCCATGCTGCATTTTTTTCCATGAAAAAAATGCATTGTGGAAAAAAATGCAGCATGTTTATTAATTTTGCGGATTTTTAGCCGATTTGCTGCTATATTATTGCATTGGGAACCTCCGGAAAAATCTGTGAAAAATCCACACAAAAAAACTAGCAAAAAACTAAGCGGATTTCCTGCGAAAGTAGTCCGGATTTGCTCAGGAAAATTCTGCAAACTTTCCTGAACTTGTGCACATAGCCTTATGGTTGTGGCCAAAAAGTTCAATTTTGGTCTCATCACTCCAAATTACCTTGTTCCAGAAGTTTTGAAGCTTATCTCTGTTTTGTGGCATCTGTGCAATAATGGCTTTCTTTTGGCGACTTGACCATGCATCCCTTTTTTCTTCAAGTGCCTCCTTATTGTGCATCTTGAAACAGCGACACCGCTACTTTTCAGAGAGTCCTGTATTTCAGCTGATGTTATTTGTGGCTTTTTCTTTGCTTACCGAACAATTTTTCCTGGCAGTTGTGGACGACATTTTTGTTGATCTACCTGACCGTGGTAAAGACAGGGCTCTATATAATCTGATATGTAAGGGACGGTGCTGTACATAACAAGAGAGGGCACTGTGGATAAGGGATAGCAATATACATAATAAAGGAGACTGCATGAGATATAAATATATATGTGTGTGTTTAATATACAGTATATATATATATATATATATATGCATATATACAGACACACGCACACTGTGCAATGCCTTGATTACTTCTTCTGCATCATCCTTTATCTTTCCGAGAAGTATGCTCGGTAAGTATTTATTGTGACATAAATTCTATACATTCGCCGCCTCCTCCTCTCCCCCTTGTATCTGTGACTTTACCTCATTGTGTTTTTCTCTAGAGAGCAAATGCAAAACGAGGAAACTTTGGAGAATACATTGCACATGTTGTTCGGAGGCATGAGTTGAAAACAGTGATATAACTGGAGATCTCGGCTGAGAGCACATAGGGACATAAGGAATGATGGATGGGAACATAATGAGAGCTGGAGAGAACACTCAGTGAATGCTGGGCACAGGAAGAAAAGCCGGCAATAGTAGAGGGACTCTTGCAAATCCTTTCTGAATGGTGTTTAGATGTTTTGTACGTTTTTTGTTGCTTTTTCTTACAATTGTATTCCAGACTAGGATTACAAACCAGTCCCCCAGTGATGGCATTGGTATCAGCTAGAGATGAGCAAATCTGTTAAAATTCACATTTGCCAGATTTACCACAATTTCCCAGGAAATTTTTATTTTAATTAAGGCAAATTAATTTCCAATAAACGGAAAATACTCCAAGACCACCAATTGCCCTGAAAAACGTGTATGACACCATTGTTTTTAACTCTTACACTAATCATCTTCACTGCTGTGCTTCCACGCACAATCTTTGTGATGCGCTTGAACGTTGCTGCCACTTTTTGCTTTTTTTTTTTTTAAATACATCATTTTTGCAGAGATTTTGAAAACTGCAACAAAAAAATGTAAAGGAAACACAGCATTACATATTCTTCACTGTTTAATAGCGTTTTTCTCTCAATCTCTATTGCTAAGCTGTGACGTCGTCTCACTATCCAGATTCACCACAAAATGGCTGCTGCATTCCCTTCCTTGAGCCTTATAGAAATTATACTGATCCCTTCTGACTGGCTGGCTGTGCTGTGCCATGTGATATGATGGCTGCAAGGCATTATGGAGATGCCAGGCTAGTTGTGCTCGAGGTCATGTGAGCCTTCTCTACCTGATGCAATTGTCTGCAGTGTGTAGAATGGCGGCAGTGATTTCTAGTTATTTGTGTGAAGCAAATTTGCCTGGTTCAGTGAATTTACAAAAAATGACACAAATTTGATTTGCATCGAATTGATTCACTCATCATAAACTGAGTCAGTTTACCTGCTGAATAGACAGCTGCATTAAATCATCATTATCTGACTGTATCTTTTTGGAAACATTTTGATTTGCATTTCATTTACAGTTACGCTCCATGATGCTCGGTGTCCATGTTGTGTCCATCACCTGACCACTTACTAATTCCTGATTACTCTAATTGCTGCATTCACTTAATTGTGCCATAGCAGCAGTGATGAACAAGCAAACTGGATGCATGCTTGCAGAGGAAGATCCTCACTGTTGCAAAAGAGTTGTGTGAATAGCAACAGTATTAGCAGAGAAGAGTTATTTATGCTTACAGCAGTTAAATGGTTAACGGCAGGTCTGAGCTAGGAAGTAAATGCAGATAGTTGATAAGCAAGTAAGAGTTCACTGAAGAGGCAGTGGTTGGTGAGGCCAATTCCTGAAATACCCATGCTCACTAAATGCTATGCTTACTGAATACTCAAACAGCACATACGTTGTCTAAATAAGACATAACAGACTTTCAGTGATGATATTAAAAGAGGTTGCTGGGTTATCAAAGTAACCCAGTGCAGATTTGCTCAATGGAAACCATCCCTAGGGGAAGGAACCGTCCGGGAGCCAGCGCCTGAGCCAGGACAAGTGAGTAACACAAGGCAAACATTACATCTAAGGACTCCTTTTCACTTGCGAGAAATACTTCCGAGTCTCGCAGGTTTAAACTAATCTCTGGCGCCGGCACTCCAGAGCGGAGCGTGCGGCTGCATAGCAATGCATGGAGTCGCACGCTCCGCTCCCAAGTGCCGGTGCCAGAGCTTGGTTTTAACATGCGAGACTCGCATGCATTTCTCGCAAGTGAGAAGGGGTCCTAAATGTTACAATGATGCCCAGTGTCACATCTGCCCGTTCTCAGACTCCCATTCTGCCGGTAAAGCAACAAGGGTCTACTCTAATCTAATAATTTTCAGATTTTATATGTGAAAAAATAAGTGACTTTTATATTTTTTTAATAAATAAAACTAGATATTCAGACACATACTTTCCTACCTAAAATGTTATTCTTTTTTTCTGTAGATCATTATGAAGGCGACCATCCTACCTGACCTGCTAACACCAGAATTTAGAGATATGCTTTATAACAGCCTCATATACTAAAGCCAGTAATAATCTGGAGCTGACGTCTATGGAAGTGTTGTGGGAATGCTCTGTGGCATCTGCAGAGGTCCTGGTGCAAGCAGATTGAGAAAGTGAATTGTGACCATCACTTATTGTAAATGTTCGATACTGCATATGGAAGTGTTAGCTTTCATTGCAATCCTGCATGTCATGTTAGTAACTGCTGAACAATGCATTTCATGAAACTGGAAGGGGCAGATTCATCAACGTATTTATGTCATTCCAGCTCCATCAAAGTGGGTAAATATGGGTGGATCAGGCAGGGCTGCCACCAGAAATATAAGGGCCCCATACTGGCAAAATTTTAGGGCCCTCTTGAAAATCCTCCTAAGCTCCACCCCAGTTCCACCTCCACCCCGCGAACCTTCCACAGTCCCAACGCCCACTCTTGGAAAAGCACCACTTCCTTACCAACCACACATTAACAGTTCCCATTGATCACCAGATCACATACCTAGCCATCAGCTTTTGTTTTGGCCAAAAGATTTTTTAAGCCACCACCAGAACAAGGTAAACTCTTCTGGCAGGCCCTACTCTACTCTATTAAACATTTGTTAAAATACCCAATACTCTTTTTATGTAAATATATATTTATTTTTCTTTAAGGGAATGTGTTACATACATTTTTTAAAATGACCAATAATACTACATACAAGGTGCAAATACTGTCACACAATGACCGGACCACATATTACCCCCACATAATGACCAAATTATAGCACGTACAAGGAACAAATACAGTCACACAGTGGTCGAACCACATATTACCTCCACATAATGACCGAATACCACATGCAAGGAACAAATACTGTCACACCGTGATCAAAGCACATATTACCACCACATAGTGACCGAATAATATCACATACATTAACAAATAACTTCACACCATGACCAGACCACATATTACCACCACATAGTGACTGAATACTACAATACTTATCATTAATTAAAAAAAACACAATACTAATATTACCATAAGTGCCATTATACTCAGGAGCGCTGTACACAGTATACAGTGTATAGTGTTAGTGTACAGGTAATAGTGACTCAGTGACATGATACACAGGAGCTCTGTATATAGTGTCAGTGTACAGGTAATTGCGAGTCACCAGTGACATTATACACAGGAGCTCTGTATATACTATATAGTGTAAGTGTACAGGCAATACATTGACTTACCAGTGATGTTTCTAGTTGAAAATATTAATTTTCTCTTTGCTTCTTCATCCAGTGCAGACTGCCATCACTTCTTCCAGCCAGGAATCATCTCTGCAGAAATGAACACAGTTATCTAGAGCACATTTCCCAATTTTTGTCCAACTTCTACACTATACCAGATGACAGTGTCGACCTGTACAGTAACAGGACCATTGAAAACAGTATCCCCAAAAATAAAATACATCACAGCAGTAACAATATCCCTTAATTAGCCCCTGCAGTAGTAATGTCCTACATCCTGGCATCTTCCTGTAATAAAATCCTCCATCCTGGCCCCCATGTGTCTTATTCCTGGCCCATGTGTCTCCATCCTGCTCCCATATGTCCTCCCATTATGGCCCCGTGTGTTTCCATCCTGCCCTCATATGTTCTCCCATACTGGCCCCATATATGTCCTCCCATCCTGACCCCATATGTCCTCCCATCCTTGCCCCATATGTCCTTGAATCAGTGCCCCATAAGTTTCCATCCAGCCCCCCATAATGCAGATTTCAGTTAAAAAAAAGTTTCTCCTTACCTGGCTGCAGTCCAGCGGTGTCCTCTTCCTTATCCATTTGAGGCAATGTCATACGCTGGCGATGTGTGCGCCGGATTCCACTGCCGGCCTCTGATTGCTTGGCGGCTCCTACTGCAGTGCAGGAAGCAGGAACGCATGTTCAGTTACTGAGCAAACGGCTGAATCCTGCCCCTAGGGCCCAGTGAGTAAGGGCAGTAATACCCTGACAGAGGCCCTGGGGTCAAGACGGGGTCTTGGTAACGTCATGTTCTGATTTAGTAAGTTACGACAGACATCTGACTCCAGTCCCTGGGGTGTGCCTATCAATTATTCCACTGCCCCCTTCATTAAGATTGGCGTGTACAATGCCAACAGTCTCAATGAATCAGGGCTTTGGTGTCAACTTAATATTAGGCTTATTGACCAGACAACATTTAAAAGACTTATGCTTAACATAAAAAATCAATTTAAACACATTTTTTGATGAAACACACGTTATGTTCTTTTCCCCTTTTAGAACTTTCAACAGCAAAATTAGTACAGTCAGAAGTATTTTAACCCCTTTCTGACCGCGGACGGGATAGTACGTCCAAGGTCAGATCCCCTGCTTTGATGCGGGCTCCGGCGGTGAGCCCGCATCAAAGCCGGGACATGTCAGCTGTTTTGAACAGCTGACATGTGCCCGTAATAGGCGCGAGCAGAATCGCGATCTGCCCGCGCCTATTAACTAGTTAAATGCCGCTGTCAAACGCAGACAGCGGCATTTAACTACCGCTTCCGGCCGGGCGGCCGGAAATGACGTCATCGCCGACCCCCGTCACATGATCGGGGGTCGGCGATGCTTCAGAATTGTAACCATGGAGGTCCTTGAGACCTCTATGGTTACTGATCACCGGCAGCTGTGAGCGCCACCCTGTGGTCGGCGCTCACAGCACACCTGATTTTCTGCTACATAGCAGCGAACAGCAGATCGCTGCTATGTAGCAGAGGCGATCGTGCTGTGCCTGCTTCTAGCCTCCCATAGAGGCTATTGAATCATGGCAAAAGTAAAAAAAAAAATGTGAAAAAAATAAAAAAAATATAAAAGTTTAAATCACCCCCCTTTCGCCCCAATCAAAATAAATCAATAAAAAAAATATCAAATCTACGCATATTTGGTATCGCCGCACTCAGAATCGCCCAATCTATCAACTAAAAAAAAGCATTAACTTGATCGCTAAACAGCGTAGCGAGAAAAAAATTCGAAACGCCAGAATTACGTTTTTTTAGTCGCCGCGACATTGCATTAAAATGCAATAACGGGCGATCAAAAGAACGCATCTGCACCAAAATGCTATCATTAAAAACGTCATCTCGGCACACAAAAAATAAGCCCTCAACTGACCCCAGATCATGAAAAATGGAGACGCTACGGGTATCGGAAAATGGCGCAATTGTTTTTTGTTTTTTTTTAGCAAAGTTTGGATTTTTTTTTCACCACCTAGGTAAAAAATAACCTAGTCATATTAGGTGTCTATGAACTCGTACTGACCTGGAGAATCATAATGGCAGGTCAGTTTTAGCATTTAGTGAACCTAGCAAAAAAGCCAAACAAAAAACAAGTGTGGGATTGCACTTTTTTTGCACTTTCACCGCACTTGGAATTTTTTTCCCGTTTTCTAGTACACGACATGCTAAAACCAATGATGTCGTTCAAAAGTACAACTCGTCCCGCAAAAAATAAGCCCTCACATGACCAAATTGATGGAAAAATAAAAAAGTTATGGCTCTGGGAAGGAAGGGAGTGAAAAACAAACACGGAAAAACGAAAAATCCCAAGGTCATGAAGGGGTTAACACCAGGAACAGGTGGTGCAACTTGAAGCTCATGCAAAAAGTGAGATATTGCATTTCATATAACGCTTTATGACGTTATACCCTCAGGCCTCACTCAGATGACAGTGATTTTTTTTCAAAGGCGCAAAAACCATCCGAGCATCATCAGTGCTTTTCAAGTATGGTTCATTTTGACCTGTGACTCAATCAAAAATGGACATGTCTCCATGAATTTTTTTGTTTCCGCAAGAAAGACAGACATGTGAATATCCCCATAGACTTTAATGGGTGTATGTTTTCAATGTGAAAAAAAACACAGATAAAACACATGTGAAAAATGGGCATCTGAATGAGGCCTGAGGCTATGTACACACAGAGCTTTTGGAGCAGTTTTTGGAGCAGAACCTCAGTGGAAACTGAGCGGAAACTCTCCAAATCTCAAAACTCCTCAAACTTTGTGTTTCTGTTCAGTTTCTGTTCTGAAAACTTGGCATAAATATTCCATGAGCACAAAACCTTAGCCTGCAAAGACATAGGAATGAGTTGGGGGTTTATGGTGCATTTGAGGCTATGGTGTTCAGGGCTCTCCTGACTCATCTGGAGGCATCTAAGGCACTGAGATGGGCAACTGAAAAGCACGTTTATCCTTTCTGTAGCTCTTTTCAATTGTTAGAATGTATTCGATGCTAGGGGCTTCTAATTGCTCCCAAGGGCTTCTCATGCAGTTTTCCCACATTTCTGAATGTGACAAGTGTTGCAATAATAGATCTTCTTCTCTAATATTTTGCATAATTAGGCAGATTTGCCATACAGAAGTGCAATGTATACAACTAAGAAACATCTGGAGTTTATTGTACCTCCATAGAAGAAAACATAACGATTTCTATTTACTAGTGTTTGTGTCACGGGGCTACCGCGACAGAGAGGTTCCAGAGAACCGCAGCGATCTGGGCCTCGTTCACACACGATGAACAGAAGCTCTTCTCCTGAATTCTGACCTGGCTGTCTTGTGCCAGCAGGGCAGGAGTTAAACCTTGTTACTGAAGGTGCTGAGGAGCTATGTCTCTCAGCTGATTTGGTTTTGGGAATCTCCGCTTCTATATAGACTCAGCTTTGTCTACAACTGTTGTCAGTGATCAGTTCTACTGCCTGGCTTGGAGGTTGTAGGAGCGTGGCATTTGGAGCTTGGAGGTTTATTTACAGAGATTGGTGTCTGCTGTTTTGGTTGCATGTTAAACCTGTTTTCCTTCCTAGTTTTTAACTTCTCTTCCCTTCTATGTGTTACCTCTGTGGTTGTGTGAGCATTTGGTGAGTTTGAGACTTTTAGTTACCTTGTCTGTATACCCTGTTTAATTATTGTCGTATTTATACACTGGTGCAGTCCACCTCCTTTGGGGGGAAAGGGGGCCACTGATAGTGCCTGCACATGAGACAGGGATACGCTGGCGGCTCAGGCCTCCTAACCATCATAGGTACCCCTGAGATAAGGGAAAGTCAGGGCCCCATTATAGTGGCAGGGACAGGTGCGGGTCCCAGTACGCCGTCCTGCCCCTTTATCGCTGTTAACGGCCTGACAGTTTGTCTTTATTTCCCTTTCTCAGTCTGTGCTTGTTAAAGGGCAGCACCATGCAGCGGCCGCACCGTGCAGCAGCAGCACTGTGCAGCGGCCGCGCCGCCACATAATCCACCCATCCATGAGTGTGATTAATATAATATAAACCTTACATAGCAATCACAACAAGAAATCAGTTCTGGAAAATAACTAAAAATCTCCAGGGCAGAAAAACTATTATAAATATGACTGACATGTAAAATATTAGATTTCTATATCATCTGAATGTTTTTGTAAGAAGATTTTGCTTATACTTCTAGTGCCAATTCTAGCATTTGTACAGGAAGAAATAGTCCAGCATAAATAGCTGCGCAATTTTTTCCAGTTGAAGAGACGAAGTCATCAAAAAATGAAATATTTATCAAATCAGAATTTTATGCTAATTGTATTTTTTATTTTATTTTGTGTATATATATATATATATAATTATTATTTTATTATTATTGTTTTTATATATCCCTATCTAGATTAAAAAGAAAAAAAATCTTGCAACTTTCACTCTGGCCCGAAAGCCTAGCATTGGACTCCTGCTTTCCACTCAGCAGATGAACATTTACAATAATAGACTGACTCAGTTCCTATTCAATTTTATTGAAGTAGTTAATGAGCTCTGATGAAGGCAAAGGTTAATGTGAAGGCAGAAAACGGAGGGGAACAGTGATATCACCTATTGTCAATGGTGGAATCTGTGTTATCTACTGTATATAAAGGTATTAACTTTCATTGTAATCCTGTCTGTAATGATACTGCTGAAAAGTCATCTGTACAGAATGGGAATTGTGAGAATAGAATTAGGCCCAGTGGCCGGTGTAAGAATATTTACACCGTTATGGTTTTTTTTCTAATCGAAAGATATAGAAAATTGAAAAAAACATGAATATTTAACAGCTGTCATTATTTTATGACACATTCCCTTGGACTGACAGGTTATAATGTGCTGGTCCAGCTGCTCTAGAACCCCACATGTTGCCATAATGTCCCCTGGTTCTGTCCTGACTGCACAGCCTCACCCATGAGGAGCTGGATGGATCCGCCAATCATGCATGCTCCATGTCACTGCATTGGGCCCCTCCATAGTCAGTGGGGTCCATCAGGATGGGTTTGTGTTTGTCATGTGACACATCCTTTCACGTCATAAATTCCTTTTTTCTTTTCCCTATAACAGAACAGAATTAAGGAATTCCCAACCAAGATCTGGGAGTGTTAATCATTCTATTGCTTAAAGGCAATCTAGGACAAAACCGCCGCACAGCCTTTCCTTGACCAACAGCGATACACACGGTATACGTGTCACTTCTTATGGATCCGACTAGCCGGGCGAGGTGCGCGCTGGAAACAAGTCGCGCCACTAGTACTTATGTGAGAAAAAGCGGCAACACTCACCGGTCCTGTGTGGTCCAAGTTTTTATTATTAAAACACATACATGGTATCTTCACGGCATCGGGAAACAGACGGAAGAGGAGGTGAGCAGGATGTGACGACGGCCGTTTCGCGCCGACGATAGCGCTTCCACGGGTCTAAGGAGCAGGAGCGAGACGCGGGTCTAAGAAGGAAGGTGAGGGGAAAGAGCCCCTCCTCTCCTCCAGATCCCCGCCCCCTGCACCTACAGACAAGGTGATCATACGTGACAGGTGAGTTAAAAAAGAGCCGGGATTGATCCGGATCATTAACACCATAGCTCCCAGTTAAAAACATAAACAAAGAGATACAAGACCCCAGCGGCCAGCACGGGCGTGAGGATCAGATGTGACAATACACATCCCATCCTCTTACAAAATGCAGTAAGTCAATCGCATAATATCAAACAAGTTTACAAGCTTTGGGATAATACCAATACTCCAACACGAAAAGGCAAAGCGTCCAACATACACAAATTGCAGCACATAGAAATCCGACATATAGCGGAATTAAACACCTAGAAACATAACTAGTGTTGAGCATTCCGATACCGCAAGTATCGGGTATCGGCCGATACTTGCGGTATCGGAATTCCGATACCGAGATCCGATATTTTTGTGATATCGGGTATCGGTATCGGAAGTGTAAAATAAAGAATTAAAATAAAAAATATTGTTATATTCACCTCTCCGGCGGCCCCTGGACATCAGCGGGAGGATCCGGCGTCCGGCACGGCTTCTTTCTTCAAAATGCGCGCCTTCAGGACCTGTGGAATGACGTCCCGGCTTCTGATTGGTCGCGTGCCGCCCATGTGACCGCCACGCGACCAATCAGAAGCTGCGACGTCATTCCTCAGCTAAAGTCCTAGAATGAGCGCCTTCTAGGACCTGAGGAATGACGTCGCGGCTTCTGATTGGTCGCGTGGCGGTCACATGGGCGGCACGCGACCAATCAGAAGCCGGGACGTCATTCCACAGGTCCTGAAGGCGCGCATTTTGAAGAAAGAAGCCGTGCCGGACGCCGGATCCTCCCGCTGATGTCCAGGGGCCGCCGGAGAGGTGAATATAACAATATTTTTTATTTTAATTCTTTATTTTACACTTTAATATGGATCCCAGGGCCTGAAGGAGAGTTTCCTCTCCTTCAGACCCTGGGATCCATGAGGATACATTCCGATACTTGATGTCCCATTGACTTGTATTGGTATCGGATATCGGTATCGGCGATATCCGATATTTTTCGGGTATCGGCCGATACTATCCGATACCGATACTTTCAAGTATCGGACGGTATCGCTCAACACTAAACATAACACATCACAAAAAAACAGCCATATCAATTTTTTCGTTTAAGCCTGCTGGACCAACCGCACGCGTGCGCAGGATCCATTGTGCCTCCTTCCTCAATAGCAGTTTATGCACATCGCCCCCTTGTGCTGGGACGACCACCTTCTCGATGCCTGCAAAAGTAAGGACATCCGGGTCCCCTCGATGGGTATCCCTGATATGCTCGATTAGCCTCGGTGCCCCTATGCCAGTCCGAATCGACCTGTAATGTTCTCTGAATCTAGTGCATAAATGTCTAATGGTTTTACCAATATAATACCTCTTACAGGGACAAAACACCACATACACTACATAATCGGTCTTACAAGATATAAAATGCTGGACGGTATGTTTTATAGGCCCAATGCCCAAAGACCGTCCAGTTAAGTGCTGTTTGCATGAGAGGCAATGACCACAACGGAAATTTCCTTTAGGAATGCACTGTTCCAACCAATTAGATTTTGGGTTGGAAATACGATTCCGCACCAGTACATCCCTAATTCGTGTGCTTCGTCTATTAGATATAAGCGGCCCTTTTGCCACTTTGTCCGCCAGATCTCTATCACCTGCCAACACATGCCAGTGTCTCCTGATCGAAGCTCGGATCTCACTGTCCATAGGACCAAAGCGAAAACAAAAAGAAAACCGCTGGCCCCCAGGAACTCCACCACTATTCGTCCCAGACCGCCCATGTCCAGCCACCCGCTCCACTGCCCCTTGTAATACACTGTCGGGGTAACCCCTAGCCCGTAATCTCTCACATAACTCGCCAGACTGCCTCTCAAATCCTGACTGTGTGTTATTAATCCTTCTCGTCCGGAGAAGTTGGCTATAAGGCAGTGAGCGTTTTGTGTGTATAGGGTGGAAGCTATCGAAATGTAAGACAGAATTGGTGGCAGTGGGTTTTCGATGGACCGAGGTGCAAATATCCCCATCTTGAATTTTTACTGCTACGTCCAAGAACTCTAGATTCTCTCCCCCAAAAACGGAGGTAAAAGACATCCCCATAGAATTCAAATTCAAATAATCTACAAAGGAATGAAAGCTATCCTCTGTCCCATCCCATACCAGGAATACATCGTCCACATAACGAATGAAAACTTTGATGTGTTTAAGAAAAGGGTTGTTCACGGAATACACGTAAGTATCCTCAAAAACTGCCAGAAACAGATTGGCGAAAGTACATGCAGCCGGGGTCCCCATGGCAGTCCCGGTGGTCTGAACATACCAGGTATCTGAGAACGTGAAAGCATTATGGGTTAGAATGAACCTTAACCCATTGCATACAAAGTCGATGAAAGTCGGACTCTTATCAGTGGTGTCCAAAACCCGCCTGATAGTGTCCACTCCCAAGGACTGAGGGATCCTAGTATATAAATTGACCACGTCAATGGACGCCAAGGAGAACCCCGGCTGCCACGTAAAGCCATGAATCTGTTTGAGAAAGGAGTTCGTATCCCTGGTATAGGAAGGGACAGAACGGAGCAAGGGTCTGAGAAGCCAGTCCACATACCGGGACAATGGCTCAGTCAAAGAACCCACCCCGGACACGATGGGCCTGCCCGGGGGCTGGACAATGGACTTGTGTATTTTTGGTAGATAATACCAATGGGGTCTTACCGGGAATTCTGGGAGTAATCTTTCAGCTTTTTTTCTGCGTAATGACCCCTGATTCAACCGACCCCCTTAAGAAAGAGCGTAGCTCTTCTTTAAACTTATTAGTGGGATCCCCCGACAACTGTTTATACGTACACAAGTCCGACAATTGACGCCTAGCTTCCGATAAGTACGCCTCCCTGGGTAGTAACACTACCTTACCGCCCTTATCGGCTGGTCTCACGATCACATCACTCCAACCAGCCATTTCTCTCAGGGCCGTCCTTTCTGCGTCGGTTAGATTATTAGGCGCTCGCTTATACACCAAAGCCTCCATATCCCTCAACACCAAAGACTCAAATACATCGACCAAATTACCTGGGGACGTGACGGGCATGAAGGAGGAAGGGACCCCCCTGTGAATGGGGTCACCCGATTAGACACTTCTATATTGGTAGCAATATCATCATCTTCAAGGCTCAATAATAGAGCCGCGTCTCCACGCATATTAGTGAGCGTGTCATCAGATGAACCTGCCATGAACCCAAGGGGTCCTACGGTACAGGGTCTTTCCCCCTCCGTGCAAATGGTACTAGTGGGGCTGGAAGAAAAAGCTTTGTATAAATGAATTTTTCTTATGGCCTTGAACATATCAATCTGGAAATCAGTAAAATCAAAATCATCAGGAATACAAAAATTAAGACCCTTGGACAATAATGACAGTTGCGCGGGTTCTAAAACACGCTCGGTCAAATTTAGGACACAGTCTTCAGGGGGAAATTCCTCGCTTAGTTCTACCGCCAAGACACATTCTTCCTCTTGTGTCTCCAAGCTGGGACGTGGCCGCCGCTTCCCCCTTCGAGTTCTCTTTCTAAAGGGAGAGGGCCAATACCAGCAACCGATGTCGTAGGTGGATTGTCTCTTGTCTCATTCCCTGTAGAAGCCCCTTCGCTGAGGCTTGAATCGGACTCAGTGGTCAGATAGTCCTTACGGCGATACTGGTTCCGTTTTTTATTTCTCCATTTCCTATTTCGGGAAGATTTTCCCCCAGATACCTGAGAAGAGGTTTTATCTTTATGCATATTCTGCCAGGAAAAAACCTGCCCGGAATCATAATCGCTTTTATCCCGGATAAATTTATCTCTTTTTCTAGTTTTAATTTCGGCTTGAATAGGGATAAGTTTACTGTCCATTTTTTTGTTCAATGTAGTCCATTGGCTTTCAGTAAGCCTACTTTTCAATTCTGCTTGAATCTTAAGGATGTCGGCGTTGACCAATTCGTAACTCCGTATATTCGACTTCAATACTAATGAGAGTAAGTCCTGAGAGCATTTTAGCATTATGCTCTCCCACTCAGATTTAAACGTGACATCACTGCTGAAATGGGAAATGTCCTTCCACACCCGAAGTCCCCTAGGGACCCGGCCATTGTCTTTATACGACTGCAGGGAATTATTCGTCCAGAACAGTCGGATCTCCCTCTCGGACAAATTCATCAATTTGTATTCTAGAGCCTTGGTACTCAACATATGTACCTCGTCCACCTGCTCACACTCCGTAAAATAATTAATCACATTTTCCCTGCCGGCTTGCAGACCCACACGTACAGAGGAAACGTCGGAATCCATATTACAGTGCAGCTATACGATCTTCAGTAGCAAGCACTATTCACGCACCAAGCGCTCAGGAAAAAGGCGTGCTGGCTTCAAAGGAAAACCACATGTAAGGCAATCTAGGACAAAACCGCCGCACAGCCTTTCCTTGACCAACAGCGATACACACGGTATACGTGTCTTATGGATCCGACTAGCCGGGCGAGGTGCGCGCTGGAAACAAGTCGCGCCACTAGTACTTATGTGAGAAAAAGCGGCAACACTCACCGGTCCTGTGTGGTCCAAGTTTTTATTATTAAAACACATACATGGTATCTTCACGGCATCGGGAAACAGACGGAAGAGGAGGTGAGCAGGATGTGACGACGGCCGTTTCGCGCCGACGATAGCGCTTCCACGGGTCTAAGGAGCAGGAGCGAGACGCGGGTCTAAGAAGGAAGGTGAGGGGAAAGAGCCCCTCCTCTCCTCCAGATCCCCGCCCCCTGCACCTACAGACAAGGTGATCATACGTGACAGGTGAGTTAAAAAAGAGCCGGGATTGATCCGGATCATTAACACCATAGCTCCCAGTTAAAAACATAAACAAAGAGATACAAGACCCCAGCGGCCAGCACGGGAGTGAGGATCAGATGTGACAATACACATCCCATCCTCTTACAAAATGCAGTAAGTCAATCGCATAATATCAAACACGTTTACAAGCGTTGGGATAATACCAATACTCCAACACGAAAAGGCAAAGCGTCCAACATACACAAATTGCAGCACATAGAAATCCGACATATAGCGGAATCAAACACCTAGAAACATAACACATCACAAAAAAACAGCCATATCAATTCTTTCGTTTAAGCCTGCTGGACCAACCGCACGCGTGCGCAGGATCCATTGTGCCTCCTTCCTCAATAGCAGTTTATGCACATCGCCCCCTTGTGCTGGGACGACCACCTTCTCGATGCCTGCAAAAGTAAGGACATCCGGGTCCCCTCGATGGGTATCCCTGATATGCTCGATTAGCCTCGGTGCCCCTATGCCAGTCCGAATCGACCTGTAATGTTCTCTGAATCTAGTGCATAAATGTCTAATGGTTTTACCAATATAATACCTCTTACAGGGACAAAACACCACATACACTACATAATCGGTCTTACAAGATATAATATGCTGGACGGTATGTTTTATAGGCCCAATGTCCAAAGACCGTCCAGTTAAGTGCTGTTTGCATGAGAGGCAATGACCACAACGGAAATTTCCTTTAGGAATGCACTGTTCCAACCAATTAGATTTTGGGTTGGAAATACGATTCCGCACCAGTACATCCCTAATTCGTGTGCTTCGTCTATTAGATATAAGCGGCCCTTTTGCCACTTTGTCCGCCAGATCTCTATCACCTGCCAACACATGCCAGTGTCTCCTGATCGAAGCTCGGATCTCACTGTCCATAGGACCAAAGCGAAAACAAAAAGAAAACCGCTGGCCCCCAGGAACTCCACCACTATTCGTCCCAGACCGCCCATGTCCAGCCACCCACTCCACTGCCCCTTGTAATACACTGTCGGGGTAACCCCTAGCCCGTAATCTCTCACATAACTCGCCAGACTGCCTCTCAAATCCTGACTGTGTGTTATTAATCCTTCTCGTCCGGAGAAGTTGGCTATAAGGCAGTGAGCGTTTTGTGTGTATAGGGTGGAAGCTATCGAAATGTAGGACAGAATTGGTGGCAGTGGGTTTTCGATGGACCGAGGTGCAAATATCCCCATCTTGAATTTTTACTGCTACGTCCAAGAACTCTAGATTCTCTCCCCCAAAAACGGAGGTAAAAGACATCCCCATAGAATTCAAATTCAAATAATCTACAAAGGAATGAAAGCTATCCTCTGTCCCATCCCATACCAGGAATACATCGTCCACATAACGAATGAAAACTTTGATGTGTTTAAGAAAAGGGTTGTTCACGGAATACACGTAAGTATCCTCAAAAACTGCCAGAAACAGATTGGCGAAAGTACATGCAGCCGGGGTCCCCATGGCAGTCCCGGTGGTCTGAACATACCAGGTATCTGAGAACGTGAAAGCATTATGGGTTAGAATGAACCTTAACCCATTGCATACAAAGTCGATGAAAGTCGGACTCTTATCAGTGGTGTCCAAAACCCGCCTGATAGTGTCCACTCCCAAGGACTGAGGGATCCTAGTATATAAATTGACCACGTCAATGGACGCCAAGGAGAACCCCGGCTGCCACGTAAAGCCATGAATCTGTTTGAGAAAGGAGTTCGTATCCCTGGTATAGGAAGGGACAGAACGGAGCAAGGGTCTGAGAAGCCAGTCCACATACCGGGACAATGGCTCAGTCAAAGAACCCACCCCGGACACGATGGGCCTGCCCGGGGGCTGGACAATGGACTTGTGTATTTTTGGTAGATAATACCAATGGGGTCTTACCGGGAATTCTGGGAGTAATCTTTCAGCTTTTTTCTGCGTAATGACCCCTGATTCAACCGACCCCCTTAAGAAAGAGCGTAGCTCTTCTTTAAACTTATTAGTGGGATCCCCGACAACTGTTTATACGTACACAAGTCTGACAATTGACGCCTAGCTTCCGATAAGTACGCCTCCCTGGGTAGTAACACTACCTTACCGCCCTTATCGGCTGGTCTCACGATCACATCACTCCAACCAGCCATTTCTCTCAGGGCCGTCCTTTCTGCGTCGGTTAGATTATTAGGCGCTCGCTTATACACCAAAGCCTCCATATCCCTCAACACCAAAGACTCAAATACATCGACCAAATTACCTGGGGATGTGACGGGCATGAAGGAGGAAGGGACCCCCCCTGTGAATGGGGTCACCCGATTAGACACTTCTATATTGGTAGCAATATCATCATCTTCAAGGCTCAATAATAGAGCCGCGTCTCCACGCATATTAGTGAGCGTGTCATCAGATGAACCTGCCATGAACCCAAGGGGTCCTACGGTACAGGGTCTTTCCCCCTCTGTGCAAATGGTACTAGTGGGGCTGGAAGAAAAAGCTTTGTATAAATGAATTTTTCTTATGGCCTTGAACATATCAATCTGGAAATCAGTAAAATCAAAATCATCAGGAATACAAAAATTAAGACCCTTGGACAATAATGACAGTTGCGCGGGTTTTAAAACACGCTCGGTCAAATTTAGGACACAGTCTTCGGGGGGAAATTCCTCGCTTAGTTCTACCGCCAAGACACATTCTTCCTCTTGTGTCTCCAAGCTGGGACGTGGCCGCCGCTTCCCCCTTCGAGTTCTCTTTCTAAAGGGAGAGGGCCAATACCAGCAACCGATGTCGTAGGTGGATTGTCTCTTGTCTCATTCCCTGTAGAAGCCCCTTCGCTGAGGCTTGAATCGGACTCAGTGGTCAGATAGTCCTTACGGCGATACTGGTTCCGTTTTTTATTTCTCCATTTCCTATTTCGGGAAGATTTTCCCCCAGATACCTGAGAAGAGGTTTTATCTTTATGCATATTCTGCCAGGAAAAAACCTGCCCGGAATCATAATCGCTTTTATCCCGGATAAATTTATCTCTTTTTCTAGTTTTAATTTCGGCTTGAATAGGGATAAGTTTACTGTCCATTTTTTTGTTCAATGTAGTCCATTGGCTTTCAGTAAGCCTACTTTTCAATTCTGCTTGAATCTTAAGGATGTCGGCGTTGACCAATTCGTAACTCCGTATATTCGACTTCAATACTAATGAGAGTAAGTCCTGAGAGCATTTTAGCATTATGCTCTCCCACTCAGATTTAAACGTGACATCACTGCTGAAATGGGAAATGTCCTTCCACACCCGAAGTCCCCTAGGGACCCGGCCATTGTCTTTATACGACTGCAGGGAATTATTCGTCCAGAACAGTCGGATCTCCCTCTCGGACAAATTCATCAATTTGTATTCTAGAGCCTTGGTACTCAACATATGTACCTCGTCCACCTGCTCACACTCCGTAAAATAATTAATCACATTTTCCCTGCCGGCTTGCAGACCCACACGTACAGAGGAAACGTCGGAATCCATATTACAGTGCAGCTATACGATCTTCAGTAGCAAGCACTATTCACGCACCAAGCGCTCAGGAAAAAGGCGTGCTGGCTTCAAAGGAAAACCACATGTAAGGCAATCTAGGACAAAACCGCCGCACAGCCTTTCCTTGACCAACAGCGATACACACGGTATACGTGTCACTTCTTATGGATCCGACTAGCCGGGCGAGGTGCGCGCTGGAAACAAGTCGTGCCACTAGTACTTATGTGAGAAAAAGCAGCAACACTCACCGGTCCTGTGTGGTCCAAGTTTTTATTATTAAAACACATACATGGTATCTTCACGGCATCGGGAAACAGACGGAAGAGGAGGTGAGCAGGATGTGACGACGGCCGTTTCGCGCCGACGATAGCGCTTCCACGGGTCTAAGGAGCAGGAGCGAGACGCGGGTCTAAGAAGGAAGGTGAGGGGAAAGAGCCCCTCCTCTCCTCCAGATCCCCGCCCCCTGCACCTACAGACAAGGTGATCATACGTGACAGGTGAGTTAAAAAAGAGCCGGGATTGATCCGGATCATTAACACCATAGCTCCCAGTTAAAAACATAAACAAAGAGATACAAGACCCCAGCGGCCAGCACGGGCGTGAGGATCAGATGTGACAATACACATCCCATCCTCTTACAAAATGCAGTAAGTCAATCGCATAATATCAAAGACGTTTACAAGCGTTGGGATAATACCAATACTCCAACACGAAAAGGCAAAGCGTCCAACATACACAAATTGCAGCACATAGAAATCCGACATATAGCGGAATCAAACACCTAGAAACATAACACATCACAAAAAAACAGCCATATCAATTTTTTCGTTTAAGCCTGCTGGACCAACCGCACGCGTGCGCAGGATCCATTGTGCCTCCTTCCTCAATAGCAGTTTATGCACATCGCCCCCTTGTGCTGGGACGACCACCTTCTCGATGCCTGCAAAAGTAAGGACATCCGGGTCCCCTCGATGGGTATCCCTGATATGCTCGATTAGCCTCGGTGCCCCTATGCCAGTCCGAATCGACCTGTAATGTTCTCTGAATCTAGTGCATAAATGTCTAATGGTTTTACCAATATAATACCTCTTACAGGGACAAAACACCACATACACTACATAATCGGTCTTACAAGATATAAAATGCTGGACGGTATGTTTTATGGGCCCAATGTCCAAAGACCGTCCAGTTAAGTGCTGTTTGCATGAGAGGCAATGACCACAACGGAAATTTCCTTTAGGAATGCACTGTTCCAACCAATTAGATTTTGGGTTGGAAATACGATTCCGCACCAGTACATCCCTAATTCGTGTGCTTCATCTATTAGATATAAGCGGCCCTTTTGCCACTTTGTCCGCCAGATCTCTATCACCTGCCAACACATGCCAGTGTCTCCTGATCGAAGCTCGGATCTCACTGTCCATAGGACCAAAGCGAAAACAAAAAGAAAACCGCTGGCCCCCAGGAACTCCACCACTATTCGTCCCAGACCGCCCATGTCCAGCCACCCGCTCCACTGCCCCTTGTAATACACTGTCGGGGTAACCCCTAGCCCGTAATCTCTCACATAACTCGCCAGACTGCCTCTCAAATCCTGACTGTGTGTTATTAATCCTTCTCGTCCGGAGAAGTTGGCTATAAGGCAGTGAGCGTTTTGTGTGTATAGGGTGGAAGCTATCGAAATGTAGGACAGAATTGGTGGCAGTGGGTTTTCGATGGACCGAGGTGCAAATATCCCCATCTTGAATTTTTACTGCTACGTCCAAGAACTCTAGATTCTCTCCCCCAAAAACGGAGGTAAAAGACATCCCCATAGAATTCAAATTCAAATAATCTACAAAGGAATGAAAGCTATCCTCTGTCCCATCCCATACCAGGAATACATCGTCCACATAACGAATGAAAACTTTGATGTGTTTAAGAAAAGGGTTGTTCACGGAATACACGTAAGTATCCTCAAAAACTGCCAGAAACAGATTGGCGAAAGTACATGCAGCCGGGGTCCCCATGGCAGTCCCGGTGGTCTGAACATACCAGGTATCTGAGAACGTGAAAGCATTATGGGTTAGAATGAACCTTAACCCATTGCATACAAAGTCGATGAAAGTCGGACTCTTATCAGTGGTGTCCAAAACCCGCCTGATAGTGTCCACTCCCAAGGACTGAGGGATCCTAGTATATAAATTGACCACGTCAATGGATGCCAAGGAGAACCCCGGCTGCCACGTAAAGCCATGAATCTGTTTGAGAAAGGAGTTCGTATCCCTGGTATAGGAAGGGACAGAATGGAGCAAGGGTCTGAGAAGCCAGTCCACCTACCGGGACAATGGCTCAGTCAAAGAACCCACCCCGGACACGATGGGCCTGCCCGGGGGCTGGACAATGGACTTGTGTATTTTTGGTAGATAATACCAATGGGGTCTTACCGGGAATTCTGGGAGTAATCTTTCAGCTTTTTTCTGTGTAATGACCCCTGATTCAACCGACCCCCTTAAGAAAGAGCGTAGCTCTTCTTTAAACTTATTAGTGGGATCCCCCGACAACTGTTTATACGTACACAAGTCCGACAATTGACGCCTAGCTTCCGATAAGTACGCCTCCCTGGGTAGTAACACTACCTTACCGCCCTTATCGGCTGGTCTCACGATCACATCACTCCAACCAGCCATTTCTCTCAGGGCCGTCCTTTCTGCGTCGGTCAGATTATTAGGCGCTCGCTTATACACCAAAGCCTCCATATCCCTCAACACCAAAGACTCAAATACATCGACCAAATTACCTGGGGACGTGACGGGCATGAAGGAGGAAGGGACCCCCCCTGTGAATGGGGTCACCCGATTAGACACTTCTATATTGGTAGCAATATCATCATCTTCAAGGCTCAATAATAGAGCCGCGTCTCCACGCATATTAGTGAGCGTGTCATCAGATGAACCTGCCATGAACCCAAGGGGTCCTACGGTACAGGGTCTTTCCCCCTCCGTGCAAATGGTACTAGTGGGGCTGGAAGAAAAAGCTTTGTATAAATGAATTTTTCTTATGGCCTTGAACATATCAATCTGGAAATCAGTAAAATCAAAATCATCAGGAATACAAAAATTAAGACCCTTGGACAATAATGACAGTTGCGCGGGTTCTAAAACACGCTCGGTCAAATTTAGGACACAGTCTTCAGGGGGAAATTCCTCGCTTAGTTCTACCGCCAAGACACATTCTTCCTCTTGTGTCTCCAAGCTGGGACGTGGCCGCCGCTTCCCCCTTCGAGTTCTCTTTCTAAAGGGAGAGGGCCAATACCAGCAACCGATGTCGTAGGTGGATTGTCTCTTGTCTCATTCCCTGTAGAAGCCCCTTCGCTGAGGCTTGAATCGGACTCAGTGGTCAGATAGTCCTTACGGCGATACTGGTTCCGTTTTTTATTTCTCCATTTCCTATTTCGGGAAGATTTTCCCCCAGATACCTGAGAAGAGGTTTTATCTTTATGCATATTCTGCCAGGAAAAAACCTGCCCGGAATCATAATCGCTTTTATCCCGGATAAATTTATCTCTTTTTCTAGTTTTAATTTCGGCTTGAATAGGGATAAGTTTACTGTCCATTTTTTTGTTCAATGTAGTCCATTGGCTTTCAGTAAGCCTACTTTTCAATTCTGCTTGAATCTTAAGGATGTCGGCGTTGACCAATTCGTAACTCCGTATATTCGACTTCAATACTAATGAGAGTAAGTCCTGAGAGCATTTTAGCATTATGCTCTCCCACTCAGATTTAAACGTGACATCACTGCTGAAATGGGAAATGTCCTTCCACACCCGAAGTCCCCTAGGGACCCGGCCATTGTCTTTATACGACTGCAGGGAATTATTCGTCCAGAACAGTCGGATCTCCCTCTCGGACAAATTCATCAATTTGTATTCTAGAGCCTTGGTACTCAACATATGTACCTCGTCCACCTGCTCACACTCCGTAAAATAATTAATCACATTTTCCCTGCCGGCTTGCAGACCCACACGTACAGAGGAAACGTCGGAATCCATATTACAGTGCAGCTATACGATCTTCAGTAGCAAGCACTATTCACGCACCAAGCGCTCAGGAAAAAGGCGTGCTGGCTTCAAAGGAAAACCACATGTAAGGCAATCTAGGACAAAACCGCCGCACAGCCTTTCCTTGACCAACAGCGATACACACGGTATACGTGTCTTATGGATCCGACTAGCCGGGCGAGGTGCGCGCTGGAAACAAGTCGCGCCACTAGTACTTATGTGAGAAAAAGCGGCAACACTCACCGGTCCTGTGTGGTCCAAGTTTTTATTATTAAAACACATACATGGTATCTTCACGGCATCGGGAAACAGACGGAAGAGGAGGTGAGCAGGATGTGACGACGGCCGTTTCGCGCCGACGATAGCGCTTCCACGGGTCTAAGGAGCAGGAGCGAGACGCGGGTCTAAGAAGGAAGGTGAGGGGAAAGAGCCCCTCCTCTCCTCCAGATCCCCGCCCCCTGCACCTACAGACAAGGTGATCATACGTGACAGGTTAGTTAAAAAAGAGCCGGGATTGATCCGGATCATTAACACCATAGCTCCCAGTTAAAAACATAAACAAAGAGATACAAGACCCCAGTGGCCAGCACGGGCGTGAGGATCAGATGTGACAATACACATCCCATCCTCTTACAAAATGCAGTAAGTCAATCGCATAATATCAAACACGTTTACAAGCGTTGGGATAATACCAATACTCCAACACGAAAAGGCAAAGCGTCCAACATACACAAATTGCAGCACATAGAAATCCGACATATAGCGGAATCAAACACCTAGAAACATAACACATCACAAAAAAACAGCCATATCAATTTTTTCGTTTAAGCCTGCTGGACCAACCGCACGCGTGCGCAGGATCCATTGTGCCTCCTTCCTCAATAGCAGTTTATGCACATCGCCCCCTTGTGCTGGGACGACCACCTTCTCGATGCCTGCAAAAGTAAGGACATCCGGGTCCCCTCGATGGGTATCCCTGATATGCTCGATTAGCCTCGGTGCCCCTATGCCAGTCCGAATCGACCTGTAATGTTCTCTGAATCTAGTGCATAAATGTCTAATGGTTTTACCAATATAATACCTCTTACAGGGACAAAACACCACATACACTACATAATCGGTCTTACAAGAAATAAAATGCTGGACGGTATGTTTTATAGGCCCAATGTCCAAAGACCGTCCAGTTAAGTGCTGTTTGCATGAGAGGCAATGACCACAACGGAAATTTCCTTTAGGAATGCACTGTTCCAACCAATTAGATTTTGGGTTGGAAATACGATTCCGCACCAGTACATCCCTAATTCGTGTGCTTCGTCTATTAGATATAAGCGGCCCTTTTGCCACTTTGTCCGCCAGATCTCTATCACCTGCCAACACATGCCAGTGTCTCCTGATCGAAGCTCGGATCTCACTGTCCATAGGACCAAAGCGAAAACAAAAAGAAAACCGCTGGCCCCCAGGAACTCCACCACTATTCGTCCCAGACCGCCCATGTCCAGCCACCCGCTCCACTGCCCCTTGTAATACACTGTCGGGGTAACCCCTAGCCCGTAATCTCTCACATAACTCGCCAGACTGCCTCTCAAATCCTGACTGTGTGTTATTAATCCTTCTCGTCCGGAGAAGTTGGCTATAAGGCAGTGAGCGTTTTGTGTGTATAGGGTGGAAGCTATCGAAATGTAAGACAGAATTGGTGGCAGTGGGTTTTCGATGGACCGAGGTGCAAATATCCCCATCTTGAATTTTTACTGCTACGTCCAAGAACTCTAGATTCTCTCCCCCAAAAACGGAGGTAAAAGACATCCCCATAGAATTCAAATTCAAATAATCTACAAAGGAATGAAAGCTATCCTCTGTCCCATCCCATACCAGGAATACATCGTCCACATAACGAATGAAAACTTTGATGTGTTTAAGAAAAGGGTTGTTCACGGAATACACGTAAGTATCCTCAAAAACTGCCAGAAACAGATTGGCGAAAGTACATGCAGCCGGGGTCCCCATGGCAGTCCCGGTGGTCTGAACATACCAGGTATCTGAGAACGTGAAAGCATTATGGGTTAGAATGAACCTTAACCCATTGCATACAAAGTCGATGAAAGTCGGAGTCTTATCAGTGGTGTCCAAAACCCGCCTGATAGTGTCCACTCCCAAGGACTGAGGGATCCTAGTATATAAATTGACCACGTCAATGGACGCCAAGGAGAACCCTGGCTGCCACGTAAAGCCATGAATCTGTTTGAGAAAGGAGTTCGTATCCTTGGTATAGGAAGGGACAAAACGGAGCAAGGGTCTGAGAAGCCAGTCCACATACCGGGACAATGGCTCAGTCAAAGAACCCACCCCGGACACGATGGGCCTGCCCGGGGGCTGGACAATGGACTTGTGTATTTTTGGTAGATAATACCAATGGGGTCTTACCGGGAATTCTGGGAGTAATCTTTCAGCTTTTTTCTGCGTAATGACCCCTGATTCAACCGACTCCCTTAAGAAAGAGCGTAGCTCTTCTTTAAACTTATTAGTGGGATCCCCCGACAACTGTTTATACGTACACAAGTCTGACAATTGACGCCTAGCTTCCGATAAGTACGCCTCCCTGGGTAGTAACACTACCTTACCGCCCTTATCGGCTGGTCTCACGATCACATCACTCCAACCAGCCATTTCTCTCAGGGCCGTCCTTTCTGCGTCGGTTAGATTATTAGGCGCTCGCTTATACACCAAAGCCTCCATATCCCTCAACACCAAAGACTCAAATACATCGACCAAATTACCTGGGGACGTGACGGGCATGAAGGAGGAAGGGACCCCCCCTGTGAATGGGGTCACCCGATTAGACACTTCTATATTGGTAGCAATATCATCATCTTCAAGGCTCAATAATAGAGCCGCGTCTCCACGCATATTAGTGAGCGTGTCATCAGATGAACCTGCCATGAACCCAAGGGGTCCTACGGTACAGGGTCTTTCCCCCTCCGTGCAAATGGTACTAGTGGGGCTGGAAGAAAAAGCTTTGTATAAATGAATTTTTCTTATGGCCTTGAACATATCAATCTGGAAATCAGTAAAATCAAAATCATCAGGAATATAAAAATTAAGACCCTTGGACAATAATGACAGTTGCGCGGGTTCTAAAACACGCTCGGTCAAATTTAGGACACAGTCTTCAGGGGGAAATTCCTCGCTTAGTTCTACCGCCAAGACACATTCTTCCTCTTGTGTCTCCAAGCTGGGACGTGGCCGCCGCTTCCCCCTTCGAGTTCTCTTTCTAAAGGGAGAGGGTCAATACCAGCAACCGATGTCGTAGGTGGATTGTCTCTTGTCTCATTCCCTGTAGAAGCCCCTTCGCTGAGGCTTGAATCGGACTCAGTGGTCAGATAGTCCTTACGGCGATACTGGTTCCGTTTTTTATTTCTCCATTTCCTATTTCGGGAAGATTTTCCCCCAGATACCTGAGAAGAGGTTTTATCTTTATGCATATTCTGCCAGGAAAAAACCTGCCCGGAATCATAATCGCTTTTATCCCGGATAAATTTATCTCTTTTTCTAGTTTTAATTTCGGCTTGAATAGGGATAAGTTTACTGTCCATTTTTTTGTTCAATGTAGTCCATTGGCTTTCAGTAAGCCTACTTTTCAATTCTGCTTGAATCTTAAGGATGTCGGCGTTGACCAATTCGTAACTCCGTATATTCGACTTCAATACTAATGAGAGTAAGTCCTGAGAGCATTTTAGCATTATGCTCTCCCACTCAGATTTAAACGTGACATCACTGCTGAAATGGGAAATGTCCTTCCACACCCGAAGTCCCCTAGGGACCCGGCCATTGTCTTTATACGACTGCAGGGAATTATTCGTCCAGAACAGTCGGATCTCCCTCTCGGACAAATTAATCAATTTGTATTCTAGAGCCTTGGTACTCAACATATGTACCTCGTCCACCTGCTCACACTCCGTAAAATAATTAATCACATTTTCCCTGCCGGCTTGCAGACCCACACGTACAGAGGAAACGTCGGAATCCATATTACAGTGCAGCTATACGATCTTCAGTAGCAAGCACTATTCACGCACCAAGCGCTCAGGAAAAAGGCGTGCTGGCTTCAAAGGAAAACCACATGTAAGGCAATCTAGGACAAAACCGCCGCACAGCCTTTCCTTGACCAACAGCGATACACACGGTATACGTGTCACTTCTTATGGATCCGACTAGCCGGGCGAGGTGCGCGCTGGAAACAAGTCGCGCCACTAGTACTTATGTGAGAAAAAGCGGCAACACTCACCGGTCCTGTGTGGTCCAAGTTTTTATTATTAAAACACATACATGGTATCTTCACGGCATCGGGAAACAGACGGAAGAGGAGGTGAGCAGGATGTGACGACGGCCGTTTCGCGCCGACGATAGCGCTTCCACGGGTCTAAGGAGCAGGAGCGAGACGCGGGTCTAAGAAGGAAGGTGAGGGGAAAGAGCCCCTCCTCTCCTCCAGATCCCCGCCCCCTGCACCTACAGACAAGGTGATCATACGTGACAGGTTAGTTAAAAAAGAGCCGGGATTGATCCGGATCATTAACACCATAGCTCCCAGTTAAAAACATAAACAAAGAGATACAAGACCCCAGCGGCCAGCACGGGCGTGAGGATCAGATGTGACAATACACATCCCATCCTCTTACAAAATGCAGTAAGTCAATCGCATAATATCAAAGACGTTTACAAGCGTTGGGATAATACCAATACTCCAACACGAAAAGGCAAAGCGTCCAACATACACAAATTGCAGCACATAGAAATCCGACATATAGCGGAATCAAACACCTAGAAACATAACACATCACAAAAAAACAGCCATATCAATTTTTTCGTTTAAGCCTGCTGGACCAACCGCACGCGTGCGCAGGATCCATTGTGCCTCCTTCCTCAATAGCAGTTTATGCACATCGCCCCCTTGTGCTGGGACGACCACCTTCTCGATGCCTGCAAAAGTAAGGACATCCGGGTCCCCTCGATGGGTATCCCTGATATGCTCGATTAGCCTCGGTGCCCCTATGCCAGTCCGAATCGACCTGTAATGTTCTCTGAATCTAGTGCATAAATGTCTAATGGTTTTACCAATATAATACCTCTTACAGGGACAAAACACCACATACACTACATAATCGGTCTTACAAGATATAAAATGCTGGACGGTATGTTTTATAGGCCCAATGTCCAAAGACCGTCCAGTTAAGTGCTGTTTGCATGAGAGGCAATGACCACAACGGAAATTTCCTTTAGGAATGCACTGTTCCAACCAATTAGATTTTGGGTTGGAAATACGATTCCGCACCAGTACATCCCTAATTCGTGTGCTTCGTCTATTAGATATAAGCGGCCCTTTTGCCACTTTGTCCGCCAGATCTCTATCACCTGCCAACACATGCCAGTGTCTCCTGATCGAAGCTCGGATCTCACTGTCCATAGGACCAAAGCGAAAACAAAAAGAAAACCGCTGGCCCCCAGGAACTCCACCACTATTCGTCCCAGACCGCCCATGTCCAGCCACCCGCTCCACTGCCCCTTGTAATACACTGTCGGGGTAACCCCTAGCCCGTAATCTCTCACATAACTCGCCAGACTGCCTCTCAAATCCTGACTGTGTGTTATTAATCCTTCTCGTCCGGAGAAGTTGGCTATAAGGCAGTGAGCGTTTTGTGTGTATAGGGTGGAAGCTATCGAAATGTAAGACAGAATTGGTGGCAGTGGGTTTTCGATGGACCGAGGTGCAAATATCCCCATCTTGAATTTTTACTGCTACGTCCAAGAACTCTAGATTCTCTCCCCCAAAAACGGAGGTAAAAGACATCCCCATAGAATTCAAATTCAAATAATCTACAAAGGAATGAAAGCTATCCTCTGTCCCATCCCATACCAGGAATACATCGTCCACATAACGAATGAAAACTTTGATGTGTTTAAGAAAAGGGTTGTTCACGGAATACACGTAAGTATCCTCAAAAACTGCCAGAAACAGATTGGCGAAAGTACATGCAGCCGGGGTCCCCATGGCAGTCACGGTGGTCTGAACATACCAGGTATCTGAGAACGTGAAAGCATTATGGGTTAGAATGAACCTTAACCCATTGCATACAAAGTCGATGAAAGTCGGACTCTTATCAGTGGTGTCCAAAACCCGCCTGATAGTGTCCACTCCCAAGGACTGAGGGATCCTAGTATATAAATTGACCACGTCAATGGACGCCAAGGAGAACCCCGGCTGCCACGTAAAGCCATGAATCTGTTTGAGAAAGGAGTTCGTATCCTTGGTATAGGAAGGGACAGAACGGAGCAAGGGTCTGAGAAGCCAGTCCACATACCGGGACAATGGCTCAGTCAAAGAACCCACCCCGGACACGATGGGCCTGCCCGGGGGCTGGACAATGGACTTGTGTATTTTTGGTAGATAATACCAATGGGGTCTTACCGGGAATTCTGGGAGTAATCTTTCAGCTTTTTTCTGCGTAATGACCCCTGATTCAACCGACTCCCTTAAGAAAGAGCGTAGCTCTTCTTTAAACTTATTAGTGGGATCCCCCGACAACTGTTTATACGTACACAAGTCCGACAATTGACGCCTAGCTTCCGATAAGTACGCCTCCCTGGGTAGTAACACTACCTTACCGCCCTTATCGGCTGGTCTCACGATCACATCACTCCAACCAGCCATTTCTCTCAGGGCCGTCCTTTCTGCGTCGGTTAGATTATTAGGCGCTCGCTTATACACCAAAGCCTCCATATCCCTCAACACCAAAGACTCAAATACATCGACCAAATTACCTGGGGACGTGACGGGCATGAAGGAGGAAGGGACCCCCCCTGTGAATGGGGTCACCCGATTAGACACTTCTATATTGGTAGCAATATCATCATCTTCAAGGCTCAATAATAGAGCCGCGTCTCCACGCATATTAGTGAGCGTGTCATCAGATGAACCTGCCATGAACCCAAGGGGTCCTACGGTACAGGGTCTTTCCCCCTCAGTGCAAATGGTACTAGTGGGGCTGGAAGAAAAAGCTTTGTATAAATGAATTTTTCTTATGGCCTTGAACATATCAATCTGGAAATCAGTAAAATCAAAATCATCAGGAATACAAAAATTAAGACCCTTGGACAATAATGACAGTTGCGCGGGTTCTAAAACACGCTCGGTCAAATTTAGGACACAGTCTTCAGGGGGAAATTCCTCGCTTAGTTCTACCGCCAAGACACATTCTTCCTCTTGTGTCTCCAAGCTGGGACGTGGCCGCCGCTTCCCCCTTCGAGTTCTCTTTCTAAAGGGAGAGGGCCAATACCAGCAACCGATGTCGTAGGTGGATTGTCTCTTGTCTCATTCCCTGTAGAAGCCCCTTCGCTGAGGCTTGAATCGGACTCAGTGGTCAGATAGTCCTTACGGCGATACTGGTTCCGTTTTTTATTTCTCCATTTCCTATTTCGGGAAGATTTTCCCCCAGATACCTGAGAAGAGGTTTTATCTTTATGCATATTCTGCCAGGAAAAAACCTGCCCGGAATCATAATCGCTTTTATCCCGGATAAATTTATCTCTTTTTCTAGTTTTAATTTCGGCTTGAATAGGGATAAGTTTACTGTCCATTTTTTTGTTCAATGTAGTCCATTGGCTTTCAGTAAGCCTACTTTTCAATTCTGCTTGAATCTTAAGGATGTCGGCGTTGACCAATTCGTAACTCCGTATATTCGACTTCAATACTAATGAGAGTAAGTCCTGAGAGCATTTTAGCATTATGCTCTCCCACTCAGATTTAAACGTGACATCACTGCTGAAATGGGAAATGTCCTTCCACACCCGAAGTCCCCTAGGGACCCGGCCATTGTCTTTATACGACTGCAGGGAATTATTCGTCCAGAACAGTCGGATCTCCCTCTTGGACAAATTCATCAATTTGTATTCTAGAGCCTTGGTACTCAACATATGTACCTCGTCCACCTGCTCACACTCCGTAAAATAATTAATCACATTTTCCCTGCCGGCTTGCAGACCCACACGTACAGAGAAAACGTCGGAATCCATATTACAGTGCAGCTATACGATCTTCAGTAGCAAGCACTATTCACGCACCAAGCGCTCAGGAAAAAGGCGTGCTGGCTTCAAAGGAAAACCACATGTAAGGCAATCTAGGACAAAACCGCCGCACAGCCTTTCCTTGACCAACAGCGATACACACGGTATACGTGTCACTTCTTATGGATCCGACTAGCCGGGCGAGGTGCGCGCTGGAAACAAGTCGCGCCACTAGTACTTATGTGAGAAAAAGCGGCAACACTCACCGGTCCTGTGTGGTCCAAGTTTTTATTATTAAAACACATACATGGTATCTTCACGGCATCGGGAAACAGACGGAAGAGGAGGTGAGCAGGATGTGACGACGGCCGTTTCGCGCCGACGATAGCGCTTCCACGGGTCTAAGGAGCAGGAGCGAGACGCGGGTCTAAGAAGGAAGGTGAGGGGAAAGAGCCCCTCCTCTCCTCCAGATCCCCGCCCCCTGCACCTACAGACAAGGTGATTATACGTGACAGGTGAGTTAAAAAAGAGCCGGGATTGATCCGGATCATTAACACCATAGCTCCCAGTTAAAAACATAAACAAAGAGATACAAGACCCCAGCGGCCAGCACGGGCGTGAGGATCAGATGTGACAATACACATCCCATCCTCTTACAAAATGCAGTAAGTCAATCACATAATATCAAACACGTTTACAAGCGTTGGGATAATACCAATACTCCAACATGAAAAGGCAAAGCGTCCAACATACACAAATTGCAGCACATAGAAATCCGACATATAGCGGAATCAAACACCTAGAAACATAACACATCACAAAAAAACAGCCATATCAATTTTTTCGTTTAAGCCTGCTGGACCAACCGCACGCGTGCGCAGGATCCATTGTGCCTCCTTCCTCAATAGCAGTTTATGCACATCGCCCCCTTGTGCTGGGACGACCACCTTCTCGATGCCTGCAAAAGTAAGGACATCCGGGTCCCCTCGATGGGTATCCCTGATATGCTCGATTAGCCTCGGTGCCCCTATGCCAGTCCGAATCGACCTGTAATGTTCTCTGAATCTAGTGCATAAATGTCTAATGGTTTTACCAATATAATACCTCTTACAGGGACAAAACACCACATACACTACATAATCGGTCTTACAAGATATAAAATGCTGGACGATATGTTTTATAGGCCCAATGTCCAAAGACCGTCCAGTTAAGTGCTGTTTGCATGAGAGGCAATGACCACAACGGAAATTTCCTTTAGGAATGCACTGTTCCAACCAATTAGATTTTGGGTTGGAAATACGATTCCGCACCAGTACATCCCTAATTCGTGTGCTTCGTCTATTAGATATAAGTGGCCCTTTTGCCACTTTGTCCGCCAGATCTCTATCACCTGCCAACACATGCCAGTGTCTCCTGATCGAAGCTCGGATCTCACTGTCCATAGGACCAAAGCGAAAACAAAAAGAAAACCGCTGGCCCCCAGGAACTCCACCACTATTCGTCCCAGACCGCCCATGTCCAGCCACCCGCTCCACTGCCCCTTGTAATACACTGTCGGGGTAACCCCTAGCCCGTAATCTCTCACATAACTCGCCAGACTGCCTCTCAAATCCTGACTGTGTGTTATTAATCCTTCTCGTCCGGAGAAGTTGGCTATAAGGCAGTGAGCGTTTTGTGTGTATAGGGTGGAAGCTATCGAAATGTAAGACAGAATTGGTGGCAGTGGGTTTTCGATGGACCGAGGTGCAAATATCCCCATCTTGAATTTTTACTGCTACGTCCAAGAACTCTAGATTCTCTCCCCCAAAAACGGAGGTAAAAGACATCCCCATAGAATTCAAATTCAAATAATCTACAAAGGAATGAAAGCTATCCTCTGTCCCATCCCATACCAGGAATACATCGTCCACATAACGAATGAAAACTTTGATGTGTTTAAGAAAAGGGTTGTTCACGGAATACACGTAAGTATCCTCAAAAACTGCCAGAAACAGATTGGCGAAAGTACATGCAGCCGGGGTCCCCATGGCAGTCCCGGTGGTCTGAACATACCAGGTATCTGAGAACGTGAAAGCATTATGGGTTA
Source organism: Ranitomeya imitator (assembly GCF_032444005.1). Lineage (NCBI taxonomy): Eukaryota > Metazoa > Chordata > Amphibia > Anura > Dendrobatidae > Ranitomeya > Ranitomeya imitator. Next base: position 459,343,247 of record NC_091287.1, on the reverse strand, counting down.
GAATGAACCTTAACCCATTGCATACAAAGTCGATGAAAGTCGGACTCTTATCAGTGGTGTCCAAAACCCGCCTGATAGTGTCCACTCCCAAGGACTGAGGGATCCTAGTATATAAATTGACCACGTCAATGGACGCCAAGGAGAACCCCGGCTGCCACGTAAAGCCATGAATCTGTTTGAGAAAGGAGTTCGTATCCCTGGTATAGGAAGGGACAGAACGGAGCAAGGGTCTGAGAAGCCAGTCCACATACCGGGACAATGGCTCAGTCAAAGAACCCACGCCGGACACGATGGGCCTGCCCGGGGGCTGGACAATGGACTTGTGTATTTTTGGTAGATAATACCAATGGGGTCTTACCGGGAATTCTGGGAGTAATCTTTCAGCTTTTTTCTGCGTAATGACCCCTGATTCAACCGACCCCCTTAAGAAAGAGCGTAGCTCTTCTTTAAACTTATTAGTGGGATCCCCCGACAACTGTTTATACGTACACAAGTCCGACAATTGACGCCTAGCTTCCGATAAGTACGCCTCCCTGGGTAGTAACACTACCTTACCGCCCTTATCGGCTGGTCTCACGATCACATCACTCCAACCAGCCATTTCTCTCAGGGCCGTCCTTTCTGCGTCGGTTAGATTATTAGGCGCTCGCTTATACACCAAAGCCTCTATATCCCTCAACACCAAAGACTCAAATACATCGACCAAATTACCTGGGGACGTGACGGGCATGAAGGAGGAAGGGACCCCCCCTGTGAATGGGGTCACCCGATTAGACACTTCTATATTGGTAGCAATATCATCATCTTCAAGGCTCAATAATAGAGCCGCGTCTCCACGCATATTAGTGAGCGTGTCATCAGATGAACCTGCCATGAACCCAAGGGGTCCTACGGTACAGGGTCTTTCCCCCTCCGTGCAAATGGTACTAGTGGGGCTGGAAGAAAAAGCTTTGTATAAATAGAATTTTTCTTATAGCCTTGAACATATCAATCTGGAAATCAGTAAAATCAAAATCATCAGGAATACAAAAATTCTCTCAGGGCCGTCCTTTCTGCGTCGGTTAGATTATTAGGCGCTCGCTTATACACCAAAGCCTCCATATCCCTCAACACCAAAGACTCAAATACATCGACCAAATTACCTGGGGACGTGACGGGCATGAAGGAGGAAGGGACCCCCCCTGTGAATGGGGTCACCCGATTAGACACTTCTATATTGGTAGCAATATCATCATCTTCAAGGCTCAATAATAGAGCCGCGTCTCCACGCATATTAGTGAGCGTGTCATCAGATGAACCTGCCATGAACCCAAGGGGTCCTACGGTACAGGGTCTTTCCCCCTCCGTGCAAATGGTACTAGTGGGGCTGGAAGAAAAAGCTTTGTATAAATATAATTTTTCTTATAGCCTTGAACATATCAATCTGGAAATCAGTAAAATCAAAATCATCAGGAATACAAAAATTAAGACCCTTGGACAATAATGACAGTTGCGCGGGTTCTAAAACACGCTCGGTCAAATTTAGGACACAGTCTTCAGGGGGAAATTCCTCGCTTAGTTCTACCGCCAAGACACATTCTTCCTCTTGTGTCTCCAAGCTGGGACGTGGCCGCCGCTTCCCCCTTCAAGTTCTCTTTCTAAAGGGAGAGGGCCAATACCAGCAACCGATGTCGTAGGTGGATTGTCTCTTGTCTCATTCCCTGTAGAAGCCCCTTCGCTGAGGCTTGAATCGGACTCAGTGGTCAGATAGTCCTTACGGCGATACTGGTTCCGTTTTTTATTTCTCCATTTCCTATTTCGGGAAGATTTTCCCCCAGATACCTGAGAAGAGGTTTTATCTTTATGCATATTCTGCCAGGAAAAAACCTGCCCGGAATCATAATCGCTTTTATCCCGGATAAATTTATCTCTTTTTCTAGTTTTAATTTCGGCTTGAATAGGGATAAGTTTACTGTCCATTTTTTTGTTCAATGTAGTCCATTGGCTTTCAGTTAGCCTACTTTTCAATTCTGCTTGAATCTTAAGGATGTCGGCGTTGACCAATTCGTAACTCCGTATATTCGACTTCAATACTAATGAGAGTAAGTCCTGAGAGCATTTTAGCATTATGCTCTCCCACTCAGATTTAAACGTGACATCACTGCTGAAATGGGAAATGTCCTTCCACACCCGAAGTCCCCTAGGGACCCGGCCATTGTCTTTATACGACTGCAGGGAATTATTCGTCCAGAACAGTCGGATCTCCCTCTCGGACAAATTCATCAATTTGTATTCTAGAGCCTTGGTACTCAACATATGTACCTCGTCCACCTGCTCACACTCCGTAAAATAATTAATCACATTTTCCCTGCCGGCTTGCAGACCCACACGTACAGAGGAAACGTCGGAATCCATATTACAGTGCAGCTATACGATCTTCAGTAGCAAGCACTATTCACGCACCAAGCGCTCAGGAAAAAGGCGTGCTGGCTTCAAAGGAAAACCACATGTAAGGCAATCTAGGACAAAACCGCCGCACAGCCTTTCCTTGACCAACAGCGATACACACGGTATACGTGTCACTTCTTATGGATCCGACTAGCCGGGCGAGGTGCGCGCTGGAAACAAGTCGCGCCACTAGTACTTATGTGAGAAAAAGCGGCAACACTCACCGGTCCTGTGTGGTCCAAGTTTTTATTATTAAAACACATACATGGTATCTTCACGGCAGCGGGAAACAGACGGAAGAGGAGGTGAGCAGGATGTGACGACGGCCGTTTCGCGCCGACGATAGCGCTTCCACGGGTCTAAGGAGCAGGAGCGAGACGCGGGTCTAAGAAGGAAGGTGAGGGGAAAGAGCCCCTCCTCTCCTCCAGATCCCCGCCCCCTGCACCTACAGACAAGGTGATCATACGTGACAGGTGAGTTAAAAAAGAGCCGGGATTGATCCGGATCATTAACACCATAGCTCCCAGTTAAAAACATAAACAAAGAGATACAAGACCCCAGCGGCCAGCACGGGCGTGAGGATCAGATGTGACAATACACATCCCATCCTCTTACAAAATGCAGTAAGTCAATCGCACAATATCAAACACGTTTACAAGCGTTGGGATAATACCAATACTCCAACACGAAAAGGCAAAGCGTCCAACATACACAAATTGCAGCACATAGAAATCCGACATATAGCGGAATCAAACACCTAGAAACATAACACATCACAAAAAACAGCCATATCAATTTTATCATTTAAGCCTGCTGGACCAACCGCACGCGTGCGCAGGATCCATTGTGCCTCCTTCCTCAATAGCAGTTTATGCACATCGCCCCCTTGTGCTGGGACGACCACCTTCTCGATGCCTGCAAAAGTAAGGACATCCGGGTCCCCTCGATGGGTATCCCTGATATGCTCGATTAGCCTCGGTGCCCCTATGCCAGTCCGAATCGACCTGTAATGTTCTCTGAATCTAGTGCATAAATGTCTAATGGTTTTACCAATATAATACCTCTTACAGGGACAAAACACCACATACACTACATAATCGGTATTACAAGATATAAAATGCTGGACGGTATGTTTTATGGGCCCAATGTCCAAAGACCGTCCAGTTAAGTGCTGTTTGCATGAGAGGCAATGACCACAACGGAAATTTCCTTTAGGAATGCACTGTTCCAACCAATTAGATTTTGGGTTGGAAATACGATTCCGCACCAGTACATCCCTAATTCGTGTGCTTCATCTATTAGATATAAGCGGCCCTTTTGCCACTTTGTCCGCCAGATCTCTATCACCTGCCAACACATGCCAGTGTCTCCTGATCGAAGCTCGGATCTCACTGTCCATAGGACCAAAGCGAAAACAAAAAGAAAACCGCTGGCCCCCAGGAACTCCACCACTATTCGTCCCAGACCGCCCATGTCCAGCCACCCGCTCCACTGCCCCTTGTAATACACTGTCGGGGTAACCCCTAGCCCGTAATCTCTCACATAACTCGCCAGACTGCCTCTCATATCCTGACTGTGTGTTATTAATCCTTCTCGTCCGGAGAAGTTGGCTATAAGGCAGTGAGCGTTTTGTGTGTATAGGGTGGAAGCTATCGAAATGTAAGACAGAATTGGTGGCAGTGGGTTTTCGATGGACCGAGGTGCAAATATCCCCATCTTGAATTTTTACTGCTACGTCCAAGAACTCTAGATTCTCTCCCCCAAAAACGGAGGTAAAAGACATCCCCATAGAATTCAAATTCAAATAATCTACAAAGGAATGAAAGCTATCCTCTGTCCCATCCCATACCAGGAATACATCGTCCACATAACGAATGAAAACTTTGATGTGTTTAAGAAAAGGGTTGTTCACGGAATACACGTAAGTATCCTCAAAAACTGCCAGAAACAGATTGGCGAAAGTACATGCAGCCGGGGTCCCCATGGCAGTCCCGGTGGTCTGAACATACCAGGTATCTGAGAACGTGAAAGCATTATGGGTTAGAATGAACCTTAACCCATTGCATACAAAGTCGATGAAAGTCGGACTCTTATCAGTGGTGTCCAAAACCCGCCTGATAGTGTCCACTCCCAAGGACTGAGGGATCCTAGTATATAAATTGACCACGTCAATGGACGCCAAGGAGAACCCCGGCTGCCACGTAAAGCCATGAATCTGTTTGAGAAAGGAGTTCGTATCCCTGGTATAGGAAGGGACAGAACGGAGCAAGGGTCTGAGAAGCCAGTCCACATACCGGGACAATGGCTCAGTCAAAGAACCCACCCCGGACACGATGGGCCTGCCCGGGGGCTGGACAATGGACTTGTGTATTTTTGGTAGATAATACCAATGGGGTCTTACCGGGAATTCTGGGAGTAATCTTTCAGCTTTTTTCTGCGTAATGACCCCTGATTCAACCGACCCCCTTAAGAAAGAGCGTAGCTCTTCTTTAAACTTATTAGTGGGATCCCCCGACAACTGTTTATACGTACACAAGTCCGACAATTGACGCCTAGCTTCCGATAAGTACGCCTCCCTGGGTAGTAACACTACCTTACCGCCCTTATCGGCTGGTCTCACGATCACATCACTCCAACCAGCCATTTCTCTCAGGGCCGTCCTTTCTGCGTCGGTCAGATTATTAGGCGCTCGCTTATACACCAAAGCCTCCATATCCCTCAACACCAAAGACTCAAATACATCGACCAAATTACCTGGGGACGTGACGGGCATGAAGGAGGAAGGGACCCCCCCTGTGAATGGGGTCACCCGATTAGACACTTCTATATTGGTAGCAATATCATCATCTCCAAGGCTCAATAATAGAGCCGCGTCTCCACGCATATTAGTGAGCGTGTCATCAGATGAACCTGCCATGAACCCAAGGGGTCCTACGGTACAGGGTCTTTCCCCCTCCGTGCAAATGGTACTAGTGGGGCTGGAAGAAAAAGCTTTGTATAAATGAATTTTTCTTATGGCCTTGAACATATCAATCTGGAAATCAGTAAAATCAAAATCATCAGGAATACAAAAATTAAGACCCTTGGACAATAATGACAGTTGCGCGGGTTCTAAAACACGCTCGGTCAAATTTAGGACACAGTCTTCAGGGGGAAATTCCTCGCTTAGTTCTACCGCCAAGACACATTCTTCCTCTTGTGTCTCCAAGCTGGGACGTGGCCGCCGCTTCCCCCTTCGAGTTCTCTTTCTAAAGGGAGAGGGCCAATACCAGCAACCGATGTCGTAGGTGGATTGTCTCTTGTCTCATTCCCTGTAGAAGCCCCTTCGCTGAGGCTTGAATCGGACTCAGTGGTCAGATAGTCCTTACGGCGATACTGGTTCCGTTTTTTATTTCTCCATTTCCTATTTCGGGAAGATTTTCCCCCAGATACCTGAGAAGAGGTTTTATCTTTATGCATATTCTGCCAGGAAAAAACCTGCCCGGAATCATAATCGCTTTTATCCCGGATAAATTTATCTCTTTTTCTAGTTTTAATTTCGGCTTGAATAGGGATAAGTTTTACTGTCCATTTTTTTGTTCAATGTAGTCCATTGGCTTTCAGTAAGCCTACTTTTCAATTCTGCTTGAATTTTAAGGATGTCGGCGTTGACCAATTCGTAACTCCGTATATTCGACTTCAATACTAATGAGAGTAAGTCCTGAGAGCATTTTAGCATTATGCTCTCCCACTCAGATTTAAACGTGACATCACTGCTGAAATGGGAAATGTCCTTCCACACCCGAAGTCCCCTAGGGACCCGGCCATTGTCTTTACACGACTGCAGGGAATTATTCGTCCAGAACAGTCGGATCTCCCTCTCGGACAAATTCATCAATTTGTATTCTAGAGCCTTGGTACTCAACATATGTACCTCGTCCACCTGCTCACACTCCGTAAAATAATTAATCACATTTTCCCTGCCGGCTTGCAGACCCACACGTACAGAGGAAACGTCGGAATCCATATTACAGTGCAGCTATACGATCTTCAGTAGCAAGCACTATTCACGCACCAAGCGCTCAGGAAAAAGGCGTGCTGGCTTCAAAGGAAAACCACATGTAAGGCAATCTAGGACAAAACCGCCGCACAGCCTTTCCTTGACCAACAGCGATACACACGGTATACGTGTCACTTCTTATGGATCCGACTAGCCGGGCGAGGTGCGCGCTGGAAACAAGTCGCGCCACTAGTACTTATGTGAGAAAAAGCGGCAACACTCACCGGTCCTGTGTGGTCCAAGTTTTTATTATTAAAACACATACATGGTATCTTCACGGCATCGGGAAACAGACGGAAGAGGAGGTGAGCAGGATGTGACGACGGCCGTTTCGCGCCGACGATAGCGCTTCCACGGGTCTAAGGAGCAGGAGCGAGACGCGGGTCTAAGAAGGAAGGTGAGGGGAAAGAGCCCCTCCTCTCCTCCAGATCCCCGCCCCCTGCACCTACAGACAAGGTGATCATACGTGACAGGTTAGTTAAAAAAGAGCCGGGATTGATCCGGATCATTAACACCATAGCTCCCAGTTAAAAACATAAACAAAGAGATACAAGACCCCAGCGGCCAGCACGGGCGTGAGGATCAGATGTGACAATACACATCCCATCCTCTTACAAAATGCAGTAAGTCAATCGCATAATATCAAACACGTTTACAAGCGTTGGGATAATACCAATACTCCAACACGAAAAGGCAAAGCGTCCAACATACACAAATTGCAGCACATAGAAATCCGACATATAGCGGAATCAAACACCTAGAAACATAACACATCACAAAAAAACAGCCATATCAATTTTTTCGTTTAAGCCTGCTGGACCAACCGCACGCGTGCGCAGGATCCATTGTGCCTCCTTCCTCAATAGCAGTTTATGCACATCGCCCCCTTGTGCTGGGACGACCACCTTCTCGATGCCTGCAAAAGTAAGGACATCCGGGTCCCCTCGATGGGTATCCCTGATATGCTCGATTAGCCTCGGTGCCCCTATGCCAGTCCGAATCGACCTGTAATGTTCTCTGAATCTAGTGCATAAATGTCTAATGGTTTTACCAATATAATACCTCTTACAGGGACAAAACACCACATACACTACATAATCGGTCTTACAAGATATAAAATGCTGGACGGTATGTTTTATAGGCCCAATGTCCAAAGACCGTCCAGTTAAGTGCTGTTTGCATGAGAGGCAATGACCACAACGGAAATTTCCTTTAGGAATGCACTGTTCCAACCAATTAGATTTTGGGTTGGAAATACGATTCCGCACCAGTACATCCCTAATTCGTGTGCTTCGTCTATTAGATACAAGCAGCCCTTTTGCCACTTTGTCCGCCAGATCTCTATCACCTGCCAACACATGCCAGTGTCTCCTGATCGAAGCTCGGATCTCACTGTCCATAGGACCAAAGCGAAAACAAAAAGAAAACCGCTGGCCCCCAGGAACTCCACCACTATTCGTCCCAGACCGCCCATGTCCAGCCACCCGCTCCACTGCCCCTTGTAATACACTGTCGGGGTAACCCCTAGCCCGTAATCTCTCACATAACTCGCCAGACTGCCTCTCAAATCCTGACTGTGTGTTATTAATCCTTCTCGTCCGGAGAAGTTGGCTATAAGGCAGTGAGCGTTTTGTGTGTATAGGGTGGAAGCTATCGAAATGTAAGACAGAATTGGTGGCAGTGGGTTTTCGATGGACCGAGGTGCAAATATCCCCATCTTGAATTTTTACTGCTACGTCCAAGAACTCTAGATTCTCTCCCCCAAAAACGGAGGTAAAAGACATCCCCATAGAATTCAAATTCAAATAATCTACAAAGGAATGAAAGCTATCCTCTGTCCCATCCCATACCAGGAATACATCGTCCACATAACGAATGAAAACTTTGATGTGTTTAAGAAAAGGGTTGTTCACGGAATACACGTAAGTATCCTCAAAAACTGCCAGAAACAGATTGGCGAAAGTACATGCAGCCGGGGTCCCCATGGCAGTCCCGGTGGTCTGAACATACCAGGTATCTGAGAACGTGAAAGCATTATGGGTTAGAATGAACCTTAACCCATTGCATACAAAGTCGATGAAAGTCGGACTCTTATCAGTGGTGTCCAAAACCCGCCTGATAGTGTCCACTCCCAAGGACTGAGGGATCCTAGTATATAAATTGACCACGTCAATGGACGCCAAGGAGAACCCCGGCTGCCACGTAAAGCCATGAATCTGTTTGAGAAAGGAGTTCGTATCCCTGGTATAGGAAGGGACAGAACGGAGCAAGGGTCTGAGAAGCCAGTCCACATACCGGGACAATGGCTCAGTCAAAGAACCCACCCCGGACACGATGGGCCTGCCCGGGGGCTGGACAATGGACTTGTGTATTTTTGGTAGATAATACCAATGGGGTCTTACCGGGAATTCTGGGAGTAATCTTTCAGCTTTTTTCTGCGTAATGACCCCTGATTCAACCGACTCCCTTAAGAAAGAGCGTAGCTCTTCTTTAAACTTATTAGTGGGATCCCCCGACAACTGTTTATACGTACACAAGTCCGACAATTGACGCCTAGCTTCCGATAAGTACGCCTCCCTGGGTAGTAACACTACCTTACCGCCCTTATCGGCTGGTCTCACGATCACATCACTCCAACCAGCCATTTCTCTCAGGGCCGTCCTTTCTGCGTCGGTTAGATTATTAGGCGCTCGCTTATACACCAAAGCCTCCATATCCCTCAACACCAAAGACTCAAATACATCGACCAAATTACCTGGGGACGTGACGGGCATGAAGGAGGAAGGGACCCCCCCTGTGAATGGGGTCACCCGATTAGACACTTCTATATTGGTAGCAATATCATCATCTTCAAGGCTCAATAATAGAGCCGCGTCTCCACGCATATTAGTGAGCGTGTCATCAGATGAACCTGCCATGAACCCAAGGGGTCCTACGGTACAGGGTCTTTCCCCCTCCGTGCAAATGGTACTAGTGGGGCTGGAAGAAAAAGCTTTGTATAAATGAATTTTTCTTATGGCCTTGAACATATCAATCTGGAAATCAGTAAAATCAAAATCATCAGGAATACAAAAATTAAGACCCTTGGACAATAATGACAGTTGCGCGGGTTCTAAAACACGCTCGGTCAAATTTAGGACACAGTCTTCAGGGGGAAATTCCTCGCTTAGTTCTACCGCCAAGACACATTCTTCCTCTTGTGTCTCCAAGCTGGGACGTGGCCGCCGCTTCCCCCTTCGAGTTCTCTTTCTAAAGGGAGAGGGCCAATACCAGCAACCGATGTCGTAGGTGGATTGTCTCTTGTCTCATTCCCTGTAGAAGCCCCTTCGCTGAGGCTTGAATCGGACTCAGTGGTCAGATAGTCCTTACGGCGATACTGGTTCCGTTTTTTATTTCTCCATTTCCTATTTCGGGAAGATTTTCCCCCAGATACCTGAGAAGAGGTTTTATCTTTATGCATATTCTGCCAGGAAAAAACCTGCCCGGAATCATAATCGCTTTTATCCCGGATAAATTTATCTCTTTTTCTAGTTTTAATTTTGGCTTGAATAGGGATAAGTTTACTGTCCATTTTTTTGTTCAATGTAGTCCATTGGCTTTCAGTAAGCCTACTTTTCAATTCTGCTTGAATCTTAAGGATGTCGGCGTTGACCAATTCGTAACTCCGTATATTCGACTTCAATACTAATGAGAGTAAGTCCTGAGAGCATTTTAGCATTATGCTCTCCCACTCAGATTTAAACGTGACATCACTGCTGAAATGGGAAATGTCCTTCCACACCCGAAGTCCCCTAGGGACCCGGCCATTGTCTTTATACGACTGCAGGGAATTATTCGTCCAGAACAGTCGGATCTCCCTCTTGGACAAATTCATCAATTTGTATTCTAGAGCCTTGGTACTCAACATATGTACCTCGTCCACCTGCTCACACTCCATAAAATAATTAATCACATTTTCCCTGCCGGCTTGCAGACCCACACGTACAGAGAAAACGTCGGAATCCATATTACAGTGCAGCTATACGATCTTCAGTAGCAAGCACTATTCACGCACCAAGCGCTCAGGAAAAAGGCGTGCTGGCTTCAAAGGAAAACCACATGTAAGGCAATCTAGGACAAAACCGCCGCACAGCCTTTCCTTGACCAACAGCGATACACACGGTATACGTGTCACTTCTTATGGATCCGACTAGCCGGGCGAGGTGCGCGCTGGAAACAAGTCGCGCCACTAGTACTTATGTGAGAAAAAGCGGCAACACTCACCGGTCCTGTGTGGTCCAAGTTTTTATTATTAAAACACATACATGGTATCTTCACGGCATCGGGAAACAGACGGAAGAGGAGGTGAGCAGGATGTGACGACGGCCGTTTCGCGCCGACGATAGCGCTTCCACGGGTCTAAGGAGCAGGAGCGAGACGCGGGTCTAAGAAGGAAGGTGAGGGGAAAGAGCCCCTCCTCTCCTCCAGATCCCCACCCCCTGCACCTACAGACAAGGTGATCATACGTGACAGGTGAGTTAAAAAAGAGCCGGGATTGATCTGGATCATTAACACCATAGCTCCCAGTTAAAAACATAAACAAAGAGATACAAGACCCCAGCGGCCAGCACGGGCGTGAGGATCAGATGTGACAATACACATCCCATCCTCTTACAAAATGCAGTAAGTCAATCGCATAATATCAAACACGTTTACAAGCGTTGGGATAATACCAATACTCCAACATGAAAAGGCAAAGCGTCCAACATACACAAATTGCAGCACATAGAAATCCGACATATAGCGGAATCAAACACCTAGAAACATAACACATCACAAAAAAACAGCCATATCAATTTTTTCGTTTAAGCCTGCTGGACCAACCGCACGCGTGCGCAGGATCCATTGTGCCTCCTTCCTCAATAGCAGTTTATGCACATCGCCCCCTTGTGCTGGGACGACCACCTTCTCGATGCCTGCAAAAGTAAGGACATCCGGGTCCCCTCGATGGGTATCCCTGATATGCTCGATTAGCCTCGGTGCCCCTATGCCAGTCCGAATCGACCTGTAATGTTCTCTGAATCTAGTGCATAAATGTCTAATGGTTTTACCAATATAATACCTCTTACAGGGACAAAACACCACATACACTACATAATCGGTCTTACAAGATATAAAATGCTGGACGGTATGTTATATAGGCCCAATGTCCAAAGACCGTCCAGTTAAGTGCTGTTTGCATGAGAGGCAATGACCACAACGGAAATTTCCTTTAGGAATGCACTGTTCCAACCAATTAGATTTTGGGTTGGAAATACGATTCCGCACCAGTACATCCCTAATTCGTGTGCTTTGTCTATTAGATATAAGCGGCCCTTTTGCCACTTTGTCCGCCAGATCTCTATCACCTGCCAACACATGCCAGTGTCTCCTGATCGAAGCTCGGATCTCACTGTCCATAGGACCAAAGCGAAAACAAAAAGAAAACCGCTGGCCCCCAGGAACTCCACCACTATTCGTCCCAGACCGCCCATGTCCAGCCACCCGCTCCACTGCCCCTTGTAATACACTGTCGGGGTAACCCCTAGCCCGTAATCTCTCACATAACTCGCCAGACTGCCTCTCAAATCCTGACTGTGTGTTATTAATCCTTCTCGTCCGGAGAAGTTGGCTATAAGGCAGTGAGCGTTTTGTGTGTATAGGGTGGAAGCTATCGAAATGTAAGACAGAATTGGTGGCAGTGGGTTTTCGATGGACCGAGGTGCAAATATCCCCATCTTGAATTTTTACTGCTACGCCCAAGAACTCTAGATTCTCTCCCCCAAAAACGGAGGTAAAAGACATCCCCATAGAATTCAAATTCAAATAATCTACAAAGGAATGAAAGCTATCCTCTGTCCCATCCCATACCAGGAATACATCGTCCACATAACGAATGAAAACTTTGATGTGTTTAAGAAAAGGGTTGTTCACGGAATACACGTAAGTATCCTCAAAAACTGCCAGAAACAGATTGGCGAAAGTACATGCAGCCGGGGTCCCCATGGCAGTCCCGGTGGTCTGAACATACCAGGTATCTGAGAACGTGAAAGCATTATGGGTTAGAATGAACCTTAACCCATTGCATACAAATATATCTAATAGACGAAGCACACGAATTAGGGATGTACTGGTGCGGAATCGTATTTCCAACCCAAAATCTAATTGGTTGGAACAGTGCATTCCTAAAGGAAATTTCCGTTGTGGTCATTGCCTCTCATGCAAACAGCACTTAACTGGACGGTCTTTGGACATTGGGCCTATAAAACATACCGTCCAGCATTTTATATCTTGTAAGACCGATTATGTAGTGTATGTGGTGTTTTGTCCCTGTAAGAGGTATTATATTGGTAAAACCATTAGACATTTATGCACTAGATTCAGAGAACATTACAGGTCGATTCGGACTGGCATAGGGGCACCGAGGCTAATCGAGCATATCAGGGATACCCATCGAGGGGACCCGGATGTCCTTACTTTTGCAGGCATCGAGAAGGTGGTCGTCCCAGCACAAGGGGGCGATGTGCATAAACTGCTATTGAGGAAGGAGGCACAATGGATCCTACGCACGCGTGCGGTTGGTCCAGCAGGCTTAAACGAAAAAATTGATATGGCTGTTTTTTTGTGATGTGTTATGTTTCTAGGTGTTTGATTCCGCTATATGTCGGATTTCTATGTGCTGCAATTTGTGTATGTTGGACGCTTTGCCTTTTCGTGTTGGAGTTTTGGTATTATCCCAACGCTTGTAAACGTGTTTGATATTATGCGATTGACTTACTGCATTTTGTAAGAGGATGGGATGTGTATTGTCACATCTGATCCTCACGCCCGTGCTGGCTGCTGGGGTCTTGTATCTCTTTGTTTATGCTTTTAACTGGGAGCTATGGTGTTAATGATCCGGATCAATCCCGGCTCTTTTTTAACTCACCTGTCACGTATGATCACCTTGTCTGTAGGTGCAGGGGGCGGGGATCTGGAGGAGAGGAGGGGCTCTTTCCCCTCACCTTCCTTCTTAGACCCGCGTCTCGCTCCTGCTCCTTAGACCCGTGGAAGCGCTATCGTCGGCGCGAAACGGCCGTCGTCACATCCTGCTCACCTCCTCTTCCATCTGTTTCCCGATGCCGTGACGATACCATGTATGTGTTTTAATAATAAAAACTTGGACCACACAGGACCGGTGAGTGTTGCCGCTTTTTCTCACATTCTATTGCTTATCTGCTGTGTAAGTCATTCCCATGGCTGTAAAGGGTTTATTGGTGAATGAATCATGTGCCGACTGTCAGCTGCTGCAGATAAGGTTCATATTCCTGTTGTTTAGTCACTTCTCTTATCTGCCCGCTGTCAGTTGTCTTCACCTTCCGCTCATGTATTGGCTTCACCTGTAGACACCTCCATAGCTCACCTCTGTCATGTGTGGAGATGCGATGGGGCATATTCCTGTTGGACCCTCTGTACGTCCATATGTCCCCAATACGTGTTTGTGTACTGTTAGATTAAAGGGATTGTCCACTATTCAATCACTATGTTCCCACATGTAAAATAGCAGCCTGCAATCACCCCCCAGTTCCGGCGCTGGGTCTCCTGTGACGTTATGTCACGTGACCCCTGCAGCCAATCAGCGGCCACTAACGGTCCACTTCAATCTCACTTCCTTTGAACAAAACTAACATCCGGAAGCAATGAGAACGGCTGTTACTCTCTGAATTCCTCCAGATATCATTGAGAAAAAAAAGGAAAACTGTTCCAGCGTCTGGTAAAATTTTCAGAGTAATCTTTATTCCATCAAATACCAACTAAAAAATATGGTGGACATGAACAAGAGCAAGCAACGCGTTTCGAACATGGTTGTTCTTTATCAAGCTTTTATCATTGTTTTTTTGATGGAATAAAGATTACTCTGAACATTTTACTAGAAGCTGGGACATTTCTCCTTTTTTTTTGCAATTGCTACACGAGTGGTCGGCTTGTGGTTCTGTGCACGATGGACTCCTATAAGCTTCAGTGGTGAGCAGGCATTATCCTCTCTGTTTTCTCTAAACAGCAATAGCGCAAAAAGAGGACCTGAAAATCCTCCAAAAATACAAAAATACAGCAAAAAGGCAGCGATCCTTACCTGCCCAGGCCTCCAAGCAAATGCACTAACAGGATGCAGTGGATCCATATAGTTAGGATGGCAGCAACCGATGAGGCAATACTGATGAGACATTTCTAAATGCTTAGGAACAGGTGTTTGCAGGTGTTTTTTTGTTAATTATTCTAATTTACTGAGATAATGACTTTTGGGTTTTCATTGGCTGTAAGCCATAATCATCAACATTAGCAGAAATAAACACTTGAAATAGATCACTGTTTGTAATGACTCTATATAATATACAGTTAGGGCCAGAAATATTTGGACAGTGACACAATTTTCGCGAGTTGGGCTCTGCATGCCACCACATTGGATTTGAAATGAAACCTCTACAACAGAATTCAAGTGCAGATTGTAACGTTTAATTTGAAGGGTTGAACAAAAATATCTGATAGAAAATGTTGGAATTGTACACCTTTCTTTACAAACACTCCACATTTTAGGAGGTCAAAAGTAATTGGACAAATAAACATAACCCAAACAAAATATTTTTATTTTCAATATTTTGTTGCAAATCCTTTGGAAGCAATCACTGCCTTAAGTCTTGAACCCATGGACATCACCAAACGCTGGGTTTCCTCCTTCTTAATGCTCTGCCAGGCCTTTACAGCCGCAGCCTTCAGGTCTTGCTTGTTTGTGGGTCTTTCCGTCTTAAGTCTGGATTTGAGCAAGTGAAATGCATGCTCAATTGGGTTTAGATCTGGAGATTGACTTGGCCATTGCAGAATGTTCCACTTTTTGGCACTCATGAACTCCTGGGTAGCTTTGGATGTATGCTTGGGGTCATTGTCCATCTGTACTATGAAGCGCCGTCCAATCAACTTTGCAGCATTTGGCTGAATCTGGGCTGAAAGTATATCCCGGTACACTTCAGAATTCATCCGGCTACTCTTGTCTGCTCTTATGTCATCAATAAACACAAGTGACCCAGTGCCATTGAAAGCCATGCATGTCCATGCCATCACGTTGCCTCCACCATGTTTTACAGAGGATGTGGTGTGCCTTGGATCATGTGCCGTTCCCTTTCTTCTCCAAACTTTTTTCTTCCCATCATTCTGGTACAAGTTGATCTTTGTCTCATCTGTCCATAGAATACTTTTCCAGAACTGAGCTGGCTTCTTGAGGTGTTTTTCTGCAAATTTAACTCTGGCCTGTCTATTTTTGGTATTGATGAATGGTTTGCATCTAGATGTGAACCCTTTGTATTTACTGTCATGGAGTCTTCTCTTTACTGTTGACTTAGAGACAGATACACCTACTTCACTGAGAGTGTTCGGGACTTCAGTTGATGTTGTGAACGGGTTCTTCTTCACCAAATTAAGTATGCGGCGATCATCCACCACTGTTGTCATCCGTGGACGCCCAGGCCTTTTTGAGTTCCCAAGCTCACCAGTCAATTCCTTTTTTCTCAGAATGTACCCAACTGTTGATTTTGCTACTCCAAGCATGTCTGCTATCTCTCTGATGGATTTTTTCTTTTTTTTCAGCCTCAGGATGTTCTGCTTCACCTCAATTGAGAGTTCCTTTGACCGCATGTTGTCTGCTCACAGCAACAGCTTCCAAATGCAAAACCACACACCTGGAATCCACCCCTGACCTTTTAACTACTTCATTGATTACAGGTTAACGAGGGAGACGCCTTCAGAGTTAATTGCAGCCCTTAGAGTCCATTGTCCAATTACTTTTGGTCCCTTGAAAAAGAGGACGCTATGCATTACAGAGCTATGATTCCTAAACCCTTTCTCCGATTTGGATGTGGAAACTATCATATTGCAGCTGGGAGTGTGCACTTTCAGCCCATATTATATATATAATTGTATTTCTGAACATGTTTTTGTAAACAGCTAAAATAACAAAACTTGTGTTACTGTCCAAATATTTCTGGCCCTAACTGTATGAGATTCACTTTTTTTTATTGGAGAACTGAAATAAATTCACTTTTTGATGCTATTCTAATTTTGTGAGACGCACCTGTAGATGTTACATTGACACCTATGTGAACATTGTAAACCATGGGTACCACATCAAGGCTCTGGCAGTGACCTCGTTCAGCGGGAGATTGCACCCTGCACTGTACAGGACAGGTTAGAAGATGACAGGAGCTCACGGTGTCCTTCATATCCCCAGCTCTCCATATGATAATGCATCTGTGGGATTTGCTGAGAAAAACAAGTCCTGTCCATGGAGTTCCCACCTTATAACTTACAAGACTTAAAAGGCTTTTCCACTTTCAGAAAAGTGGACCCCACATGCCTAAAATAAACAGTTCTCCACCCTCCTTAGCTGCAGCGGTGCCGTCACGTCGTCTGCATGTATGATCGCTGTCGCCATCCAGCTCTCCTGGAAGTGGGAAAGCTCCTCTAGATCTGCTGATATATACCTGTCATATACTGTAGTGTAGAATTAGGCCGGGGTCACACTTGGAAGTGCAATGCGAGAAACTCGCCTCAATACCCGGCACTGCCACCGGCATTCGGGACTGGAGCATGTGGTTGCCTGTATTTCTATGCAGCTGAACGCTCCGGTCCCGAGTGCCGGCGGCAGTGCCCGGTATTGAGGCGAGTTTCTCGCATTGCACTCACAAGTGTGACCCCGGCCTAACATAGTTATTCCCAAAAGTGCACTGATCCCCCGCCACAAAAAAAATAACTTACTGATTGCTGGGGGTCAGACTGATCCCAACACCTGAGCTCTGCAGAGCATTGTCTTCAATGGAGCAGAGGTGCAAATACTCAACCTCTGCTCCATCCACCATCAATGGGACCTATTAGCAGAGCGCTGTGCCCAGCTTTCTTCCTTATAGATAGGAGATAACTCTGAGAATTGCCCTTACATTGGCTTCCATAAGATTATCTCATTTTCCTCATCACTGAATGCATCTTACATTCTCGTGTAATTGTCCAGGATAGGATCTCATACTCAGGATAAGTTCGTGCACAATATCAACGTATGAACATAACAGAACCAAGTGTCCATTCAGTCACAGTCTATGAGAGCTTAGCTAGTAAATCAATGAACAGAAATAAAAATGACTGAACTTGGATGCAGCCTATTGTTTCCTTTTATCATTTTTTTTCCAAGTCTGGGAACAGTCTGAAATAGTTGTTCTTCAATTTGATTAGTGATAAGAAAATAACCAAAAATGCCATGCACTACATTCACCAGTTTATCTCACACATATTTTACTATTTTCAGTGTTCAGAGGGTAACAGCCATTGCAACTTGCAAGTAAATGAACATTTTATCCATGAAGGTATGTGCACACGTCCGGATTTTTAGCGTTTTTTTTGCGGAATTTCGCTATAAAAACGCTATAAATCCGGTAAAAAAACGCTAACATTATGCATCCTATCTTTTAGAATGCATTCCGCATTTTTTGTGCATATGTTAGCGTTTTTTTCCGCAAAAAAACGCATTCCGCAAAATAAACGGACATGCTCATTCTTTTTGCGGATTTTTTGCGGATTTCCGATCAAAAAGGACATTCCGGAAAAAAAAAAATCAGCAAAAATTCCACAAAAAATCCGCGCAAAATCCGCGCAATTTCCGTGAGAAATCCGCGCAAAAAAAACCCGCGGATTTCTGTCAGAAATCTCAGGATTTTGTCAGGAAAAAATCCTGACGTGTGCACATACCCTTAGGGGTTTTTTTTGCATGGATTTCTCGCGGAAATTGCGCGTTTTTTGCGCGGATTTTTAGCGGAATTTTTGCGGATTTTTTTTTTTTTCCGGAATGTCCTTTTTGATAGGAAATCCGCAAAAAATCCACAAAAAGAATGAGCATGTCCGTTTATTTTGCGGAATGCGTTTTATTTGCGGAAAAAAACGCTAACATATGCACAAAAAATGCGGAATGCATTCTAAAAGATAGGATGCATAATGTTAGCGTTTTTTTACCGGATTAATAGCGTTTTTATAGCGAAATTCCGCAAAAAAACGCTAAAAATCCGGACGTGTGCACATACCCTAAAAGTCACATTTCAGATCAGAATCGAGCAGCTTGGTTAGATATTTGTAGAGAAGCATGCTGCCATCTAGTGGACATGCAGTAAACTGTCAGACAGAAAATATATATTTTTTAATTTAGACTTGGGAAAAATATACATCTTTGTACAGTGTTTGCCAGAAGATAGAAAAATATTAAAAGTTGAGAGTCCTCAGTGATTGATACTTTTTAATGGCTAACTGAAGGTATTCACCACTGAGGACTCTAAAATTTTTATATTTTTTTCATTTAGACTTTAAATTTAAATTAAAAAAGAAAAAACATAACAGTTACAAAAAACACATTTCACTTGTCATTCACTGCAAAACATATATGTGCCATGTGTAGTGTAATATAAACAGACCAGAACTTCCTGGGTGGCAGATCCATTTTGCTCATAAATAAAATACATTTAGATGAAGCCAAGCGACCTGACCCAGCACCAGCATCCCTGTACAAATACTATAGATCTGGGACCTGATCCCGTTTACGGTTTTGCTTCATCAGTAGAAGAAATTGCTCCATGTAACATTATGTGATGCTTTAGTCAAATGACCCATGTGTTTCCCTCAACAGTCAATAGGAAAAGATGATCTGTCCATGTTCTTATGATATCGCTGCCAGATCCTGGTGCAGGAGTTTGCTGATCGGTTGGGTGAATCATATTGCCTAAATTGACGCATACAATAACTACATACAAGATTGTGTGCTGTGACTTTTTCACTCTTAGGTTATGGTCAGACGGCCATATATTCTCTCATCCAAGAGAATCCGACCAAATATGCAAATTACACTGATGAAAGTCTGATCCGAGTGTCTGTATAAGCGTCATCCAATTCTTTCAGATGAGCACACTCTAAGTGCACTGTGAGGAGAAGATGGAGAACAACATTTCTCTATCTTCTCCACTCTGTGAGTCAGATGTCATCCGAGTGCAGTCCAATTTTTTTCTCGCATCAATAGACTTGAATGGGTGAGCAACATCCGATTTCAAAGTGAAATCACAACAGAATCTGTCAGTGAAAACAATCAGATCGCACTCGATGTATACGCACGTGTGAGCGAGCCCTTACACAGATATCTACAGGTAATAGGATCGTTGATATCTTTTTGCTTTTTTTGGCCTTGTGGTCCGTCACCAGGTAGCATAGATGCGGTGGATTTTTCCTCTGCTAAACAATCTAATATATAAAGCTGTATGTGTGTGTGTGTGTGTGTATGTGTGTATGTCCGGGATTGGCATCTGCACCGTCGCAGCTACAGCCACAAAATTTTGCACAGTCACACGTCTGGACCCCGAGAGCGTCATAGGCTATGTTGTGAGGCGAAATTTTAACCCCGCGCGTTCCAATTCACCAAACAATTTTGCCCCTATCTACATAATGGGGAAAAAGTGAAGGGAAAAGTGTTGGAGGCGTCGCAGCTACAGCCACAAAATTTTGCATAGTCACACGTCTGGACCCTGAGAGCGTCATAGGCTATGTTGTGAGGTGAAATTTTAACCCCTCGCTTACCAATTCACTAAACAATTTTGCCCCTATCTACATAATGGGGAAAAAGTGAAAGGAAAAGTGTTGGAGGCAAATTGACAGCTGCCAGATGTGAACAAGGGGGACTTAAAGAATAAGAGCGATGGCGCCAAAGAGTATATACCGTACAGATGCTACGGTGGGGCCCCGACATGGGATACTCACCACACACGGAGATATGAACACACACACAAAATGCGCCACACACCACGCACTTGAACACATATACCACCCTCAGCACACATTTCCCCACACATACACCAACCTTGCCACATAAAAGTCGAAACACAAAAGTCGCCGCTCAAAACTCGCCACGCGCAAAACTCACCACATGCAAAACTAGGATCACGCAAAACTCGCCACACGTGCAAAACTCACCTCATGGAAAACTCGCCACACGCGGAAAAATTGCCACATGCACAAAAGTTGCAACACATGCAAAAGTTGCCTCACACAAAACTTGCACATACTCAAAACGCACCACACATAAAACTCGCCACGCGCAAAACTCGCCATCCGAAAAACTTGCTGCACACAACTTGCTACACTAACCTATCACATGCAACTCGACACACAAAAAGTTGCTACACGCATGTTGCCACACAAGACTCATCTCACAAAAGTCGCTACATGCATGTCGCCACACGCAACTCAACACACACAACTTGACACATGAAACTCGCCCTAAAACACACACAAGTCTGGTATTATCCTTCAAAAATTTAAATCTGATTAATAAGCAGACAAACTACAAGAGCAACAAATGTACCATATAGGAAATACGGCAGCTGTCAGTCACATGACCTGTCTATTATGTGTATGTGTGAGCTAATATATACTGCCAGGGGGGAGGGCTTCCTGATGGCTGGGGATTTATCAGGCTGCCAATTTAGCTTACAAATACTGAGGTAAAAATACTGACCAAATAACGTGTGAACGAGGTCTAATACAGGAGGAGATGACACACAGGTATATACTATATACAGGGGAGATGACACACAGATATATATTATATACAGGAGAGATGACCCACAGGTATATACTATATAGAGGAGGAGATGACATACAGGTACATACTATATACAGGAGGAGATGACATACAGGTATATACTATATACAGGAGAGATGACACACAGGTATATACTATATAGAGGAGGAGATGACATACAGGTACATACTATATACAGGAGGAGATGACATACAGGTATATACTATATACAGGAGGAGATGACACACAGGTATATACTATATACAGGAGGAGATGACATTCAGGTATATACTATATACAGGAGGAGATGACACACAGGTATATACTATATACAGGAGGAGATGACACACACATATATACTATATACAGGGGACATGACACACAGGTATATACTATATACAGGAGGAGATGACAACCTGGTATATACTATATACAGGGGAGATGACACACAGGTACATACTATATATAGGGGCGATGACACACAGGTATATACTATATACAGTGGAGATGACACACAGGTATATACTATATACAGGAGGAGATGACATACAGGTATATACTATATACTGGAGGAGATGACACACAGGTATATACTATATACAGGAGCAGATGACACACAGGTATATACTATATACAGTGGAGATGACACACAGGTATATACTATATACAGCAGGAGATGACTTACAGGTACATACTATATACAGGAGGAGATGACACACGTATATACTATATACAGGAGGAGATGACATACAGGTATATACTATATAAAAGAGGAGATGACATAGGTATATAGAGGAGATGACATACAGCAGGTATATACTATATACAGGGGAGATGACATACAGGTATATACTATATACAGGAGATGACATACAGATATATACTATATAGAGGAGGAGATGACATACAGGTATATAGTATATACAGAAGAGATGACATACAGGTATATAATAGAGGAGATGACACATGGGTATATACAATATACAGGAGATGACATACAGCAGGTATATACTATTTACAGGGGAGATGACATACAGGTATATACTATATACAAGAGAAGACATACAGGTGTATACTATATATAAGGGAGATGACAAACATGTATATACTGAGGTGAAAATGAGAGGTGTGGGGTGAAAATGAAAAGGTGTGAGTGCAAAATGAGAGGAGTGAGGAAAAATAGTGGAGTGATCGGAAAATGACAGATGTGAGGTCGAAATGACAAGTGTTAGGGGGGAATGAGAGGAGTGAGGGGGAAAATAAGAGGAGTGAGGGAGAAAATGAGAGGTGTACGGGAGAAAATGAGAGGCATGATGGGAAAATAAGAGACGTGAGGTGCTATAACTAACCACAGATATTTACTATGCCCAGGCAACGCCGGGCTCTTCAGCTAGTTTGCTATAAATTCCACTATCAGCTTTGTGCATGAGATTTAAGGAGAAAATATATGTGGAAGAAACATAAGTTTAGCCTATACATACCCATTTGGGATTGCATCCAATTGTGTAAAAGAAGGGAAAAATGGAATTTTTAAAAGATTAATTCAAATGGCTGCAAAGCTGAAACACTGAAATCAAAATTTACGTTAGTGGCACCACATAACAACCAATAATTCATCAAATGATAAGACCTACAATTTCCAAAAAGGAATTAAAACCACATTTATTTGTCATTTACATGTTAGATAAAATTCCTTTTAAAAATTGAGGGTCTTATCATTTGATGAATATCGCACTCCCTATTTTTGTTATGTGGTGACATCTACTGGCTAATTGATATATTAATATCTTTATGCATTTTTCAATAAATTTTATTTTATCTAAATTTTGTTATTTCATGGAATATAAGACAGCCCCTAAAAATAAGCCCTAGTGCATCTTTCAGAGCAAAAAAAAAAAACGATGCAATGTCTTATTTTCTGAGGAACACGGTAACTGCCATAGATAATCCTTCTGGACCTGGAGCGGCTCTTCTGGTCACATGATCTCTGGTTGAGTATCACCTGCTTCCTGTGAGGCCACTTCTGGGCTCTGGAAACTGACGGGTGGGCGCAGGGATTGCCAGGAGGGTGGGCAGGGCGTACTGTGCCGATGTGCCAGGGCTAGTGGTGCAGATGGGTGAATGTGGAAAGAAGAGTCCATGAGGACGGGCTCCGGCACCAATGGGAAAATGTTAAAACATAACTTTTACTGTGCAATTAAAAAGTGATGATAAAAAGCAAAAATACTACGAATAAGTGTTGGTAACCCGAAACACGTAAGCCGATTCATCCTTAATTTTTTTTTAATCTTTTTTTCACCATGTTTTTAATTGTACGAGAGAAATCCTGTTTTAATGTTCTCTCATCAGTTCTCATGGACCCTTCTTGGATTTCTGACCTGGATACCAGCCGGATTTCTTACGTGAATACTGCACTTCTGTGAATGCTGCCAGCTTTTCCTGCAGACACAGCTCTCTCCTGAGTGTACTGTATACCGCAGGGTGCATATCCATGTGCCTATCCTGCTGTATACCTTCCTTGCTGTATATACACCCTGCTGTGTTCCCTTTATAATATGAATACATTCAGATCACTTCCCATCCATACCATTGATCCCCCCATCTTCATCTATCCCACCATACATGTCAGAGGACAATTATCATCGTCAGGGCTGGTGTAATGGTGCATTGTGCATTACTTACAGGTCTGTGCTCACTGCTGGCTTGTAGCTTTGCACAAAGAATGATGGGAAACGTAGTAAGAACAGGGAGTGATCACTATGACAACAGAGCTGGTGCCAGGGCATAGGGAGCAAAGCAGAGAGGTAGAAAACAACCTGAAACTTGGCTGAAAAGATATATGGGGTTATTTAAGGGCTTTAGCGGTGGTCCTGACAACATATTAATTTTCATTCTAAATGTCTATTTAATGCCACGATCTAATCTATTTTCTAATCTAATCGAATTAAAACATCCCTGTCAGTCCCTAACTACTCCATCTAACTGCTTTATTATTTATTTTTTTTTTACGTCTTTCTCTTTGATTACTTTTTATTTAAAAATCCCAGTGCATGCTGAGATACTCAAAAGAAACATAACCAGGGGGCAGAGGCAGCAGTCTGTGCCGCAGCCTCTGCCTCCTCCCTGGAACAATCAGTGACGTCTTTTTGAGGGCCTGGGCTAGTCCCTGCTCTACCGAGCGTGTGTTGGTTGTTAATTCTGTTCTGTAGATTCTGGTTACTGTGGGATGTGCACAATGATAGTACGCTCTGTCACCGACTCTGATCAGAGGTAACAAGCCGGCAATAGAGCGTGCGTGTTGTAAGATGAATACCCAGCGTGCAGAGACGAGCGCCCCCACAGCAAGTGAGTGGTCCAGCTACTGCTCCTGTTGGTGCAAGTTATGCATGATAGCAACCCTGTGTGAGGTGATGGGGAATATGCTGCTGACCATCACCTACCATTAACCGTTTGCATGTAATTTGCAGTTGCCTTTCTATTTTTATTAGTAACTAGAAATAGGCCCGATGCTATTACATCGGGAGTGCGGTGAAATGAACATCAGCTGCTAGCGGTATTCAAATCTGGCGCCAATACCGCTAACAGTTGATTAGTCGCCAATCTTGGCGGGGGATTCAAATCCCGCTCTGCACGCTCATTGGTCAGCCGGCGGGCGGCTCAGCTAATGAGCGGTGACACGCGGGATTGAAATCCCCCGCCAAAGCGCACGGCTCATTGGCTGAGCTGCCGGCAGCTGAGCCAATGAGCAGCTCAGGATTCCAATCCCCCACCAAAGCCGCGTGGCACCGCTCAGCCAATGAGCAGTGCCGTGCGCCTTGTCGGGGATTCAAATCCCGCGTGGCAACGCTCATTGGCTCAGCCGGCGGAGTGGGGATTTGAATCCCGCGCCACTCATTGGTTGTGCTGCCCCTGGCCACGCGGTTTTGGCAGAGGATGCAAATCGTGCGTGGCACCGATCATTGGCTCAGCCGGCAGGAGATTTGAATCCCACGCCTCTCATTGGCTCAGCCGGCGGGTGGCTCAGCCAATGAGCAGTGCCTTGCGGCTTTGGTGGGGGATTTGAATCCCGCGCCGCTTATTGGCTCAGCCGGCGGCAGCTCAGCCAATGAGCGGTGCTGCACGGCTTTGAGCGGCGCAGGATTCAAATCCCCCACCAAAGCCGCATGGCACTGCTGAGTGGCTGAGCACCAGCTGAGCCAATGAGTGGTGCTGCGTGGGATTTGAATCCCCCGCCAAAGCCGCGTGGCCAGGGGCGGCTCTGTCAATGAGCAGTGCCGCGTGGCTTTGGCAGGGGATTTGAATCCCGTGCCAAAGCCACGCAGCACCGCTCATTGGCTCAGCCGCCCACCGGCTGAGCAAATGAGGGTGCCGCATGGCATTTGAATCCCCCGCCAAACCTCAGCCGGCGGGCGGCTCAGCCAATGAGTGGAGCCTCGCGGCTTTGGCGGGGGATTTGAATCCCATGCCACTCATTGGCTGAGGCCAGGGGCGCTCAGCCAATAAGCAGTGCTGCACAGCTTGGCGGGGGATTCACATCCCGAGCGGGAAAGCTCATTGGCTGAGCCGGCGGGGGATTTCAATCCCATGCCGCTCATTGGCTCAGCCGACAGGCCGCTCAGCCAATGAGCAGTGCTGCGCGGCTTTGGCGGGGGATTTGAATCCCATGCCACTCACTGGCTCAACTGGCGGCGGCTCAGCCAGTGATCAGTGCTGCACAGCTTTGAGCGGTGCAGGATTCAAATCCCCCACCAAAGCCACGCGCCACCGCTCATTGGCTGAGTGCCCCTAGCCTTCAAATCCCCTGCCCAGCCGGATGAGCCAATGAGCGGTGCCGCGCAGGATTTGAATTCCCCGCCAAAGTGCATGGCCAGGGGCGGCTCAGCCAATGAGCGGTGCCACGTGCCTTTGGCGGGGATTTGAATCCCACGCGGCACAGTTCATTGGCTGAGCTGCCCGCCGGCTGATCCAATGAGCGGTGCCGCGTGGGATTTGAATCCCCTGCCAAACCTCAGCCGGCGGGTGGCTCAGCCAATGAGCCGAGCCGCACGGCTTTGGCAGGGGATTTGAATCCCGTGCCGCTCAGCCAATGAGCGATTCCGCGCGGCTTGGCGGGGGATATGAATCCCAGCCACCATATCGGAATACCCATAACTTCCGATGCGAGCAGCCGGCTACCGTCGGGAGATCAGCGGCGCTAGCGGTGCCGTTTTTGTCACTTGTGGAGGCACAGTTCGTGGCCTTCCAGCGGCTGTGGATTATGGGATAGCGACACAATCGCCGGAAGCTGTGAAAGAGCCGATTGGCAATTATGTATTAGACTAGATGGTGGCCCGATTCTAACGCATCAGGTATTCTAGAATATGCATGTCTACGTAGTATATTGCCCAGCCACGTAGTATATTGCCCAGTCACGAAGTATATTGCCCAGTCACGTAGTATATTGCCCAGCTACGTAGTATATTGCCCAGTCACGTAGTATATTGCCCAGCACAGAGCCACGTACAGTAGTATAGACTTAAAAAAGAAATAAACATATACTGACTTTCCGAAGGCCCGTTGGAAGTCCTGCTATACTCACCATCCGCCGCCTTTGCCACTCCTCGCCATACTCCCGGGACCACTCCATTGCAAGCGGCAGGTCTGGTGTGAGCAGGACCTATGATGACGTCGCGTCGCGGTCATTACTGTAATAAGCGGCACCACGTGACCGCTCATACAGGAGAAGGTGCGGTGAGGACAGGACGCTGCGAGGGAGCCGGGTGAGTATTTTAGTAACAGCGGGGGGGCGCACAGGGGGTGGGAGGGGGGTGGCGACAGGGATCTTTATTTTAAACACGAGGACAAAAAAAAAAAAAGGATTTTTCATATCTTCTTTCCAGCGAACGCTGCTGGAGAGAAGATATGAATGGCCGCTTCAGCACCAGAATCCGGTGGACAGCGCTTATCTCTAGCGCTGTCTCCTGCACGCTCCGTGTGGTACCCAGTCGGCACACGGGCGGCACACGTGTGCCGCTCGTGTGCCACACTGATGTACCACGGGAGCACACGGACACACGGACATGGATAACTCCGGTACCGATTTTTCCAGTACTGGAATTATCTGGACGTGTGAGACTGGCCTTAGACTGGTTTGTGCAGGATAATTATTGAGAGACAGTTAATCAGTTCTGCGAGGAGAAATAGAAACAGCGATTCTGTTGGCAGAGACTTGTGTTATGTTAAATGGACTCTGTTCTGCTGGTGTGAGCTGTAATTTATAGAGATGGGCGGACCCCTGGATATTTAGATTTGGAGGGTTAGACTGAACAGTTAAAAAAAAATGTGTACCAGAACAGTACCTGGACCCCATTCACCTGAAAGGGGGGCCCGAACATCCAGTGTTTGCAACGCTGCCATGTGCATGACAGCGCGGCAAACACTGCTTCTGATCGTCCATAAAATTATTACAGTCACACAGCTGCGGCTCTCATGCTGTCAAATGACAGTGTGAGCCAGCAGCTGTGATCGGAGATAAAAAATGTACCTCCAGCCATAGGCGTCAGCTGATGGGACTACGGCTCCCATCAGTCTTACTGCCGCTAATAACAGCGAGATCAGGTGGAGGCTGATGGGAGTACTCATCAGTCACCGCCTGCGCTCTACATAAAAAATTTTTTTTTTTTACTAAAAATACGTTAGTTCCCCTCTATTTTTTATAACCAGCCAGTCAAAACTGACAGCTGCAGGCTGCAATCCTCAGATAAGATTCCCCAGCTGTGTGCGGCATTTGTGTCCAAAGAAAAAGAGCATTTGTGTCCTGCTGCCCAAACAGGACACCGCACAACTAACAGGAAAGTAGAGAGTTTCGAGAGGGAAACATCTAGATGAAGCACCAGGTCAGGTGACCCTCATGACACAGTTCCCCGATATAAGAAGCTGGAGTGATAAGGCGAGAAAAGATTTGGCACCAACCAGTGAGATAAGAAGGAAGCGCGCAGAGAGGGACATCGAGGCCGAGACACCAGAGCGTGACAGTGGGCCCAAACCACCTGTGAGTGGGGCTCAGATGACGTCAATCAAGATTAGTGGATCAGACCATGCCGGTAAAGACCTGAGGCCGAGACCTGCGCCAGTCAAGGTCCGAGAACCAGACTATGCCAGTCAAGATCTGGGGCCCAGCCCTCGTAACTCCAGGCCCGATAGACTACTGCTGAAGATCAAGCATCAAAGACCCAGTGGGGACCCTGATCCGGAAGTGGACGATCACCACGGTGAACCGGAGGCACGAGTGACCAAGGCAGCCACTTCCAGCTCTGACATATGGTACAAGGTTTAGTCTGGGGTGATGCAACAGACGGGTCGGAGACTTGTCAGTGTGAGAAACGCCCAGAAAGCACTGATTGACTTTGTCAGAAGCTTGAGGCCTAGCAGGAAGAACCAGAATCCCTACCAGGGTCTGTAAATAAGAGAGAGATACCTTACATTGACAACCTTGGGATTGTGAATACTGCTCTCATCGGAATTTAGTCAGATAGGATAGAGAGCTTACTATAAGAGTTATGGTGTGCTTGGTGACAACATTGTATATTGTATTCTGTAAGTACTCTGTGACCATACCCTTTAGCTTCTGTTAAAGAAACACCTTACCCCATACCGCATTAGGAAAATAAATAGTTTTGTTGCTAACTTCCGCCTTGTCCTTGTCTGCTTGTTGCATCCAGTGACCAGCTTACACGCTTATGCACACACAGGTCATATCAGGCCATATGGTGATGGAAAGGTGGAAAAATTACAATAAAAGGAAAATAATATCAGCAATCAGGGGAACATGCTCTGTTCCTGCTCAGATTGGAGTAAAGCTGTTAAAAATTGTTGTTTTTTATCAACTTTACCCCAACCTGAGTAGGATCAGAGCTTGTTCTCTTCTTCCCCATGTGAGGCAGTGACCGGTGTTATATGTGAGGGTCGCTATGTGTCCAGGGCAGATATAAGAAAACCTGGTCTGGGCTTTTATTTTTGAAATGGACTACAGGATGGCAGTGGGGCAGTTTGTTTCCTTCCAAGCCCTGTGCTCTCCATGTGGCCGACGGCCACAGGTTCTTTTTGTAAAAACCTCTGCAACAAAGGGTTGGGTGTGTCAGTTTTGGTCTTGCAAGCAGGCAGAGCAGGCGGCTCTGCAGAGCAGTACCTGTATAAGGCAACACAGGGCCAAGCAGAGCCAAAAGGCCTGGAACTCTCAGCGTACACGGCGGTGCCGTAGCCCACGGTAACCGATCATGGACTGTCTTTGTTTTCCCGGCTGCGATCCGAAGGATCCGATTTACTTTCTGTTTGTGAGTACGCTATACATTAAAAGAGACTTTATTTTGATCTTTTGCTGGGTCACTGTCTCATCACTGCACAGCGAGGATACCGCTGCACTACATCCGCTATTATTTTCATTTGTCGTCATTTTTCCATCTCTCTATCCCCTCTTGTCTTCTCTGATATCTTTATCAGGTTTTTTCATTCTTCTCTCCCTCCTGTCCTCCCCATTCTTTCTGGTTCAGAATCACATAACTTTATAGCTCCACCTTCTCTGCTCTCCCATTGGCTGATACATATGCCACTCTACTCTGACTCCTGCTGACCAGTGACCAATTCTTACGGACTGTCCTGGAATTTCTGGATGATTGGGAACCCTGATTCCTACACTATTACATCCTTATTGGGAGTTTGTCAGATTCTCCCTGATGTTTTGTTACTACACACAATCATTCACCTATACCAGTTTTATCAATCTCTGTCTCCTCCCCATACTATTTTGAACCCTATTTTTCATGGTGGTGTTTGTTTGATATAGGAGATGCAAAACCCTTTTCTCACTCCATTGTGCCATCAGGTTTTAGGATTATTAGAAATAAAAATTATTATAATAATACTCTACAGGAGAGAGAGACTTGCCGAGTAACTCTAGAGCCGGAAAACAAACTCATCAGTTTGTGAAATGGTGTTGGGCTTTTTTTTTGCGAACTGCGAAACGAATCTCAAAATGTTCAAATTCGAATGAAACCATGAATTTCAGTAACTTTGACTATCGATCCGCTTATCTCTATTCATGACCTTTGACTATTATTTAATTTCCCTCCCATTTTTATGTGTGTCTGTACCTCTTCATTTACATGGCCTGATGAAGGCACCTGTACGGTGCTGAAATGTGTAGCCTCAATAAAGTGACTGCACCTCTACATATGTGGACTTTTCCAGTAGCACCCACATGGTTACTTGTTTTTCTTCTACACCCTACAACTTTTTACTTTTTGATGACATGTCATATTAACATAGCAAGTATTATGGAAGCCGGTAACAGATTTGCTTTACTTAATAAAAAATATAAAAGTGGTACACCAAATTAATATAAAATCAGGCACGTAAATATGCAATACTTTTTTCAGTGAGATACACGACTACACAATAAAAATAAAATGTAAACGTTAATAGTAAAAACAAAAAAACAATTAAAGCAATGGGAGACATAAAATAATAAAGATAAGAAAACAATACAAAAGGTAATCACCAGATTGCAGAATATTACCAAGGAGTGATTATAACAGGTATGCATAGGTACATATGGACATCCAAAAACAACTTGGCCCTACAGTAGCTAGGGGTCGCAATAGAACTACTTTCCTTATTTGTCACTTGCAGAATACTTTCCTTATCTACGCAATGGATGTGAATAATTTTCTGCCCAATGATGACAGAAGTATTCAAGGAGTGATACCTTTATTGGCTAACCAGAAAATAATATGTTTGCAAGCTTTCAGAGAACAGAGGCTCCTTCTTCAGGCAAGATTACAAATAGATTAAGATTACAAATAGATTAAGAAAAAAGCACAATATTTAAAGAACAGTACAGCAGGACATTTGTTAGGGGGTGGGAAGTGTGAGGAGTCCATACATAAGCCAAGATAATCAAATTAGGCATTTTCTTACAAATGGAGAGGTAATGGGAACAATGTTCTTAAGGTACCGTCACACTTAGCGACGCTGCAGCGATACCGACAACGATCCGGATCGCTGCAGCGTCGCTGTTTGGTCGCTGGAGAGCTGTCACACAGACCGCTGTCCAGCGACCAACAATGCCGGTAACCAGGGTAAACATCGGGTAACTAAGCGCAGGGCCGCGCTTAGTAACCCGATGTTTACCCTGGTTACCATCCTAAAAGTAAAAAAAACAAACACTACATACTTACCTACAGCCGTCTGTCCTCCAGCGCTGTGCTCTGCACTCCTCCTGTACTGTCTGTGTGAGCACAGCGGCCGGAAAGCAGAGCGGTGACGTCACCGCTCTGCTTTCCGGCTGACCGACGCTCACAGCCAGTACAGGAGGAGTGCAGAGCACAGCGCTGGAGGACAGACGGCTGTAGGTAAGTATGTAGTGTTTGTTTTTTTTACTTTTAGGATGGTAACCAGGGTAAACATCGGGTTACTAAGCGCGGCCCTGCGCTTAGTTACTCGATGTTTACCCTGGTTACCAGTGAAGACATTGCTGAATCGGTGTCACACACGCCGATTCAGCGATGTCTACGGGGAGTCCAGCGACGAAATAAAGTTCTGGACTTTCTTCCCCGACCAGCGACAGCACAGCAGGGGCCTGATCGCTGCTGCCTGTCACACTGGACGATATCGCTAGCGAGGACGCTGCAACGTCACGGATCGCTAGCGATATCGTCTAGTGTGACGGTACCTTTAGTTATCTGGAGTATGTCAGGTGGAGGTGTGAATTGTATCCATGTAGTGACTCATAAATCCAGGTGTTAAATTGAGTCCTAGTGTCAACGAATACAACTTATCTACACAAAGCACTTTTACAAAAAGAGTCTTTTACCTTGAGAGGAAGAACAGAATTCTGCTGCCATTCATTGCTTATTTAATACTAATTAAGGGTAAGATCACACAGGGCATTTTTGTTGCTTTTTTTTCTGCAGCAAAACCTGATATTCTTGGCAGGAAAGAAGCTGGGTCAAAAACACAGGTTTAGGTGCGTTTTTGGTGCGTTTTTTTGGTGCGTATTTGGTGCGTTTTTTCTTTGTCCAGGCTAATGTCTTTGGTTTCTCAGCAGCAAATAATGATACCTGCGTTTTTCCTGCGCTTTTTGCTGCGTTTTTTTCAACACCCATTCAGGTCAATGGGTGAAAAAAAGGCAGCAAAAACACTGAAAGAAGTGACATGCTGTATGTCCAAAAACGCAGCAAAGCACAAAATACAGATCTAACAAAAAACCAATGTGTGTGCATGAGATTTCTGAAATCTCATAGGCTTTGCTGGTATTGTAAAAAGCAGCTGAAAATTAGAATAAAAAAACGCAGCAAAAACACCCTGTGTGAACTTACCCTAACAGTGCATATGTGGGAATTGTTGTCATTGAGGAAATATGATTGATAAGATTATTAATTTTTGTATTTTATATGCTATCTATACTTAGCATTAAAGTTATATTACTTGTAATCTAGTTGTAGATTTCCTGATAACATCAGTATGCTTGCACATAGTATTCTCTTTTTTTGTCTCACTCTAAAAGACACTTAAAGGGAACCTGTCAGCAGGACTGTGTTCAGTAACCAACGGACAGTGTCAGGTCTGCACCGTTATACAGATTACAGTGATAACTTGGTTGATGAAATCCGTCTTGTGGTTGTTGTTTAATCTTTATTTTCACTTTTGCAAACTAGGGGGCAGGTCAGTGAGGGATCAGTGACCTGTCAGCAGTCTGCATTATGAATGTATAATCAGAGCATCACATATATCGACCCCCACAGGGTGCCCCGGGGCATGGGCACATCATTAACTCAAAACTGAAAATAAAGATTAAACAACAACCACAAGACAGATTTCATCACCAGGTATCATTGTAATCAGTATAACGGCGCCGACCTGACACTATCTGTAAGTTACTGAGCACAATCCTGCTGACAGGTTCCCTTTAACTTCCCCTTTATAGCATTTTTATAAAATACAGATAATATCTTTGACACTGGCATTACTATCTATGGAAGGGAGCTTGTTTTTGTATATCTAGAAGTTGACACCATTCTGAATAAAATATGTTTTTGACTATGTACATTGTCTTTTTTCACTACTGTATAGAATAGTTAATATTTTTCCTATTCTGTCTTTGAGTCATATGGTATCCCCACACTGTTTTATGTATGTTTTTATGGTATAGTACTCTGATTTAATTATTATTATTATTATTATTATTTATTTATATAGCACCATTGATTCAATGGTGCTGTACATGAGAAGGGGTTACATACAAGTTACAGATATCACATACAGTAAACAAACTAACAATGATGGACTGATACAGAGGGGCGAGGACCCTGCCCTTGCGGGCTTACATTCTACAGGATTATGGGGAAGGAGACAGTAGGTTGAGGGTTGCAGGAGCTCCGGTGTTGGTGAGGCGGTAGCTTCGATAGTGATGAGGCGGCAGCGGTGTCAGTGCAGGCTGTAGGCTTTCCTGAAGAGATGAGTTTTCAGGTCCCGTCTGAAGGATCCGACTGTGGTTGATAGTCGGACGTGTTGGGGCAGAGAGTTTCAGAGGATGGGGGATATTCGGGAGAAGTCTTGGAGGCGATTGGATGAGGAGCGAATAAGTGTGGAGGAGAGAAGGAGGTCTTGGGAGGACCGGAGATTGCGTGAGGGAAGATATCGGGAGATTAGTTCAGAGATATATGGAGGAGACAGGTTATGGATGGCTTTGTAGGTCAGTATTCGTAATTTGAACTGGATACACTGAGGGAATGGGAGCCAGTGAAGAGATTTGCAGAGGGGGAAGCAGAGGAGTAGCGAGGAGAGAGATGGATTAGTCGGGCAGCAGAGTTAAGGATGGACTGGAGAGGTGCAAGGGTGTTAGCAGGGAGGCCACAGAAAAGGATGTTGCAGTAGTCAAGGCGGGAGATGATGAGGGCATGCACAAGCATTTTAGTAGATTGGGGGTTGAGGAAAGGATGGATCCTGGAGATATTTTTGAGCTGGAGACGACAGGAGGTGGAAAGAGCTTGGATGTGTGGTTTGAAGGACAGGGCAGAGTCAAAGGTTACTCCGAGGCAGCGGACTTCGAGTATGGGGGAAAGCATGATGTCATTGACTGCGATAGATAGGTCAGGTAAGGAAGATTTGTGGGATGGAGGAAAGATGATGAGTTCAGATTTGTCCACATTGAGTTTGAGGAAGCGAGAGGAGAAGGAGGATATGGCTGATAGGCACTCTGGGATTCTGGACAGCAGAGCGGTGACGTCTGGGCCAGAGAGGTAGATCTGAGTGTCATCAGCATAGAGGTGGTACTGGAATCCATGGGACTTTATGAGTTGTCCCAAGCCAAGTGTATAGATTGAGAAGAGTAGGGGTCCTAGAACAGAGCTTTGGGGGACTCCAACAGAAAAAGGGTGGGATGAGGAGGTAGTATGGGAGTGGGAGACGCTGAATGTGCGGTTGGAAAGGTACGAGGCGATCCAGGATAGGGTTTAATAAAGTATTATATTTTTATTATATTGTTGCCAGGGGTCCACTCTTTTTTCTTGGATAACTGTATATCCAAAAAGTTAATTACAATGCAATTCTGCGGGATAGGGATAAAGGGATTTGGTGCAACGTAATGCACAGAAATAAAATCATTTGTGAAAAGATAAAGATGCAGTATAATCAGACATACTCACAAGCTAATACTAGAAAGTGTCACCACATCAGCCTCCACCTCAACCATTTATATGATATTTTTGGCCTTTTCTGTGTGCTCTTATCTATAATGGAATGACTTTTTGGATTATGGGACTCTTTCTCTCTTAGTTTGGCATGAATCTAGTGACGATCCTTCCAACAAGAACTTACAATCTCCAACTGGAATTTCTGACATGCATCAATGGTTGTGAATAGAGTTTTGTAAGATTCCCCCAATCTTTAGACTTTTGGCAAGAAGTGATGTAGAAAGCATCTCCATGCATGTGTTCCAGGTATTGTATGTAAGGTTTCAGACTGTTATTACATTAATGCAGCTTTAATTTTCACTATTCCAAGAATACATATGAGCAGCTCTCGTTTCTCTCCCACCAGTAGTTGAGCCTTTAAAGTGTATTCGCCCTGGGGGAATACAAGAAGAAGAAAGCATTTGGAATAAAGTTGCGACGCTAAATTAGTGACGTGATGACCATTGCCAGAATACTGGCCTAACGTGCTAAATGTAAAGGTCCTGTTTAGCCAATACCATTTCCATATGGAATCTACAGAAATCAATATGCAGTTTGCTCCATGAAATGGCATCACATCCAAATAAGTCAACTAAGGGCAGAGACAGACTGCCATATTTCTCGTGCGAGAATCATATCGCACTGCACGGACTGGCCGCCACATCTCCTGACCTGAACAAGACATCGTGATGGATTACCATGCAGTTGTCAAGCAGTTGTCAAGCTCAGGTCAGGAGAGCCGACAGCCAGTATGATGCTTATGATGCGATTCTCTCACGAGAAATACGGCAGTCTGTCTCTGCCCTAAGGCTGGAAAAAGGGAGAGTATATATTGTGCTATAGTTTACCTTTATAAGACACTAGATGGTAGCCCGATTCTAACGCATCGGGTATTCTAGAATATGTATGTAGTTTATTTATGAAGATGTTAGAATAATGTCAAAGTAAAAAAGGGGAGAAGCCAGCGCTGCTTATGGTCAGAACGCAAAACATGAAGTGCACATGCACATATTGATTTCTAACTGTATTACAAAAATGAGACATTTAGCAAACAATTGATCAATTCTTTGAGCCACCCCGCCACATCACGGCATTCTCATAATAGGGCAGTCCTACTCTACGTTTTTTATATTCGCTGTGCCATTACGGCCTCCTAAATGTATTAAAGCAAGACCACATTAAATGCAAACTGTACCTGAAGCGTTTCAGAATCACTCCCATGGCGCCAGAAAGAGCAAGCACAGATAAAGGTTGACCAGGTCTGGACATAGACATTTCAGGTACAACCTCCACACTGCCTAACCAGCACCACAGATGAAGGGTGAGACAGGCCCAGACAAAGATGCACAATCAAACAGAGCCTAGGGCAGGGTGTTATGATCTGGTGGCCTAGGAGCAGCATGTGACATACTCTGGAGAAGGTGGTACCTGTACTGACCGCAGACCCTGAACTTAGCAGCACAACTAGAAATAGCCGTGAGATGTACCTAACACTCCCTAGACACCTCGACACAGCCTAAGGACTAACTTCCTTTAAAGATAGAAATGGAAAACTATCTTGCCTCAGAGAAAATTCCCAAAGGATAGACAGCCCCCCACAAATATTGACTGTGAGAGGAGAGGGAAATGACAAACGCAGACTGAAATCAGGGTTAGCAAAGGAGGCCTTACTAGCTAAAAAGAAAAAATAGGACAGAGAACTATGCGGTCAGTATTAAAACACTAGAAAATATCCACTACAGAAAATACAAAACTCCACATCCGACTAAAGACATGGAGGGTATATCTGCATCTCCAGAGATACCGCTTGGCTGCAAAAAATCCTTTCACAGACAAGCTGGACAAGACAAAACATGAAAATGCACTAAACTATAAGGCCCACAGCATGTGGACAGCAGAAACAAAGCCAGGACTTATCTTTGTTGAAAAGCACAGCAAACAGGAGAGACCAGTAAGGGATGTGAATCCTCCAAAAACAATGGACAACTGGCACTGACTAAAGGATCAAGCAGGACTAAATAGCTGAGTACAAATTGCAAAAAGTGAACACACCTGATAAATGCTGCGATCCACAGACAGCAGCACTACCACTCATAACCACCGGAGGGAGCCCAAGAGCAGAATTCACAACAGTAGCCCAACCCCCTTGAGTAGGGGTCACCGAACCCTCACCAGAGCCCCCAGGCAGATCAGGACGAGCCAAATGAAAGGCACAAACCAAATCGTCAGCATGAACATCGGCGGCAACAACCCAAGAATTATCCTCCTGGCCATAACCCTTCCATTTGACCAGATACTGAAGCTTCCGCCTCGAAAAACAAGAATCCAAAATCTTCTCAACCACATACTCCAACTCCCCATCAATCAACACCGGAGCCGGAGGATCAACAGAGGGAACAACGGGCACCACATACTTCCGCAACAAAGATCTATGGAAAACATTATGGATGGAAAAAGAGGCTGGAAGGACCAAACGAAAAGACACTGGATTGATAATCTCAGAAATCCTATAAGGACCAATAAACCGAGGCTTGAACTTAGGGGAAGAAACCTTCTGCACTCCAAAGAGGCACTTTGACCCCTTCACAAATAAAACATTATTACGGAGGATCTGAAATACCATCCTGACCTGTTTCACATGAGACTCCCAATCATCGGAAAAAATCAAAACATCATCCAAATATACAACCATGAATTTATCAAGATAACTCCGAAAGATATCATGCATGAAGGATTGGAACACAGATGGGGCATTAGAGAGTCCGAATGGCATCACAAGGTATTCAAAATGGCCTTCGGGCGTATTAAATGCAGTTTTCAATTCGTCACCCTGCTTAATACGAATAAGATTATATGCCCCTCGAAGGTCAATCTTAGTAAACCAGCTAGCCCCCTTAATCCTAGCAAACAAATCAGTAAGCAAAGGCAAAGGGTATTGAAATTTGACCGTGATCTTATTCAAGAGGCGATAATCAATACAGGGTCTCAAGGAGCCATCCTTCTTGGCAACAAAAAAAAACCTGCTCCCAATGGTGAAGAAGATGGCCGAATATGCCCCTTCTCCAAAGACTCCTTAATATAGCTCCGCATGGCGGCATGTTCTGGCACAGACAGGTTGAAAAGTCGGCCCTTAGGGAACTTACAACCTGGAATCAAGTCAATAGCACAATCACAGTCCCTATGCGGTGGAAGGGAACTGGATTTGGGCTCATCGAATACATCCTGGAAATCTGACAAAAACTCAGGAATTTCAGAAGAGGGGGAAGAGGAAATTGACATCAAAGGAATGTGACCATGATCCCCTGACAACCCCAACTAGTCACAGACATAGATCTCCAATCTAACACCAGATTATGTACCTGTAACCATGGAAAACCCAGCACAATATCATCATGCAAATTATGCAACACCAGAAAATGACAATCTTCCTGATGGGCTGGCGCCATGCGCATGGTCAGCTGTGTCCAAAACTGAGGTTTATTTATAGCCAACGGTGTAGCATCAATGCCCCTTAAAGGAATAGGGTTCTGCAAAGGTTGCAAGGGGAAACCACAACGTCTGACAAATTCTAAGTCCATTAAGTTCAGAGCGGCGCCTGAATCCACAAATGTCATGACAGAAAATGATGATAATGAGCAGATCAAGGTCACAGATAACAGAAATTTAGGTTGTACAGTACTTATGGTAACAGAACTAGTGATTCTCTTAGTACGCTTAGGGCAATCAGAAATAACATGAGCAGAATTGCCGCAGTAAAAACACAACCCATTCTGACGCCTGAATCCTTGACGTTCAGCTCTAGACAAAATCCTATCACACTGCATAGGCTCAGGGCTCCGCTCAGAGGACAACGCCACAGTGTGCACAACTCTGCGCTCGCGCAAGCGCCGATCAATCTGAATGGCCAGAGACATAGAATCACTCAGACCAGCAGGCGTGGGGAACCCCACCATAACATCTTTAACGGATTCAGAAAGACCCTTTCTGAAAATTGCCTCCAAGGCATCCTCATTCCATTTAGTCAGTGCAGACCATTTTCTAAATTTCTGGCAATACGATTCTGCCGCTTCTTGACCCTGACACAGGGCCAACAAGATCTTCTCAGCTTGATCCACAGAATTAGGCTCATCATACAATAACCCCAATGCTTGAAAGAAAGAATCAACATTAAGCAAAGCAGGATTGCCAGTTTCCAGGGAAAATGCCCAATCCTGTGGGTCACCATGCAGCAGGGATATAATGATTTTAACCTGCTGAATGGGATCACCAGAGGACCGAGGTCTCAATGCAAAAAACAGTTTACAGTTATTTTTGAAACTCAAAAATTTGGATCTGTCACCAAAGAATAAATCAGGAGTGGGAATCTTAGGTTCTAAGGCAGGAGTCTGAACAATATAATCTGAAATACCCTGTACCCTAGCAGCAAGCTGATCCACACGAGAAACTAACTCCTGAACATTCATGTTATTACTAGGTTCCGCAGCCACCCAGAGATTAAGAGGGAGGAAAAGACAAAACAGGCTAAGGAAAAAAAAAATGGCTCAAAACCTTTCCTCCCTTCTTCTGAGATGCAATTAACTCATTGTTGGCCAGTTGTACTGTTATGATCTGGTGGCCTAGGAGCAGCATGTGACGTACTCTGGAGAAGGTGGTACCTGTACTGACCGCAGACCCTGAACTTAGCAGCACAACTAGAAATAGCCGTGGGATGTACCTAAGACTCCCTAGACACCTCGACACAGCCTAAGGACTAACTTCCTTTAAAGATAGAAACGGAAAACTATCTTGCCTCAGAGAAAATTCCCAAAGGATAGACAGCCCCCCACAAATATTGACTGTGAGAGGAGAGGGAAATGACAAACGCAGACTGAAATCAGGATTAGCAAAGGAGGCCTTACTAGCTAAAAAGAAAGAATAGGACAGAGAACTATGCGGTCAGTATTAAAACACTAGAAAATATCCACCACAGAAAATACAAAACTCCACATCTGACTAAAGACATGGAGGGTATATCTGCATCTCCAGAGATACCGCTTGGCTGCAAAAAATCCTTTCACAGACAAGCTGGACAAGACAAAACATGAAAATGCACTGAACTATAAGGCCCACAGCATGTGGACAGCAGAAACAAAGCCAGGACTTATCTTTGTTGAAAAGCACAGCAAACAGGAGAGACCAGTAAGGGATGTGAATCCTCCAAAAACAATGGACAACTGGCACTGACTAAAGGATCAAGCAGGACTAAATAGCTGAGTACAAATTGCAAAAAGTGAACACACCTCATAAATGCTGCGATCCACAGACAGCAGCACTACCACTCATAACCACCGGAGGGAGCCCAAGAGCAGAATTCACAACAGTAGCCCAACCCCCTTGAGTAGGGGTCACCGAACCCTCACCAGAGCCCCCAGGCAGATCAGGACGAACCAAATGAAAGGCACAAACCAAATCGTCAGCATGAACATCGGAGGCAACAACCCAAGAATTATCCTCCTGGCCATAACCCTTCCATTTGACCAGATACTGAAGCTTCCGCCTCGAAAAACGAGAATCCAAAATCTTCTCAACCACATACTCCAACTCCCCATCAATCAACACCGGAGCCGGAGGATCAACAGAGGGAACAACGGGCACCACATACTTCCGCAACAAAGATCTATGGAAAACATTATGGATGGAAAAAGAGGCTGGAAGGACCAAACGAAAAGACACTGGATTGATAATCTCAGAAATCCTATAAGGACCAATAAACCGAGGCTTGAACTTAGGGGAAGAAACCTTCTGCACTCCAAAGAGGCACTTTGACCCCTTCACAAATAAAACATTATTACGGAGGATCTGAAATACCATCCTGACCTGTTTCACATGAGACTCCCAATCATCGGAAAAAATCAAAACATCATCCAAATATACAACCATGAATTTATCAAGATAACTCCGAAAGATATCATGCATGAAGGATTGGAACACAGATGGGGCATTAGAGAGTCCGAATGGCATCACAAGGTATTCAAAATGGCCTTCGGGCGTATTAAATGCAGTTTTCAATTCGTCACCCTGCTTAATACGAATAAGATTATATGCCCCTCGAAGGTCAATCTTAGTAAATCAGCTAGCCCCCTTAATCCTAGCAAACAAATCAGTAAGCAAAGGCAAAGGGTATTGAAATTTGACCGTGATCTTATTCAAGAGGCGATAATCAATACAGGGTCTCAAGGAGCCATCCTTCTTGGCAACAAAAAAAAACCTGCTCCCAATGGTGAAGAAGATGGCCGAATATGCCCCTTCTCCAAAGACTCCTTAATATAGCTCCGCATAGCGGCATGTTCTGGCACAGACAGGTTGAAAAGTCGGCCCTTAGGGAACTTACAACCTGGAATCAAGTCAATAGCACAATCACAGTCCCTATGCGGTGGAAGGGAACTGGATTTGGGCTCATCGAATACATCCTGGAAATCTGACAAAAACTCAGGAATTTCAGAAGAGGGGGAAGAGGAAATTGACATCAAAGGAACGTGACCATGAACCCCCTGACAACCCCAACTAGTCACAGACATAGATCTCCAATCTAACACCAGATTATGTACCTGTAACCATGGAAAACCCAGCACAATATCATCATGCAAATTATGCAACACCAGAAAATGACAATCTTCCTGATGGGCTGGCGCCATGCGCATGGTCAGCTGTGTCCAAAACTGAGGTTTATTTATAGCCAACGGTGTAGCATCAATGCCCCTTAAAGGAATAGGGTTCTGCAAAGGTTGCAAGGGGAAACCACAACGTCTGACAAATTCTAAGTCCATTAAGTTCAGAGCGGCGCCTGAATCCACAAATGTCATGACAGAAAATGATGATAATGAGCAGATCAAGGTCACAGATAACAGAAATTTAGGTTGTACAGTACTTATGGTAACAGAACTAGTGATTCTCTTAGTACGCTTAGGGCAATCAGAAATAACATGAGCAGAATTGCCGCAGTAAAAACACAACCCATTCTGACGCCTGAATCCTTGACGTTCAGCTCTAGACAAAATCCTATCACACTGCATAGGCTCAAGGCACCGCTCAGAGGACAACGCCGGAGTGTGCACAACTCTGCGCTCGCGCAAGCGCCGATCAATCTGAATGGCCAGAGACATAGAATCACTCAGACCAGCAGGCGTGGGGAACCCCACCATAACATCTTTAACGGATTCAGAAAGACCCTTTCTGAAAATTGCCTCCAAGGCATCCTCATTCCATTTAGTCAGTGCAGACCATTTTCTAAATTTCTGGCAATACGATTCTGCAGCTTCTTGACCCTGACACAGGGCCAACAAGATCTTCTCAGCTTGATCCACAGAATTAGGCTCATCATACAATAACCCCAATGCTTGAAAGAAAGAATCAACATTAAGCAAAGCAGGATTGCCAGTTTCCAGGGAAAATGCCCAATCCTGTGGGTCACCATGCAGCAGGGATATAATGATTTTAACCTGCTGAATGGGATCACCAGAGGACCGAGGTCTCAATGCAAAAAACAGTTTACAGTTATTTTTGAAACTCAAAAATTTGGATCTGTCACCAAAGAATAAATCAGGAGTGGGAATCTTAGGTTCTAAGGCAGGAGTCTGAACAATATAATCTGAAATACCCTGTACCCT
Source organism: Ranitomeya imitator (assembly GCF_032444005.1). Lineage (NCBI taxonomy): Eukaryota > Metazoa > Chordata > Amphibia > Anura > Dendrobatidae > Ranitomeya > Ranitomeya imitator. The sequence goes on along the minus strand of NC_091287.1, from coordinate 459,300,776 downwards.
AGCAGCAAGCTGATCCACACGAGAAACTAACTCCTGAACATTCATGTTATTACTAGGTTCCGCAGCCACCCAGAGATTAAGAGGGAGGAAAAGACAAAACAGGCTAAGGAAAAAAAAATGGCTCAAAACCTTTCCTCCCTTCTTCTGAGATGCAATTAACTCATTGTTGGCCAGTTGTACTGTTATGATCTGGTGGCCTAGGAGCAGCATGTGACGTACTCTGGAGAAGGTGGTACCTGTACTGACCGCAGACCCTGAACTTAGCAGCACAACTAGAAATAGCCGTGGGATGTACCTAACACTCCCTAGACACCTCGACACAGCCTAAGGACTAACTTCCTTTAAAGATAGAAACGGAAAACTATCTTGCCTCAGAGAAAATTCCCAAAGGATAGACAGCCCCCCACAAATATTGACTGTGAGAGGAGAGGGAAATGACAAACGCAGACTGAAATCAGGATTAGCAAAGGAGGCCTTACTAGCTAAAAAGAAAGAATAGGACAGAGAACTATGCGGTCAGTATTAAAACACTAGAAAATATCCACCACAGAAAATACAAAACTCCACATCTGACTAAAGACATGGAGGGTATATCTGCATCTCCAGAGATACCGCTTGGCTGCAAAAAATCCTTTCACAGACAAGCTGGACAAGACAAAACATGAAAATGCACTGAACTATAAGGCCCACAGCATGTGGACAGCTGTTATGTTTGCTAATGACAGGTGTTATGAAGGCAATCCAGAAACACAGTGTGCTTAGCGATCAGAGCGCACACAGTGATCTGACAAATACCCAAAAATACAAGAACGAGCTCTGAGACGTGGAAACTCTGTAGACTGCACACCTGATCCTATCCTAAACACAACTAAAAGCGGCTGTGGATTGCGCCTAACAACTACCTAGGCAACTCGGCACAGCCTAAGAAACTAGCTAGCCTGAAGATAGAAAAATAGGCCTGACTTGCCCCAGAGAAATTCCCCAAAGGAAAAGGCAGCCCCCCACATATAATGACTGTGAGTAAGATGAAAAGACAAAACGTAGGGATGAAATAGATTCAGCAAAGTGGGGCCCGATATTCTAGGACAGAGCGAGGACAGTAAAGCGAACTTTGCAGTCTACAAAAAACCCTAAAGCAAAACCACGCAAAGGGGGCAAAAAAAAACCCACCGTGCCGAACTAACGGCACGGCGGTACACCCTTTGCGTCTCAGAGCTTCCAGCAAAACAAAAGACAAGCTGGACAGAAAAAAAGCAACAAAAAAGCAAAAAGCACTTAGCTATACAGAGCAGCAGGTCACAGGAACAATCAGGAGAAGCTCAGATCCAACACTGAAACATTGACAAGGAGCAAGGATAGCAGCATCAGGCGGAGTTAAGTAATGAAGCAGTTAACGAGCTCACCAGAACACCTGAGGGAGGAAGCTCAGAAGCTGCAGTACCACTTGTGACCACAGGAGTAAATTCAGCCACAGAATTCACAACAGTGCCCCCCCCTTGAGGAGGGGTCACCGAACCCTCACCAGAGCCCCCAGGCCGACCAGGATGAGCCGCATGAAAGGCACGAACAAGATCGGAAGCATGAACATCAGAGGCAAAAACCCAGGAATTATCTTCCTGAGCATAACCCTTCCATTTAACCAGATACTGGAGTTTCCATCTAGAAACACGAGAATCCAAAATCTTCTCCACAATATACTCCAATTCCCCCTCCACCAAAACCGGGGCAGGAGGCTCAACAGATGGAACCATAGGTGCCACGTATCTCCGCAACAACGACCTATGGAATACATTATGTATGGAAAAGGAGTCTGGGAGGGTCAAACGAAAAGACACAGGATTGAGAACCTCAGAAATCCTATACGGACCAATAAAACGAGGTTTAAATTTAGGAGAAGAAACCTTCATAGGAATATGACGAGAAGATAACCAAACCAGATCCCCAACACGAAGTCGGGGACCCACACGGCGTCTGCGATTAGCGAAAAGTTGAGCTTTCTCCTGGGACAAGATCAAATTGTCCACTACCTGAGTCCAGATCTGCTGCAACCTATCCACCACAGAATCCACACCAGGACAGTCCGAAGACTCAACCTGTCCTGAAGAGAAACGAGGATGGAACCCAGAATTGCAAAAAAATGGAGAAACCAAGGTAGCCGAGCTGGCCCCATTATTAAGGGCGAACTCAGCCAACGGCAAAAAGGACACCCAATCATCCTGGTCTGCAGAAACAAAACATCTCAGATATGTTTCCAAGGTCTGATTGGTTCGTTCGGTCTGGCCATTAGTCTGAGGATGGAAAGCCGAGGAAAAGGATAGGTCAATGCCCATCCTACCACAAAAGGCTCGCCAAAACCTTGAAACAAACTGGGAACCTCTGTCAGAAACAATATTCTCAGGAATGCCATGCAACCGAACCACATGCTGAAAGAACAAAGGTACCAAATCAGAGGAGGAAGGCAATTTAGCCAAGGGCACCAGATGGACCATTTTAGAAAAGCGATCACAGACCACCCAAATGACTGACATCTTTTGAGAAACGGGAAGGTCAGAAATGAAATCCATCGAAATATGTGTCCAAGGCCTCTTTGGGACCGGCAAGGGCAAAAGCAACCCACTGGCACGAGAACAGCAGGGCTTAGCCCTAGCACAAATCCCACAGGACTGCACAAAAGTACGTACATCCTGTGACAGAGATGGCCACCAGAAGGATCTAGCCACTAACTCTCTGGTACCAAAGATTCCAGGATGACCAGCCAACACCGAACAATGAAGTTCAGAGATAAGTTTATTAGTCCACCTATCAGGGACGAACAGTTTCTCTGCTGGACAACGATCAGGTTTATTCGCCTGAAATTTTTGCAGCACCCGCCGCAAATCAGGGGAGATGGCAGACACAATGACTCCTTCCTTGAGGATACCCGCTGGCTCAGATAAACTCGGAGAGTCGGGCACAAAACTCCTAGACAGAGCATCCGCCTTCACATTTTTAGAGCCCGGAAGGTACGAAATCACAAAGTCGAAGCGGGCAAAAAATAACGACCAACGGGCCTGTCTAGGATTCAAGCGCTTGGCAGACTCGAGATAAGTCAAGTTCTTATGATCAGTCAATACCACCACGCGATGCTTAGCTCCTTCAAGCCAATGACGCCACTCCTCGAATGCCCACTTCATGGCCAGCAACTCTCGATTGCCCACATCATAATTACGCTCAGCGGGCGAAAACTTCCTGGAAAAGAAAGCACATGGTTTCATCACTGAGCAATCAGAACCTCTCTGTGACAAAACCGCCCCTGCTCCAATCTCAGAAGCATCAACCTCGACCTGGAACGGAAGAGAAACATCTGGCTGACACAACACAGGGGCAGAACAAAAACGACGCTTCAACTCCTGAAAAGCTTCCACAGCAGCAGAAGACCAATTAACCAAATCAGCACCCTTCTTGGTCAAATCGGTCAATGGTTTGGCAATGCTAGAAAAATTACAGATGAAGCGACGATAAAAATTAGCAAAGCCCAGGAACTTTTGCAGACTTTTCAGAGATGTCGGCTGAATCCAATCCTGGATGGCTTGGACCTTAACTGGATCCATCTCGATAGTAGAAGGGGTAAAGATGAACCCCAAAAATGAAACTTTCTGCACACCGAAGAGACACTTTGATCCCTTCACAAACAAAGAGTTAGCACGCAGGACCTGAAAAACCATTCTGACCTGCTTCACATGAGACTCCCAATCATCTGAGAAGATCAAAATGTCATCCAAGTAAACAATCAGGAATTTATCCAGATACTCACGGAAGATGTCATGCATAAAAGACTGAAACACAGATGGAGCATTGGCAAGTCCGAACGGCATCACTAGATACTCAAAATGACCCTCGGGCGTATTGAATGCAGTTTTCCATTCATCTCCTTGCCTGATTCTCACCAGATTATACGCACCACGAAGATCTATCTTAGTGAACCAACTAGCCCCCTTAATCCGAGCAAACAAGTCAGATAACAATGGCAAGGGATACTGAAATTTAACAGTGATCTTATTAAGAAGGCGGTAATCAATACACGGTCTCAGCGAACCATCCTTCTTGGCTACAAAGAAGAACCCTGCTCCCAGTGGTGAAGACGATGGGCGAATATGTCCCTTCTCCAGGGATTCCTTCACATAACTGCGCATAGCGGCGTGTTCGGGCACGGATAAATTAAATAATCGACCTTTAGGGAATTTACTACCAGGAATCAAATTGATAGCACAATCACAATCCCTATGCGGAGGTAGAGCATCGGACTTGGGCTCTTCAAATACATCCTGATAATCAGACAAGAACTCTGGGACCTCAGAAGGGGTGGATGACGAAATCGACAAAAATGGAACATCACCATGCACCCCCTGACAACCCCAGCTGGATACCGACATGGAATTGCAATCCAATACTGGATTATGGGTTTGTAGCCATGGCAACCCCAACACGACCACATCATGCAGATTATGCAACACCAGAAAGCGAATAACTTCCTGATGTGCAGGAGCCATGCACATGGTCAGCTGGGCCCAGTATTGAGGTTTATTCTTGGCCAAAGGTGTAGCATCAATTCCTCTCAATGGAATAGGACACCGCAAAGGCTCCAAGAAAAACCCATAACGTTTAGCATAATCCAAATCCATCAGATTCAGGGCAGCGCCCGAATCCACAAACGCCATGACAGAAAACGACGACAAAGAGCATATCAAGGTAATGGACAAGAGGAATTTGGACTGTACAGTACCAATGACGGCAGACCTAGCGGACCGCTTAGTGCGCTTAGGACAATCAGAAATAGCATGAGTGGAATCACCACAGTAGAAACACAGACCATTCAGACGTCTGTATTCCTGCCGTTCAACTCTAGTCATAGTCCTATCGCACTGCATAGGCTCAGGTTTAACCTCAGGCAGTACCGCCAAATGGTGCACAGATTTACGCTCGCGCAAGCGTCGACCGATCTGAATGGCCAAAGACAAAGACTCATTCAAACCAGCAGGCATAGGAAATCCCACCATGACATCCTTAAGAGCCTCAGAGAGACCCTTTCTGAACAAAGCTGCCAGCGCAGATTCATTCCACTGAGTGAGTACTGACCATTTCCTAAATTTCTGACAATATACTTCTATATCATCCTGACCCTGGCACAAAGCCAGCAAATTTTTCTCAGCCTGATCCACTGAATTAGGCTCATCGTACAGCAATCCGAGCGCCAGGAAAAACGCATCGACACTACTCAATGCAGGGTCTCCTGGCGCAAGAGAAAATGCCCAGTCTTGAGGGTCGCCGCGCAAAAAAGAAATAATAATCAAAACCTGTTGAATAGGATTACCAGAAGAATGAGGTTTCAAGGCCAGAAATAGCTTACAATTATTTTTGAAACTTAGAAACTTAGTTCTATCTCCAAAAAACAAATCAGGAATAGGAATTCTTGGTTCTAACATAGATTTCTGATCAATAGTATCTTGAATTTTTTGTACATTTATAACGAGATTATCCATTGAAGAGCACAGACCCTGAATATCCATGTCCACACCTGTGTCCAGAATCACCCAAATGTCTAGGGGAAAAAAAAAAAGTGAACACAGAGCTGAGAAAAAAAAAAAAATGATGTCAGAACTTTCTCTTTCCCTCTATTGAGAATCATTAGTTAGGCTCCTTGTACTGTTATGTTTGCTAATGACAGGTGTTATGAAGGCAATCCAGAAACACAGTGTGCTTAGCGATCAGAGCGCACACAGTGATCTGACAAATACCCAAAAATACAAGAACGAGCTCTGAGACGTGGAAACTCTGTAGACTGCACACCTGATCCCATCCTAAACACAACTAAAAGCGGCTGTGGATTGCGCCTAACAACTACCTAGGCAACTCGGCACAGCCTAAGAAACTAGCTAGCCTGAAGATAGAAAAATAGGCCTGACTTGCCCCAGAGAAATTCCCCAAAGGAAAAGGCAGCCCCCCACATATAATGACTGTGAGTAAGATGAAAAGACAAAACGTAGGGATGAAATAGATTCAGCAAAGTGGGGCCCGATATTCTAGGACAGAGCGAGGACAGTAAAGCGAACTTTGCAGTCTACAAAAAACCCTAAAGCAAAACCACGCAAAGGGGGCAAAAAAAACCCCACCGTGCCGAACTAACGGCACGGCGGTACACCCTTTGCGTCTCAGAGCTTCCAGCAAAACAAAAGACAAGCTGGACAGAAAAAAAGCAACAAAAAAGCAAAAAGCACTTAGCTATACAGAGCAGCAAGTCACAGGAACAATCAGGAGAAGCTCAGATCCAACACTGAAACATTGACAAGGAGCAAGGATAGCAGCATCAGGCGGAGTTAAGTAATGAAGCAGTTAACGAGCTCACCAGAACACCTGAGGGAGGAAGCTCAGAAGCTGCAGTACCACTTGTGACCACAGGAGTAAATTCAGCCACAGAATTCACAACAGACAGCAGAAACAAAGCCAGGACTTATCTTTGTTGAAAAGCACAGCAAACAGGAGAGACCAGTAAGGGATGTGAATCCTCCAAAAACAATGGACAACTGGCACTGACTAAAGGATCAAGCAGGACTAAATAGCTGAGTCCAAATTGCAAAAAGTGAACACACCTGATAAATGCTGCGATTCACAGACAGCAGCACTACCACTCATAACCACCGGAGGGAGCCCAAGAGCAGAATTCACAACAGCAGGGTAGGGCTGCTGTATGTGTGTACAGCATCCTAGGTCAATTACAAAAAAACACAGAAAGAACGGCGTACATAACCCACCGCGCACGGCAACAGTGGTGGTCAACCACAAACCAATATCAAAGTAAAAAAGGGGAGAAGCCAGCGCTGCTTATAGTCAGAACGCAAAACATGAAGTGCACATGGACATATTGATTTCTAACTGTATTTCAAAAATGAGACAATTAGTAAACAATTGATCAATTCTTTGAGCCACCCTGCCACGTCACGGCATTCTCATCTGTGGTGCTGGTTAGGCAGTGTGGAGGTTGTACCTGAAATGTCTATGTCCAGACCTGGTCAACCTTTATCTGTGCTGCCCTCTCTGGTGCCATGGGAGTGATTCAGAAATGCTTCAGGTACAGCTTGCATTTAATGTGGCCTTGCTTTTTAGAGGCCGTAATGGCACAGCGAATATAAAAAACGTAGAGTAGGACTGCCCCATTATGAGAATGCCGTGATGTGGCGGGGTGGCTCAAAGAATTGATCAATTGTTTGCTAAATGTCTCATTTTTGAAATACAGTTTTGAAATACAGTTAATTTTCACTTTACACAGATACCCCAGAACATATCACTGGATAACCCCCCTTCCCCCTTCAATGTTATATTTTGGATTCCTGTTGCAGTACATAATGGCAGGTCCACTACAGAATCAGATCTCAAGTTTAACCCCTTCATAACTAGAAATGAGCAAACTTGTTCAGAAAACACTTGCCAATCTCAAATTCGGCTCGAACGTTGCACATTCGGTTTAGTGTTAAGATTCCCGTGTGTTTTTCCTAAAACTCGGCAAAATTTGGCCAATGCTGAGTTTCCAATAAGGGCTCTTTCAGACGTCAGTTTCCAGTAGGAGCATGGGTCGCAAAACGTCCCGCACACGTGTACACTGATGACACATGGATGACATCAGTGTGTCACCAGTGTGATCTGTGCCGGTGGCTGGGAATCAATGTTACTGTTTGCACTGTTCCCCGGCGCCGGGTGCTGAAGACAACTCACATCACTGCCCCCTCCTTGCGCTGCAATCTGCTATAGCATTGACAATGTTGAGAGTTGTATTCAACTGTTAACAGTGTGAGCTGGTGCTGGCTGATGGGAGTATTCATCAGTTGCCCCCTGCGCTATAAATACATTTAAAAAATGACTTGGGATTCCCCTGTATTTTTGATAACCAGCCAGGTAAAACTGACAGCTGTGGGTTGCAATCCTCAGCTGTCAGCTTCAGCAAGGATGGTTATTAAGAATAGAGGGGTCCCCATGCAGTCCCCCCCCCCCCCATTTTTGACAATCTGGTATTCTCAGGCTGGGAAGGGACCATGGATATTGGCCACCCCCAGCCTAAAAATAGCAGCCCGTAGCCGCCCCAGAAAAAGTGCATCTATTAGATGTGTCAATTCTGGCACTTTGTCCGTAACTTCCCATTGCCCTGTGTTGATGGCAAGTGGGGTTCATATTTGTGGGGTTGATGTCACCTTTCTATTGTCTGGCGACATCAAGCTCATGGCTTAGTAATGAAGAGGCGTCTATAAGAAACCTATCCATTACTAATCCTATAGTTATATTGGAAATAAACACACAGCAAGTATAAAGTCCTTTATTTGAAATTAAAAAACACACACTTTTCCATTTTTATTCAAAAATAACAAACAGTTTTACTCACCTAAAGCCCTTGTCTCCTGTAATAAACAAAAAATAATAAACAACCATATCACTGACCTGTCTGACACTCTGTTCCACTCCGTAATCCATGTCTGTGGATCAACAGTTTACAACCAGGACAGTCCCAAGATGCAAATGTCCAGGCTGAGAACCATTGGAGAATGAGCTGCTGCGAGCGCAGCCTCAGTGACCAGCGGTGAAGTAATCAAGGTTACCGCAGATCACTGAGGCTCAGCTCAGTGACTTCACTGCAGTTCACCTCCATGAGTTCAGCGCAGTTCAGGATTTGTGACACACTTAATAGACAGCGGAATTTAACTGATTAACAGCCACAGGTGGATCACCGCTACTCCAGCGACTGTTTATGACACTTGATGGCTGATTAAATCTGCCATCAAGTGCAGGGAAGATGTGGACTCCAGCGCTAAGCCAGGGACATGTCCATGATGTAAATAAATGTCAAAAGTTGTGAATGGGTAAAAGGGCATGCTTTATAAAGACAATCCTTATTCATTGTCCAAAAATTGTCCAAAAACTGTAATCTCTTGAATGGTCACCAAGTCCTGAATTAAACAAGACCTCGGTTTTGTTTTCCAGAGGGAGATGTAGTAAAATGTGCCATCTTCATTAGGAGTGTGCGCTGGTTTATGTTTTTGGAGCATCTTTCAGCTGTCATACCCTTGGAATGTACTCCAAGTCAACTACAACATTCTTTTGACATAATTTACAATAAATTATGATGAATTTATCGGCCGTTCTTGGCCAAACTTCCTCCCAGCTACATGTCTCCCACTTTTCAAAAACGGTGAGCTCTGAGACGTGTCAAAATGACAAAAGAAACAACATTTTTCTTAACTGCGAGTTTTGTGGAAGTTTTCAAAAGTTTAAAAAGGTTTATGTCTTGTTAAATTTGTGTCTTTGTGTGTATAGCCAAACCACAGTAAAGATTGGATTCATGCAGCTGCACCTCTATTTAGTAAATCTACACAAAAGTGAAATGGTAATGAACAGGGGTTGTTCTATCCAGGCTCAGACTGGCCCACAGGGTAACAGGGGAATCCCCCGGTGGGCCCCTGTGAAGATCTGGGCCCCCAACTCCACTATATAGGCAGTATTTGGCATAATTCACATGATAACTCTGTAAAGAAAAAAGCAGCATATCATTATTCATTAACCAAACTACTTAGTTTATTATTATGTAGAGCTATAGGTACATTTGTGAATGAAATGAGGGTAGTATAATAATTGTATGCAGGTGAAAAGGGGGCCCTCAAAGTCAATGTTACTGGTGGGCCCTTGGCACGCCAGTTCAACACTGCTTCTATCATAGAAGCAGACACAACAAAGTTTTATGACTATTTTCTTCATTTCTGCAGTTTTGCAGCAAATGCAGAAATTGAGCCCTAAAAGAACATAAAAACGTATAATCTACTCATCATTACTTGACATGTCTATACCCACAACGTACAGTAAAGTAAGATAAAATCACAATACCTCTACAAGCTGCAGCCTCTTAAAAAGTTTGCGTTGATGAAGTATAGTCAGGGTTTCTGTGAAGAAATTAACATTTAGAAAACAAAATGTTCAGACAAAAGTAAATACAACCCCTGGCAAAAATTATGGAATCACCGGCCCTGGATGCTGTTCATTCAGTTGTTCAATTTTGTAGAAAAAAAGCAGATCACAGACACGGCACAAAACTAAATTAATTTCAAATGGAACTTTTTGACTTTAAGAAACACTAAAAGAAATAAAGAAAAAAAATGTGGTAGTCAGTAATGGTTACCTTTTTTAACCAAGCATAAGGAAAAAATTATGGAATCACTCAATTCTGAGGAAAAAATTATGGAATCACCCTGTAAATTTTCATACCCAAAAATAACACCTGCATCAAATTAGATCTGCTCGTTAGCCTACATCTAAAAAGGAGTGATCACACCTTGCAGAGCTGTTGCACCAAGTGGACTGACAAGAATCATGGCTCCAACACGAGAGATGTCAATTGAAGGTATCAGACTCTTAAAAGAGGGTAAGTCATCACGCAATGTTTCAAAAAATGTTGGTTGTTCACAGTCAGCTGTGTCTAAAATCTGGACCAAATACAAACAACATGGTAAGGTTGTTAAAGGCAAACATACTGGCAGACCAATGATGACATCAAAGCGTCAAGACCGGAAACTTAAGGTACCTTCACACTGAGCAACTTTACAACGAGAACAACAACGATCCGTGATGTTGCAGCGTCCTGGATAGCGATCTCGTTGTGTTTGACACGCAGCAGCAATCAGGATCCCTATGTGACATCGCTGGTCGTAGCTAGAAGTCCGGAACTTTATTTGGTCATCAGGTCGGCGTGATTTGTCATGTTTGACAGCAAAAGCAACGATGCCTGCAATGTCTTAACATGGAGCTAACAACCGGCGAGAACGATAAGTACGTCACTGGATCGCTCCTGCATCGTTCTGGTGTTGCCGTGTTTGACATCTCCTAGCGACCTAAACAGCGACGCTGCAGCGATTGGCTCGTTGTCTATATCGCTGCAGCATCCCTTAGTGTAACGGTACCTTTAAAGCAATATGTCTCCAAAACAGGAAATGCACAACAAAACAAATGAGGTAACGAATGGGTGGAAACTGGAGTCAACGTCTGTGACCGAACTGTAAGAAACCGCCTAAAGTAAATGGGATTTACATACAGAAAAGCCAAACGAAAGCCATCATTAACACCTAAACAGAAAAAAACAAGGTTACAATGGGCTAAGGAAAAGCAATCGTGGACTGTGGATGACTGAATGAAAGTCATATTCAGTGATGAATCACGAATCTGCATTGGGCAAGGTGATGATGCTGGAACTTTTGTTTGGTGCCGTTCCAATGAGATTTATAAAGATGACTGCCTGAAGAGAACATGCAAATTTCCACAGTCATTGATGATATGGGGCTGCATGTCAGGTAAAGGCACTGGGGAGATGGCTGTCATTACATCTTCAATAAATGCACAAGTTTATGTTGATATTTTGGACATTTTTCTTATCCCATCAATTGAAAGGATGTTTGGGGATGATTAAATCATTTTTCAAGATGATAATGCATCCTGCCATAGAGCAAAAACTGTAAAAACATTCCTTGAAAAAAAGACTCCAAATTCAGGTGACAGAGTCCCTTTAAAGGGAGGGTGCCGTGATTTTAGTTTTTGTATTAATAATTATTGATTATATAATCAATTATTTTTAATACAAAAGTAAATGTAGTACTTTAATACTTTTTTACTTATTCATTTTTACTTTTGCCACTGGAGGCCGCCATTTTCATTAGTGTGGGTGTAAGTGTCTGGACACGACACTTGCACACCTCACTTACGGCAGCCATGGGCATAGGAGCCAACAGTCGGGCTCCGACCTTCTCCTGCCTCTCAGCTGTGACTTGGGCACGCCCACTGGGCTGCTACGTCACAGCTGTGAGAGGAGAGCGCGGCCATTTTGTTTTTTTCCTCTGTCATCGCACACAGTAGCTCAGTGTGTGCGATCATAGCAGGAGCTGCCAGGGAGAAGCTGCTGCTGGGAACAGAGGTTCGAGGTGAGTATCTGCAGCCAGGAGCTGTGATTGCAGCCTGTACTTATTATTACAGCACAGGCTGCAATCACTGCTCACTGCCGACCTGTTCAGAGCAGAGCAGGGAGATCGTCACACTGCTCTGCCCTGAACATGATTCAGCACTTCCTGGAAGAGGACTGAAGGTAAGTACAGGGTTTTTATTTTCTTATGCATCTACCACTGCTACCTGTCCCTATATACCACTGCTACCAGCCCCTATATACCACTGCTACCTGCCCCTATATACCACTGCTACCTACCCCTATATACCACTGTTACCTGCCCCTATATACCACTGCTACTAGCCCCTATATACCACTGCTACTAGCCCCTATATACCACTGCTACCTGCTCCTATATACCACTGCTACCTGCTCCTATATACCACTGCTACCAGCCACTATATACCACTGCTACCTGCCCTTATATACCACTGCTACCTGCCCCTATATACCACTGCTACCTGCCTCTATATACCACTGCTACCTGCCCCTATATACCACTGCTACTAGCCCCTATATACCACTGCTACTAGCCCCTATATACCACTGCTACCTGCTCCTATATACCACTGCTACCTGCTCCTATATACCACTGCTACCAGCCACTATATACCACTGCTACCTGCCCCTATATACCACTGCTACCTGCCCCTATATACCACTGCTACTAGCCCCTATATACCACTGCTACTAGCCCCTATATACCACTGCTACCTGCCCCTATATACCACTGCTACCTGCCCCTATATACCACTGCTACCTGCCCCTATATACCACTGCTACTAGCCCCTATATACCACTGCTACTAGCCCCTATATACCACTGCTACTAGCCCCTATATACCACTGCTACCTGCTCCTATATACCACTGCTACCTGCCCCTATATACCACTGCTACTAGCCCCTATATACCACTGCTACTAGCCCCTATATACCACTGCTACTAGCCCCTATATACCACTGCTGCCTGCCCCTATATACCACTGCTGCCTGCCTCTATATACCATCTACCACTGCTGCCTGTCTCTATATACCATCTACCACTGCTGCCTGTCTCTATATACCATCTACCACTGCTGCCTGCCTCTATATACCATCTACGACTGCTGCCTGCCTCTATATACCATCTACGACTGCTGCCTGCCTCTATATACCACCTACCACTGCTGCCTGCCTCTATATACCATCTACCACTGCTACCTCTGTCCTGTGTAGCTAATCTAGTCTTGTGTAGCTAATCCTGTCCTGTGTACAGTATCACACAAGATAGCATTAGATACACGGCGCAGCACAGTATCACACAGGACAGGATTAGATACACGGCTCAGCAGTCAGTATCTAATCCTCTCCTATGCACTCCTCTCCCCCCTGCGTGTCTTTCCCCATTGTGGTTTATTATTTTTGTTGTGGGAGATGAGGGAGTCGAGGATTATGCGTTCGGTATGGTATAAAAAAGATTAATAAAGGACTTTATTCTGGCCGAGTCTTTATTTACAATACATGTGAGATCTATGTGGCGGCATTATGGGTGATCTATATGGCGGTATTATGTGAGAAGCATATGATGGTATGTGAGAACACTGGCGGTATTATGTGTGATCTATATGGTGGTATGTGAGAACACTGGCGATATTATGTGTGATCTATATGGCGGTATGTGAGAACACTGGCGGTATTATGTGTGATCTATATGGTGGTATGTGAGAACACTGGCGGTATTATGTGTGATCTATATGGCGGTATGTGAGAACACTGGCGGTATTATGCGTGATCTATATGGCGGTATGTGAGAACACTGGCGGTATTATGTGTGATCTATATGGTGGTATGTGTGAACACTGGCGGTATTATGTGTGATCTATATGGCGGTATTATGTGAGAAGCATATGGTGGTATGTGAGAACACTGGCGGTATTATGTGTGATCTATATGGTGGTATATGAGAACACTGGCGGTATTATGTGTGATCTATGGCGGTATGTGAGAACACTGGCGGTATTATGTGTGATCTATATGGCGGTATGTGAGAACACTGGCAGTATTATGTGTGATCTATATGGTGGTATTATGTGAGAACTGTATGACAGTATTGTGTGATCTATTTGATAGTATTGTGTGTGATCTATATGGCGGTATTATGCGAGAACACTATGGCAGTATTATCTTCAGAAAGCGGACCCATTCTATGGTGGTTCTGGCTGAGCACCTGCACGCGGGTCTGGGGTAGTAGAGGGGGCAGCATGACCTCCAGTTAGGTGCAGTCAGGGCTGGTGAGGCAGCTGAAGAGAGGGGTCTCATTTTTATCGTTACTATATGGCTACATTTCCTTCCCAGCGTCACCCCGTACTTCGCCTGTCGCCTCGCTTTCACACATTGCCAGGACAGGATGGAGAAGACAGGATCTGAGGAGGGGAATGGGGTCATGCAAAGTCTGGATCAGACCAGGCAATCAATCCGCAGAAATGTTTCCTGGATTTCTGTGGAGCAGACGGTCCATCCATGTGTATAAAAGACAGCGCTCTATGTACAATCCCTGGCTGCTCCGCGCACCAAACAGGGGGCCCCTATAGACCAGCACACTGCTCTCCTGAAATACTCTGTGCTGCTGTCACCCTGCTCCCTCCACCACATATCTCCCAGAATCCTTGCTGCCTGCCATCCTCGGTGACTGTCTACTTGTCAGTATAAGGCTGCCTTCACACTATCATTATTTGGTCAGTATTTTACCTCAGTATTTGTAGCCAAAACCAGGAGTGGGTGATAAATGCAGAAGTGGTGCATATGTTTCTATTATACTTTTCCTCTATTTGTTCCACGCCTGGTTTTGGCTTACAAATACTGAGGTAAAATACTGACCAAATACTGATAGTGTGATAGTGTGAGTCACCAACAAAATGGCTGCTCACTGGGTTCCTGAATATCATCCTCTCTAATCCCTTAGCAAACACCCATAAGGAGAGGAGAGGAGACATCACACACGTCAGCAGACTCCGCCCATAATTACTGCAGTGCAGTAATGTGAGCTATTTGTACACTAGGTTTTTCTGAAATTTCAGCAGCTGCTCCCCCTAGTGTTGAAAAGTGGAAATTCCAAAACTTTTCAAATTATTTTTCATATTTTACTAAATTATAAACAAATGATAATATTTTTTAAGAAAATGTAATCATTAATTCTTTACATTTTTACAATTTCTGAAAAAAATTTTTTTTTGATGGCACCTTCCCTTTAAGTCCATGCCTCAGAGACTGCAAGCTGTTATACAAGCCAAAGATGGTGCAACAAAATACTAGTGATGTTTTGGAGATTTTGTTGTTTGTTTGTTTTTCATGATACCATAATTTTTTCCTCAGAATTGAGTGATTCCATAATTTTTCCCCTATGCTTGGTTAAAAAAGTAACAATTACTGACTACCACATTTTTCGTTGTTGATTTCTTTTAGTATTTCTTAAAGCCAGAAAGTTGCCATTTGAAATGACTTTAGTTTTGTGCCATGTCTGTGATCTGCTTTTTTCTACAAAATTAAATAACTGAATGAACATCCTCCAAGGCCGGTGGTTATGGTTCCATAATTTTTACCAGGGGTTGTAGTCCAATATTCACAGGCAGCAGATATTCTGCAACTCTTTTACAGCATATTCCTATATTGTCTCGCCCAGTGGCGTAACTACCGCGGTCGCAGCGGTCGCCAGTGCGACCGGGCCCGGCAGGTCAGGGGCCCGGGCCCGGCAGGCAGGCTCGGACTGGCAGTGCCTCCCCCCGCTCCAGGGCCCCCCCCGCCGCCGCCGCTGCCGCTGCCTTGAATACTCACCCTGCTCCAGCGATGGTCTCGGCGTCTGCACTGCAGCTCGTTCCTGCTTGAGCGGTCACGTGACACCGCTCATTAAGATCATGAATATGCGCATATTCATGATCTTAATGAACGGTGTCACATGACCGCTCAAGCAGGAAGAAGGTGCTGCGCCGGCGCCGCCGCCTGGAGTTGGGACAGAGCGCGAGGGATGTCGGCACGGCCGTGCAGTGGGAAGACAGGTGAGTATGAGGGCCGGGGGGACGGGGGATGAAGGAGGACATAAGCCGGCGCGCCGAGCAGGAGCGGAGAGATAAGCCTGCATACAGGGGGGAATATAAGCCATGCAGGGGGGAATATAAGCCATGCAGGGGGGGATATGAGCCATGCAGGGGGGAATATAAGCCATGCAGGGGGGGATATGAGCCATGCAGGGGGGAATATGAGCCATGCAGGGGGGAATATGAGCCATGCAGGGGGGAATATGAGCCATGCAGGGGGGAATATGAGCCATGCAGGGGGGAATATGAGCCATGCAGGGGGGAATATGAGCCATGCAGGGGGGAATATAAGCCATGCAGGGGGGAATATAAGCCATGCATACAGGGGGGGGGAATATGAGCCATGCATACAGGGGCGGAATATGAGCCATGCATACAGGGGCGGAATATGAGCCATGCATACATGGGGAGATATGAGTCATGCATGCAGGAGGGGTAATATGAGCTATGTATATGGGATAGGAGGGAGATGAGCCATGCATACAGGAGGGGGGTCATTATACAGTATTGAGCATCATGTGTGGCCGTTATACAGTATGGAGCATCATTTGTGGTCATTATACAGTATTGAGCATTATGTGGGATCATTATACAGTATGGAGAACTGTGTGGCCGTTATACACTATGGAGCACTATGTGTGGGTGGCCATTATACAGTATGGAGCAATGTGTGGCCATTATACAGTATGGAGCATCATGTGTGGCCATTATACACTATGGAGCATCATGTGTGGCCATTATACACTATGGAGCATCATGTGTGGCCATTATACAGTATGCAGCATCATGTGTGGCCATTATACAGTATGCAGCATCATGTGTGGTGGCCGTTATACAGTATTGAGCATCATGTGTGGCCATTATTCTATGGGGGTTACATTGAGTTGTATGGCAGGGCTGCAGGGGGGGGGGGCCATTTGGAAGTTCGCACCGGGGCCCCTAACTTTGTAGTTACGCCACTGGTCTCGCCTGTTCACATGACAGATGGAAGACAACAAGCAAATTAACTGGCTACAACGTAATAATTTACCATGACATCCTCTATAGCAGCGGCCACAACCTTCTTACCTTGAGAGCCACAGTCAGCCCTGAGACAGTCATGAGCCGCAATCTAGCAGAAGTCTATGACTGTCCAATTATAAAGTTCTCATGCCCTGAGTGCCCCCTTATATAGTTCTCATGCCCTGAGTGCTCCATTATAAAGTTCTCATGCCCTGAGTGCCCCCTTATATAGTTCTCTTGCCCTGAGTGCTCCATTATAAAGTTATCATACCCTGAGTGCCCCCTTATATAGTTCTCATGCCCTGAGTGCTCCATTATAAAGTTTTCATGCCCTGAGTGCCCCCTTATACAGTTCTCATGCCCTGAGTGCTCCATTATAAAGTTCTCATGTCCTGAGTGCCCCCTTATATAGCTTCCATGCCCTGAGTGCCCCCTTATACGGTTCTCATGCCCTGAGTGCTCCATTATAAAGTTCTCATGCCCTGAGTGCCCCCTTATACAGTTCTGATGCCCTGAGTGCTCCATTATAAAGTTCTCATGTCCTGAGTGCCCCCTTATATAGCTTCCATGCCCTGAGTGCCCCCTTATACGGTTCTCATGCCCTGAGTGCTCCATTATAAAGTTCTCATGTCCTGAGTGCCCCCTTATATAGTTCTCATGCCCTGAGTGCACCCTTATATAGCTTCCATGCCCTGAGTGCCCCCTTATACGGTTCTCATGCCCTGAGTGCTCCATTATAAAGTTCTCATGTCCTGAGTGCCCCCTTATACAGTTCTCATGCCCTGAGTGCTCCATTATAAAGTTCTCATGTCCTGAGTGCCCCCTTATACAGTTCTCATGCCCTGAGTGCTCCATTATAAAGTTCTCATGTCCTGAGTGCCCTCTTATATAGCTTCCATGCACTGAGTGCTCTATCATAAAGTTCTCATGTCCTGAGTGCCCCCTTATATAGCTTCCATGCCCTGAGTGCCCCCTTATACAGTTCTCATGCCCTGAGTGCTCTATTTTAAAGTTCTCATGTCCTGAGTGCCCCCTTATATAGCTTCCATACCCTGAGTGCCTCCTTATACGGTTCTCATGCCCTGAGTGCTCCATTATAAAGTTCTCATGTCCTGAGTGCACCCTTATATAGCTTCCATGCCCTGAGTGCCCCCTTATACGGTTCTCATGCCCTGAGTGCTCCATTATAAAGTTCTCATGTCCTGAGTGCCTCCTTATACAGTTCTCATGCCCTGAGTGCTCCATTATAAAGTTCTCATGTCCTGAGTGCCCTCTTATATAGCTTCCATGCACTGAGTGCTCTATCATAAAGTTCTCATGTCCTGAGTGCCCCCTTATATAGCTTCCATGCCCTGAGTGCCCCCTTATACAGTTCTCATGCCCTGAGTGCTCTATTTTAAAGTTCTCATGTCCTGAGTGCCCCCTTATATAGCTTCCATACCCTGAGTGCCTCCTTATACAGGTCTCATACCCTGAGTGCTTTCTCATAAAGTTCTTATACTCTGGGTGCTCCATTATAATGTTCTCATGTCCTGAGTGCCCCCTTATATAATTCTTATTCCCTGAGTGACCCCTTATAAATTTCCATGCCCGAGTGCCCACTTAAAAAGTTCTCAAACCCTGAGTGCCCTCTTATACAGTTGGGTGCTCCATTATAAAGTTCTCATGTCCTGAGTGCCCCCTTATTGAACAATTATGTCACAAGTGATCACTTAAACAATTACAATGCACCAAGTGCCCTGTTTATAAAGGAATAATGATCTGCGTGCCAGTCATAAAATAAAAATGCTCCAAGTACCCATCTCTACAAGTAATAATGCCTTATTAGAAGCCAATACAGTTGCGAGTGGCACTGTCCTGAGAAGACAGCCATGAGCCGAACACAAGAGGCTCATGAACCACTGGTTGGTTTCCCTGCTCTGCAGCCATGGCTGCTCTCTGTTCTTTGAAGGTGGGAATGAGGTTAGGGCGATATTTACAATAAATGTAGATAGCAGAGAGTGCAGGCGCCTCAGGCCTTATTCACACTAGCATCAGGGCTCCTAGTTTATTAAAGGGAATCTGTCAGCAGATGTAGCAGAGTTCAGTTGCTGAACTGTGTATAACCCCCCCACACAACAGCTTTCTGTGTACAGTGATTGGACCAGGAGGCACAAGACCAGTTGTCCTGTAGTGATAATCTCCTGCTGATAAAACACTGATTGTATTGAAACTGCAAATCTCAGTCCAGTAAGTGATACATTACTTTAATCATGGTGCTCTCAGACTCCCTTTAATAAAAACTTAACAGGTATGCGGGATCTATTTTCAGATGAGTATAAAAAATTACAGACCAGATTAGCTGTAATAAGCCTTTGCCTATTGTAGTCCTAGTGAAGGGTGCCCTCGTTAGTATGTCCATATCCATATTATTAATTATATTTAAGCACCATTAATTCCAAGGTGCTCTACATATGAAGGGTTTACAAGACACAACATGACAAAAAACAAGGACAATAAACCTAAACCAAATAAAGAAACAAACTGAAGGAAAAAAGGATCCTGCCCATGAGGGCTTAGAATCTAGACGGAAGGTGGGAAACAGACAATAGGTGGACATGATGCTTCAATGTTATTTTGGCACGCAAAACATGGGGGGATTACCCGAGGTACACAGACAACTTGCTTATGTTTTGTGGCTGTCTAACACAGGGACTTAAACATGTCACTAGAGCACTCGCGATACTAAGTGCATACTTAAGCAACCTTGGCAAACTTGAGTAACGAGCATTTGCGCTCACCACTATTACTTATTTTTAGAGCACCATTGAATCCATGATACTGTACATGAGGAGGGGTTAAATACAAAACACAAATATGAATTACAGTGAACAAACTAAAATGACAGACTGCTACAGAAAGGAGATGGCCCTGCCCTTGTGAGGTTAAAATCTACAGTCTACAGAGTGGGCTTGGAGACTACAAGGCAGGCTTACAATCTACAGGGTGGGCTTAGCGACTGCAGGGCGGGCTTACAGTCTACAGAGCGGGCTTGGAGACTACAAGGCAGGCTTACAGTCTACAGGGTGGGCTTAGCGACTGCAGGGCGGGCTTACAGTCTACAGAGCGGGCTTGGAGACTACAAGGCAGGCTTACAATCTACAGGGTGGGCTTAGCGACTGCAGGGCGGGCTTACAGTCTACAGAGCGGGCTTGGAGACTACAAGGCAGGCTTACAATCTACAGGGTGGGCTTAGCGACTGCAGGGCGGGCTTACAGTCTACAGAGCGGGCTTGGAGACTACAAGGCAGGCTTACAGTCTACAGGGTGGGCTTAGCGACTGCAGGGCGGGCTTACAGTCTACAGAGCGGGCTTGGAGACTACAAGGCAGGCTTACAATCTACAGGGTGGGCTTAGCGACTGCAGGGCGGGCTTACAGTCTACAGGGCAGGCTTACAGTCTACAGGGTGGGCTTACAGTCTACAGGGTGGGGTTAGAGACTACAGGGCAGGCTTACGGTCTACAGAGCGGGCTGACAGTCTACAAGGTGGGACACGACACATAGTGCAGGATGGAGACAGATGGGGCAGCATGTAGACCAGGGGTCTCAAACACGCGGCCCCCGAGGCAGGTATCTGCGACCCGCGGTGCAAGCTAGAAGAGAGGAGGCGGCACAGAGCTCTGGGAGTTTTGCAGCTGCCCACAATGCATGACGCGTCGCCATGGATAATGAAGCCGTGCGTCGCCAAGCAGGAAGACGTGCAGCAGTGTGCAGCACCTGTGACGGTCGGAAGTCACTCTATGTATCCATGGCGACGCATCATGTATTGTGGGCAGCTGCAAAACTCCCAGAGCTCCGTGCCGCCTCCTCTCTTCTAGCGTGCACTAGGCTGGAGCAAAGCATTGCGGGGGAATGCAGAGCCTGGCTGGGAGGACAAGGTATGTACTGTTATATACTACATGGGCTGTGTTATATACTACGTGGGCTGTGTTATATACTACGTGTACTGTATTAAGTTTGAAAGGAATGCGGCCCCCCAGCTTACATTTTTTTTATGTGCGGCCCATTTACTCTGCCGAGTTTGAGACCCCTGATGTAGACTCATGGTGCAGGATGGAGACTCATGGGGCAGGATAGAGAAACATGGTGCAGGAGGGAGACAGATGGGGCAGGATGGAGACAGATGGGGCAGGAACATGGGACAGGATAGAGACAGATGGGGCAGGATGGAGACAGATGAGGCAGGATGGAGACAGATGGGGCAGGATGGAGTCTGATGGGGCAGGATGGAGACTGATGGGGCAGGATGGAGACAGATGGGGCAGGATGGAGACTGATGGGGCAGGATGGAAACTGATGGGGCAGGATGGAGACAGATGGGGCAGGACAGAGACAGATGGGGCAAGACAGAGACAGATGGGGCAGGATGGAGACAGATGGGGCACGATCATGGGGCAGGATGGAGACAAATGGGGCAGGATGGAGACACATGGTGCAGGAGGGAGACAGATGGGGCAGGAACAAGGGACAGGATAGAGACAGATGGGGCAGGATGGAGACAGATGAGGCAGGATGGAGACAGATGGGGCAGGATGGAGACTGATGGGGCAGGATGGAGACTGATGGGGCAGGATGGAGACTGATGGAGCAGGACAGAGACAGATGGGGCGGGATGGAGACGGATGGGGCACGATCATGGGGCAGGATGGAGACAAATGGGGCAGGATGGAGACACATGGTGCAGGAGGGAGACAGATGGGGCAGCATGGAGACAGATTTGGCAGCATGTAGACACATGTTGCAGAATGGAGACTCATGGGGCAGGATGGAGACAGATGGAGCAACATGGAGACAGATGGGGCAGGTTCATGGGGTAGGATGGAGACAGATGGGACTGGATGGAGCTGAATGGAGACACATGGTGCAAGATCATGGGGAAGGATGGAGACAGATGGGGCACGATGGAGACAGATGGGGCACGATGGAGACAGATGTGGCAGGAACATGGGGCTGGATGGAGACAGATGGGGCAGAATTGAGACACATGGGGCAGAATGGAGACACATGGTGCAGGATCATGGTGCAGGATGGAGACAGATGGAGCAGGATCATGGGGCAGGATGGAGACAGATGGGGCAGGATCATGTGGAGACACATGATGCAAGATCATGGGGCAGGATAGAGACACATGATGCAGGATCATGGGGTCAGATGGAGACAGATAGGGCAGGATGGAGACACATCTCAATTTCATTACGAGTTCGTAGACACCAATCATGTATAGGTTCTTTTTTATTTAAGTGGTGAAAAAAAATCCAAAGATTCTCAAAAAAAAAGTTGCCATATTCCCAGACTTCACACTAGACCTTGGAAATCAAGGTCCCAGAGTCTGGAGGAAGAGTGGAGAGACCACAATCCAAGCTGCTTGAGGTCTAGTGTGAAGTTTCCACAATCAGTGATGGTTTGGGGAGCCATGTCATGTGCTGGTGTGGGTCCACTGTGTTTTATCAAACCAAAGTCAGCGCAGCAGTCTACCAGGGAATTTTAGAGCACTTTATGCTTCCCTCTGCCGACAAGCTTTTTGGAGATGAAATTTCATTCTCCAGCAGGACTTGGCACCTGTCCACACTGCCAAAGTACCAATACCTGGTTTACAAATAACAGTATCACTGTGCTTGATTGGCCAGCAGACTCGTCTGACCTTAACCCCATAGAGAATCTATGGGGTATTGTCAAGAGGAAGATGAGAGACAGCAGACCCAACAATGCAGACGAGATGAAGGCTGCTATCAAAGCAACCTGGGCTTCCATAACACCTCAGCAGAGACACAGACTGGTCGCCTCCATGCCACGCCACATTGATGCAGTAATTGATGCAAAAGGAGCCCCGACCAAGTATTGAGTGCATTTACTAAACATACGGTACATTTCAGTAGGCCAACATTTCGGATGTTAAAATCATTTTTTCAAGTTGGTGTTATAAAGTATTCTAATTTACTGAGATAATAACTTTTGGGTTTTCATTGGCTATAAGCCATAATCATGGACATTAACAGAAATAAACACTTGAAATAGAACACTCTGTTTGTAATAACTCTATATAATATATGGTTTTCACTTTTTGTATTGAAGAACTGAAAGAAATTAACTTTTTGATGATATTCTAATTTTGTGAGATTCACCTGTACATCCCGTACTGACCATTAGTGCTAGTTACACTACTCAGTGGAGATGGAGGACATGAGGTGTATATCCGGTATTGACCATCAGTGTTACTTGCACTACTCAGTGGAGCTGAAGGATATCATTACACGTGTACTAACACAACCAATCTCCATACAATTACCTCTTACCTCCTTTGAGAGCTCCACAGAAATCATATTCATCATCAACTCCAGTACACAATTCAGCTTTGGTAACTGAGACCGTCACAGATTCCTTCCAAATCTCTATTGTAGCATATAAGCGGTCAATATTCTTCCCTGCACAACAATTAAGATATATTATTACTTAAAGTGGATTTGGGAGCTGATTGATGCTGCACAAAACACGGGCGGCCTAAGTCAGAGTCTGGCTGCGCTATTATAGCCCAGTATATAATAATAATAATCTTTATATAGCGCTAACATATTCCGCAGCGCTTTACAGTTTTGCACACATTATCATCACTGTCCCTGTTGAGGCTCACAATCTATATTCCCTATCAGTATGTCTTTGGAATGTGGGAGGAAACCGGAGAACCCAGAGGAAACCCACGCAAACATGGAGAGAACATACAAACTCTTTGCAGATGTTGTCCTTGGTGGGGTTTGAACCCAGGACTCATATACACCTGGGCATTTCAGAGAAAAATGTAGCTTAAAGATTTCAATGGGGACCATAGCAAGAGACAAGACAAGTGCAGCGCTGGCCGGCTTCTCCAGTGCCGCTGCAGAAGATTGACAGGACTATCCCTATGTAGACACATTGGAGAGATCTATCGATCACTTGGAGCGGTGCAGAGAGAAGACGGCCAGCGCTCAACTAGTCTGGTCTCTTGCTATGGTCCCGGAAAAATCTTTTAACTATATGCTCCGCTGACAACACTTGTCTGTTTTCTGTATCCTGGCCCAAGTATTGACAAGCCATGTTGACATGACAATGAGGGAGGTAAGGATTGATTTTCAAGGAACCAGGCAAATATTGTTGTAGAAGAACCAGGAGGTTGACAAGGTGCGGTAATATTTTTTTCAAGCCATCAGCTTTGTCCACTATAGGGTTATCCTCAGCAAAACCCTCATTATTTGGCATGGATTCACCACTGTGGATTTTCCTGCAGATCTATTGAATTTCTGATATGTGGACAAACCCTAATCCTGAGGCTACATGGAAACATTTTGTAATATGACACCCAAATTTTGGAAGATTTGCAATGTAGAGGACAACTATCACCTAAGTTAATATTTGGGATGGAAAGCAACAGAGTCCCCATGTAGTGGCCCGTGTAAATGGCCCCTGTATTTATAAAACAGCCTCCTATAAGCTAGAGACCCCATGAGCCCCCATCATAAGTAAGCAGAAAGAGTCAGTGCAGCTGGTCTGAACTTCTATGATGCTGGTTTGAGATTTCCATATAGCCTTGTTCTGACAGCTGTATTTTTGGCCAGTGCAGAATGCTACAGTCGTGTGAGCTAGGCCTATATGGTATTGTCATAAAAGCTACTTCTGTATTGTACCACTAATTTTTTAAGGGTATGGGCAGAAGGGCCTGTGAATAAGTGCTTTACTGATAACTTCCCGTTTATAATTCTTTGACCTGAGCAGAAAATGGAGAAATATAATGATCTGGTCTGAGAAAAAAGGGACATAAGAGCACCCCATAGAATAGATAATAATAAGTAGGCGTCTCATCAGTGAGGATATGGACAGAATGTGTACATTAGGATGTATGAATGGATCCTTACTGTTTCCTAGTCTCCAGAATGACTAGTAAGCCAAGTAATATGGCTGTATACAGAGGTAGGGGAAAAAGAGCTAGAGAGGGTACAACTTGTAGAACTCATACTTGTCCCCACAACATGCAAGATAGAACATGTATCAAAGGACATCTAAATATAAACCCTACAAAATTACATTTTATAAAACAATTGTTCCATCAGCAGACTTTTCTGTACCATCATGTGGAGCCATTAGAGGCAGCCATGGTGCACAAGGACATTACTACAGGAAAGATATACAGTATATCTTGGTACCGTGTTAGCCAGTGGATAGAAAAATATTTAGAATTGAGAGTCCTCAGTAGTTGATACCTTTTAATGGCTAACTGAAAAGATGGTAACAAATTGCAAGCTTTCGAGACTACTCAAGTCTCTTCATCAGGCATAGACTAATACAAAATCTGAAGAATCACATATTTATGCACAAAAAAGCACAAAAATAATGTCATAGATAAGACAGGTGATGTGAAGCAGAACTACCATTACGTGAGAGTGCTAAACAGTTGTGTCCATAAATATGGGAACAGTTCATAGATAAGGAGTATAAATGTTTTATTGTCCTCTGATTGGGGTCTAGTTCTGTGTTGTGATGCCCTTACAAGGTATGAGGACATTACTAGTCATGGCACTGCCCCATATATCCAGATTCCACACCCAGCATTGGAAACAGTTAAGATAAATGCATTACTTTATTAATAATAATAATAATAATAAAAATGGGAAATTCTGATTCCACAGCAAACACTGGACATACTTGGAATGATTTTCACAGAAATATTCCCGTGTGTGTGCCGGCTCAGCTCACAACCTTCTAGTTTAATCACTGGTGGAAAACTGTCATCTGCAGGAAAAAGAAACTGATAATGTATTAATTCATTGTTTCTTTTTTTTAGCAATTACATAAAGACATATCTAGAGCTAAATAAAATAAACATACAGTGAAACGGAAAGTATTTAGACCCCTTTAAATTTTTCACTCTTTGTTTTATTGCAGCCATTTGGTAAATTCAAAAAAGTAAATTTTTTCACATTAATGTACTCTCTTCACCCCATCTTGACTGAAAAAAAAACAGAAATGTAGAAATTTCAGAAAATTTATTAAAAAAGAAAAACTGAAATATCACATGGTCATAAGTATTTAGACCCTTTGCTCAGACACTCATATTTAAGTCACATGCTGTCCATTTCCTTGTGATTCTCCTTGAGATGGTTCTACTCTTTCATTGGAGTCCAGCTGTGTTTAACTAAACTGATAGGACTTGATTTGGAAAGACACACACTCGTCTATATAAGACCTCGCAGCTCACAGTGCATGTCAGACCAAATGATAATCATGAGGTCAAAGAAACTGGCAAAAGAGCTCAGAAACAGAATTGTGGCAAGTCACAGATCTGGCCAAGGTTACAACGGAATTTCTGCAGTACTCAAGGTTCCTAAGAGCACAGTGGCCTCCATTATTATTTATTACACATTTTCATAGTGCCATTTATTCCATGGCGCTTTACATGTGAACAGGAAAGATATAGACAAGTACAATAAACATAAGTAAAACAAGGCACACACACAAGTACAGGAGGAGAGAGGACCTTGCCCGCGAGGGCTCACAACCTCCATAAACCTTAAATGGAAGATGTTTGGGAACACCAGAAGTCTTCCTAGACCTGGCTGTCCTGCCAAACTGAGCAATCGTGGAAGAAGAGTCTTGGTGAGAGAGGGAAAGAAGAACCCCAAGATCACTGTGGCTGAACTCCAGAGATGCAGTAGGGAGATGGGAGAAAGTTCCACAAAGTCAACTATCACTGCAGCCCTCCACCAGTCGGGCCTTTATGACAGAGTGGCCCGACCGAAGCCTCTCCTCAGTGCAAGACATATGAAAACCCACATAGAGTTTGCTAAAAAAACACATGAAGGACTCCCAGACTATGAGAAATAAGATTCTCTGGTCTGATGAGACAAAGAAAGACCTTTTTGGTGATAATTCTAAGTGATATGTATGGAGAAAACCAGGCACTGCTCATCACCTGCCCAATACAATCCCAACAGTGAAACATGGTGGTGGCAGCATCATGCTATGGGGTGTTTTTTTTTTTTTAAACAATAAATTTTTATTGAAAGTTTTCGGTTTACATTTACGCGATAATCAAGATAATAAAAAAAAAATCAGGATAAGTCTTTACATACAATCTGAACAATAGTGCATGTGGTTAACTGACATGCAATCATACAACCTAACCAAAGTAAGGGAAAGGGGAGTGGGGGAGGGGAGCCCGAGTAAAGAGGTGTATAACGTCTAAAGGGTTTGGTAGGTTATTCTGAATCCGACTGAATGTAGTTAGTTGGGTATAGTACCGGTGTGGCAAAAGGGGTATGGTTGGTGTATTCCGCCCAGGGGAGCCATATTTTCTCGAATTTTCCAACTTTGTCCATTAGTATAGCCGACAATTTCTCGTTGATCATGTACCAGGTGAGGCGTGTTTTGACCGCGGAAAAGTCTAAGTTTGGTTTTTTCCATGCCAAAGCAATGATTTGTTTCGCTGCTAAAAATATAAATGAGATAAGGGATCGGGTATGATTAGGGATGTTGGGGATGCGCTTGTTAAGTAGTGCCTCCCATGGGTTTTTTTTAAGGTTAATGTTTGCTATGGAAAAAACCAAATGGTATATCCTAATCCAGAACCTTCTGACAATCGGGCAAAGCCACCATATATGGAACATGTCTCCTGTTGAATTGCAACCTCTGAAGCAATTTGGGGAGTAGTTAGCCACAGCTTTAGCTACTCTAGCGGGGGTCAGATACCATCGGGTTAACACTTTGTAGTTGGTTTCTAACATGAGTGTGTTTAACATTCCTCCAGTAGATGAGGACCAAATTTGGGACCATTCCGAGTCTGTCAGGGTAGATCCGATGTCCGACTCCCAACGAACGGTATATTTCAAACAATGCCTATGGGAAGGGGCATTAATGTATGAGTAGTGGAGAGAAATAATCCCCGAGGCATGTGGGTTTTGACGACACTTTTGTTCAAAAGGGGTCATGGAGTAAGGAGGGGTAGAATTTTTTAATAAGGAGTTGGCAAAGTTTTTTAATTGTAAGTATCGAAAGATTTCTCCGGAGGGGAAGTGGTACTTTTCCTGTAGAGCCGCGAATGGGATTATCCCATCAATATTGAACAGCTGGTGAACCCTGGTTATGCCGGCTTCGACCCATCTATAAAAACTTTTGATAGATCCCACGCCTGGGGGGAATAGGGTATTACCCCAAATGGGAGCGAGGGGTAAAAAGGGTGAGATCAGTTGTGAGGAATATTTTAAAGTGTCCCAGATTGTAAGAGAATGCTTTATAATGGGGTTCGAGATATGTTTGCGTTGAGTTGGGAGGATCCATAGTACTGTGTCTAGAGTACTGGGTTGCATTTCGAATGCTTCCAGGGATAGCCATAATGGGGGTTCGTTATAAGCATGGTATAAAGTCAGTTGGCCTAATTGAGCTGCGCGGTAATATTTCAAGAGGTTGGGGACTCCCAAACCCCCCTTTAGGCGGTGGCGGTATAAAGTAGCCTTGTTAACTCTCGGGATGCCTCCTCTCCATACGAAGGTGTCTATAGATCTTTGGGCCGTTTTAAGGAAGTGTGAGGGGATAGGTATAGGCAGAACGCGAAATAGATAGAGCAATTTAGGGAGGATTGTCATTTTTAGCGCACGTACTCGGCCCAACCAAGAGAGATGTAGTTTCTCCCATGATTGGAGCAGAAGGCGAAGTTTCCGGAGCATAGGAGGATAATTAGCCGCATAAAGGGAGTCTAGGTTAGCTGTTAGTTTAATCCCCAAATAGTCCAAATGGTCAGTGGCCCATTGGAACGGAAAGTTGTGCTGAAGTAGTGATACAGTAGGTCGCGAAAGGGATATGTTCATAGCGTAGGATTTGCTGGTGTTTAAGTGGAGGCCGGATATAGTTTCGAAGCTTTCTAGGGTATGTAAGAGGGCCGGCAAGGATGTCTTAGGGGACGACAAAAGCAAAAGCATGTCGTCAGCAAATAAAAGAAGTTTATGAGAAACTGACGCCACTTCCACTCCCTGAACTTCAGAATTAAGGCGCATATGAATAGCTAAAGGTTCAAGCGCCAAAAGAAACAACAGGGGTGAAAGGGGACATCCCTGCCTGGTTCCCCTACTAATAGGGAAATACGTGGAGGAAAAGCCATTATAACGTACGTAGGCCGAAGGGGAGCTATAGAGAGCGTAAATCCAAGAGAGAAAGTGGTCGGGAAACTTCCATCTCCGCAGCACCGCAAACAAATATGGCCATGAGATAGAGTCAAAGGCTTTCTTGAAGTCTAATGACAGTAGCATACTTGGTATGTCACGGTGTTTGCAGAGGTGCAACAGATGGGAGACCCTCCGTATATTGTCTGGGGCTTGTCTCCGAGGGACAAAACCCACTTGATCTTTGTGGATTAGGGTACCCAGGCCAGAGTTCAGTCTTTGGGATAATATTTTGGCTAAAATTTTGAGATCTATGTTGATAAGGGATATTGGTCTATAATTAGACCAGAGTAGGTGGTCTGTGTTGGGTTTAGGTATCATAGATATTGCAGCAATTAGAGAGGCTGCACCTGGCTTATTGCCTTCTCTCAAAGAGTTAAAGTAATTAGTGAGGTGGGGGATCAGAATTGGAGCATATTTCTTGTCGTAGAGGGCCGTAAAACCATCGGGGCCTGGTTTTTTATTGGTTTTCAAGTGTTGAATGGCTAGTTCGATTTCACTTGGCGTTACGGCTTGGTTGAGGAGTTCAATCAAATCGGAGCTAAGAGCTGGAAGGGGAATAGAGTCTAAAAATGTCTCTATCGTTTCTGAATTCGAGGTAATTGGGGCCTTGTACAGCTGCCTAAGTTTTTGTTGGAAAAAGTGGGAAATTTGTTGTGGATTAGATGTGATACCAGCAGGTGTGCGTATTCGAATAGGGGGCCTGGGTAAGGGTAGGCATTTTAAGCGTCGAGCTAAATTAGAGTTATTTTTATTATTGAGAGCGTAGAAGCGTTGCTGTGACCATCGTATGGCCCGGTCTGCGATCTCAGTGAGACTAAGATCTAATTCAGTGCGAGCATGGAGAAGGTCGCGATACGTAGTTGGTGAAGGAGTGCTTTTCATCTGAGACTCTAAGGCTGACACCCTGCCCTCCAGTTCATCTATCTTCGCGTTCCTGTCTTTTTTCTTGCGGGAGGCCTCTTGAATGCAGAGACCTCTAAGCACTGCTTTATGTGCTTCCCAAAGGGAGATTGGCGATGTAGCTGAATGTTGATTCAAGGAGAAATAATCATCAATGTGATTTTTCAGCCTTTGAGAAATATCGGGATAAGAGAGCAGTGAGTCATTCAGAGTCCAGTTGAATGAACGGGGCCGTGGGTGGAGCGTCGAGCATGTGAGGAGATTTGGGGAGTGATCCGACCAGGGTGTAGAAAGAATGGATATATTAGAGATGTTTGGGAGGAAGGATGGGTTAGCGAATATGTGGTCGATTCTAGTGTGCACTAAGTGGCGTGCGGAGAAGTACGTGTAGTCTCTATTGGAGGGGTGGATCTCCCTCCATAAGTCCACCCAGTGGTGTTGGGCGAGAATTTTATTAAGAGCGGTTGAATCCGCAGAAGGGTAAGGCTGCGGGGGATTAGAGGAATGGGGACTTGAGGATTTATCGAGGCTAGCTTTCAGTATGCAATTGGAGTCTCCACATAGTATTGTGGTGCCTTGGGCATGTTCGGAGACTAATTCCAATAACTGGGAAAAGAAGGCAGCTTGGTGGGAGTTGGGAGCATAATAGGAGACTAAAGTGACCAGTTCATCTGATATCGAACCTGTCACCATGATATAGCGTCCTTCCTTATCAGCCACTGACGACTTAAAAACGAAGGGGACAGATTTTTTAAAACAGACCGCGACTCCTTTGGTTTTATTTGGGGCGTTCGCCATGTAGAAAAGTGGATACGAAGTGGACATAAATTTGGGGTAGGAGCTGGTTGAGAAGTGCGTCTCTTGGAGGCAAACCACATCTGCCTGTTGGGATCTATAATAACGAAAGGCCTTAGTGCGCTTGTGAGGGGAATTTAGGCCCCTCACATTGTGTGATAGGATCGTTAATGGCATGATAGATGGTTGTTGAATTTGCTTATGTTGGCAGTAAGTTTTGGGTCGTTGGCGGAGTTAGAGAAATTATTGTTAGGTGGACCAAATTGGTAGAGTGTACTCGGGCGAGTAGTAGGAATGGAAGGGAGGGCAGGTTGAACAATAACTATGATTAGGAAAGGGTAGGAAGAACTCGTTGGGAAGGGGGGGGGTGGGACTGTTGTTGGCTAAGCACATAGTGCGAAGCATCAGTGTACAAGGACACTGTGGGGTCATGAGGGTCCGCTAGGGGGCACAATGAAACATATTTAAATGTCGTGAAGAACGGGAGTGAGAACGAGATAGTGGGTTAAGTTAAACTGGAAATTCAATTTCACAGGCTAGGAGTGGGCTTTTCATAGTGCCGGGGGAATTAGGGATAGAGGGCGTAGTGCGAGACCTGAAAATAACCATTATATTAAACATAGTTAATTAACGCCTTAATATGGTCTAGTGGAATATTTGAAACCTGGCTGCCCATTTAAAAGGCCTGACAGAATTCTACAACTTAACACGCTATAAAGAGGAGAAAAGAGAAAAAAAAAAAAAACACTATGAAAACTCGTGTAATAAACATAGTCACTTGTCTGAAGTGAAGAGCAAGTCAAATGGCGTTGTCAGTCTGGAAGTTCGGTTGAAGCGAAAGCTGTAACGGCTTCTGTAGGGTAGGTAGTGGGGCTGTAAGCTCCAAGAACGCCTGTAATAATAAACTGAAAAAGAACACATATGAACTATTTGTTCCATTGAACATTATAAAGTATAGGCTAGCGTGTTGTATCCGGGACTACGCTATGAGGTTGTCCTGAAGAGAAGCCTATGGAGTAGTATAGGCACGAACTAAAGTTAGTGGATATCCAGCACGTCATGGGGGAGCCGGAGGATCACGTGGTCTGGGACGGAGGGTCGCAGGTTGGGGCCTCGAGGAAGAAAGTGGGGGGGATGATGGGAGGTCCATGAGTTGTAGTTTAGACAAGCAACGGCTCGCTCCTTCAGGGGAGAGAACTGTATGGACCATATCGAGATGAGAGAAGATCAGTTTAAATGGGAAGCCCCAGCGGTACTTGATGTTGTTGGAGCGTAGGACCTCCAGGTATGGTTTCATAGCACGTCTTTTGGCGATGGTAGTAGGGGCCAAGTTGGAGAACAGTTCATATGAGTGGCCTTGGAATACCAGCGGTGACGAATTTCTTGCTGCCTGTAAGAGCTGTTCCTTGGTTTTGTAATGATGTAATTTAAGGATGATATCCCTTGGTGGACCTTCCGGTTTGCGTTTGCTCAGGGCTCTATGAATTCGGTCCATTTCTAGGCGCTCTATAGGGATTCCTGGTATTAGTTCTTGAAAGAGAGCCGTCGCCGTGGACTGGAGATCGGTGATTGTTTCGGGTATGCCCCTGATTCTGATGTTGCACCTGCGGGCTCGATTTTCGAAATCCTCCAGTCTGTTGTTAAGGGTGTGAATTTCGTCGTGTAGCATCTCGATGTCTTTCTCGTGAGTAGCAAGGGTTGTGTGGGTAGCGTCCATTTTGTCCTCCAGGTCAGAGGTACGGGAACCGAGTTCTCTGATCTCCTTGGTTAATTCCTTGGTCAATTTTTCTGACATTTTGAGTAATTCTGAGTGTAAAATTGATTGAAACTGTAATAGTAAGGCAGATTGATCTGAGGTTGAGGTATTAGGGGTCTTGGTTGTTAAAGCTGGAATCATTTCAGAGTCCGCACCCTCAGGTATAGACGAGTTAGAGGATTCTGACTGGGAGAAGGGGCCAGAAGACATATCGCCGTCCAGATCTGTTAAAGCGGCAAATCTGTTGCTGGGTTGTTTTGAGCTAGCTCTGCGTGCTTTAGGCATGAGGGCGAGTTGAGTAGGAAAGGGCCTCCGTGGTGCTTATCCCGTTCAAGGAAAGAGGGTCAGTAGGAGGGCATATTGCAGAGCGACCCCTAGCGGATATAGGGGGGGCACTTTAAGGCATTACAAAAGTCTTAAGGTGTATTATAAGCTGGGCTTATTTGGGGTGGAGACGTGGCGGAGGATTGTCAGAGATAAATCCCAACTGCGATGGGAGGGTTGGTATGATGGTATATAGCCGAGAGGAGGATTTTTTAAGTAATCCTCATAATGTGCACGGAATTAGAGCTCAACATGGACACTAGGTGTCGCTATTGTATCAGTGAAGACGGTTGGTGACCAGCTGAGTCTTTTTTGTGCATTATAGAATGTATCACCAGTTCTTAGATTGAGCACTAGGTGTCACCAAACGTCTTTCTTCTAGGGCACCCTCTTTATCCCACTGTATATGACACTTTAGTGGAATGCAGACAGAATTAGCCTAGCGTGCCAGAGTATACTTGTATAGCTCAATGTAGCTATGGAGCCTGCAGGCTCAGCAAAACAGTGCACTGTAAAGTCAGTAAATTGTTGCAATTATGACCCCAGGGGAGAGGAGGGTCAGGGAAGCAAGGCTGAGAACCAAAAGAGTCCAGCATACAGTATACAGTATCTCTGTTCAATGCACTCCCTTCCTCTCTGCAGCGTAATGAGAGATAACAGTAGCCCCAGCGATAGGAGACAACAGAAACTCAGCAGGGTGAGTGATAAGTTGGATCTCTAGCAGGTTTATCCTCGGTGCAGGCTGAGGGAGCAGAGGGGAGGAGCACAGACAATAATGCAGACTAATGCAGACGCTGGGAGCCGGCCAGTGTTTATGTAGTTAATGAGGGAGCACGGGTCCCCGTCTCTCAGGGCACACACTGCACATTCCCCCTCTCATACCTCCAGGATTTCCAGCTAGTCCGTCCAGAGCCAAGTACCAGCACTCCGAGTCCCTCTCCTTCCAGGTGCACTGCTATGGGGTGTTTTTCAAATGTAGGGACAGGACGGCTGGTTGTCATTGAAGGAAACATGAAAGCGGCCACGTACAGAGATATCCTGGATGAAAACCTCTTCCAGAGTGCTCTAGACCTCAGACTTGGCTGAAAGTTCACCTTCCAACAATACAATGTCCCTAAGCACACAGCTAAAATAACAAAGGAGTGGCTTCAGAACAACTCTGTGACCATTTTTGACTGACCCAGCCAGAGCCCTGACCCAGTAGCGTAGTTACCAGGGGGGCAAAGGGTGATCTCCCTGCACTACCATGGGCAGTGGCTAAAGAGAGACAGAGGAGCATATCCCCCCTCCCCAGATGCCGACACTGTACCTGTGATGTGACGGCTGCCTCCAGTATGCTGCAGACATGCCCACATTCCACGCTGTGTGGTTGTGTCTCCTGCAGAACAGTCAGGACGCTCCGTGCTGCATCTTCAGTCCAGAGAGAAGCAGGGCAGTTCTACCGGTACAGGCCGGAGGTCTCTGCACTGTGCAGGGAGGAGATGTCATGACACTGCTCCTCTCCTGATAAGACTCGCTGGATTCTTGTGCTGTATCTGCACCCTCTATCTGAGGCAGAGTAGATTTATGGCAGCTGCTTGAACTTTTGCACAGATGCGGTGTCACGATTCATACCGTGCTGATGCCACTATGTCACGGATCGGGGGTGACCTTTGGCCAGCACCCGGCTATCACATGTG
The DNA here is from genome assembly GCF_032444005.1 of Ranitomeya imitator. Taxonomy (NCBI): domain Eukaryota; kingdom Metazoa; phylum Chordata; class Amphibia; order Anura; family Dendrobatidae; genus Ranitomeya; species Ranitomeya imitator. The sequence continues at coordinate 459,266,028 of NC_091287.1, read as the reverse complement.
CAGGGGGCATATCTTAGTTATCCCTCCACTGCTACAATGTAATGAAAACACAAAGACTATTGACCTATCAATTTACTGCAGGGGCTTATTTTAGTTATCCCACTGCGGCTACAATATCACGAACTGCAGAGATTTATGTATATCCCGCTTTCCAGTTCCGCTTGAGAAATAGCAGCTCTTTGGTGCCCCCTTACCATCAGGTCAGACTAGGTACTGCACCTAGGGTAATTAGTCACCAGCAAGGCTGCCTGCTATGTACTGGCTATTGGGCACGCTGCAGGCAGGAACAATAATTATCAACGCCGCCGTCGCTACAATGACTCCCAAATGCACAGAACAAGTATGCTGCCACCAGCTCCGATTAAAAGGGTCCGAAGCCAACCCAAATCAGTAGCATAATTAACTTCAGAAGACATAGGGTATGTTTTAGAGCAGGAGAACGAAACTAGTACTTTATAAGTTTTACTCCATAAAAAGATCAGGCAGTGTTTATATAAGGTATATACAGATGTTACAATATGAGACAAAGGATGTACAAAGCAATCTACTATATAATCGTCTAAGGGTCACTTCCGTCTGTTTGTATGTCTGTTACGGAAATCCTGGCCGCGACCAATCAGCAACGGGCACAGTCCGGCCGCGAATTCGCCCCTTCTGACTGTCAGTGCCCCCTCCAGTCAGCGCTCACACAGGGTTAATGGCTGCGTTAAACCATGTTATGCCGCGGTGTAATGCAGTCCGTTAACGCTGCTATTAACCCTCTGTGACCAACTTTTTACTATTGATGCTGCCTATGCAGCATCAATAGTAAAAAGATATAATGTTAAAAATAATAAAAAAAATAAAAAATCATTATATTCTCACCTTCCGTCGCCTTTCCCGCTGCTCCTCGCGACGCTCCGGTCCATGCATTGCGGTCTCACGAGATGATGACATAGCGGTCTGGAAGCGCTACCAGGAGACAGGCCAGTACACCAGGAGACGTGGAGGGGGCCGTAAGAGGGAAACAACCCAGCAGCTGACTGAAACTTCAGCCTTTGTGCAAGGAGGAACAGGAGAAGCACTGCCTGTGCTCTTCACAGATGAAAGCAGGTTCACACTGAGCACATGTGACAGACGTGACAGAGTCTAGAGATGCGGTGGAGAGAGATCTGCTGCCTGCAACATCCTTCAGCATGACCGGTTTGGCAGTGGGTCAGTAATTGTGTGGGGTGGTATTTCTTTGGAGGGCCGCACAGCCCTCCATGTGCTTGCCAGAGGTAGACTGCCATTAGGTACCGAGATGAGATCCTCAGACCCCTTGTGAGACCATATGCTGGTGCGGTTGGCCATGGGTTCCCCCTAATGCAGGACAATGACAGACTTCATGTGGCTGGAGTGTGTCAGCAGTTCCTGCAAGATAAAGGCATTGAAGCTATGAACTAGCGCGCCCGTTTCCCAGACCTGAATCCAATTGAACACATCTGGGATATCATGTCTCGCACCATCCACCAATGTCCCGTTGCCCCACAGACTGTCCAGGAGTTGGCGGACGCTTTTGTCCAGGTCTGGGAGGAGATCCCTCAGGAGACCATTCGCCGCCTCATCAGGAACATGCCCAGGCATTGTAGGGAGATCATACACGTGGCACGTGGAGGCCACACACACTACTGAGCATCATTTCTTTGTCTTGAAGCATTTCCACTGAAGTTGGATCAGCCTGTAACTTCATTTTCCACTTTGATTTTGAGCATCATTCCAACTCCAGACCTCCGTGAGATATTGTTTGTGACTTAAGTTGATAATTTTAGGTTTTATTGTTCTCAACACATTCCGCTATGTAATGAATAAAGATTTACAACTGGAATATTTCATTCAGTGATATCTAGGATGTGGGATTTTAGTGTTCCTTTTATTTTTGTGAGTACGATACGATACGATACACTTTATTGATCCCGTGGGAAATTATGGTATCACAGCAGCACAACTTAAATCATAAAAATCATAAAGGAATTACATAGTTGACATGACAGTGGAGTTGACAGAAGAACATTATACATTAGAATAGGACATACACAACAAGTGAACTGAAATGTAGAGAAATAAGTAGACATTCACCTTGGTGGTTTAACCCTAATGTTATTGTTGTACATTCCCATAGCAGTTGGCACAAACGATTTCCTATATTTTTTCCTTCTTACACCTCAGAAGTATTAGCAGGTTGCTGAAGGTGCTCTTCTGTCTCATGAATAGCTCATATAGTGGATGTGCATTATTGTAATAGTAGTGTATATATATATGTATATATATATATATATATATATATATATATACTCTCCTGGTGTACTGGCCTGTCTCCTTGTAGCGCCTCCAGCCTCTGGACACTACGCTGACAGACACAGCAGCTCGCATTGATGTGCCATCCTGGATGAGCTGCACTACCTGAATCAATTCTGTGAGTTGTAGAGTCCGTCTCATGCTACCTCGAGTGTGAAAGCACAACCAACATTCAAAAGTGACCAAAACATCAGCCAGAAAGCATTGGTACGGAGATGTGGTCTGTGGTCCCCGCCTGCAAAACCACTCCTTTATTGAAGACACAAAAGAGCATAGTAGAACCAAAAACACTCAGTTTCAAAAAATCACAGTAATCCGCAAGTGCTAGTAAAAAGATGTAAAAACAGGGTATTTGGTTGATACATTTTTTGCAAAAAATGTATACTAAGCTGCTCCACCAAACGTCACGGTAAACCCATTGTTGTGAATTCTGTTGTCGAACTCCCTCCTGTGGTCGTGAATGGTACTTCGGCGAGTTCTGTCCATGGACTCCCTCTGGTGGCTGTGAGTGAAGCTGCTGCTTCTGAGGTTCCTTACACAGGTGACGTGGTTTATCCTTTGGTTGGCTGCTCTATTTAACTCCACTCATATCGTTACTCCATGCCAGCTGTCAATGTTCCTGCATTGGTTCAGTTCGCTCTTGGATCTTTCTGGTGACCTGTCTTCTCCAGCAGAAGCTAAGTTCCTGATAGTTATTATTTGTTCATTGTTTCCTTGTCCAGCTGGTTATCATGATTTTGTCTTGCTAGCTGGAAGCTCTGGGATGCAGAGTGGCATCTCCGCACCGTTAGTCGGTGCGGAGGTCTTTTTGCACACTCTGCGTGGTCTTTTGTAGTTTTTTGTGCTGACCTCAAAGATATCTTTCCTATCCTCTGTCTGTTTAGTAAGTCTGGCCTCCCTTTGCTGAAACCTGTTTCATTTCTGTGTTTGTGACTTTCATCTTTACTCACAGTCAATATATGTGGGGGGCTGCCTTTTCCTTTGGGGAATTTCTCTGAGGCAAGGTAGGCTTTATTTTCTATCTCTAGGGCTAGCTAGCTCTTAGGCTGTGAAGAGGCGTCTAGGGAGTGTCAGGAACGCTCCACGGCTATTTCTAGTTGTTGTGATAGGATTAGGGGTTGCGGTCAGCAGAGCTCCCACATCCCAGAGCTTGTCCTGTGTGAGTTTAACTATCAGGTCGTGCCGGGTGCTCCTAACAACCAGGTCATAACAACCCATATCAGAGCAGTCCTAACTGATGCATGCAATCCCTATCTGATGTATTTAAAAACCTGATCATCTGTATATTACCTGTGTGAACAGGGTTCAGAGAGGAAAAGTCCATGTGGACATGCTGAGTGGAACAGCTTTTGTGCAGATAGCCCAAGAGGAGTGGTGGGTAACTCCCCAGTCTTGTAGACACAAGAGAACAATTATGGAAACAGGAACACATGGACTACTTGCACAGTGAACAAGTCTGTAGGAACATGCTCACACACCACCAAGAAACATGAAGACACAAAAGAGCATTGTAGAACTAAAAACACTCAGTTTCAAAAAAATCACAGTAATCCGCAAGTGCTAGTAAAAAGATGTAAAAACAGGGTATTTGGTTGATACTTTTTTGCAAAAAATGTATACTAAGCTGCTCCACCAAACGCCACGGTATACCCATATATCCTTTATTGAGTGTCTTAATAATTGCCAATAATTTCCATCTGTTGTCTATTGCATTTGCACAACAGCATGTGAAATTGATTGTCAAGCAGTGTTGCTTCCTAAGTGGACAGTTTGATTTCACAGAAGTTTGATTTACTTGGAGTTATATTCTGTTGTTTAAGTGTTCCATATATTTTTTTTGAACAGGGTGCATATCAACTGACACTGGATAGGACCCCGACCCCGGATACAGGATAGATTTTATATATATTTTCTATCCTGTAGCCGGGGTCAGGGTCCTATCAGACCAGTGTTTGTGTGATCTCATATCAGTAAATCCAAGGTGGTAAACAAGAAGACCCCATTCTAAAACCTTTTACTAAAAAAAAAGTTGAGGCTGAATATATATGATAGCCAGGCAAAAGAAAATAGAAGCAGCAAGTAAGTGCATATAGAAAGTCACATATGGGTGCGGGCCACTGAACATATACTCTGTCTAGACAACAAGACCCCCAAAGGGGGAGTAGGGGAAAAAGAGAAGAACAGACAAGCCAAGGGGCGCACTTTTTTCTTTAGATTGGTAATATTCTACCTCCCTCTCTTTCTTCTGGTTCCCTTTGGGTTCTTGTCCACACAAGAGTATTCCCTTAGGGTTACCTGGATACATTCAGGGAGCTGTACCCATATGGTGGCCTCTATATGCACCTACTAGCTGTTTCTATTTTCTTCTATTTAGCTCTTTGTCATATATATCAGGGCGGAGCAAGTAACAGCCCATAGAAAGGGACAGACAGTGACCAGAATCTAAGGAGTGGGAGCTATTGTGGGGTCCATTATACAGCATGAGAACTACTGCGGGGGTCATTATACAGTGTGGGAGCTACTGCGGGGGTCATTATACAGTGTGGGGGATAATGTAAGGGCAGTTATATAGTTTGTAGGCTGCTGTCGGGCCATCATACAGTGTAGGGGCCTATATACAGTGTGGGATCTACTGTGGGGGCTTGTAAAGAGTTTGGGGCTACTGTGAGGGCACAAAGGAGACATTTTACTATTTAAGGGCACAGTGGTGGCATTGCTATGTGAAGCAGTATGAGGAGCATTGCTTTTGTACCACACAGCAGGAGCAGTAATAGGGACATATACGGCAGCAGCTCAGTACTGGCGTATCAGCAGGATGAGCAGTTTGTGCAGGTTGGGAATAGATGAGGACAATGCTGGAAATGTGAGCGTCAGATGTGTCCTTGTTGTAATCTCAACGCTGCTGTCCATAGCAAGGCGCGGGAGCGCCGCTGATATCCACTACTCCGCAGCTGTAATCTTGGCACTGAGGGATATCTACCCTTTCCACTTCACTCCACTTCTTCTTGTGGATAAGCGATTCAATGAATAAGGCTCTGGTTGAGCCGAAACGTTTGCTTTTTATACATATCGCTTCCAGCATTATATTTCTGTTTCGCTCCCCTATCCAAATTTATTTTGTGACTAATAAATATTTAAGCGTTAATCACACGTTGTCATTAGAGTGTGCGGTGTATACATATTTATTAGTATTCAGGATCTTCTGATCCATTACACCAGCACCTCGCAAATTCTGACTGAGTGCACGCCATTATTATATTTGTCTTGTTGTAATCTCTGCAGACGAGTCGTGGCTGAAGGAGTTGTCATGTCGGTCTGGGCCAGATGGAAAAGACGGGAAAAGTGAACGACTCCATCACAAAGAACATCAGCTGCAAGTCACCATCTATAACTGTGCTGTGATCTCTTATCTTTAACATTGGGTACGCAGGCCATGCGGATGTATGCAGATGCCTCTGCATGCGTCGTTTTGACGCTGCGCTGAACATGTTGTATTTTGTTGCGGTCGGCGCAGCGTCAAAATGACACATGCGGAGGCATCTGCATACATCCACATGGCCTGCGCACTCAATGTTAAAGATAGGGTACGTAGGACGCATGCAGATGTAAACGGAGCTGAAGGAAGAGGCTTGACGAGGACCTGTCACTTGCTCAAAAAATGAGCTAAATACATTGTAAAAATCCCAAGCACCACTGGTGCTGCTCCATTGGGCAGGAGTCACACTAGCGTATATCATCCAATGCGACCCTTGGCTCCTGCTCTGCTGTGAGCGTAAGCCGAGTGTCAGTGCTCAGATCCTCTCGCACAGCTGCGGAGGAGACAGAGAAAGTAATTTCTCCATCTCCTCTGCTGCCAGCATCGGCTTTGATCGAACTGCACTCGGGTGATAGTTTCACTTACACCAATAGACGTGTATGGGTGCGAGCGAGCTACGATTGTTCCCTCATGCTGAATCGGCATGAGAAAATATTTGCAGATGTTTCATCTCAAAGCTCTCGGCCTTATTATGACTCCAGCCTTACAGAGATATTCACATTGGCTATTTTTGTAATGCCCAATGTAAAATGATTGGTTGCAGACCATCTGGGCACATCTTCAGTTTTCTCTGCCACTCGGCTGTGCAGCTGATCTAGCAGTCTCAGACTTTGCTGAGGTGTGAGCGGAAGTTTCAGGGAGGGATAAACTCACATGTACCCAGAGAAGCAAAGTAACGCACAGCTGCACTACTTTCAGAGATTTCACATACAGTGCTCCAAAAGCAACAACTGTAAATATCTTTGCAAAGGAACGACGCAGCACAAAATGGAAAAAAATGGTTAATTCAAGTGATCTTGGGGAATTTTTACAAATTATTGAATGCATTTTTTGAGCAAGCAAAAGATCCTCTTTAAAAAATAAGGTAGCATATCTAACATGTTCCTTTCCAAAGGTCAATGATGGGAGAAGAGAAGTCATTGTTGAGCTGTCTACTCAGATTCTAGGGGCTGGGAGAAGCTTAGTATTACACAATCATAAAGAGCGTACCCAGGACATTGTTACTCACCACACATCTCGTAATAAGCTTCCATCTTTGGGGTATGACAAAGGAAATATTTTGTGCTGCTCTTTACAGTCCCAAATCCAAGAAGGAGCAGCAGAAAGTTAAACATCTCCAGAGTAATAAGACCATACAAAAGTGTCGTTCAATATAATATTTGACCTAAACACGAAAATGTGACTAATGTTCAAGTTCCTCTTTTCTACATTTTCAGTTCCTTTTGTAGAGACTACACCTCTGACAATACACAATTCTGGTGATGGTTTAGTCTTTGATTTTCGGTTTTAAGGTGCATTTTACAGTTTTACTTCTTTCATTGTGTAGGATAAGCAATGTGTCCAGACAGTGAGTAATAAAGTCTATCCACATGATATATGGGCCTTACCAGATTGTGACATACACCAACCACTCTGGATTTTTACGTGACCACATTCATCATCATTAGTTTCGACAAGCCACCTGTATGACCTGCACGTCTGGCTCTCGATCTCAGATTACTGATACTTCTTTCCTTCTCAGATTTGATTTAATAAAAATTGTGTATTATTTTTCTTGCTTCCATGAGAATATAACATAGGCCAGGCCACGTTCAGTATTGATCAGTATTTTACATCAGTATCTGTAAACCATAACCAGGAGTGGAACAATCAGAGGAAAAGTATAATAGAAACATATGCACCACTTCTGCATTTATCACCCACTCCTGGTTTTGGCTTACAAATACTGAGGTAAAAAACTCGCCAAAAACTCAACATGTGAACATGACCATTAAAACCAAAAAGACAAGGGTGAAAAAATAATAAATTGATGTGCGAGTGTATCCTTGGTCATGTTCAGCAACAGGCAGCGTAGAATATGAAGGTGGATCACAAATCTAAAGTATATCACTGTTACCATTTATTATATCCTTGTCATAGAAACCAAACAGCAGAACACATATGGGGGATGTCTTAAAATATTTGATATGACCATTTCCTTTGAAATATCAAAAATGTACTTGTATGACAAAAAGGATCTCTTTCCAAAGCCATAATCTGCAGCGTCATGGCCGAAAGTGTTGGAATCCTTGAAATTGTCCCAGAAAATGAAGTATTTCTCCCAGAAGATTATTGCAATTACACGTGTATAACCAAATCGGTATTTCTTTGTATGTATTGGAGCAACAAAAAAAAAAGAGAAAAAAAGGCAAAACACAAGACCCCAAAAATGGATGGACACAATTGTTGGCACCCTTAATTTTATATATGGTTGAATATAATACAAAAAAGAACTATAGCACCAATCAACTACAACAACACTTGTTGAAACTTAAGGGTTTAGAGTGTTGAGTCCTCTTCCGTCCCTGGCTTCCTGGATTGAGGAATCCAAGTAAATGACACGCAGCACAAAGGTTGTGTGGTCATAAACAGGGGTAGCCCCGGAGCACGCCTGCCTCACTGGGCGCTGCCCCTTCTTTATATAGTAAGAAGTTAGGCATTTACAGACATGCGCACAAGCGCTCATATTTCATAATCACTTACAAAGCAAATCTATACTAGTGAAAAGTTACAATATCTGGTATGTGGGTGAAAGGCTACAATATCAAGGAGAAATGCGCGCGTGATTACTTCTATAAAAGGAAATGTCAAGTTTGCTGTGCAGAAGCAGATTTCATCTGGGAGACAAAATGGATCCTTTGGTTCAGTCTGGTCTCCACAATTCCCCCCTTTGACATATTCTTTTATAATTTGTCATAAATTTTTGCATGAAGCTTGTGCATTTTCTTCTTTATGCGGCAGTATACTAAAATATAAAAGAAAATTAGTACGGCAATAATAAACTTTATACTCTTGCATCTATTACACAAAATTTATTTGTGCATACTGAGATACCCTTGAGTACAATCTTGAATAACACATATATGATTACAATAATCATAACTATATGTATTATGCTCTGCATAATCCCGGCAACCCACCCACCGATCCCTCTGAACCAGTTGGCTGGGTTAAGAAAAGAAAAGGTATCTGACCACCAGCTATCCTTATTCTGGTCATTGTCTTTGTCATACTGATCTCTGAGTCGTTGTACGTCCTTTAATTTGAATGTCATACTCATAGTACTATTCGGGTCTATATAATGACAGCAGGTGGGTCCAATGATTTGACACATACCCCCTTGTGAGGCAGTTAGGTAATCCAATACCAGGGTATGTTGGTTGACGACTATTATAAGCTGATTCTGTACAGCTACACTAGTGTTTAGTATATCTAATATAGCCCAGATCTGATCATCTAGATAATCCGTGGCTCTAACTAATTTATCCCACATTTGTGTTAACATAGGATAAATAAAAATGGTACTAGCAATTTTGTTGGGAATTCCCATTTGTACTATATGCGGCCTCCCCGAGGGACGTGGTGAGTTATCTGCAGCTCTTTTATACAGTGTGTGCTTGGGCACGGCTTGCATATTCACTTGTTTATTTGAAATTATGAAAGTAGCTGGGGTTAGGCGTCCTAATGTACAAGTACCCTTTATACCTACGGGAAGCCATTTATATGCTCCTTCTCCGCATATCCAAAATGTACCCTCAGGCAGATCCCATAGAGCTGAGTGCTGCAATACCAATCTGTGAGCCAAATCCACAAAACTAGATACATTTTGAAGCATACACCAAGAGGGTTTTTGTCCCAAGGGGCTACAGTACCCGGCTGCGGGATTCCCACACACATGCATTCCGTTGACATACTCATCAGATTCATTACAAACCAGGTTCCCCGGCTTACTTGTACAACTGTTATCATCACCTTGGGGGAACAACTCAGAATGTTCCCATTTTCTATTATGTATGTATCTTTCCAATACTACAGGTTTGAAAGCATCAGAGGGAGGGGCGGTTGTACTGAAACTGAGCTGTAGATTTTCTGTGGGGACCTGTCCTAAATTAGTTAATCCAGTCTTATTCCTAGGGACCCAGGCTCCACCCTTATAGGCCAAATATTGTAGATGTGTACTACTCCCTGAGAGATTACCCTGCCACCAAGGAAATTCTACCCATCCCACAATTGGTATGGCGATTGTAGTATTCCATAGCCTAGCATTACCAGGTTGGTTGTTGGCCAGGTTGTCTGAACAATCAGGCCAAGCGAATATTTCTTCTGCTGATACGGGAACTGCTAGAAAAGGTATACTTGTGGCTGATACCGGCGAATGGGTACAGATCCAACAATCTGTCAGGGTTTGTGTATTGTTTAACAAGTCGTGCACTAATTTTCTATGATGTTGTACGAATCTATTGTTCAAAGGGGCTAAAGAATTTAGTCTTTCCCATGCCTTCGTTGTGGTTAACATTATTAACATCAATATCATGAGTTTTATACTGCTTTTTTGCAATGGCTTGCATGTATCCATGATGCCTTTCCTTCAAGCTTGACTGATGTAGGTGTTGTCAACAGGACTTGGAAGGGTCCGTCAAATCTTGGTTCAAGAGCCTTTCTGGTGTGTCTTTTTATATAGACTTGATCACCTGGTTCCAACTTGTGACTTCCTTCAGTGTTGTCAGGATCTGGAAGGGAAGCAAAAACTTGTGCATGCACCTTAGTTAATTGTTTCTGAAGATTTTGCACATAAGAAGTCAATGACTCAATATTTAACACAAGTTGCTGTGGAAAATAACATCCTAAATTGGCAGTCCTGCCAAACAAAATTTCATATGGAGACAGTTTAGTCTTACCCCTTGGGGTATTGCGTATTGAGTAATGGGCCAGTGGAAGGCATTCTGTCCAAGGCTTTCCTGTTTCAGCCATGGCTTTCTGTATTTTTAATTTTAAAGTTCCATTCATGCGTTCCACCTTACCAGAACTTTGAGGATGATACGGAGTGTGTAACTGACTTTCAACACCCAACATTTTCAGTACATTTTGAAATATTTCTCCAGTGAAATGAGTACCCCTATCTGACTCGATCACTTCAGGGAGACCATAACGGGGCACCAGTTCGGCATCTAGCTTTACAGCAGTGTTTTTAGCTGAAGCCTTCCGAACTGGATAGGCCTCTGGCCACCCCGAGAACATGTCCACACACACCAACACATACTCATACCCATTACTCTTTGGCAGCTGGATAAAGTCTATCTGTAACCGTTGAAACGGGTAGAGAGGTCGGACGTGGTGCTTCATAGGGGTCTTTGCTGTCTGTCCGGGATTATGTGTCAGGCATATAGCGCATGCAGCACAATAGTCTCTTGCGTAGTTGCCAAAACCTGGAGCCAACCAGACTTGCTTTGCCAGTAGTGTCATTGCATTTGCAGACACATGCGTAGGGTGGTGCAATCCACCAACTACAATCGGGTACCAGGCTCTAGGTAGACATATTAGTCCATCTTTCTTCCAAATTCCCGCTTGTTCTTCTGCCCCTTCCTTTTTCCACCTGTCCCTCTCCTCTTCTCCTGCATCTTCCTGTGCTTGTCTCAGTCTATCTTCAGTATTTTCCGTGGGATTTACAGTATGGACCTGTTGTAAGGGTTTGACTGCTGCTGCTTTGGCTGCTTTATCAGCCCTATCATTTCCCCTAGATTCCCTAGTGTCGAGTCTCACATGTGCAGCTACCTTGATTACTGCTACTTCTTTTGTTTCTTGTGCAGCCTCTAAGATCTGTTTGATCAGAGAAGCATGTTTTACAGGTTGTCCTGACGCTGTCATGTAACCTCTAGCTCTCCAGATTACTCCAAAATCAAACACAATACCATGTGCATACCTAGAATCAGTGTATATATTAGCTGTCTGATTCTCAGCTATTTTTAGAGCTTCAATCAATGCTGTTAGTTCTGCTTCTTGTGCAGATTGTTTCGGTGGAAGCGGTTCTGCTTTGAGAGTTTCAGATCCTGACACAACTGCATACCCTGTATGGAAGTTACCTGTGTCATCTGCAAACCTACTACCATCTATAAACAGCTCTAAATCTGGATTTTGAAGTGGTGTTTCGGATACATTGGGTAAGCCTACCGTTTCTTGTAAAATGAGCTCTGTACAATCATGTGTATCTGTAGGGAAAAAATTTGCGTGTGGATCAGTGTCCTTATTCCCCCCTTTAGACTCGAGAGGTAGCAGTGTAGCTAAATTGAGAGTCTGAAGCCTAGCAAATATGATAGTAGAGGGGAGCAGCAAAGAACACTGCAGCCGCAAATGTCTGGCCATGGAGATGTGTTTTGGTTGGACCTGGTTTAATATCCCATAAACATCATGTGTAGTTTGAACTGTGAGTGGATGCTCTAGGACAATTTCTGATGCTTTGTCCAACAATAGTGAGACAGCAACAACTACACGTACACAGGTTGGCGCTGCTCTAGCTACGGGATCTAACCTTGCTGAAAGATATGCAATTGGTCTTTGTTTCCCTGCATGCTTCTGGGTAAGAACTCCTGTAGCATGGGAATCAACTTCTGCAGCCATAAGCTGAAATGGTTTGGTGTAGTCTGGTAGCCCTAACGCTGGAGCTGAAACAAGGGCATCTTTTAATTGTTGGAACGAAATCTGACCTTCTTTTGTCAACATGTAAGGTTCACTTTTTACACAGTCATACAGTGCTTGCATTAGTTGACTGGCATGTATAATCCATTGTCTACAATGAGACACTATTCCTAAAAATGCTCGTAGCTGTTTATGATTTCTAGGCTCATTCATCTGTCTTATTGCTTCAGTTCTTTGAGGTGTAAGATGCTTTTTACCTTGAGAAATGCAATGACCTAGAAAGACCACTTTGGTCTGACAAACTTGTAGCTTTTGTCTATTCACTTTACACCCTTCTTTTTCTAGAAAACATAGTAAACTCACAGTGGACCTTTCTGCAGTTTCTAGATCTGGGCAGCAAAGTAGTAGGTCATCCACATACTGCAAAATTACTACCTGTGGTTCGGGTTCAAACCTCTGAAGGACTGTTTGTAGGGCATTTGAATAAAGAGTAGGGGAGTGTATCATTCCCTGTGGAAGGCGTGTCCACGCCAACTGTTTGCCCTTAAATGTAAATGCAAACAAATGCCAACTGTCTTGGTGTAAAGGAACCGAGAAAAAATGCATTTGAAAGATCTATTACAGTAAACACTTGAGAACTGGCTGGTATCTGTGATAGTAACGTATGAGGATTGGGTACAACTGGGGTGATTGGATCTAGAACTTTGTTTATTTCTCTTAGATCATGTACCATACGATATTTGGGCATAGAACCCTTATCAAGAGTTCTCTTCTTGACTGGATACAGAGGAGTGTTAGCAGGTGATTGTATCTCTACCAAAACCCCTTTCTCTCTATATCCCTCTATCTGTTTTGTAATAGCTAGTTCCTGCTGGGCACTCACAGGGTATTGTCTGAGCTGTGGGAGAACAGTTCCTGGTTGCACAGATAGTTTTACAGGAGAGATATGCAATAATCCCACATCAGTGTCACCCTGTGCCCACAGTGTTTCTGGGACCGTTGAGAGGTCTAGATCTGTGGTGTACTCTTTTTTCTTCAGTATAATCCTCAAAAGCCTGAATTCTGACATATTGTTCTAATGTTTCTGCATCATCAGGGATAGTCAGCATGACTGTGCCATCTTCCCTAAAATTGATGTTAGCTTCTAATTTCTTCAAGACATCAGTTCCCAACAAACATGTTGGGGCACCTCTGGCATACAAAAATCTGGATGCAAAACATTTAGGTCCTAAGGAGACCTCTAGGGGCACAGTGTATGGTAGTGTTCGAATTACCCCATCATAACCCTCAGCAAAAGTTGTTTGTTGTGAAATATCTTCCGGGTTTGGAAGAAAATCTTGATTCAAAATTGAGGAAGTTGCACCTGTATCTATCAAAAATGGAATCTCTCTCCCCCCTACATTCACCTGTATTATAGGTCTTCTAGCTGGTAGGGAAGTTTGTAACACATTGAGTCAATCTGAATCTGGTATGGGACCATCCACTATGGATGTCTGTTGGATGTCTGAGGGCTTATTCTTTGGTACAAATTTTCCTGATTTTATGTCTGCCTGCTTCTTTCTACATTCTCTCTGGAAATGTCCTGGTTTCTTGCAGTAATGACAGGGAAAATTATGTCTTGCCCTTCCACCTGTTGTGTTTGCTTGCGCTATTCTGACAGGCTTATGATTTTCTCTTAAATCCAACTCTATCCCTACGGCTTTTTGCCTGGCCAAGTGTGGGTCTTCCAAGGTTCTCCAATCAGGAGTTGCAGCCTTAAGTTTTTCCTTTACTTTTGGAGACAATCCATCTATAAAGGTTTTTGTAATTAACCTCATCATTCCTGGAGCGGTTAGATCTATTCCTTCATCTCTAAAATTATTCTCTACCCCTAGATAATATTCATCTACCGATTGTCCAGGTCTCTGAGCCACCACTCCCGTTGTTCCTCTCTGCCTCTGTTTCTGCCTCATGAAAACTATTAAATGGTCTACAAATTGTGTTCCTGATTCTATCGTTTGTAAGGCACCTTGTCCCTCTTGTAGCTCCTGTCCCACCTGTGGCCTGTGTCCCTGTAGATGTGTTAGCAGTTCCTGGAAGAGACCAGGAGTCATTTTTATTCTACATAATTCCTCTCCATCTGCCCAGACTCCTGCATGAGTCTGCATAATTTGCTGTATATACTGTGCGAATCTAACTGGGTACTGGGTAGGATCTGGTGCATTATGTAGAAGAGACATTCCTTCAGCGGGGGACCAAGGGAAGTATTGTCGGGATTGGTGATATCTAGTTGCCATTGCTCCATCTACACCAGTTTCTCTGAAGGGTTTCGGTACTATCCTAACAGGAGCTAACAATTGATGACCTCTGGGGGCCCCACAGGCAGAACATTCAGTTCTCCAGTCTGGATTCTGCTGGCCACAATTTTTGCACACCCATCCTTCCACCCCATTTAACCCAGGATATAATCTAGGTAAGGAGGAGGAACTGAATGAGTCGTGGCACAACATTTTCCCGTACCCATACTCCATTTGGAAGTGTCTGGATCATACTTCCAATTCTCCTCTTTAGCTGTTTTTTAGACCTTTATCATACAGTGTATGATTTCTTCCCACCCATTGTCTTTGATAATTCCACCTCGTTCTTTACTCAGTCTTTCCCATTCAGTGCTAAACATAAGTGCTTCTGAAATTCCCAATTTTTCTCTTACCCTTCTGATCTGCCTTCTGACTGTCTTTCCACATCTTTCCTGTATGATATCTTTTGCTTCTACTTGTCCTAAGACGGAGTTTGTCTGTTTATTTCCCATTTTTCTTTTCAATAATAGCTGTATCTACCCTAGGTGACGTTTGGACAACCACCTCTCTGGAGTGATGTCTCGTTGCCTTCTCTCCTAGGGAGCTAAGATATTGATGGGCTGATTTGCTCCGTTCTTTCTAATGTGCAGAATAAACTTGATTCCTACAATGCACGCAAACAGGATCAGCAACACCAAACAGATCACCAAACTCTCCGTCTCTGTTATCATACTTGTCCCAGGCTCATGGACCCGTGTCCTGGGCTCATTCTATCAAACTCTTATCCAAAAATGAAGGAACAAGTTTCTCAAAGAGAGTCAAGCATGGGCGGAGGTCTCCCCGAAAGGACGCAACCACATGACCCAGTTAGGCTGACTTCACTAATAAGACTTGTCCTAACAATTTCGGCTTATTGTTCTACGTACTTTTATCCTTCTTTCATAACATGCCACAACCTTCACACTTGTTCACACACTGCCAGGGACAGGACTCATAAATCTATACAATATGGTAACCCGAGTTTTATAGGTATCTACTCACTACTAGACTAACCCAGCGTGACACGGCTCGTAGAGATCTTTCGGATAATACAGGGCAGATAAAAGAGAACTAATAATGTCTCTTACCTGGCCAGGTTTTTCAGTTCATTTGCCGTCCATTATCCCAGATCTCCGTTGTCCGTATCCGTAGGTGAATCTCGAGTAGACACTCTCGCCTCGGGTCCCTGTTTCGGGCGCCAAGAAATGTTGAGTCCTCTTCCGTCCCTGGCTTCCTGGATTGAGGAATCCAAGTAAATGACACGCAGCACAAAGGTTGTGTGGTCATAAACAGGGGTAGCCCCGGAGCACGCCTGCCTCACTGGGCGCTGCCCCTTCTTTATATAGTAAGAAGTTAGGCATTTACAGACATGCGCACAAGCGCTCATATTTCATAATCACTTACAAAGCAAATCTATACTAGTGAAAAGTTACAATATCTGGTATGTGGGTGAAAGGCTACAATATCAAGGAGAAATGCACGCGTGATTACTTCTATAAAAGGAAATGTCAAGTTTGCTGTGCAGAAGCAGATTTCATCTGGGAGACAAAATGGATCCTTTGGTTCAGTCTGGTCTCCACAAGAGATTATGCAACAACTGGAAAGGTTGTGGTGCTATTGCTCAAAAGTACAGAAAAAGTATTTTACAGAAGCAGAAAGAAGAGCACCCTGCTGCATACCACATGCATGTCCAGAAGATTTGAGAAATAAAGGATTTTTTATTTTAAAGTATTGGAGAGCGAAGGTTCTTTCTGCTTCTGTAAAATACTTTTTTTTTAATATTTGGTTGCACAGCCTATGGAATAAATAAATGCAATAAGTCGCTCCCTATAACCATCAACAAACTTCTTACAGCTCTCAACTGGAATTTTGGACATTTTTTTTAAAAACTGCTCCAGGTCTCTCATATTTGAAGGGTGCCTTCTCCTAACAGCAATTTTAAGATCTTTGCACAGGTGATCAATGGAATTTAGATCCAGACTCTTTGCTGGCCACTTCAGAACTCTCCTGTGCTTTGTTTCCATCCATTTCTTGCTGCTTCTTGAAGTATGTTTGGGGTCATTGTCCTGCTGGAAGACAATGCATGACCTAGGAAGTAAACCCAACTTTCTGACTGGGCATTACATTGCAACCAAAAATCCTTTGGTGATCTTCCGATTTTATGATACCTTGCACACAGTCAAGGCACCCAGTGCCAGAGGCAGGAAAATAACCCAAAACATCATTGAACCTCCACCATATTTCACTGTAGGTACTGTGTTCTTTTCTTTGCAAGCTTCATTCTGGTTTTTAGTAAACAGTAGAATGATGTGCTTTACCAAAAAGCTTTATCTTCGCCTCATATGTCCACAAGACGCTTTCCCAGAAGGATTTTGGCTTACTCACGTACATTTTGGCAAACTCCAGTCTAGCTTTGTCTCTGTCAGCAGTGAGGTCCTCCTCAGTCTCCTGCTATAGTGTTTTATTTCATTCAAATGTTGATGGATAGTTCTCGCTAACACCCCTGAACCTACAGGACAGCTTGAATTTCTTTGAAACTTGATTGAGGCTGCTGATCCACCATTCGGACTCCCAAGTTTCCTCTGCCATCCCCGTCCAGGGAGATTAGCTGTAGTGTCACGGGTTGTAAACCTTTTGATTATGTTGCACAATATGGACAAAGGAACATCAAGATCTCCAGAAATGGACTTGTAACCTTGAGATTGTTGATATTGTTCAACAATTTTGGTTCTTAAGTCCCCTGACAGATCTCTTCTTTTTGTCCTCCATGCTTAGTGTGGCACACACAGACACACAATGCAATGATTTAGCCAACTTCTCCCCTTTTTATCTGGTTTTACGTGTGATTTTCATATTACATACACCTATTACTTGCCACAGGTGAGTTTGAAAGAGAAGCACATTCTTGACATAAAGTTGTTTTCCCACACTTTTGTAAAGATGCCAACAATTTGGCCCAGCCCATTTTGGGTGCTGTGTGTGAAATTATGTCCAATTTGCCTTTTTTTGTGTTGTTCCAATCCATACAATGAAATAAACTTGTATAACAAAACATGAGTAATTGCAATTGGGAGAAATACTTCATTTTCTGGAACAATTTAAAGGGAACCTGCCAGCAGGACTGTGCAAACAGCGTCTGTATTTTATGGTTGTTTTTTTGGTCTGTATTTTCAGTTTTGAGTTAATGATATGCCAGTGCTCTGGGGGTCTTCATGATTAGGTATTCATAATGCAGACTGCTGACAGGTCACTGATCCCTCACTGACCTGCCCCCTAGTTTACATAATGAATATCTGTATAATACTGAAAAGAAAACCTTCTGCAGCCGGCTACCAGCTGTGGCATCTGTGCTGCAGCATAATCACGCTTCATGTGTAGTTACTACATGTGGTTGAGCTTTTCCTGAGAAGTAACAAAAAAATTCTATTTTTAAATGGTGCCCGCCACACCTGCGCAGTGGCAGCTATTGGTGTATATAGCGGTGATCCAATAGCTACTATTGCGCAGACGCCATCTTGCTAGAGAAAAAAAATTCTCCTCCTGCGCAGTAGTAGCTCTCGGCAGTGGCACCTGCCTGCAGAAGGGGTTTTTCAGTATATACAGATACTAGCTATTGAACCCGTTCTACGCCCGAGTGGCGAGCATTTATATTGGTATATGGTCTCCATCCTGGTATGTGCTGCTCCATCCTGCGCCCCCATCCTGTCATGTGCTGCTCCCATCCTGCGACCCCATTCTGACATGTGCTGCTCCCATCCTGCGCCCCCATTCTGACATGTGCTGCTCCCATCCTGCGCCCCCATTCTGTCATGTGCTGCTCCCATCCTGCGTCCCCATTCTGTCATGTGCTGCTCCCATCCTGCGTCCCCATCCTGTCATGTGCTGCTCCCATCCTGCGTCCCCATTCTGACATGTGCTGCTCCCATCCTGCGTCCCCGTTCTGTCATGTGCTGCCCTATTCTGTCATGCGCTGCTCCCATCCTGCGCCCCCGTTCTGTCATGTGCTGCTCCCATCCTGCGCCACCGTTCTTTAATTTGCTGCTCTCATCCATATGCCCCATACGCTGCTCCATAAAGGTTTATGGCCCCCATAAAATGCTCCTTAGTATATGCCCCGTACACTGCTCCATAAAGGTTGATGGCCCCATAAGATGCTCCATAGTGTATGCCCCGTACGCTGTTCCATAAAGGTTTATGGCCCCCATAAGAATCTCCATACTATATGCCCCCGTACACTGCTCCATTATGGTTTATGGCAACATAAGATGCTCCATTGTATATGCCCCGTATGCTGCTGCAATATATATATATAAAAAAAAAAAACCATGCTCACCTATGGTCGCTGGGCGCCGAGTGCTGGGGGGCCTGAGCAGGCAGGGACACCGGCGCGCTGTGGGGGTCAGGTGCCGGTATCGCCGCCAGCTCAGGCCCCCCAGCACTTACTATATTCACCTGGCCCCGTTCCACCACTGCGCGCCGCCATCTTCCCGGTCCTCTGGCTGTGACTGGTCAGTCAGAGGGCGGCGCCGGCGCGCATTAAGTGCGTCATCGCGCCTTCTGAACTGAAGGTCACAGGCCGAGGACCAGGAAGATGGCGGCGCGCAGCGGTGGAACGGGGCCAGGTGACTATAGCTCATACTTACCCTCCTGGCGGTCCCTGCTTCTCTGTTGGAGATCGCGGTGTGCGTTCAGTGTTTACGCATACCGCGATCTCCTGGGAGCGTCACTCTGTGAGGCCCAGACTGCGTCGGCGCTTGCGCAGTCTATAAAGGCTTCGGACAGAGTGACGCTCCCAGCGTTGTATTATAGATTCATTAGGTAAACTAGGGGGCAGGTCAGTGAGGGATCAGTGACCTGTCAGCAGTCTGCATTATGAATACCTAATCATGAAGACCCCCACAGGCCGCCCCAGAGCACGAGCATATGATTAACTCAAAACTGAAAAGACTTAAAAACAACCATAAGACGGATTTTATCAACCAAGGGATCATTGTTATCAGTATAACTGTGCCAACCTGACACTGTAGGTTACTGTGCACAATCCTGCTGACAGGTTCCCTTTAAAGGGTGCAAACACTTTCAGCCATGACTGTATATAGCACAAGTTGCCTCCTAGTGGGAAAACGACAATATTAGCAATGTGCAACACAGTCCCGCATTACATAATTATATGGATCTGTGGAGTTTTTTCACAGTAACCTCATTTCACCATCATAGCATAATTTGCCTAAGGACATAATCACCCCAGGCATATTTGTATTCATGCATAGCATGTTCATGATGAACGTTACCAATGTACACACTAAAGATGTCCATATGGGGCCATTATGCCATAGGTAAGGCGTGACCATTTAGATTTCGTCTGCCTGGTTCAAAAAAAAAAAAAAAAATAGTAAAGTATACTATGCTATTAGTATAAATGTGTTTTTACATTGCAGCCTATGGGTGACAAATAACACGGCATGGAATCACAGTGATCCGTTAGAAATAGACATCATGGGCATTCCAACCACTTTGTGACTTCTCCATAAAATAGACACCATTAAATGGCTGACAGATGACAACCAATGGCAGCCTCCGTATGATATACATTTCAGGAACTGCTGCAGTGTATACATTGTACATCGCACGTCAGGAAGGGGTTAAGATATTCCTTTTTTTAGCGTCGGCACAGTCTACCATATATTCACTTGAATAGACCACCACTACAATACCATGGACAACCGCTATGGACTGTACAGCGCGGGCTAGTGTGACTAATGCACACATCAGAGCAATCGCATAAGAGGGGCAGTCCTCCAAAAAAAAACAGACTGGGGGGCTGCCGAGTGTCAGACTCACACTGATCTATTATCGGTCACCCATCCTAAGGCTAGGTTCGCATTGCGTTAATGGGACCGCGCTAACGGACAGCGTTGCATGGCGAAATTAACGCCGTGCAACGCGTCCATTAGCACGCCCATTCACAGCAATGGGGACGCGCATTACTAGCGCGTCCCATTTTCGGCACGCGCTAGCGATGTGCCGGTGTTTTGTGGCGCGCCGCGGACGCTGCTTGCAGCGCCCGAGGTCCATTCCCCGCTCTCGCAGATCGGAGATCTTCGAGAGCGGGGACGTTTAACGCGACCCCTTTACAAAACATTGCGTTAGCGCAATCCGCTAGCGCTGGGCGCTAAACGGATTGCACTAACGCAATCTGAACCTAGCCTAAGAGCTTCTGTACGCCACTTCCGAGTATGATCCGACAAATATTGGATGGCACTCAGACCAATGTTATGGGGCTGTGCATGTCCGATTTCTTTCCACGAACGGAGTCGGTTTAAAGCAATATTGGAGCTTGTGTATTCTTTAGTCGCAGTGTGCTGATGCATCGTGTATGCGTCTATTCATATACTGGCCACAGAGTGTAATGGTGCATCTGGACATTTATTACTAAAGGTATGCGGGTCCAGATTAGCCGGCCACGTTGCTCAGTCCCCGGTGAATAGATTGGATTCTGAAGCACCGCATTTCATGGTTGAAATCATATAACCCAGGGGTGTCAAACTGCATTCCTCGAGGGCCTCAGACCATGCATGTTTTCAAGATTTCCTTTGCATTGCACAAGGTGCTGGAATCATTCTGTGAAGGTGATTAAATTATCACCTGTGCAATACAAGGAAATCCTGAAAACATGACCTGTTTGCGGCCCTCGAGGAATGCAGTGTGACACCTCTGATATAACCCTTATGAATATATACCAGAGGACCCCAATGTGATCGGCACCACTATCACAGTACTATTATGTACTTTCACATATTTTGGAAAAATTAAGATTCTTAGAATTTGGGATCCATAAAACAAAGAACTTTTAGGACACCTTTATACAAGATTTATTTTTCCTTAGAGGGAGGATTAATGTCCTCAGGATTAAAAGTGAAGGGTTTATCATAACCCATGAGGTGCTGGTAATCACTGGAATTGGAAAATAACATTGGGTTGATCAGCATCGACTTCTTTTTTGCATAAAAGGTTGTGAACATCTTGCTCATTCCAGGTACTTCCACGTCCTCTGGGGAAAACTCTGTCTTTTTCTCTACCATTAGGGCGTTGTAAGTGATGGCAGTATACAGGTCCCGCTCCTTGTTGTAGTATAAGCGCACTACATATCCCTTTGTCACAAGGTGCAAAGTCACAGGAGTCGCAAAGGTGAAGAATCCAATCATACTAAAGAAAGCCATTTTTATTGGAATACTGTCAAATCCGATGCCGGACTTTGCAAAAATCACAGGCAGAATAACTAGGCTGATCAAGCTGGTGGAGTACGAGAAGAACTTCACGCCTGTATGGAGAATGAAAACCACATTAGTAATATTCAATATAGGATTAAAGGACATGGATGCCGTCCATGTTTTCAATTTGGGGCTAAAAAATGTTTGCAACTAAGTTCCGTATTGCATTGTCCATCTCCGCCTGCTCAATAACTCAAAGGGTATCTTCATAGATGGATATTGTCAGATGGAGCTTGTAAGCACTTCAGCAATTGTACGCTTATTAAAGTTCACAGCCAGTCTCGAGGTGTTAACACTTTCTTTTGTTCATAGAGCATTGTCAAGGAGATCGACCACCACTGCGGCTTCTCTTGTAAGTACTGCGCTGAAGTAGGTAACAGCTCAAACATAAGCTTCAATACAGTGCTGACAAGCGCAACTAAAGAGCTTGCAAGCACTGCATATGGCCTGCTGTCTAGCAATGGTGGTCCGTCTCAAAACCAACGAGCTGTAAGCAAAAAAAAAGGTGTTATCTCAGATGGATTAAAAGTTTAAATAAGCAGTAAATTGCAAAAGAGCTAGTATTTACAAGCACTATCTGACAACACGCGCTTAAGACATTTACATATCGCATTCTTGCAGACACGTGGACTGCCCGGGCTCGGCAGTGACACCGGAGAATCTTGACAGCATGCGGTGCGCACACTGTTAGGCTATGTTCACACTGGGCGTTTTTTGCAGCGATTTTTTTTTATTCAAATTTTCAGCTGCGTTTTATACAACCAGCAAAGTCTAAGATTTCAGAAATCTCATGATCACACCTTGGTTTTTTCCTGATTATTTTGCCAAAGAGCTGCGTTTTTGCAAAATGCAGCATTATCACTTTTGTGTTTTTCACCCACTGAAAGCAATGGGTAGTGCAAAAAAAATGCAGGCATCAGGTTTTGTGCCAAGACCTAATGAAGTTGAATCAGTTTTTTATGCACTAAACCTTAGCATGTACAAGAGACAAATGTACCTGACAAAACGAGGCATAAAAATGCAGCAAAAACTAAGCAAAACCTGCTTTTTGTAAGCAGCTTAAACTTGGCGCAATAAAAAGCTGCAAAAACGCAACGTGTGACCAGAAGTCTGCAGTCATAGAGTAACTGCAGACTTTTACACAAGACCGGACAACCCCATTAACATGAGGCATCGTCACATCTCAGAAAGGAAGCAGAAAAGTACAAGACATATAATACATAATCTACACGATATAGCTTTTAGCTGTAGGCAGACATACACTACTAGTTTGGAAGTATGTCTTGTGTGCCAGTGACCCTTACCCTGTCTAATAAAACCGTAACAGCATACTAGCACCCATATACTTCTCCTATAGATCTACACTCATTACTGACACTATCTCCCGCACATGGAGGTTTACACTGGTGGTGAAGTACTGGCCATTCTTCAGGATCTCTCCCTGGGAACATGCACAGGCCATCCCGGATAGTCACAATAAGCCCATCATGGGCAAGAAGAGAAGAATAAACAGCTGCCGGCCTCTGACCTCCTCGGGCAACAAAGGATCCATCAGGTAATGTCCAGAACTGTGTGTGGCAATGACCATGCAGATGAAAATCGGGTAACAACACCTGCAAAAAGTGCAGTTTACTGCTATTTATACTCACTAAACGCCCATTACCTCAAAAAAGACTAAGGGCCGAGTGTAAACCAACAAGAACGTGCCAGGATCTATTGCAGGAATGTCTGCCCCATTAGGCAGGGAATACATGGCGCCTCTGGCAGTAACGCAGCAAAAGATGGTTGTACGTGGCTGTCACATAGCAGCACAGTGCAAATGAATGGCGTCGCTCTGTGACTCCCAGCAACCAGCAAAAAGATGGAATCATTTAGTTTTTTGCAACTTGCTTGTTGCCGCACTTTGAGGATCGTACTGTGACCCCAATCACTTCCATCATGCTGCAATCCAGCAGCAGCATACATCCATCTGTGTGTGACCTGGGTCATCCCCAAAGTCCCCGCATACCCCAGAAGTATTGTGAGTGGGGCTGTTCATCTAGTGGATTTCTGCTGACTCCATTCAATCGGGACGATTAGTGAAATCCGTGTAAGAAGTCTCCCCATAGGACTATGCCCGGCCACATAACAGAAGCCACCCCAAGAGGGGCAGGTTTATCAGCTCCCCCGACCGCATGGTATCAGCACATACCGAGCACGGCTTTGCCCAGGCTGCCAACATAAACCAATCTGTCTTGCTCATGATTTACTGGAGCGGAGGACGTGTTAACAAAACGAATAATCTTCACATCAGGAACGTAAACCTACAGGAGAGAAGAAGTGAGCAAAAATGAAAACAAGCACAAACAAATAAAACAAATAGTGTAAGATTTACTGTCCCAGAAAGTGCAGTGTATCCAGGGCCTTTATGCTCATCCTCCCTTTATGTACTTTTAGGCATGTAATGGTCCACGTTTATTCTTCAGCCATGTACTTTTTGCTTACCGTAATATATTAGTAGTTTTGCAGATTATTTTACAAGTGTGGTTCTTATACCTCTAGGTGTAGTGTAGCTGTTCTATCGGTGGCACTGTGGAAACCATATCGTGGATTTGGTTGTCATTAGTGACGAGCGAACGTGCTCGGATAAGGTGTTATCTGAACATGCTCATGTGATTAGAATGTCTTCAGCGTGCTCGAGTAATATGTTCCGAGTTCTCGCGGCTGTTCGACAGCCGCAACACAAGCAGGGACTACTTAACAGGCAATCCCAGTATGGGTTGCGACTGTCGAACAGCCGCGAGAACATGCAGCTGCGGAGACAAACACCGAAAACACTCGATTAGCACATGAGCATGCTCAGATAACACCTTAACCCTGCACATTTATTCATCAGTTCTAATCACTGACCACAAACTCCGCATCACGATAAACAAGCAAAAGGGAGGAATGAGAGTTTCAGAGACTCCATTCTAGTGATTAGTGAGGGTCCTCAGACAAGGTGATTTTGTGGATTTGTTTTCTCATTTTGACTCTCATAGTTGTGGTCTATGATGTCAATTACAGACCTCATCTTTTTTAATTGAGAGAACTTGCACAATCGGTGGCTGACTAAATACTTTAACTGTAGTGTGTATATGTGCTGCATGTATAGTTCTGCAACTGTAGTTTCACCATAATAGGGATCAGCAGTTTAGGTCTAATGCCTGTGTTTTACATTAGGGCCTGTTCACACTGTCTTTCTTTACTGCGCCGGTGGGTTCTGCCTGAATCCCCAGTAATTCCACGTGATGGGTTTTTTTCTAAACGTGTTCGTCTGTTCCAATAGCCACAGAAAAGTGGACACTTTTAGCCAAAAAAAGCACAAACAGACTGAGGGTATGTGCACATGATCAGTAAATGCTGTGGGTTGGACGCTGCGTACTTGTGCATCATCCAGACGTGACAGAATAGTGGATGGGATAGTGATGCCGTGTCCACTATACATGCAACGTCATCCACGGATCACCCGCAGAGACTGACATGCAGCACGTCTCTCCAGACCGCAGCCTATCTATTTATCTTGTGGAAACGCTCAGTCTATAATTACACTCATAGAATCTATTGGATGCGGTGAATCCGCACGGTTCAATGATCACAGAGGAGTCACCTGCATTCAATAGCCGGCAGCAAACATGTCATGCTGCATCCAAAGCGCTGCCAATTCCTGACCATGTGCACATACCCTAAGAAAAGAAGTCAATTTCAGAAAAAAAAACACAAATTCATTTGACCTCTGCTTTTGTCAGTGCAGTCTGCGGGCCCATCACAGATTGATGTGAACCTATTTTAGGGGGATTCAGGCAGAGCCCTCGGATGCACTGCAGAAGCGCAGTGTGAACATGGCTTAGTATACGATTGTATGGAGTAGTGCAGTCTACTATGCTATTCTGCGCTGTCCCAGTACAGCGGCCAGACATGGACACCGGGCCAGAAGACTTTTTTTTTTTTAAATATAAATCTGTTGCCGTCGTCTTTCACCATTTCTGCAGTGTTTTTTCCCTATTCAAATGAATGGGAAACAAAAATGCAAGTGAAAAGGCTGCAAAAAAGCAGAATATTTCCTGCCAACACTGTAGATCCATCCACAGCAAACAAAGGTACGTGTGAACAGCGTCTTCAGGGGTTTTCTAAGAATGTAAAAATAATTGGTATGAAATGATAAATCCCCCCAACACCGATGCTCCGTGGGTCTCTGCCAGTCTCCACACTGGGCTGCAGGGATCTTGTGGCTGCACATTACATTATAGCTGCAAAGTGAATAATAATCAGGGACCCTGAACCATCAGCCACGGAGGGGACTTAGAATCGTTTGGGGGACATGTAGGACTTTGCTTTTTATTCTGCTATTTGTGAGGTAGAAAAAGACGACAGTTCTGCTAATGGTTTCTATTCTGTGACTGTACGGCCTCAGGTTTTTCACAGACGCCACGTGTGCCCTATTTAACCTACGGTTCCTAAGGAAGGAATCAGTGATTCTGAAAGGCGTAGGATAGTGTGGCCCTGTAGCCGGTCACGTGTAGTGACCACGTGTCAGTGACGTAAGGTCCTGCACCTCGCCGGCTTTGTTTTTCAGACTGAGCCACTGCTGCCAGTGCACGGTAGATTTGGATTTTTTAAAGGGTGCGCCAGTCACCGGCCAGGACGGCGTCCTCTGTACTATTTGTGATCTATTATCCTCCGGTGTCTGGCATTATTGTGACACAAAACCTTAAACAAGAAGCCAGAGATATGATACATATCAGACATTATAAGGACCGTTCCAGGTGCGAGGACCGAGGTCATGTTAGATTAATATCAGGCTATTAGTGTGGGGTTGAGACGGTGCTCTATGTATTTATGCTTTTAACTGAATTTTTTTAGCACAAATATTTGAGATATTTTTATATTGTTTATTTTTTGGACGAACAGAGTGGTCTCGTCCTTATGTTCGGGTGAGTGCAGCGCCCTCTGGTGCAGCTTATATAGAGATTACAGCCTGGTCGCTCTGTATCCCCCATTGTCCTGTATGGGGCACTGCCCCTGCCGTCAGGCTCTGGAGGCCCCGCAGTGCTGGGGTTACAGGTGATATGTACGATAGAAGGTCTCTGCAGCCGCTACGTAGCGCACAATGTCATGGTCACCTGTCTCCCGGCTCCGCTGCACAGAACCGGCAGAAATGTCCGTGCACTGCCGCTGCCCAGGCACACCGTCCTCCGCAGCAGCCCGAGCACCGGGGAGCGGACCCTGCACACGGCTACACACAGCATCCCGACCTCTGTGCGGTGACCCGCAGCTCTCACTGAGCGCCACCACCGGGACACAGTACACGTGCGATGTGACCCGGAAGTGCTGCCGACACCACGCCCACAGGTGACTGTATACCAAGGTCACATGACTACATCTACTGGGCGGGGCCACAGGAAACCACGGTCCTGACAGTGCGCGGCCTGCAGTGGCCACCAGGGGGAGCCCACTACTACAGATAGCACGTCAGGTAACAAGGGCTGTATAAGGACCCCTGCAGCCAGCGCCCTCTGGTGGAGGTGGGGTAACGCTCTCCGGTAACAGCTGTATTTTCGTTAACCTGTTGGGTGCTGGCTGAGCTCGATAACTTGTGAGTTTTCTTTCATCCTTAAAACTGAGAGGAAAAAAGCCTAAAGAATTGTAATGTAAGAACTGCAGCCTGTCAGTATAGGGTGTGCGCACAGGGCGGCCCATGGCAGGAATATGTGCTCCCCTGCATCAGTTACAGACGCTGACGATTGTTTTCACTCCAGTTTTTAGAAAGGGAACAATAAAATGCCCCTGAACGTTTCTTCTATTCTGAAATCCCTCTTTTCCCCATAGTTTGTAAGCTTGCGAGCAGGGCCCTCATTCCTCCTGGTATCTGTTTTGAACTGTATTTCTGTTATGCTGTAATGTCTATTGTCTGTACAAGTCCCCTCTATAATTTGTAAAGCGCTGCGGAATATGTTGGCGCTATATAAATAAAATTATTATTATTAACCCATGACCCTGTAATAACCAGTGGGGCGGCAGGTGATTGTATCACTGATGCCCCCAATTCCTACAACGGACGGACGGACACATGAGTAGAGCCGCCCTGGGGGCACCGCAGCCCCCCACACCTATGTCCACAGACACCCCCCATATCTGCTGGTGACTGCGGGGAGCCCTTCAGTTATACACAAATAATTCTCATTGTGTACCCCAGAAATGTGAAGAGACAAGGGACGAAAAGGGCAATAATGAGAGAACGTAGTCATAATAGGTTACAGAATCTCTAGAGATGCCTACAGGACCGTGGGGACCACCTGACGCAGCCAGTGAGTAGTGAAAAGTGCGTCCAGGTGCCAGGAGACCCCACCTCGCCCCCAGACTGCTTGTGCCAACACCAGAATGTTCCAAGTTATTGGAGACATCTAAAAGCTCCGCACAAAGCCCAGTGAGTCCTAGAACGAGCCTCAATGTGCTGTGACCCCCTCTAGTCCTTCTATAAGGGAATTATTATTATTATTTATTTATATAGCACCATTGATTCCATGGTGCTGTACATGAGAAGGGGTTACATACAAATTACAGATACCACTTACAGTAAACAAACTAACAATGACGGACTGATACAGAGGGGCGAGGACCCTGCCCTTGCGGGCTTACATTCTACAGGATTATGGGGAAGGAGACAGTAGGTTGAGGGTTGCAGGAGCTCCGGTGTTGGTGAGGCAGTAGCTCCGGTGTTGGTGAGGCGGTAGCTCCGGTGTTGGTGAGGCGGTAGCTTCGATAGTGATGAGGCGGCAGCGGTGTCAGTGCAGGCTGTAGGCTTTCCTGAAGAGATGAGTTTTCAGGTTCCGTCTGAAGGATCCGACTGTGGTTGATAGTCGGACGTGTTGGGGCAGAGAGTTCCAGAGGATGGGGGATATTCGGGAGAAGTCTTGGAGGCGATTGGACGAGGAGCGAATAAGTGTGGAGGAGAGAAGGAGATCTTGGGAGGACCGGAGGTCACGTGAGGGAAGATATCGAGAGATTAGTTCAGAGATATATGGAGGAGACAGGTTGTGGATGGCTTTGTAGGTCAGTATTAGCAATTTGAACTGGATACGCTGAGGGAATGGAAGCCAGTGAAGAGATTTGCAGAGGGGGGAAGCAGAGGAGTAGCGAGGAGAGAGATGGATTAGTCGGGCAGCAGAGTTAAGGATGGACTGGAGAGGTGCAAGGGTGTTAGCAGGGAGGCCACAGGGAATGTCCCAAATTATTGAACGCATGTACAGGTGCTTCTCACAAAATTAGAATATCATTAAAAAGTGAATTTATTTCAGTTTTTCAATACAAAAAGTGAAACTAATATATTAGATAATAATAATCTTTATATAGCGCTAACATATTCTGCAGCACTTTACATTTTTGCACACATTATCATCACTGTCCCCGATGGGACTCACAATCTAAATTCCCTATCAGTATGTCTTTGGAATGTGGGCGGAAACCCACACAAACACGGGGAGAACATACAAACTCCTTGCAGATGTTGTCCTTGGCGGGGTTTGAACCCAGGATTCCAGCGCTGCAAAGCTACTGTGCTAACCACTGCGCCACCCTCATTACAAACAGAGTGATCTATTTCAAGTGTTTATTTCCGTTAATGTTGATGATTATGACTTACAGCCAATGAAAACCCAAAAGTCATTATCTCAGTAAATTAGAATACTTTATAATACCAGCTTAAAAAATGATTTTAAAATCCGAAATGTTGGCCTACTGAAATATATGTTCAGTAAATGCACTCAATACTTGGTCGGGGCTCCTTTTGCATCAATTACTGCATCAATGCGGCGTGGCATGGAGGTGATCAGCCTGTGGCACTGCTGAGGTGTTATGGAAGCCCAGGTTGCTTTGAGAGTAGCCTTCAGCTCGTCTGCATTGTTGGGTCTGGTGTCTCTCATCTTCCTCTTGACAATCAGGGCTGTGGAGTTGGTAAGGCTACTTTCACACTAGCGTCGGTACGGGGCCATCGCAGTGTGTCAGGCCGACGTACTGACGCATGCTGTGAAGTAAAATCACAATGGAGGCAGCGGATGCAGTTTTACAACGCATCTGCTTCCTCATTGTAAGGTCCGGGGAGGAGGGGGTGGAGTTCCAGCCGCGCATGCGCGGTTGGAAAAAGCGGACCCGAAGGACTGCAAAAACACGTCGCATCTGTCGCACGACGGATGCAACGTGTCGCAATGCGTCTCTAATGAAAGTCTATGGAGAAAAAACGCATCCTGCAGGCAACTTTGCATTTCATTGTGACGTGCATCGAACGACGCTAGTGTGAAAGTAGCCTTAGGCTTCTTTCACACTAGTGTCGGAATCTCCCCGTCGCAATGCGTCGGAGAGAGATTCCGACGCTAGCGTTTGCTGCATTGCACAATGGAGGCAGCGGATGCATTTTTCCAGCGCATCCGCTGCCCCATTGTAAGGTGCGAGGAGGTGGGGGCGGAGTTCCGGCCGCGCATGCGCGGTCGGAAAAAGCGGTCCGTCGGGAGAAAAAAACGTTACATGTAGGGTTTTTTTCTCCCGACGGTCCGCCAAAGCACGACGCATTCGTTGCAAGACGGATGCGAAGTGTGCAAATCCGTCGCAAATGCGTCGTCAATAGAAGTGTATGGGGAAAAAACGCATCCTGCAAGCACTTTTGCAGGATGCGTTTTTTCTGCAAAACGACGCATTGTGACGGATTTAAAAAAACGCTAGTGTAAAAGTAGCCTAAGCCAAACCTCCGACTCAGAAATTTCCATGACACCGACTCCACCAAAATGGGCTCCAACTCCACAGCCCAGTTGACAATGCCCCATAGATTCAGCCGACGGAGCTGTGTGATGGCTTTTTTTGCGGGGAGAGACTATGTTTTTATTAGTACCTTTCTGGGATAGATGTGATTTTTTGATCACTTATTACAGCATTGTTTGGAATTGCGGCAACCAAAAAAAACTTAATTTATGGGTAACCTTTACGGTATTTACCCATTGGGTTATAATTGCTTTTATATTTTGATAGATTTTTCTGAATGCAACAAAACCAAATATGTGTATTTTCTTTTATATTTCTTTATTTTCAATGTGGGAAAACGGCGATGACTTGAACGGGCTGCGACCCTCGGCTGTCAGCTTCAGTAAGGCTGGTTATCAAAAATACAGGGGTCTTCATGCTTTTTTTTTTATTTAAATAATAAAAAAAAAAACGGCATGGGTCCCCCCTATTTTTGACAACCAGCCAAGCTAAAGCAGACAGCTGGGGGCTGGTAAGGGGCCATGGATAGTGACCTCCTCAGCCAAAAAATAGCAGCCCAAATTATGGAAAAAATAAAAATTATAATCTTGCCCTTCTCCCCATGTAAAAATGTAAATAATCCTATCAGCCTTGGTGCATCTGTGCGATCTACCAAAATCTAATAATCTAAGCGAAACGGCGCAAAGAAGAGCAGTGCAGACCCCCAAAGATCAAAACCTGATGTGGGACTGCCCCAATATGGCGCCTGTAGACCACACAACCCCCGTTCTGTCACTCATTCCATAATAATAATAATAATAATAATAATAATAATAAGCCGCCATCGCCCCATGGTCACATCAGCAGGTGACAGGCGCGGAGCCGGGGGAGGGGCGTACACTTCCTCCCATTTGGTGTTTTCCCATTTTCCAGATCACTGCAGTCAGAACCGCAAAGGAAATGAACGCTGTGGCTGTCAGCGGGAAGAAGGAGTCCGGGTCCTGACAGTTCCGCCCCGTGCAGCAGGCGTGATGTGGGGCTGTGCGTCTCATCAACATTGTGACCAGCTGCTCAGACTCTGCAGAGCGCAGACACGACGTACTGAGCAGCGTCACCGCTGTTACCAAGGAGACGTATTAGTTGACGCTCGGAGATGACGCATTTCCGGTTCCGCTGCAGGGGGGAGACCTTCCGGAAGTGGTTGTGAGCGCCGTCGGTCCGTGCTCAGCCAGTGTGTGGTGGGAGAACCGGGCCCGGCGGGTGAGTGGCTGCGGTGTAGACGTATGTAGAGCTGCGGGGCCAGGACTCACCCTGCTCTGCTGTGTCTCCGTGCGCACAGCGCCTCCTACAGGGCAGCGTCTCCTATGCGCCCCTGACACAATGACTGCCGTCACCTGCCCCACTGTCACCCAGCTTTCCCAGAGCCCTGACCGTCCTGGCGGGCTGCTCTCACGGCATTAGCTCTGTGGGTGCACAAGGCCTGGAGTCCGGAGGCGTCTATCGGTTTCCAGCTCTTATGTGCTTTATAAGCTGAATAGTGTGGAGCGCTCTGCGAATACAGGAAAGCCTAATGGGGGCTGTGAGGAGCAGTGCTTGGGGTGGGCCATCACTGTGAGACGGGGGCGTCCGGCACCCACCGCCAGCAGTGACCAGATATAAGCCACGTACACAGCCGGAGACCCCCAGCTCCATGCATGGCTCTGTGCCCGCTGCCAATGCCACACTTCAGGGGGAAGAAGCTGCGGCAATCCTCGTTATATGGCGGTGCGGCAATCCTCGTTATATGGCGGTGCAGCAATCCTCGTTATATGGCGGTGCGGCAATCCTCGTTATATGGCGGTGCAGCAATCCTCGTTATGTGGCGGTGCGGCAATCCTCGTTATGTGGCGGTGCGGCAATCCTCGTTATGTGGCGGTGCGGCAATCCTCGTTATGTGGCGATGCGGCAATCCTCGTTATGTGGCGGTGCGGCAATCCTCGTTATGTGGCGGTGCGGCAATCCTCGTTATGTGGCGGTGCGGTAATCCTCGTTATGTGGCGGTGCGGCAATCCTCGTTATGTGGCGGTGCGGCAATCCTCGTTATATGGTGGCGCTGCGGCAATCCTCGTTATATGGTGGCGCTGCGGCAATCCTCGTTATATGGTGGCGCTGCGGCAATCCTCGTTATATGGTGGCGGTGCGGCAATCCTCGTTATGTGGCGGTGCGGCAATCCTCGTTATATGGTGGCGCTGCGGCAATCTTCGTTATATGGCGGTGCGGCAATCGTCGTTATATGGCGGTGCGGCAATCCTCGTTATGTGGCGGTGCGGCAATCCTCGTTATGTGGCGGTGCGGCAATCCTCGTTATGTGGCGGTGCGGCAATCCTCGTTATGTGGCGGTGCGGTAATCCTCGTTATGTGGCGGTGCGGTAATCCTCGTTATGTGGCGGTGCGGCAATCCTCGTTATGTGGCGGTGCGGCAATCCTCGTTATATGGTGGCGCTGCAGCAATCCTCGTTATATGGTGGCGCTGCGGCAATCCTCGTTATATGGTGGCGGTGCGGCAATCCTCGTTATGTGGCGGTGCGGCAATCCTCGTTATGTGGCGGTGCGGCAATCCTCGTTATATGGTGGCGCTGCGGCAATCTTCGTTATATGGCGGTGCGGCAATCGTCGTTATATGGCGGCGCGGCAATCGTCGTTATATGGCGGCGCGGCAATCTTCGTTATATGGCGGCGCGGCAATCGTCGTTATATGGCGGCGCAGCAATCCTCCTTATATGGCGGCACGGCAATCTTCGTTATATATGGCGGTGCAGCTTTCCATGTTACTTGTATCTGGTCACTGCTGGTGCAAATATCAGCTGATCGGGGGTTTGATGACCCCATTGATCTCCTGTTAGGCCATCTCTGGCAGTCTCGACAACCCGTTTAATATTATACATGTTATGTTCTGTCTAAGACTTTTTACCATTTTATTAATGTGAATACCGTATTTTTCGCTTTGTAAGACGCTCCGGATTATAAGACGCACCCCAAATTTTGAGGAGAAAAATAGGAAAAAACTATTTTTTAATAAATTGGTGGGGCGTCTTATAATCCATGCGTCTTATTACTTACCAGGGGTTGTGGTTGTGGTGGATCAGGGTCCCAGGCTCGTTGCCGGAGGCAGGAGTGGAGCATTGCTGCAGGCTGGGATGAGGGGGTCTGCAGGGGGCTCCTGTGCTGCAGGGGGGCTCCTGTGCTGCAGCCTGGGATGAGGGGTCTGCAGGGGGCTCCTTTGCTGCAGGCTGGGATGAGGGGTCTGCAGGGGGCTCCTGTGCTGTAGGGCTGTCTCCGGTGCTGCGGGGGGCTCTGGCGACATTTTGTGAAAGACCAGAGCCCCCCGGCAGTTCTTCCATGCGTTCCAGTATGACTAATTCCGGGAAAATGGCCGCCGGAATCTCGAGAGATGAGATCTCAGCGCTGAAATCTCATCTCCCGAGATTCCGGCGGCCATTTTCCCGGAGTCAGTCATACTGGAACTAACTCCGGGAAAATGGCCGCCGGAATCTCGAGAGATGAGATCTCAGCGCTGAAATCTCATCTCCCGAGATTCCGGCGGCCATTTTCCCGGAATTAGTCATACTGGAACGCATGGAAGAACTGCCGGGGGGCTCTGGTCTTTCACAAAATGTCGCCAGAGCCCCCCGCAGCACCGGAGCCTTCAGCATCACCCGGGGCAGCAGCGGACAACCCCGGCAGTGGCGGCGGACGACAGCGGCGGCAGGCGGTAGCGGCGGCGGACACCCCCTCCTCCCAGCCTGTAATGGTAAGCGGTATATCCGCTTTGTTAGACGCACCCACATTTCCCCCCCAAATTTGGGGGAAATAAAGTGCGTCTTACAAAGCGGAAAATACGGTACTTTTCTGCCCAATGATGACAGAAGTAACACGGTACCACAATACAATTTGTTATTGTGCATCATTACCATTTTATTAGAATTGTGGTTGTGCTGATGAATGCAGGCAATTTATCCATTCCTTCAGGTTGTTACTGATTCACTGATATCGCAAAGGATCTGTAAGAGTAGATTAAGGGTATGTGCACACACGGCCTATTTCCAGCAGATTTTTCTACAGTAAAAAACTAGACTTGACAGGAATAATGCTGCTTAAAATATACACATTTTTATTGCATTTTTTTTCCCCCATTCATTTGAATGGGTGAAAAAATGCTGAAGAGTTTTAAAAAACCCGGGTTCTGCAGTGAAAAACTAAGCAGCGCATGCAGGAGATTACAGAAATCTCATTCATTTTCTGCGTACTGTAAGACGCTGTTAGGACTGGCGGAACGCACCAAGTTTAAGGTGTTATGGTATTAGGTGTATTCGCAGTCCAAGGTCCACCGTGCAGGTGAAAACCCTGCTGCTAGTAGAGACGGACGATATGGCAGTACAATGTGAATACACACACGGGTTAACTTCACCCTGTGTGAAGGAAGCGAACCCTGTTGCGTCACAGGGCCGCGGTACCACACCAGGAGCGCAAGCAAGGAGTCTCAGAAGTCAATCCCAAGACTCCGGATTTGAGTTCATAAAGACCTCATGCGCTCAACACCGCTACTGGGGTGTCAGAGAGACAAATAATATTATTTGAGAAGCACGAGAGTGCGTGCGGTGCCGCACTGGCGGACGCCACTAACCACCCAGGCTTGGGTCAGGAAAGCGCAGAGAAAGCGCATGGCGCTGCACTGGCGGTCACAGCAATTAGAGGCTGTAATGTGTGTAACGTGCTGATGGCTAAGTCGGGCGCTAGATAGCAATCATCCACCTTCCGCGAGCAGTCATACAATAGGGAGGGGATTTTAAAGAACGACTTTCACTCGCAACACACACACGTTTACAAAAGTCAATACTAGCGCATGGCTGTGCGGCCATGCGAGCCTTAAATAGTTGCAGCACGTTTAGGACCTTCAGAGAAGGACCAATGAGTTGCTGCAGTACCTGAACATGTGACCCCAGATTTCCACTGAGAGATCTTGCCCTGGGCATGCTCAGAGTGCAAAGCAGGACTTAGTCCTAGCACCTACAAGGACCTAGCTGCAGTATCTGATCATGTGACCCTCGATCTCCACTGAGAGATCTTACTCTGGGCATGCTCAGAAAGTAAAAGCAGGACTTAGTCCTAGAAGCGTCTGCTCGCCACTGCCCAGCACTGACTTCAATGGTAGAAGCAGGAAATGCAGCAGTAACTCTTAGCACAGAGTCAGACTGAACGAGACGCTGGGATCGACGTCTCCGCTGAGCAGGCTCCACTGCGGCCGGAGAAGAATGGGAGACCGCAGTGGAGATGGCCCGAGATTCCCCCTGTGCAGAGGCAGGAGCTCGACCCCCTAACAGACGCTGCTTTTTTATTTGCAGCAAAAACAAAGATCTGTGTGAAATGTTAGAATGTAGGGGGTAATCGGATGTGTGAGGCGGACTGTGGAGTCGGTGTCATGGAAATTGAGGAGTTGGAGGTTTGGCTTACCGACTCCACAGCCCTGTGTGTGGGGCCACAAAATTCTCCAGGATGGGAGATACTTGGGAGAAGTCTTGCAGGCGATTGGATTAAGATTGTGGAGGAGAGAAGGAGGACTAGAGATTCCATGGAGGGATCTTAGTTCAGAGATGGGGAGGCAGATTATGGACTGCTTTGCAGGTCAGTGTTAGTAGCCTGAAGTGTATACGTTGTGGAATTGGGAGACAATGAAGGGATTTACAGAAGGGAGAAGCAGAGGAGTAGCGAGTATAGAAGGGGATTAGTCGGGCAGCAGAGTTACGGGCAGACTGGAGAGGTGTGATGATGCAATAGGGGATGATGAGGTCTTAGACCCCACATAGCGTCAAGCCCATACGAGTGACGTGGGCATTTTGGAGGAAGAGATGGTGGTAAATACTTCTCCAGCTGCACAGCAAGTGAGGGAGCAGGGTGCAAAACCGCCGAGGCCACCCCCTAACTATTATGTTGGCTGCTACCAGGGTGGATAAAAATCAATGTTTTTTTAAAAAAAATAAAAAAATCGGATTTTTTTCAATAAACTGCTTTTTGAGGAAAATATTTTACCATCCAAAGGTTCTTCCATCATGAGATAAAGCTGAGTTGTTTAACTCAGTAGAATAAAGGCTGTATATGTGTAACATTCACAATGCCATGCTCTTCCAGAGGTTTCTGTAGGATTAGTGGGCAGTTTCTCTCCTATATAATAATAATAATTTTATTTATATAGCGCCAACATATTCCGCAGCGCTTTACAAATTATAGAGGGGACTTGTACAGACAATAGACATTACAGCATAACAGAAATACAGTTCAAAACAGATACCAGGAGGAGTGAGGGCCCTGCTCGCAAGCTTACAAACTATGGGGAAAAGGGGAGACACGAGAGGTGGATGGTAACAATTGCTTTAGTTGTTCGGACCAGCTATAGTGTAAGGCTCAGGTGTTCATGTAAAGCTGCATGAACCAGTTACCTGCCTAAGTATGTAGCAGTACAGACACAGAGGGCTAATACTGCATAAAGTGTATGAGAACATGATGCGAGGAACCTTTTTTTTTTTTTTTTTTTTTATTATAAATAGGCCACACAGGGATCGTTAGGTTAATGCATTGAGGCGGTAGGCCAGTCTGAACAAATGAGTTTTTAGGGCACGCTTAAAACTGTGGGGATTGGGGATTAATCGTATTAACCTAGGTAGTGCATTCCAAAGAATCGGCGCAGCACGTGTAAAGTCTTGGAGACGGGAGTGGGAGGTTCTGATTATTGAGGATGCTAACCTGAGGTCATTAGCGGAGCGGAGGGCACGGGTAGGGTGGTAGACTGATACCAGGGAGGAGATGTAGGGTGGTGCTGAGCCATGGAGTGCTTTGTGGATGAGGGTAGTAGTTTTGTACTGGATTCTGGAGTGGATGGGTAGCCAGTGTAATGACTGGCACAGGGTAGAGGCATCGGTGTAACGGTTGGTGAGGAATATGATCCTGGCTGCAGCATTCAGGACAGATTGGAGCGGGGAGAGTTTTGCAAGAGGGAGACCGATTAGTAGAGAGTTACAATAGTCCAGACGAGAATGAATAAGTGAAACAGTCAGAGTTTTTGCAGAGTCGAAATTGAGAAAAGGGCGAATTCTAGAAATGTTTTTGAGATGCAGGTAAGAAGAGCGAGCCAGTGAACGGATGTAGGGGGTGAATGAAAGGTCAGAATCAAGGATGACCCCAAGGCAGCGGGCATGTTGCTTTGGAGTAATGGTGGAACCGCACACGGAGATGGCAATGTCAGGCAAAGGTAGGTTAGTAGAGGGAGAGAACACGAGGAGTTCAGTTTTTGACAGGTTTAGTTTCAGATAGAGGGAGGACATGATGTTAGAGACAGCGGTAAGACAATCACTGGTGTTTTCTAAAAAGGTCGGTGTGATATCGGGAGCAGAAGTGTATAATTGGGTGTCGTCAGCATAGAGATGGTACTGGAAACCAAATCTACTGATTGTTTGTCCAATAGGGGCAGTATACAACGAGAAGAGTAGGGGGCCTAGGACTGATCCTTGAGGAACCCCAACAGTAAGGGGAAGGTGAGAGGAGGAGGAACCAGCAAAACATACAGTGAAGGATCGGTCAGAGAGATAGGAGGAGAACCAGGAGAGAACGGTGTCCTTGAGGCCGATGGAGCGGAGCATAGTGAGGAGGAGCTGATGATCCACAGTGTCGAATGCTGCAGAGAGATCCAAGAGAATTAGCATGGAGTAGTGACCATTAGATTTAGCTGTTAGTAGGTCATTAGAGACTTTAATGAGGGCAGTTTCAGTAGAGTGTAAAGAGCGGAAGCCAGATTGAAGAGGGTCGAGAAGAGAGTTATCTGAGAGATAGCGGGTAAGACGGGAGTGGACCAGGCGTTCGAGGAGTTTAGAGATGAAGGGAAGATTAGAGACAGGTCTATAATTAGCGGCACAGTTTTGATCGAGGGATGGTTTTTTAAGTAATGGATGTATGATGGCATGCTTAAATGAGGAGGGAAAAATACCGGAAGTGAGGGAAAGGTTGAATATTTTTGTTAGGTGAGAGGTGATAGCCGGGGAAAGGGACTGGAGGAGATGTGACGGAATGGGGTCACTGGTGCAAGTGGTCGGGCGAGAAGATGCAAGGAGCCTGCTTACTTCTTCTTCTGTAACTGCTTCAAAGTCAGAGAGTGAACTAGATGCAGTGGGGGAGGGAGGACAGTGCATGGTATGAAGAGATTGGGAGATGATTTCCTGTCGAATGTGGTCAATTTTTTCTTTGAAGTAATTGGCCAGATCGTCAGCACGGAGATCCGTGGTTGGGGCCTGCTCTCTTGGGTTGAGTAGGGACTGGAACGTGTCAAAGAGACGTTTAGGGTTATTGGACAGGGAGGTGATGAGGGTGTTGAAGTAGGTTTGTTTGGAGAGGTGAAGGGCAGAATTGTATGTCTTTAGCATGAACTTATAATGGATGAAATCTTCGGGTAGATTAGATTTTCTCCACAGACGTTCTGCGCACCTGGAGCACCGCTGCAGGAAACGTGTTTGCAGCGTGTGCCACGGTTGTTGCCGTCTGTGCCGAGTTGTTTTATGTATAGGAGGAGCAGCTTCATCCAGAGCACTTTGCAGGGTTTCATTGTAATGCTTCAATGCAGAATCAGGACATGAGATGGAGGAAATAGGGGCCAATGAGGACTGCAAGTTCATCATAAGTTTCTGGGTGTTAATGGCCTGTATGTTTCTATAGGTGTGGAAAGTGGGGGTGACCTGAGCGGGATGGCAGTTCTTGATAGAGAATGAAAGAAGGTTGTGGTCAGAGAGCGGGAGAGGGGAGTTTGTGAAGTCATCCACTGAGCAAAGTCGGGAGAAGACCAAGTCAAGGGAGTTTCCATCTTCATGTGTTGGAGAGTTAGTATGCTGCGAGAGGCCAAAAGAGGAGGATAGAGATAAAAGGTGAGAAGCAGATGGGGAGAGGCGAGAGGCAATGGGGATGTTGAAATCACCCATGATAAGGGTGGGGGTGTCACAGGAGAGAAAGTGTGTTAGCCAGGTGGCAAAGTGATCCAGGAACTGATGAGGGGCCGGGAGGACGATACACCACCGCCACTCGCATGGAGAAGGGGACGTAGAGTCTGACCACATGGACCTCAAAGGAAGGGAAGACAAGTGAGGGTACTTGGGGGATAACTTGGAAAGTACATTTGGGTGAAAGGAGCAGACCAACGCCTCCACCTGCTCTGTTGTCTGATCTTGGGGTATGAGAAAAGTGTAGTCCACCATATGAAAGAGCAGCAGCAGCGGTGGTGTCTGACTGCTGGATCCAGGTTTCAGTAAGAGCCAGGAGATTAAGAGAATTAGAAAGGAAGAAGTCATGAATGAAGGAGAGTTTATTACACACAGAGCGAGAATTCCAAAGGGCACAATTGAAAGAGACAGCAGGCATGCAGGGAATATTAATAAGGTTAGAGGGGTTTCTGGGTGTAGCAATTGGGAGGTTTGACTGGCTATAACATGGGGGGCCGGGGTTTGGAGATATGTCTCCAGCGACTAGGAGAAGGAGGATCGAAAGAGTGAGCAGATGGTTAAGTGATTTGTGAGAGCGTCTCTTGTGTTGGATGTTGGGACTGAATGGATCTGTGCTGTTAAGCAATGTGAATAGAGCATGAGTGCTATACATAGGAGAGGCAAGGACAGAGGGGCCGATATGGATGGAGTGTAGAGAGTTAATGCGAGGGCGGTGAATGTGAGTGAATGCAGCAGCCAGAATATAGATTATACAAATAAATATGGTGAGTATTTGTGCTGTTTCAAGTGAATATGGATTAGATTTACCTGTCTCCTGCCCTGTCTAACTGCCATGTTATAACTGCCGAGTACTTAGAAAAAAAAAGTACTTTGAATAAAAAATACACGAATAACAGTGCACGAATGCACCCCTGCACGAATGCATCCCCAAGCTACATCTACATTTATAGAAGGCTAGCCCTTAGATCTCTTTTTTTTTTTTTTTTTTTTTTTTTTTTTGTGTTAAAGCTCGTTAGCAATCAATCTAACTCAGTTGAGACAACAGGACACAATAAATGTAGTGATCAGATAAACAAATGTCCAGGTCTACATGGATCATAAAGCACTTTGAAACAGTTATGTGATCTCTCTGAGTAAGGACATGCAAAAGTGAGTTAAATATCTATAAACACAAACAAACGCATAATAGGATGACTAACATATATAGATACATGCAGGATTCAATGCCGAAGATAGAATGACTCAGATACCATCCAAGCTGCTTATATTATCACAGACGCTCGCTTTACTTACGCAGTTCTCAAAACTGAATTTGACTCCGCAGAGGTCCCAGCCTCTTCTTCACGGCAAAAATGTTACAACATGAACAGAGTTGAGAAAAATACCTTAATCCTATTGTTCTACAAACCTATGAATACAGAATCAACCCCTTCAGTGCCAAGTCAAAGAAGTTAGACAATATGTTTCTGATTGTTTGGAGTGGAATAGATCTGCACAACACAAGAAGAATGTGAATCTAAGTGTGAGGAGGAGGAAGGGCAAGCAGACAAGAAAATGAAAGTGAAACTTTGAGCACAATACTGCAGCATAGCCACAGACAGACAAGTCTGGATCTGTTTGTGTGTACGATCTGAGGTTTATTACATTCTTTCCTTATAATGGCAGCAGGCCGTAAAAGAGACCCAGTTTGGGAATATTTTAATGAAGCTCCTTCGCCTATCGGTAAGGCAGGCATGCGTGCAAAATGCAAACGATGCAACAAAGAGATGCAAGGCCTGGTGGCGCGAATGAGGCAACATCATGAGAAGTGCGGTGATGAAGATGACTCGTCTTCATCACCGCACTTCTCATGATGTTGCCTCATTCGCGCCACCAGGCCTTGCATATCTCTTTGTTGCATCTCTTTGTTGGGGTTGATTTTGTATTCATAGGTTTGTAGAACAATAGGATTAAGGTCTTTTTCTCAGTCGCCCATGACAGCACTACTGGAGAGAGGGAATCCGCCCTTCAGGACAGGAAACCTACAGGATAAAAAGGGCGGTACCTCTCTCCTGCGTCAGTTTGGTTTCCTGTCCTGACAGGGAACCCTCTAGGATGGTACCTGAGATCCGGAGCCGACCAGTCGACCTATGACGGCGGGGAGGCCCCTGTCACGGCTGGCGCGGTGTCCGACGCCGCCACTGCTGGGTCCGATGGGGCTGCAGAGTGCGCGGAGGGAAGCGCGGCCGCCTCCCCGGATTGGGGTAGGGGCTTCGGGGACCCAGTGTGCCTCGGCGACAGAGGCACTTCCTGATTCGGAGCGGTGGCATGGTGTGTGTAAGGACACCAAGATGGCAGCCGCAACGGATATAGAAAACACTACTTCCGGGTCCCGGGCAGAGCGCACATGCTCAGTGATCCAAGGGGGATCAGCGCTTTCCTGGAACGCAGCCCTGGAGGAGGGGGTGAATCGGCGCCAAATATAGTATTTAAACACCGCTGTGGAATCGCTCTTTGCTGCATGCAGTCCTTATAATGGAGGACAGCGACCAGCAGCTCCAGCAGGCGCAGCCCTTACAACAGCAGCAGCCACCGCAGCAGCAGCAGCAGCAGCAACGTCAGCGTCACCACCAGCACAAGCCAGATGACCAAAAGAAAAGGTCCTCTACAGGCACCCGCAGTACCCGCTCCAGCAGCCATTCCACGCCGCGGAGTAAAGCCAATATGCCTAAAAAGCCGACACCACAGACTACGGATCTGATACAGGATCCTATACCTCCTCCAGAACCGGTACCTGTGGCTGCGCAAGATGGGTGAGTGATCTTCGTGAAAGTTCACCAAATAATTGGGGTCCCCCTTTCCGTTTGTTTTTAGGCAAGAAAAAAAACGGAGAAAACTAAGAATAGAGTCTGCCCCTTATGCAGTGAACCCCTGTTGCAAAACTGGGATAAGAAATTGTGTGGCTCCTGTATAGGACAAGTCCTTTGTGAAGAAACCCCTAGTGTCACCTCTGAATTGCGATCTGTAATAAGATCAGAGGTGGAAACAGCATTTAAATCTCTTAAAGGGGAAGGGGTCAAGGAAAAAACACCTGTGCCCTATTCTCACTCCGATTCTTCTAGTTCTGAGGGGGACGCTTCAGACAGACAGGGTTCCTCCTCCTCCTCCTCAGATTCTGAGAGCGGAGGCCTCCACTGCTTCCCATTAGACGAAGTAGATGCCCTTGTAAAGGCCTTAAGATCAACCATGGGGGTTGTAGATCCACGTCCTGACAATACAGTACAGGACATTATGTTTGGGGGCCTAAGACAGAAAAGGCGCAGAGTCTTTCCACTTAACGAGAATGTTCAAGCATTAATTAAGAGAGTGGGAGAAACCAGAAAGGAAAAATTCATCCGTGCCCTCCCTTAAAAGAAAATATCCCTTCGAGGAAGAGGCTTCTACGTCATGGGACAAGGCACCAAAACTCGACGTAGCAGTAGCCAAAGCGTCAAAAAAATTCGCATTGCCCTTTGAGGACATGGGATCTGAAGGATCCCCTCGATAAAAGAGCTGATACTTTCCTTAAAGGGGCCTGGGAATCGGCAGGGGGGTGTCTAAGGCCTGCAATAGCAGCCGCATGTACTTCCAGATCTTTAATGATTTGGATAGATAACTTGGAAAAGCAACTAAAAGACGGCGTATCTAGACATAAAATGATTGAATCAATTCCCATGATTAGAGGGGCGGCAGCCTTTTTGGCAGATTCATCAGCCGATTCAATCAAACTTACTTCAAAATCGGCAGCCTTGTCCAATGCAGCTCGTAGGACGCTGTGGTTAAAAAGCTGGCCGGGTGACCTACAGACCAATGTTGTGAATTCTGTGGCTGAATTCACTTCTGTGGTCACAAGTGGTATTGCAGTCTCTGGGCTTCCTCCCTCAGGTGTTTTGGTGAGCTCGTTGGCTGCCTTGCTATTTAGCTCCACCTGAGTCTGTCTTCCTTGCTCCTTGCCAATGTTCCAGTGTTGGATCTGAGCTACTGCATCTTTCCTTGGGCCTGCTGCTCTGCTAGATAAGTGCTTCTAGTTTGTTTTCTGTTTTTTCTGTCCAGCTTGTTATTATCTTTTGCTGGAAGCTCTGAGAAGCAAAGGGGTGCACCGCCGTGCTGTTAGTTCGGCACGGTGGGTCTTTTTGCCCCTTTGCGTGGTTTTCGTTTTAGGGTTTTTTGTAGACTGCATAGTTCTCTTTGCTATCCTCGCTCTGTCTAGAA
Source organism: Ranitomeya imitator (assembly GCF_032444005.1). Lineage (NCBI taxonomy): Eukaryota > Metazoa > Chordata > Amphibia > Anura > Dendrobatidae > Ranitomeya > Ranitomeya imitator. The sequence continues at coordinate 459,222,145 of NC_091287.1, read as the reverse complement.
TATCGGGCCTCACTTTGCTGAATCTATTTCATTCCTACGTTTGTCTTTTCATCTTGCTAACAGTCATTATATGTGGGGGGCTGCCTATTCCTTTGGGGTATTTCTCTGAGGTAAGTCAGGCTTGTATTTCTATCTTCAGGCTAGTCAGCTCCTCAGGCAGTGCCGAGTTGCATAGGTAGTTGATAGGCGCAATCCACTGCTGCTTCCAGTTGTGTGAGGATAGATCAGGTACTGCAGTCTACAGAGATTCCACGTCTCAGAGCTCGTCCTATTGTTTTTGGTTATTGCCAGATCTCTGTATGTGCGCTGATTACTGCACGCTGTGTTGCCTGATTGCCAGCCATAACAGACCAAACAAAAACTCTGTTCAATTCCATGTGAGGGGAAATTCTTATTTGGGGAAACCCTAGATGACATCTTACAAAAAGCGGGGGATAAGAAGAAGGGGTTCCCTAACCTAGCCGCACCATTTGTTAGACGGCCCTTTCGGAGTAGGAAGTTTTTTCGGAGACGTCCCCCAAGGGAACAGAACAGATGGGATGATGGGAGAAGGCAGGATAGGGGCTTCCTCTTTGGTAATTCCCCAAGAGATAAAAAAAACCCCTAAGTGACACCTTCCCCAGGGTGGGAGGGAGATTGTCTCAATACCTTCCGGCCTGGGAAAAAATTTCAACCAATACTTGGATTTTAGATCTGATAAAGATGGGACTTCAAATAAACTTTACCTCCCTTCCTCCCCAAAACTATGTGGTCACAACATGCCTTGGAACAAGAAATTTCAAAGCTCATAATGAAAGATGTGATCCAAGAAGTTCCTCTACTGGAAAGAGGCAAAGGGTTCTTTTCCCCACTATTTTTGGTCCCAAAACCGGATGGTTCTTTCCGCACAATAATCAATTTACGGAAACTAAACAGTTATGCAAAAAATCAATCCTTCAAAATGGAATCAATAAAATCAACAATAAAAAACCTGTTTCCGAATTGCTTCATGATAGTGTTGGATCTCAGCGACGCGTACTATCATGTCCCCATCCACAAAAATGCCCAGAAATACCTCAGACTAGCGGTAGTCATGGGAGGAGAAATAAAACAATACCAGTACAAGGCCCTTCCATTTGGCATCTCGGTAGCGCCTCGTATATTTACCAAATTGGTAGCGGAAATGATGGCCCACATAAGAGAAAAAGACATTCTAATAATACCGTATCTGGACGACTTCCTAATTGTCAGCAATTCAGCCCAACATTGTCGCCAACAATGCGACAGAGTGATAAAAATCCTAACAGAGTTAGGTTGGCTCCTAAATCTACAAAAGTCAAAACTAGAACCGACCAGGGTTCAAGAGTTTTTGGGCCTCACTTTGGACTCGATAACACAGGAATGTCGTCTTCCAGACCAGAAAAAACAGAAAATATCAAATCTTGTGTCCAGAGCTCGTTCAAACCCTCATATGACCCTGAGAGGGGCGATGTCACTGCTGGGGTCCCTTTCTGCTTGTCTCCCGGCAATACAGTGGGCACAAATTCACACGAGGGATCTCCAGTGGGATATTCTGAGGAATCAGGTTACACTGGGGGGACACCTAGAAGGAAACATGTCTCTAAATTCAAACACTATTCGTTCCCTAGCCTGGTGGTTAGATCCCAACAACCTATCAAAGGGGGTTCCATGGGTAATAGACACATCTCGGATAGTTACCACGGATGCCAGTCCCACGGGGTGGGGAGCTCACCTGGACGACAGTATCACTCGGGGTCTGGACAGATCAAGAATACGAGGTATCTTCAAATCAAAAAGAACTTTGGGCAGTGAGTCACGCTCTATCATATTTTCTTCCCAGCCTACAGGGGACCGGGTTTTTTCGGACAATCAGGTAGTGGTAGCCTACCTGAACCATCAGGGGGGAACCAGATCCCAAGCCCTAATGAAGGCTACCTTCCAGATCTTCATCTTAGCAGAAGACGACTTCCTATCCCTCTCTGCGCTGCATATAAAGGGGGTAGAGAACCAAAAAGCAGACTTCTTAAGCCGTACCCGGTTAAAACAGGGGGAATGGGCACTAAACCAAAGCATCTTCGATCGCATCACCAAAATCTGGGGGGTTCCTGTAATAGATCTCTTTGCCAGTGCAGAAAGCAGGAAAGTAAGGGAATTCTGTTCTCTGAACCCCAAAGGGGGCCCTCGGGCTCTGGATGCATTTACGATCCCATGGACTCAGGGTCTAGCATACACGTTTCCTCCTCACATTCTTATTCCGGCTGTTCTGCGGAAAATCAGGCAGGAAAGGGCGAGAATCATCCTAATAGCCCCCTTCTGGCCCAAAAGGGCCTGGTTTTCCTGGCTGAGAATTCTATCGGTCTCCGATCCCTGGGTTCTCCCGGATCTTCCGGATCTCTTATACCAGGGACCGGTGTTCCACCCTCAGTCAGCAAACCTCCACTTGACAGCGTGGAATTTGAAAGGTCACTACTAAGGGCAAGGGGCTTTTCAGATAATTTAGTGTCTACACTATTAAAAAGTAGAAAATCAGTATCAACTAAAATCTACGGTAAGACCTGGAAAAAGTTTTTGTCCACCTCTGGGGTAAAATTACAAGACGGGGTCCAAGTGGTCAAAATATTAGAATTTCTGCAAAAAGGCTTAGATATGGGCCTCTCGGTGAGCACCTTAAAAGTGCAAATAGCGGCCTTAGGTGCATTATACAGTGAGGGTATTGCCTCTAACCCATGGGTAACAAGGTTTATTAAAGCTGCGATACGGTCTAAACCTTTAAAAATCAGAAGCCTTCCGACCTGGGACTTAGGACTAAATTTATCAGCTCTGACAGAACCTCCATTCGAGCCCATAGATTCATTACCACTTAAAATCTTATCTTTCAAAACGGCCCTTCTCACAGCTTTGACATCTGCCCGTAGAATTAGTGACCTCCAGGCTCGATCTGCGAACCCTCCATTCACACAAATCATGGATAATAGGGTAATACTAAAAACAGATCCCGCTTATCTACCCAAGGTTGCTTCCAATTTCCACAGGTCCCAAGAAATAATCCTTCCCTCCTTTTGTCCAAACCCTAAAAATAAAAAAGAGGAAAAGTTCCACACTTTAGATGTGAGAAGGTGTTTAATACACTACTTAGAATCCTCCCGACAGTATAGGCAGGAAGGGTCTCTCTTTATCTGTTTTCAGGGACCTAGGAAAGGACTCAAAGCCTCCAAAAGCACTATAGCTCGCTGGGTAACTGATGCGATAGCCTTGGCATACTCGTCCACGGGTAATGCAGTTCCTGAAGGGCTCAAGGCGCATTCTACAAGAGCCATGGCGACCTCCTGGGCCGAAAGGTCGGAGGTACCAATAGACAAAATCTGCAAGGCGGCCACCTGGTCATCACCTTCAACCTTCTTTAGGCACTACCGCTTAGACCTGGCCTCTTCGTCTGACTTAGCCTTCGGAAGAAGGGTCTTGCAGGCTGTGGTCCCTCCCTAAAGCAATGATCTCTGTAATTCTCTCTGGTAGTGCTGTCATGGGCGACTGAGAATACGGTAGTTACTTACCGATAACGGTATTTCTCAGAGCCCATGACAGCACCTGCTTATTCCCACCCTATCACGTGTGCGGTGAGCACCTTATTATATGAAATGTGTGTTTCTAATTTAGACACGGTGTAATCCTGATAAGTATTTTGTTAAAATTGTATATTTTCTGAGAGAGGCCATAATAGTGGTCATTCCAAAGGAGGATAAGGACTTGGGGAAACCGGAGTCGTACCGCCCAATTTCTTTACTAACTATTGATGTCAAGCTTCTGGCCAAGGTGTTGGCTCTCCGCCTCTCTAGTGTTATTGCGAGCCTGGTGCATTCGGACCAATCTGGCTTTATGCCGGATAGATCAACGGCGATCAATTTGCGGAGGTTATATGTAAATTTGCAGGTAGAGTCTGATAACTGTGGTCGAAGAGTTATTGTATCGCTAGATGCACATAAGGCGTTTGATAGTGTCGAATGGGGCTACCTCTGGCAGGTGCTGGAATGTATGGGGTTTGGTCCGCAGTTTGTGGCCTGGATACAGCTGTTGTACTCATTACCGTCCGCTAGAATTAGAGTAAACGGGGAGCTATCTCGACCTATAGGGCTGGCTAGGGGTACTAGGCAGGGATGCCCGCTTTCACCCCTCCTGTTCGCGTTGGCTGTAGAACCTCTTGCTGCTAAGATTCTGCAGTCGGATGGGGTCCCTGGGTTTAGGTATGGGAAAGTAGAGGAAAAAATAGCGTTATACGCGGATGATGTTTTGCTGTTCCTGGCGGATCCAGACGATTCACTAAGAGGGGCCGTTGAAATTGTTGAGAGATTTGGTACTGTGTCGGGACTAACAATTAATTGAGATAAGACGGTTCTTTTTAGAGTGGATGACGTAGGAGAGAATGTGAGTGAGGATGTTGGGGATGAGAGGCTGAAGGTGGTTTCCCAATTTAAATACCTTGGAATATGGATTTCGGTGCCAATTGCGGAGTTCCTGCAAAGAAATTTGACTCCTGTTATGGGGGTACTCAAGGCAAAGGTAGATGCCTGGAATAAGCTACATCTATCGGTCGTCGGTAGGGTAAACCTTATTAAAATGGTCCTGATGCCTAAAATTCTTTATGTTCTACATAACGCACCAATTTGGATCCCTCGGGGGAAGTTCAGGCAGATTAACGCCCTTTTTAGAAGTTTGATATGGGGAAGACAATATCCACGTATTAGCCTGGAGACGCTTCAGCGACCCAAGGAAGATGGTGGTTTGGCTTTGCCCAACCCGGAAATATACTTCCTTGCGGCCCAGAGCCAGCATTTGAAGGGCTGGGCGCGAGGGGCGTCATCCAGTGCAGTACAACAGCTAATGGAAGAGGTGACGGACCGACGACCGATGGCCAGGTGTTTGGAAGATGGCTCTTTGAGCGCTCTGGGGAAAGTATACCCAACCCTGTTCCTGATTCGTAAATTATGGAATAGACTAAGGCAGATTCGTGGGGTTACAGGGTTGACTAAATTCACACCGATATGGTCTAACCACAATTTAAAGGAATTTGAGGCCTTGGGAGGACTATTGGAATAGCAGAATAAGGGAATTTGCTTTGTTCACCAGATAATCGAGCGACAGGAACTGAAGTCCTTCTCCCAATTGCAGGAAGAATTTGGTTTGCGATCCACAGGGGAATATCAGTATGCGCAGATGAGACATGCCTTTAGAGCTCAGAATAAGAAGGCTGATATCAGGGTTCAAGATGATATAGTGTTGGAGTATGTGTGTGGTGACGGAACTACAAGGGGAGTTATTTCCACTCTGTATAAGGACCTTATGCACACGTTCCTGCTAGATTTCCCTATAAAGGCGAGAGCTAAGTGGGAGAAAGAAGTGGGACCGATGGAAAATGAAACCTGGGAATCGGTGATGGAGTGGGTTCCGCGACTATCCTTGAGTGAACCACATAGGCTCTCGCAGCTATACATTCTGCATAGGGTATATAAATCTCCGGAAGTGCTATACAAAGCGGGATTGCGTGCCAATTCTGAGTGTCCGAGGTGTGCGAGTGAGAATGCAGGAATATATCACATGATGTGGACGTGTCTGAGACTGGCTGCCTTTTGGGTGGTGGTTTTGAGCCGAGTTGAAGCAGCGTATAAGTGCAGAGTTCTTAGAGACCCGATAGTATGCGTGCTGGGATATGTGGAAGAAATTGGAGTTGACAATACTTGGAAGATTGCAATCGCTAGGCTACTCTACATGGCCAGGAAAGTAATAGCACGAAATTGGATAAATGCGGAACCACCTGTGAGAAGGGAATTTCTCCAATATGTTCAGCATGGTCTAAAATTGGAAAAGGGGTGTACAAAAAAAGGGGGAAAATAGAAATGTTTAATAAATTATGGTCTCCTTGGCTTGATTTAGATTGAGGAGTATAGTCGTCGAGTTTCCTAAGACCTGGATGAGGATAAATTACACGAGGCAGAGAAGGCCTCAGTGGGGTGAAGATTGAGACTGAGCTGTCGTAGGGGGGAGGGGGGTAGTTGGGGTAATGTTGGGGTTTATTAAAATAAGAAAATGTGTATGTGATATAATGCAATGTAAATGGCATTCTGATGTTCTTCTTTATATTGTTAATAAAAATCTATTTAAATAAAAAAAAAAAATTGTATATTTTCCTGTTGTCACTAACCTGGAGGACCTCTGATGCTATGTAAACCAAACTGACGCAGGAGAGAGGTACCACCCTTTTTATCCTGTAGGTTTCCTGTCCTGAAGGGCGGATTCCCTCTCTCCGGTAGTGCTGTCATGGGCTCTGAGAAATACCGTTATCGGTAAGTAACTACCGTATTCTCAACTCTGTTCATGTTGTAACATTTTTGCTGTGAAGAAGAGGCTGGGACCTCTGCGGAGTCAAATTCAGTTAGGTAGAAACTTTGATTTAAATCAAGCCTTACTGACTAGTGATTTAAATTGTGATTTAAATCAGTTAGATTTAAATCAAATCCACCCTGGCTGCTACTGTGCACCGCGGCCGACCCTTAGACTTTTCTCTGTCCATGTTTCCTCCCACTCCGCTTCCTCCACCATCTCCTCATCCGGTCAGAAAGTGCGGGCTGTCTGTGCGCGCATTTGACGTTCTCGCCCTGGTGATGCTCGCCTGTCTGTTCCTGCTCCCTGCCTCATATGCAATGTATCCACAAGGTGGAACGCCACCTTGCACATGCTGGAGAGACTATGAGCAGCATCAGGTGATACTGGAGTTTGAGCTGCAGCACACATGGGTGAGTCACTATGTGGAACAACACCACTTCATGACCAACGAGTGGGCCTCCATGTGTGACATGTCCCATGTGCTGCTTCCAGTACTCCATCAACATGGCCATCATCGTCACTATCCCACTTCTATGCCTCCTAGGAAAGAAAAAAAAAAAGCTCCAGGCGATGATGGATGAGGTGGTGGCACAGGAGGAAGAGTAGGAGTAACAGGGATCATTCACACCATTATCATGCCTGGTGTCCACACATGTCTTGGAGGATGGGCTCCTGTACTAAGAGAGGTCACGTACACAAATGTCCAGCGGGGGGGACAGTTTTGGAGGATGAGGGACAACCGTGTTCACATCAGGGTGGTACTCAAAGCAGCTCATGGGCATCACTGGAGCATGGCTGGAGAGATACGGACAATACACCTCTAACCGAAGACAGCTTGTCGCTGCTCCTGGGCAGCCTGCACTCGTAAGCCAATACATGCTGCTGTGCCCGTGCAACGATTGCGGACTTACCCAGACTTACAAGTGCTGATTACTGTGTGGTCACCCTGCTGAATCCCGGCTACAACCACAATGTGCCATCCTTACTACCGTTACTAGAGCAAGATCTGAAAATGCAGAAATACAAGTGCACGCTGGTAGGCGCACTACTGACGACGTCCCCACCTGACAGCGGCGGCTCAGTGGAAGCACACGGTAGAGAAGGATGAAGTCGCCAACGCACATGGGCACGAGCACCCCCATGGAAGGGATGTTTAGCATGACAGAAATGTGTAAAACCTTACTCTGCACGTGGCAAAATCCAACACCACAGTGTGATACAGTCCCTATTTTGTTACAGTACAAACAGAAGCTTTTTGACTCTCAAATGGGTAAGAGAAAGCTGCATAGTACAATCTATTTTTTTTTTTTTTTTTAAGATACATTACTCCCAAAAAGACAGCTGCAGAGTAGAATATTTTTGGGGGCACACTACTTGTACAGATCTAGATCTGCTTGTACACAGAGGCTTTTGGATCAGTATTCCTGCAGTCGGGGTAGCAGAGTACACACAGAGGCTTAAAGGCACAGTACTTGGGCCAAATTCCAAAACTTCAATTTACCTGTCTCCGACCCCACATCACTGGTCACCACCGAGTAAGTTTGCCCAGTGACAAAGACATGAACAGTGTTTAATTTTAGGGGAAGGTTAATTTTAACATTGAGAGATCGAATAACAAAAAGTAAAATACAGAAAATCACATTGTATAAATTATGTAAATGTATTTGCAGTTTGCAGTGAGAAATAAGTATTTGGTCCCTCTGGCAAACAAGACTTAATACTTGATGGTAAAACCCTTGTTGGCAAGCACAGCAGTCAGACATTTTTTTTGTAGTTGCTGATGAGGTTTGTGCACATGTCAGGAGGAATTTTGGTCCACTCCTCTTTGCAGATCATCTCTAAATCATTAAGATTTTGAGGAGGTCGCTTGGCAACTCGGAGCTTCAACTCCCTCCATAAGTTTTCTATGGGATTAAGGTGTGGAGAGTGGCTAGGCCACTCCATGACCTTAATGTGCTTGTTTTTGAGTCACTCCTTTGTTGCCTTGGCTGTATGTTTTTGGTCATTGTCTTGCCGGAAGACCCAGCCACAACCCATTTTTAATGTCCTGGCGGAGGGGAGGAGGTTGTCACTCAGGATTTTACGGTACATGGCTCCATCCATTCTCCCTTTGATTGAAGTAGTCTTGTGCCCTAAGCAGAGAAACACCCCCAAAACATAATGTTTCCACCTCCATGCTTGACAGTGGGGACGGTGTTCTTTGGGTCATAGGCAGCATTTCTCTTCCTCCAAACATGACGAGTTGAATTAATGCCAAAGACCTAATTTTTTTTCTCATCTGGCCACAGCACCTTCTCCCAGTCACTCACAGAATCATCCAGGTGTTCATTGGCAAACTACAGATGGGCCTGCACATGTGCCTTCTTGAGCAGAGAAACTTTGCCGGGGCACTGCAGGATTTTAAACCTTCATGGCATAATGTGTTACCAATAATTTTCTTGGTGACTGTGGTCCCAGCTTCCTTGAGATCATTAACAAGTTCCCCTGTGTAGTTTTAGGCTGATCTCTCACCTTCCTCATGATCACAGATACCCCACAAGGTGAGATTTTGCATGGTGCCCCAGATCAATGTCGATTGACAGTCATTTTGTATTTCTTCCATTTTCTTACTACTGCACCAACAGTTGTCTCCTTCGCACCCAGCGTCTTACTTCTGGCTTTGTAGCCCATTCCAGCTTTGTGCAGGTCTATGATCTTGTCCCTGACATCCTTATAAAGCTCTTTGGTCTTGCCCATTTTGTAGAGGTTAGAGTCTGACTGATTAATTGAGTCTATGGACAGTATTTTTTTTTATAAAGGTGACTATGTAAGACAGCTGTCTTTAATGCAGGTAACGAGTTGATTAGGAGAGACTAACTTGTCAGGCTGCCGTCACACTATCAGTATTTGGTCAGTATTTTACATTAGTATTTCTCAGCCAAAACCAGGAGTGGGTGATACATGCAGAAGTGGTGCATATGTTTCTATTATACTTTTCCTCTAATTGTTCCACTCCTGGTTTTGGCTGAGAAACACTGATGTAAAATACTGACCAAATACTGCTAGTACTGCTAGTGTGACGGTAGCCTCAGAAGGTATATAAAGAAGAAAGAGCAGCATCCATACCAGGTGATGTCAATCCAAAAAAGTGCTTTATTCCGCCATGATAAAAGTACAACGTTTCGGCCTGGTTGGCCTTTGTCAAGTCACTTGACAAAGGCCAACCAGGCCGAAACATTGTACTTTTATCATGGCGGAATAAAGCACTTTTTTTGGATTGACATCACCTGGTATGGATGCTGCTCTTTCTTCTTTATATACGTTTTTGTCCGATTGGATCCTTGGATTTTGGAGCGTGCATCCTTTGTCTGAGTGCTGATGGTTGACCTCGTTGGTAGCCTCAGAAGGAGCCAGAATTCTTAATGGTTGGTAGGGGATCAAATACTTATTTCTCACCTCAAAATGCAAATACATTTACGGTATATAATTTATACAATGTGATTTACTGGATTTTATTTTTGATATTCTATCTCGCAATGTTAAATTTAACCTACCCTTAAAATTATAGACTGTTCAGGTCTTTGTCAGTGGGCAAACTTACAAAATCAGCAAGGGATCAAATACTTATTTCCCCCACTGTACATAAAGTGCAGCGCAAATTCAGCTCAACTACAAGCGGAGGTCCGGAGATCAGGAACAGAACGGACATTTATAGGACATTTCATAACACTCCCAAATTCTTATGAAAAATTTACAGCACATCCTGCACTGAACTACTGCACCCAATTTATTACATATGTTAGGAGCACAGATATGGGTGCAGAGTACACACAGCGGCTTTTGGCACAGTTCTCCCACTGAGACACGTGCAAAGTATAGCGTTTTTTCGGCAGAGGGCGCTACCTAACACTGTGCCTCACTCCAGTTGCGTCCAGTCCCGGGTCACGTGCCGCGCCGGCCCTTCACAACCATGCTAATACTTGGCATGGCTGTGATGGCCCAGGAGGTTCCCACGGCCTAAAAGCTTGTTGATTGGTTGCTCAGCAGCCTTTCAACAAACTTTATTAGGCGTCCGAATCCGAACATTAAACTGGACATACTGTGAGAAGTCAGACTGTGTGCGGCAGCGGTACGAACCCCGAACTTTACAGTTAGGGTTTGCTCATCCCTACAAATAATCCCTCAAAAAGCTTTGCCGAAAAGTTTTAAAACTTATGAAACTCAGAATATGATGGCAAAAAAAACGATATTCATTGTACACTACTCATAAAACATAGATAAACCTACATAAATATGGAATAGGCATAATCGAGCTGACCCCCAGAATAAAAGGAATCCTTTATTTGTGGAGCATGTAAAAAGCTTCAGAAAACAGCAGAATTGATTGGGGTTTCTTTTTCTTTCACACATCAGTTTTTTGCCATCAGGCACAATCTATAGATGTTGAAAAAAAACGGATCCGTCGCAGATTGTGAAAAACTGATTCGACGGAGCCGTTTTTTCTACAGATCTGACTAACTGATCCAGCTAATTGGATCCCAAAAAAATTGGAGCATGCTCAGTTTAAAAAAAAAAAAAACAGAATCCGTCGCCGGATTCCGTCATTTGACGGATGCGGCGCCATAGGGTTCCATTGTAGCAAACGCCGGATCCGGTGCTGTCTGGTTTTGCGCTGGAGACAAAAAATGTAACTTTGTACATTTTTTTTTTCCCCGTCTCCGGATCAACAATTTTCGCCGGATCTGGCGAACGATGGTTGAAATATGAGGCAATCCGGTATAATCCGTCGCTAATACAAGTCTATGTGGAAATTTTTTCAAAATTCGCTGGATTGAGCCCAACGGCAAAAAATTGACGTCTGTAAGCAGCCTTATAAGTAGTCATATGTACTGCATACTGGTACCACCGACAAATACAACTCATCCTGCAAAAAAAAAAAAAAAAGCACACTCGTAGCTATGCTGACAAACAAATATGGCTCCTGGAATGCGACTTTAACAAGTTAAGGTACCTTCACACTGAGCAACTTTACAACGAGAACGACAACAATCCGTGACGTTGCAGCGTCCTGGATAGCGATCTCGTTGTGTTTGACACGCAGCAGCGATCAGGATCCCGCTGTGACATCGCTGGTCGGAGCAGAAAGGCCAGAACTTTATTTGGTCGTCAGGTCGGCGTGATTCGTCATGTTTGACAGCAAAAGCAACGATGCCTGCAATGTTTCTTCATGGAGCGAACAACCAGCGAGAACGATAAGTGAGTCGCGGTTATGTCACTGTATCGCTCCTGCATCGTTCTGGAGTTCCTGTGTTTGACGTCTCCTAGCGACCTAAACAGTGACGCTGCAGCGATCGGCTCGTTGTCTATATCGCTGCAACGTCGCTAAATGTGACGGTACCTTTAGGCTTCATCCTAAAAGACCAGAATGGGCCTATCCTTAAGGGTTTACTAATTCTGTGTAGCAAAAAACTACTGTGTGCTAATAGGCGTTGATTAAACACTGATGATGTTTGCTTTAGGATTATAGTGCACTTGTTTGTATTGATTAATTGTTGTTTTTTTTTTTTTTTTTTTTTCTTTAGAAATCAATACACAGAAGAGAGATCATCAGTAGGATGGGTACGTTCATTGTCTTCTGTGCATGCATTATATCATGTATGGCATAAACAATAATATAATACATATTTACTGTCTTCTCCATTTTATTTGATTTCTCTTCTATATGATTTAGAAAGTCGGGGGATTACCTAAAAGACATCTCCCAGTGTTAGATGCAGGGGGCATTGTTTTCATCTTGTTCTCTACAAATTCAGTAACATTCAGCAGTAAAGAAAAAAAAATCCAGCTCCAGGAGTAAAATTAAACAAAAATTTTATTAAATATCTTTAAAAATTGGAAATCTGCTTACCAAAAATATAAATCACAAAATAAGGATGAAGACAAACATCAATTCGCTGGACGCGTTTCGAGCGCCAAAAGCGCTCTTAAACTTCAGCATAAGAATGAACAGAAAAGTCCCGGATATAAAAAGCAATACAACAGGTGAGTATAATCAGTCTAATGTGAATCATTATCAAGCCGACACAGCGGCGAGAGAGAGATCCAGAACCAACTTAAAAAAAAAAGGGAAGGGGCACTGTGCATGACAAACATATAAAACAAATACAAGAAAACATTGTAAAACACAAGTTAATAATGCAACATCGCTTCCTTCCTCAGATTTAATCCTGTGGGTACACGGGTATTAAGCAAATAAATCCAAAATGCTTCTTTATCGCGTAATTTCCTTTCTCTGTCTCCTCCTCTATTGTTCCTATAGATCTGTTCAATCGCATAGACTTTTAAACTTTTGGTTTGCCTGTTATGAATTTTAATGAAATGATTAGAAACATTTGATACATGTCTCAATGTTGGTTGTGTGATATCATAAAGATGTTCACGAAATCTGTCCTTGAGTCTTCTAATGGTAGATCCAATATACAATAGTTTGCACTCAGTACATTCAATTACATAAACAATAAAATTTGTGTTACAATTAAGAAAGCTTTTGATGGAAAAAAATTTTTGATTGTCAGAACAAGTGAATGTAGCAGTTTTTTTGATATATGGACAAGTTTTGCATGGGTGTGAACCACAACCATAAAATCCCTTAGTGGATAACCAAGTAGTAGAATTTTTACTGATTTTGGAATCTAAATAACTGGGAGATAAGACGTTGCCCAAAGTGGGGGCTCGTCTTGGTACAATTTTAATACCGTTTTGAAGAATGGTATCCATGATGTCATCATCTCTGAGAATATTAAGATTACGAAAAACAATATCCGAAATGGATTTAAAATATGTACTATATGTAAGTATTAAAGTTGGTGGATCCACAGATGTTTTGTTACTATTTCTTTTATTGTGTTTTTTGGAGCTAGTATTTATATTAAAGGGAACCTGTCACCCCGTTTTTTGAGATTGAGCTATAAATACTGTTAAATAGGGCCTGCGCTGTGTGTTCCTATAGTGTATGTAGTGTACCCCGATTCCCCACCTATGCTGAGATATAACTTACCAAAGTCGCCGTTTTCGCCTGTCAATCAGGCTGGTCAGGTCGGGAGGGCGTGGTGACATCGCTGGTTCTTCCTCAGCTTTACGTTGGTGGCGTAGTGGCGTAGTGGTGAACAAGCAGCGCGCGATCTGCGCTGTAATCCCTTGCATCGGTGGGGGCGGCCATCTTCCTGGGGCCGCGCGTGCGCAGATCGAGTGCTCTGCTGCACGGGGCTTCAGGAAAATGGCCGCGGGATGCCGCGCGTGCGCATTAGAGATCGCGGCGGCCATTTTTCCAAAGCCGAGATGCAAACTGACTGGGGGAGATGGGACAAACAACCATTTACTCCAAAGCCAATTTTGAAGAAACGTAATCGCACTTTTTTTTCCATCAATCGCAATCAAGTTACTTTTTCTTCCTCTGATGTGGAAATTCATGGGGGGATTCATCTCATCAGGATACAAGTCTACCAGATATGGCCACACAGACAGGCTCTAGCTATTATCGCAAGCCTAGACAAAATCGCTCTGGTTTTTCAAAAAACGGATCAAGAAACGCACGAGGAGGAGCGGCAGGAAACACCACAAACACTCCTGTTCCTCCCGTCTTTCAGAATCGACTGAGGAGCCACAACAGGACACCACATTAGATGTCCTGAATTTATCTGTGTATACCTTTTCGGACATAGAAATAAAACTTTTGTCACGTGGTTTGAACTTTGCTCCAACTAATATGAGTCTTAATATTTTTTCCACTCTTAAAGACATAAATAAATTTGTAAGAGATCTAACAGTCAAGAAGCATTTTTTTTCTACAGAAAAACAAGAATTGGTCACACCTAATGCTTCATCTTCAACTACTAATGAATTTTCAGGAATGGATTTCTCCGAACAAAATTGTCTATCGTCTCTTTTAGAGTTGGATACGGAAAATAAACAAAAACAGGATATTAACTGTTTATCCTTTTTCAAAACAAAAAATCCAATGTTCTACCCTGTACACACACGAACGGATTCCATGGATCGGTTTCAGGAGAACATTGAACGGGATATTCGTAAACTCATGTCTAATTCTTCGCATCAATTTCACAAGTTTAATTTATCTAAACTGGAACGGGAATCCTTGGAAAAAATCAAAAATAATTCTGACATCGTTATAAAAATGTCAGACAAAGGAGGATCTGTTGTTATTTTGAATAAAAGTGATTATTTTGAAGCCATCTATAGCATGTTATCAGCGAATAATGACTATAGTCAATTGAAATCTGATCCAACTACAGAATATTTAGCATTATCTAAAAAAAATCATTGACAATGGTCTCAATCAAGGTTTTTTCTCTCAAAAACAGGCTGATTACCTTTACATTGACAATCCTATGATTCCTTTTCTACATGCTCTACCTAAAACACACAAGAACATTTTTCCACCTCCCATGAGACCTATAATCTCGGGAATTGGCTCATATAGTGAGAGCACCTAGGTGAATGGCTGGATACTATATTGCAACCTCTGGCGCAAAGAGTCCTGGGTTATTTGAAAGACTCTAGGGAGGTCTTATATATGTTTGAGGGCATTGTATGGGATTCACAGTGGACATGGTTGTCTTGTGATATTGTTGCATTGTACACTTCAATTCCCCATAAAGTCGCATTATATGCAATTCAATTTCATTTGGCTAAATATAGCGACTTTTCTCAGGAGTTTCAATCATTTATCATTTCTGTGCTCGCATTTTTATTATCACATAATTATTTTATGTTTGACAGGAAATATTTCATTCAGAACAATGGAGTTTCTATGGGGGCGAAATTTTCCCCATCCGTAGCAAATTTGGTAATGTCTTGGTGGGAGGAGAGCTATATTTATTCTTCCAATAATCCATTTTTTGAACACATTAAGTGGTATTCTAGATTTATAGATGATTTATTGCTGGTTTGGTCTGGTAATCATAACTCCATGTTACAATTTGTCTCTTACATCAATAATAATCCTTTTAATCTCAAATTTACTTATGTTTGTGACAAAGCATGTATAACTTTTTTGGATTTAGTTCTCACAGGCACACATGATGAACCAATTCAAACCCATACCTATCGTAAGAGGACTGCAGGTAATACCATTTTACATGCTAAAAGCTTTCACCCCATTCACACCATACAATCCATTCCACTGGGTGAAGCACTTAGAGCCAAACGAAATTGCAACAATAATAAAGCCTTTGAACAAGAAAAACTCACCATTAAGAAACGTTTAAATACCAGACATTATCCGAATTGGAGCATAGAACGTGCCTTTAATATAGTGGATACCAAACAAAGATCAGATCTTATTAATATAAATACTAGCTCCAAAAAAAACAATAAAAGAAATAGTAACAAAACATCTGTGGATCCACCAACTTTAATACTTACATATAGTACATATTTTAAATCCATTTCGGATATTGTTTTTCGTAATCTTAATATTCTCAGAGATGATGACATCATGGATACCATTCTTCAAAACGGTATTAAAATTGTACCAAGACGAGCCCCCACTTTGGGCAACGTCTTATCTCCCAGTTATTTAGATTCCAAAATCAGTAAAAATTCTACTACTTGGTTATCCACTAAGGGATTTTATGGTTGTGGTTCACACCCATGCAAAACTTGTCCATATATCAAAAAAACTGCTACATTCACTTGTTCTGACAATCAAAATTTTTTTTCCATCAAAAGCTTTCTTAATTGTAACACAAATTTTATTGTTTATGTAATTGAATGTACTGAGTGCAAACTATTGTATATTGGATCTACCATTAGAAGACTCAAGGACAGATTTCGTGAACATCTTTATGATATCACACAACCAACATTGAGACATGTATCAAATGTTTCTAATCATTTCATTAAAATTCATAACAGGCAAACCAAAAGTTTAAAAGTCTATGCGATTGAACAGATCTATAGGAACAACAGAGGAGGAGACAGAGAAAGGAAATTACGCGATAAAGAAGCATTTTGGATTTATTTGCTTAACACCCGTGTACCCACAGGATTAAATCTGAGGAAGGAAGCGATGTTGCATTATTAACTTGTGTTTTACAATGTTTTCTTGTATTTGTTTTATATGTTTGTCATGCACAGTGCCCCTTCCCTTTTTTTTATTTTTATTTTTTTTTAAGTTGGTTCTGGATCTCTCTCTCGCCGTTGTGTCGGCTTGATAATGATTCACATTAGACTGATTATACTCACCTGTTGTATTGCTTTTTATATCCGGGACTTTTCTGTTCATTCTTATGCTGAAGTTTAAGAGCGCTTTTGGCGCTCGAAACGCGTCCAGCGAATTGATGTTTGTCTTCATCCTTATTTTGTGATTTATATTTTTGGTAAGCAGCTTTCCAATTTTTAAAGATATTTAATAAAATTTTTGTTTAATTTTACTCCTGGAGCTGGATTTTTTTTTTCTTTTTTGCTCATTTACCTCAGCGTTGGACAGAGACGCTTTCCGTGCTCGGATTACATTTGGACTATGATAAATTCTGCCATGCGGGTGAGCTGAAATACAATGTTTTTTCTTTTCAACATTCAGCAGTACATTATTACCTGTGACTGTAAAATGCTAATCTCAACTTAGAAAGATAATAGGACGTGTGAAGAAGACATACGTCCTTCACGAAGATATGAGTCAACTCAAGCTTTTTGGGTGTATACGTTATTACTAGAGATGGGGGGACCGTCGGGTTCTGCCGAACAGTTAAAAAAAATGTAGTTCTGGTACTAGAACAGTACCCAAACCCAGAACCCGTTCACTTGAATGGGGGCCCCGAGCTTCCAGTGTTTGCCACGCTTTCATGTGCATGACAGCGCGGCGAGCACTGCGTCAGATCAGCGATAAAATTATTCTCGCATCAGACAGCTGCGGTTCCCACTCTATCAAATGACAGTGTGAGTCTGCAGCTATGATCAGACGTAAAAAGTTTACCTCCGTTCACTGGTGTTGGCTCATGGAACTACTGCTCCCATCAGCCTACTCCTGCTGCCGCTAATAACAGCGAGAGCAGGTGGCGACTGACGGGAGTATTCATCAGCTGGAGCCTGTGCTCTAAATAAATAGAAAAAAAAATGCGTGTTCCACTGTATTTTTGATAACCAGCCAGGCAAAACTGACAGCTGGGGGCTGCAACCCCAGCTGTCAGCGTTAGCCAAGTTGGTTATCAAGAATATAGGGGTCCCCGCACTGTTTGTTTTCTTTTTAAATTATTTAAATACCGTAATTTAAAAAAACAACATGGGGTCCCCCCCATTTTGGGATTGATGTCAACTTTGTATTGTCCAGTGACATCAAGCCCACGGCTTAGTAATGGAGAGGCGCCTATAAGACTTTTTTAATGATTCTAAATTAAACCATACTCAACTAATGCCCATTCCACTGAAGCCCTCGTTTCCTGTAATATAATAAAAAAACAACAATATCCCTCGCTTGTCCAACGTCGTAATCCATGTCTGGGGGATAAACAGGATTCAACATGGATGGTGCCAAAATGTGACCGTCCAGGCTGAGAACCACCGATGAATGAGCTGCTGCGAGCGCAGCATCAGTGACTAGAGATGATATCTTTGAGGTTAACGCCGGTCACTGAGGCTGCGTTCCCAGCCGGGTTCCTGAACTGTGGTGACTGAAGTGCAACTAAAAGGCGAGATCCTCAGATCAGGAACAGACACTTATAGGACATTTCATAACTCTCTCAAATTCTTATGAAAACCTTTACAACACATGCTGCACTGAGCTACTGAACCCAATGTATTATGTATTTTTGGAGTCGGAGTCTTTCCATTGTATACAGACTCCGACTCCACAGCCTTGCAGCCACCAATCACAGCAGGCGATGTCACACCAAACCTTGCGTTTTGCATACGCTCATTACTACTACTATGGCACATTCTTATCTTGGGTCCCCTGATGAACCCCGATAAAGGGAGGAGGCAAAACGCATAGGGATGAGGGACAATGAAAATTGAGAACTACTAGTTCCACCTTACCTACTAAGCTAAGTGATCCCTTTGGATCTTGTCTATGATTTTTTTATTTGTCTATTTGTTTATGAATTTAAGACGGGGCATGTCGCCTGTCTAGATGCTTGGCATGTTGGTTGCACAGATGAGGTACATTTTGTACCGGTATCTCATGGATGTGGCAGTTTAAGAGGGATTTTCTTCTGTTTATTTCTGATATCTAAGCACATAAGCACCTTAATTATATGTGGTATATGCAAAAACTCAGTGATATTGTACACTAAATTTCCTCTCCACTGCATTACAACACTGCATCACCCCCTAAAGAGGGCATAGGAGGTGTTCTTATATTTTTCAGGATTTTTGGGGAATATGTACTTTTAAGAGTAATTGATTAAAACTTAATTTTTAAGGGTTTTGCCCATACTGTTTTTTTTCCGCACACACTCATTAGCCCATTATGACAATGTACATGTGTTTTTTTTTTTTTTTTCTTAAACAAAAGATAGTGTCTTCTAAAAATGCCTGAGTGGCCAGTGAGAGAACTGTAAGATTTGTAATTTTCAATAAAATACAGATTTTGCTGTGTAAGAAAAAAAAAATCCATTCAACACAACACCCTGATTCAGTCCATATTTCATGTTTTGATGACAAGTGTTAAAAGGGTTGTCTGGGCTTGACACAAGTCTGCATTCACTTTGACTGGACACTTGTGAATCCTGACAGTGTGCACATCACACAGTCAGGATTCCCCAGCATTGCCGGTGCGAGCGGTCATGTGATCACATGGATGTGGGAATTCAAAATCATTCAAAAATATTTTACTGCAAAACACAAATGTCTGCGATTTTCTGCAGAATTCCTGTAAAAGGTTAATAATGTATTGGGAATTTCTAAGTGCCTTTAAGTGATTTGCTGTCATGTCTTTCCAGATGGTGAAGAGAAGACATATGGCGGCTGTGAAGGGCCTGATGCCATGTACGTAAAGCTTATATCCTCTGATGGCCATGAGTTCATTGTTAAGAGAGAACATGCTTTGACGTCGGGAACAATAAAAGCCATGCTCAGCGGTCCAGGTATGTGTAACTTGTCACAACGTAGATGTATGTCACCCGCCAGGTGCAGGACCTGAGCCCGCACCATACCTGACAAATGCCAGCTAGGTTTTATGTTAATTATTTGTTTTTTCCCTCCCCGTCTTACAACGTTCATAGTTTAACATTTCTATTGCTATAGACAGTGGTTGAGTTTTGGAAATTGAGTTATACATTTGTATGACACCATTCATTTTATCTTATGTGCTGAAAAACAGGGAAAAAAATCCAAATGAGGTGAAATTGTTTAAAAGAAAAAAAAAAAAGGCCTGCACGTTCGCCATTGGGTTTTTTTTTCGTATTTTGTTTTTACAGCATTCATTCTGCAGTAAAAAAAATAATAACCTGGCAATATGAATCTCCAGGACGGTAGAATTCTGATTATGCCAAACTTGAAAAGTTGTAGTGCAAAACAATTTCAGAGAATTTTGTTTAAAAAAAAAAAAAGTTTCAGTCAGTGGTGTTGTGTGAGGGCTTGTTTTTTGCATGTCGAGATGAAAATGTTATTGACAACGTAATGGGATTCATTCTACATTAGTTGCATTTTCTCAGTCGCCCATGACAGCACTACCAGAGAGAGGAGATCTGCCCTTCAGGGACAGGAAACCTATAGGATAAAAGGGCCGTACCTCTCTCCTGCGTCAGTTTGGTTTCCTGTCCCTGACAGGGAACCCTCTAGGATCGGTACCTTAAAGACCCGGAGCCAGCCAGTCGAGCTATGATGGAGGGGAGGCCCCTGTCACGGCTGGTGCGGTGTCCGACGTCGCCACTGCTGGGACCGAGGGGTCTGCAGAGTGCACAGAGGGAAGCGCGGCCGCCTCCCCGGATTGGGGTAGGGGCTTCGGGGACCTTACATCTTCACGCCGCAACAAGCACTTCCTAATTCGGGGCGGGCGCATGCGCACTGTGTTCGAGGTGCACCAAGATGGCCGCCGCCCCAGATCTAGTGTATCTCTACTTCCGGGTCCGCATGCGCAGATCAAGATATGGGGATCAGCGCCTCCCGATGACACAGCCCTGGAGGAGGGGGTGGATTGGTGCCAAAATTCATTTTAAAAGATCGCTGTGGAGATGTTTCCTTGCTGTATGCAGTCCCAATAATGGAGGACAGCGATCAGCAGCTCCAGCCACCGCAGCCATTACAGCCGCAGCAGCAGCAGCGTCACCACCAGCGCAAGCCGGATGCGCAAAGAAAAAGATCATCTGCCGGCACCCGCAGTACTCGCTCCAGCAGCCATTCCACGCCGCAGAGTTAAGTCTCCAGTATGGCTAACCTGCTGACACCACCGACTACGGATCTCATACAGGATCCTATACCTCCTCCAGAACCGGTACCTGTGGCTGCGCCAGATTGGTGAGTTATCTTCGTGAAAGTTCACCAAATAATTGGGGTCCCCTTTTCCGTTTATTTTTAGGCAAGAAAAAGAACTGAGAACACTAAGCATAGATCCTGTCCCCTGTGCAGAAAACCCTTGTCACAAACCTGGGATAAGAAATTGTGTGATTCCTGTATAGGACAGGTCCTTTTGTGAGGAAACCCCTAATTTCGCCTCTGAATTGCGATCTGTTATCAGATCAGAGGTAGAAATAGCATTTAAATCCCTTAATGGGGAAGGGGTTAAAGAGAAAACACCTGTGCCCTATTCACACTCCGATTCCTCTAGTTCTGAAGATGGAGATTC
Source organism: Ranitomeya imitator (assembly GCF_032444005.1). Taxonomy (NCBI): domain Eukaryota; kingdom Metazoa; phylum Chordata; class Amphibia; order Anura; family Dendrobatidae; genus Ranitomeya; species Ranitomeya imitator. The sequence goes on along the minus strand of NC_091287.1, from coordinate 459,200,988 downwards.
AGACAGGCGGGGTTCCTCCTCCTCGGATTCTGAGAGCGGAGGTCGCCACTGCTTCCCTTTAGATGAAGTCGATGCCCTTGTGAAAGCTGTAAGATCAACCAGGGGGGTCCTTGATCCCCGTCCTGACAATACGGTACAGGACAATATGTTTGGAGGATTAGGTCAGAAGAAGCGCAGAGTCTTTCCACTTAACGAAAATGTTCAAGCATTAATTAAAAAGGAGTGGGAGAAACCAGAAAGAAAAAAAACTCATCCGTACCCTCCCTTAAAAGGAAATATCCCTTCGAGGAAGAGGCTTCTACTTCATGGGATAAAGCCCCCAAACTTGACGTAGCAGTAGCTAAGGCCTCAAAAAAATTTGCATTGCCCTTTGAGGACATGGGAACTCTGAAAGATCCCCTTGATAAAAGAGCCGATACCTTCCTTAAAGGGGCCTGGGAATCGGCAGGGGGATGTTTAAGGCCTGCAATAGCAGCCGCGTGTACTTCTAGATCTCTAATGATTTGGATAGATAACTTAGAAAAACAACTAGTACATAGTTACCACGGATGCCAGTCCCACGGGGTGGGGAGCTCACCTGGGCAACAGTATCACTCAGGGAGTCTGGACAGGTCAAGAATACGGGGCATCCTCAAACCAAAAAGAACTTTGGGCGGTGAGCCGCGCTCTATCATTTTTTTTCTTCCCAGCCTGCAGGGGCATCATGTCTGGGTTTTATCGGACAATCAGGTAGTAGTAGCCTACCTGAACCACCAGGGGGGGACCAGGTCCCAAGCCCTAATGAAGGCCACTTCCCAAATCTTCACCTTAGCAGAAAACAACTTCCTATCCCTCTCTGCGCTACATATAAAAGGGGTAGAGCGCCAAAAAGCAGACTTCATAAGCCGTACCCATTTAAAACAGGGGGAATGGACACTGAATCAAAGCGTCTTCGATCAGATCACCAAACTATGGGGGGGTCCCTGTATAGACCTTTTTGCCAGTGTAGAAAACAGGAAAGTGAAGGAATTCTGTTCTCTGGACCCCGGGGGGGGCCCTCGGGCACTGGATGCATTCACGATTCCCTGGACTCCAGGTCTCGCATATGCCTTTCCCCCTCATATACTTATCCCAGCAGTTCTGCGGAAAATCAGACAGGACAGGGCGAGACTCATTCTAATAGCCCCCTTCTGGCCCAAAAGGACCTGGTTTTCCTGGCTGAGGATGATATCGGTCACCAATCCCAGGGTTCTTCCGGACCTTCTGGACCTCCTATCGCAGGGACCGGTGTTCCACCCTCGGTCAGAGAGTCTCCACTTGACAGCGTGGAACTTGAGAGGTCACTACTAAAGGCAAGGGGCTTTTTGGATAAATTAGTGTCCACACTATTGAAAAGTAGGAAAACAGTAACAACTAAAATCTGCGGTAAAACCTGGAAAAAATATCTGTCCACCTCTGGGGTAAAATTACAAGATGGGGTCCCAGTTGTTAAAGTATTAGAATTTTTACGAAAAGGTGCCTCTCGGTAAGCACCTTAAAAGTGTAAATAGCGGCTTTAGGTGCATTATACAGTGAGAATATAGCCGCTAACATATGGGTAACAAGGTTTATTAAAGCTGCTGTAACCTGGAACTTAAATTTAGTCTTGTCAGCTCTAACAGAACCCCCGTTTGAGCCCATAGATTCGATACCACTTAAAACCTTATCACTTAAAACGGCCCTTCTCACAGCTTTAACATCTGCCCGTAGATTAAGTGATCTCCAGGCTCTATCTGCAAATCCTCCCTTCACGCAAATCATGGACGATAGGGTAATACTAAGAACAGACCCCGCTTATCTACCCAAGGTTGCTTCCAATTTTCACAGGTCCCAGGAGATAATCCTTCCTTCCTTCTGCCCAAATCCTAAAAATAAAAGAGGACAGGTTCCACACATTAGATGTGTGAAGGTGTCTAATACATTACTTGGAATCCACCCAACAGCATAGGAAGGAAGGGTCTCTCTTTATCTGTTTTCAGGGACCTAGAAAAGGACCCAAAGCCTCCAGAAGCACTATAGCTCGCTGGGTAACAGACGCAATAGCCTTGGCGTACTCGTCCACTGGAAACACAGTTCCTGAGGGGCTCAAAGCGCACTCTACAAGAGCTATATCGACCACCTGGGCCGAAAGGTCGGAGGTATCAATAGACAAAATCTGTAAGGCGGCCATCTGGTCATCACCTTCAACCTTTTTTAGACACTACTGCTTAGATCTAGCCTCTTCATCTGACTTAACCTTTGGAAGAAGGGTCTTGCAGGCTGTCGTCCCTCCCTAAAGCAATAATCTCTGCAATTCTCTCTGGTAGTGCTGTCATGGGCGACTGAGAAAAGCATAGTTACTTACCGATAACGGTATTTCTCAGAGCCCATGACAGCACCTGTTTATTCCCCCCTTGTCACGCGTGCGGTGAGCACCTTATTATATGAAGTATATATTTTTATTATAGACACCGTGTAATCTTGCTAAGCAATGTGTTAAAACTGTATATTTTCCTGTTGTCACTAACCTGGAGGACCTCTGATGCTCTGTAAACCAAGCTGACGCAGGAGAGAGGTGCCGCCCTTTTATCCTGTAGGTTTCCTGTCCCTGAAGGGCGGATCCCCTCTCTGGTAGTGCTGTCATGGGCTCTGAGAAATACCGTTATCGGTAAGGAACTATGCTTTTTGGGGTGAAGTAAAGTGACTACCGTATATACTCGAGTATAAGCCGAGATTTTCAGCCCAAATTTTTGGGCTGAAAGTGCCCCTCTCGGCTTATACTCGAGTCAAGGTGGGTGGCAGGGTCGGCGGGTGAGGGGGAGAGGGCGCTGAGGCATACTTACCTGCTTCCAGCGATCCTGGCGCTCCCCGCCTGTCACACTGTCTTCGTTGCTGCAGCTCTTCCACTGTTCAACGGTCACGTGGGACCGCTCATTAGAGAAATGAATAAGCGGCTCCACCTCCCATAGGGGTGGAGCCGCCTATTCATTTCTCTAATCAGCGGTTCCGGTGACCGCTGATAGAGGAAGAGGCTGCGGCACCGAAGACCAGCTGTACGGGGGAAGGAGCCGGACGCCAGGACCAGGTAAGTATCGCATATTTACCTGTCCACGTTCCAGCCGCCGGGCATCGCTCCATCTTCCCGGCGTCTCTCCGCTCTGACTGTGCAGGTCAGAGGGCGCGATGACGCATATAGTGTGCGCGCCGCCCTCTGCCTGATCAGTCAGAGCGGAGAGACGCCGGGAGCTGCAAGCAAGAAAGGTGAGTATGGCTTTTTTTTTTTTTTAATTGCAGCAGCAGCAGCAATGGCACAATTATATGTGGAGCATCTATGGGGAAATATGAACGGTGCAGAGCACTATATGGCAGAGCTATGGGGAAATATGAACGGTGCAGAGCACTATATGGGGCACAGCTATGGGGAAATATGAACGGTGCAGAGCACTATATGGGGCACAGCTATGGGGAAATATGAACGGTGCAGAGCACTATATGGCAGAGCTATGGGGCAACAATAAACGGTGCAGAGCACTATATGGCACAGCTATGGGGCAACAATGAACGGTGCAGAGCACTATATGGCACAGCTATGGGGAAATATGAACGGTGCAGAGAACTATATGGCAGAGCTATGGGGCAACAATAAACGGTGCAGAGCACTATATGGCACAGCTGTGGGGCAACAATGAACGGTGCAGAGCACTATATGGCACAGCTTTGGGGAAATATGAACGGTGCAGAGCTATGGGGAAATATGAACGGTGCAGAGCACTATATGGCACAGCTATGGGGCAATAATAAACGGTGCAGAGCACTATATGGCACAGCTATGGGGAAATATGAACAGTGCAGAGCACTATATGGCAGAGCTATGGGGCAATATGAACGGTGCAGAGCACTATATGGCACAGCTATGGGGCAATATGAACGGTGCAGAGCACTATATGGCACAGCTATGGGGAAATATGAACGGTGCAGAGCACTATATGGCACAGCTATGGGGCAATATGAACGGTGCAGAGCACTATATGGCACAGCTATGGGGAAATATGAACGGTGCAGAGCACTATATGGCAGAGCTATGGGGAAATATGAACGGTGCAGAGCACTATATGGCACAGCTATGGGGCAATAATGAACGGTGCAGAGCACTATATGACACAGCTATGGGGCAAGAATGATCTATTTTTATTTTTGAAATTCACCGGTAAATGCTGCATTTCCACCCTAGGCTTATACTCGAGTCAATAAGTTTTCCCAGTTTTTTGTGGCAAAATTAGGGGGGTCGGCTTATACTCGAGTATATACGGTATATAAAAAAAAAAAAAAAAAAACACATCAAAACGCTGATTTTTTTTTTTAAATTTACTTTACAACTGGGAAATAGGTGAATATATATATATATATATATATATATATATATATATTATAATATAATATTCTCATATAAGTGAGGGTTCTAGGGCACTTTAACCTGTGATACTACATAATAGTGTGAGTTGCTTTCTCCTTTCACGCTCAGGCTGTAGCTGAGCTTCAGATGAGGCCCATGATGGCAATGTCGAGCTCCTTCGGAGGGTCTCCGGCTACAATGGTGACCTATTGGTTCCCCGCAATCTCGCTATTTAAATGCTGCTGTTAGAGATACATAGCCAGCATCTACCTGTATTACTGTTATCTGCCCTATATTAAAGCAATAGTAATAAAAAAAACTCAGTAGACAAGTCTATCGCTGTAATCTTACTGACCTGGAGAATGATGTTACTAGCTCACTATTATTACACAGCGAACGCTGTGAAAAACAAAGCCTCCACCCCCACACACACACAAAAAAATTGATGGTGGAATTACAGGAGGTGGAGAGTCACAATTCCACCGCACGCGCATTTCTTTTCCTGTTTTTCCTGTTTATATGGGCACATGAATGGCATAGAAACTAGAACTCGTGACACAAAAAACAAGCCCTCATACGGCTCTGTTGATGGAAAAATAAAAAAACACGAAAGCACAAATCAAATTCCTGCATCCTTAAAAGGGTGAAAAAAGCCTTGTCATGACCTTGTATAACCCGCTGTTCGGAGCCTGCGGTCTGTTTGGAAAGTCTTGTGTGTTTTTACATCTCGTGATTTCTGCCTCTGTATGAAATGATCTTTGTGTATTTAGAGAGGAAATAGAAATCCTGCTGCAGTTCCTGCCCTTGTGTGTGGAGGACCGAGCGTGACCGCCCCCCTATATATTCAGTGCACTATATATACTGTAAGGAGACCTAGGACTAACAGCACCCGCACTGGGTGCACTGGGCACGTAGTATTGTCAGCCAGTGATTGGGGGGCTGGCTGGTTCTATAACTATGGGTAAGCCACACTCTTCCTGCCATACAAGAGACCAGTGAACATTTCACACGTATAGTCAGTGGGAAAAGTATACTATAAGTGTAAGCATGCTTGATAATTGTATTTGTGCAGGCTGAGATTTGGGGTCTTTTGTTACAGGGGTTACTGGGGTATGGTTCATAAATTTAGATGAACTGAGGCATTACGTCCTCGCTGCAGCCCCCATCTCGCCCCAGCTCTGCACATTTTGGCAGAGATGGAAGAAACTAGCTTGAAAGTGGAGTTCTGATTAAAAAAAAATGTAAAACCTTTCAAAACAATTTATTCCAGAATTCTGGTGAAATTGCTTTCATGAATTGGGACCCAAATTATTATGTCCTGTAGACAGGCCAATAGACTGGGTGAATTTTTTCATACATTATACATTTTTTCCAATGAGGGTGAGCTAGGAGCAGTCATTTCCTATTCCCCCTCCCCCCCCTCTTATTTTGTAGACTGGTGGCTCAGTGGTTAGCGCATCAGCCTTGCAGCGCTGGGGTCCTGGGTTCAAATCCCACAAAGGACAACAGGAGTTTGTATGTTCTCCCTGTTTGGGTGGGTTTCCTCCAGAATTCCAGTACATACTGATAGGGACTCTTAGATTGTGAGCCACAATGAGGACAATGCCGATAATATCTGTACAGCGCTGCGGAATATGATGGCGCTACATAAGCAGAGCATAAGAAATAATATAATTAATCCCTTCATGACAGATAACGTACATGTACATTATATGTTGTGTCCCTAACTTTGATGCGGGCTCGCCCTCTGAGCCTGCATCATTCTCTTTATATGATGGCTGAGTTAATCAGCCATCATGTGTCAACAGCCACCCACAGCTGTTAACCAGTTAAATTCCGCCATCAGTATCTGACAGCGGCATATAACGTGCTTGCGTCATCCACATGCTGATGACCCCTAACCCCCCATGCCTATCATTACATTACTCCTGTGAAAGTCAGCCTATAGCTGGGGTTCATAGGAGAGCGTTATTTTCACGATACATACTTTAGTATGGCTGATTTACTATGTATAGCACAAGCAATCAGACGATCGCAGCTTAACCCCTTCCCGACCTGTGACACAGCATATGCGTCATGAAAGTCTGTGCCAGTCCGACCTGTGACGCATATGCTATGTCACAGAACGATCGAGTTCCTGCAGGTCGGGTGAAATGGTTAACTGAAATTTCACCCAACCTGCAGGAACGGGAGGGCTTGTACTTGAGCCCGGGGGGGTCGTAGCTTTGCCCCTCCCCCGTGGCTACGATTGCTCTGAGGAAAGGGAAACAGTCAAACAGCCAATCAGAGCAATCATAATATTTAACCAATGAAACTGGTGAAATATTACAATCCAGCCATGGCCGATGCTGGAATATCATTGGCCGTGGCTGGAGACCGCGATCTGCCGCCGCCGTCAGTCTTTCCTCCCCTCCGTCCTGTACTCTGCTGCCCTCCTCTTCCCTCCGTCCTGTCCTCCCCTCCCCGCGCTCCGGTGTCCGTCTTCTCTGATGGATGCTGCCATCTTCCAAAATGGCGGGCGCAGTGTCGGCCGGCAGATTCATTCATTCATTCATTCATTCATGGTACATATTGATCACTGTGATACACCCTATCACAGTGATAAAATTAAAAAAAATAGTAATTAACCCCCCCCACACACACACACACCTTATCACTCCCATGGTTAGGGAAAATATTGAAATAAAGAAAATATATTTATTATTATTTTTCCACTAGGGTTAGAATTAGGGTTAGGGTTGGAATTAGGGTTGGAATTAGGGTTAGGGTTGGAATTAGGGTTGGAATTAGGGTTAGGGTTGGAATTGGGGTTAGGGTTGGAATTAGGGTTTGGGTTAGGTTTAGAATTGGGCTATGTGCACACGGTGCGGATTTGGCTGCGGATCCGCAGCGGATTGGCCACTGCGGATTCGCAGCAGTTTTCCATCCAGTTTACAGTACCATGTAAACCTATGGAAAACCAAATCTGCTGTGCCCATGGGTCGGAAAATACAGTGCAGAAACGCTGCGTTGTATTTTCCGCAGCATGTCAATTCTTTTTGCGGGTTCCGCAGCGTTTTACACCTGCTCCTCAATAGGAATCTGCAGGTGTAAAACCACAAGTGAAATCTGCACAAAAAAACGCAGGAAATCCACAGTAAGATTTAAAAAAAAAAAAAAAAAACGCGGGAAAATAAGCACACGAAACCGCAATGTGGGCACATAGCCTTAGGGTTGGAATTTGGGTTAGGGTTGGAATTAGGGTTAAGATTAGGCTTAGGGGTGTGTTGGGGTTAGGCTTGTGGTCAGGGTTATGGTTAGGGTTGCAATTAGGATTAGCGGTGTGCTGGGGTTAGGGTTGTGGTTAGGGGTGTGTTGGGGTTAGAATTGAGGGGTTTCCACTGTTTAGGCACACCAGGGGGTCTCCAAACGCGACATGGCGCCACCATTGATTCCAGCCAATCTTGCGTTCAAAAAGTCAAATGGTGCTCCATCTCTTCCGAGCCCTGACGTGCGTCCAAACAGTGGTTTACCCAGACATATGGGGCGTAAGCGTACTCAGGAAAAATTGCACAACAACTTTGGGGGTCTAATTTCTCTTGTTACCCTTGGGAAAATAAAAAAAATGGGGGCTAAAAAATTATTTTTTTTATTTGCACGGCTCTGCGTTATAAACTTATGTGAAACACTTGGGGGTTCAAAGTGCTCGCCATACCTCTAGATAACTTCCTTGGGGGTCTAGTTTCCAAAATCGGTTCACTTGTGGGGGGTTTCTACTGTTTAGGCACATCAGGGGCTCTGCAAACGTAAGATGACGCCCGCAGACCATTCCATCACAAGTCTGCATTCCAAAACGTCACTACTTCCCTTCCGAGCCCCAATGTGTGCCCAAACAGTGGTTCCCCCCCACATATGGGGTATCAGCGTATTCAGGACAAACTGGACAACAACTTTTGGGGTCCAATTTCTCCTTTTACCCTTGTGAAAATAAAAAAAATTGCAAGCTAAAAAATAATTTGCCGAAAGAAAAAAATCATTTATTTTCACGGCTCTGCGTTATAAACTTCTGTGAAGCACTTGGGGGTTCTAAGTGCTCACCACAAATCTAGGTTAGTTCCTTGGTAGGTCTAGTTTCCAAAATGGGGTCACATGTGGGGGAGCCCCAATGATTAGGCACACAGGGGCTCTCCAAATGCGACATGGTGTCTAACAATTGGAGCTAATTCAAAAAATTCAAAAAGTCAAATGGCGCTCCTTCCCTTCCGAGTCTTGCCGTGCGCCCAAACAGTGGTTTACCCCCACATGTGAGGTATCGGTGTACTCAGGAGAAATTGCCCAACAAATTTTAGGATCCATTTAAGGCTACTTTCACACTAGCGTCGGAATCTCCCCGTCGCAATGGTGTCCGCTAAAGATTGGAGCCAATTTTTCATTCAGAAAGTCAAATGGCGCTCCTTCCCTTCCGAGCCCTACCGTGCACCCAAACAGTGGTTCTCCCCCCACCCTCACCACCACCACCACATATAGGGTATCGGCATACTCAGGACAAATCGGATAGCAACTTTCGGGGTCCAGTTTCTCCTTTTACCCTTGGGAAAATAAAAAAAATGTTGCTAAAAGATCATTTTTGTGACTAAAAAGTTAAATGTTCATTTTTTCCTTCCATGTTGCTTCTGCTGCTGTGAAGTACCTGAAGGGTTAATAAACTTCTTGAATGTGGTTTTGAGCACCTTGAGGGGTGCAGTTTTTAGAATGGTGTCACACTTGGTTATTTTCTATCATATAGACCCCTCAAAATGACTTCAAATGTGATGTGGTCCCTAAAAAAAAAAAAAATGGTGTTGTAAAAATGAGAAATCGCTGGTCAAATTTTAACCCTTAACTTCCTAGCAAAAAAAATTTGTTTCCAAAATTGTGCTGATGTAAAGTAGACATGTGGGAAATGTTATTTATTAAATATTTTGTGTCACATAACTCTCTCGTTTAACAGAATGAAAATTAAAAATTTGAAAATTGCGAAATTTTCTATATTTTCACCAAATTTCCGTTTGTTTTTTTTCCCCACAAATAAATGCAAAAATTACCAACCTAAATTTACCACTAACATGAATCCCAGTATGTCACGAAAAAATAATCTCAGAATCGCTAGGATCCGTTGAAGCGTTTGAGTTATTACCTCATAAAGGGACACTGGTCAGAATTGCAAAAAAATGGCCAGGCCTGAATTTGGCGGGACCGGTTTTCGGTCATATGGGCGGAGTTTTCGGTTGTTTGATTCACCCTTTCCTTACCCGCTGGCTGCATGCTGGCCGCAATATTGGATTGAAGTTCATTTTATGTCGTCCATAGTACACGCCTGCGCAAGGCAAGAACTATATAACTGTAGGGTCAGGAGGCGGAAGCAGGGTAAGTGCTTCCTGTCGTGCACTGTGTATACAGTAATCCTGAAGGTAAACGGGGTTATGAACCATGGATAGTTGGACGCAGTGCAAGTAAGCTGTGTCCAAACTGCTGCTATTTCAGATTGTGGGAACGTACCCCAAAGATATCTTTAATATACAATAAATGCTTCCAGATGGAACCATAGATGATACCGATCTCAGTCACTGCTATCTTTACAGTGACTCATACACTTAAGACTTTTACATCTGTTTATATTAAACATTTCTAATTTTCTTTGTTCCAGGGCAGTTTGCTGAAAATGAAACCAATGAAGTGAATTTTAGAGAGATTCCTTCTCATGTCCTGTCAAAGGTCTGCATGTACTTCACCTACAAAGTTCGTTACACAAACAGCTCAACGGAAATCCCCGAGTTCCCCATTGCCCCGGAGATTGCACTGGAGCTCCTGATGGCAGCAAACTTCCTAGATTGTTGAATAAAGTAAATTATGGGAAATTACTATGTAAAATGTTTTTCTTTTGTATTTAATACAGACTCCCGATCAGTAATTTTTTTGGCCATTGTAGCATGTTTGCACCTTTTTTCTTCTGTGTGATGTATATTATGGAACAAGAGCCACATACTTCTCAGAAAAGCACTGAAACCCTTCGCTTCTTCACAAACGCTTTCTTTTCCCACATTAATAAACCAATATGAGAAATGGATATTGCTGTTATGGTGTAGACTTCTTTTTTTCATACTTGTGGCGTTTGAAGGTTGTATGTGAGATTAAAAAAAGGAGCTCCTTGTTGTTGTTTTTTGTTTAGGTAGTAATTTTGAAAGACACATGTCCATCAATTTCAACCGATGGATGGGATAAAGGAAAGAGACCTCTATAATGTATGACTCAGTCTGCCCCAAAGAGCAGGTTTTCCCCTTCTGATCCCAAGTGTCGATCGAATGGATCATTCAGATGAAAAATGTTACACATTTACTTCTAAAAATAATAAAAGCACTTTTTGAAACAAATGGCGGATCCCGTTGTCACCGGCTCCTGAGGTAGACTTTTCCACCAATTTACTCGTCTTATGATAAAGAAGCCTTGCCTCTAATAGAGATTGAACCTTTCTTTCTACACATGGAGGGAGTGTCCCCTTATCTGTTTCAGGGTTTCGCATGAAGCCGCTTTTGGCCATTTTTTTTTTTGTATGGACCATTTATGTACTAAATAAATATATTTTTTTTAATCTTTCCTCTGAACTAAAGGTACCTTCACACTGACCAACTTAACAACAATAATGATAGCGATCTGTGACGTTGCAGCATCCTGGATAGCGATATCGTTGTGTTTGACACGCAGCAGCGATCTGGATCCTGCTGTGACATCGTTGGTCGGAGCAGAAAGGCCAGAACTTTATTTGGATCTCCCACAGACATCGCTGAATCGGCGTGTGTGACACCGATTCAGCGATGTCTTCACTGGTAACCAGTGATGTGTTCACTGTTAACCAGGGTAAACATCGGGTTACTAAGCGCAGTGCCGCGATTAGTAACCCGATGTTTACCCTGATTACCAGTGTAAATGTAAAAAAAAAAAAAACACTACATACTTACATTCCGGTGTCTGTCGCGTCCCCCGGCGTTCTGCTTCCCTGCACTGTCAGCACCGGCCAGCTGTAAAGCAGAGCACCGCTCTGCTTTACGGCTGGCGCTTACACAGTGCAGGGAAGGTGACGGCGAGGGACGCGACAGACACCGGAATGTAAGTATGTAGTGTTTTTTTTTTTTTTTTTTACATTTACAATGGTAACCAGGGTAAACATCGGGTTACTAAGTGCGGCCCTGCGCTTAGTAACCCGATGTTTACCCTGGTTACCAGGGGACTTTGGCATCGATGGTCGCTGGAGAGCTGTCTGTGTGACAGCTCTCCAGCGACCACACAACGACGAAACAGCGACGCTGCAGCGATCGGCATCGTTGCCTATATCGCTGCAGCGTGGCTTAATGTGACGGTACCTTAACCCCTTTCTGCCATTAGACGTACTATTCCGTCCATGTGGGGTGGGCCTTACTTCCCAAGGACGGAATAGTACGTCATAGGCGATCGGCCGCGCTCTCGGGGGGGGAGCGCGGCCGGGTGTCAGCTGCTTATCGCAGCTGACATCCGGCACTATGTGCCAGGAGCGGTCACGGACCGCCCCCGGCACATTAACCCCCGGCACACCGCGATCAAAAATGATCGCGATGTGCCGGCGGTGCAGGGAAGCATCGCGCAGGGAGGGGGCTCCCTGCGGGCTTCCCTGAGACCCCCGCAGCAACGCGATGTGATCGCGTTGCTGCGAGGGTCTCCTACCTTCCTCCTTGCAGCAAGTCCCGGATCCAAGATGGCCGCGGATCCGGGTCCTGCAGGGAGGGAGGTGGCTTACCAAGTGCCTGCTCAGAGCAGGCACTTGGTAACGCTGCAGCGCTCTTTGACAGATCGGTGATCTGTCAGAGTGCTGTGCAAACTGTCAGATCACCGATCTGTATTGTCCCCCCCTGGGGCAAAGTAAAAAAAAAAAAAAATTTACAAGTGTGTAAAAAAAAATAAATAAATAAATAATAAAAAAAAATCCTAAATAATGAAAAAAAAAAAATATTCCCATAAATACATTTCTTTATGTAAATTAAAATAAAACAAAAGTACACATATTTAGTATCGCCGCGTCCGTAACGACCCGACCTATAAAACTGTCCCACTAGTTGACCCCTTCAGTAAACATCGTAAGAAAAAAAAAAGAGGCAAAAAACAACGCTTTATTATCATACCGCCGAACAAAAAGTGGAATAACACGCGATCAAAAAGACGGATATAAATAACCATGGTACCGCTGAAAGCGTCATCTTGTCCCGCAAAAAACGAGCCGCCATACAGCAACATCAGCAAAAAAATAAAAAAGTTATAGTCCTCAGAATAAAGCGATTTCAAAAATAATTATTTTTTCTATAAAATAGTTTTTATCGTATAAAAGCGCCAAAACATAAAAAAATGATATAAATGAGGTGTCGCTGTAATCGTACTGACCCGAAGAATAAAACTGCTTTATCAATTTTACCAAACGCGGAACGGTATAAACGCCTCCCCCAAAAGAAATTCATGAATAGCTGGTTTTTGGTAATTCTGCCTCTCAAAAATCGGAATAAAAAGCGATCAAAAAATGTCACGTGCCCGAAAATGTTACCAATAAAAACGTCAACTCGTCCCGCAAAAAACAAGACCGCACATGACTCTGTGGACTCAAATATGGAAAAATTATAGCTCTCAAAATGTGGTAACGCAAAAAATATTTTTTGCAATAAAAAGCGTCTTTCAGTGTGTGACGGCTGCCAATCATAAAAATCCGCTAAAAAACCTGCTATAAAAGTAAATCAAACCCCCCTTCATCACCCCCTTAGTTAGGGAAAATTAAAAAAATGTATTTATTTCCATTTTCCCGTTAGGGTTAGGGTTGGGGCTAGGGTTATGGTTAGGGCTAGGGTTAAGGCTACAGTTAGGGTTAAGGCTACAGTTAGGGTTAAGGCTACAGTTAGGGTTTGGATTACATTTGCGGTTGGGAATTGGGTTGGGATTAGGGTTAGGGGTGTGTCTGGGTTAGAGGTGTGGTTAGGGTTACCGTTGGAATTAGGGTTAGGGGTGTGTTTGGATTAGGGTTTCAGTTATAATTGGGGGGTTTCCACTGTTTAGACACATCAGGGGCTCTCCAAACGTGACATGGCGTCCGATCTCAATTCCAGCCAATTCTGCGTAGAAAAAGTAAAACCGTGCTCCTTCCCTTCTGAGCTCTCCCGTGTGCCCAAACAGGAGTTTACCCCAACATATGGGGTATCGGCGTACTCAGGACAAATTGGACAACAACTTTTGGGGTACAATTTCTCCTGTTACTCTAAGTGGGGGCTAAAAAATAATTTTTGTGGGAAAAAAGGATTTTTTATTTTCACGGCTCTGCGTTATAAACTGTAGTGAAACACTTGGGGGCTCAAAGTTCTCACAACACATCTAGATAAGTTTGTGGGGGGGTCTAGTTTCCAATATGGGGTCACTTGTGGGGGGTTTCTACTGTTTAGGTACATTAGGGGCTCTGCAAACGCAATGTGACGCCTGCAGACCATTCCATCTAAGTCTGTATTCCAAATGGCGCTCCTTCCCTTCCGAGCCCTCCCATGCGCCCAAACGGTAGTCCCCCCCCCCCCCCCCCCCACATATGGGGCATCAGCGCACTCAGGACAAATTGGACAACAACTTTTGGGGTCCAATTTTTCCTGTTACCCTCGAGAAAATACAAAACTGGTGGCTAAAAAATAATTTTGGGAATTTTTTTTATTTTTATTTTCACGGCTCTGCGTTAGAAACTTCTGTGAAGCTCTTGGTGGGTCAAAGTGCTCACCACACCTCTAGATAAGTTCCTTAGGGGGTCTACTTTCCAAAATGGTGTCACTTGTGGGGGGTTTCAATGTTTAGGCACATCAGTGGCTCTTCAAACGCAACATGGCGTCCCATCTCAATTCCTATCAATTTTGCATTGAAAGGTCAAACGGGTCTCCTTCCCTTCCGAGCTCTCCCATGCGCCCAAACAGTGGTTTACCCCCACATATGGGGTATCAGAGTACTCAGGACAAATTGTGCAACAACTTTTTGGTTTCAATTTCTTCTCTTACCATTGGGAAAATAAAAAATTGGGGGCGAAAAGATAATTTTTGTGAAAAAAAAAATGATCTTTTATTTTTACGGTTCTGCATTATAAACTTCTGTGAAGCACTTGGTGGGTCAAAGTGCTCACCACACCTCTAGATAAGTTCCTTAGGGGGTCTACTTTCCAAAATGGTGTCACTTGTGGGGGGGTTTCAATGTTTAGGCAAATCAGGGGCTCTCCAAACGCAACATGGCGTCCCATCTCGATTCCAGTCAATTTTGCATTGAAAAGTCAAATGGCGTTCCTTCGCTTCCAAGCTCTTTCATGCGCCCAAACAGTGGTTTACCTCCACTTATGGGGTATCGGCGTACTCAGGACAAATTGTACAACAAGGTTTGGGGTCCATTTTCTCCTGTAACCCTTGGTAAAATAAAACAAGTTGGAGCTGAAGTAAATTTTTTGTGAAAAAAAGTTAAATGTTCATTTTTATTTAACCCCTTCCCGACCTGTGACACAGCGTATGCGTCATGAAAGTCGGTGCCAATCCGACCTGTGACGCATACGCTGTGTCACAGAAAGATCGCGTCCCTGCAGATCGGGTGAAAGGGTTAACTCCCATTTCACCCGATCTGCAGGGACAGGGGGAGTGGTAGTTTAGCCCAGGGGGGGTGGCTTCACCCCCCCGTGGCTACGATCGCTCTGATTGGCTGTTGAAAGTGAAACTGCCAATCAGAGCGATTTGTAATATTTCACCTAAAAAACTGGTGAAATATTACAATCCAGCCATGGCCGATGCTGCAATATCATCGGCCATGGCTGGAAATACTAATGTGCCCCCACCGATCGCCCCCCCAGCCCCCCGATCTGTGCAGCGCTCCCCTCAGTCCTGTGCTCCGCTCCCCCGTCCTCATGTCCGCTCCCCCCGTGCTCCAGTCAACCCCCCCGCACTCCGATCACCCCCCCGCACAGCGATCCCCCCGTGCTCCGATCACCCCCCTGCACAGCGATCCCCCACCCCGTGCTCCAATCCACCCGCACGCACACCGATCCTCATCTGTGCTCCGACGCCCCCCACCCCGTGCTCCGACGCCTCCCCCCCGTGCTCCGACGCCCCCCCCCCCCCCGTGCTCCGACGCCCCCCCCCTGTGCCCTGATCTCCCCCCCCCTTATACTTACCGAGCCTGCCGGTGTTCGTCTTCTTTCCTGGGCGCCACCATCTTCCAAAGTGGCGGGCGCATGTTCCAGAGTGAATTTTGATCACTGAGATAGGTTATATCTCAGTGATCAAAATAAAAAAATAGTAAATGACCCCCCCCCTTTGTCACCCATAGGTAGGGACAATAAAAAAAATAAAGAATTTTTTTTTTTTTCACTAAGGTTGGAGTTAGAACTAGGGGTAGGGGTAGGGTTAGGGCTTGGGTTAGGGGTAGGGTTAGGGTTCGGGATGTGCACACGTATTCTGGTCCTCTGCGGATTTTTCCTCTGCGGAGTTTTGGGTACAGCCGGGACCAGCTGCTTCGAAAGCATCACCAAACCAGGGATTCAAGCTTCAGGAGGCTAATTTGCATATTCCAGGTGCCTTCTGGGAGAAGCGAAGTCTCCCTAAGCTAGAAGATCGTTGGGTACAGCCGGGACCAGCTGCTTCGAAAGCATCACCAAACCAGGGATTCAAGCTTCAGGAGGCTAATTTGCATATTCCAGGTGCCTTCTGGGAGAAGCGAAGTCTCCCTAAGCTAGAAGATCGTTGGGTACAGCCGGGACCAGCTGCTTCGAAAGCATCACCAAACCGCGCGCCGTAAGGTGCAAGAGAGCTTGGCTGAGTAGATTACACAAGAAGGAAAACACACAGCAAGTCAGCAGGATCTAGGAGCAACATGGCAGATGTGACAACCTACATGGTGAGCTGCAGCATGTGCTACATGTTCACAGATCGACCAGAAGAAGAATCCAATTTCACCTGTCAGAAGTGTAGACTAGTGGCCCTTTTAGAAGAAAAGGTGCGGGGTCTGGAAGAAAGAATAGCAACTTTGAAACTCATCAAAGAGAATGAAGACTTTCTAGACAGAACAGAAGCATCTCTACTGGTCACAGAAGGTGCAAAAAGTGTCAGAGAACCTCCAAAAGCAGATGAGTGGAAGCATGTGACCAAAAGAAGCAAGAAGACCATGGAGAAATCACCAACCACACAACTGAAGAACCGATATCAAATCTTTGTAGAGGATGAAGATGGCACACCTAAGAATGAAGCAATACCAGCAAGCAAAAAAGAAAAGGGCACACAGCAACAAGTGACAGCAAAAAGTACAGCCAAGAAGCAACGAAGAGTGGTGGTGGTGGGAGACTCACTACTGAGAGGCACCGAAGCAGCCATCTGCAGACCGGACATAACTGCAAGAGAAGTATGCTGCCTTCCAGGTGCGATGATCAAGGATGTGACCGATAGGATACCAAAGCTCTTCAACTCCAAGGACGTCCACCCATTTCTTCTGATACATGTTGGCACCAATGACACGGCAAGGAAGGACCTACCGACAATCTGCAAGGACTTTGAAGAGTTGGGGAAGAAAGTAAAGGAACTGGATGCACAGGTAGTTTTTTCTTCTATCCTTCCAGTAGACGGGCATGGCACCAGGAGATGGAACAGGATCCTTGATGCAAACAACTGGCTAAGACGATGGTGCAGACAACAAGGATTTGGATTCCTGGACCACGGTGTGAATTACTGGTATGATGGACTCCTCGCCAGAGACGGACTACACCTCAACAAACCTGGGAAACACACATTCGCCAGAAGACTCGCTACACTCATCAGGAGGGCGTTAAACTAGAAGAAGAGGGGACGGGAAGAAAAACATTAGACTCGAACAAAGACGACCCAGGAAAACATACTCAGAAGGGAGGTAAGAACATTTCTAAAACAATCCACAGTGAGGAGATTGGAACAAAACAAAATCCTCTAAACTGCATGCTCGCAAACGCCAGAAGCCTGACAAACAAGATGGAAGAACTAGAAGCAGAAATATCTACAGGTAACTTTGACATAGTGGGAATAACCGATACATGGTTAGATGAAAGCTATGACTGGGCAGTTAACTTACAGGGTTACAGTCTGTTTAGAAAGGATCGTAAAAATCGGAGAGGAGGAGGGGTTTGTCTCTATGTAAAGTCTTGTCTAAAGTCCACTTTAAGGGAGGATATTAGCGAAGGGAATGAGGATGTCGAGTCCATATGGGTTGAAATTCATGGAGGGAAAAATGGTAACAAAATTCTCATTGGGGTCTGTTACAAACCCCCAAATATAATAGAAAGCATGGAAAGTCTACTTCTAAAGCAGATAGATGAAGCTGCAACCCATAATGAGGTCCTGGTTATGGGGGACTTTACCCGGATATTAACTGGGAAACAGAAACCTGTGAAACCCATAAAGGCAACAGGTTTCTGCTAATAACCAAGAAAAATTATCTTTCACAATTGGTGCAGAATCCAACCAGAGGAGCAGCACTTTTAGACCTAATACTATCTAATAGACCTGACAGAATAACAAATCTGCAGGTGGTTGGGCATTTAAGAAATAGCGACCACAATATTGTGCAGTTTCACCTGTCTTTCACTAGGGGGACTTGTCAGGGAGTCACAAAAACATTGAACTTTAGGAAGGCAAAGTTTGAACAGCTTAGAGATGCCCTTAATCTGGTAGACTGGGACAATATCCTCAGAAATGAGAATACAGATAATAAATGGGAAATGTTTAAGAACATCCTAAATAGGCAGTGTAAGCGGTTTATACCTTGTGGGAATAAAAGGACTAGAAATAGGAAAAACCCAATGTGGCTAAACAAAGAAGTAAGACAGGCAATTAACAGTAAAAAGAAAGCATTTGCACTACTAAAGCAGGATGGCACCATTGAAGCTCTAAAAAACTATAGGGAGAAAAATACTTTATCTAAAAAACTAATTAAAGCTGCCAAAAAGGAAACAGAGAAGCACATTGCTAAGGAGAGTAAAACTAATCCCAAACTGTTCTTCAACTATATCAATAGTAAAAGAATAAAAACTGAAAATGTAGGCCCCTTAAAAAATAGTGAGGAAAGAATGGTTGTAGATGACGAGGAAAAAGCTAACATATTAAACACCTTCTTCTCCACGGTATTCACGGTGGAAAATGAAATGCTAGGTGAAATCCCAAGAAACAATGAAAACCCTATATTAAGGGTCACCAATCTAACCCAAGAAGAGGTGCGAAACCGGCTAAATAAGATTAAAATAGATAAATCTCCGGGTCCGGATGGCATACACCCACGAGTACTAAGAGAACTAAGTAATGTAATAGATAAACCATTATTTCTTATTTTTAGGGACTCTATAGCGACAGGGTCTGTTCCGCAGGACTGGCGCATAGCAAATGTGGTGCCAATATTCAAAAAGGGCTCTAAAAGTGAACCTGGAAATTATAGGCCAGTAAGTCTAACCTCTATTGTTGGTAAAATATTTGAAGGGTTTCTGAGGGATGTTATTCTGGATTATCTCAATGAGAATAACTGTTTAACTCCATATCAGCATGGGTTTATGAGAAATCGCTCCTGTCAAACCAATCTAATCAGTTTTTATGAAGAGGTAAGCTATAGGCTGGACCACGGTGAGTCATTGGACGTGGTATATCTCGATTTTTCCAAAGCGTTTGATACCGTGCCGCACAAGAGGTTGGTACACAAAATGAGAATGCTTAGTCTGGGGGAAAATGTGTGTAAATGGGTTAGTAACTGGCTTAGTGATAGAAAGCAGAGGGTGGTTATAAATGGTATAGTCTCTAACTGGGTCGCTGTGACCAGTGGGGTACCGCAGGGGTCAGTATTGGGACCTGTTCTCTTCAACATATTCATTAATGATCTGGTAGAAGGTTTACACAGTAAAATATCGATATTTGCAGATGATACAAAACTATGTAAAGCAGTTAATACAAGAGAAGATAGTATTCTGCTACAGATGGATCTGGATAAGTTGGAAACTTGGGCTGAAAGGTGGCAGATGAGGTTTAACAATGATAAATGTAAGGTTATACACATGGGAAGAGGGAATCAATATCACCATTACACACTGAACGGGAAACCACTGGGTAAATCTGACAGGGAGAAGGACTTGGGGATCCTAGTTAATGATAAACTTACCTGGAGCAGCCAGTGCCAGGCAGCAGCTGCCAAGGCAAACAGGATCATGGGGTGCATTAAAAGAGGTCTGGATACACATGATGAGAGCATTATACTGCCTCTGTACAAATCCCTAGTTAGACCGCACATGGAGTACTGTGTCCAGTTTTGGGCACCGGTGCTCAGGAAGGATATAATGGAACTAGAGAGAGTACAAAGGAGGGCAACAAAATTAATAAAGGGGATGGGAGAACTACAATACCCAGATAGATTAGCGAAATTAGGATTATTTAGTCTAGAAAAAAGACGACTGAGGGGCGATCTAATAACCATGTATAAGTATATAAGGGGACAATACAAATATCTCGCTGAGGATCTGTTTATACCAAGGAAGGTGACGGGCACAAGGGGGCATTCTTTGCGTCTGGAGGAGAGAAGGTTTTTCCACCAACATAGAAGAGGATTCTTTACTGTTAGGGCAGTGAGAATCTGGAATTGCTTGCCTGAGGAGGTGGTGATGGCGAACTCAGTCGAGGGGTTCAAGAGAGGCCTGGATGTCTTCCTGGAGCAGAACAATATTGTATCATACAATTATTAGGTTCTGTAGAAGGACGTAGATCTGGGTATTTATGATGGAATATAGGCTGAACTGGATGGACAAATGTCTTTTTTCGGCCTTACTAACTATGTTACTATGTTACTATGATTTGATAAATCCGCAGTGCTAAACCGCTGTGGATTTACCGCGGTTTTTCTGCGCATTTCACTGCAGTTTTACAACTGCGATTTTCTATTGGAGCAGTTGTAAAACCGCTGCGGAATCCGCAGAAAGAAGAGACCTGCTGCAGAATGTAAACCGCTGCGTTTCCGTGCTGTTTTTCTGCAGCATGTGTACAGCGATTTTTGTTTCCCATAGGTTTACATTGAATTGTAAACTCATGGGAAACTGCTGCGGATCCGCAGCGTTTTCCGCAGCGTGTGCACATACCTTTAGAATTAGACTATGTGCACACGGTGCGGATTTGGCTGCGGATTGGCCGCTGTGGATCCGCAGCAGTGTTCCATCAGGTTTACAGTACCATGTAAACATATGGAAAACCAAATCCGCTGTGCCCATGGTGCGGAAAATACCGCGCGGAAACGCTGTGTTGTATTTTCCGCAGCATGTCAATTCTTTGTGCGGATTCCGCAGCGTTTTACACCTGTTCCTCAATAGGAATCCACAGGTGAAATCCGCACAAAAAACACTGGCAATCCGCGGTAAATCCGCAGGTAAAACGCAGTGCCTTTTTACCTGCGCATTTTTCAAAAATGGTGCTGAAAAATCTCATACGAATCCGCAACGTTGGCACATAGCCTTAGGGTTAGGGTTGGGTTGGAATTAGGGTTGTGGTTAGGGGTGTGTTGGGGTTAGGGTTGTGATTAGGGTTACGGCTACAGTTGGGATAAGGTTTAGGGGTGTGTTGGAGTTAGAATTGAGGGGTTTCCACTGTTTAGGCACATCAGGGGGTCTCCAAACGCAACATGGCGCCACCATTGATTCCAGCCAATCTTGTATTCAAAAAGTCAAATGGTGCTCCCTCACTTCCGAGCCCCGACGTGTGCCCAAACAGTGGTTTACCCCCACATATAGGGTACCAGCATACTCAGGACAAACTGCGCAACAATTACTGGGGTCCAATTTCTCCTGTTACCCTTGAGAAAATAAAAAATTGCTTGCTAAAACATAATTTTTGAGGAAAGAAAAATGATTTTTTATTTTCACGGCTCTGCGTTGTAAACGTCTGTGAAGCACTTGGGGGTTCAAAGTGCTCAGCACATATCTAGATAAGTTCCTTGGGGGGTCTAGTTTCCAAAATGGGGTCACTTGTGGGGGGTTTCTACTGTTTAGGCACACCAGGGGCTCTGCAAACGCAACGTGACGTCCGCAGACAATTCCATCAAAGTCTGCATTTCAAAAGTCACTACTTCCCTTCTGAGCCCCGACGTGCACCCAAACAGTGGTTTACCCCCACACATGGGGTATCGGCGTACTCAGGAGAAACTGGACAACAACTTTTGGGGTCCAATTTCTCCTGTAACCCTTGGGAAAATAAAAAATTCTGGGCTAACAAATTATTTTTGAGGAAAGAAAACGTATTTATTATTTTCACGGCTCTGCGTTATAAGCTTCTGTAAAGCACTTGGGGGTTGAAAGTGCTCACCACATATCCAGATAAGTTCCTTTGGGGGTCTAGTTTCCAAAATGGGGTCACTTGTGGGGGGTTTCTACTGTTTAGGCACACCAGGGGCTCTGCAAACGCAACGTGACGCCCGCAGACCATTCCATCAAAGTCTGCATTTCAAAAGTCACTACTTCCCTTCTGAGCCCCGACGTGTGCCCAAACAGTGGTTTACCCCCACACAAGGGGTATCGGCGTACTCAGGAGAAACTGGACAACAACTTTTGTGGTCCAATTTCTCCTGTAACCCTTGGGAAAATTAAAAAATTCTGGGCTAAATAATTATTTTTGAGGAAAGAAAACGTATTATTTTCACGGCTCTGCATTATAAACTTCTATGAAGCACTTGGGGGTTCAAAGTGCTCACCACACATCTAGATAAGTTCCTTTCGGGGTCTAGTTTCCAAAATGGGGTCACTTGTGGGGGGTTTCTACTGTTTAGCCACATCAGGGGCTCTGCAAACGCAATGTGACGCCTGCAGAGCATTCCATCAAAGTCTGCATTTCAAAACGTCACTACTTCACTTCCGAGCCCCAGCATGTGCCTAAACAGTGGTTTACCCCCACATATGGGGTATCAGCGTACTCAGGAGAAACTGGACAACAACTTTTGGGGTCAAATTTCTCCTGTTACCCTTGGGAAAATAAAAAATTGCGGGCTAAAAAATCATTTTTGAGAAAAGAAATTTTTTATTTTATTTTCATGGCTCTGCGTTATAAACTTCTGTGAAGCACTTGAGGGTTCAAAGTGCTCACCACACATCTAGATTAGTTCCTTTGGGGGTCTAGTATCCAAAATGGGGTCATTTGTGGGGGATCTCCAATGTTTAGGCACATAGGGGCTCTCCAAACGCGACATGGTGTCCGCTAATGATTGGAGCTAATTTTCCATTTAATAAGCCAAATGGCGTGCCTTCCCTTCTGAGTCCTGCCGTGCGCCCAAACAGTGGTTTACCCCCACATATGGGGTATCTGCGTACTCAGGACAAACTGGACAACAACATTTGTGGTCCAATTTCTCCTATTACCATTGGCAAAATAGGAAATTCCAGGCTAAAAAATCATTTTTGAGAAAAGAAAAATTATTTTTTATTTTCATGGCTCTGCATTATAAACTTCTGTGAAGCACCTGGGGGTTTAAAGTACTCAGTATGCATCTAGATAAGTTCCTTGGGGGGTCTAGTTTCCAAAATGGGGTCACTTGTGGGGGAGCTTCAATGCATAGGCACACAGGGGCTCTCCAAATGCGACATGGTGTCCGCTAACAATTGGAGCTAATTTTCCATTCAAAAAGTCAAAAGGCGCGCCTTCCCTTCCGAGCCCTGCCGTGTGCCCAAACAGTGGTTTACCCCCACATATGAGGTATTGGCGTACTCGGGAGAAATTGCTCAACAAATTTTAGGATCCATTTTATCCTATTGCCCATGTGAAAATAAAAAAATTGAGGCGAAAAGAAATTTTTTGTGAAAAAGTACTTTTTCATTTTACAGATCAATTTGTGAAGCACCTGGGGGTTTAAAGGGCTCACTATGCATCTAGATAAGTTCCTTGGGGCGTCTAGTTTCCAAAATGGGGTCACTTGTGGGGGAGCTCCAATTTTTAGGCACACGGGGGCTCTCCAAACGTGACATGGTGTCCGCTAACGATGGAGATAATTTTTCATTCAAAAAGTCAAATGGCGCTCCTTCCCTTCCGAGCCTTACCATGTGCCCAAACAGTGGTTTACCCCCACATGTGAGGTATAGGTGCACTCAGGAGAAATTGCCCAACAAATTTTAGGATCCATTTTATCCTGTTGTCCATCTGAAAATGAAAAAATTGAGGCGAAAATAATTTTTTTGTGAAAAAAAAGTACTTTTTCATTTTTACAGATCAATTTGTGAAGCACCTGGGGGTTTAAAGGGCTCACTATGCATCTAGATAAGTTCCTTGGGGCGTCTAGTTTCCAAAATGGGGTCACTTGTGGGGGAGCTCCAATTTTTAGGCACACGGGGGCTCTCCAAACGTGACATGGTGTCCGCTAAAGAGAGCAGCCAATTTTTCATTCAAAAAGTCAAATGGCGCTCCTTCCCTTCCAAGCCCTGCCGTGCGCCCAAACAGTGGTTTACCCCCACATATGAGGTATCAGCGTACTCAGGACAAATTGGACAACAACTTTCGTTGTTCAGTTTCTCCTTTTACCATTGGGAAAATAAAAAAATTGTTGCTGAAAAATCATTTTTGTGACTAAAAAGTTAAATGTTAATTTTTTCCTTCCATGTTGCTTCTGCTGCTGTGAAGCACCTGAAGGGTTAATAAACTTCTTGAATGTGGTTTTGTGCACCTTGAGGGGTGCAGTTTTTAGAATGGTGTCACTTTTGGGTATTTTCAGCCATATAGACCCCTCAAACTGACTTCAAATGTGAGGTGGTCCCTAAAAAAAATGGTTTTGTAAATTTCGTTGTAAAAATGAGAAATCGCTGGTCAAATTTTAACCCTTATAACTTCCTAGCAAAAAAAAATTTTGTTTCCAAAATTGTGCTGATGTAAAGTAGACGTGTGGGAAATGTTATTTGTTAACTATTTTGTGTCACATAACTCTCTGGTTTAACAGAATAAAATTTCAAAATGTGAAAATTGCGAAATTTTCAAAATTTTCGCCAAATTTCCGTTTTTATCACAATTAAACACAGAATTTATTGACCTAAATTTACCACTAACATGAAGCCCAATATGTCACGAAAAAACAATCTCAGAACCGCTAGGATCCATTGAAGCGTTCCTGAGTTATTACCTCATAAAGGGACACTGGTCAGAATTGCAAAAAACGGCAAGGTCTTTAAGGTCAAAATAGGCTGGGTCATGAAGGGGTTAAACATTCCAAAAATTCCTGTGAAACACCTGAAGGGTTAATGAACTTCTTGAATGTGGTTTTGAGCACCTTGAGGGGTGCAGTTTTTAGAATGGTGTCACACTTGGGTATTTTCTATCATATAGACCCCTCAAAATGACTTCAAATGAGATGTGGTCCCTAAAATAAAATGGTGTTGTAAAAATGAGAAATTGCTTGTCAACTTTTAACCCTTATAACTCCCTAACAAAAAAAAAAATATTGGTTCCAAAATTGTGCTGATGTAAAGTAGACATGTGGGAAATGTTACTTAAGTATTTTGTGTGACACATCTCTGTGATTTAATTGCATAAAAATCCAAAGTTGGAAAATTGCGACATTTTCA
Source organism: Ranitomeya imitator (assembly GCF_032444005.1). NCBI lineage: Eukaryota > Metazoa > Chordata > Amphibia > Anura > Dendrobatidae > Ranitomeya > Ranitomeya imitator. The sequence goes on along the minus strand of NC_091287.1, from coordinate 459,175,987 downwards.
AAATTTTCGCCATATTTCCGTTTTTTTCACAAAGAAACGCAGGTAATATCAAAGAAATTTTACCATTATCATGAAGTACAATATGTCACAAGAAAACAATGTCAGACTCACCGGGATCCTTTGAAGCGTTCCAGAGTTATAACCTCATAAAGGGACAGTGGTCAGAATTGTAAAAATTGGCCCGGTCCGTAACGTGCAAACCACCCTTGGGGGTAAAGGGGTTAAGATTCTCCATGCCCCTTATCACTTTTGTGACTCTTCTGGTGCCATATTCCAGATATGGTGATACTAATGCTTTGGCCAGTGGTGGTATTACATCACTGTCCCACGAGTCTGTGCTTCTCTTAATACAAGACAAGTGATTGACATTGTATGTTATTTAATCTTTGATCTACAGGTACATTAACAGCCTTCTTTACAAGTAGCTCTCCTAGGTTTCTCCAGAACATATGGTGCCCACAGGTTTGAGAGTGCCAAGATGCGTCATTTTACATTTATCCACATTGAGTGTTTGGGCATCTACTTTGCAGATGAGGTTCAGTTTGTCCATGTCTGCTTACTTCCACAGATTGCACTACACTACAACCCAAATTCCCAAAAAAGTTTGGACACTGTAAAGTGTAGAGAAAACAAGAATGCAATCGAATTTCTTATAGCCATATTTTATTTACAGGAAAACAGAACACCGATAAGAATCTTAAACTTATTAGTCATTGTCTATTTCATCTGAAAAAAATAAATTCCTTTAGAAATTAATTGCAGCAAAACAGTTGATACACTTAACAAAAGGCAGGAAAAATAAGTGGCCCTAATGAAAAACATTAATGGTGCATAATAAAAAAAAAGCTAGAGGGTCAATTTTCACTGAAGTCTGTGTGTAAAAAGAGCATATTAGAGAGGCAGAGTCTCTCACAAGCAAAGATGGTCAGAGGTCACCAATCTGTGAATAACAGTTGAAACCAGAAGTTTACATACACAATATATAAATATATATACTAGATTGTGGCCCGATTCTAACGCATCGGGTATTCTAGAATATGCATGTCCCCGTAGTATATGGACAATGATGATTCCAGAATTCGCGGCAGACTGTGCCCGTCGCTGATTGGTCGAGGCAACCTTTATGACATCATCGTCGCCATGGCAACCATTATGACAGCTACGTCGATACTGTGCCTGTCGCTGAATCAGAGACGCGGGATGTCTACGTCCTTTATGACATCATCGTCGCTGATTGGTCGAGGCCTGGCGGCCTCGACCAATCAGAGAGGCGGGATTTCCAGGACAGACAGACAGACGGAAAAACCCTTAGACAATTATATATATAGATATATATATATAAAATGTATATTCTCAATATCTAACATGAAATCAAAATTAACCTTTCCCGTTTTAGGTCAATTAGGATTACCATAATAATATTTGCCAAATGGCAGAATAATGAGAGAGAATGTTTTAAGGCATTTTTATTACTGCAGTCAAAAGTTTACATACATTTCATTAGTATTTGGTACCTTTAAGCTGAATGACTTGGGTTAAACTTTTGGGATATCCTTCCACAAGCTTCTCACGATAGTTGGTTGGAATTTGGGCCCATTCCTCCTGACAAAATTGATGTCACCGATCCAGGTTTGTAGGTCGTCTTGCTCGCACCTGCCTTTTCAGCTTTGCCCTTAAATTTTCAATAGGATTGAGATCAGGGCTCTGTGACGGCCACTCCAAAGCATTGACTTTATTATCCTTAACCCCTTAACGACCGCCGATACGCCTTTTAACGGTGGCAGTTAAGGGTACTTAAACCACAGCGCCCTTAATTAACGGCGCTGTGGAAAAAGTGAATAGCGCCCCCCAGAGTCGGATTTTCTCTGGGGTCTCGGTTGCCGGGGATAGCCGAGACCCCAGAGAACATGATTCGGGTTTTTTTTACCGAACCCCGAGTTGCAAAAAAAAAAAAAACAACGCGATTTCCCTTTTAATTTCTCTGTCCTCCGATGTGATCACACATCAGAGGACAGAGAAATGGGGTCCCCGATAGCCCCCCGATACTCAACTGTCTCCCCCGGTGCTCCTCGTGGCTCCCGATGGGTGCCGCTATCTTTTTCGGCAAAAAAATGGCGGGCGCAGTGCACCCGCCGGCCGGCACCAGGTGCATCTTTGGGGTCTCGGCTGCCGGGGGTAGCCGAGACCCCAAAAAACATGATCGCCCCTGTTTTGCGATCACCGGTAATTAACTGTTTACCGGCGGTCACAAAAAAAAAAAAGCGATGTGTAATTCTCTGTCCTCTGATGTGATCGCACATCAGAGGACAGAGAAATAGGGGGATTCGGGGACCCTATTATACTTACTGGTGTCCCTGGGTCCTCCTGCGTCCTCTCCTGCCCGCCGGCGTCTTCATAGGGAAACAAAATGGCGGGCGCATGCACAGTGCGCCAGCCATCTGCCGGCCGGCAGGAGAATGCAGTTGGGGCTAAATTTAGGTTTAGGGTTGGGTCTAAATTTAGGGTTAGGGCTAAATATAGGGTTGGGGCTAAATTTAGGGTTAGGCTTCTTTCACACTTGCGTCGGTAGGGGCCGTCGCAATGCGTCGGCCCGACATACCGACGCATGTTGTGAAAATTGCACAACTTGGGCAGCGGATGCAGTTTTTCAACGCATCCGCTGCCCAGTCTGTCCTGGGGAGGAGGGGGCGGAGTTACGGCCACGCATGCGTGGTCGGAAATGGCGGATGCGACGTACAAAAAAACGTTACATTGAACGTTTTTTTGTGCCGACGGTCCGCCAAAACACAATTGATCCAGTGCACGACAGACGCGACGTGTGGCCATCCATCGCGATCTGTCGGCAATACAAGTCTATGGGCAAAAAACCCATCCTGCTGGCACATTTGCAGGATCCGTTTTTTGTCCAAAACGACGGATGCCAAACGACGCAAGTGTGAAAGTAGCCTTAGGGCTAGGGTTAGTTTTGGAGCTAAAGTTAGGGCTAGGTTTGCAACGAAAGTTAGGGTTAGAGTTGGGATTAGGGTTAGGGTTGGCATTAGGGTTACGCTTAGGGTTGGGATAAGGAGTGTATTGGGATTAGGGTTAGGTTTGAGGTAAGGGTTGAGATTAGGATTAGGGGTGGTTTGGATTTAGGGTTTTGAATATGGTTAGGGTTGACATTAGGGTTGTTTTGGGGTTAGGGTTGTGATTAGGGTTAGGGGTGTGTTGGGGTTGGAGTTAGAATTGGGGGGTTCCCACCCTGCTTCTTTTCCTCCCTTTGACTTTTCCCTGGTTCTCCCACTTCCTGCCTTCCCTTCCACTATCCCCACCCCTATTCTTCCCCATCCATCCTTCCCCCCCCTCCACTCCCCTTTTCTCATTTTACATAAAAACGTGTTATCTGAAGAGTTTATCACTGACTTTGAATGTATTTGCCTGTATTGCGCATTTAATTGTCATTGCTTTTCCGTTTATTCAAAAATAAAGAATTTACAACAACAAAAAAATAAAATATTGGGGGGTTCCCACTGTTTAGGTACATCAGGGGGTCTCCAAACACGACAGCCAATTTTGCGCTCAAAAAGTCAAATGGTGCTCCCTCCCTTCTGAGCTCTGCCGTGCGCCCAAACAGTGGGCATATGGGGCATCAGCGTACTCGGGATAAATTGGACAACAACTTTTGGGGTCCAATTTCTCCTGTTACCCTTGTGAAAATAAAAACTTGGGGGCTACAAAATCTTTTTTGTGGAAAAAAAATATTTTTTATTTTCACGACTGCATTATAAACTTCTGTGAAGCACTTGGGCATTCAAAGTTCTCACCACACATCTAGATAAGTTCCTTGGGCCTGGGTGAATATCAAATACCATTTATTAATTGGGCTTGTATATTGTATAGTATTTTAGTGAATTATGTATACATGTTATTATGTTTGGGTAGGGGTGAATAATTTAATATTTTATATATACAGGTATCAATCACTGTGCACCATTACAAGTTTGGGGAACACATTTTAATGCCTTTATTCAGTCTATATAATATGGCACTGTTGATTATTAATTAAATATATATATTTCACGTCCCAATTTTCAGCAGCACCTTTGGCATTTTTATTTCACTATAATGCGTATAATATGGCACTGTTGTTTATTAATTAAATGAACAACCAACTAAGATAATGTAAGGATATAATCAATTAAGCAACCAAAAAAAACAATATCCTAAAAAAATATTTTTAATCAGTAATATTTAAAATTTCATAGATACTTAAATGTATGACTACCAACATCAAAAAACACCTACGTCCGAGCGGGGTAGGAAAAATTCAGCAGGATATAGTAACAAATAATAAGAAAAGTATTCCTGACACAGTCCCTGTTAGTGGCCCTATAGTAGCTCATGCCTACCTAACAGCGGAGGTTGGCACCCTAAAATTCGATGTGGCGCCCCCGCTTCACGTAGACTGTCCCTTCTTGCCCTACTGGGCCCTACCAACTACCCAGGCCCAGACCCCAACATCATACACACAAATTGACCTAGGTCACACTAACAGGTGAAAAAGTGTAAAAAAATTAGAAAAAAACAGTGTAACAAAACCGACTAAAAACATAACCGCAAAATAGTGCTGCGGAAATGTCCACAAAAATGCATGTACCCTATGGGCTATATCAGAAATGGTCTTAATATCAGTCAATGGATATATTATTGTATAGCCTATAGCAGTCATTATGTATTACTGAAGGGCAAGAAGGGACAGTCTACGTGGAGCGGGGGCGCCACATCGAATTTTAGGGTCCCAACCTCCGCTGTTAGGTAGGCGTGAGCTATTATATGGCCACTAACAGGGACTGTATCAGGAATACATTTCTTATTATTTGTTACTATTTCCTGCTGAATTTTTCCTACCCCGCTCGGACTTAGGTGTTTATTAATTAAATAAATATATTTCACGTCCCTACTTTCAGCAGCACTTTCGGCATCTTTATTTCACCATAATGCGTATTTTCGCTCACTGACCACTAGAATAATTGGCTAATAAGACACTGTTTTAGCCTTTATATGCACTGATTGCGTATTAATAATATCACACACAAGGCAATTGTTTTTTTTATGGCTATTTATTATGTTTTCCACAGTCCTTCCTTCATTATTATGTTCACCATCTTCGTTCCTGTCTTCTTGGTCACATTTTGTTTTTCCATTCCGTCAGGCTAGTGCGCATGCGCTGTGGTCCGACCCTTGATTGCTTTCTGCGACGCTCATACACTGACACGCATAGCTTAGGCTTGCGTGTCATTGAGCGTCGGCAGGAAGCGTTTCATTCTGAGGGAGGAGTCACACGTGATGCGCCGCTGTTGCTGATGGACCCCATTAGCACCTCTCCTATAAAAGCACTAGCGCCCCTCACCCTGGCACACCCCTGGAAGAAGCAGGAGGCGAAACGCGCGTCGGGGTGAGGGGACGCCATCCTTGCAAGGTATACACACTCTTTCCGCCAGTTATGTTATAGATATTTATGCTGGGTTTATTTGGATGGATATTTTTGGCCACATATATTGGTATCTGTTTGCTGCCCATTTCTAAGCCATTGTGCTAAGTACTTTAAATGTTATGTAGGCAGCGACTATATTATAATTTCATGCTTCGGCTTTTTTGCTGTTATACCGCTATTTTTTAGGTGTATGTTGCCATAGTCCTCCATTATATCAGTCTAGATATGTATTAATATTGTTTGGTGACTATTCAGTATTTATTATAGTTACAGCCTTGTAATTTGGTGTCCCCTATGGTCTATTTTGCTTTTTTATTGTGTTATTTTAAAAGAATTATTTAATAAACATTGGTTTTAATTGTATGGGATCGCTTCTTCCCATGTGTAATGATATGGGAATAGTGATTAAAAGTTCTTTTGGGGGGTCTAGTTTCCAAAATGGGGTCACTTGTGGGGGGTTACTACTGTTTAGGTACATCAGGGGCTCTGCAAACGCAACATAACGCCCACAGACCATTCTATCAAAGTCTGCATTCCAAAACGGCGCTCCTTCCCTTCCGAGCTCTGCCGTGCGCCCAAACAGTGGTTTACCCCCACATATGGGGCATCAGCGTACTCGGGATAAATTGGACAGCAACTTTAGTGGTCCAATTTCTCCTGTTACCCTTGTGAAAATAAAAACTTGGGGGCTACAATATCTTTTTTGTGGAAAAATAAATATTTTTTATTTTCACGACTCTGCATTATAAACTTCTGTGAAGCACTTGGGCATTCAAAGTTCTCACCACACATCTAAATAAGTTCCTTGGGGGGTCTAGTTTCCAAAATGGGGTCACTTGTGGGGGGTTTCTACTGTTTAGGTACATCAGGGGCTCTGCAAACGCAACATAATGCCCACAGACCATTCTATCAAAGTCTGCATTCCAAATGGCGCTCCTTCCTTTCTGAGCTCTGCTGTGCGCCCAAACAGTGGTTTACCCCCACATATGGGGCATCAGCGTACTCGGGATAAATTGGACAACAACTTTAGTGGTCCAATTTCTCCTGTTACCCTTGTGAAAAAAAAAACTTGGGGGCTACAATATCTTTTTTGTGGAAAAAAAATAGTTTTTATTTTCACGACTCTGCATTATAAACTTCTGTGAAGCACTTGGGCATTCAAAGTTCTCACCACACATCTACAGTCATGGCCAAAAGTATTGACACCCCTGCAATTCTGTCAGATAATACTCAGTTTCTTCCTGAAAATGATTGCAAACACAAATTCTTTGGTATTATTATCTTCATTTAATTTGTCTTAAATGAAAAAACACAAAAGAGAATGAAGCAAAAAGCAAAACATTGATCATTTCACACAAAACTCCAAAAATGGGCCAGACAAATTTATTGGCACCCTCAGCGTAATACTTGGTTGCACAACCTTTAGCCAAAATAACTGCGACCAACCGCTTCCGGTAACCATCAATGAGTTTCTTACAATGCTCTGCTGGAATTTTAGACCATTCTTCTTTGGCAAACTGCTCCAGGTCCCTGATATTTGAAGGGTGCCTTCTCCAAACAGGTATTTTTATATCTCTCCACCGGTGTTCTATGGGATTCAGGTCTGGACTCATTGCTGGCCACCTTAGAAGTCTCCAGTGCTTTCTCTCAAACCATTTTCTAGTGCTTTCTGAAGTGTGTTTTGGGTCATTGTCCTGCTGGAAGACCCATGACCTCTGAGGGAGACCCAGCTTTCTCACACTGGGCCCTACATTATGCTGCAAAATTTGTTGGTAGTCTTCAGACTTCATAATGCCATGTATACGGTCAAGCAGTCCAGTGCCAGAGGCAGCAAAGCAACCCCAAAACATCAGGGAACCTCTGCCATGTTTGACTGTAGGGACCGTGTTCTTTTCTTTGAATGCCTCTTTTTTTTTCTCCTGTAAACGCTATGTTGATGCCTTTGCCCAAATAGCTCTACTTTTGTCTCATCTGACCAGAGAACATTCTTCCAAAACGTTTTAGGCTTTTTCAGGTAAGTTTTGGCAAACTCCAGCCTGGCTTTCTTATGTCTCGGGGTAAGAAGTGGGGTTCTTCCTGGGTTTTCTACCATACAGTCCCTTTTCATTCAGACGCCGACGGATAGTACGGGTTGATACTGTTGTACCCTCGGACTGCAGGGCAGCTTTAACTTGTTTGGATGTTAGTCGAGGTTCTTTATCCAACATCCGCACAATCTTGCGTTGAAATCTCTTGTCAATTTTTCTTTTCCGTCCACATCTAGGGAGGTTAGCCACAGTGCCATGGGCTTTACACTTCTTGATGACACTGCGCACGGTAGACACAGGAACATTCAGGTCTTTGGAGATGGACTTATAGGCTTGAGATTGCTCATGCTTCCTCACAATTTGGTTTCTCAAGTCCTCAGACAGTTCTTTGGTGTTCTTTCTTTTCTCCATGCTCAATGTGGTACACACAAGGACACGGGACAGAGGTTGAGTCAACTTTAATCCATGTCAACTGGCTGCAAGTGTGATTTAGTTATTGCCAACACCTGTTAGGTGCCACAGGTAAGTTACAGGTGCTGTTAATTACACAAATTAGAGAAGCATCACATGATTTTTCGAACAGTGCCAATACTTTTGTCCACCCCCTTTTTTATGTTTGGTGTGGAATTATATCCAATTTGGCTTTAGGACAATTCTTTTTGTGTTTTTTCATTTAAGACAAATTAAATGAAGATAATGCTAAATAATTTGTGTTTGCAATCATTTTCAGGAAGAAAATGAGTATTATCTGACAGAATTGCAGGGGTGTCAATACTTTTGGCCATGACTGTAGATAAGTTCCTTGGGGGGACTAGTTTCCAAAATGGGGTCACTTCTGGGGGGTTTCTACTGTTTAGGTACATCAGGGGGCTCTGCAAACGCAACATAACGCCCGCAGAAAATGGCGCTCCTTCCTTCTGAGCTCTGCCGTGCGCCCAAACAGTGGTTTACCCCCACATATGGGGTACCAGCATAATCAGGACAAATTGGACAACAACCTTTGGGGTCCAATTTCTCTTGTTACCCTTGTGAAAATAAAAACTTGGGGGCTAAAAAATCTTTTTTTATATTTTTTATTTTCACGACTCTGCATTATAAACTTCTGTGAAGCACTTGGGCATTCAAAGTTCTCACTACACATCTAGATAAGTCTCATCGGGGGTCTAGTTTCCAAAATGGGGTCACTTGTGGGGGGTTTCCACTGTTTAGGCACATCAGGGGCTCTCTAAAAGCAACATGGTGTCCGATCTCAATTCCAGACAATTCTATATTGAAAAAGTAAAATGACACTCCTTCTCTTCCAAGCTCTGCGGTGCACCCAAACAGTGGTTTACCCTCACATATGGGGTATCGACGTACTCAGGAGAAATTGCACAACAACTTTTGTGGTCTAATTTCTCCTGTTACCCTTGTGAAAATAAGAATTTGTGGGCTAAAACATCATTTTTGTGTAAACAAATGCGATTTTTTATTTTCACGGCTCTATGTTATAAACTTCTGTGAAGCACTTGGGGGCTCAAAGTGCTCACCACACATCTAGATAAGTTCCTTAAGGGGTCTACTTTCCAAAATGGTGTCACTTGTGGGGGGTTTCCACTGTTTAGGCACATCATGGGCTCTCTAAACGTGACATGGCATCCAATCTCAATTCCAGCCAATTCTACATTGAAAAAGTCAAACGGCGCTCCTGCACTTCCTGCAGTGCGTCGAAACAGTGGTTTATCCCCACATATGTGGTATCGGCATATTCAGGAGAAATTGCACAACAAAATTTATGGTTTCATTTCTGTTCTTACACTTGTGAAATAAAAAAAATGGTTCTGAAGTAAAATGTTTGCAAAAAAAAGTTAAATGTTAATTTTTTCCTTCCACATTGTTTCAGTTCCTGTGAAGCACATGAAGGGTTAATAAACTTCTTGAATGTGGTTTTGAGCACCTTGAGGGTTGCAGTTTTTAGAATGGTGTCACACTTGGTTATTTTCTATCATATAGACTCCTCAAAATGACTTCAAATGTGATGTGGTCCCTAAAAAAAAATGGTGTTGTAAAAATGAGAAATTGCTGGTCAACTTTCAACCCTTATAACTTCCTCAACAAAAAAAAATTTTGCTTCCAAAATTGTGCTGATGTAAAGTAGACATGTGGGAAATGTTATTTATTAACTATTATTCGTGACCTATCTCTCTGATTTAAGGGCATAAAAATACAAAGTTTGAAAATTGCAAAATTTTAAATTTTTTTGCTATATTTCCGTTTTTTTCATATATAATCGCAAGTAATATCGAAGAAATGTTACCACTATCATGAAGTACAATATGTCACGAAAAAACAATCTCAGAATCAGCGGGATCTGTTGAAGCGTTCCAGAGCTATAACCTCATAAAGTGACAGTGGTCAGAATTGTAAAAATTGGCTCGGTCATTAAGTACCAAATTGGCTCTGTCACTAAGGGGTTAAGCCACTTTACTATTTTGGCAGTATGCTTGAATGCGTGATTGTCCATTGGAAGACCCATTTCATCTCAAGCTTTAACTTCCTGGCTGCTGTCTTGAGATGTTGCTTCTTTTCTCATGATGCCATCTATTTTGTGAAGTGTACCAGTCTCTCCTGCAGCAAAACAACCCCACAACATGATGCTGCCACCCCCGGTTTTCACAGTTGGCATGGTGTTCTTGGTCTTCCAAGCTTCTCCCTTTTTCCTCCAAACGTAATGATGGTCATTATGCCCAAAAAGTTAAATTTTAGTTTCATCAGACAACAGGACATATCTCCAAAAATTAAGGTCTTTGTTCCTGTGCATTTGAAACATTAATCTGGCTTTTTATGTTTCTTTTGAAGCAATGGCTTCTTCCTGGCAGAGTGGTCTTTCAGCCCATGTTGATACAGTACCTGTTCCACTGTGGATAATGCCTAGTGATGAGCGAGGATACTCGTTGCTCGGGTTTTCCCCTAGTATTTGTTAGTGTTCGGAGATTAAGTTTTCATCGCCTCTGCTGAATGGTTTACAGCTACTAGCCAGGGTGAGTACATGTGGGGGTTGCCTGGTTGCTAGGGAATCCCCACATGTACTCAGCCTGGCTAATATCTGTAAATCATTCAGCTGAGGCAATGAAAACTTAATCTCTGAACACTAACAAATACTTGGAGATCATCCGAGCGTGCTCGGGAAAACCAAAGCAACAAGTATATTCGCTCATCACTAATAATGACACAATCATACCAGCTTCTACCATCAGCTTCACAAGGTCTTTTTCTTTTGTCCTTGGGTTGACATGCAAATGTCAGACCAAAGCACGTTCATTTCTGGGACACAGAACCTGTTGTGAATTCTGTGGCTGAGTTCATTTCTGTGGTCACAAGTGGTATTGCAGTCTCTGGGCTTCCTCCCTCAGGTGTTTTGGTGAGCTCGTTGGCTGCCTTGCTATTTAGCTCCACCTGAGTCTGTCTTCCTTGCTCCTTGTCAATGTTCCAGTGTTGGATCTGAGCTACTGCATCTTTCCTTGGGCCTGCTGCTCTGCTAGATAAGTGCTTCTAGTTTGTTTTCTGTTTTTTCTGTCCAGCTTGCTATTAACTTTTGCTGGAAGCTCTGAGAAGCAAAGGGGTGCACCGCCGTGCTGTTAGTTCGGCACGGTGGGTCTTTTTGCCCCTTTGCGTGGTTTTCGTTTTAGGGTTTTTTGTAGACTGCATAGTTCTCTTTGCTATCCTCGCTCTGTCTAGAATATCGGGCCTCACTTTGCTGAATCTATTTCATTCCTACGTTTGTCTTTTCATCTTGCTAACAGTCATTATATGTGGGGGGCTGCCTATTCCTTTGGGGTATTTCTCTGAGGTAAGTCAGGCTTGTATTTCTATCTTCAGGCTAGTCAGCTCCTCAGGCAGTGCCGAGTTGCATAGGTAGTGATAGGCGCAATCCACTGCTGCTTATAGTTGTGTGAGGATAGATCAGGTACTGCAGTCTACAGAGATTCCACGTCTCAGAGCTCGTCCTATTGTTTTTGGTTATTGCCAGATCTCTGTATGTGCGCTGATTACTGCACGCTGTGTTGCCTGATTGCCAGCCATAACAGTACAAGGAGCCACACCAATGATTCCCAATAGAGGGAAAAAAGAAATCCTGACATCATTTTTTTTTCTTAGCTCTGTCTTCAGTCTTTTTTTTCCCCTAGACATTAGAGTGCTTCAGGACACAGCTGTGGACATTGGATATTCAGGCTCTGTGCTCCTCAATGGATAATCTCGTTGTAAATGTACAAAAGATTCAAGATACTATTGATCAGAAATCGATGCTAGAACCAAGAATTCCGATTCCTGATTTGTTTTTTGGTGACAGAACTAAGTTCCTGAGCTTCAGAAATAATTGTAAGCTATTTTTGGCCTTGAAACCTCATTCTTCTGGTAATCCTATTCAACAGGTTTTGATTATTATTTCTTTTTTGCGCGGCGACCCACAGGACTGGGCGTTTTCTCTTGCACCAGGAGATTCTGCATTGAGTAATGTTGATGCATTTTTCCAGGCGCTGGGATTGCTTTACGATGAGCCTAATTCAGTGGATCAGGCTGAGAAAAATCTGCTGGCTTTATGCCAGGGTCAGGATGATGTAGAAGTATATTGTCAGAAATTTAGGAAGTGGTCAGTACTCACTCTGTGGAATGAATCTGCACTAGCGGCTTTGTTCAGAAAGGGTCTCTCTGAAGCTCTTAAGGATGTAATGGTGGGATTTCCTATGCCTGCTGGTTTGAATGAGTCTATGTCCTTGGCCATTCAGATCGGTCGTCGCTTGCGCGAGCGTAAATCTGTGCACCATCTGGCGGTATTGTCTGAGAGTAAACCTGAGCCTACGCAGTGCGACAGGACTATGACTAAAGTAGAACGGCAAGAACACAGACGTCTGAACAGACTGTGTTTCTATTGTGGTGATTCTACTCATGCTATTTCTAATTGTCCTAAACGCACTAGGCGGTTCGATAGCTCTGCCGTTATTGGTACTGTACAGTCCAAATTCCTTCTGTCCATTACCTTGATATGCTCTTTGTCATCGTATTCTGTCATGGCGTTTGTGGATTCAGGCGCTGCCCTGAATCTGATGGATTTGGATTATGCTAAACGTTGTGGATTTTTCTTGGAGCCTTTGCGGTGTCTTATTCCGTTGAGAGGAACTGATGCTACACCTTTGGCCAAGAATAAGCCTCAGTACTGGGCCCAGCTGACCATGTGCATGGCTCCTGCACATCAGGAAGTTATTCGCTTTCTGGTACTGCATAATTTGCATGATGTGGTCGTGTTGGGGTTGCCATGGCTACAAACCCATAATCCAGTATTGGATTGGAACTCTATGTCGGTAACCAGCTGGGGTTGTCAGGGAGTACATGGTGATGTTCCATTTTTGTCTATTTCGTCATCCATTCCTTCTGACATCCCAGAGTTCTTGTCGGACTTTCAGGATGTATTTGAAGAGTCCAAGTCTGATGCCCTACCTCCGCATAGGAATTGTGATTGTGCTATCGATTTGATTCCTGGTAGTAAATTCCCTAAGGGTCGTTTATTTAATTTGTCCGTACCTGAACACACCGCTATGCGCAGTTATGTGAAGGAGTCCCTGGAGAAGGGACATATTCGCCCATCGTCGTCACCATTGGGAGCAGGGTTCTTTTTTGTAGCCAAGAAGGATGGTTCGCTAAGACCGTGTATTGATTACCGCCTTCTTAATAAGATCACTGTTAAGTTTCAGTATCCCTTGCCATTGATTTCTGACTTGTTTGCTCGGATTAAGGGGGCTAGTTGGTTTACTAAGATTGATCTTCGTGGTGCGTATAATCTGGTGAGAATCAGGCAGGGAGATGAATGGAAAACGGCATTTAATACGCCCGAGGGTCATTTTGAGTATCTGGTGATGCCGTTCGGACTTGCCAATGCTCCATCTGTTTTTCAGTCTTTTATGCATGACATTTTCCGTGAGTATCTGGATAAATTCTTGATTGTTTACTTGGATGACATTTTGATCTTCTCAGATGATTGGGAGTCTCATGTGAAGCAAGTCAGAATGGTTTTCCAGGTACTGCGTGCTAATTCCTTGTTCGTGAAGGGATCAAAGTGTCTCTTCGGTGTGCAGAAAGTTTCATTTTTGGGGTTCATCTTTTCCCCTTCTACTATCGAGATGGATCCGGTTAAGGTTCAGGCCATCCAGGATTGGACTCAGCCGACATCTCTAAAAAGTCTGCAGAAATTCCTGGGCTTTGCTAATTTTTATCGTCGCTTCATCTGTAATTTTTCTAGCATTGCCAGACCATTGACCGATTTGACCAAGAAGGGTGCTGATTTGGTTAATTGGTCTTCTGCTGCCGTGGAAGCTTTTCAGGAGTTGAAGCGTCGTTTTTGCTGTGCCCCTGTGTTGTGTCAACCTGATGTTTCTCTTCCGTTCCAGGTCGAGGTTGATGCTTCTGAGATTGGTGCAGGGGCGGTTTTGTCACAGAGAGGTTCTGGTTGCTCAGTGTTCAAACCATGTGCTTTCTTTTCCAGGAAATTTTCTGCTGCTGAGCGTAATTATGATGTGGGCAACCGAGAGTTGCTGGCCATGAAGTGGGCATTCGAGGAGTGGCGTCATTGGCTTGAGGGTGCTAAGCATCGCGTGGTGGTATTGACTGATCATAAGAACCTTACTTATCTTGAGTCTGCCAAGCGCTTGAATCCTAGACAGGCCCGTTGGTCGTTATTTTTTGCTCGTTTTGATTTTGTGATTTCATACCTTCCGGGCTCTAAAAATGTGAAGGCGGATGCTCTGTCTAGGAGTTTTGTGCCCGACTCTCCGGGGTTATCTGAGCCGGCGAGTATCCTCAAGGAAGGAGTCATTGTGTCTGCCATCTCCCCTGATTTGCGGAGAGTGTTGCAGAAATTTCAGGCTAATAAACCTGATCGTTGTCCGGCCGAGAAACTGTTCGTCCCTGATAGGTGGACTAGTAAAGTTATCTCTGAACTTCATTGTTCGGTGCTGGCCGGTCATCCAGGAATCTTTGGTACCAGGGAGTTGGTTGCTAGATCCTTCTGGTGGCCATCTCTGTCACGGGATGTGCGTGCTTTTGTGCAGTCCTGTGGAATTTGTGCTAGGGCTAAGCCCTGCTGTTCACGTGCCAGTGGGTTGCTTTTGCCCTTGCCGGTCCCGAAGAGGCCTTGGACACATATTTCGATGGATTTCATTTCTGACCTTCCCGTTTCTCAAAAAATGTCGGTCATTTGGGTGGTCTGTGATCGCTTTTCTAAAATGGTCCATCTGGTGCCCTTGGTTAAATTGCCTTCCTCCTCTGATTTGGTGCCTTTGTTCTTCCAGCATGTGGTTCGTTTACATGGCATTCCTGAGAATATTGTTTCTGACAGAGGTTCCCAGTTTGTCTCGAGGTTCTGGCGAGCCTTTTGTGGTAGGATGGGCATTGACCTATCTTTCTCCTCGGCCTTCCATCCTCAGACTAATGGCCAGACCGAACGAACCAATCAGACCTTGGAAACATATCTGAGATGTTTTGTTTCCGCTGACCAGAATGATTGGGTGTCATTTTTGCCGTTGGCTGAGTTCGCCCTTAATAATCGGGCCAGCTCGGCTACCTTGGTCTCTCCATTTTTCTGCAATTCTGGGTTCCATCCTCGTTTCTCTTCAGGACAGGTTGAGTCTTCGGACTGTCCTGGTGTGGATTCTGTGGTGGACAGGTTGCAGCAGATCTGGACTCAGGTAGTGGACAATTTGACCTTGTCCCAGGAGAAGGCTCAGCTTTTCGCTAATCGCAGACGCCGTGTGGGACCCCGACTTCGTGTTGGGGATCTGGTTTGGTTATCTTCTCGTCATATTCCTATGAAGGTTTCCTCTCCTAAATTTAAACCTCGTTTTATTGGTCCGTATAGGATTTCTGAGATTCTCAATCCGGTGTCTTTTCGTCTGACCCTCCCAGACTCCTTTTCCATACATAATGTATTCCATAGGTCGTTGTTGAGGAGATACGTGGCACCTATGGTTCCATCTGTGGAGCCTCCTGCCCCTGTTTTGGTGGAGGGGGAATTGGAGTATATTGTGGAGAAGATTTTGGATTCTCGTGTCTCTAGACGGAAACTCCAGTATCTGGTCAAATGGAAGGGTTATGCTCAGGAAGATAATTCCTGGGTTTTTGCCTCTGATGTCCATGCCCCAGATCTTGTTCGTGCCTTTCATGTGGCTCATCCTGGTCGGCCTGGGGGTTCTGGTGAGGGTTCGGTGACCCCTCCTCAAGGGGGGGTACTGTTGTGAATTCTGTGGCTGAGTTCATTTCTGTGGTCACAAGTGGTATTGCAGTCTCTGGGCTTCCTCCCTCAGGTGTTTTGGTGAGCTCGTTGGCTGCCTTGCTATTTAGCTCCACCTGAGTCTGTCTTCCTTGCTCCTTGTCAATGTTCCAGTGTTGGATCTGAGCTACTGCATCTTTCCTTGGGCCTGCTGCTCTGCTAGATAAGTGCTTCTAGTTTGTTTTCTGTTTTTTCTGTCCAGCTTGCTATTAACTTTTGCTGGAAGCTCTGAGAAGCAAAGGGGTGCACCGCCGTGCTGTTAGTTCGGCACGGTGGGTCTTTTTGCCCCTTTGCGTGGTTTTCGTTTTAGGGTTTTTTGTAGACTGCATAGTTCTCTTTGCTATCCTCGCTCTGTCTAGAATATCGGGCCTCACTTTGCTGAATCTATTTCATTCCTACGTTTGTCTTTTCATCTTGCTAACAGTCATTATATGTGGGGGGCTGCCTATTCCTTTGGGGTATTTCTCTGAGGTAAGTCAGGCTTGTATTTCTATCTTCAGGCTAGTCAGCTCCTCAGGCAGTGCCGAGTTGCATAGGTAGTGATAGGCGCAATCCACTGCTGCTTATAGTTGTGTGAGGATAGATCAGGTACTGCAGTCTACAGAGATTCCACGTCTCAGAGCTCGTCCTATTGTTTTTGGTTATTGCCAGATCTCTGTATGTGCGCTGATTACTGCACGCTGTGTTGCCTGATTGCCAGCCATAACAAGAACCCTTCTCCTTCCTGAGCGGTATGATGGCTGGACATTCCCATCTTGTTTGTACTTGCGTATAATTGTTTCTACAGATGAAGGAGGCACCTTCAGGCATCTTGAAATTGTGAAGAAAAGAAAAAATCGTTCCAGCTCCAAATAGTAAAATCCAAATTCCAACTTTATTAAGCCAATATAAAAACAACGGTGGACATATGCTCTACATGTGCATATCAGGACACGAGCGACGCGTTTCGATCCTACACGGATCTTTATCAAAGCTACATATGAAATGGTCATCAACCAATATATAGACCCTATACACCAATGGCATTCAAATGAACGGTCACATGATCGTATGGGCGGTCCTTCATGAATACACATAGTAATGAAAAAAAAGAGAGAGAAAAAAAAGGAGAGAAAAAAAAAAAAAGGAAAAAAAAACAAAACGAAAACACACTATGATAAAAACAAATCTGTGATAAACCACATAGCAACAACATATATAAACACATTTTAATAATGAAACATTAATTCGTTACGTCTATTCAAACCTGTGGGAGATCGAGTGCTGAGATGGTAAATCCAAAAGGCCTCACGGGTATGGAGGCAACGAATAGTGTCTCCACCCCGTAGAGGTTTATTAACACGTTCAATCCCGTATGCCCGAAAGAATTTGGTGCTGCGAGCATGAGCAATTACAAAGTGTCTGGAAGCCGCTGATAAGGTACGTGTAGATTCACCTGTATAACCTATATCATAAAGATGTTCATTGATACGAATTTTCAACTTTCGTGACGTACATCCAACATAGGACAACTGACATGCAGTACAATCAATTTTGTAAATAACACATTTAGTATTGCAGTTAATATACTGCTTGATATTAAAACATTGTGTGTTATTATAATTAGAAATTTTTTTGGTAATAACAGCATGTGCGCATGTTCTATAGTTATTAGTACCGCACTTGAAAAAACCATTGCACTCTAGCCATGTTTTATTTCTTTTTTTATCTGTGCAGAAAAAACTCGGTGAGACTCTGTTACCTATGGATGGTGCTTTTCTTGCAACAACATTGACACCAGTTTTCAAAATTTCTGCTAAATTTGCATCCTCATATAATATGGGAAGGAATTTATTTATGATCCCTTTAATTTGGTAAAATTGTCGACTAAATTGAAAGCACACATAGGGCTTTCTGTATGTGGGAGATGTCGATGTTGATATTTTCTTCTCTTTCCGTGCAATAAGATCTTCACGATTTTTATTATCGAGAATCTTTTTAGCTCTTTTGAGTGTCCAATCTGGATAGTTACGACGTTTCAATTTGCTAGAGACCAAATCTATCTCCGCATTTAAATCACGCTGATCGCTACAATTACGTTTAATTCTAACAAATTCACCAACCGGCACAGACCGGATGGTGTGTCTGGGGTGGCCGCTGCTGGCATGTAGTATAGTGTTTCCACTTAACGACTTATGGTATGTGCTAGTAGAAATGAAACAATTATTTATACCTTTTAATTTTAAATCCAAAAATTGAATATGAGCCGGATCTTGCCTGTATGTGAAACGAATGTTGTATTGATTGGAATTCAAATATTCAATGAATTTAGGTATGGCAGATATATCGGACCCCCAAATAATTAGTAGGTCATCAATATATCTGCCATACCATATCAAACACGACAGAAAAGGATTGGATGCTGAAAAAATAAATTCATATTCCCAAAAGGCCATTACAAGGTTAGCTAGAGATGGTGAGAATTTAGCGCCCATAGCCACGCCTGATTTTTGCAAAAAAAAAATTACCATTAAACGAAAAAAAATTATGTGTCATCAGAAAAAGAATTGCCTGTAAAATGAAATTTTTTAAATCAAACGAATAATTACTGAAATGATCCAAATGAAATTGAATAGCATGCATAGCCAATTTGTGTGGGATACATGTGTATAATGAGATGACATCGCAGCATAGCCATGAATAGTTAGGCAACCATAATTTGTCAGAGAAAACTTTTAATACCTCTTTGGAATCTCTCAGATAGCCAGGAATTCTACGTACCAGAGGCTGCAATACTGAGTCTACCCATTCACACAGGTGCTCATTTGCTGAGCCAATGCCTGACACTATTGGCCTCATGGGTGGAATCACATCGCTCTTATGGACTTTGGGGAGACCATGAAGGATTGGGCACACAGGATTGTCCACAATCATATACTCTTTTTGTTTCACAGATAATACACCAATGCTGTGCCCTTCCTCAATAATTTTGTCCACCTTTTCTTTAAATTTAACCGAAGGGTCACAACTCAGTTTATCATACACTAGTGTATCAGAAAGCAATTCCATGATTTTAGAGCAATAATCTGTAGAATTTAATACAACCACCAATCCACCCTTATCTGACATCTTAATCACAATGTCATCCATTTCTTTAAGTTCATGTAGCGCTTTGCGTTGTCTATAGGAGAAATTGCCAGACTGGTAATTACCATTAACAGAGGTGAGATTATTACTCAGCTTTTTTAGTTCTCTCTCCACAATCTCCTGAAATCTGTCCATGCAGTCAGATCTAGCATGGACTGGATAAAAATATGGATTTTTCGTTACAAAACTAGGGGAATGATCTATAATGACATTATCAACCCGATTCTCCATATCAAGAGACTGTAAAGAAACCAAAGCGACTTGCTCTGGAAAATTCATACCCAAAAACTCATTAATCAAACCTGTGTCACGGCAGATATGTTCATCAGGATTAATACCATCTGTGTTGTCGATATTATTCAGAAAGTGTTTTTTCACAGTAAGGTTTCGGACAAACTTGTTGATATCTAAAATTGTAGAAAATAAGTCAAAGTTCTGATTGGGCACAAAATTCAGACCCAGAGACAGAACCTCAAGTTGGTCTTGTGTTAGAGTCCTTGATGATAAATTCAAAACATTGTTATTAGCCGTAGAATTTATTTGAACAGACGTTTCTTCCGACGAGTCACAATTCCGTATGCTTCTGTGGTGCTTCCTGCCACCACGCCTTTTGCGTTTTTTGAGTGACGAAAAAACTTTTTTCTAGCTCCAAATACAGATTCTCCCGATGACACATCTGACAGGCTGGGATTATTGTCCGATGACTCAGGATCAGATGGGTTGAAATTGACATGCGGTTTGGCTAGTTGTCTACGGTTACCTGAGCTGCTTTTCAAAATGGACCCTAGGGGTCCTATTGCCGTGCTCCCATTGGCCCCACTCATAGACTTTTTTAGTGGCATAGTCATTGAGATCTCGGGCAAACTTGCGTTTTTTTCTCTCCATAATGTCCTCTTCCACAGCATTCACATTGTCCTGCATTTTATTAACAAGAGAATCAAACTGTGCCATAGTTTTAAATTGAACCAGGGACAAATTAACAGCCTCCATTTCTTGCTGAACTTCCCTCAGTTTAACCTCTTCATGCTTGACAATTAGTCTCATGAGATTCAAAGAACAATTGCTTAAAAGAGTATTCCATTCATCCATAAATTCCATGGAATAAACGGTGGTGGGTAATTTTTTAATGCGCAGTCCCCTTGGGACCATATCTTTGGAAATATAGTTATTCAACGTTGTTTGATCCCACCAAATCTTAGTCTCTTGCAGTAAAAGTTTTTCCAGACTTTTTAAACCATCATGCAAGTCAGGTGCCACAATACAGGTCCTTCTCAAAAAATTAGCATACAGTGTTAAATTTCATTATTTACCATAATGTAATGATTACAATTAAACTTTCATATATTATAGATTCATTATCCACCAACTGAAATTTGTCAGGTCTTTTATTGTTTTAATACTGATGATTTTGGCATACAACTCCTGATAACCCAAAAAACCTGTCTCAATAAATTAGCATATCAAGAAAAGGTTCTCTAAACGACCTATTACCCTAATCTTCTGAATCAACTAATTAACTCTAAACACATGCAAAAGATACCTGAGGCTTTTATAAACTCCCTGCCTGGTTCATTACTCAAAACCCTCATCATGGGTAAGACTAGCGACCTGACAGATGTCAAGAAGGCCATCATTGACACCCTCAAGCAAAAGGGTAAGACCCAGAAAGAAATTTCTCAACAAATAGGCTGTTCCCAGAGTGCTGTATCAAGGCACCTCAATGGTAAGTCTGTTGGAAGGAAACAATGTGGCAGAAAACGCTGTACAACGAGAAGAGGAGACCGGACCCTGAGGAAGATTGTGGAGAAGGACCGATTCCAGACCTTGGGGAACCTGAGGAAGCAGTGGACTGAGTCTGGTGTGGAAACATCCAGAGCCACCGTGCACAGGCGTGTGCAGGAAATGGGCTACAGGTGCCGCATTCCCCAGGTAAAGCCACTTTTGAGCTACAGAGAAGCAGCACTGGACTGTTGCTAAGTGGTCCCAAGTACTTTTTTCTGATGAAAGCAAATTTTGCATGTCATTCGGAAATCAAGGTGCCAGAGTCTGGAGGAAGACTGGGGAGAAGGAAATGCCAAAATGCCTGAAGTCCAGTGTCAAGTACCCACAGTCAGTGATGGTGTGGGGTGCCATGTCAGCTGCTGGTGTTGGTCCACTGTGTTTCATCAAGGGCAGGGTCAATGCAGCTAGCTATCAGGAGATTTTGGAGCACTTCATGCTTCCATCGGCTGAAATGCTTTATGGAGATGAAGATTTCATTTTTCAGCATGACCTTACACCTGCTCACAGTGCCAAAACCACTGGTAAATGGTTTACTGACCATGGTATTACTGTGCTCAATTGGCCTGCCAACTCTCCTGACCTGAACCCCATAGAGAATCTGTGGGATATTGTGAAGAGAAAGTTGAGAGACGCAAGACCCAACACTCTGGATGAGCTTAAGGCCGCTATTGAAGCATCCTGGGCCTCCATAACATCTCAGCAGTGTCACAGGCTGATTGCCTCCATGCCACGCCGCATTGAAGCAGTCATTTCTGCCAAAGGATTCCCGACCAAGTATTGAGTGCATAACTGAACATTATTATTTGTTGTTTTTTTTGTTTGTTATTAAAAAACACTTTTATTTGATTGGATGGGTGAAATATGCTAATTTATTGAGACAGGTTTTTTGGGTTATCAGGAGTTGTATGCCAAAATCATCAGTATTAAAACAATAAAAGACCTGACAAATTTCAGTTGGTGGATAATGAATCTATAATATATGAAAGTTTAATTGTAATCATTACATTATGGTAAATAATGAAATTTAACACTATATGCTAATTTTTTGAGAAGGACCTGTACATTCCTCCATATCATTAGAGAACACCTGAGCAGCTTTGTGTGATCTGTCTCTTGTCAGATTTGTAGCCATAACGAAAAAATGATAAATGAATGATAAAATAAAATATCGGTCCTGAATGCAGCAATGTCAATTTATTTGTCAGCACTATTTGCCATAGAAACAGAAAAATAGAAACAATCCACAAGGGAGCAACGGCAATCACAAAACTGGAAATAGCAAAGAAGAAAAAAAGCCAGCTCACCGAGTAGCCACCGCAGGAGCACGGAACCCAACGCTGATCCACGCGTTCATCTCATGAAGAAAAGAAAAAATCGTTCCAGCTCCAAATAGTAAAATCCTTTTCATATGTAGCTTTGATAAAGAGCCGTGTAGGATCGAAACGCGTCGCTCGTGTCCTGATATGCACATGTAGAGCATATGTCCACCGTTGTTTTTATATTGGCTTAATAAAGTTGGAATTTGGATTTTACTATTTGGAGCTGGAACGATTTTTTCTTTTCTTCATGAGATGACCGCGTGGATCAGCGTTGGGTTCCGTGCTCCTGCGGTGGCTACTTGGTGAGCTGGCTTTTTTTCTTCTTTGCTATTTCCAATCTTGAAATTGTACCCGCCTTCAGGCATCTTGAAATTGTCTGGATGCGCCAGACTTGTGCAAGTCCACAATTTTCTTCCTGATATCTTGGCTAATTTATTTAGACTTTCCCATGACGCTACACAAAGAAGCAGTGTGTTTCAGGTGTGCATTAAAATACATCCACAGGTGTGTCTCTAACTCAGATAACATTACACATGGGCAGTCCAGAATTGTTTAAAGGCATAGAGATTTACATACTAGTGTATGTAAACTTTTGACTTTGCAGTAAGTAATAAAAATGCCTTAAAACATTCTCTCTCATTAGTCTGGCATTTGGCAAATATTAATAATTATGGTAACCCTAAGTGACCTAACACGGGAAAGTAGAACCCAACAGAGAAAGAAACGAATGAAGGTCAGAAGAAGCAGTATAAATAAAGGAGAGGTGAAACAGGATATTATGTATTAAAACAGCTTTATTATACATACTTTGTGAGGTGGTGGCACAGAAAAACAAGGGGTGTCTAAACATATAAGCAGCATAAAAGAGGATTATTCAAAGCTATGCAATAAATAAAGATGGTAAATAAATAGTAATTAGATCTACCGGTAATTGTATTTCCAGGAGTCCATCATGACAGGAGGTAGTCCTATTATCCTCAAGGGACAAGAAACAGAAGAGGTTAAAAGCCCCCCACTTTCACCTCACCACCAGTGACTTTTACCAATCACTACAGCAGGATGGATTCATCTCTATTTTATTGAATTCTTACATACCAAATGTTAAACTCACATCAGTTTTAGAATTCAGGGGAGGGAATGTAATGGTGCTGTCCTGATGGACTCCTGGAAATACAATTACTGGTAGATCTAATTTCTATTTTCCCCAGGACGTCCCTCATGACAGCACGTAGAAAAGCCGCGGAGACACCATCACGTGTTTCTCAATGCAAGCAATAAATAGCCAGGTCTTTCACCGGGAAGGAACAACCACGGGAAGGGCAGCATTCAAAAGGAAAACCACCTATGCCTGTCTGTGGATGGATACCATGTATTGGCATAGGTGGTTTTCCTTTTTGGATGCTGCCCTTCCCGTGGTTGTTCCTTCCCGGTGAAAGACCTTGCTATTTATTGCTTGCATTGAGCAACACGTGATGGTGTCTTCGCGGCTTTTCTACATGCATTTGCATATTTCCTATAAGGGATGGGGGCAGTGTTCTGGATCACTGCGTTGAGAAACACGTGATGGTGTCTCCGCGGTGTTGGATGTTTTGATCTCCCCGAGGTCATTCATCCTTATGTTTATAGTCCTCATGACAGCACGACAGGAGAAATACCAAATAAATGGCATTCTAGGGTGGGATCATTGCCTATAGGACCTTTTGTCTGCAAGCCAATTGCTGACCTTTCATCACATCTAGCTTGTAGTGTTTACAAAAGGTTGTTATATATTTGCGCCCTGCAAATCTGGTCTGTGGAAGCCCCTGCTCTTTCTGCCCAGGATACAGAAATCGCCCTTGTGAAGTAGGCTTGAATTTTAAGCCGGGGATCTTTTTTTCTCTGACTCGTATGCTAGTGCTATGTAATTTCGAGGCTTTTTTACCCTTATTGTTTCCTGGATATTGTATGAACAGATTTGAGTCCTGCCTCCAGGTAGCTGTGACCTCTACATAGCGCATCACTGCCCTTCTCATGTCTAGTGTATGAAACAGCCTCTCGTTCTTTGGGAAATGACAAAAAGATGGAAGAACAATCTCTTGGCTCAAATTTGTCTCTGACACTACCTTAGGCAAAAAGGACGAGTCAAGCCTAAATATTAACCGTTCCTCTAGGATCTGCAAAGAGGGATCCCTAATTGACAGTGCCTGTAATTCACCCAAATGTTTCACCGAGGTGACTGCCACCAGGAATGCCGTCCTCGTAGAGAGAAAGTTGATGCTGGATTCTTCCTGGGGCTCAAAGGGAGATCTGCACAATGTACCTAACACAAGGTTTAGGTCCCATGGTTTAACGGTCTCTCTGATTGTGGGTCTTAACCTGGTAATGGATCAAGAGAACCTTGCCACCCAAGGGTGGTCTGCTAAAGGAAAGTTCATAAAGGCGCTAAGGGCAGAGACTTGTACCTTTAGTGTACTAGGCCTCAGGCCCATCTCAAATCCTCTCTGGAGGAAGTTCATTATTCTGGGAATGTCTGTTCGGGATGCGCTTGAAGTAGATTCCACCACGTAAGAACAGAACCTCTTCCATACTTTGGAATAGATAGCTGACGTCACTGGTTTCCTACTCGATTGCATGGTAGTTATCACCTTGTCTGATAACTCCCTGGAGCTTAGGATTTTCTGCTCAGGATCTAGGCCATCAGGTGCAGAAGACGAGGGTCTTAGTGCCAGAGGGGACCTTGGGACAGCAGTTTGCGCCTGTCTGGAAGGGGAATCAGATCTTCCAAAGCCATGTGGTGTAATACTAGAAACCAACTCCTCTTGGGCCATAAGGGGGCTACCAATATCACTGTGGCCTGTCCTTCCCTGATTTAACTCAGGACCTTCGATATAAGGGGAAAGGGGGGGGAAATGCATGCTGAAGACCTAATTCCCAACTCTGAGATAGGGCATCTATGCCTTCTGGGTTGTCCTCTGGATTCATGGAGAATCTTGCCACCTTTGCGTTTTTCCTGGTCACAACCAGGTCTATACGTGGTGTTCCCCATCTCTGGGTCAACTGGTGGAATACTTCTGGGTTCAGTTCCCACTTGGAGGACCAAAGTTTTTCTCTGCTGACAAAATCCGCTGTTCTGTTTTTGAAGCTCTTCACCGCAGGGATGGACTCAACATTCCTTCCTGCCCACCAAAATAAATTTTCTGCTAAGGTCTGCAGAAGCAGGCTCCTTGGACCTCCCTAGCACCGCAGAAAGGAAACTGCTGTGATGTTGTCCGACAGCACTTTCACATGACCATCTCTGACCGTATCCTGACAACGTTGCAGAGTCTCCCATACTGCCTTTAGCTCTCTGTAATTGGAGGATCTTTTCTGGTATTCCGGGGACCATGTACCCTGCAGGAAACGACCCTCCACCTCTGCGTCCCATCCCTTCAAACTTGCGTCGGCGGAAACACGGGTACACGGAGAAAGGATCCATGGCACTCCTCTTCCGAGATTGTTCCTGGATATCCACCATGACAGGGAATTCATCAGACTGGCGGGGATTCTCCTCTTTCTGTCCAGGCCAGAGTGATGGCTGTTCCAGGACGTAAGGACCGGAGCCTGAAGCCATCTTGAATGAGCCTGACTCCAACGTACGCTTGGAATGCAGGATGTCATTAGGCCTAGGATCCTCATGGCGTATCTGATGGAGATTGTCCTCTTCCTCTGCAACGCCCCGATCCTGCTTCTGATTTCTGCCTGTTTTATGCAGGGCAGGGAAGACATCCTGCATGGGAATCGAGGAAGACTCCTAAAAACACCTTCTGGGTCCTGGAAGTAGGTTGGATTTCTCCCAGTTTACTTGCCAACCCAGGCCCTCTAGAATGTTGATAGTCTGGGCCAGTTGTTGATTGAGGCGAATAGCCGAGTCTGCTGCCAGCAGGATGCTGTCCAGGTAGGGGACCACGATAATCCCTTGCCTCCTCAGAAAAGCTGCCACCTCCATCATTATCTTTGTAAAGATGCGAAGGGCCGGGGGTAGGCCAAATGGAAGGCACGTAAACTGGAAATGGTGGCCCAAACCCTGATGGTCTAAAGCGAACCTCAGATATTGGAAGTGGTCTGGGTGAATTGGTACGTCATAGTATGCATCTCTCAGATCTAAAGTGCACATGGTGTTGTCTCTCCCTATTAGCTAGCTGGATGCTTGGCTTTATTGACTCCATTTTGAATCTCCTGTACCTGACCCACTGATGGTCCGATATTTCGTCCCCTGACGAAGGACGCTGTCCGAAACGTGAGTCGGGGTGCGTGCCGCACATATACAGCAAGCCAGACTGCCAGGTAACATTACATAGTAACATAGTTAGTAAGGCCGAAAAAAAGACATTTGTCCATCCAGTTCAGCCTATATTCCATCATAATAAATCCCCAGATCTACGTCCTTCTACAGAACCTAATAATTGTATGATACAATATTGTTCTGCTCCAGGAAGACATCCAGGCCTCTCTTGAACCCCTCGACTGAGTTTGCCATCACCACCTCCTCAGGCAAGCAATTCCAGATTCTCACCGCCCTAACAGTAAAGAATCCTCTTCTATGTTGGTGGAAAAACCTTCTATCCTCCAGACGCAAAGAATGCCCCCTTGTGCCCGTCACCTTCCTTGGTATAAACAGATCCTCAGCGAGATATTTGTATTGTCCCCTTATATATAAATCCTGATGCTCTACCGACTGATGCGAAAATCTGCATGATACCTTCCGCAGGGATCTGGATTTGCTCCGGATGGATGACCATGATTGCTTCAGCATCAGGCAACAGGAAACAGCAGGACTACCCAAGGTGGCAGAAGAACCACTGACCAACCCAAAGTTGATCCTATACGTGGATGGTTCCAGATTTGCAGATGATGAAGGAAGATTCCAGACAGGATGTGCAGAGACCAGCAATCAAGAGATCCTGTGGTCCAGAAGTCTGCCGCCTAGTCTGTCAGCTCTGGAAGCAGAACTGATAGCGCTGACGAAGGCCTGCCAGATTGCAGAAGGCAAAACTGCGAACATATACACCGAATCAAGGTACTCGCATTGCATAGCACACGACTCTGGACCCGTCTGGACTGCAAGAGACCTCATCACAGCAAGCAGAACAACCGTGAAGCATCATGGAGCCATTAAGGACCTGCTGGATGCACTCCAACTTCCAAAAAATGGTGGCAGTACTAAAAGTCAAAGCACATGGAAAATTGAACTCAGTAGAGGCATGGGGTAACAACATGGTGGATATAGCAGCCAAAGAAGCAGCCAAAGGAAGGCAAAATGGAGAAGTGGGAGAGGTCACAGAGCCAAACGGCTACTACATGAAGACTGAAGACAAGAAACCTGACCAGATAGCATCCTGGGATCTGCTCAAAAAGCTGCAAGAGCAAGCCCCAAAAAAGGACAAGAAGGAATGCTGGATGCGGAAGGGAGCAACACATGAAGAAGGAAGGGTATACACAATGGACTACAAACCCTGTTTATCCCGAAGCATGTATCCTATGGAGGTCCAGTGGGCACATGGGCCCACACACAGATCAAAGACACAGATGAATGATCTGATTGGTGCTTACTGGTTCGCTCCAGGGATCTCCACCCTAACAGCCAAGTTCACTAGCAGCTGTCTGACCTGCGGCAAATGCAACCCTGGAAGAATGGAGAAAGTTCCCACACATCATCTTGCCAGCCCGCTGTACCACTTCCAGAGGATCCAGATAGACCACATCCAGATGCCGCCAAGTGGAGGTTTTGAATATGCCCTTGTGGTCGTGGACGTGTTCTCAGGATGGCCAGTAGCTTTCCCAGTGAGGACCCAGTCAGCAAAGACTACTGCAAAGAAGCTACTCTCAGAGATGAGATATGCAGATATGGGGTCTGAGAAGTGATAGAGTGACCAGGGACCCGCATTCACAGCAAGTCTCACACGAGAGATCTGGTCAGCAGTAGGGTCAGACTTAGGCCTACACACTCCCTACAATCCCCAGAGTAGCGTGAAAGTGGATAGACTGAATGGGACACTTAACAGGATATTGAAAGTTGCCCAAGAGACACGCAAACCATGGCATGAGACACTCCCAATCACACTACTTAGTGTAAGGCACACTCCCAAAGGCTCAGAAAAGCTGTCACCATATTAAATTTTGTTTGGGTCTAGTCCCAGGTTAGGGGTATTCTTCCCTCAGCAGCTGACTATGTAATATGATACTTTGTCTGCTTATGTAATTGAACTCACCAAGAAACTTGCTAACATCCACTCTCGAGTTTTTTCTTCATTGCCAGATCCAGATTCAGTGTCCGGTACGCACTCCTTGAAGCCAGGAGACTGGGTGTTGGTGAAAAAAGTTTGTAAGGAGAACACTACTCGATCCCAGATCTGATGGTCCTGTCCAAGTGCCACTGATGACACCAACCTCTGTGAAGCTGGAGGGAAGACCCACTTGGATCCACGCATCGCATTGCAAGAAAGCTCCCCGACCAGAAGTTGACACCCAAGCCAGAACGATGTTGTGGATGCCCTGCCTGACCGAATAGATGACCTACCTGATAAAGAATACACTACACATGCTATTGACTAAGAGACTGATTGCAACTAACCCCCGTTAGGGACAGATCTCCTGATCGCCCATTTGCGAAAAGTCTGTACGGTGTAGGGCGTAGGCACTAGGCTTGCGTCAGTTCGCCGGCAGCACAAAAGAGTTGCAGCGCTTTGGGACAGGAGGCTAGGTTTAGGGCAAGTGATATCTAAGGGGGGCTTGTGATAGAAATATTTATATCATGTAGATCTCACTTGCATGTATACTCCTCTATAATCATATATACTCATATAAACGCAAATATATCTATATACACTATAATCAATTGCTTAAAATGGCTGACATAAACTGATATAAGCCAGACAGACAGTTTGGTGTTTTCCACCCAAAAAGCAGAAGAACTCCAGATGTATTAAGTGCTGATGAGTTGTCTCAACTTTGTCCCAGATGCAGAGAACTTCATTTTAGTTGCTTAATCAGCAGTCATATGTGCATTAATCACAATATTCCATATATATTCAGATAACCAATAACAGAGGAGCTAGACAATATGTTAATTAACTAACCACCCCTAACCACTCCTTTCTATATGCAATTATAAAACTATGTATCAGGAAATAAAGGGTCAGTATTGATGGAATGCTTTCCTGTCATAATCGTGTACAGACTCATTCTTGATGAGCGCTCAAAATACTCAGTCTTATTGGGAACGGCCACAGCACACACGGGATAGATTTATCCAACCCAAATTTCCATATCACTAACAGTAAAGAATCCTCTTCTATGTTGGTGGAAAAACCTTCTATCCTCCAGACGCAAAGAATGCCCCCTTGTGCCCGTCACCTTCCTTGGTATAAACAGATCCTCAGCGAGATATTTGTATTGTCCCCTTATATACTTATACATGGTTATTAGATCGCCCCTCAGTCGTCTTTTTTCTAGACTAAATAATCCTAATTTCGCTAATCTATCTGGGTATTGTAGTTCTCCCATCCCCTTTATTAATTTTGTTGCCCTCCTTTGTAGTCTCTCTAGTTCCATTATATCCTTCCTGAGCACCGGTGCCCAAAACTGGACACAGTACTCCATGTGCGGTCTAACTAGGGATTTGTACAGAGGCAGTATAATGCACCCCATGATCCTGTTTGCCTTAGCAGCTGCTGCTTGGCACTGGCTGCTCCAGGTAAGTTTATCATTAACTAGGATCCCCAAGTCCGTCTCCCTGTCAGATTTACCCAGTGGTTTCCCGTTCAGTGTGTAATGGTGATATTGATTCCTTCTTCCCATGTGTATAACCTTACATTTATCATTGTTAAACCTCATCTGCCACCTTTCAGCCCAAGTTTCCAACTTATCCAGATCCATCTGTAGCAGAATACTATCTTCTCTTGTATTAACTGCTTTACATAGTTTTGTATCATCTGCAAATATCGATATTTTACTGTGTAAACCTTCTACCAGATCATTAATGAATATGTTGAAGAGAACAGGTCCCAATACCGACCCCTGCGGTACCCCACTGGTCACAGCGACCCAGTTAGAGACTATACCATTTATAACCACCCTCTGCTTTCTATCACTAAGCCAGTTACTAACCCATTTACACACATTTTCCCCCAGACCAAGCATTCTCATTTTGTGTACCAACGTCTTGTGCGACACGGTATCAAACGCTTTGGAAAAATCGAGATATACCACGTCCAATGACTCTCCGTGGTCCAGCCTATAGCTTACCTCTTCATAAAAACTGATTAGATTGGTTTCACAGGAGCGATTACGTAATTCTATTCTATGGATTCATCAGTGATACTTTTCCTTTATGGTTGACGCCACTTATACCTTGCGGCTTCAATATCGTTATAATTACTTCACATGTGCACGTTTGGTTAGCATGTATACCTTGTCCTCCTATACAAATGTATCTTTGTGCTACTCACATCATACTCGGACCCTAAGCACTCTAGCACTTTATTAATTGTTCTCTGGATACCTGCTCCATTTGTACGCTTATTTGATGTTTCCATAGTACATTTCCTGTACATATACCACTTATCTGGCTTGGTTTCCGGTACTTCCTTGCTTATCCTTATTTTTAATTATTTAATTCCTTTTTTACCATCTTTATTTATTGCATAGCTTTGAATAATCCTCTTTTATGCTATAATATGTTTAAGCACCCCTTGTTTTTCTGTGCCACTACCTCGCCGTGTATGTATAATAAAGGTGTTTTAATACATAATATCCTGTTTCACCTCTCCTTTAGTTATTTCTACTGTTTTTTCTAAGCTTCATTTTTTTTTTTCTCTGTTGGGTTCTACTTTGTATCCGAATGGTCTGCCATTCCTTCATGAGCGCATATGCATCACTATTTGTGACTTTACTTTAATACTAATCGGTTGATATGTGTGTATTGTTCTAAAACGCGAAAGGTTTACTCTGATTTCATGTCCGATATTGAGAAAAAGATGCAGATGTGTCTTTTAACCCCTTTACCCCCAAGGGTGGTTTGCACGTTAATGACCGGGCCAATTTTTACAATTCTGACCACTGTCCCTTTATGAGGTTGTAACTCTGGAACGCTTCAACGGATCCCAGTGATTCTGACATTGTTTTCTCGTGACATATTGTACTTCATATAATGTACAAAACACGGCACTCTGCTGGATGGTGAGATATGGTGCTCAAGTAGGGTCTCCAACCCGTCAATCAATGTATACAATAAACTTGGCACTCAAATCGGTTGTAAGGTGAAGTTAATTGACTTTATTGCACGTCCCAGACACAGTTTCAACAGTTAAACATTTTCGGTCCCACTGGACCTTCTTCAGAACAATTTCCAATTTATCTGGTTAAGCTGGTTACAACATGTGGAAGGAAAAATCACCTTCTAAAGAGAAACTGTGGAGCAATGCAATAAATGGGAAAACGAATCCAGCACCACGCAGATCTGAGCTCCTCATCCTGATTATGGGCCACAGACTCCATTAGCGGCTTAGTTCGCCTAGCCCCTTCGTTTTCCCATTTATTGCATTGCTCCACAGTTTCTCGTTAGAAGGTGATTTTTCCTTCCACATGTTGTAACCAGCTTAACCAGATAAATTGGAAATTGTTCTGAAGAAGGTCCAGTGGGACCGAAAACGTTTAACTGTTGAAACTGTATCTGGGACGTGCAATAAAGTCAATTAACTTCACCTTACAACCGATTTAAGTGCCAAGTTTATTGTATACATATTGTACTTCATGATAGTGCTAAAATTTCTTTGATATTACCTGCATTTATTTGTGAAAAAAACGGAAATTTGGTGAAAATTTTGAAAATTTCGCAATTTTCCATCTTTGAATTTTTATGCAGTTAAATCACAGAGATATGTCACACAAAATACTTAATAAGTAACATTTTCCACATTTCTACTTTACATCAGCACAATTTTGGAACCAAAATTTTTTTTTGTTAGGGAGTTATAAGGGGTTTAACCCTTATAACTCCCTAACAAAAAAAAATTTTGGTTCCAAAATTGACCAGCAATTTCTCATTTTTACAACACCAATTTTTTTTAGGGACCACATCTCATTTGAAGTCATTTTGAGGGGTCTATATGATAGAAAATACCCAACTGTGACACCATTCTAAAAACTGCACCCCTCAAGGTGCTCAAAACCATATTCAACAAGTTTATTAACCTTTCTGGTGCTTCACAGGAATTTTTGGAATGTTTAAATAAAAATGCATAGTGGATGCTTTCCTGAAACGGAAAGTACTTGCAATTAGCATAATACAAAGAATAGCAGGTTTACCCAGAATCCTTTGCAGTAGGCGGAGCTATGCAAATCATCTCTTTCCACCCCAGTCTAATCCACAGCGCTTGGAACCGCCAAGCGTGCAATGCTGCGGATTAGTTTCTAAATTTACACAGCCAACCAATTCCTACCTGTGAACACGTGTTTCGGGCTTTAGGCCCTCATCAGCACAGGGCTGGAATTGGTTGGCTGTATGGAGTGGGGCTCGGTGAGCAAGCGATACATATATGCTAGCCACCTTAGGGAGAGACCCAAGTTGGGCTAAATGTAGCAGGACGAAAGAGACCGAAAAGCCCTCTACTTAAAGGAAATACATAGTGGATGCTTTCCTGAAACGGAAAGTACTTGCAAGCAGCATAATACAAAGAATAGCAGGTTTACCCAGAATCCTTTGCAGTAGGCGGAGCTATGCAAATCATCTCTTTCCACCCCAGTCTAATCCACAGCGCTTGGAACCGCCAAGCGTGCAATGCTGCGGATTAGTTTCTAAATTTACACAGCCAACCAATTCCTACCTGTGGACACGTGTTTCGGGCTTTAGGCCCTCATCAGCACAGGGCTGGAATTGGTTGGCTGTATGGAGTGGGGCTCGGTGAGCAAGCGATACATATATGCTAGCCACCACGTCCCGCTACATATAGCCCAACTTGGGTCTCTCCCTAAGGTCGCTAGCATATATGTAAATAAAAATGAACATTTAACTTTTTTTCACAAAAAATTTACTTCAGCTCCAATTTGTTTTATTTTACCAAGGGTAACAGGAGAAAATGGACCCCAAAAGTTGTTTTACAATTTGTCCTGAGTACACCGATACCCCATATGTGGGAGTAAACCACTGTTTGGGCGCATGACAGAGCTCGGAAGCGAAGGAGCGCCATTTGACTTTTCAATGCAAAATTGACTGGAATCGAGATGGGACACCATGTTGCGTTTGGAGAGCCCCTGATGTGCCTAAACATTGAAACCCCCCACAAGTGACACCATTTTGGAAAGTAGACCCCCTAAGGAACTTATCTAGAGGTGTGGTGAGCACTTTGACCCACCAAGTGCTTCACAGAAGCTTATAATGCAGAACCGTAAAAATAAAAAATCATATTTTTTCACAAAAATTATCTTTTCGCCCCCAACTTTTTATTTTCCCAAGGGTAAGAGGAGAAATTGGACCCCAAAAGTTGTTGTACAATTTGTCCTGAGTACGCTGATACCCCATATGTGGGGGTAAACCACTGTTTGGGCGCATGGGAGAGCTCGGAAGGGAAGGAGCGCCGTTTGACTTTTCAATGCAAAATTGACA
Organism: Ranitomeya imitator; assembly: GCF_032444005.1. Classification (NCBI taxonomy): domain Eukaryota; kingdom Metazoa; phylum Chordata; class Amphibia; order Anura; family Dendrobatidae; genus Ranitomeya; species Ranitomeya imitator. The sequence continues at coordinate 459,142,341 of NC_091287.1, read as the reverse complement.
GGAATTGAGATGGGACGCGATGTTGCGTTTGGAGAGCCACTGATGTGCCTAAACATTGAAACCCCCCACAAGTGACACCATTTTGGAAAGTAGACCCCCTATGAAACTTATCTAGAGGTGTGGTGAGCACTTTAACCCACTAAGTGCTTCACAGAAGTTTATAATTCAGAACCGTAAAAATAAAAAATCATATTTTTTCACAAAAATTATCTTTTTGCCCCCAGTTTTGTATTTTCCCGAGGGTAACAGGAGAAATTGGACCCCAAAAGTTGTTGTCCAATTTGTCCTGAGTGCGCTGATACCCCATATGTGGGGGGGAACCACCGTTTGGACGCATGGGAGGGCTCGGAAGGGAAGGAGCGCCATATGGAATGCAGACTTAGATGGAATGGCCTGCAGGCGTCACATTGCGTTTGCAGAGCCCCTAATGTACCTAAACAGTAGAAACCCCCCACAAGTGACACCATTTTGGTAAGTAGACCCCCTAAGGAACTCATCTAGATTTGTTGTGAGAGCTTTGAACCCCCAAGTGTTTCACTACAGTTTGTAACGCAGAGCCGTGAAAATAAAAAAAAAAAACTTTCCCCCCAAAATTATTTTTTAGCCCTCAGTTTTGTATTTTCCCGAAGGTAAGAGGAGAAATTCGACCCCAAAAGTTGTTGTCCAATTTGTCCTGAGTACGCTGATACCCCATATGTGGGGGGGGGGGGGGAACCACCGTTTGGGTGCATGGGAGGGCTCGGAAGGGAAGGAGCGCCATTTGGAATGCAGACTTAGATGGAATGGTCTGCAGGCGTCACATTGCGTTTGCAGAGCCCCTAATGTACCTAAACAGTAGAAACCCCCCACAAGTGACCCCATATTGGAAACTAGACCCCCCAAGGAACTTATCTAGATGTGTTGTGAGAACTTTGAGCCCCCAAGTGTTTCACTACAGTTTATAACGCAGAGCCGTGAAATTAAAAAATCTTTTTTTTCCCACAAAAATTATTTTTTAGCCCCCAATTTTGTATTTTCCCAAGGGTAACAGGAGAAATTGGACCCCAAAAGTTGTTGTCCTATTTGTCCTGAGTACGCTGATACCCCATATGTTGGGGAAAACCCCTGTTTTGGCACACGGGAGAGCTCGGAAGGGAAGGAGCACTGTTTTACTTTTTCTACGCAGAATTGGCTGGAATTGAGATCGGACGCCATGTCGCGTTTGGAGAGCCCCTGATGTGCCTAAACAGTGGAACCCCCCCAATTATAACTGAAACCCTAATCCAAACACACCCCTAACCCAAATCCCAACAGTAACCCTAACCACACCTCTAACCCTGACACTCCCCTAACCCTAATCCCAACCCTATTCCCAACCGTAAATGTAATCTAAACCCTAACCCTAACTTTAGCCCCAACCCTAACCCTAACTTTAGCCCCAACCCTAACTGTAGCTTAACCCTAGCCCCAACCTTAACCCTAGCCCTAACCCTAGCCCTAACCCTAACCCTAGCCCTAATGGGAAAATGGAAATAAATACATTTTTTTAATTTTTCCCTAACTAAGAGGGTAATGAAGGGGGGTTTGATTTACTTTTATAGCGGGTTTTTTAGCGGATTTTTATGATTGGCAGCCGTCACACACTGAAAGACGCTTTTTATTGCAAAAAAATATTTTTTGCGTTACCACATTTTGAGAGCTATAATTTTTCCATATTTTGGTCCACAGAGTCATGTGAGGTCTTGTTTTTTGCGGGACGAGTTGATGTTTTTATTGGTAACATTTCCGGGCACGTGACTTTTTTGATCGCTTTTTATTCCGATTTTTGTGAGGCAGAATGACCAAAAACCAGCTATTCATGAATTTCTTTTGGGGGAGGTGTTTATACCGTTCCACGTTTAGTAAAATTGATAAAGCAGTTTTATTCGTCGGGTCAGTATGATTACAGCGATATCTCATTTATATCTTTTTTTATGTTTTGGCGCTTTTATACGATAAAAACTATTTTATAGAAAAAATAATTATTTTGGCATTGCTTTATTCTCAGGACTATAACTTTTTTATTTTTTTGCTGATGATGCTGTATGGCGGCTCATTTTTTGCGGGACAAGATGACACCTTCAGCGGTACCATGGTTATTTATATCTGTCTTTTTGATCGCGTGTTATTCCACTTTTTGTTTGGCAGTATGATAATAAAGCGTTGTTTTTTGCCTCTTTTTTTTTTTTTTTTCTGACGGTGTTTACTGAAGGGGTTAACTAGTGGGCCAGTTTTATAGGTCGGGCCGTTACGGATGCGGCAATACTAAATATGTGTACTTTTATTCTTGTTTTTTTTTATTTAGATAAAGAAATGTATTTATGGGAATAATATTTTTTTTTTTTCATTATTTAGGAATTTTCTTTAAATTTTTTTTTAACACATTTGGATTTTTTTTTTTTTACTTTTTAACTTTGTCCCAGGGGGGGACATTACAGATCGTTGATCTGACAGATTGCACAGTGTCACTCCCCCTGACGAAGGCACGCCGCTGAAACGCGCGTAGGGGCTGTGGCACCATTTCCTGAGCTCTGGTAAGACCCTGCTATTTATGTTTGTTACGGTTGCTGCGAGTATAGCGTGTGTTTCCTGCTGCTCATTATATGTTTATGCACGGTAACTCTGGCACGCCACTATGGCTGTATATATCTGCTCTTAGCTGTTTATGCCTTGAGTGTCACTGTGTTCCCTATTGCAGTAGTTTCTTTCTATATAGCAACATACCATGTTACATATGCTTCACTAGGTCTTGCCAGAGCATTTGCTCAGTAATGGTGCCACTTTTGTTTCTTGGCTCATTAACCAAACACTTCCTGTGGGTACTATTTTTGATATGTGTATGTCCATTTTATCCTAATAAAGATTGTTATATTTTGTTCAAAATACGCTTCAGTTTCTATATCATTCTACTCACTTATTATACATAGCACAGTCCCTTAGTATTTAGTGTACTCACTTATTCTGTATAACACCATCCTTAGTTACATAGTTTCCTCTTTTATTATGTACAACATCGTCGCTTATTACATACCATCCTCTCTAGTTATATATGGTGCCGTCCCTTATTATACAGCTTCCTCTGCTGTTATGTACAGTACTGTCTCTTACATAGTGTATTCTTGTTAATTTTGTTATTCACAGCACCCTCTTTTATTACATAGTCCCCTCTTTATTTAGATATAAAATGACTGCTGATGGAGGAGTCGGTGACCAGATGACCAGTCCATCAGCTCCTCCATTACAAAAGAAGCTTTCCCATGCTCCATCAGCCATCATTGCATTATACAGCTAACAAGAGAGGATGGTATATAAGAAAAAACAGGGCTCTATATATAAGGTATATATATAGGGCTCTATATCCAATATGTAAGGGACGGTGCTGTACATAACAAGAGAAGGCACTGTATAATAAGGGATGGCAATATACATAATAAAGGAGATTATGTAATATATACACATGTATGTGTGTGTGGCTATATATATAGCTTTGTAGCCATAAAAGGATGGGGCCCAGACACATTTCTTGCACAGGGGCACCAAGCTGTCAGTGTCCACCCCTGCCCAATGATCAATTGTACTCGCATCTTACAGTAGTGAGTATAATTAAGGCTCTGACTGCCGGATCAGAGCGATGCGAGCAGTGTGATCAGGTCATGTGATCACGCTGCTGACATCGCTCACTCGCACTGCAGAGGCGAACACTGGTGGTAAGTGATCCAGTGGAGCTGAAGACACCGAAGATTAAGTACACGGGGGGATGGGACAGTTTAAGTGGGAATGGGGGGATTTATTATGGGGAGAATTTGAGTGGGGATAGGGGGATTTATCATGTGTGGGGACAATTTGAGTGTGGATGGGGGGGATTTATTATGTGTGGAAAGAGTTAGAGAGGTAAGGAGGAATTTATTATGTGTGGTGAGAATTTTTGGATGGGGATTTATGTGTGTGGAGAATTGGATTGGGGATGGGGGTGTTTAATGTGTGGGGTGAGATCTGGAGTGGAGATGAGGTTATTTATTGTGTGTGGGGAGATTTGTAGTGGGGATGGGGGATTTAATGTGTGGGGGAGTTTGAGGACACAAAATGAAGAGCAAAGGGGGATATGGGGGCATATATGAGGAAACAGTACAGGGGAATGGGGGGCATGTATGAGGAAACAGTACAGGGGAATGGGGGGCATGTATGAGGAAACAGTACTGGGGTATGGGGGGCATGTATGAGGAAACAGTACTGGGGAATGGGGGCATGTACGAGGAAACAGTATGGGGGAATGAGGGCACGTATGAGGAAACTACTGGGTAATGGGAGGCATGTATGAGGAAATCGTATGAGGGAATGGGGGGCATATATGAGGAAACAATATGGGGGGATGGGTGCAGAAAGTGTGGGGAGCGAACGGGGGAATGTATGTGGACCCAGTATGAGTAGGGATGTGAAAAATGTATGTGCACAGAGTACGGAGAGTGAGGGTGATGGAATGTGTGTAGACACAGTATGGGAAGTCAGGGGAGCAGGCAGTATAGAAAGTTAGGGGGTAAATATATGAGGAGACAGTATGGTGAACAGGGGGATGTGAGAGGAGACAGTATGAGGAGGGAGGGAAATAGTGTGAGGAGACAGTATGGGGGGAGAAACGTATGTGGACACAGAATAGAACCTGAGTAGGGGGGCGTAGCATGGAGGGACAGTGTAAGGGCACAGCCAGTATGGGACAGTATACCAAGGAGGGGGAGTGTGATCAAAGAGTACAGTATAAATACTGGGCCCTATAGGGGGGACACAGTGTGAAAGGACAGTGTGAAGAGGGGGCCGGTATGGAAAGGAGAGGTCAGTATAAAGAGCATATACTATAAGAGGAACAGTGTGGAGGGTCATATTTTGTGCAGACAATATAGTGAGGGGCATTTTTTTTTATTTAGGAGCATTATAATGACACTTGTATCTTTAAGGGCATCATGTGGAGATTTTCTGTCAAAGAGCAGAGAAGATGGAAGTCTGCAGAGACGGCTGTGGATGAGAAAACTCATCATGGGGTCTGGACAAGATGAAGAAAAGGAGAACGACTCCAGAGACGATGTCATCTATAAGGATTGTTATTTGTGATACTGACTAATTCTCATGTTTTTATTTATGTTAGGAGCATTAAAGGGGATGTCCAGGTTTGTGATGAGTCTGCAGTCATTCTATGTGACTGAAGACTTCTGAAATTCTCACAGTGCACACTGCACGCTGTCAGGATTCTCTCCTGCTGGCGATTTACATACATGCGGTCACGTGCTGACTAGACATGTGTGGCCTCAAAGAAAATGAACTGCGTGAGGCCGGGCACGTCTAGTCGGAATGTGGTCAGAAGTATACAAATCACATGCTTGTGCTGACATGACTGTCCACCGGCAAGGGAGAATCCTAAAAGGGTGCAGTGCATTAGTTGTGAGAATTCAGAAGCTGCGATGTGAGGATTCAGCTCTGCAGGTTCCAGTAGTGATCACATGGACACTTCACTCATATGTGACTTTCATACTTATGGTCCTGTGACAACGAGATTCTCTTCTCACAACTCTCAGTTTTTCACTGAACATTGAGAGCATTAGGGAGAGCAGTTCGTGGTTACATGACTAAGTGTACAAATCCCATATGTCCTTTGGGGGGGGGGCCTTCGGCGCCAAAATGAATTCTTGCCCCGTGTGCCAGAAAACCTAGATACACCTCTGCCAGTATGCTACTGCGGTGATTACCGAGTCCGGTGGAGGTCTGTGCACAGTACAGCACAGGCAGTGAGGCAGGGACTGAGGGTGTGCACAGAGAGGATGGAGACCCAGAGACTGCCCGTCCCAGTCTACGCCATAGCCTGGAGCCCTCATTATCAGAGGAATATGACAGGTAATAAATTGTTTTTCTAAAGCTTTATTGTGTAGTTTTAGGTCTGGGTGGGATTGTTAGGGATGAGCTAGCAAGGTGCAGGGACAGGTAGTGATGGCTACTTGTGGACATGTGCGGCACTTGCGGTTTTGCACTGCTATCAGCGTTTTTTTTACTTTGCTGCAAGTACCCCATTTGCCAGATCGCGGCAAAACCGCAAGTGCCGCACACGTCCGCAAGTCCCATAGGGAATGAATTAGGCCAAACGCAGTGTTGCCGTAAGTGATCCGTTACGTGGCAGATGCGGAAAAACTGCCCGATCTGCTACAAAAGGCTACTTTCACATCAGTGATTTTTGCCATAGTCACTGCCGATAGTATCTCACCAATGGGGGAGGCAGCACTAAAAGTGCCTAGGGCAGCAGAAACTCTGAATACGGCCCTGGATATGGAGGGGTGAGGACCCTGCCCTTGCAGGCTTACATTCTACAGGATGGTGGGGAAGAAGACAATAGGTTGAGGGTTGAAGCAGCTCCGGTGTTGGTGAGGCGGTAGCTCCGGTAGTGGTGAGGAGGCAGCGGGGTCAGTGCAGGCTGTAGGTTTTCCTGAAGAGGTGGGCTTTCAGGTTCCGTCTGAAGGATCCGAATGTGGATGATAGTCGGACGTGTTAGGTCAAAGAATTCCACAGGATGGGGATATTCGGGAGAAGTCTTGGAGGCGGTTTGGTGAGGAGCGAGTAAGTGTGGAGGAGAGAAGGAGGTCTTGGGAGGACCGGAGATTACATGAGGTAAGATATCGGGAGATTAGTTCAGAGATATATGGAGGAGACAGGTTATAGATGGCTTTGTAGGTCAGTATTAGTAATTTGAACTGGACACGCTGAGGGAATGGGAGCCAGTGAAGAGATTTGCAGAAGGGGGAAGCGGAGGAGTAGCGACGAGAGAGATGAATTAGGCAGCAGAGTTAAGGATGGACTGGAGAGGTGCAAGGGTGTTAGCAGGGAGGCCACAGAAAAGGATGTTGCAGTAGTCGACGTGGGAGATGATGAGGGCATGCACAAGCATTTTAGTAGATTGAGGGTTGAGGAAAGGACGGATTCTGGAGATATTTTTGAGCTGGAGGTGACAAGAGGTGGAAAGAGCTTGGATGTGCGGTCTGAAGGACAGGGCAGAGTCAAGGGTTACTCTGAGGCAGCGGACTTCCCGTACGGGGGAAAGAGTGATGTCATTAATTGCGATAGATAGCTCAGGTAAGGTAGATCTATGAGACGGAGGAAAGATGATGAGTTCAGATTTGTCCACATTGAGTTTGAGGAAGCGAGAGGAGAAGAAGGAGGATATGGCTGATAGACACTCCGGGATTCTGGACAGCAGAGAGATGACATCTGGGCCAGAGAGGTAGATCTGAGTGTCATCAGCATAAAGTTGGTATTGGAATCCATGGGACTTTATGAGTTGCCCCAGGCCAAGTGTATAGATTGAGAAGAGTAGGGGTCCTAGAGCAGAGCCTTGGGAGAGAGGGTGGGATTAATAGGTTGTGTGGGAGTGGGAGACGCTGACTGTGGGGTTGGAAAGGTATGAGGAGATCCAGGATAGGGCGAGGTATTTGATGCCAAAGGAGGAGAGGATCTGTAGTAGGAGGCAGTGGTCAACTGTGTCTAAAGTAGAGGACAGGTCTAGGAGGAGGAGTATAGAGTAATGTCCGTTAGCTTTGGCAGTAAGTAGGTCGTTACCCCCTTACTGTTGGGGTTCCTCAATGATCAGTCCTAGGCCCCCTCCTCTTCTCGTTGTATACTGCCCCTATTGGACAAACAATCAGTAGATTTGGTTTCCAGTACCATCTCTATGCTGACGACACCCAATTATACACCTCTTCTCCTGTTGTCACGCCGACCTTTTTAGAAAACACCAGGGATTGTCTTACCGCTGTCTCTAACATCATGTCCTCCATCTATCTGAAACTAAACCTGTCAAAAACTGAACTCCTCATGTTCTCTCCCTCTACTAACCTACCTTTGCCTGACATTGCCATCTCCGTGTGCGGTTCCACCATTACTCCAAAGCAACATGCCCGCTGCCTTGGGGTCATCCTTGATTCTGACCTTTCATTCACCCCCCACATCCGATCACTGGCTCGCTCTTCTTACCTGCATCTCAAAAACATTTCTAGAATTCGCCCTTTTCTTACTTTCGACTCTGCAAAAACTCTTACTGTTTCACTTATTCATTCTCGTCTGGACTATTGTAACTCTCTACTAATCGGCCTCCCTCTTACCAAACTTTCCCCGCTCCAATCTGTCCTGAATGCTGCTGCCAGGATCATATTCCTCACCAACCGTGACACCGATGCCTCTACCCTGTGCCAGTCATTACACTGGTTACCCATCCACTCCAGAATCCAGTACAAAACTACTACCCTCATACACAAAGCACTCCATGGCTCGGCACCACCCTACATCTCCTCTCTGGTCTCAGTCTACCACCCTACCCGTGCCCTCCGCTCCGCTAATGACCTCAGGTTAGCATCCTCAATAATCAGAACCTCCCACTCCCGTCTCCAAGACTTTACACGTGCTGCGCCGATTCTTTGGAATGCACTACCTAGATTAATACGATTAATCCCCAATCCCCCCAGTTTTAAGCGTACCCTAAAAACTCATTTGTTCAGACTGGCCTACCGCCTCAATGTATTAACCTAACGATCCCTGTGTGGCCTATTTAAAAAAAAAAAAAAACCTATTGTTTTTATTTATTTTTAAATAGGCAATCAGGTTCCTCGCATTATGTTCTCATTCACTTTATGCAGTTAATAGCCCTCTGTGTCTGTACTGCTACATACTTAGGCAGTTAACTGGTTCATGCAGCTTTACATGAACACCTGAGCCTTACACTATGGCTGGTCCGAATAACTAAAGCAATTGTTACCATCCACCTCTCGTGTCTCCCCTTTTCCTCATAGTTTGTAAGCTTGCGAGCAGGGCCCTCATTCCTCCTGGTATCTGTTTTGAACTGTATTTCTGTTATGCTGTAATGTCTATTGTCTGTATAAGTCCCATCTATAATTTGTAAAGCGCTGCGGAATATGTTGGCGCTATATAAATAAAAATTATTATTATTATTATTTTGGTCAGGGCTGTCTCAGTTGAGTGATGGGGGCGGAAACCAGATTGTAGATTGTCAAAGAGCAAGTTAGGCTAGGTTCAGATTGCGTTAGTGCAATCCGTTTAGCGCCTAGCGCTAGCGGATTGCGCTAACGCAATGTTTTGTAAAGGGGTCGCGTTAAACGTCCCCGCTCTCGCAGATCTCCGATCTGCGAGAGCGGGGAACGGACCTCGGGCGCGCCTCGGACGCTGCAAGCAGCGTCCGCGGTGCGCCACAAAACACTGGCACATCCCTAGCGCGTACCGAAAATGGCACGCATTAGTGATGCGCATCCCCATTGCTGTGAATGGGCGCGCTAACGGATGCGTTGCACGGCATTAATTTCGCCGTGCAACGCTGTCCGTTAGCGCGGTCCCATTAACGCAATGGGAACCTAGCCTTAGATGAGAGGTGGGAGGAAAGTTCAGCGTGGATGTGCTGCTCCAGGAATTTGGAAGCGATGATTCTACATGTGTTCATTGAACCGTGCGCAATCATTGTGTCCTATACATTGGACTGGTGATATTTATCTTGCGGAGACTGAGCGTCTCTGCAAGATAAATAGACATGCTGCGGTCTGAAAAGATGCGCCGCATATCCGTCTCCGCAGGGAAGCCGCGGGTGCCGGTGCACGCATTGTGGACATGAGATTTCTTGAAATCCTATCTACTATGCTGTAACATCTGGACGCTGTGGGTTGGACGCTGTGGAATTAGGCAGCACCCAACCCACAGCGTGTATGGACTGTGGGAACATACCCTAAAGAGTCCGTGATTTTTATGAGGCTGAAGAAAGTTCTAGATTATTGTGCCTACTTCTCCTCATGTTACAGATCAGTGATGACGCCGCCGTCTTCTCATCATCTCTGTGGGCCGGAGACGCCGAGCTCTGATCATCACATTATTATGGGATCCCAATGTGTCCGTAAAAATATTGCCTGCCTGTTATCGGATAAGGAGACCAGAAACATAAAAAGTCAAGTTGGCGACTCTGCTCCGATATCAGTGCAGTGACTCTGCGGTACCGCGCCACCTGTGTATTCTAAGTGTGAGATCAGTGGCCCAAACGCATTTAACCCTTTCATCAACGCCCTTCGGTGCCCACTTTGATGACCATTTTTTGCCAGTTTTATCATTTTTTTAGCTATTGTTAAGTGTACTCACATCAGGGCACCTCGCTGCATTGTGTGTTATTATTGTTTTGTGATGCTCCTTTTTTGTTGTTAAACCTATAAAAAATAAATAAAATAGTCGAATTAGAAACTGACGAATAAGAAACCAACTTCAGCCTCGTCATACTACTGGGGTTTAATAAAAACATTATGTAAAAGGTACAGAAATCATTAAAAGCTGGAGGCAAGACGCCCCCCATGTTTCCTGGTGCACAGTCACAGGGCAGTGAATGATGTGAAGAAAGCAGCACAGGTCAGTCAGGAGAACGCGCGGTGCACCGCGTACTACGCATGTGCGGCTAAAACCACCAGTCAACGCGCATGCGGAAAACGGCTTCGGAGAAGCAGGTCACGTGAGATGTAACGGCGTCACCGTAGGCGGGAGGGGGTGGGTTCCCATCATGGCGTCAATGCAGGTGAGTGCTGTGCGACTGTAACACCCGGATGACCCCGGTCCGCACCTTCCTGTAGCGCAGACTGTGGGGGTGTCACCGCGGTCAGTACACAACTCCGTGCTGTCAGTGTGGAGGTCGGTGCTGTGACCGAATCTCTCCGGCACCTGTCGTGTCATGGCGTAGAAAGTAAAGTCTCCGACTTCTACCGACACGGGACGTAACCCCAACACTGGCCCAGTCCCCGGACACGGAGCCTGCACGCGTGGGTGCTAGATAGTCACAGCCTTAACATGCTATATACAGGCTATATAATATATGCTTCCTTGGTGTATCTATCCCACTCCCCTGTCCTGTAATAGATATATATATATATATATATATATCTATCTCCTGTGCACTTGTAATGTATAATATATGATGTGTACACAAACGTATGTTTATTATATGCAGAAATGTACTGTGTAGGTGTACAGTACAAATATCCTACATCCCTGTCCTGTAATATGTATACACGTTTATATATACAGCTCCTACACGTGTATGTATATGCCCCTGTAATGTGTGTATGTATATATATATATATATATATATATATATACGCTGCTCCTACACGTGTGTGTACATATACTGTACACCTGACCTATAAAATAGATATATATTACACACACACACACACACACACACACACACACACACACACACACACGTGTAACAGTATGTGCACACATCTACACCAGTAATACATTGAAGTGCACTTTCCATCTATCTCCGCCATCTTCCCTCCATTGTGATTGACATCTGTGGCGAAGAGCAGAAATGGATTGAAAACATGGAGGCAGGAAGGTGCACTGAAGGAAGGTGCACTGACCCGTTAGACCAGAGGTCCCCAACTCCAGTCCTCAAGGCCCACCAACAGGTCATGTTTTCAGGATTTCCTTTGCATTGCACAGGTGATGCAATTATTACCTGGGCAAGACTAAGGAAATCCTGAAAACATGACCTGTTGGTGGGCCTTGAGGACTGGAGTTGGGGACCTCTGCGTTAGACCGTACGGAGGGTGCACCGAGCGCCTGTACTTGGTTTTCTGCTGACTGTCTCTCTAAACCTCATGCTCCTCAGAGTTCTCTTTTGTACCCTGATCACAACACTCCCTCATCAGGTTGTCGTCTGAAATGGCTCCCAAAAGTCTGGGAGGAGTTACCAGAGCTCCTGAGCACTTGTTGACTGCTTTGCTTTCACTCTCTGGTCCAACGTATCCCACATCAACTCTATAGGGTTAATGTGGGGTGATTGTGGCGACAGTCATCTGACACTGCACTGTATCCCTCCCCTTCTTGGTCACGTAGCCCTTGCACAGCCTGGAGAGGTGTTTTGAGTCATTGTACTAATTATGGTCACACTAAGGCTACGTTCACATTTGCGTTGTTGGGCACAGTGTCGTTAACGCAACCAACAACACATATACACAACGCTGCGTTTTTTGACGCATGCGTTGACATAAACTGGTATTGTTCATGAATTTTTGCGCAGGGAAAACGCTACAAGTAGCGTCGTCCACGCCCTATCTGGTGCGTCAAATTGACACATGCGTCGTAAAACGCAATACAACGCATACTGGCGCATGTCCACGCACCCCCCCATGTTAAAGATAGAGGCGATGACGTATGCGTCGACGACGCTGCGCCCAACAACGTAAATGTGAACGTAGCCTAAGTGCAAATCAGATGAGATGGCATTTTGTTGCAGAATGCTGTGGTAGCCATGCTGGGTAGGGTGTACAATAATTTTGGAATAAATCACAAACCGGATCACCATCACACCTTCCCCACCATGATTCATGATGGGCACCAAACATCTCGGAACCACTTTTCTTGTTTCATAAAGATATGGCGGTTTGTAACAAAAGTTAAATATGACTCATCTGCCCATAGTACAGATTTTCATTGACCTGAATTTAATCTAGTTTTGCTTCTCCTAAAAAAAACAAACAAAAAAAAAAACGAGTATTGTTTTCTTGTTTGCTGACTTCAGTAGTGGCTTATTTGCTCTCCTCTGTACAGTTGATGTTGAGGTGTCTCTCTTACTTTCTGTCCATTGTTTCTGAGGGCTGTTATTTAAAGTGATGTTAATTTGCAATTTATGAGGTTGGTAACTGATGAACTTATCCTCTGCAGCAGATGTATTTCTTGGCCTTCCTTTCTTGAAGTGGTCATAATGAGACCCAGTTTCATCATAGCAATTCTTGGTTTTCATGATTACACTTTAGACTACTTTCAAGGTTTTAGCAATTTTCCGTATTGACTGACCTGTTTGTCTTAGTTGAGTGATTCCTGCCATATTCTGGCTTAGAACTTGATGAAACTGCTTGAGAGAATGCCAAGGGGGTGTAAAGCTGTCCTCAGAGTAAAAGGGAGGTACTTTGAGGCCACACATTCTGGTTTGTTTACCTCCTTTTTTTCATAATGTTCTGAAATTCTTCTATTCAAACCTGACCACATTAGGAGGACCGCTATACTTGTGACTTGACCATCAGGTTGCCAGGTAGAGGCGCATGATTCGTCACTCTGCAGAAAACCTTTTTAGGCTAGGGATGTAACGTAGTCCGTTAACGCCGCTATTGCCTGTAATGGCGAACGCATCGCTAGCGCACACCCACATCGGGGATCTGCGCTAGCGGGATCGGCCAACGCGATCCCTTTTGGGACATTGCGTTAGCTCAGTCTGTAGCGCTATGCGCTAAACGGACTGCCCTAACGCAATGTGACCCTAGCCTTAGTGCTCTTGAGTCCAGTGGCGGCATGTTTTCTAGCTTTCCACTCGATGCTTGGCTTTGTGTTTGGTAATGTTAGGCTCACACGCAGCTGATTGGCCGTGGAAACCCATACCAAGAAGATTCTGACAGTTTGCAGTCAGCAGTGTTGGCGACTCTTCTGCACTATGCACCTCACCACTTGGTGACCCAATTCTGTAATATTGTGGTCTCTACCTCATGGCCGAGTTCCTGCAGTTCTTAAACGCTTCCACCTTTCAATGATGCTGCTTGTAGGTGATCGTGGAAATATTTAGGAAAGGAGAAATGTCATGGACTGACTTGTTACACCCGTAGCATCTTATTAACAGGGCCACCCTCAAATTCGGTGAGCTTTTAGAATTAACCACTCTATCACTAAGTTTAATAAAGTGGTCCCGGCGAGGGGCCCGATGGTATACACATGTGGCAATAGCCAAGAGGGACAAACTCCAATGATTAGGAGTGGACGTATGTTCCAATATTTTTGTTTTTATAGGGAATATACAATATATCTGTCTTGTTATACTCCTGTATGTACTTTCTCGCCTCTACTCTTGTTATAGCTATGTACTTTTTCTATTACACCACTTTGTCTACACATCCTAAACCAGCCCCATTATACTCCCTATACATCCCCTAAACCAGCCCCATTATACTCCATATACATCCCCTAAACCAGCCCCATTATACTCCCTATACAGCCCCTACACCTTCCCTGTTATACTCCCTGTACAACCCCCTACACCTGCCCTATTATACTCACTATACATCCCCTACACCTGCCCTATTATACTCACTATACATCCCCTACACCTGCCCTATTATACTCCCTATACATCCCCTACACCTGCCCTATTATACTCCCTATACAACCCCCTACACCTGCCCTATTATACTCACTATACATCTCCTACACCTGCCCTATTATACTCCCTATACAACCCCCTACACCTGCCCTATTATACTCCCTATACATCCCCTACACCTGCCCTATTATACTCACTATACATCTCCTACACCTGCCCTATTATACTCCCTATACAACCCCCTACACCTGCCCTATTATACTCCCTATACATCCCCTACACCTGCCCTATTATACTCCCTATACATCCCCTACACCTGCCCTATTATACTCACTATACATCCCCTACACCTGCCCTATTATACTCACTATACATCACCTACACCTGCCCTATTATACTCCCTATACATCCCCTACACCTGCCCTATTATACTCACTATACATCGCCTACACCTGCCCTATTATACTCCCTATACAACCCCCTACACCTGCCCTATTATACTCCCTACACCTGCCCTATTATACTCACTATACATCTCCTACACCTGCCCTATTATACTCCCTATACAACCCCCTACACCTGCCCTATTATACTCCCTATACATCCCCTACACCTGCCCTATTATACTCACTATACATCCCCTACACCTGCCCTATTATACTCACTATACATCCCCTACACCTGCCCTATTATACTCCCTATACATCCCCTACACCTGCCCTATTATACTCACTATACATCTCCTACACCTGCTCTACTATACTCCCTATACATATCCTACACCTGCTCTATTATACTCCCTATATATTATACTCCCTATACATCCCGTACACCTGTCCTATTATACTCCCTATATAATATACTCCCTATACATCCCCTACACCTGCCCTATTATACTCACTATACATCCCCTACACCTGCCCTATTATACTCCCTATACAACCCCCTACACCTGCCCTATTATACTCCCTATACAACCCCCTACACCTGCCCTATTATACTCCCTATACATCCCCTCCACCTGCCCTATTATACTCCCTATACAACCCCCTACACCTGCCCTATTATACTCCCTATACATCCCCTCCACCTGCCCTATTATACTCCCTATACATCCCCTACACCTGCCCTATTATACTCACTATACATCCCCTCCACCTGCCCTATTATACTCCCTATACAACCCCCTACACCTGCCCTATTATACTCCCTATACATCCCCTACACCTGCCCTATTATACTCACTATACATCCCCTACACCTGCCCTATTATACTCACTATACATCCCCTACACCTGCCCTATTATACTCCCTATATATTATACTCCCTATACATTGCGTACACCTGCCCTTTTACACTCCCTTCATGTTCTATTTTGCATCCGTAATATCTTTCTAAGTCTACTTTCACACATCAGGTTTTCGCCATCAGGCTGAATCCAGTTACTTTTGTAAAAAAAAAAAAATGGATCCGTTGCAAATTGTGAAAAACTGATGCAACGGATGCGTTTTTTTGCTGGATCCGAGTAGCTGATATCGGGCACTAGCTGGTCCAGGAAAGATGAGCCAGAGAGACTGACTCCACAATGGAAAATGCTGCTATGGGGCATGCTCAATTAAAAAAAAATGGAATCTGTTGCCTGATTCATAATTTCACCCGTTTTCTGCTGGAACCGTCGCTGTCCAGTTTTTCGTTGGACCGAAAAAATGTTCCTATGTACGTTTACTCCGGCCACCAGAAAACTGATTTTCGATGGATCCGGCAAAAAACGGATGAAACGTGAGGCCATCCGGGGCTAATACAAGTGTTTGAGCAAAAAAAACGGATTCGGCGGCAAATTGCCGCATCCGTTTCTTTCAAAATTAGCCGGAATGTGCCTGACGACGAAAACCTGATGTGTGAAAGTAGCCCACGTTGCTTCTTTAATGGATGTGATGTAACTTACTGTACTGAGCTGTGTGCAGTGCTCGGCTGCACAATATTATTTCTTAGACGTATATAGCGCTATGTTATTCTGCAGCGCCTTACATACATGATCATCACTGTCCCCAATGGGGCTCACAATCTAAATTCCCTATCAGTATGTCTTTGGAATGTGGGAGGAAAGCTTGGAACTTGGAGTAAACTCATACAAACACAGGGAGAACATACAAACTCCTTGCAGATGTTGTCCTTGGTGGGATTTGAACCGAGGACATGAAAACTTACATTATTCCTTATTATATGCTGCCATTTTTATAAAATTACGGCTTCACTTCTTGGCATATGATGGGAGCGGCCTTCGGATACGTTAGAGAATACTCCTGATTTGCATCCCTGGCTGAAAAATGAGATGTTGGCAGTTGACATAACCTTAAAGGGGCATTCCAGTATACAAAATGTATCATCTATATATAAACAGGAGGATCTCTATGTGCACACGTTGCGGATTAGGCTTAGGAATTTCTGGTGCGGATTCTGCATCTCTTGGCAGAAAACGCAGGTGCGGATTTGATGCGTTATTTGTGCGCTTTTGCTGCAGATTTTTTGCGGATTTACTGCGTTTTTTACCCCTGCAGATTTCTATAATGGAATGGGTACAAAAACGCTGCAGATCCGCAAAAAAGAAGTGACATGCTACTTCTTTCAATCCGCAGCGTTTGCGCACGGAATTTTCTGCACCATTAGCACAGCATTTTTTTCCCTTCCCCCAAGACGCCACACCTGAGAGAGAGGATCCGCCCAGCCAGGACAGGAACCCCTACTGAAAATAAAAGGGCGGTACCTCTCGGTCGCTTCAGTTGGGTTTCCTGTCCTGACAGGGACCCTCGTGCTGAACACGGCGGTGATTCCACTTACCCAGGTCCCGTCCCGGCGTGGAAGAAACAGGCAGCGCCTGTGCGTCGGGTTCGGGAGTCTGGATGCGCCGTCCGCAGGTCCCCCGGGTCTCTGCGTCCGAGCGGGCGTTGTTGCAGCACGGTCGGATATCCTGGGTCCTTCCGTGGCTGCCACGCCGCCCTCCTCCCTCTGCCGGCATCCAGGTGCGGTGGCCGCTTCCGGGTCGCCCGTCTGACGTCACGCGCAAGGCACACTGGGAATGGGCGTGCCCGTGTGACGTCGGGGGCGGGCGCCGGATCCAAGATGGCGGCGCCCATGAAGAAACGCCGGCCGGTGGAATAAGGTCTCCGGCGGCGCGGCAGAGGAGGGGAGGGGCCACTATTGGGCACCGGAGGAGGCGGGGAGTGCAGTGGTCCCCCATAAAAGGGTGCCTGACCACAGAAGACGCGCTCATGTCCATAAACTTCAATATGGAAGTAGGACAACAGGAGCAGCAGCAGCAGCCGCCGCCATCACAGCAGCAGCAGCAGCGCCAGGAGCTCTCATCAGATGCTTTGCCGAGCCACCAGCACAGGAGCAGTCGCTCAAGTGGTAGAAGTGGCAGCCGTCCTGTTCGGCAAGATTCTTCAGCGTCCAGGAAGGACACTACACGTGCATCTGTCCAGCCTCCAAAATCGGTACCCTTGACTGTCGGCGGTGGTGAGTGATCTACGTGAATGTCGACCTTATGGTAACAGGGTCCATTTTTTCTGTTTGATCACTAGGGGTCGAGGAAATCTAGCGGCAAAACAAAGAACCGTGAATGTGCCCTTTGTAAAGTTCCGCTTGCAGTTCAGTGGCAGAAAGACCTCTGCGCTGACTGCATTAATAGAACTATTCAGGAAGAGACCCCTAATTTTGCCTCTAGCCTTAAAACCATAATTCAGGCAGAGATAAAAGACTCCCTAAAACTGGCCCTCAAAAAAGCGGGGAGGAAAAGCCGTAAGGTGCCTACGGATTCGGAGGCCTCTCAGAAATCATTCCAGTCTCCCTCTACCTCTTCCGCCTCTATCCAGTCCTCAGATTCCTCCTCAGATAGTGATACGGGGGGGCGTCCATGTTTCCCGACTGAGGATGTAGAAAAATTAGTTAAAGCGGTCAGGACTGCTATGGGTCTTAAAGAGGAAAAGACGCCTAGATCAATTGAGGATGTCATGTTTAGCGGTCTAGAAGAGAAAAGAAAACGAACATTTCCGGTCAATGCAAAAATCAAAGCATTGATCGAAAAAGAATGGAAGAAACCCGAAAAAATGGGTACCCTACCTTCTTCATCAAAAAGGAGATATCCCTTTGAAGAAAAAGATTCTGAATCCTGGGAAAAAATCCCTAAGATTGACGGTGCGGTAGCCAAATCTTTGAAAAAGTCATCCCTTCCGTTGGAAGATTCAGGGGTCCTAAATGATCCACTAGACAAGAAAGCGGATGGCTTCTTGAAACACATCTGGGAAGCCGCGGCAGGGGGCTTGAAACCAGCTATAGCTGGAACGTGTACAGCTCGCGCCCTTATGGTCTGGTTACAGCAAATTGAAGACCAGCTAAGAAATAAAGTTCCTAGGAATGATATTCTGGCAAACATATCCCTAGTTCAAGGGGCAGCAGCCTTCTTGGCAGATTCTTCCGTGGATTCTGCGAAATTAACGGCTAGGGCAGCTGGCCTGTCCAACGCGGCCAGGAGGGCCTTATGGCTTAAAGGGTGTCCGGGAGATTTGCCATCAAAACATAAGCTTTGCTCCATCCCATGTGACGGTCAACTCCTCTTTGGGAAGAAGTTAGAAGAGATATTGGAACAGGCAGGAGACAAAAAGAAAGCCTTTCCAACCTTCCCTAAAGATCCTAAAAAACCTTTTTTTCGGAGGAGATTTAACAGAGGCCGACCTCCGGGAGATAGGAGAAATTGGGATTTCAAAGATAAAAGGAGAACGGGCTATATGTTCAAAGGGCCCTCTACCTCAGCAAAAAAGTCCCCCCAATGACATTACATCAGAGGTTGGAGGAAGACTCTCCCTCTTCTATCCAGCCTGGATAAACATCGCCCCGAGCACCTGGGTTCTGAATATTATAAAAGACGGCCTAAAAATAAAATTTATCCGTCCACCCAGTCACAATTTTATAATGACTCCTCGGAGGAAAGTCCAGCAGGAACAGTTAGTTCTAGAAACAGAAGTCCTTGGTCTAATTCAAAAAAATGTTTTGCAAGAAGTCCCGGTTCAGGAAGTAGGAAGGGGGTTTTACTCCCCCCTCTTTCTGATACAAAAACCCGATGGCTCTTGGAGAACCATAATCAACCTAAGAAAACTCAACCACTCGATAGACAACCACTCCTTCAAGATGGAGTCCATCAATACAACTACAAAGCTTCTGTTCCCTCACTGCTTCATGGCAGTAATAGACTTGAAGGATGCATATTATCATGTTCCAATACATCGCGGATACTGGAGATACTTGAGAGTGGCACTCTACATACAAGACCAAGTGAAACATTACCAATATGCAGCCCTTCCATTCGGCCTATCCACAGCTCCCAGGGTTTTTACCAAGGTGATGGCAGAGGTAATGTCATACCTCCGTTCCCGAAATGTCGTCATCGTCCCATACTTAGACGATTTTCTGGTGATAGGGAAGACAGAGGCCGATTGCTCCCATCAGATAACGGTTGTGATAGCAACTCTAATAGAGCTGGGTTGGATGATAAATGTTCCCAAATCGAAGTTGGTCCCAGTGAAGATACAGTCCTTCCTAGGTTTAATACTAGATTCAGAACGTCAACTCTGCCTCCTTCCGGAGAACAAAGTAGCCAAAATAATCAACTTGACCACTGCAGCAATACACCAACCCGAGATGACCCTGAGAAAAGCAATGTCCCTACTAGGCTCGTTAACATCTTGCATTCCGGCTGTAGGGTGGGCACAATTCCACCTGAGACAACTACAGTGGGAAGTTCTGTCAGCTCAAAGACTGTTAAAAGGGCGTTTGGAAGGAAATCTATGTCTTCATCAGGATGTAAGAGATTCCTTAGTTTGGTGGACCATAAAGGAACATCTCACTATGGGAGTCCAGTGGCAGAAAGCGGTCGAAGACGTCATCACAACCGATGCAAGCGGGTCAGGTTGGGGAGCTCACTTGAGATCCCATTCAGTTCAAGGAACTTGGTCCTCCCAAGAAAGGAGCTCTGGCTCAAACGTGAAAGAACTATGGGCAGTAGAAAAATCCTTGAAACATTTTTTTCCCCTACTCCAGGGGCGCCATGCTCGAATCATGACGGACAATCGAACAGTAGTGGCCTACATCAATCACCAGGGGGGGACGAGGTCTTGGAACCTTATGAAGGTGTCAAACTTACTATTCCATTGGGCAGAAAAACACCTATCTTCCCTAACAGCACTACACATAAGAGGTGTAGAAAACTCACAAGCAGATTTTCTGAGTCGCAGAATTCTGAGACAAGGGGAATGGTCCCTGAATCTCGGGGTATTCCAGCAAATAATACAGACCTGGGGTACACCAGAGATAGACTTATTTGCTACCTCACACAACAAGAAAGTGAAAAAATTCTGCTCACTGAACCCAAAGGAACATCCTTTCGCGGTAGATGCTCTACTAATACCGTGGAAATTCTCTCTGGCTTACGCATTTCCCCCGATAGTGTTGATTCCAGCAGTAGTCCGGAAAATCAGGGAAGACCGATCGAAAATAATACTCATAGCTCCATTCTGGCCAAGAAGACCTTGGTTCTCCCTTCTAAGGCAGATGTCGTTAACAGACCCATGGATTCTGCCAGATGTACCGGACCTGTTAACCCAGGGACCAGTGACCCACTCTCAGGTGAAGGGCTTCCATCTGGCAGCCTGGAATTTGAGAGGGCACTACTAAGTCGCCAAGGATTCTCTCCGGGCTTAATCTCCACCTTGTTAAAAAGCAGAAAGCCTATAACATCCAGAATCTACGGTAGGACCTGGAAGAAATTTTTAAACTTCTTGGGTGAACCGTTAGGGGATGTAGCTCCAGTGGGTCCCATCCTAGAATTTCTACAAACAGGTTTGCAATTAGGATTAGCAACTAGCACCCTTAAGGTACAAGTTTCAGCCTTAGGGGCCCTATATAATTGCAACCTAGCATCTAATAGGTGGGTTTCACGATTTATAAAATCCTGTGGCAGGTCTAGACCGGTTATTATCCCCAAAATTCCCCCTTGGGATCTAAATCTAGTATTGGAGGCTTTAACCAAAAATCCTTTTGAGCCCTTGCAGGACATATCACCTAAATTATTCACCCTGAAAACAGTCCTACTAGTAGCCCTAACATCGGCCCGTAGGGTAGGTGATTTACAAGCTCTATCGATATGCCCTCCTTACACTCAGATTCTTGATGACAGGATAATCCTAAGACCAGATCCAGCGTATCTCCCCAAAGTAGTCCAAAAATTTCATAGGAGTCAGGAGATTACGTTACCTTCATTCTGTAGTAATCCTAAAAATCCGGGGGAACAAAGGTTCCATATGTTAGATGTGAGGAGATCCATGTTACAATACATGAGCATGACTAGTCAGTGGAGGAAAGATCAAACCCTATTTGTAGCCTTTCAGGGTAATAAAAAGGGATGTGGGGTAGCTAAAAGTACCATTGCTAGATGGATCAGGGAGGCCATTAGTCTATCCTATTCTGCAAGTGGCACTCCGGTTCCTGACGGCATCAAGGCTCACTCCACCAGAGCTATGGCTACCTCCTGGGCAGAGAAGGCTGAGGTATCAATTGACCAAATTTGCAAGGCCGCTACCTGGTCCTCACCCTCGACTTTTTTCAAACACTACCGGCTAGACCTTTCCTCCTCTGCTGACCTAACCTTTGGTAGAAGGGTGCTTCAAGCGGTGGTCCCTCCCTAAGGTTTTTTCTTTCTACAAAAGTCTCTCAGGTGTGCCGTCATGGGGGAAGGGAAAACACCAAGGTTACTTACGGGTAGCCGGTTTTTCCGGAGCCCATGACGGCACCCGTATATTCCCCCCCTTTTATCACTTTTTCGGTGTGCACTATTGTTTTGGGTGCTTTTAGTTATTATAATGTGGTGTTGGATTGCCATGTGTACTAACCAGGGGGGCCTCTCATGCTCTGAAAACCAACTGAAGCGACCGAGAGGTACCGCCCTTTTATTTTCAGTAGGGGTTCCTGTCCTGGCTGGGCGGATTCTCTCTGTCAGGTGTGCCGTCATGGGCTCCGGAAAAACCGGCTACCCGTAAGTAACCTTGGTGTTTTTCACTTATATGTGAAATCATATAAGTGGAGTCTCCAACAGTGGTGGCATAATGGTCAAAATGGGGAAAAATCCACAATACACATCATATAGTTTCACTAACAAATTGAAGAACAAACCACCTTACCCATTACTTAAGGCAGCTAATATTGTTACCAGTGAAAGTAAAGTCCCCAACGCACGTTTCGCTATTTGTCATCCGCTTTCTCAAGGGGACTTGTTAACAGTGGTACGTGCAAGGACCTTTTATGGTTCCCTGGTAGCTGGCACCTGATCCACCTCCACCAACTAGCCATTGACATATTTGCCTTGCCGCCTCTTAAGTCTATGGTGCTAATGACAATAGCTTATGTGTTGCCATCATCATTGCTCTCATAGACAATACATGACCAGCCCCTCCAATCAGCGTCTTGGGTCAGGGGCAACTGAGGGACTGGCGGTGAAATAAGGCATCGTTTTTGTGTGCTGGAACACCCCTCTGTGTTCCATTTCTTACAAGACTATGGAAGATCTTGGGTTTATAAGAATTGTCATTAACAAACCTTCTGTATAACATTTTCTTCCTTCCACAAACTTTTTAGATTTTTTTTTAAATCGTAAAATTTAGTTAAAACTGTTCCTTTATGTCATTTTTATAATTGGTATACATAATGAGTAGTGATGAGCGAGTGTACTCGTTGCTCAGGTGACCTCCAAGTATTTATGACTGCTCGGAGATTGTGTTCATCGTGGCAGCTGAATGATTTACATCTGTTAGCCAGGCTGAGTACATGTGGGGGTTGCCTGGTTGCTAGGGAATCCCCACATGTAATCAAGCTGGCAAGTAGCTGTAAATCATTCAGCTGCCACGATGAAAACTAAATCTCCGAGCCGTCATAAATACTCGGAGGTCATCCGAGCGTGCTCTGGGAAAACCCGAGCAACGAGTATACTCGCTCATCATTAATAATGAGGCATTATTTATTTTATTTACTTATTCTTTACTTACCTGGTAAATATCTTGCCCCTCCAATGTACCATGACAGTCCTGGTTTAATTCCCTGGAGTGGTCTCGTGCCATCCACCCACATGATTGCTTTAGCCAATTACCAGCCTCCGCAGTGGCAGTAGATTGATGAAGCTAGTGATTGGCTGCAGTGGTCACACATGTATACTGTACATGATGGTAGCAGGAACGTACACCACAAGCAGTGTTGCTGGAGCGGCAGGGGATTGATCAGAGGAGTAGCTGCTCTTTTCTTATTTTATTCCTTTAAGCCCTTTATTTTTGCCTGTCCCGGAATACCCCTTTAAATACTGTGGGCAGATTTAGCAATGCAGTTTTCTATTGTGATTGCAGTGCTAGGATGAGTGGGAAGTGTAAAGTCCCCTGACCTTTATCTTGCCACTTCTGAATTGTTAGTGACTTTGCACAGGGTATACAGGTTTCCACCACGTTGCTGTGAGAAGTGGCGGTGATCTACACGGGGTACAGGCTGCCATACCTGATCATCGCGTAGTCATGTAATAGCAGATTTGGGCTGTGGGTATTGTATTGCCAGTGTTGTGCTGCTTAGTAGCAGAAGTGAAGAGGTTAAGTATGATGGGAAATCCCAAGATGGCCAATTCTTTCTTGCGGCTGAGGAGGAGAGCAGCGAGGCTCCATTTCTTAGGGCCTGACGAAACATTTGCATCTTCTGTCCTCACTAGATTTCATTCATGTGATCTCTGTATTAGGAGGATGTGTAGGGCTCACATGGTGTAATGGGTCATTCCATGGTAATTTACAGGAAGGAGTGAATGTATCTTCATTCATTGACCTTCAACTATTCTCAATAGATTTCAACACAGTTTGATTTTTCATCAATAAAATTAAAAACAAAATCCACTGTTATTACTTTGTAACTTGCGTTACAAAAAAAGGAAAGGCAATTGTCCTTCATGAGTCTGCCAAATTTTCTGTTCTGGTAAACAGGGGAGAAGCGCTATTTTTATTGTATTAAACACCATAGTCCCAGCAACTTAAAAAGTTTATTTTAACCTCTCAAGTTAAAAGCAACAGTTTTTATTACAAGAAATATAGATAACTTACGTTACCACACAGTATAGTAACTTTTGTTACTAAGCTGATGGTAACTTGCGTTGAAATATGTTACCATCCAATGGATTAAACTTATTGTAAGGTAAGTTACCATCATCTTTGTAACGTAAGTTACTATATCGTGTTGTAACGTAAGCTACCATGGAATGACCCTAATTTGGTACATGGTAGGGCTGGGCTCACATGGTGTAATGTGGTACATGGTAGGGCAGGGCTCACATGGTGTAATGTGGTACATGGTAGGGCAGGGCTCACATGGTGTAATGTGGTACATGGTAGGGCAGGGCTCACATGGTGTAATGTGGTACATGGTAGGGCAGGGCTCACATGGTGTAATGTGGTACATGGTAGGGCAGGGCTCACATGGTGTAATGTGGTACATGGTAGGGCAGGGCTCACATGGTGTAATGTGGTACATGGTAGGGCAGGGCTCACATGGTGTAATGTGGTACATGGTAGGGCAGGGCTCACATGGTGTAATGTGGTACATGGTAGGGCAGGGCTCACATGGTGTAATGTGGTACATGGCAGGGCAGGGCTCACATGGTGTAATGTACATGGTAGGGCAGGGCTCACATGGTGCAATGTGGTATATGGTAGGGCAGGGCTCACATGGTGTAATGTGGTACATGGTAGGGCAGGGCTCACATGGTGTAATGTGGTACATGGCAGGGCAGGGCTCACATGGTGTAATGTGGTACATGGCAGGGCAGGGCTCACATGGTGTAATGTGGTACATGGCAGGGCAGGGCTCACATGGTGTAATGTGGTACATGGTAGGGCAGGGCTCACATGGTGTAATGTGGTACATGGTAGGGCAGGGCTCACATGGTGTAATGTGGTACATGGTAGGGCAGGGCTCACATGGTGTAATGTGGTACATGGTAGGGCAGGGCTCACATGGTGCAATGTGGTACATGGTAGGGCAGGGCTCACATGGTGTAATGTGGTACATGGTAGGGCAGGGCTCACATGGTGTAATGTGGTACATGGTAGGGCAGGGCTCACATGGTGTAATGTGGTACATGGTAGGGCAGGGCTCACATGGTGTAATGTGGTACATGGCAGGGCAGGGCTCACATGGTGTAATGTGGTACATGGTAGGGCAGGGCTCACATGGTGCAATGTGGTACATGGTAGGGCAGGGCTCACATGGTGCAATGTGGTACATGGTAGGGCAGGGCTCACATGGTGCAATGTGGTACATGGTAGGGCAGGGCTCACATGGTGTAATGTGGTACATGGTAGGGCAGGGCTCACATGGTGTAATGTGGTACATGGTAGGGCAGGGCTCACATGGTGTAATGTGGTACATGGTAGGGCAGGGCTCACATGGTGTAATGTGGTACATGGTAGGGCAGGGCTCACATGGTGTAATGTGGTACATGGTAGGGCAGGGCTCACATGGTGTAATGTGGTACATGGTAGGGCAGGGCTCACATGGTGCAGTGTGGTACATAACGTGGCCTTAAGAACATTGTCTGGAGTATAAAGGAATGTACTGACTACAGAGAGTGTACCAACATTTTCCAGCTGTTTGTGTTCCTACATCAGGTCAGCAGTGCCTTGCCCTACGGTACTCGCCATGAAGGCACAGATGGCACAAGTCATCATGACTATGGGATATACATACAGGACTGATGGAGATAAGCAGGGAATGTGTGGAGTATACAGGTAGGTGACCCAAAGACCATGAAGATCAGTTCCGCAGCTTTGGGATATGGGAAAAACTGGGTGTTGTGTCCGGTGGCTCAGTGGTTAGCACTGCAGCCTTGCAGCGCTGGGGTCCTAAATTCAAATCCCACCAAGGACAACATCTGCAAGGAGTTTGAATGTTCTCCCCGTGATTGCATGGGTTTCCTCTGGGTTCTCCAGTTTCCTCCCCCATTCCAAAGACGTACTGATAGTGAATTTAGATTGTGAGTCCCATCGGGACAGTGCCGATAATGTCTGTAAAGCGCCATGGAATTAATGGCGCTATATAAGTGAGTAAAATAAATAATATGGTGCTACTGTATTACCCTCATCTAACAGGGGCCTCAGCCTATAGAGCTCGTGTTCACTGGATCCTGCACCGTCTGCACCCTGAGCGGACAGCTGCAATAACAGCATGGCAAACACATTTCCAGGATGTAAAAACCAATAACTTTCTGTTACTAAGGATATCGGTGCTTTGATGATCCTTGCCACAACCCAAGCAGTGTTTGCATGCTCGTTTATGTGAAATGCGCTTCAAAAGGACAATGAGAGGTTAACGGTGTGTTTACGCTGAATATTTAAAGGAGCTTTTGGAGCAGGAGCTCGCCAAAAACAATGAGTTTTGATGGTAGAAATAAACTCAGCTCCATGTTCATATACTCTAACAGTGGTGTACACAAGTATTTTTTTAGAATATTTTTGATGTTTGATGATGTATTACGGAAAATGGTGTTAAGAAAAGCGTACATTTCATTGCTTATGAAGATATAATGTTTCTAGATCTAGGATCATGAAGATGGGGGTTGTACGTCCTCTTGTGCTGAGATCGCAGCCAACAGAAGGGATCCACACGTAGGTACAATGCCGTCTGTCAGTCAGCGGTCACTACGATAAGTGACATAGAGCCTTAGAAAACGTTCAGAGACTCCCCTCTTGTTCCAACTTCTGCATATAGAGCTGGCGTCCACAGCCTGAGGCTTGGGAGCCGGATGTGGCTTGTGGACCCTTGACGTGTGGCTCCTGGCTTTCTGCCAGCTTGGTGCATTACTATAGAGCAGCTCCGGATGGTGACTTCTGTGGATGGGCTTGTACTGGCGGGGAAATGGGGACAGATAAATATGGTACGCTGGAAATCAAGGGGTGCTGGACACTGGATGCAGTTGTGTGGTTGCAGTTGTTGGTGTGAGAATACCACGTGGGCGTAAGGTGGAAAGCCCTGGATGTAAGTATACTGACTACGAGGGACAGGGGCACAAGGTCTCGTGTGATTTCTGTGGGGAAGCTTTGGGTGCTCCGGGTGTCACTATTGTGGGGTGGGGGCTGGATCTGGCTTGTCACCATTTCTCAGAGATGAGTGGGGCCCTCAAGGTAAGTTCACATGTCCCGTTATCATCCTTTAGAACGAATCCAGCAAGGATCCGTTGACAAAAAAAAGTAGTACAGACGCAACTTTTTTGCCCACCTGAAAAAAACTGATTTCAATTGGTTCTTTTTTCATTTTTTTTTTCTAACATTGAAGTCTATAGAAAATTGATCAGTTTCTTACTAAGGTAAAAAAAATCATTAATATACATTACTGGACATGGGATCTTACAAGTACCGGTAATTATATATTTGAAACGGATCCAGTAAGCAGAAAGCAGACCTGTATGAAATGGGAGAACTGGTGATTATTTCACAGATCCGTTTTCCATAGGCTTCACTGTTAAATAGGGTCCAGATGAAATGAGGTGTTTTTTCAGGCAAAGTTTTGTCTGCACAACTTTTTTGTCAACTGATTACTGCGGGATCCGTTCTAACGGATGGTTACTGGGCATGTGAACATAGCCTAAAAAAGGTTGAGAGCACTGATCTAGAGGCTTTCATCCCTGGTATTTGCAGATCCATTGTTTGCTGCCTGGTTGCATTGTTGCCATTCACATTTTTACTGTACTTCATGTGAGTTGTCTGAGGTATTTTTATTTAAATGTCATGAAACGTTCTCCTCCCTGCATAATGGGATTTCTGACTGCTGTAATGAAGTACCTTCCTGTAGTGACTGGATATGTTAATAATCTGTTGCTGTAATTGTGTGCGAGCTCCTCTATTAATGACGCCTGCTTTCATGCTTTGCAGAAGCGGCTGCAGAAGGAACTGTTGGCTTTGCAGAACGAGCCTCCACCGGGGATGACCCTAAATGAAAAGAGCGTTCAGAATTCCATTACACAGTAAGTGAAATGAAAAGGATCTTCAACCTCTTCCTGTAAATGCATGGCCGGCCTCAATCGCTTACGTCTAATGGGCTTTTCATTACACATATGAAGGGGCTGGGGACGTCTGATCCGGAGGTATATGAGCATTGTGCAGGACCTAGGAAAACTGTTGCAATGGAAAAGTACAAGAGTCCTTCACGAAAATATCTTTCTTTTTTTTCCAGAGGAATTTTGCAAACCAAAAGTCCATTTGGTTGCTGTGGTCAACTCAATAAATGACAAATGTACCAGTTATCTGCCAATCATGTAGCCTCCTATACTCATGCAATCATTATACGGGATGTATGCAGTTAGCATAAAAGCCAGTACAGCTGGTCAAGTTTGTAAGGGGGTTCCTACTATTATTAAGTATGCTATGACTTATGTCTAGGAGTTCTAGCCTCTGAGATCACCTCTTGGGGATGAAAAGGCCACAGCTCTGGTCTAGCACTCCCAACCATCTGGCTGTGCAGGGAGCTACAGACTTCTTCGTGAACACAGCCGCTGTACAACGGGTGACCTGGGCTTCATGAATACAGCCACTGTACCACGGGTGACCTGGGCTTCATGAATACAGCCGCTGTACCATGGGTGACCTGAAACACCCCTGTGCAGCGTAAAAGTCCCAGAGTTAGGCCTCTCAGCCGTCATTAACTAACATAAGACTATTCATTTCTTTCTTAAACTGAAATCAAAGCTTTCCTATCATGGATGGATCCTCTAGCTCTCTTTCCTTTATTCTTTTGCCATTTGTACCATGACTAAGTTCAGATCACGTGTCCATACACCTGTTCCGTTTAGAAAAGACAAACACCAACAGCACTGGAATTAGCGTTCTGGAAATTGCTGTATAGTAGAGGGGGTCTCATAGCTTTGTATGGGGTCTATCTGATTTCCGCTTATTTTTATAACAGGAAAAGAAAGTCCTGAATGCAGAACTTTTTCTTTGGTTCTGAAAATGGACAACATTCAGAAAGCAAACAGACTTTTTGACCAGGGCTGTGGAGTCGGTGACATGGATATTGAGGAGTCGGAGGTTTGGCTTACCAACTCCACAGACCTGTTTTTGACGTAGGAATTCAGAGGCTGCTAATTATGGTTTTCTGTTATGTTTGTCTACTTTAAATGGAAAAAAAAAAACGGACATGTGAACAAAGCCTTAGCACAGCAGTATTCTAGCAGTGTAGAAGTGTCTTCCTTCCAGCCCAGTAGCATCTATATGTTTTGAATGTATCATTATCTGCAACTATGCCATGTCCTCTCCAGTCATACCATCAGTCCAGTACACGCTCTGTTCTGTAAAAAGGTCAGTCTCCCCTGTGTGATGAACTATGTCACTACAGTGCTGCTAAATATATAATTTCTACTTTACATAAGTGAGCGGGAGAATAGAGAAGTAGGCGAGTCCCTACAAAATCCCCCTGACTCACTGCGTGACTAAACTGTGTGAGCACTGTGTGCAAAATCTCCAGTGTATTCTATTACATGCAACTTTAGTCTGTCTATCCTGCCCCCTGCTTGTAAGAAGTGACAAAGGAAAAATCTATCACGAGCAGGAGGCAGGGAGAGGGCCTGAAGTTGCATCACATAGGATACACTACACTGAAACTGGAGGTACAGCAATTCTGTGTGACATCTGTCAGTGCTTGGATAGGACTCTTTACAGCAAGTGTTCTTCATAATTGCCTATACTGTAATATATTGGAAAAAATGCTGAGCTGCTACTGAAACGTGACAATGCAACATATGTTGCATTATGTGAGCATATACTTAGGATGGTCCATGGATTTTGCCATGGTTTTCTGGTAACACAATTTGACCATGACATTGATTTTCTCCTTGTGACCGTTAGTGAATCATTCACTCTCTCTAATTGATGACTGTCACAAGCTCTTTACTTACTAGGCTGCACCTAAATAGATTAGGACAGCCACCTAGCAACCAGTGACTCTGCCCGTGGGTGATGCTGCCAAATGTCTCTGCTCCCGCGGAGATCTGGATGTCGCTCACTATTTTTTGCAACAACTGATTTTGTTCCATTTCTTGTTCTGCATTATTTTTGGTCTTCCATAAATGTATATGCCCTGCGGTAACAGCTGCCAGCCATGACGTACCAACACTTCCCCATACCTGATCAGCAATACTTAATGGTGCTGCGGGTATGTCCAGAATGGTAGGCGTATTGTGTATGGTAATATAATGCCAAGTGTGTGAGCGTATCCCATCAGAGAGGCGGCTTATGTGTCACATTGTCAGGACTGATCTCCTCTCTTGTAGCACTCAGCTTAGTTTTGATGTTTTCTATGAAGTAATGGGATTATTGCTATGTATTTCAGGAGGTGCTTTCATTGAGGAATTTAAGTGCTTTGTCCTCTCTTGAGAAAAAGCAGAATGTGCAGTTATCTTTATGACGCCTGAATAGCATTTATTCATGGTGACTGGACGACAATTATAACCACAGGAAAAAATAACATACTTAAATGGTCACTGTGGTTTCAACAAACTTAGCATATGTCAATATACAAGCGAATATAAACTTTGTAATATATTTTATTAGTGAAATATACTTCTTTATCCACTTATAAGCCTTTTTCCTATCGCCAGGACAGCACCCACAACAATGAGAGAGGGGATCCGCCCACCTTCCGGACAGGAACCTACAGGTTAAAAAGGGGCGGTCCCCCTCGCCCTCCAGTTTGGGTTCCTGTCCGGACGGCGGGAGCCTACAGGTCGTTTTGTCTTACCCGGGTCCGCCAAGCCTCTGTGCGGTGTCCGGGGAGAACGGCAGAGTCGGGGGCCCGGAAGCAGCGTCGGGGGAAGTCCTGTGTCCAGCTTCCTCCCTCGTCTGGCAAGGAGCGGTGACGTTCCCGGGGGAAGGCATGCCGCCCTGGGTCGTTCACACGCGCGCGACGCTGCAGGAGCAGGTCGGCGCTTATGACCCGGAAGTAGAGTAACAACTTCCGGAGGAGACCGGGAGGAGGAGCGCGGGACTTTTGAAAAGAAGCAGCGCTCAGGTGAGATGTGTGTGCGGCAACATGTCTTCGGCAGGAGACGCCGAACACCGACAGACAGGAGAGCACAGGTCTCATAGCGGTGAACGTGGGCAGCAGGACCCTGGCAAACCAGCGTCACGTCGCACCTCACCCCCTCAAAAACCGGTACTCTACATTTTCCAGCAGTGGTGAGTGTAATATGTAGACCATTGCCTGATACAGATGTTTTTTCTACACTATGCTTTATTGTAGGGGAAAAAGGTCTCCAAATCTAAGCATAAGCAGTGTGCTGTATGCACAGAGCCTCTACCTGACACCTATGTAAAGAAATGATGCCAATCATGCATATGTCGTATGTTAGAAGAAGAGGCCCCTCTCCGGGTATCGGATTTGAGGGAGGTAATTAGGGAAGAAATAAAATCATCCCTTAAAACCAGACGGCATGAAAAAAGCAGTGTGGAGTTGGTGTCCGATTCCAGCCCTTCGGTACAAGAGGGCGAATGTTCGGAAAGTTCTTCGGCATCCTCTTCAGATGAGGAGGGAAGGCCTTGCTTTTCCACGGATGGTATGGAGACCTTAATTAAGGCAGTCCGTGCAACTATGGGGGTTGCAGACAGTAAAGAACCGAAAACAACTCAGGAGATCATGTTCGCAGGGCTGAGCCAGAGAAGTCGGAAAGCTTTCCCAGTGGTGGATTCAGTTAAAGATCTGGTCAGACGGGAGTGGGACAAGCTGGATAAGGGGTTTTTACCTTCAGCTGCAAAAAGAAGGTACCCCTTTGAAGATGACACTTTATCCCAGTGGATGAAGGTTCCGAAAATAGATGCGGCAGTAGCCTCTACTTCGAAAACAGCCTCACTTCCGTTAGAAGATGTAGGGCTCCTCAAGGATCCTTCAGACAGAAAGGCTGACATGCTCCTTAAAAAATTATGGGAGTCATCATCTGGAGCCTTTAAGCCTACTATCGCAGGCACCTGCACGGCCAGAACAATTATGGTCTGGGTGACTCAGCTGGAGGAGCAGCTTAAAGCGAAGGTACCCAGGGATAAATTGTTGAATTCCCTGTCTCAGGTCAGAGAAGGAGCAGCTTATCTAGCAGATGCCTCGATTGATTCTCTGAAATTGGCCGCAAGATCGGCAGGTCTTTCGTATGCAGCCAGACGGGCACTATGGCTAAAGACATGGAAGGGGGATGCTCAGGCTAAAGCTAAACTTTGCTCCATTCCATGTAGGGGTGAGTACCTATTCGGCCCGGTGCTGGATAACATCCTTGCAAAGGCAGAAGATAGGAAGAAGGGATTTCCTAAAACGTTTAATCCCACTTTTAGGAACGCCTTCCGAAGATGCATGCCCTTCAGAAGATTCCAGGCAGACCAGCAGGGATATAATCGCGACTGGGAAACATCAGATCAAAAGAAGAAAGGTGGATACTATAAGAACCCTTCATCTTTCTCAAGACGTAGGCGTAATTACAGATAAAACAGATCTACCAGTAGGGGGAAGACTAAAGTTCTTCTCAGATAAATGGAAAAAGATTACTTCTAGTGCCTGGATAATGGGGGTGGTTGAGTCCGGATTAAAATTAGAATTTTTGAGAACTCTCCCAGATCATTTTGTGATAACATCACTGGACACTCCGGCCCAACAACAGGCCTTAGAATTAGAGATTCAACAATTGCTTACAAAGCGAGTTATTGAAGAAGTACCAAAACATTAGGAGAAGTCGGGTTTCTATTCTCCGCTATTCTTAATCTCTAAACCTGATGGGTCCTTTAGGACTATCATAAATTTACGTAAATTGAATAAATATCTTCAGTACCACGCTTTTAAGATGGAATCCATTAAGTCAACAACTAAGCTTTTGTTTCCTAGGTGCTACATGTCGGTCTTGGATCTAAAAGATGCGTACTACCATCTTCCAGTTCACAGAAATCACCAGCAATTCCTCAGGATGGCAGTATGGGTAAACCATTAGATTAAACATTTTCAATTTTTGGCAAAGTCCCTTTGGCCTGTCCATGACACCTAGAGTTTTTACTAAGGTTGTTTCGGAAGTAATGGCCCATATCAGGGAGAGAGAAACCCTTGTGGTGCCCTATCTAGACGATAGTAGGAAATTCAATTGACCAGTGTACGTCTAGGGTAAATGCCATAATATCATCCCTACAGGAACTCGGATGGATAATCAACTGGGAAAAGTCAAAACTGGAACCCACAAGACGTCAAATGTTCCTAGGAGTTCTTCTAGACTCAGAAGATCAGTCATCCTTTCTACCAGAAGAGAAGAAGCGGAAGATCGTTCAAAGGATCACGGCAGTAAGGACAGTTACAAACTTAAGTCTAAGAGACGCAATGTCTCTACTAGGATCTTTGACTGCGTGTATATCGGCGGTAAGATGGGCTCAGGCTCATACCCAAATGCCTCAATACGAAGTTCTTCAAGCAGAAAAAGATCTTCACGGTGCTCTGAGCAGAAGGTTCAAATTATCACCCGCCACTCTTCATGATCTGAGATGGTGGCTCAATCCAGCACATTTGTCAAAAGGAGTTCTCTGGACCATCACTCCGAACAATATAGTTACAACAGATGCCAGCCCGTTCGGTTGTGGAGCCCATATGGGAGACATTCTAACCCAAGGGCGATGGTCGATTCAAGAGTCCCAGAATTCCTCAAATCTAAGAGAGCTTACTGCAGTCAATCAGGCTCTTCTTTCCTTACTACCATCCCTGAGGAATATGCATGTACAGATACAAACAGACAATATGACTGTGGTAGCCTACATCAATCATCAGGGGGGGACAAGGTCTCGATCCCTGATGACCACTACAGCACAGATATTGTCTCTGGCCGAGAAACACTTACAATCCCTGTCGGCAGTTCATATAAAAGGGGAACTCAATATAGAGGCGGACTACCTCAGTCGCCATTCCCTTCTTCAGGGAGAGTGGTCCCTAAACCAACAGATATTCGATCAGATAGTCAATCTGTGGGGGTTGCCGACAATAGATCTGTTTGCTACGAGGAAGAACAGGAAGGTCAGAAGGTTCGCATCTTTACACATAGCAGACCAACCATTTATAGTGGATTCCCTTCGTGTCCGTTGGGACTTCCAGCTGGCATATGCCTTTCCCCCAATGTGTCTGATTCCGATAGTTCTCAGGAAGATCCGGGAGGAAAGAGCCAGAGTGATCTTAATCGCCCCCTTCTGGCCCAGGAGGCCTTGGTTCTCTCTCCTCAGGACAATGTCTGTGACCGATCCCTGGGTGTTGCCAGTGGTTCCGGAACTCCTCTCTCAGGGTCCATTTCATCATCCAAATTTGGAGACTCTTCACTTAACGGCTTGGAACTTGAGAGGGAGCTTCTGAAGGAGAGGGGGTTCTCTAATGCTTTAATAGCTACCTTATTGAAAAGTAGGAAGGAGGTCACTACAAAGATCTACACAAAAACTTGGAAAAAATTCCTTATGTTTTATCAGCAACCATTAGGAGATAAGGCTCCGATTTCAGCTATTTTAGAATTCCTTCAGAAAGGCTGGGAATTGGGCTTAGCAGTCAACACTCTAAGAGTTCATGTTTCAGCCTTGGGGGCTCTGTATAACAGTGATATAGCTGGTAATAGATTGGTTGCTAGATTTATTAAGGCATGTCAGCGTTCTAACCCAATCCATATTGTAAGAATACCCCCTTGGGATTTAAATTTGGTGCTTGAGGCGTTGACTGAACCTCCGTTCGAGCCATTAGACTCTATTTCAATGAAAAATTTAACCTTAAAAACAGCTCTACTCTTAGCATTAACATCTGCCAGGAGGGTCAGTGATATACATGCGTTATCAGTAGATCCTTTAAATCAGTAGATTTATTTACCATCTTTCTATGAAAATCCAGGTTCAGAAGAGGAGAAAAAATATCATACCCTAGATGTAAAGAGGGCGATATTAGAATACCTGGATAGGACACAAAGCTGGAGACAGAGTAGGGCTCTGTTTGTTTCTTTCCAGAATCAGAAAAAAGGTTCTGGTGTCACGAAGAACTCTATCGCTAGATGGATTAGAGAAGCGATATGTCTTGCCTATTCTGCCAGGGGAGTTAACACCACCAGAAGGCATCAGGGCGCACTCCACTCGGGCCATGGCATCATCCTGGGCGGAGAAGGCAGATGTCCCCATTGAAATGATATGTAAGGCGGCAACTTGGTCATCACCTTCCACCTTTTATAAGCACTATCGCCTTGATCTATCTGCTAATTCCAGCTTACAGTTTGGCCGTTCAGTACTTAGTGCTGTGGTCCCTCCCAGTTAAATAGTCTTTGAAAGTCTCTCGTTGTGGGTGCTGTCGTGGCGATAGGAAAACCAGTTTTTACATGCAGGGGTGCATTCGTGCACTGTTATTCGTGTATTTTTCTTCAAAGTACTTTTTTTTCTAAGTACTCGGCAGTTATAACATGGCAGAATATAATCAAGCATCTCTTCTCTCTTCATACAGGTAAACAGATCATTCATTCTCTGAGCTGAAATATCCTGCATGTCTATTGCTCCAGTCCCTGACAGCAAGCAGCTTGAATGGTAAACAGATCATTCATTCTCTGAGCTGAAATATCCTGCATGTCTATTGCTCCAGTCCCTGACAGCAAGCAGCTTGAATGGTAAACAGATCATTCATTCTCTGAGCTGAAATATCCTGCATGTCTATTGCTCCAGTCCCTGACAGCAAGCAGCTTGAATGGTAAACAGATCATTCATTCTCTGAGCTGAAATATCCTGCATGTCTATTGCTCCAGTCCCTGACAGCAAGCAGCTTGAATGGTAAACAGATCATTCATTCTCTGAGCTGAAATATCCTGCATGTCTATTGCTCCAGTCCCTGACAGCAAGCAGCTTGAATGGTAAACAGATCATTCATTCTCTGAGCTGAAATATCCTGCATGTCTATTGCTCCAGTCCCTGACAGCAAGCAGCTTGAATGGTAAACAGATCATTCATTCTCTGAGCTGAAATATCCTGCATGTCTATTGCTCCAGTCCCTGACAGCAAGCAGCTTGAATGGTAAACAGATCATTCATTCTCTGAGCTGAAATATCCTGCATGTCTATTGCTCCAGTCCCTGACAGCAAGCAGCTTGAATGGTAAACAGATCATTCATTCTCTGAGCTGAAATATCCTGCATGTCTATTGCTCCAGTCCCTGACAGCAAGCAGCTTGAATGGTAAACAGATCATTCATTCTCTGAGCTGAAATATCCTGCATGTCTATTGCTCCAGTCCCTGACAGCAAGCAGCTTGAATGGTAAACAGATCATTCATTCTCTGAGCTGAAATATCCTGCATGTCTATTGCTCCAGTCCCTGACAGCAAGCAGCTTGAATGGTAAACAGATCATTCATTCTCTGAGCTGAAATATCCTGCATGTCTATTGCTCCAGTCCCTGACAGCAAGCAGCTTGAATGGTAAACAGATCATTCATTCTCTGAGCTGAAATATCCTGCATGTCTATTGCTCCAGTCCCTGACAGCAAGCAGCTTGAATGGTAAACAGATCATTCATTCTCTGAGCTGAAATATCCTGCATGTCTATTGCTCCAGTCCCTGACAGCAAGCAGCTTGAATGGTAAACAGATCATTCATTCTCTGAGCTGAAATATCCTGCATGTCTATTGCTCCAGTCCCTGACAGCAAGCAGCTTGAATGGTAAACAGATCATTCATTCTCTGAGCTGAAATATCCTGCATGTCTATTGCTCCAGTCCCTGACAGCAAGCAGCTTGAATGGTAAACAGATCATTCATTCTCTGAGCTGAAATATCCTGCATGTCTATTGCTCCAGTCCCTGACAGCAAGCAGCTTGAATGGTAAACAGATCATTCATTCTCTGAGCTGAAATATCCTGCATGTCTATTGCTCCAGTCCCTGACAGCAAGCAGCTTGAATGGTATCTGAGTCATTCCATCTTCGGCATTGAATCCTGCATATATCTATATATGTTATTCATCCTATTATGCATTTTTTGTGTTTTATAGATATTTAATCTGACTTTTGCATGTCCTTACTCAGCGAGATCACATAACTGTTTTAAAGCAGTTTATGATCCATGTAGACTTGGACATTTGTTTATCTGATCACTACATTTATTGTGTCCTGTTGTCTCAACTGAGTTTGATTGATTGCTAACGAGCTTAAACACCCAAAAAAAAAAAAAAAAAAAAAAAGGAAGATCTAAGGGCTAGCCTTCTATAAATGTAGACCTAGCTTGGGGATGCATTCATGCAGGGGTGCATTCGTGCACTGTTATTCGTGTATTTTTCTTCAAAGTACTTTTTTTTTCTAAGTACTCGGCAGTTATAACATGGCAGTTAGACAGGGCAGGAGACAGGTAAGACAATCGAAATCTATTCCCTATTCACTTGAAACAGCACAAATATTCACCATATTTATTTGTATAATCTATATCCTAGCTGCTGCATTCACTCACATTCACCGCCCTTGCATTAACTCCCTACACTCCATCCATATCGGCCCCTCTGTCCTTGCCTCTCCTATGTATAGCACTCATGCTCTGTTCACATTGCTTAACAGCGCAGATCCATTCAGTCCCACCATCCAACACAAGAGACGCTCTCACAAATCACTTCACCATCTGCTCACTCTTTCGATCCTCCTCCTCCTAGTCGCTGGAGACATATCTCCAAACCCCGGCCCCCCATGTTATAGCCAGTCAAACCTCCCAATTGCTACACTCAGAAACCCCTCTAACCTTATTAATATTCCCTGCATGCCTTCTGTCTCTTTGAATTGTGCCCTTTGGAATTCTCGCTCTGTGTGTAATAAACTCTCCTTCATTCATGACTTCTTCCTTTCTAATTCTCTTAATCTCCTGGCTCTTACTGAAACCTGGATCCAGCAGTCAGACACCACCGCTGCTGCTGCTCTTTCATATGGTGGACTACATTTTTCTCATACCCCAAGATCAGACAACAGAGCAGGCGGAGGCGTTGGTCTGCTCCTTTCACCAAAATGTACTTTCCAAGTTATCCCCCAAGTACCCTCACTTGTCTTCCCTTCCTTTGAGGTCCATGTGGTCAGACTCTACGTCCCCTTCTCCATGCGAGTGGTGGTGGTGTATCGTCCTCCCGGCCCCTCTCATCAGTTCCTGGATCACTTTGCCACCTGGCTTCCACACTTTCTCTCCTGTGACACCCCCACCCTTATCATGGGTGATTTCAACATCCCTATTGCCTCTCCCCTCTCCCCTCTCCCCATCTGCTTCTCACCTTTTGGCTCTAACCTCCTCTTTCGGCCTCTTGCAGCATACTAACTCGCCAACACATGAAGATGGAAACTCCCTTGACTTGGTCTTCTCCCGGCTTTGCTCAGTGGATGATTTCACAAACTCCCCTCTCCCACTCTCTGACCACAACCTTCTTTCATTCTCTATCAAGAACTTCCCTCCCGCTCAGGTCACCCCCACTTTCCACACTTATAGAAACATACAGGCCATTAACACCCAGGAACTTATGAAGAACTTGCAGTCCTCATTGGCCCCAATCTCCTCCATCTCATGTCCTGATTCTGCTCTGAAGCATTACAACGAAACCCTGCAAAGTGCCCTGGATGAAGCTGCTCCTCCTATACATAAAACAACCCGGCACAGACGGCAACAACCGTGGCACACGCTGCAAACACGTTTCCTGCAGCGGTGCTCCAGGTGCGCAGAACGTCTGTGGAGAAAATCTAATCTACCCGAAGATTTCATCCATTATAAGTTCATGCTAAAGACATACAATTCTGCCCTTCACCTCTCCAAACAAACCTACTTCAACACCCTCATCACCTCCCTGTCCAATAACCCTAAACGTCTCTTTGACACGTTCCAGTCCCTACTCAACCCAAGAGCGCAGGCCCCAACCACGGATCTCCGTGCTGACGATCTGGCCAATTACTTCAAAGAAAAAATTGACCATATTCGACAGGAAATCATCTCCCAATCTCTTCATACCATGCACTGTCCTCCCTCCCCCACTGCATCTAGTTCACTCTCTGACTTTGAAGCAGTTACAGAAGATGAAGTAGTCAGGCTCCTTGCATCTTCTCGCCCGACCACTTGCACCAGTGACCCCATTCCGTCACATCTCCTCCAGTCCCTTTCCCCGGCTGTCACCTCTCACCTAACAAAAATATTCAACCTTTCCCTCACTTCCGGTATTTTTCCCTCCTCATTTAAGCATGCCATCATACATCCATTACTTAAAAAACCATCCCTCGATCAAAACTGTGCCGCTAATTATAGACCTGTCTCTAATCTTCCCTTCATCTCTAAACTCCTCGAGCGCCTGGTCCACTCCCGTCTTACCCGCTATCTCTCAGATAACTCTCTTCTCGACCCTCTTCAATCTGGTTTCCGCTCTTTACACTCTACTGAAACTGCCCTCACTAAAGTCTCTAATGATCTACTAACAGCTAAATCTAATGGTCACTACTCCATGCTAATTCTCTTGGATCTCTCTGCAGCATTTGATACTGTGGATCATCAGTTCCTCCTCACTATGCTCCGCTCCATCGGCCTCAAGGACACCGTTCTCTCCTGGTTCTCCTCCTATCTCTCTGACCGATCCTTCACTGTATGTTTTGCTGGTTCCTCCTCCTCTCACCTTCCCCTTACTGTTGGGGTTCCTCAAGGATCAGTCCTAGGCCCCCTCCTTTTCTCTTTGTACACTGCCCCTATTGGACAAACAATCAGTAGATTTGGCTTCCAGTACCATCTCTATGCTGACGACACCCAATTATACACTTCTTCTCCTGATCTCACGCCTGCCTTATTAGAAAACACCAGTGATTGTCTTACCGCTGTCTCTAGCATCATGTCCTCCCTCTATCTGAAACTAAACCTGTCAAAAACTGAACTCCTCGTGTTTTCTCCCTCTACTAACCTACCTTTGCCTGACATTGCCATCTCCGTGTGCGGTTCCACCATTACTCCAAAGCAACATGCCCGCTGCCTTGGGGTCATCCTTGATTCTGACCTTTCATTCACCCCCCACATCCGATCACTGGCTCGCTCTTCTTACCTGCATCTCAAAAACATTTCTAGAATTCGCCCATTTCTTACTTTCGACTCTGCAAAAACTCTTACTGTTTCACTTATTCATTCTCGTCTGGACTATTGTAACTCTCTACTAATCGGCCTCCCTCTTACCAAACTCTCCCCGCTCCAATCTGTCCTGAATGCGGCTGCCAGGATTATATTCCTCACCAGCCGTTACACCGATGCCTCTACCTTGTGCCAGTCATTACACTGGTTACCCATCCACTCAAGAATCCAGTACAAAACTACTACCCTCACCCACAAAGCACTCCATGGCTCAGCACCACCCTACATCTCCTCTCTGGTCTCAGTCTACCACCCTACCCGTGCCCTCCGCTCCGCTGATGACCTCAGGTTAGCATCCTCTATAATCAGAACCTCCCACTCCCGTCTCCAAGACTTTACACGTGCTGCGCCGATTCTTTGGAATGCACTACCTAGGTTAATACGATTAATCCCCAATCCCCACAGTTTTAAGCGTGCCCTAAAAACTCATTTGTTCAGACTGGCCTACCGCCTCAATGCATTAACCTAACGATCCCTGTG
This sequence comes from Ranitomeya imitator, assembly GCF_032444005.1. Taxonomy (NCBI): domain Eukaryota; kingdom Metazoa; phylum Chordata; class Amphibia; order Anura; family Dendrobatidae; genus Ranitomeya; species Ranitomeya imitator. The sequence continues at coordinate 459,101,440 of NC_091287.1, read as the reverse complement.
TGGCCTAATAAAAAAAAACAAAAAAAAAAAAAAAAACCTAGTTAACTGGTTCATGCAGCTATACATGAACACCCGAGCCTTACACTATGGCTGGTCCGAATAACTATAGCAATTGTTACCATCCACCTCTTGTGTCTCCCCTTTTCCTCATAGTTTGTAAGCTTGCGAGCAGGGCCCTCATTCCTCTTGGTATCTGTTTTGAACTGTATTTCTGTTATGCTGTAATGTCTATTGTATGTACAAGTCCCCTCTATAAGTTGTAAAGCGCTGCGGAATATGTTGGCGCTATATAAATAAAAATTATTATTATTATTTATTATTATTTTTACGTACCGGTAATAGGATTTTACAGAGTCCACGACAGCACCCATACATTCCCCCCCGTATTAGTTACTTATTCCTGCACTCTGTTGGAAGGTGTGCCTTAGAGATCACTCTATAGAGGTGGTGGTATTTAGTATTGTTTAAGATAATATTGTCATGTACTGATGCATTGGCGGTATCCCTTGTACTCTGGAACACAAACTGGAGGGCGAGGGGGACCGCCCCTTTTTAACCTGTAGGTTCCTGTCCGGAAGGTGGGCGGATCCCCTCTCTCATTGTTGTGGGTGCTGTCGTGGACTCTGTAAAATCCTATTACCGGTACGTAAAAAACGGTTTCTCCTGCCTCCAGAACGCGGCATCCACTCTGTTAAACCGCTGAAATCCATCCCTGGGTCCGGTTCGGACTGCCGCATTTCACTGTTTGGTTACAGACTGCACTGCTTGGAACAACTATGGGTCTTCTCACCTGAACGAAAAGTCTCATAGACATATATAAGGCTCTTTGTTCAGGTCAGGGAAACCTGTGAACTGAAGATGGCCTTGGTCTGACAGACTGCCAGCCCTGTGAATTATCAGGTTACTTGGCTTACTAAACTTTTTGTAGAGAGGAGGCGGAGGAAGAGAGAGGACCACTTGGCATAGTGAGAGACCGGACAGATCAAACTTTAGCTTTCAACAAATGTATTACACTTCAGTGTTGGATTCACAGCCACACCGATCAGTACTGCTATATACCATTGCTGTGCAGGCAAAAAGCTGCCAATCAATAGAAGGGGGTAGGTTAGACAGACTCATGGACTACAGTACAGACCAAAAGTTTGGACACACCTTCTCATTTAAAGATTTTTCTGTATTTTCATGACAATGAAAATTGGAAATTCACACTGAAGGCATCGAAACTATGAAATAACACATGTGGAATTATATACTTAAAAAAAAGTGTGAAACAACTGAAAATGTGTTATATTCTAGGTTCTTCAAAGTAGCCACCTTTTGCTTTGATGACTGCTTTACATCCTCTTGGCATTCCCTTGATGAGCTTCAAGAGGGAGTCACCGGGAATGGTTTTCACTTCCCAGGTGTGCCCTGTCAGGTTTAATAAGTGGGATTTCTTGCCTTATACATGGGGTTGGGACCATCAGTTGTGTTGAGCAGAAGTCTGGTGGATACACAGCTGATAGTCCTACTGAATAGACTGTTAGAATTTGTATTAAGGCAAGAAAAAAGCAGCTAAGTAAAGAAAAACAAGTGGCCATCATTAATTTAAGAAATGAAGGTCAGTCAGTCCGAAACATTGGGAAAACTTTGACAGTGTCCCCAAGTGCAGTTGCAAAAACCATGAAGTGCTACAAAGCAATTGGCTCACATGAGGACCGCCGCAGGAAAGGAAGACCAAGAGTCACCTCTGCTTCTGAGGATAAGTTTATCTGAGTCTCCAGCCTCAGAAATCGCAGGTTAACAGCAGCTCAGATTAGAGACCAGATCAATGCCACACAGAGTTCTAGCAGCAGACACATCTCTACAACAACTGTTAAGAGGAGACTTTCTGCAGCAGGCCTTCATGGTAAAATAGCTGCTAGGAAACCACTGCTAAGGACAGGCAACAAGCAGAAGAGACTTGTTTAGGCTAAAGAACACAAGGAATGGACATTAGACCAGTGGAAATCTGTGCTTTAGTCTGATGAGTCTAAATTTGAAATCTTTGGTTCCAACTAGCGTCTCTTTGTGCAACGCAGAAAAGGTGAACGGATGGACTCTACATGCCTGGTTCCCACTGTGAAGCATGGAGGAGGAGGTGTGATGATGTGGTGATGCTTTGCTGGTGACACTGTTGGGGATTTATTCAAAATTGAAGGCATACTGAACAAACATGGCTACCACAGCATCATGCAGCGGCATGCTATTACATCCAGTTTGCGTTTAGTTGGACCATCATTTATTTTTCAACAGGACAATGACCCCAAACACACTTCCAGGCTGTGTAAGGGCTATTTGACCAAGAAGGAGAGTGATGGGGTGCTACACCTGATGACCTGGCCTCCACAGTCACCAGATCTGAGCCCAATTGAGATGGTTTGGGGTGAGCTGGACCGCAGAGTGAAGGCAAAAGGGCCAACAAGTGCTAAGCATCTCTGGGAACTCCTTCAAGATTGTTGGAAGACCATTCCTGTTGACTACTTCTTGAAGCTCATCAAGAGAATGCCAAGAGTGTGCAAAGCAGTCATCAAAGCAAAAGGTGGCTACTTTTAAGAACCTAGAATATAAGACATAATTTCAGTTGTTTCACACTTTTTTGTTAAGTATATAATTCCACATATGTTAATTCATAGTTTTGATGCTTTCAGTGTGAACTTACAATTTTCATTGTCATGAAAATACAGAAAAATCTTTAACTGAGAAGGTGTGTCCAAACTTTTGGTCTGTACTGTATGTAGCTGGAGCTCTTCAATGAGAAAACTGGCAGAGCTGCAGCAGATAAGCCTGCAGCAAGAAGCCCGCTATGTGATACATCTCTTCAATCAGGATCTTTGTCTCATCTCTTTGTTGCTTTAAAGGGAAGGTGCCACCAGTTTTCTTGTATTTTGTTTTTTTGTGAAATTAAGCTTAAAATAGTAATTAAAATGTATTAATGCAATGTTTGCACTGTTTGCAAACATTTCTATATGAAAAATATTATATATTTTTCTACAAATATACATATTTACCACTAGGGGGAGCATTTTCCGTTTTAGACCTCAAGCAGCTATAGTAAGATTTAGCAGCTCTGCCACAGGGATATTAGACCACCCAAAAGGGGAGGGAAATGGTGATGTCAGCAGTTACTGCCCCAACAGTAAGAATGAAGAGCAGCATCACAGGGCAGAGCCATTTTGTGTGTGACTGCCCTGTGACCTGCTATCACCAGCAGTTACTGCATCAGAGGCACAGCTTGTTTACAGAGGAGCAGAACACAGTGGGCTCAGCAGAATCTGGACCCAAGAAGAGTGAAGACATGTGGTGTGCATGGAGCAGCATTGGGAGCTGTCTGGGAGCTCCAGCTCTGCAGTGAATAGCCAGGCATTATGGAGGGAGGGGAGAGATGCATTGTATGGCTAAGGCCGGGGTCACACTAGACCGTAATACACTAGACCTGTGGTCGGCGCTCATAGCAAGCCTGTAATTCAGCTACGGAGCAGCAATCTGATGATCGCTGCTATGTAGCTGAGCCGATCGAGTTGTGCCAGCTTCTAGTTTCCCATGGAGGCTATTGATGCATGGCAAATGTAAAAAAAAATGTTTTTAAAAATATGAAAAAAAAAAAAATTAAAGTTTAAATCACCCCCCTTTTGCCCCATCAAAAATAAAACAATAAAAAAATCAAACCTACACATATTTAGTATCGCCGCATTCAAAATCGCCCAATCTGTCAATAAAAAAAACATGACTGACGTGCCCGCAATAGCGGCGGGTGAGATCGCGATTAAACCGTTCCTCTGTATGTGTTTTCCGTCCGGCGGAAACAGCTGTTTTGACGGATCCTGCAAAAAACGGATGAAACGTGTGGCCATCCGGTGCTAATACAACTCAATGAGAAAATAACGGATCCGGCGAAAAAAAAACTGATCTGGCAGAAAAAAAAGTAAATTGTGGAAAAAAAAAACGGATCTGGCGGAAAAAAACGGATTAGGCGGGAAAAAAAGGATCCGATGGAAAAAAAACTGATCTGGCAGAAAAAAAAGGAACTTGTGGAAAAAAAAACGGATCCGGCGGAAAAAAACGGATTAGGAGGGAAAAAAAGGATCCGATGGAAAAAAAAACTGATCTGGCAGAAAAAAAAAAGAAAATTGTGGGAAAAAACGGATAAGGCGGAAAAAAATGGATCTGGCGGGAAAAAACGGATCCGGCGAAAAAAACTGATCTGGCAGAAAAAAAAAAGGAACTTGTGGAAAAAAAACGGATCCGGCGGGAAAAAAAACGGATCAGGCGGGAAAAAAAGGATCCGATGGAAAAAAAAAACTGATCTGGCAGAGAAAAAAGAAAATTGTGGAAAAAAACGGATCTGGCGGGAAAAAACGGATCAGGCGGGAAAAAAAAGGATCCGATGGAAAAAAAAACTGATCTGACAGAAAAAAAAGGAAATTGTGGAAAAAAAACGGATCCGGCGAGAAAAAAAGGATCCAATGGAAAAAAAAACCTGATCTGGCAGAAAAAAAAAGGAAATTGTGGAAAAAAACGGATCCGGCGGGAATTAACGGATCCAGCAGAAAAAAATGGATCCGGCGGGAAAAAACGGATCCGGCGGAAAAAAACGGATCCGGCGGGAAAAAATGGATCCGGTGGAAAAAACGGGTCTGGCGGAAAAAAACGGATTCTGCAAATGTGCTCGCAGGATGCGGTTTTTTTTCCCACAAACTTGTATTAGCGACAGATCGTGACGGATGGCCACACGTCGCGTGGTCGCGTCCGTCGTGCAACGGATCCGGCGTGTTTTGGCGGACCGTCGGCACGAAAAAACGTTCAAGTGAACTTTTTTTGTCCAGCGCGTCCGCCATTTTCTACCGCTCATGCGCTGCCAAAACTCCGCCCCCTCCTTCCAGACTTCAGAATGGGCAGTGGTTGTGTTGAAAAACTGCATCCGCTGCCCATGTCGGGCACAAATTTCACAACGTGCGTCGGTACGTCGGCCCGACGCATAGCGACGGACTCGTACCGACGCAAGTGTGAAAGAGGCCTTTATGAGGGTTGAATTTAAAAAAAAAAACAAAAAAAACCGCGTGGGCGCCCGTGCAATTTTCTGTGCCAGAGGAGGAAAGCCAACGGCCGGGGGCCAATATCTGTAGCCTGCTATGAATATCAGCCCGCAGCTGTCTGTATAGCCTTTACTGGCTATTAAAATAGGGGGACCCCCCCAAAAAAAATTGCGTGGGGTCCCCCTATATTTTATAGCCAGAAAGGCTACGCAGACAGCTGCAGGCTGATATTCATAGCCTAGAGAGGGGCCATGGATATTGCTCCCCAGGCTACAAATACCAGTCCGCAGCCGCCCCAGAAATGGCGCATCTGTAAGATGCGCCAATTCCGGCACTTAGCCCCTCTCTTCCCACTCCCGTGTAGCGGTGGGATATGGGGTAATGAAGGGTTAATGTCACCTTGCTATTGTAAGGTGACATTAAGCCGGGTTAATAACGGAGAGGCGTCAATAAGACGCCTATCCGTTATTAATCCAATAGTAAGAAAGGGTTAAAAAAAAACACGCACACATTAGGAAAAAAGTATTTTAATATTCTTCATTTCACCATACTTACCATACTTCAGCGCCTGCAAAAAACGTAAAATAATAAACCGTATACTACCTATCCGCCGTAGTCCAATTAATATCGAGTGTTCCACGACGATCTCCCCTATAGAACAGTGACATCGGGTGATGTCACCGCTCTATAGGACCCTCAGTGACACACTGACAGGAGACAATGGCTCCTCCAGTGCATCACTGAGAGGTTACCTTAGGACAAGGTCTCACTTTATGGCAATTGCTGCCTGGGAAAATTTCTCATACAGCAATGGCATAAAGTGAGACTAGGGACTTTTTTTTTTTACAGTGGCGGAGGAATACAGTGGTGGAAGGATACCTTCCTGCTGTCATTGTGTTCCTGGAGCCCCTGGAGAGCAGTCGCATTATCTGATGCTGCTGCTCTCCACGGGAGATCGCCGTGGGACACTCGTGGATTTCTGCGGACAGGGAGTATATTGGTTGTTTTGTTTTTTTAATATTTTTTTTACAGATGACACTGGCTTCGGGGAACAAAGTGACAAGTAATGGTGAGTATGAAATCTATGTTTAATGTACTGTATGTCTATATGTATGTAATGTATGAATGTATTGTATGTAGCATGCATGGAGTATGTATGTAGCATGTATGTAGCATGTATGTATGGAGTATTTTTTTTTTTTCATTCAACACATTAGCCGGATGATGGGACTATTACTGTCCCATAATTGGCTAATGTGTCAATCACTGTCATTGTAGCAGGCATCGTCCGATGGGACTTGTAGTCCCATCGGACGATGCTTGCATACACGCGTAGAGCCCCCCCCACGCCGCACAGAGATCCCCCACGCCGCACAGAGACCCCCCCCATGCCGCACAGAGACCCCCCCACTCCGCACAGAGACCCCCCCACGCCGCACAGAGACCCCCCCACGCCGCACAGACCCCCCACTCCGCACAGAGACCCCCCCACTCCGCACAGAGACCCCCCCACTCCGCACAGAGACCCCCCCACTCCGCACAGAGACCCCCCCACTCCGCACAGAGACCCCCCCACTCCGCACAGAGACCCCCCCACGCCGCACAGAGACCCCCCCACGCCGCACAGAGATCCCCCACGCCGCACAGAGACCCCCCCATGCCGCACAGAGACCCCCCACTCCGCACAGAGACCCCCCCACGCCGCACAGAGACCCCCCCACGCCGCACAGAGACCCCCCCACGCCGCACAGACCCCCCCACTCCGCACAGAGACCCCCCACTCCGCACAGAGACCCCCCCACTCCGCACAGAGACCCCCCCCACTCCGCACAGAGACCCCCCCACTCCGCACAGAGACCCCTCCACGCCGCACAGAGACCCCTCCACGCCGCACAGAGACCTCCCCACGCCGCACAGAGATCCCCCCACGCCGCACAGAGATCCCCCCACGCCGCACAGAGATCCCCCCACGCCGCACAGAGATCCCCCCACGCCGCACAGAGATCCCCCCACGCCGCACAGAGATCCCCCCCACGCCGCACAGAGATCCCCCCACGCCGCACAGAGATCCCCCCACGCCGCACAGAGATCCCCCCACGCCGCACAGAGATCCCCCCACGCCGCACAGAGATCCCCCCACGCCGCACAGAGATCCCCCACGCCGCACAGAGATCCCCCCACGCCGCACAGAGATCCCCCCACGCCGCACAGAGATCCCCCCACGCCGCACAGAGATCCCCCCACGCCGCACAGAGATCCCCCCACGCCGCACAGAGATCCCCCCACGCCGCACAGAGATCCCCCCACGCCGCACAGAGATCCCCCCACGCCGCACAGAGATCCCCCACGCCGCACAGAGATCCCCCCACGCCGCACAGAGATCCCCCCACGCCGCACAGAGATCCCCCCACGCCGCACAGAGATCCCCCCACGCCGCACAGAGACCCCCCACTCCGCACAGAGACCCCCCCACGCCGCACAGAGACCCCCCACGCCGCACAGAGACCCCCCACGCCGCACAGAGATCGCCGCACAGAGACCCCTCCACGCCGCACAGAGACCCCCCCACGCCGCACAGAGATCCCCCACGCCGCACAGAGATCCCCCACGCCGCACAGAGACCCCCCCACGCCGCACAGAGACCCCCCCACGCCGCACAGAGACCCCCCCCACGCCGCACAGAGACCCCCCCCACGCCGCACAGAGACCCCCCCCACGCCGCACAGAGACCCCCCCCACGCCGCACAGAGACCCCCCCCACGCCGCACAGAGACCCCAACACGCCGCACAGAGAGGGAGAGCGACACAGGGGGAGAGTGCAGTTTACCGGAGATCACTGGGACTCTGTGCAAGTGGGGAGGCGGAGACAGAGCAGGAGAAGCACACAGGGCAGCATGTGAGAGCAGAGGATGTCTGCCCAGGATGTGCAATGCCTGCAGTACAGAGGAGCAGTCAGTGCTTCTCTCCTGTGATAGAGAGCAAGTGGAGCTCGGCAGATAGCACAGGGCTCTAATAAAATGGCAGCTAGTCACACCTACAGCAGTGAGTTGTGCAGCCCACAGAGGCGTGCCCAGCTCACTGCTAATGCTGCTGCAATGTTACAGATAGGGTCCGAGCCGGTCTATTATCTCCTATGTCCATGGGGTGCCGTAATCTGACACTGATAGTGACATACTACTGCTGCAAAACCAAGATGTCAGCCCCCAGTGCATTCTTTCTACTCGTATAACACACGGAATCTGTTTTACATGCATTCATATCTGGGTTATAACAGCATGTTATGCTACATTACATTGATTAATTAATGTTCTACAAACGCGGTACCTTCCCTTTAATATGAGGCAGCAAAAATCTCTTTAATAACTTCCCGACATGACGTACTGGTACATTATAATTTGCAAGTACTTTCTGCAAATGGATGTCCCGGAAAGTGATGGTGATGATGCGTGCATAGGATCTGTGCCAGCAAAAGCGACGCCAGCAGACAACAGTCTCATGCCAGCATCAACCTTGGCTGTTTAACCCTCCAAATGGCGCGTTCAATAACAATAAGGGCATTTAGAGCAGGCTCCCTCTCTCACCCCAGTGGCCTCACTGCAACTTTATTGTGGGGTGCTGATTGTATTCATGGCAGCCATAGCTCAAATAATGACCTCCAGGTCTGCCAAGTACAGTGGCCTGTTAGACCATGCCACAAGCAGGATTGAACAGATGTTCTGCCATTGTTAAACTGACCAGTCTAATGCATTGGACGTAATCAGATAAATAAAAGTTAAAGTCCAGTAGAGGGACTAAGTAGAAATGAGAAAGATAACATTTCTATAAGTAATTAGAAACACACAAAATAAAGAACAAACAAAAAAAAAAATTACCCACGGTTGTGTAAAAGTGTTTGTCCCCTCCTTGTTTTCCTATTGTTTTGTGTGTTTGTCACACTAAGGGTACCGTCACACAGTGCAATTTTCATCGCTACGACGGTACGATCCGTGACGCTCCAGCGTCGTAACAATATCGCTCCAGCGTCGTAGACTGCTGTCACACTTTGCAATCTACGACGCTGGAGCGATAATTTCATGACGTATGTGCGATGTAGAAGCCGTTGGTTACTATGCGCACATCGTATACGATATATGTTACACCATGCAATCATGCCGCCACAGCGGGACACTAGACGACGAAAGAAAGTTTCAAACGATCTAATACGACGTACGATTCTCAGCAGGGTCCCTGATCGCAGGAGCGTGTCAGACATTGCGATATCGCTCGAACGTCACAGATATATCGCTCGAACGTCACGAATCGTGCCGTCGTAGCGATCAAAATTTCACTGTGTGACGGTACCCTTAAATACTAAGGATCACCAAACTAATTTAAATATTAGACAAAGATAACACAAGTAACACAAACTGCAGTTTTTAAATTAAGGTCTTTATTTTTAAGGCAAAAAGAAATCCAAACCTACAGGGCCTTGTGTAAAAAAGTGATCCCCCTCCACCCCCCCTGTAAAACCTAAATTAATTGTGGTTTATCACATCTTTGGGAACCTGTTCTCGATCAAGAAATCACTTAAATAGGACCTGCCTGACAAACTAAAGTAGACCAAAAGTTCTTTAAAAGCTAAACATCATGCCGCGATCCAAAGAAAGTCTGGAACAAATGACAAACAAAGCAATTGAGACCTATCAGTCTGGAAAGGTTATAAAGCCATTTCTCAAGCTTTGGGACTCCAGCGAACCACAGTGAGAGCCATTATCCACAAATGGTGAAAATATGGAACAGTGATGAACCTTCCTAGGAGTTGCTGGCCGACTAAAATTACCCTAAGGTCACAAAAGACCCCACATCAACATCCAAAGAACTGCAGGCCCGCTTGCCTCAGTTAAGGTCAATTTTCGTGACTCCACCATAAGAAAGACACTGGGCAAAAATGGCCTGCATGGCAGAGTTCCAAGACGAAAACCACTTAAGAGCAATAAGAACATAAAAGCTTGTCTCAGATTTGCCAGGAAACATCTTGATGATCCCCAAGACTTTTGGGAGAATACTCTTTGGACTGAAGAGACAAAAGTTGAATTTTTTGGAATGTGTTTGTTCCATTACATCTAGCGTAGCTGTAACACAACATTTCAAAAAAGGAACATCATGCCAACAGTAAAATATGGTGGTGGTAGTGTGATGGTCTGGGGCTGTTTTGCTGCTTCAGGACCTGGAAGATTTGCTGTGGTAAATGAAGCCATGAATTCTGCTGTCTACCAAAACATCCTGAAGGAGAATGTCCATCCATCTGTTCGTGACCTGAAGCTGAAGCTCAAGCGCTGGATTACAATGCCGCAACTGCACGTCACAAGTGTGCGTGACGTGCATGGTTGGGATGCCATTATATTGGAGAGAGGAGGAAGGGTTTTCTTTCAAGCACCGCATGCCTGGGAGCCTGGAAGAAATCATAAACATAAATCATTATTACCGTATATACTCGAGTATAAGCCGACCCAAGTATAAGCCGACCCCCCTAATTTTGCCACAAAAAACTGGGAAAACTTATTGACTCGAGTATAAGCCTAGGGTGGAAATGCAGCATTTACCGGTGAATTTCAAAAATAAAAATAGATCATTATTTCCCCATAGCTGTGCCATACAGTGCTCTGCACCGTTCATTGTGCCCCATAGATGTGCCATATACGGTGCTCTGCACCGTTCACTGTGCCCCATAGATGTGGCATATACGGTGCTCTGCACCGTTCACTGTGCCCCATAGATGTGCCATATACGGTGCTCCGCACCGTTCATTGTGCCCCATAGATGTGCCATATACGGTGCTCCGCACCGTTCATTGTGCCCCATAGATGTGCCATATACGGTGCTCTGCACCGTTCATTGTGCCCCATAGATGTGCCATATACGGTGCTCTGCACCGTTCACTGTGCCCCATAGATGTGCCATATACGGTGCTCTGCACCGTTCATTGTGCCCCATAGATGTGCCATATACGGTGCTCTGCACCGTTCACTGTGCCCCATAGATGTGCCATATACGGTGCCCTGCACCGTTCACTGTGCCCCATAGATGTGCCATATACGGTGCTCTGCACCGTTCACTGTGCCCCATAGATGTGCCATATACGGTGCTCTGCACCGTTTATTGTGCCCCATAGATGTGCCATATACGGTGCTCTGCACCGTTCACTGTGCCCCATAGATGTGCCATATACGGTGCTCTGCACCGTTTATTGTGCCCCCTAGCTGTGCCCATATACGGTGCTCTGCACCGTTCACTGTGCCCCATAGATGCTCCACATAAATCTCTGCCGCCGCTGCTGCTGCAATAAAAAAAAAAAAAACACACTCACCTCCCTTGATTGCAGCTCCCAGCGTCTCGTTCCGACGCCTCCATCTTCCCGGCGTCTCAGCTCTGACTGATCAGGCAGAGGGCGCCGCGCACACTATATGCGTCATCGCGCCCTCTGACCTGAACAGTCAGAGCGCAGACGCCGGGAAGATGGAGGCGCCGGCCGGGAAGATGGAGCGATGCTCGGCGGCTGGAACGAGGACAGGTGAATATGCTATACTTACCTAGTCCTGGCGATCCTCGCGCTGTCCCTCTGCCTGGTCTTCGGTGCCGCAGCTTCTTTCTCTATCAGCGGTCACCGGCACCGCTGATTAGAGGAATGAATAGGCGGCTCCACCCCTATGGGAGGTGGAGCCGCTTATTCATTTCTGTAATGAGCGGTCCCACGTGACTGCTGAAGAGGGGAAGAAGCTGCAGCACAGAAGACCGTGGGACGGCAGGGGGAGCGCCTGGATCGCCAGGACTAGGTAAGTATGCCTCAGCGCCCTCACCCGCCGACCCTGCCACCCACCTTGACTCGAGTATAAGCCGAGAGGGGCACTTTCAGCCCAAAATTTTGGGCTGAAAATCTCGGCTTATACTCGAGTATATACGGTAACTGCATTTCTCACGATCTACACCGCTGCTATGAGGCATACAGGCAAGACTGGTTTAATCATTCTATTACCTGTATGCCCATAGTAATAGCCCAGAATCATTCGGGGGGTGACAATTACCTTTTAAAGGGGTTTTCTATATTAAAAAAGTGGTATCCCGAACGCTAGCATAGCATTCATGTTAGATAACATCAGATAGTACTCTCAGTCCAGTACTGTCAATCGCTGATCTGGTCTTTGACATAGACTATGTAGACAGTTTGGACCGCACCATGATTGGCTGCAGTGGTGATGTCAGCTGCCAATCTGTTACCGCTACAGCCAAAACATGAAGGCAGGAACAGTGGTGGAGAGCCTGCCCTGGACCCGGGGAGTGTGAGGGCAATCTGATTTTATTTTACATGGGTGCTATTGTTTGAGGACCACTTTTTAAGAGTGGAAAAACCTTTTTTGATGCTTATTTTTATTTTTTTATTCTAATTTTCAGCTGCATTTTACATTACGAGCAAACCCTTTGAGATTTCAGAAATCTCATGCACACAGCTTGTTTTTGTGTTATCAGGATTTCGTGCTTTGCATGGTTTATTGCACAATGGAGCAAGTCTCTTCTTTCAGCGTTTTTCACTTATTGAATTGAATGAGTGTTGAAAAAAGGCACCAAAAACGCAGGTATCAGGTTTTGCTGTGTTTTTTGTGCCTAAGCTTGATTCTATAGACTAGGACTTTTTTTTTCGACACTAAACTGTATCCGCATGCACATGAGACAAATCTAGCAAGTAAGAAAAACACAAGGAAAATCTGTTTTTTTTGTTTTGTTTTTTTTTTTGCAGCTTGTTTCCTGCCAAGGCATCGGGTTTTGCTGCAGAAAAAAAAAATACTGAAAAAGCACCAAGTGTGAACTTACCCTTAAGATCCTCTGAAATAACATATGTACTTTATTACACTTTCAGGATGGTGCGCTGCCAGGCTCGTTCCATTTTATATGGACAGGACTGAAAAGCATCCTAACTGCATCACTTCTCCGTGTATTGCCATCTGTCAGCCTGTGCTTGCAGTAATTCGCTGTTTACCTATGTAAATGCTGGAGGCCTCCGCAGGTTGACAAATTGCTTGTCCAAGGCAAGGAACTGGCGGCGACGCTTGTAGTTGTGAATGCGTGTCCCTAACTACAACGCCAGAATGACATCTTGTAGTTAGCGGCTGCTGTTACGTAGGAGGGGAACCGGACTGTTGTCGTGTTCACCACAATGTGATATACATATATGTCAGGGCAAAGGAAATGTAGAGAGAATGAAACCGCTGAGAATAATTGTACAATTTACATTTACTGCCAGAACCTGAGAATCGTCCAGATGATTGATGCAGCGCCATAAAATAGTTCTCAAGTTAATGAACATGGCTTAACAGAGTGTTTGCTTGCTAGTAAGTGATGGTATATCGCTAAGTTAGGCTTCCTATACTGATCGCTAGGGGTCCTACTTCTGGGACCACCACTGATTCTTTGGATGGAAGGGTGGTAGACTTGCTCTCATTGAATGCATACCCATAATGCTATCATGTACTATGATGTGGAATATGAGAATAAGAACACGGCAGCACTCACCGATCTTCATAAGCAGGTATCTTTATTGATTAAAAATCTTCACGGCACGGGGGTGTCTGTACAAGAGAATGCGGGAGCAGAATGACGGCCGTTTCGCGCCGGTCTGGCGCTTCAACGGGTATGATGTGGAATACCCTGTTAACTTTTTTTTCCTCTATTTGTTGTGTCCATTTATTTGGTCTTCGGTGTTTGCTTCCAAGACGCCGGCTGTGTACACCTAGAAATAAATGAGAACAGTAAGCTTGATAAAGCCCCTAAAGCAGTTAGTCAGGTACAGAACATGGCATTGGTATCTTCTGATCTGTTCTGGGGGAGGGACTTATGTGTGTTCCTGGTTAGGGCCAACATTCAGCAAGGGCTGCGACTTCCGAATCCTAATCATATGTAACCTAGTCACTGTTAGGATTCTGCCTCACTTGCTAGTTCTTGCAGTTTCCTTTCCTGCTTCTCTCTGAACTTTCAGGTAAGTAATAATACAAGTGTACAAATTGTGACAACCACTCAAACCGGCAAGCATAGCGGAATCCCAACAGTTGATATATTACACACAGGATTCGGAATCCTACAGTGTAAATTTGCCCTAGCACAGAAAACCTTTTTCACATTTTGTCTCAATTATTCAAGACTGGTGTTCTGTATTTCAGTCTAGATGAAGCGTCCATTGGAGAAAGACGCTCAAAATTCATTATGAGGCATACTCCTCTTAATGACTGGCACATCTTTCACCTGCTGCCAAGCGCCATCTTAAGACATGTGCTTCAGTCAGGGCAGAGTTTCTGGTGGCTTCAGATGCCTACTGTGGCATGTAAAAGTTCAGGCACCCCTGGTTTTGCTCTAATTGTGAATTAAGCAGATTGAAGATAAAATTATCACTAAAAGGCCTAAAGTTAAAGATGACACATTTCCTTTGTATTTTAGGTAAAAAAAAATTTGTGTATAATTTTTTTTTCCCATCATCTTTTACATTTTAAAACTTACGAAAAGGAAAATGGACTGATGGAAAACGCTTTTTGCAGTTAGCCCAGAGTCTTTCCATTCATGTTTGAGGGATTTTCATCCATTCTTCTTTGGAAAATTCTTCCAGTTTTGTGCGATTCCTGGGTTGTCTTACCTCAGACTTTCAATGATGTTCAGATCAGGGGACTGTGAGGGCCATTGTAAAACCTTCAGCTTGTTCCTTTTGACCTGTGTTTAAGATCATTATCCATTTTTAGAAGCGATCTTCTTTTCAACTTCAGCTTTTTACTAATGGGGTTATATTTGCATCAAGAATTTGTTGAAATTTCATTGAATCCATTCTCTACCTGTGAAATGTTCCTTGTTGGCGAAATGTTCTTTTTCTGAACATATGTGCCTTTTTTCCCCACCCATACCTTTTTGATCATTGTGGTCAGAGAGTTCTATTTTAACCTCGTTGGTCCACAAGACTTTTTTCCAAAATGCATCAGGCTTCTTTAGATGCTCTTTTGCATACTTCTGACTGAATTTTATGGTGAGGACCCAGGAGAGGTTTTCTAACGACTTTTCCATGATGGTCATATTTGTGTAGGTATCTCGGAACAGAGTCTGCTACATTTTTTAAGGTCTTTTGCAGTCAAGCAGAGGTTTTGATTTCCCTCTCTAGCAATCCTACAAGCAGCTCTCACTGAAATTGTGCTTGGTCTTCCAGACCTTATCTTGACCTCCCCTGTTCCTATTAACCGCCATTTCTTAATTACATTTCAAACTGAGGAAAGGGCAACTTGAAAATGCTTTGCTGTCTTCATATAGCCTTCTCCTGCTTTGTGGGCCACCACCATTTTCAGAGTACTAGGCAGCTGCTTAGAAGAGCCCATGGCTGCTGCTTTTTGGCACAAAGTTAGAGGAGGCTGGGTTTTTATAAAGCTGGGAAAGTTGCCTCACCTGGCCTTTCCCAGCGATGATAGTGAACTAGCCATAATCATAACAGGCTAATTGAGGTCTGAAACCTTGTTCAAAGTCAACTGAGCACAGAAATCTCCAAGGGTGCCCAAACTTTTGCATCTGTAGTTTTCAAAGCGTTAAAGATGAAAATATATATGTTTTTTTACGCAAAATACAAAGGAAATGTGTCATCTTTAACTTGCTTAACTGTTCATAATAACAGTAATTTTGATCAGGGGTGCCCAAACTTTTGCATGCCACTGTATGTCTTTTATTGCAGACAGAGTGGTGGGTGAAGACTTCTTCTGCAGCTGTCTCTCAGCCAGATAATGGGAATAAAGGGAGACAGATGTAAAATTACAAAGACCCAGCAAATTATGTTATGTATTTCTCAGTTTTGATTGCAATATGAGACAGAATATGATCATAGACACGGGGAGAAAAAGGAAGTAATTGATGTTTTCTTCACTATTTTAATGTCTCTTTAAAAGGGTTGTCTGGGCAAAATAAAACTTTGCCCAGGGGACAGGAAATGAAAAAATAATAAATTCAGTCATATTCGCCAGCATCCAACTAGATACAGCACAGGCTGCTCTACGGTCTGTGCAGGGACAGGAAGCGGTAATGTTATAGCTCCAGCAGCCTCCGGACCACTGCGGACTGTGATTGGCTGCAGTGGTCAATTGGCTTTAAGCCACATTCATCACATGTTTTATGAGAATACACTGCTCAAAGCCAGTTGACCACTGCAGGCAAACACAGGCGGCAGCAGTCTGGCAGGTGGTAGAATGGTGGCATCTCCGCATCCTGTGTTTTCGCAGACCTTGGAGCAGCCTGAGCAGGATCCAGGTTGATGCCAGTATCTTAGTATGACAGAGTTCGGTATTTTTTTTTTTTTTTTTTTTTTTTTTACATATCCTGTTATCTGGCAAAATGTTATTTTGCCCTGACCACCCCTCAACAGTCCAAACCGTTATCATTGTATTGTATAGATTTTAAAGGAATTGTCCAGCAAATCACAGGACAAGATATGTAGAAGAAAATAATCCGCACAAGATATGAGAACATGCTGGTATTGGGGGTCCAACTGCTGTTGGACCTGCACCATTCAGAACAGGGGATTTTCATCCTGGTTACAAAATGGAGCAGCAGGTTGGATGCCTGACCACCACTCCATTCATTCTCCCTGGGGCTGCCGGGACATGCTGGGTGCAGTGCTGGGGTGCCCCATAGAAAATGAATGGAAAAGCTGTCGAGCATGTGCAATGCCGCTCCGTTACAGCGGGAATAAAAGCTCCTTTGTTATGCAGATCGGTTCGGGTTCCTGCAGTCGGACCTCACTGATCAACAAGTTGTCACCTAAGCTGCGGATAGGTGACGACTTCTTTATACTGGACAATCCCTTTTAAAAATGATCAAATCCCAGTAAGGAGTTATGACATTTAGTTACCCAGTATGGTGGTACCTAGTGGTGTTAAGTGCTAGTGGTAACACGTGCTCAGGCACTCTACCCACAGAGAGATCTTGGCATAGTGACCTTTCCTTCATTATAAAGCGGCCAATAGATATCACTTTCTGCACTGATGTCAAGGAAGGAGCAGAGCCTCTGCAGTAGCATGGCATTATACCTGAGAAGACTGTAAAAAGGATTGTATTTTCAGATGCCAGAGGGGGAAGGAGGCTGATTCTGTCTTGAGTCCATCCGCAGCAGCATCAGGGAAATACAATGAAGCAAAAATTATGAATAGTTGTCACATTGTAGTAAAGTTTATTGCTTAGTCATTTTGCTGGTCCAATAATGACTTTCATGTACATACGCCATCCCAGTACTATAGAGATGATATATAAATGTCCAGGGCTGTGCGCACACCACACTGCAGCTGTTCGTCAGCACTCACTTTGCCTGTTGAGTAGGTTAGCGTGTTAACATTACCTTGATATTAGAATATCAGTATTGGTACTGGCCGTATTGGCGATTCTACAGGCAGGTGTGAGCCTGGTAAGTGAACATTACACAATGGCGCGTTCTATAGACAGACCGCAATAAGTAGTAAGCGTGACTGCATATGTGTGTGTTAAGTGTGCGAAAGTCTCAGAGCCGCCTGTCGTGCCGGCTGTGCCATGTGGTTGTTGTCTCCTGCGGCTTACTTTCCCTTATACTTTCAGGTGGATTGTAGACATGGAAGGAGCGCCCGGGACGCTGTACGAAGGAGAGAAGTTTCAGCTTTTATTTAAGTTCAGCAGTCGATATCCTTTTGATTCTCCTCAGGTAAAGATGTACATGACGTGATGGAAACCTGTGTGGGGATTTTAGGCTGCACCTCTATATTTCTCTGGCTTCATATCGTAGTGCTGCGGAGTTGCAAGCCCCCTGTGCGAGTGTAGCGCTAGTGCTTCTCTTTGATTAGCTGGCCTGGCGCGGCCTCACGCCACAGCACTGCTCCAGGCTGACTAATCAAGAGGATCTATGGATGCAGTATGTGGGTTACAGGGCTCCTGTCCAGGGGCCACGGAGTACTGATCTGCCCTCCAGACCAGGTTCCTGCCATTCTATTTCCTCATCTTCTAGCGCACATGCATGACCACCACGTCATTACCGCCTATGGCAGCAGCGGTCACACATCCACACTGCCACTTCCAGAAACCATAGGTATGAATGAAGCTAGTGCTTCAGTCACACAGGGGACTCGGGAACCCCCGTCTAAGGGATATTAGAATTCATTTACGTTCTTAAAGGGGTTTTCCAAAGAACAAAAGTTCATTTTAATCAATAGATCTTGGAATAATAAGTTCCACGATTGGGTGTGTTTAAATAAAATGTCCCTGTGCCGAGATAATCTTATAAATGTGCTCCTGCTCTCTCTACTGTGTGTTAGCTGTTCATACCACATCTGCTGTGCAGGGGAGGAAGCAAAAGAGAGTACATAGACATTACAGCATGGGACCGCAGCTGTTTCTTTCTTTCAGGTAAAACATTGTATAAAAACAGACAGGAAAATGTTTTACCTCACAAAAAGAATCAGTTATACTTTCTTTTATGTCCACTCCTGCCCAGGAGCTGTGGTATGATCAGACCATGTCCCTGTACGGTCAGACACAGCCATTACACAGGACACAGCAGGGGCACATTAATAAGATTATCTCAGCACAGGAACATTTTTTTTTTTAGCCAGATCGGTCCCCAGGTTTTCCTAGCCATTTCAGAAACCCCCAGAGGTCAGTGTCCTGAGGCGACCATGCCGTGAGACTAACAGCGGCCCCAGCGCTCTCTGCTGTCAGGTATACCGAGCGGAGGCCTCCCAGCTGGAGCCGCCTGTAGAATTGGCATGTCCTTCTTTCAGCTGCTTCACTGTGGGTGCATCCTGCAGTGGGTACAAGTGGCAGAGGGCAGAGCTCATGTCATGTGTACACTGCTGGGCACTGTGCTCATGGTATGGGACACTCTTGCGGTGCTTTTCCACCCATAATCCCTCTGAATATGATGCCTTGTGCACATACCCAAAGTGTTATTTCAAAATTCAGTCACTCGATAGAAAATATCTAACTTCTGAATTTCATTTCTGTTCTGTCATAGAACCAGAAAAACGTAGTTGTGCTGAGTCCATCATGTGACGGTAGTGATGGCAAATCCATAGACATTTAATGAGGCGTCCTGCTCTGTCTAGTGTCCATGGGCTGAGGGGGACTACTGTCACACTGGAATATTACATGGAGGAGGACTCTGCTTTGTAGTCAGGATCAGGAGGACATTTAACTCTGTTTGCAGCCAAATATCTTGAACTTTGTCCCAAATTTTCATTGCAGGTCATGTTCACTGGTGATAACATCCCTGTCCATCCTCATGTTTATAGCAACGGTCATATCTGTCTATCAATTTTAACGGAAGATTGGTCTCCTGCGCTGTCCGTGCAATCTGTCTGTCTTAGTATAATCAGCATGCTGTCCAGCAGCAAAGAAAAGGTACCATGGTGCTCTCCTTCTGTCTACAAAGTATAGTTTGGAAACATATATATATATATGCAAAAAAAGAAAAGCAGCACGAAAAGTATACAAAAAACGTGGACTTTATTGCCTGAATGGTGTGTGTGTGTGTGTATGTATATATATACATACATACATATGCACACACTAGATGGTGGCCCGATTCTAACGCATCGGGTATTCTAGAACAGGCCACGACATATTCTTGAATACCCGATGCGTTAATACAGGCCACGCAGTATATAACTGTGGCCACGCAGTATATAACTGTGGCCACGCAGTATATAACTGTGGCCATGCAGTATATAACTGTGGCCATGCAGTATATAACTGTGGCCATGCAGTATATAACTGTGGCCACGCAGTATATAACTATGGCCACGCAGTATATAACTGTGGCCACGCAGTATATAGCAGCCATGTAGTGTATAACGCAGCCCACATAGTATATAGCAGCCATGTAGTGTATAACGCAGCCCACATAGTATATAGCAGCCATGTAGTGTATAACGCAGCCCACGCAGTATATAGCAGCCCACGCAGTATATAACACTGCCCACATAGTACATTGCAGCCATGTAGTATATAACGCAGCCCACGCAGCATGTAACACAGCCCACGTAGTATATAGCAATGTGGGCACTATATGCGTGGTTAAAAAAGACTTAAAATAAACATATACTCACCTTCCGAGGGCCCCTTGAAGTCCTGTCGCCTGTGTGCAGTGCTCGCGGCAGCTTCCGGTCCCAGGGTTGGTATGAGCGCAGGACCTGTGATGTCGCGGTCACATGACCGTGACGTCATGGCAGGTCCTTCTCGCATAACTGGAACCTGCCGCTTGCACTGCCGAGGACAGCGTGCACGTCTGAGGGTGAGAATAACCTTTTTTTTTTCTAACATTAGATCGTTTTACTATTGATGCTACATACGCAGCATCAATAGTAAAAAGTTGGTCACACAAGGTTAATAACTACGTTAATGGAGTGCGTTACACCGCGGCATAACGCGGTCCATTAACGCTGCCATTAACCCTGTGTGAGGGCTGACTGGAGGGGAGTATGGAGCGGGCACTGACAGCGGGGAGGAAGGAGCGGCCATTTTGCTGCCAGACTGTGCCCGTCGCTGATTGCTCCTGGCAATGGTCGTGGGCGTTTTGCCACAACCAATCAGCGACTTGGATTTCCATGACAGACAGAGGCCGCGACCAATGAATATCCGTGAAAGACAGATGGACAGACAGACGGAAGTGACCCTTAGACAATTATATATTAGACTAGATGGTGGCCCGATTCTAACGCATCGGGTATTCTAGAATATGTATGGCCACGTGGTATATTGCCCAGCCCACGTAGTATATTGCCCAGCCCACGTAGTATATTGCCCAGCCACATAGTATATTGCCCAGCCCACGTAGTATATTGCCCAGCCACATAGTATATTGCCCAGCCCACGTAGTATATTGCCCAGCCACATAGTATATTGCCCAGCCGACGTAGTATATTGCCCAGCCCACGTAGTATATTGCCCAGCCCACGTAGTATATTGCCCAGCCCACGTAGTATATTGCCCAGCCCACGTAGTATATTGCCCAGCCCACGTAGTATATTGCTCAGCTACGTAGTATATTGCCCAGCCTTGTTTGTCACAGGTGAAAAAATAAAAAATAAACATATACTCACCTTTCCGAGGGCCCCTTTTAGTCCACGGCAGGTTCCGGTCCCAGGGTTGGTATTAGCGCAGGACCTGTGATGACGTCGCGGTCACATGACCGTGACGTCATAGCAGGTCTTTGTAGCGCAGGCACGCAGGGCCTGAAATGACGTCGCGGTCACATGATTGTGACGTCATGGCAGGTTCTTGTCGCGCAGGGCCTGTGATGACGTTGCGGACACATGACCGTGACGTCATGGCAGGTCCTTCTGCAACGGAAGATTGCGGCCGGCGCGAGCTGCAACGGAGGGTGAGTATAGCAGGTTTTTTTTGTTTGTTTTTTTATTATTATTTTTAACATTGCATTTTTTACTATTGATGCCGCATAGGCAGCGTCAATAGTAAAAAGTTGGGGACACATAGGGTTAATAGTGGCCGTAACGGAGTGCGTTACCCGCGGCATAACGCGGTCCTGCCGACATTAACCCTGTGTTAGCGGTGACCGGAGGGGAGTATGCGGGCGACAGGCACTGACTGCGGGGAGTGAGGAGCGATCATTTTCTTCCGGACTGTGGCCGTCGCTGATTGGTTGCGGCAGCCATGACAGGCAGCTGGCGAGACCAGTCAGCGAATGAATAACCGTGACAGACAGACAGACAGAAGGACAGATGGAAGTGACCCTTAGACAATTATATAGTAGATATGTATGTGTGTGTGTGTGTGTGTGTTTCTCACTAAATTAGGATATAATCAAAAAGTTAATTTCAGTTCTTTACAGAAAGTGAAGCTCATATATATATTGTCATTACAAACAGAGTGATCTATTTCATGGGTTTATTTCTGTTAATGTTGATGATTATGGCTTACTCAAATCAAAACCCAAATCCTGAGCCCTTGTCCTCCATTTTACATAGGACTCCTAGCTTATCGCATGCGTCTTGTTGTATTTCTACTGATATTAATTAATAAGTTCTGATAAACCAGTTTCCAAATAGTCTCATGAGCATATCCAAAAAAGGTCGTCCAGACTATCCGAGGTTCCTCAACCAAAGTGGTCAGTAGGTCTGAATTGTTGCTTTTAGCTATTTATATTGTTTTTCTTTTCTTCTTGTTTTCAGAGACGACCTCCGGATAACTCATTTTATGTAAGAACGTGCAACAAAAATCCAAAGAAAACAAAATGGTGGTATCACGGTAAGAGTGTAAGGCATTACATAGATACATACCTAGGAAACTAGTGGTCGGTCTACTTTAACAGTCGCCCTGTTGGTCGGTCCATCTATACGTCTACATTTTTCTGATAAAAATGTTTTCCCATATTGCCCATTCTGATAAAATCCATAAATATTTGCAACATAAAAAGGGTTTTCTAATGGATTGGGCCGTGTCTGCTACACCCATTGCTAGCAGGTAGATGAGACCAAGCATGCAGCCTGCCTCGTAAATTGCATTAGTGGTAGAGTTTTCACTGGCATCAGACCCCACCGCTCCACCAGACCATTTATTGAATGTGTGGTTGCCCATGCTCTTATGAAGTGGAGGCCTCCGAGGTAGGCCGCACAGACTAAATGAATGGCACCTTTAAGTAACTGAAGCATATAGCATGTCCTCTGGGATCAGAAGGTCTACGCCTCAAGAGCTTCTCAGGGTGGTTTCCATGGCTGAGCAGCATACACAAGCCTGACATCAGGAATTGCCTGGAGTAGTATAAGGCACAAAGCTGCAGTAGTGAAAATGTGGAGTTAATGAGTAACTGTGATTCCTGGTGACTTTACAGAATAAACCATCTTGTGTGTGTGCATGAGAAGTGTCTATTTCTGACCATGACTTGTATCCTGCCATCCGACACAGCACACAAAATAAAAAAGAAATCATGTGCGGAGTACATACATGAAACTTAAACCTGTGTCTACATACAGATACCTGAAAAATGACTGATATGCAAATAAAATATCCTAGGGTGTACAAAATCAATGATACGCTCCTCAACATCGATATTGCATCACCAAGAATAGGCATATTTAATGATCTGTAAATGATGATAAAATGGAAATAAAACATCTCCGTTTATTCAGTATCAAGAATGAGCACCACACGGAGAAGTAAACGCACTCACATACCATGGCTGACAACAATGAGGTTAATAATGGTTGTCTGGGGAATGTTTTACTACGATGAATGCAGTTGGGCAGCAAGTAATAATCAAGATCCTCTGCTGACAGCCTCCTTTGCATTTTCCGACTAACGGCGACCCAGAGGTGCTCTATGGGAGACAAGTCTGGAGACGCTGTAGGCAAAGGTAGCACGTTAAGGCCACGCAGGGTGCTCACAGTATTAAGAGTAACATGCTGCCTGGTGCCATGTGTACAAGAACTCTTGGGATGCTGGCACTACTGGTTACACAAGTAAATTCATCTATCGCCAAGCTTTTGGTGTACTTGGACTGGAGACTAGAGGGGCTCATTCACTACACTGTCCCCTTCTTCAGGCAAATCAGACATCCAGAGTAAGTGAGAGCAGGCACAGCTCTCTCCCTCCACATGTCATTTACTTCTAAAGGAGGGAGCAGTAAAGTGGCCACCAAGATCATGTGACACGTAATGTCACGTGATCCCTGGGAGAGCCAGCATTGACACCGCTGGAACGGCGCTGACAGCAGAGGCGAGTATAGGTGTCATTATTTTATTTGGAGGAAACGGTGATTGAGAAGAGGTTGTCCAAGTAATGCACACTCCTTTAAGACTGAAATATACATATATACAGTGTTCTCTGCAAAAAAAAACAATTCAGGGAGTTTACACTTTACACAGATGTCTATGTTCACATGTGCGTTCATTAAAAAGATGCCAAACCCGATAACTGGAGAGAGTAATTTCTGGATGATATAAAAATGTTCCATCTGTCAGACATGTATGGACGTGGTCCTCTAGTGCAAATGATCAGGTTGGGGTTTTTATGTGTTGCGAGTATTTGGTGACGCCACGATCTGAATGCTGCTAAATATCTGGATCATGGTGTTAATAAATGGCCTCATATAGGTGCAGGTCGTTTGTTAGTTGAGCAACTGCTCCTCTTCTTACTCCTTTCCCATAGGTGACAATCAGAGTTAGTGTGCACAGTGATGAGGGAAGCAATAACTTGACCTCCCGGAAGTCATGCGCAGTAAGGCTTTGTTCACATGTCCAGATATCACTCATTAGAATGGATCCAGTAACAATCCGTTGACAAAAAAGTTGTGTAGACACAACTTATTTTGTCCAGCTGAAAAAAAAACAATTTCACCTGGATCTTGTAAAATTGACTTCTGTTTTTCTTTCATTTGAAAAGGATCCGTTTTTTGTTTCCTGGATCACTTTCAAATGAAAGAAAACGGATGCAGTATCTGGGGTGAATATCGGCCAGAGCCACAACCCCAGACTTGTTTCCAAACCAGCCATAGATCCAGCCAGAAGTGTGGCCATTAGTAGGCAGGAGGTATCTCGGGAGTCCTCGGCTAAGGGTCTGCTTTCCTGCAAAGACGCGTGAGGTACATCCTTAGGGAGTGGAGTAAATGGAGAGTTGCCGTATTAGTAGTACACGGCAATGACTTCTGACATGTATGTAACGTTTGTCTTTGTTTTCTTGTTTTTTTTTCTCCTAAAGATGATACATGTTGATGTCAGCCGAAATCCCTCTAGAAGATTAATCCTGCTGAAAATCAAGCACTTTGATCCTTCAAGTCTTTGAACTTTTACCTTTAACAAGAGGTGACTGAATTAAAAGAAAACTTCTCCCTTGTTACTGCATTTTTACTAGTGTGCATTGTGGCGCATGTTGACAGCTGTGTGGGCACATGCGGCTGACATGCTTAGTCATACTGGAGAAACGCAGGCGTCAGGATGAAAGTCCATGTTACCTTTCTCTTATGCTTTCCGACATTTCCCAGGTCCTCATGTATTGTGCAATAACAGTTCTAGATGCATGATAGGGCCTCCTGGATGTGTAACCAAATGCATTGGGATATGAAGGAACACTTCCATTACTTCGCCAGCCGTGACATCGGGATACTATGCACTGTGATTCGAACAATGACAGCATGGCTCCTCATGCTTAACCCGAAGGACTGCGAAACAGGAACTGTGTATATTTATTATCTTGTTTCCTTTATGTGAATGTCTTCTGATGGGCGCAATGGACATGTACTAAAGGCTGAACCCCAGGCGGTAACATGCGTAAGCTGTACATAGCTACTGATAGTATAGAGGAGAGTGTGTGTGATGCGCTAGGCTCTAGGCAAAGTGTATTCTGCCTATAATACGGCTGTTTTGTTAGCGTGGACTCATTCCATAGTTCATTTTGCAATCTACTATCTGGGCTAGTGACATCACTAAAGTGCCTCATACCTTAGTGAGGTCATAAGCATCGTTGTCCGAAAATGTCAGGAATACCTACAAAGTAGCTGCCCCCCGCGTCGGTGGTGGGTACACTTGAATCAGGGCTTTATATCAGAAGGGGTGGTGATCTGCATGTGCTGCAGTCTTTCCATAATCCTGTGTTTTCTGCTCATCTGAAGCGCCCAATTTTTTTTTTTTTTTTTTGCCATTGGCGTGGACCCTGCTAAGTCTCATTTATTTATGTTGGGAAAAAATTATATTTTGTTGCTTTTTTTTTTCCATGTTGTATGTCAGGTTTAATTAATACAAAACTTTCTTTACGTAGAAGACCGAGACGGAGAAGCTATGTGATATATATTCTTTAATGTCTCCCTAGATGTGGTCTCCAATGGCATCCACAAATTAGTACGGGAAAAATAACCAGTTGCTCCATACATTTATTTACATTATTTCTTTTGGGAAAAGTTTGGTACTCATTGCGCCTCCTGGAACCCATTACCGAGCATGCGTTGACAGTCCTCTTCCTCCAGAGCGTAAAGGGATATTCAAGCCTCATTGCCCTTCCCCGCACTGCTAAACAAAAGATGAATTGTCAAGTACAGTCAATTGCCCCAAGTTATCCATGAATTTGTCCCACCAAAAAAAAACCCCTCCAAAATTACTTTTTCTGCCGGTCGCCACTCGCTAAGTTCTCCAACAGTTCTGTCTTGCTCAGGACAAACGTACACAGTCTCGATCCGCCAGTCGTCTATAGCCCGTACCTTCCTTTGGATGGTACGAGAGCGCCTGCACAGTTTACTGCCGTCCCTCGCACAGGGATCCGAGAGGAGACATAGGGAACTTGTAGGAAATGTAGTTTATCAGAAGCATCGGGAGTGGGACCGACCGCAGAGGGTAAGTTAGTAGGGTGCACGGCTTTTTGGGAAAAACAAAACTATGACTTTAGGAATTATGAGGGAGGTTATCCCCATAGAGCTATATATATTTTCTTTTAATCCCTGTTGTTTCTTCCTGCAGTAATTCTGTTACTTGTGGACTGCTGGGGTTATAATGGTGTACAGAATCTGTTCGATATTGGCAGAAGAGCCACAGGCTAATTCACCTGTTCCGTAACTTTCTTTTTATTGCGTTTGTTTTTCCTCCTGATATTTAGTATCCGCAAAGGTAAAAGCTTTGGCTTTATTTCAGGCATACAAGTCGTCTCACAGAATGTGTTGTACGTTTGATTTTTTTCATCGAGCATGTAGATCTGTTGATTTGTTAAAGGGGGTTTCCTACAATACAAAGTTGGGGTATGTTGCTAGTTCCGACTGCTGGTGGTATGGGGAATGTCAATGTATAGTGGGGGGTCGGAGGGCGCAGAGGCTCCCACTGAGCGTAACGTAGAAAAAAGACTAAGTACTTTGAACTGGTGATGAATTAATTAATTGTTTTTATTTATTTATTTTTTGTGAGCTTTGGGGTTTTACAGGTTTATATAACATTCATATAAATAAAACCTCATCCCTATATCCCTATATGCAAACTGTGTGGTCCCAGTAGCTGTGGACCCTGAGATCTTTTCTGGATGTTTGTGCTTATTCCATTTCAAGGTTTTGTACTCCTAAACCTATTGTCCACTACTCGGACAACCCTTTCTCAAATACTCTATTAAACATTGCACATCCAGTTCTGCCGTTTCAACGATGTCTGCGACAAATCTCCCAGAGCTCGAGTGACATTATGGCACATGAGCCCTGCAGGCAATCAGCGGCCGCTAATCAGCTTCAATTCTCACACTTCTGTTTGACATCCTAGGTTTGTACAAAGGAAGTGTGAGTGAAGCAGCTCACTAACGATCGTTGATTGGCTGCAGCGCTTGCGTGACATTACAATGTCACACCAGCCCTGGGAGACCTGGTGCTGACATCACTGGAACAGCGACGTTATAGGGGTGACTTTGCTATATTTATTTTACCCTGGTGAATATAGCATTTAAAGGGAACCTGTCACCCCCAAAATTAAAGGTGAGCTAAGTCCACCGGCATCAGGGGCTTATCTACAGCATTCTGTAATTCTGTAGATAAGCCCCCGATGTATCCTGAAAGATGAGAATAAGAGGTTAGATTATACTCACCCAGGGGCGGTCCCGCTGCGGTCCAGTCTGATGGGCGTTGCGGTCCGGTCCGGGGCCTCCCATCTTCTTATGATGACGTCCTCTTCTTCTCTTCACGCTCCGGCGCAGGCGTACTTTACCTGTTGAGGGCAGAGCACAGTACTGCAGTGCGCAGGCGCCGGGAAAGGTCAGAGAGGCCCAGCACCTGCACACTGCAGTACTTTGCTCTGCCCTCAAAGGGCAGAGAATTACGCCTGTGCCGGTGCCGCAGCGTGAAGACGAGAAGAAGACGTCGTAAGAAGATGGGAGGCCCCGGAACGGACCGCGACGCCCATCGGATCTGACCAACCGCCCAGGTGAGTATAATCGAACCTCTTTCTCATCTTTCAGGATACATCAGAGGCTTATCTTCAGGATTACAGAATGCTGTAGATAAGCCCCTGATGCCAGTGGGCTTACCTCCTCTTCGATTTTCGGGGTGACAGGTTCCCTTTATGAGGGATTTATCTGAGTAGTAGACAACCCCTTTAACAGAGGCCATCTTTTCAGAGGATGATCTGAGGGTGGTCCTACTGCTGTGACCACATTGATTAGCTTTCATAGGTGGGTAAAGTGCATTATCACTATAACTCCTTATAAGCCAGGTGTTTTCTGCTTGAACATACCCTTTGAGGCTTGATGGGGGGGTGTAGACAACCTTCACAGTTTTATTTTGAATACAGATTCAGAGAACCCCTTTAATGGACACTTACTTGAAGGACCCCAGAATGTACACATATAGTGTATAATTAGTTACCCTGTATTATAGAAAACACATTTATTTTCTTTTATGCTTATAAATTGGTATTTTAACACTGTGACTGGTTCTTAAATTGACCTTTAAGATCCTGAGCAGCAACTAAACCTTTGCCGGAAGGATGCAGAACGGAGTTGGCAACTTAGTCTGCAACAGACAAAACATTATTTCTTTACTATCCTATCATTCTGAGTTTAATGGAATATTCTTGGTAAAATAAATCCCTTTTCTTTATCTTATTGTTTGTGTCATTAATATTCATTTCCTCAATTTATCCATTAGATATAGCTATACATCAAATTTAGGACAAGCCTGGTAGTCGTACAGAAACTGAGAGCAATAAACAACCATTTGCTAATATGATTTGATGAGTAAAATAACAAAATAACCTAAAAAAATAATTAAAAAATGGAGCTCCGGAGATTGTTCATATGCTTTTTTTATATGCATAAGATAAGTACAATACTGTGCAAAAGTTTTAGGCAGTCATTGAAAAATGCTGCAAAGTGAGAATTATTTTAATAATAGAAGTGCTAGTCATTTATTTTTATTAATTAACAAACTACAAAGTGAATGAACAAAAGAGAAATCCAAATCAAATCAATATTTGGTGTGACCGCCCTTTGCCTTCTGTGGAGACTCAGGGTCAGCGGGTGCTCTGGACCGCTTGCCCGAAACCACTTGAACCAAGGCTCCTCCCAAACGCCCGCTCTTTTATCGTGGTCATAATACTACTCAGACAATACAGAGTGAGGTTAAAATCGCGTGGCAATACTTTATTGAAACACAAAACAGGCAAATAACACACAGAAAAGTCCCAGCAAAACACACACAGGATAGTGCAAAATTACCATTTGACACGCCGGGATAAGAGTAGCTGTGACTTCAGGGCTTCCAGGGCCTACTATCCCCACCTGTGGAATGCACAGAGAGGAGGTAACAACAAGGATAGGAAGCGGACAGTCCATTGAGGTACTTGGCCAGGTGACCCGAGGGTCACAATCTGGTTTCTCCAAACATTTCCATGGAGCCCGGTGGGTCCCAATCCTGGCTTTCCCAAATGTATCCATGGGTTCAGTGATGGTCAATGGAGCAGATCTGTATTCTTTCAGCCGGGGCCATGGTCCCCCTAAGCTGGCATCCTGTAGAATGTTAAATCTGTGCCACTCATGATCTGGCAGCTATCCTGGAGAATGTTCCTTGCTGCGGTTTTGTTAAGACTTTCTGGTTATTTGGATGTCTTGTTACAGAGGCATATCCCTTTTTATAGTTCACAACGGTTGTCCTTGATGCCAACATCCAGATGAAGGTGTGATGAAATTAAATTGCATTGTTTGAGTATTTAATACATTTCCACAGTTTGTCCTTCTCTGTTTTGTAGGTCAACAAACTAGCTGGCCTGGACAATTTGTCAATCAGCATATTAACAAACATCTATTGTTCAATTACACTGCAGCTGTCATCCAGGATTAAAACACGATATGTTACAACAAACGTCAACTTAAAAGTCAATATTACAGGCTGATACAAACAAAAGAATGTGTCGTCTTGATCAACCAAAAAACAAACACATAAATTCAAAAGTCACCAAATAGATAAGTCTATGCCTCCTGGCTTACTGAAAATAGACATCTGGATAATTAGGATAAAATGCTGTGATGTCACACTTTCAAAACCGCATCAATTCTTCTAGGTACACTTATATATCTGATGTAAATACTTTTATGTCCAAAAATGACAAAAGTATTCCAGGAGTGATACCCTCATTGACTAACCAGACACATTATATTTGCAAGATTTCAGAGCACAAAGGCTCCTTCAGGCAGGTTTACAAATGAATGACAGAGACAAGAGCACCACATTTAAGAGATGGTAAAACTGCATTTGTGCATGAGGTGGATGGAATGATGGCTCTAAAAGGTAAATAAAAAAAAATATAATTAAGGTTTTCGTCACAAATGGAGAGGTGGTGGGAGTGATGGCTTAAGTCACGTAAAAAAAACAAACCATAAATGCCAATCCTTGTCTATAAATCAACCTCCTGGTGACACGTGTTCCAAAATAAACTGTAGATGCATATGTATCCTCAAATCTTTCCTGTCTACCAGTGAGAAATGACATTTTCAATACATATGTATGTGTGTGTGTGTGTGTATGTATATATATATATATATGTGCATATGTATGTGTGTGTATATATATATATATATATGTGTGTATATATATATATATATATATATATATATATATATATGTGTGTATATATATATATATATATATATATATATATATATATATATATATATATATATATATATATATATATATATATATTGGAACACTCTCACCCCGTATGCAAAGCTGTCTGCTTTACCTTCGCTGGTTATCAAAGATAGGGGAAGCACCACATCATTTCTTAAATACTTTTTTAATGTTAAGCCCAAAAATGTAGCCAATAAACTCCATATGAAAGCCCTAAAGGGTGCAATTTTACAATATGTTGGGAGCTTGTAAAATTATATATCTGCAGGATAGGTATCATTCATCTTTCTATCCAGGGTGGAACTGGGACATTGTAGAGTTCTCCTGTGGGCCCCAGAGAGGGAGAGGAAGGAAAGAAGAAAAAAGAAAAGTTTTTTAATGACACAGGCCCTTTAAATACGCAGAAGGCAGGGACATGTGCGCACACACCCAGACCTGACCCGCCACCAGGGCCAGCAGCACCACCCTGCAAACCCAGGCAATTATCTGGGCGAATGGTGGGACCTTTGAGTTGAGAGCCCGGTGCCAGCACTAGCCTCGGGCCCACCTCAAATACTCATCTCTCCTAGTTTCCAGCATCTGCAGTGTCTTCAGAGACCACTGACGTCTAAGGGCAGAGGGCTCAGTGATGTCATTACAGTGCACTCTGTGTTGAACACTGCAGTGAGTCAGAAGACGCTGAGTGTTTTGGACCTGTGGTATGAACGGGAGAGGTGAGTATTTGATTTATTTTTTTTAATTTATATCTATGCAGCATTATATGGAGCCCATTTATACTGTATGGAGTATTATATTGGTCAATTATACTGTATGGAGCATTATATGGGGCCTTTATACTATATTGAGCATTGGGGCCATTATATATTCTATGAAGCAATATATGGGGCTCATTATACTCTATGGAGCATTATCTGAAGGCCATTAAACATGGACCTTTCCAGTCTGATATCAGCTCACAGGTGGCTGCTTTACCTTTGCTGGTTATCAAAAAATAGGGTAAACACCACCTCATTTTTTTATATATTTTTTATGTTAAACAAGCCTAAAAACCTGGCCCATGAATGCGAGCTGTGGCAACAAGGTTTACTGTGTCTGTCAACAGTGTCCAGAGGCTGGAGGTGCTACCAGGAGTCAGGCCATTCCAGGAGTCAGGTCATTCAAACTCCAGATCTCCGAGGGATATTTAGTTGTGATTTACGTTGATAGTTTTTAGGTTTTATTGTTCTCAACACATTCCACTATGTAATGAATAAAGATTTACAACTGGAATATTTCATTCAGTGATATCTAGGATGTGGGATTTTAGTGTTCCTTTATCTCTTTGAGCAATGTATGTATTCAGCATTAGATGAGGCCTATTATACTGTATGTAGCATATTCATCCATGATACTGTATGGAGCATTATATGGAGTCTGTTATACTGTATGGAGCAATATATGGGACCATTATACTGTATGGAGCATTATATGGGGCCCATTATATACTGTATGGAGCATTATGAGGCACATTATATGCTGTATGGAGCATTGTATGTGGCCCAATATGTACTGTGAGTAGCATTACGAAGCCCATTATACTATATGGAGCAATATATGGGGCCATAATGCTATATGGAGCATTATATACTGTATGGAGCATTATATGAGGCCCACTATATACTGTATGGAGCATTGTATGTGGCCCACTATGTACTGTATGGAGCATTATATAAGGCCCATTATACTGTATGGAGCATTATATGGGGTCCAGTATACTGTATGGAGTATTACATGGGGCCCATTATATACTGAATGGAGCATTATATGAGGTTCATTATATTCTGTATAGAGCAATATATGGGGCCCAATATGTACTGTATGTAGCATTATTTGGGGTCCATTGTGGATAATTATATGGGGACATTATATACTAAAATAAACAATAGGAGGCACAAGTAAAAATGGAGAACGGGGATACTTGCTGCAAAAAAAAAAACAGAACACACAACTCAAGTTGTTGAAAAAGATTATGTAAATGAATGTATAGTTATTTGCGCAAGCAATATCCCTTTAGTATCAAAAAATCCCAACGTTTCAGATATATAGCCACTCAGAGCAATGCTTGAAGATCATACCAAAAATACACCTTTAATACTTGATAAAGTCAGGTAATTTACCTTACTGGTGAATGGGTATCCGTAGCCCTGAAGTGGCAGTTATGAGAAAAAGGAAGCCGTCCGGTTATAGCAGGCTTCTGTAAGTAAATCTTCCCCCGGCCGGTGGCAGACGCCCCACCGCTCCTAGTTCCCACGTTGAATTGGTCTATATATATATATATATATATATATATATATATGTATATGTATATGTATATGTATATGTATATGTATATGTATATGTATATATATATATATATATATATATATATATATATATATATATATATATATATATACATATATATATATATATATATATATATATATATTTCTCCTTCGCCTCATTGGGGGACACAGACCGTGGGTGTATGCTGCTGCCAATAGGAGGCTGACACTAAGTGATACAAAAAAAAGTTAGCTCCTCCCCTGCAGTATACACCCTCCTGCTGGCTCTCGGCTCCTCCCTTGCAGTATACACCCTCCTGCTGGCTCTCGGCTCCTCCCCTGTAGTATACACCCTCCTGCTGGCTGTCAGCTCCTCCCCTGCAGTATAAACCCTCCTGCTGGCTGTCAGCTCCTCCCCTGCAGTATACACCCTCCTGCTGGCTCTCGGCTCCTCCCCTGCAGTATACACCCTCCTGCTGGCTCTCAGCTCCTCCCCTGCAGTATACACCCTCCTGCTGGCTCTCGGCTCCTCCCCTGCTGTATACCCCCTCCTGCTGGCTCTCGGCTCCTCCCCTGCTGTATACCCCCTCCTGCTGGCTCTCGGCTCCTCCCCTGCAGTATACACCTCCTCCTGGCTCTCTGCTCCTCCCCTGCAGTATACACCCTCCTGCCGGCTCTCGGCTCCTCCCCTGCAGTATACACCCTCCTGCCGGCTCTCGGCTCCTCTCCTGCAGTATACACCCTCCTGCTGGCTCTCGGCTCCTCCCCTGCAGTATACACCCTCCTCCTGGCTCTCGGCTCCTCCCCTGCAGTATACACCCTCCTGCTGGCTCTCGGCTCCTCCCCTGCAGTATACACCCTCCTGCTGGCTCTCGGCTCCTCCCCTGCAGTATACACCCTCCTGCTGGCTCTCGGCTCCTCCCCTGCAGTATACGCCCTCCTGCTGGCTCTCGGCTCCTCCCCTGCAGTATACGCCCTCCTGCTGGCTCTCGGCTCCTCCCCTGCAGTATACGCCCTCCTGCTGGATCTCGGCTCCTCCCCTGCAGTATACGCCCTCCTGCTGGCTCTCGGCTCCTCCCCTGCAGTATACGCCCTCCTGCTGGCTCTCGGCTCCTCCCCTGTAGTATACGCCCTCCTGCTGGCTCTCAGCTCCTCCCCTGCAGTATACACCCTCCTGCTGGCTCTCAGCTAACCAGTTCTTGCTTAGTGTCTGTAGGAGGCACATGGGTCTGTTTCAGACCCCAACGTTTTTATTTTATTGTTTACTTTTCTGTAAATTTTTATTTTTTTAATTAACGGAGTGAAGGGGGCGACGGTTCCTTTCAAGGTTCCGATCTCCCCCGAACCATCAACAGGCGAGCACGGCGAGTATACCTCCCCGTACCCTCTCCTGCGACGTGGGAAGCCATGCCTGAGCTCACTTCAGGGGCGACGGTTCCTTTCATGGTCCCGATCTCCCCACACCAGCAGCAGGCGACCACATGGAGTGTCGCCTCCATGTATCCTCTCCTGGAGCCAGGCCTAATGCCGGACAACTGGCCCTGTCCACCCGGACTGAACTCCGTGGCTGTACAGAGGCCCCTCTCTATGGCGTCCGAGCAGCCCCCACTGTCCCACCACTGTGAAAGCGGATGGCACAAGGAGGCGGACGGTTCCTCTCCACCTCCCTAACAAAGGGATGATGGATTGAGGCTTATCCCTGCACCGTCCACGCTGCACAGAACAGCGCTGAAACCCACATCCGCGGCGGCTCCATGCCGGGACGCGCACCAATGGTGAGTGGATCCATCTTCAGTGGGATATCCACATGCTGACAGGCAGCCTCAACCACTTCCCTGTGGCCCACCTCTCTGAGGTAACGCTCTGGATGGCTGCAAAAATTTAGTCCCCGGCTTCGGCCGATTTGTAGGCCGCATCCTGGAAGTCTGGCCTGGAACGACCCACTGGAGATGTCCGCCGGCTACAGAAATTTAGGCCCCGGCTTAGGCCTATTCAACATCGTGTCTGTGGCTCCGCCCCCCAAATTGGCGCTTCTCGCTCTCTGCGAGATTTTATCAACTCTGCAGCTCCCGGTGGCCATCTTGGTCCACCCGGCCAGCTCACACTGGGGTGACAGTATTTTTGCATTAAAGGGGCACATCGTCTCTACATCAGTACCCGGGTAAGGAAGTACCTGGTCTTAAAGGCACATGACCAGTATTCCCTGGTCTTAAAGGTGCATGACCAGTATTCTCTGGTCTTAAAGGTGCATGACCAGTATTCTCTGGTCTTAAAGGTGCATGACCAGTATTCCCTGGTCTTAAAGGTGCATGACCAGTATTCTCTGGTCTTAAAGGTGCACGACCAGTATTCTCTGGTCTTAAAGGTGCACGACCAGTATTCTCTGGTCTTAAAGGTGCACGACCAGCATTCTCTGGTCTTAAAGGTGCACGACCAGTATTCTCTGGTCTTAAAGGTGCACGACCAGCATTCTCTGGTCTTAAAGGTGCACGACCAGTATTCTCTGGTCTTAAAGGTGCACGACCAGCATTCTCTGGTCTTAAAGGTGCACGACCAGTATTCCCTGGTCTTAAAGGCATATGACCAGTATTTTCTGGTCTTAAAGGTGCATGACCAGTATTCCCTGGTCTTAGCTTGATCAGTCCGAGGAGCCCTCCGCCGCCGACCCCAGCTTTATCCTTTAGTTCCCCTCAGTGGACTTCTTCACTGACCAATCCATGGTTCTCTGACCAAGAGATTGAATCCCTCTGTGTAATAATAATAATAATAATAATAATTTTTATTTATATAGCGCCAACATATTTCGCAGCGCTTTACAAATTATAGAGGGGACTTGTACAGACAATAGACATTACAGCATAACAGAAATACAGTTCAAAACAGATACCAGGAGGAATGAGGACCCTGCTCGCAAGCTTACAAACTATGAGGAAAAGGGGAGACACGAGAGGTGGATGGTAATTGCTTTAGTTATTCGGACCGGCCATAGTGTAAGGCTCGGGTGTTCATGTAAAGCTGCATGAACCAGTTAACTGCCTAAGTATGTAGCAGTACAGACACAGAGGGCTATTAACTGCATAAAGTGAATGAGAACATGATGCGAGGAACCTGATTTTTTTTTTTTTTTTTTTATAAATAGGCCACACAGGGATCGTTAGGTTAATGCATTGAGGCGGTAGGCCAGTCTGAACAAATGAGTTTTTAGGGTACGCTTAAAACTGTGGGGATTGGGGATTAATCGTATTAACCTAGGTAGTGCATTCCAAAGAATCGGCGCAGCACGTGTAAAGTCTTGGAGACGGGAGTGGGAGGTTCTGATTATTGAGGATGCTAACCTGAGGTCATTAGCGGAGCGGAGGGCACGGGTAGGGTGGTAGACTGATACCAGGGAGGAGATGTAGGGTGGTGCTGAGCCATGGAGTGCTTTGTGGATGAGGGTAGTAGTTTTGTACTGGATTCTGGAGTGGATGGGTAGCCAGTGTAATGACTGGCACAAGGTAGAGGCATCGGTGTAACGGTTGGTGAGGAATATGATCCTGGCAGCAGCATTCAGGACAGATTGGAGCGGGGAAAGTTTGGTAAGAGGGAGGCCGATTAGTAGAGAGTTACAATAGTCCAGACGAGAATGAATAAGTGAAACAGTAAGAGTTTTTGCAGAGTCGAAAGTAAGAAAAGGGCGAATTCTAGAAATGTTTTTGAGATGCAGGTAAGAAGAGCGAGCCAGTGATCGGATGTGGGGGGTGAATGAAAGGTCAGAATCAAGGATGACCCCAAGGCAGCGGGCATGTTGCTTTGGAGTAATGGTGGAACCGCACACGGAGATGGCAATGTGTACCCTATGTGTTTGGAGTGCTCGCAGGACCAATATACATGGTCCCTATCCTACATGGGAGCCGTCGGCTAGCAGGGGCCGCAAGTATTCTAGAAACGTGCAGGCGTCTAGAAACATACAGGTATCTAGAAAACTGAAGTTTTTCGTTTCCTGCTCCCTCACCAATGATTTGATGACAACAAGGCTCTGAATATGGATTGGATATTGCCTGAGCTTGCCAGAGCTTCAGAGACTAAACTCCCTCGAGAGCATTTGCCATTCAATTCGGATAAGCGATTCACTGGACAGAAGCCTCTACATGGGATGCCATGCCTGGCGTGTTTTTTAAGGGCGACGGGTCCTTTAAAGGGCATTGATCTCCCCACACCATCAACAGACGAGCACACGGAGTGTCGTCTCCATGTTTCCTCTTCTGCATCCAGGCCTAACGCCAGACAACCTGTCCTGTCCACCTGGAGACCTGAACTCTGTGGACATATAGAGGCACCCTTTTTGGAGTACGAGCTCCCCCCTCTGCATCACCACTATTTAGTGGATGATGCAAGAAGGCGGACAATTCCTCTCCACTTCCCTGTTAAGAGGTTGATGGATCGAGGGTTCCTAATTTTTATCTCTGCACCGTGAAAAGAGGAGATGGCAAGAGACTATGACCTGCTGGATGCAGCCGCACATTCTGCCATGGGGCAGATTAACCGGGTAGAATCTCCTGTGGTATACCTACCAGTATCCCTACCTGATGGGTCATCAATTAAAAATACCACGGACTGTCAGATAGCAAATCTGGTTTGTTCCGTCTTGCGGCTTCGGGTCCAGCGCTCTATCCTCCCTAGCGGCTGCATGGATTGCTAGAGCAATGGTCTCCTGGCTGGAGACCTTAACTACCTTGATTCACACCAGCAACAACTGGCCAATCAAATCCTTTGAGCGGGAGACTGACAAAGGATTGTATAAGGATTGTCCAGCACAGTCTAGATCTAAGGGATCTTGGTTCCAAACAGAGGAACGAAAAGTAAGATCGACCCTGGACCTCAAACTTCTAACAACCTTTGACATGGTCCTCCTTCTTTGGATGGAGTTCCTCCGCTCAGCCATTACTTCAACAGAAAAAGGTGCAGTTTCCGGCATCCATCGACATTCGGATTGCTTGCCCTCTGCAAAAATTCCTTCGCCTTTCCATTCGTCAGCAGCATTTTCAAGTCACAACCTTGTCCTTCGGCCTTGCTTCCGCACCCAGAGTGTTCGCTCGGGTCATGGCGGATGTCTTGTTTCTCTTGCACTCTAGAGGCGTGCTCGTCCTGCCCTGTTTGGTCTGTCTAGCCGCCCTTCCAGGACTACGCTGAGTCGTCTATATCTCTTGCGATACCTTCTCTCCTGGGCTGGCAGCTACACTTAGACAAGTTCTCCTCATTTCCAGCCCAGCAGATATCCTTTTTGAGGATGATCCTGCACACTTCTAGAAGGATGGTAATTCTTCCTCGAGACAAGGTCATGGCCCTTCAACAGGGAGCTCGCGCAAGGAGAGTTCTGAGGACTTGATTACTCACCCCCTCATTTCATTCGATTTGCTAAGAGAGTTCTGAGGAAAAATGGTGACGACAATGGAAGCGGTTTCCTTCGCTCTGCTCGTTTTCAGCAAGTCATACAGACTTTCAGACAATAGTCTCTGAGCTCATTCTTCATCCAGGGCCTTTCTCCCGGTTCAATGGTTATTAGTAACTACCAATGCCAGTCTTCTTCTCCCCATCATTGTTCTGGAGATCCGAACGGTAGTCTTGCAGCAGGTCCACTGCCTTCTGGCGGGTCACCCTATCCGAATTCAATTGGATAATGCCACAGCGGTGCCTTACTTCAGTCATCTAGCAGGTACCCACGGTCAGGCGCCATGACCGAGGTACCTCACTTTCTCTGATGGGCCGAAGTCTATTATTCGGTGATCTCTGCAGTATATATCCCAGAAGTAGAACTCTGAACGGCAAACAAATTCAGCCGTCAGGGTTCCGCCTCAAGTCAGTGGGAACTTCACCCCGAAGTCTTCCATCAGATCTGTCCTTACTGGAGCTCTCCAGTTGTAGGTGGGATGACATCCAGACTGAAGGCCAATGTACTCGAATTCGTGGTTCGGCCTCGAGATCTAAGAGCCATCGCTCTCCATGCTCTGGTTCTGCCGTGGTACCAGTTTCCATAACTCCCCTTCCACTGCTTCCGAAAGCCTTTCGGAAGCAGAAAGGGGCCCCAGTGATCCTCAGAGATCCGCACTGACCACGTCCGTTTTGTTTGCGGAGCTAGTATCTTCTCGCCTTATCGCAGCACAACTGCAAGTAGGGACTTTCTCACAGGGAGTTTTCACACGTAGTTCTTCCATATCGCATACCGTTAGATCATTGGGACCTTATTATTCCTAGGAACACGAAAATTGAACTGCATTACTGCACTAGAAATATGAAAAATGAGAGCGTTTAGCGCATAAAAATGGCCAATTTTATGTGTACCTGGTAGCCACTTTACGGCATCTCTCTTATACCAGGTCCTACACTTGCCTTTCCTCGCTGAGAATAAACGTCTCCATCTGAATGGGTACCTGTGAAACCTCTTCTTAGACTAAAATTCTCTCTCTCTCTGTGGAGGGGGTATGGACCTGCTGTAATTAAAACACCTGTGGCTAGGAGGCGGAGTGCTCGGTCAGAAGGCTAAAGAATACATTTCAAAAAACTGACTGTCACATCCCAACATAGACTAAGTGTGAACAGGTGCTGAACCTAGAGTCGCCAACTCATATATAGTCAAGTAAATAAGGCAGCACACTGCAGCGCTAAAACATGCAAATATGAAACACGAAAATTGAACTGCATTACTGCACTAGAAATATGAAAAATGAGAGCGTTTAGCGCATAAAAATGGCCAATTTTATGTGTACCTGGTAGCCACTTTACGGCATCTCTCTTATACCAGGTCCTACACTTGCCTTTCCTCGCTGAGAATAAATGTCTCCATCTGAATGGGTACCTGTGAAACCTCTTCTTAGACTAAAATTCTCTCTCTGTGGAGGGGGTATGGACCTGCTGTAATTAAAACACCTGTGGCTAGGAGGCGGAGTGCTCGATCAGAAGGCTAAAGAATACATTTCAAAAAACTGACTGACTGTCACATCCCAACATAGTCTAAGTGTGAACACGAATTTTCGTGTTTCATATTTGCATGTTTTAGCGCTGCAGTGTGCTGCCTTATTTACTTGACTATATACGAGTTGGCGACTCTAGGTTCAGCACCTGTTCACACTTAGTCTATGTTGGGATGTGACAGTCAGTTTTTTTGAAACTTATTATTCCTAGGAGCCTTACAGTAGGCTCCTTTTTCATCCGGACAGACTTTACTATCAGGGAAAGTCGTCTCGTTCTCCTCTGCGATATTCTCACTCTGACGAGTCTTCGGAGCTAGCTTCTCTGCTCTTTCAGACTTTTTTCCCTTATTACCTTCGAGGCAAGGTTGTCCTCAGGCCATCTCCATCCCTTGTTACCAAGGTGGTACTGTATTACCACTGTTATGAGGGCATAGTTCTTCCCTCATCTCTTTTGGCTCCAGTCCACAAAATGGAATAAGATCCCCCATATTCTGGACGAAGTGAGTGCTCTGAGTAGGTACGTCTTGAGGACGGCGTCCTTCTGAAGGTTGGACGTTTTATTTGGGCTTCCTGACGGTAGAGGAAGGCTTCCTGACATTTTCAGGAAGGGTTTAGCCATTTCATCGACCATGATAACACGGTGAATTCTTTTCACCATCCAGGAGTCCTTCTGTGCTAGATGTCAGCCTATCTCCCTGTCTATCAAGGGTTCTAGGCACCAGGCGTCAGCAAGGCACGCCTGCAAGCTTGCGGATTCGTCCAGTCCGCATGCATTCTTGAAGCACTATAATTCCCACACTTCCACAGATGTGAGTCTAGGCAGGCGGACTCCTCTGCAGGCCGCGGTGGCGCACTTGTAAGTAGCGGTTACACAGGGCCTGATCTATTGTTGTCCCCACCCAGGGACTGCTTTGGGACGTCCCACGGTCTGTGTCCCCCAATGAGGCGAAGGAGAAATAGGGATTTTTGTGTACTCACCGTAAAATCCTTTTCTCCGAGCCATTCATTGGGGGACACAGCTCCCACCCTGTTATTAGCTTATGCTTGTTTTTTAGAATATGACATGCTATACGCTCATATATTGTTATTGATCTCCTACTGCTTTTGCACCAAACTGGTTAGCTGAGATCCAGAAGGAGGGTGTATACTGCAGGGGAGGAGCTAACTTTTTTTTGTATCACTTAGTGTCAGCCTCCTATTGGCAGCAGCATACACCCACGGTCTGTGTCCCCCAATGAATGGCTCAGAGAAAAGGATTTTACGGTGAGTACACAAAAATCCCTATATCTATATATCGATATATATATAGATAGATAGATAGATCTATCTATCTATCTATCTATCTATCTATCTATCTATCTATCTATCTATCTATCTATCTATCTATCTATCTATCTATCTATCTAGATATCACCTTTAATCCTTACTGCCAGTTTCAACTGAAAGCAAGCAATTCAACTTCACAATTTAACCCCTTTGGGGCTAGGGAGTCTCCAGATTAAAGATCCATCGACTCTCACCGTGGGACATCTCTTTTATAAAATCATCCTTTCTCCAATTTTTTCTTATAAGTTGAATTCCTGTTGCTACCACTGTACCTGAAGTTACTCCCCCATGATGGTCTGCATAGTGCTTTGATAGGGGGTGCCCTGCAAATTTATTCATGATATTTCTAATGTGTTCATTAATGCGGACATTCAAAGGACGTTTTTTACGCCCTACATAAGCTTTATCACGGGAATTTCAAGGAATAAATTACCCCTGTTGTAGTGCATGTGATAAAATTGTGGATGGTATATGTCATATTGCCATTAGAAATTGTGAATTGTTTGACTGTTTTAAGAATCTTACAGTTTTTGCATTGATGGCATGGGTAGAATCCAAATTTGCCACCCAAGACCCCTATGGGGTTACTTGAATTATATTTAGGGAGGGTGCTATCAGATTCCCCAAACTTTTTGCCTTTGTAAATATAAATTTAGGTTCCTCTGGTAGCAGTTCGCCAATAGTCCTATCTTCTTTTAAGATCCCCCAATGTCTTTTTACAATTTTCTTCAAGATATGAGTATTAGAATTGTATTGGTTATAATTGGAAAACACTCAATACCAGCTTGCTGCATACCTCTTTTGAGTTTTTTCTGCAATAAGAACTCCCTTGGTAGATCCAGTATTTTCTGTTTCTCTTCCATAAGGAATCGGACATCAAAACCTTTATTGGTAAATTTATTCACCAGCAAATTGGTCTCTTCCATGAAGTCCTGTCTCCTAGATCAGTTCCGGATTACCCGTATAAACTGACTCTTAGGGACAATAATCAGCCAGCTGTGTAAGTGGCAGCTAATCATTGAAATATAATTATTTACATCTGTTGGTTTATGGTAAATGCGGGTTTGAATTGTGCCTTTATTTGTAAAAATATTAAGATCCCAAAAATTTATTGATTCCGTACTGGTCGCTGCGGTAAATTTTAAAAAATACTCATTTTTATTAATTTCCTTTAAAAATTGTACCAGTGTTTCAGGACCCCCTGACCAAATAAAAAGAATATCATCAATGAAGCGATGCCAGAAGACCAGGTTCGAGCGCAGCCCGCCATCGTGTAAGATGATAGTGGATTCCCACCTACCCACATAAAGGTTAGCGTAGCTGGGCACAAACCTGGTCCCCATGGCGGTACCCCATCACTGGGAGTAGTAGTGCTCTTCAAAGCAAAAATAGTTGTGAGTTAAAATATATTGCATACATTCAGATATAATAGATATTTGTTTATTGGGTAATAAATTGGACTCCTTTAAGAAATATGTAGCTGCTTGACAGCCCTTATTGTGTTGAATCACAGTATAGAGAGCGGTGACTTCTAACGTTCCCAAAATGGTCCTGCCAATGAACCCCCTTAAGAATCTGCAGGACATGTGTACTGTCCTTTATGTGTGAGGGTAACGCAGGCACCACCTTTTATTTAAAAAAAAAAAAAAAAAAAAAGTCAACTTATTTAGACATACAGGTCCTTCTCAAAAAATTAGCATATAGTGTTAAATTTCATTATTTACCATAATGTAATGATTACAATTAAACTTTCATATATTATAGATTCATTATCCACCAACTGAAATTTGTCAGGTCTTTTATTGTTTTAATACTGATGATTTTGGCATACAACTCCTGATAACCCAAAAAACCTGTCTCAATAAATTAGCATATTTCACCCATCCAATCAAATAAAAGTGTTTTTTAATAACAAACAAAAAAACCAACAAATAATAATGTTCAGTTATGCACTCAATACTTGGTCGGGAATCCTTTGGCAGAAATGACTGCTTCAATGCGGCGTGGCATGGAGGCAATCAGCCTGTGACACTGCTGAGATGTTATGGAGGCCCAGGATGCTTCAATAGCGGCCTTAAGCTCATCCAGAGTGTTGGGTCTTGCGTCTCTCAACTTTCTCTTCACAATATCCCACAGATTCTCTATGGGGTTCAGGTCAGGAGAGTTGGCAGGCCAATTGAGCACAGTAATACCATGGTCAGTAAACCATTTACCAGTGGTTTTGGCACTGTGAGCAGGTGCCAGGTCGTGCTGAAAAATGAAATCTTCATCTCCATAAAGCATTTCAGCCGATGGAAGCATGAAGTGCTCCAAAATCTCCTGATAGCTAGCTGCATTGACCCTGCCCTTGATGAAACACAGTGGACCAACACCAGCAGCTGACATGGCACCCCACACCATCACTGACTGTGGGTACTTGACACTGGACTTCAGGCATTTTGGCATTTCCTTCTCCCCAGTCTTCCTCCATACTCTGGCACCTTGATTTCCGAATGACATGCAAAATTTGCTTTCATCAGAAAAAAGTACTTGGGACCACTTAGCAACAGTCCAGTGCTGCTTCTCTGTAGCTCAAAAGTGGCTTTACCTGGGGAATGCGGCACCTGTAGCCCATTTCCTGCACACGCCTGTGCACAGTGGCTCTGGATGTTTCCACACCAGACTCAGTCCACTGCTTCCTCAGGTTCCCCAAGGTCTGGAATCGGTCCTTCTCCACAATCTTCCTCAGGGTCCGGTCTCCTCTTCTCGTTGTACAGCGTTTTCTGCCACATTGTTTCCTTCCAACAGACTTACCATTGAGGTGCCTTGATACAGCACTCTGGGAACAGCCTATTTGTTGAGAAATTTCTTTCTGGGTCTTACCCTCTTGCTTGAGGGTGTCAATGATGGCCTTCTTGACATCTGTCAGGTCGCTAGTCTTACCCATGATGGGGGTTTTGAGTAATGAACCAGGCAGGGAGTTTATAAAAGCCTCAGGTATCTTTTGCATGTGTTTAGAGTTAATTAGTTGATTCAGAAGATTAGGGTAATAGGTCGTTTAGAGAACCTTTTCTTGATATGCTAATTTATTGAGACAGGTTTTTTGGGTTATCAGGAGTTGTATGCCAAAATCATCAGTATTAAAACAACAAAAGACCTGACAAATTTCAGTTGGTGGATAATGAATCTATAATATATGAAAGTTTAATTGTAATCATTACATTATGGTAAATAATGAAATTT
Organism: Ranitomeya imitator; assembly: GCF_032444005.1. Classification (NCBI taxonomy): domain Eukaryota; kingdom Metazoa; phylum Chordata; class Amphibia; order Anura; family Dendrobatidae; genus Ranitomeya; species Ranitomeya imitator. The sequence goes on along the minus strand of NC_091287.1, from coordinate 459,056,982 downwards.
AACACTATATGCTAATTTTTTGAGAAGGACCTGTATTAGCTGTTAAACATTTAATACCGAAGATGATAGGCCTTCCCGGGGGATTGGTTATACTCTTATGAACCTTATAGACATTATATACTGCATGGATAATTATATCAGACCATTATATACTGCATGGATAATTATATCAGACCATTATAAACTGTATGGATAATTATATCAGACCATTATATACTGTATGGAGCAATACATAGGGCCCATTATACTGTATGGAGCAATATATGGGGCACATTATTCTGCATGGAGCATTATAATAAAAATAAAGATTATTATTATTATAAGGCCATTATATGCTGTATGGAGCAATATATGGAGCCATTTTACTATATGGAGCATTATATGGGGCCCATTATATGGTATGGAGCCATATATGGGGCCCGTTTTACTCTATGGAGCACTATGTAGGGCCATTTTTATGTATCAAACAATATATGAAGCCATTATACTGCATGGAGCATCATGAGGCCCATTATACTGTATAGAGCAATATATGGTGCCCATAATACTGCATAGAGGACTAAGTGGTGCCCATAATACTGCATGGAGGACTAAATGATGCCCATATACTGTATGGAGAACTATGTGGTGACCATATACTGTATGGAGGACTATGTTGTGCCCATATACTGTACTGTACCTATATTTTTATCTGTATCACTAATCATGATATGTGTTAAAGGGGCCCACTAAGACTTTCGACCGAGGCCCACGAGAACCTGGAGCCGGTCCGAGTGATGACGCACATCAAGATGAATGCTGGGTGCAGGTGTGACGGTTGCTCTGCTCTGTGACAGGTTCGCCTATGTCACATAGGCCAGTGGCCATTTAACGTAATTGCTATCAGTGGCTGCACACTGACTCCTGCAGCCTTTCATAAGCCGATGGCCTTTCATAGTTACTGCTAGGAGAAGTCATCACGCAGCCTGTCACAGAGCATAGTGCCCTGTCACAGCTGAATTCGGCAACCATTTTAACGACCACACCGAATATGAGGCCACAAGAGAACGCTGGGGAGTGCAGGAAGGTGAGAGGAATCTTTTTTTTTTTTTTTTTCTTTTCTTCTTTTTCTCCTCTCTGTGGTTGGGCAGGGTAGTAGGCATTTGTGTTGACTTGGGGGCCCAGGATGGGGGCATTATTGAAGTGGACATAGGGGTTCAGGATGGGGACATTATTACTAGAAGGGCCCAGGATGGGGACTTATTAAAGAGAACACTGGGGTCCAGGATGGGGGCATTAAATAACGGGGCCCAGGATCTGGGACCTTATTAAATAAAGGGGTGACATAGTTACAGTATGGAGGTAAAAATTAGGAACATACATTATTGGTTTATGGTGGCAAGTGGGGACATAATTACTGCAGGTGCCAATCAGGGGATATTATTACTGCTCTTATTTAATTTACTTTTGAGGATACTGATTTCCATGGGGGAAAGCAAAAGGGGTCTTTCTTGCTACTGTTCAGGGTGGCAATATGTCACTTTTTTTTCCCTTCATCTGACATAGTATAGTAGTTGGGGAATAATTGGTGAATGTGCTCTGGAAACGATTATCTATAGATGACTGTCTTATTTTCTGTAAAGACTAGTGCTGGTTAGAAGACGTGATGGCGCTCTGCACTGGATGTAGAAGAAAAAACGAAGATAAAGGACTTCAACTACCGAAGTCAGAGCTCTTGTGTATAATGTCACCGATGGTCACTGTATTACCTGTACATTATATGCAGAACTCCAGTGTATAATGGCACTGGTGATCATTGTATTACTTGTATACTATATACACAGGAGCTCTGTATATACTGCACACTGACACTATATGCAGACCGCCTGTGTATAATGTCACTGGTGATCACTGCATTACCTGTACACTGACACTATACACTGTATACTATATACAGATCTTCTGTGTATAATGTCACCAGTGGTAATAACGTTATTAGTATTGTGGTTTTTATTAATGATCAGTATTGTAGTATTTGGTCACTATGTTGTGGTAATATGTGATCTGATCATGGTTTTATGGTATTTATCCGCCTCCCCCCCCCCCCCCCTCATATCCTGTGACTATCACACGGTAGCAAATATGCACTTACAGGGCTTCTATGGTAAAAACAAGTAATCATCTATATTAAGGCCATGTTCACACATTCAGTCTTTGGTCTGTATTTTGTCTCAGTATTTGGTTCTATTATACTTTTCCCCTGACTGTTCCACCGCTGGTTTTGCCTTATCAATACTGTTGTAAAATACTGACCAAATAATGAACGAGTGAACGCGGCCAAAGGATACATGATGCATTATGCTTTATAGATTGGTGGAGGTCCTACTGCTGGCACCTGCACCGATCTCCATAATGTGCAACTTTTATCCCCATTAGTGTGGAGCGTCATGTGCGACTCGACCATTGATCCATTCCCTAAGGGGCTGCACTTGGCTTTTTTAAAAAGCCCCCAAAGAGAATGGAGCTGCGGTCAGACAACCCATCTGCCGCTCTATTTTAAAATGGGGTAAAAGTTCTTCCAATCATTGTGGTTTCCAATGGTTGAATTCCACCGATCAATAAGGTATCACCTACCTAACCTGTGGATCTGTTTTCACCAAAGAACCCTTTAACCCAGACCTGGGCAAGATGCGGCCCGCGGGCCGCATCCGGCCCGCCTGATGGTTTTAAACGGCCCGCCAGCTAGCTGTCACTTCTGACAGCCGCCCCCGGCACCGCTCGGCCAGCTGCTTCTGAGGCGGACCGCTGATGGCTGGAGTGAAAGCTAACTACCACATGCTCCCATGACAGGCTATACAGCTGAGCATGTCTGTGCTCGGACACTGTGTGCAGACGGCTGCAGGCAGCACATGTGACCACACAGCTAGCGGGTGTGAGGATGCGGCACGCTGACACTGCGCGGCATGCACGGTGCCCGCCAGGATGCAGTGTGTGAGGATGAGTGCGGGGATGAGCTCAGCTTCCACTTCCGGGGGAGGACACAGCAGCCGGAGCCGTAGTACTGGCAGTGGCAGCAGCGGATCGCATGGGGGAAGGGAAGCAGCCCGCGTCCTGTCTGTGTAGTCCAGGCTGCACTGCAGCTGCTCCGGTAAGGCTCCTGCTCACACGTGGGGCGGGGGGTGTACGGGTGCCATCACTGTGTGGTCATAGAGGACTTATATGCGGGCTCCCCTCCCCCAGGCGCCAATGTCACATGCGGCCACATTCCGTGCAGGTCCCGCTGCCGCAGATGTCGGCACCTGCAATGGTGGCAGCAGGACGTGCAGAGCTCCTTGTATGCCCCCTGCTCCCGCCGCGCTGCTATCTTGTCCTTTGTGGTCCCCTTCATGCTGGGGCACGCTTCTCACCCCTCGTAGGTTCATGCCGGGGAGTCCATTCTTTTTGGAATAATAGAATGCAGTGTCCTGTGGTGACAACTACTCCTCTCAGCACGTGTGGGGCGTGCTGGGAGTAGTAGTGCACTAGACATGATTGAAGACCACTGAAATGCTGAGTAATGGTTACACGAGTATTTGGGGGTCAGATGTGATTTATTGCTTTGCAGGAAAAGTACATGTTTGGTGCGCAGGTAAATGGTGTGTAGCAGTGTCCTTGTTCCTGCTGACATCTCACAGATGTTTATTCTCCGTCGCCCTCTTATGACTGGACGTAAATCTGTCCTTCTGATTTATATTCCCTGGATCCAATCTGACCTCGGCCAGTCTCCCACAGTAAGGCTGTCATTGAGACATTATCCATTGGTTTCACTCATCCTTCACCTATGGTCATCCCATCAGATCTGGTATCAGAACTCTGCGTCGTGTCAAAGGGCTCTCCTCCACCAATCAGTGCTCCGCTGAGGCTCTGTCACGTATGTTTTCTCATCCAAGAAAATTGGGTCAATTATGCAAATCACAACATGATCATAGTGTGCTCCGATTCTCTCAAAATGAGTTAATTATATTAGTCCGGCCCTCTAAAACCATCCATATTTCTCATGCGGCCCCATGGCAAAATTAATTGCCCACCCATGCTTTAACCCCTTAACAGTCAATGATGTTCAGTGTCTGTTATTGGGTGCCTCCTCATTTGGTGCTGGCTCCGGGGCTGAGCCCACACCTTTTCTGGCACATGATATCTGATCTGATCAGCTGTCATGTGCCCCTAATAGCAACAGGTGGAATTGCCATCTGTCAGGCTCTGACAGCAGCATTTAACATGCACGCGCTGGAAGCACGTCGCAAACTACGCCCATCAGCGCCCGTGTTACATGACCGCGGGTTGCCGATAGGTTGGCATGACAACCCGGTGTTGGTGCAGCAGAGCTCTGTGGTTGTCATTGCCTTATTGCTATGAGCGCCGCTCAGCGGTTGGCGCTCATGGTAAGTAAGCATTTCTGCTACACAGAGCAGAGCTACAGCCTGCTCTGTACGATTGGATGATCGCAGCTTCTAGTCTCCCATGGAGACTATTGAAGCAAGTAAAAAGTGAAAAAAGGTTTTTAAAATAATTAAAAATATAAGTTTAAATCGCCCCCATTCACCCCATTCAAAATAAAACAATAAAATTATTTAAAAAATAAACATATTTGGTATCATTGCGTTCAGAATCGCCCAATCTATCAATATATAAAAATAATTAATCCGATTGGTAAACTGCGTAATGCAATAAAAAATCAAAACGCCAGAATTACGGGTTTTTTTGTCACCGCAACATTGCATTAAAATGCAATAACAGGTGATCAATACATTGTAACTCCACTAAAATGACGTCCATAAAAAAAATCAGCTCGGTATGTAAAGAAAAAGCGATCATCCAGCCCCAGATCCCGAAAAATGGAGACTGTACAGGTCTCAGAAAATGGTAAACTTTGAATTTTTGTTTCACTACTTAAATAATAAAGAACCTATACATGTTTGGTATCTACGAACTCATAGAATCATAGTGGCAGGTCAGTTTTAGCATTGCCATGGTCATATTGATGGAAAAATAAAAAAAGTTATGGCTCTGGGAAGAAGGGCAGCAGAAAATGGAGATACCCCTTGTCCTCAAGGGGTTAGTGCAAACTTAAAGCAGAAGAAAATCCAGCTCAATGAACTTGTGAACAAACTTCTTTCTTTATTCACTGATAGAGCTCAGTGGAAGATAAAACGGCATCAGTGATGTAGATTACATGGTATGTGACATCAACGCGTTTCAGGTGACTGCTCACCCTTAATCATGATTTTTTCTGTTTTGTGAGTGCTCCACGCCTTTACCACAGCGTTTCCTGTGCTCCGAACACCTTGAGGATGCCTATTACGGTGAGCTAGACTCATTTTTTTTCATGCAAACTACCGTAATTGTACATCCCTGTTATGGTGGCGCACAGTGGATGTGCAGGAGTCGCCTGTGGTTTACAGTTGACGCTCCACTATAAGGGTAGGTTCACACAGGGCGTTTTTGCTGCTTTTTTTTTCTGCAGCAAAACCTGATCTTGGCAAGAAAGAAGGTTTAGGTGCGTTTTTTGTTGCGTATGTGGTGCGTTTTTTTGGTCCTTTTTTTAGTGCGTTTTTTTTCTCTTTGTCAATACTAATGTCCTTGAATTTTCAGCAGCAAAAATGCAGCAAATAATGATACCTGTGTTTTTGCTGCGTTTTTTTCAACACCCATTCAAGTCAATGGGTGAAAAAAACAGCAAAACGCTGAAAGCAAAGCACAAAATACTGATCAAACAAAAAACCAATGTGTGTGCATGAGATAAATAATAATCTTTATTTTTAAATAGTGCTAACATATTCCGCAGCGCTATATTATCATCACTGTCCCCAATGGGGCTCACAATCTAAATTCCCTATCAGTACGTCTTTGGAATGTAGGTGGAAACCCGAGTACCCGGAGGAAACCCACGCAAACACGGAGAGGAAACAAAGGAAACAAACTCCTTGCAGCTGTCGTCCTTGGTGGGATTTGAACCCAGGACCCCAGCGCTGCAAAGCTGCAGTGCTAACCACTGAGCCACCATACTGCCCAATTTCTGAAATCTCATAGGCTTTGCTGGTATTGGAAAAAGCAGCTGAAAATTATCATTAAAAAACGCAGCAAAAAAACGCAGCAAAAGCACCCTGTGTGAACTTATCCTTACGGGGATAATGGCTAACAAGTATTTGCATATAGCTGTAGGGTGGGCCCCTAGGGTTCATTCCCCTGTGGGTCCCAGACACCCCAGTACGACCGACTATCTATCTATGCATCTAATATATTTCCATAGATATAATTACCGTATATAAGATTGCTTTGTTATTTTGTTATATTTCAAGACTTTTGCTCTTCCGCAGCCTTTCCTGGAGCCTTTGTATTGCGTTTCTTGCATCATATTCTGCATCCAAATGCTCCTCCTAGAGTGATTTACTAGTGTTGAAAAATGCTTGTAACTTGTTACATATTTCGTCTTATTTCTTAGAAAATATTAAATGTTTTGCTTCTCTATCTGAGCCACTACTTTCTGTGCACATCTTTTCTCAAACCTTGCACATATGATGGGAGTAGGGCGTCCTCCAGTGGCTGCATTTATCTCTACAGCTCTGGCAAAAATTAAGAGACCACTGCAACATTTTCAGTTTGTCTGATTTTTCTCTTTATAGGTATACTAGATTGTGGCCCGATTCTAATGCATCGGGGATTCTAGAATATGCATGTCCCCGTAGTATATGGACAATGATGATTCCAGAATTTGCGGCAGACTGTGCCCGTCGCTGATTGGTCGAGGCAACCTTTATGACATCATCGTCGCCATGGCAACCATTATGACATCTACGTCGATACTGTGCCCATCGCTGAATCAGAAACGTGGGATTTCTACGTCCTTTATGACATCATCGTCGCTGTGCCCGTTGCTGATTGATCAGAGACGCGGGATTTCCAGGACAGACAGACAGACAGACAAACAGATGGAAAAACCCTTAGACAATTATATATATGGATTTTTGAGTAAAATGTAAATTCTTTTCTTCTATAAACTACTAACCACATGTCTCCGAATTTCCAAGCAATACATTTTGTATTTATTTTCAGAAAATGAGAAATGTTCAAAATAACAAAATGCATTGCTTGCAGACCTCAAGCAAAGAAAACAAGTTCATAATCATTTAGAAACAACAATACTAATGTTTTAACTCAGGAGGAGTTCAGAAATCAATATTTTGTGGAATAACCATGATTTTTAATCACAGCTTTCATGCGTCTTGACGTCTTGACATGCTTTCCACCAGCACTGCTTTTGAGTGATCTTATGCCACTCCTGGTAGAAAAATTTAAGCAGTTCTTGTTTGTTTGATGGCTGGTGACTATTCATCTTCCTCTTGATTACGTTCCAGAGGTTTTCAATGGGGTTCAGGTGTCTGGAGATTGGGCTGGATATGACAGGGATTTGATGTGGTCGTCCTTGATCCACACCTTGATTGACCTAGCATGGAGCATTGTCCTGCTGGAAAAACAAGTCCTCAGAGTTGAGGAACATTGCCTGAGCAGAAGGAATCAACTGTTTTTCCAGGATAACCTTGTATGCGGCTTGATTCATGCGTCCTTCGCAAATATTAACCTGCCCAATTCATGCCTTGCTGAAGCATCTCCAGATCATCACCAATCCGCCACCAAATTTCACAATGGGTGCAAGACACTGTGGCTTGTACACCTCTCCAGGTCTCCATTTAACCATTAGATGACCAGTTGTTGAGCAAAGTAAATTAGACTAATCAGAGAAGATTACCTAACTCCAGTCCTCTATGGTCCAATCCTTATGGTCTTTGGCAAACTTCAGCCTGGCTCTCCTTTGCTTCTCATTGATGAAAGGATTTTTTCTAGCTTTACATGACTTGAGCCCTGCCTCTAGGAGCCTGTTACGAACTGTTCTTGCCATGCACTTCACCCCAGCTGCCATTTGCCAATCCTTTTGTAGGTTACTTGGTCATCCTGCGGTTGCTGAGTGACATTTGAATAAGATGGTGGTCATTCCAGTCAGTGGAGAGTCGTTTTCACCCTTTTTCGGTCTGTAGCTTTGTTGTTCCCAATGTCTGTTACTTGACCTTGTTGTAATGGACTGCCATCTTAGACATTTTAAGGATGGAGGCAACATGATGCTCACTGCGTCCCTCTGCTAGTAAAGCCAGAATTCTTTTCCTCACTCAAGACTTTTCTTTTCCCACTCCTTTGGCATGGTTAAAAGTTATTTTTTCATTCCTATTACTTTTGGGCTATTATTAGCACTTGTTTTGCCATCCCACTTGTCCTATTGCGAGAGGTTTGTGAACACCACAGCAGGGTTTTTTTTATATACTTTCCTTCGTTAAATAAGATTTGGTTCAGGTGATCACCTAATCAGAAGCACATTAAGTAGAGTGAGATGTACTCTGGTTGGAATTCAACTGACACTGGAATGGAATGGCTGTCAGACATGGAGAGAAGCTGATTTTTTATAAAACTGTGCAAGTGGTCTATTAATTTTTTGCCAGAGCTGTATTTGTACAACAGGGTTTTTACTTTCCTGGTGTCTCCTCTGTATTTCTGTGAACATGGTTTATTTTTTTTTAATAATTTTAGATGCATGATTTATTTTATTCATCTTTTCTGATTTGCCTTGCACATTTTCTTTGGTCATGGCACTAAAGCAGTTGAAGAGACACTATTCATTCTAATAGATAATTTTTCCTTTTTGTTTTTTTAATATTTTTTTCTTTTTCTGATTTCATCTTTATAAAGACACCATGTAATCCTCATTGCTGTATCCCCATAAAAATGAAATGCGGCATGAGAAAGCAAAATGTCAACAATCATGGGAGGTGTCATGTCAAACAAAATATTTTGCTTCGTCCTTTTACAGCAGATATGTCCCATAAGCAAAACAGGAGGACAGTGAGCTATTTGCCTCCTGGAGTGCAGATTTTCCTAGAACAGTGTGCAGACTCTATATACAGAGCCCCTAAGTGCTAGAAGAGCAGAATCCCTCCTCAAGTGACCCCATTTTGGAAATTATACCTCTTTGAGAATTTATTTATAGGTGTAGTGCTGATTTGACTCCATGGGTGTTTTCCAGAAACAAGCAGCAATGAATGATGCTGAGTGAAAATTGCAAATCTGCTATTGTAGTGCCCAGTAGGTTGTTATGCCCAGTGCATTATGTCTAGCTCAGGCTTCTGGAGACACGCATCTGTAAATTAGGCGGGCTCTCATCACTACAGCAATGCCAAACATGTGGGCACTATATGTGGTTTAGGTACACTGTGGGGCTTAGAAGGGAGGGGGGCATTTGGATTTGGGAGCGCAGAATTCCCTGGATTTCTTTTGAAGGGTTAGGAGCCATTTTGCTTTTCTAGAGCTGTTGTACTACCAGTAATGTGGAAGCCCTCTATATTTCCATTGACAGATGATGGACCTGATTGGGGACTTGCTTTTTTGTGGACTGAGTTGAAGCTTTTATTGGGAACATTTTACATAAAATTTGGAATCACATTTATCTGGCGCTCTACGCTGAGCACTTAGTTTGGGGTTTCCATCTAAATCTCCGAATTATGTGATTCAGATGAAGCCCCTGAGGAATCCATTCAATAGAATGAGGCAGCAGAGTTACTCTGGACTCCATGCGGCCTCTGTTTAGCTGTGTTCCTGGAGCGCCCCCAAGGGCTAGGGGTTACTCGGAGCCGGGCCCTTCGGTTCTCAAGGGGGATGTCACAGTGGCTGACCCGATCCGTGGCCCTAGGGACGTCTGTTGATAAAAGGGGGGAAAGGTCTTTAAAGGCATAATGTTCATGACACCACCTGTGGTATTCGGTCAGGGTGACCGACACTGCTTAGGGGTCCGCTGGGGTGATGTTATGGCAGCTAGATGGTATACCTTCCCACAGGTGAAGTATATCCCCAGGGCTTCCCGGAGTGTAGATGATGGATGGTGTGAGGCGCATTGAAGAACGAGGACACAAGGGTGTAGTCTCTTTACCTTTTTACTGAAGGTTCAGCATCCACAGTCCAGAGCACCAGATCACAGGGCTGGCAGAGTCTGGCCGGTCTGAAGGCAAATCCAGAGTCCCCTTATCCAGGTGGAAATCAGTAGCCTTCCTCTAGCGCCTGAGTGTTGTAGTACCTCCCTGCTGGGCGTCTCGGTAAGGTCCTCACAACTGTTGTAGATGTTATGTCTCTTTCTCTCTCTGTCCCCCTGATGGTATGGATAGGACAAACCTGTATGACTGATGGCCTGAGGCTTTTTACAGGGACACTATCACGCCCCGGCCCACACAGTTGCCACCGTGCCTCCTGGGTATAAGGTCGGGCAACTAATATGGAACTAGTTGTCCTGTCGGTCTCTGGAGCCAGGCTTGGAGACGATGACTCCCTCTGTGTTCCGGCTACCGGCTTCTGCGCCTCAGAAAGGAGGCAGCCTTTTACAGGGCAGAACTCCTTCTGGTTTCCTCTCCTTTTGCTATGACTTCGTTTCTCACTCTCAGCAATGCAATTTCCTTCAATGTCTCTTTCTTAGGACGCTGCCGCATTGGTAAGCAGGCACATTTCCGTGGCCTTCTGTCTAGGCCTCTGACAGGATCCCACCCCTGTCAGGGACCCTCCTGTCTGCAGCTGCTAGATGTTCCTCTTTTCCCCACTGGCTGCCTGACAGGTGCTGCCTGGCTCAAGCCCAGTCAGCTTCTGCCTAATGTCCTATCCAGACCACCAGTTTTACCTAATTGTGAGGAGTGCCCTAATAGATAGGAGCGTGGCTCCCCCTGGCGGACTGGAGTTTGAAGTGTGTTGTGTGGTTTGTGATACCTGGTAAGGAGACTTCCTTTATTGCCCTCAGATGTAACATCACTCCCCCTGGTGGAAGAATAACATTACTGCAATGACTAGGACCTTGGGGTGCTGCACTCCCCCCCCCCCCCCCCCTGTTAAATCCAGTACTCCCAGACTGGGAAAGAAAACAACAATACATTAGGAAAAGACATGCAATTTTTGAAATGCTATAAAACAAGTTAATTTAACTGTGCTTTCTTTTATGGGAGGTGAGAGCACTGCTTGGCTCATCTTGTATTAACTATAAAATACTATTACCCGTACAGGTATACTATCTATGAAGGGCAAGCATTCTTATTCTTTATTCAAGTGTAACAATTATTATTATTATTTATTGTTATAGCGCCATTTATTCCATGGCGCTTTACATGTGAGGAGGGGTATACATAATAAAAACAAGTACAATAATCTTAAACAATACAAGTCATAACTGGTACAGGAGGAGTGAGGACCCTGCCCGCGAAGGCTCACAATCTACAAGGGATGGGTGAGAATACAGTAGGTGAGGATAGAGCTGGTCATGCAGCTGTTTGGTCGATCGGTGGTTACTGTAGGTTGTAGGCTTATTATTCTTTCCTAAGTGCAAAATTAGCAACCAACTAGCTAACTAAGTAACTCACTAAATGACTCATTGACCCCCACGGGTTCACTTTATTGAAACGCAGAACAGATATCACCCCCTTACAGGCTCACTGTATCTTTCTTCCAATTTTATTCTCAGTACATCATTTTAACAATCTAACCTTAATTCTACCATATTAGCTACATACTACCAGCTATGTAAACATTATTACTATCTACTTTCTCTTTATTACATTAACTCACTATCTATTATATTACTTCTATAATATATTAACTTTTCAACACAGTGCAACAAGTAACCAATCCCTTTAAGGGCAAAGTCAAGTCTTTTTCTGAGGTAGTGCAAAGCATTAATCACATAATCAATATTGAAGTCTATTTAAAGGTGACGTGATGCGAGGGACCCGTGACGAACCCCCAACGTTGGTCTTGGGTGGGCTACAAGATGTGTAATCCTGACCCGGAATTCTGCCACACCAACGGATTTTTCTTCAGGTCTGTAAAGCAAAGCAATTATTACAGCAAGATTATAACAGCAGTTTCTGTTAAGAGGCAGTCTCTGTAAAAGCCTCCTTTTGTAAAACCAGTAGAAAGCACCTTTAAGAAGGTGCAAACTATTTGCAAGGACAGTTTATGATCATGCAACGGTCCATGATTCTGCAGTTCTTTAATAAAAGTAAGAAAACTTGTGCAAAACTGATGCAACTGGTACAAACAAACATAGGATCCCTTTAAGCTGGGGATCCCTTTAAGAGTTAACCCTGGATGGGTTTAAACTTGAAAAGCAAGAAAAATGTTTTAAGAACTATTTACATTCCTTTTTCAGGGTTTCGAGGTTCATTTAGACGGCTTTAAGGGCTTTACCTGGCACACATCCCTTCTTGGCCTGGGAATCCAGGGCCACAACGGAAGTCTGAGTAGCTTGGTCGTTAGCGGCGGCCACAACAGGGGCCGCGGTTGCTGTTTCAGTAACGGGTTCAGTACTTTGTAGAGCAGCAAAAGATGAACAGTTAACTATTTACAGTCATTTTCAGTGTTCTTTTATAGTAGGTTGCAAGGCATCAGTCGGTAGCGAACACTTCCTGGCCTGAGAAGATCTGTATCCGAGTTCTCATCTGTTGTTGTATCGATGTCATTGGTTTGTCTCTCATGTGTGGTCAAGTCATTATTTGTCTGGGTACAAGTGTCAGCTTCTGCTACAGTAGCAGGTTCAGTAGTAGAAATGATGCACACAGTAGTAGTGGTTTTGGTTTGAAGACCCGCTAGTTCAGGGACTAGAGGGGTAGTGTCATGAGTCTTAGTTGTGGCACGAGTAGTCGCTGGAGTGGGGTTGGTCATCGGGGCAAGGTCGTTCTTCATACCTGCTTCAGATGTGGTCCCACTAGCGCCGGTCTGGAACGCTGTTGCAGAGCCTTGTGCAGCGGCGTGGTCGTCTCCGGTTGCAGTATCCCACTTTCCGGCAGGGCCTTGCTTTCTGGCTTCGGAGCGCCGGAACTTCTTTCTTGCTCCGGACCAGACGAGGCTGCCGATGGAGGTCTTCTTCCACCCGGCCACAGCTTCCATCTCCTGGCACATGAGCTGACAGGTGCGTTCTCACTCTTTCTTCCGCAAGAGGTCCGGATTCATCGTCGGTGAAGGGTGCAGTTCTTGCAGGCCCTAGCTGGGAGAGTCCTCGTGCTCCATCCCATGCTCCTAGGTCCGCTCACTTCCCTCCGCCATGTTGTTTTTCAACACCTCCTTCTTCACATAAGTTTTGGCAGGGGGAAGGCATATTTTTCATGCCGCTCTGCTGGACCCGCCCACGATGGCATGCCCTTCTTCTTCTCCTGCGCTCCTCGTGGCGCTGTAATGGTGGCAATTTTGGCGGGAATTTTGGCGGTCTTTTGCAATACACAGTCCTTTAGTAAATCACAGTTCAAATACAATTCTGGCACAGTTCTTAGGCGCACATGACCTGATTTTCAGGCTGAAGTAGATCCTGTTTGCGACGCCAAAGTTGGAGCGCCCCCAAGGGCTAGGGGTTACTCGGAGCTGGGCCCTTCGGTTCTCAAGGGGGATGTCACGGTGGCTGACCCGATCCGTGGCCCTAGGGACGTCCATTGATAAAAGGGGGGAAAGGTCTTTAAAGGGATAATGTTCGTGACGCCACCTGTGGTATTCGGTCAGGGTGACAAACGCTGCTTAGGGGTCCGCTGGGGTGATGTTATGGCAGCTAGATGGCATACCTTCCCACAGGTGAAGTATATCCCCAGGGCTTCCCGGAGTGTAGATGATGGATGGAGTGAGGCGCAGTGAAGAACGAGGACACAAGGGTGCAGTCTCTTTACCTTTTTACTAAAGGTTCAGCATCCACAGTCCAGAGCACCAGATCACAGGGCTGGCAGAGTCCGGCCGGTCTGAAGGCAAATCCAGAGTCAGACGGTGTCCACAGTTCCTCCATCTGCCTCAATATAGGGGATCTTCCACCCGGGGTTCCGTATGAATCACATATTTCAGAGAATTACATAGAAACCCTGGTGTCACCATTTGGCGTAAAGCGCAGGATAAATGTGCGCTGAGCCTTAATGGGATTTTTGGGAGGCAGAATTAACAAATCAACAGAGGTAAACAATTGGTTTTATTAATTTTTTTATGCCGTTCCTCGTGCAGTATAAGTGATTAGAGGACTTTCTTCTTCAGCTCGGTGCGATTACAGCGATTTATATATTTTTTTTTTTTTACTTTTGGCTGCTGTCACACCCTAAAACTAGCATTGTTATGCTTTATAACTTTCAGTGCTTCACTGGTACACAAACTTGTAAGATCATGGTCTGAGCATGGTCTAACAAGAATGCTAGCCTGGTGACCCAGATGTTGTTCCGATGATCTTGGGTCACCATGGCAGTGATCAGGCCCCCTGCGATGACATTGCGGGGTCACCAATCGGTGGGGACAGGGAGCTCCCTCCCTCTCCCTGCTTTCTAAATACTGCGATCATTATCGATTGCAGCATTTAGGGGGTTAATTTGCCAGGAGTGGTGCAGATACCGCTCATGGCCTTGAGAGCTGGGTGTTAGCTATCATGTTAGCTGAACACCTGGCGGCGATCGTACATGCATAGCTGTTGTGTGCGCAAGATCACCAGGATGCATCCATATGTCCAACCAGGACATATGGATACGTCTATGGTCAGGAAGGGGTTACAAAGTAACTGTCATTGTAATTGCTTTTTTCCATAAATCAATAATATATGTGAAAATAAGACACTCCTTAATATCTTGTCAGAGAAATCTGCTTCTTTTTCATCCTGGACTGAGCTTTCATTCCCAATTCAGGGGTAAAACCTGTCTTCAGTGAAGACAGACTTTCCCATTATGGAGATAGGAGATGGTAGTCGGTGCTAATATAGGTCTATGGAGAACTGTAACTGTGGTTTCAGGAGAACTTGCAGCCGAATGTCTGTCTCTAGCTCTCTCCTCCTTACTCCACATTAGAATTTCACTGAATACAGATTTTACCCATGAATCCTAAGTGAAAGATCAGTCCAGGGGGAGGAAGAAGCCGACAGCTCCGAAAAATTGCTTATTTTCTACTGATTTATAACTTAAACTAAGATGAGGGTTACTCTGTACCATTATCTCCATAGCAGACTCTAACAGAGCAGACCCTACCCTGGTTAACAGTACACAAAGCCTGCACCCCGTCAATGGCAGAACCTCCACCGCAAGCCTTTCTAGCCTTTATTTCACAAACGATCACATTTAAGCTCGCCTTCTGCTCCCATGACAACTAAGCCTTGCTCAAAGAAGCATTTGAACTGCTCCCCTCTGGAGACTCGTTCCCACAGACCAAGCAACCCTCTGTGCAGCTCTCCTCGGGTCTCGCATGGCGCCTCCTGGCCTTCAGCTCACTGTGTGGCACCCCAGGAGTTTGGATGCAACAGTGGCAAGACCTCCCTCACAGGGGGTGATGTCATGCCTGGAAGCAAGAAGTGATCCCCTTAACAGGTAACACAAACATACAGCACCTTCCTGACTCCAGACCAGAAGGGGGAGCTCTAAACCCAATTTCAGGGGAACTTCCCTATAAGTTCTGGTCTGGAGGCGGGGTTAGGGAGTGCAGTGTGAGACAATGAAGGGAGAGGAAGCATGTGAGGTGAGAGACTGGGAGTGGAGCTGTGATTGAGCTCACTCCAGGATTGAGCGCAGAAGACCACACACCGGAGTCCGTGGTTGTGTGGGAACTGCAGGCCCCGCAGCCAAATCCTGAGGACAGGAGATTGCAGGTCTCCTGGCCCCAGCTGACACCCAAAGGCACAGCCGCATACAAGAGCCCGGAGTTACGAGGGAGTGACCCCTGGAAAAGGCTCAAGCTGCCTGCCATGCGGGTAGTGTTCCACCTGAGGGACAGACTGAGAGAGGGACATAAGGAGAACTAAAAGTACCAAGCACCAAAGAACAGCGCAGTAGAGAGGCCTCCAACCCCAACTGGCTTGGGGGATTCTGAACTGCTTCCAGGCTACCCAGATCTACCTGTGCTCTGGACTGCACCTACAATTAAAGGTAAAGAAACTACAGTCCTTGTGTCTTCCAATTATTCCTGCACCCCAACATCCACAACCCCTCATACTGTCCTGGAATCCTTGGGGCCTCCGCTCCACCTGTAGGGAGCAAAACCATATAAGTTGCACACCATCGGCCCCAGCGGACTCCTTTTGCAGCGTTGGCAATTTATAGCCCGCACATCAATAGTTAACAGCCGCCAGCCAATTGGAGGTTGGCAGCTGATGTCAGCCGCAGCATGCACGTTGCCGGCGTCTGACGTCAGTGTCAGTTGCCGGCAAGTGCGCGCTTCAGCTGAGTGGAGGGGAGCTTCGCCTTCGCTGAAGGAGCGCGGCCAGGTAAGAAGAACTTTTTATTATTATTATTATTATTATTATTATTAAGAGCGGCGATCTGGGGGGCCTGGGGCAGAATGCTGGAGACATTGGGAGTAGAATACTGGAGCACTGGGGCAGAATGCTGGACCCACTGGGGGTAGAATGCTGGAGCACTGCGGGTAGAATGCTGGAGCACTGGGGGCAGAATGCTGGACACACTGGGGGTATAATGCTGGAGCACTGGGGGCAGAATGCCTGACACAATGGGAGCAGAATGCTGGAGCACTGGGGGCAGAATGCTGGAGCACTGGGGGCAGAATGCTGGAGACACTGGGCAGAATGCTGGAGACACTGGAGGCAGAATGCTGGAGACACTGGGGGCAGAATGCTGGAGACACTGGGGGCAGAATGCTGGAGACACTGGGGGCAGAATGCTGGAGACACTGGGGGCAGAATGCTGGAGACACTGGGGGCAGAATGCATGACACACGGGCAAACTGCTGGAGACACTGGAGGTAGAATGCTGGAGACACTAGGGGCAGAATGCTGGAGACACTGGGGGCAGAATGCTGGACACACTGGGGGCAGGACTGGAGACAGGTGGGGCAAGAATGGAGATACGGGGCAGAATGAAAGACATTGGGGCATGTTTGGAGACACTGGGAGCAGGATTGGAGACAGATCGCGCAGGATCATGGGGCAGGATGGATACGACGGAGACAGATGGGTCAGGATGGGGGGATCATAGGGGGCAGAATGGATACTCATGAGGGCAGGACTGGAGAACATATGGCTGGAGCCAGGAATGAGACACACGGGGGCCAGGATGGGGAATATTATTACATAGGGACTAATTTAGGGATATTATTACTGCAGTGATGTATTTATTTTATTTTTTGAGTATACTGTTTTAAATGGGGGGGCGGCGGTCCTGTTACTGTGTTGAGTGACTCTATGTCGCCTTTTTTTCTTCATGTGTAATGTAGAAGTTGGGAAAAATTAAGTAATGTGTTCTGCAAGTGGAGCTTGAGATAACTGTTATTTCCTGCAGAGATGAGCCCTGGCTGGATGAAGTGATGGCGGTCTGTGCTGGATGAAAGATGAAAAACAAAGATGAAGGACTTCACCTAGACAAGTCACAGGTGAGTAAGTGTGTTACCTATACACTGACACTATACACTGTATACTATATACAGTGGTCCTGTGTACAATGTCACCAGTGATCTGTACACGGACACTGCATACTAAGTACAGATCTCCTGTGTATAATGGCACTGATGGTGATAGTACTGTGTTTATTTTTTATTACTTATCAGTACTCTAGTATTCAGTCACTATGTGGTGGTAATATGTGGTCTAGACATGGTGTTGCCGTATTTGTCCCGTGTATGTGCTATTTGGTCACTTTGTGGTGGTAATATGGTGTCTGGTCATGGTGCGGTGGTATTTGTTCGTTGTATGTGATATTGCTGGTCATTTTAAAAATTGAAAAATAAATAAAAATATACCTAAATTGTATTGCATATTTTAACAAATGTTTAGTAGGTTACAGTAGAGTAGGGCCCGGCCAAAAGCATCTACCGGTTTATGGTGGCGGCTTAAAAAATCTTTTGGCCAAATCAAAAGCTGCCGGCTATATGTGTGATCTGGTGATGGGAACTGTTAATGTGTGATAGGTGAGAAGTGGAGTTTTTCCAAGAGATAGCAGTGGGACTGTGGACAGTTCGAGGGGTGGAGGCGGGGCTGGGGTGGAGCCTGGGCGGAGTCTCAAGGGGCCCCGAAAATTTTGCCAGTATGGGGCCCCGAAAATTTATAGTAGCAGCCCTGCTTATATCTCATGATACCTTCCCCACACTGCAGTTTCATAGTTTTTAAGGTTGAAGGTAGACATAAGACCATCAAGTTCAGCCTATAAAGTAACGTATTGATTCATAGGAAGGCACGAGGCAGATGCTAATAGCTCAATATTAGGGGAAAAATGCCTTCCACATATGGCAATCAGACTAGTTCCCTGGAGCAATGTGCCATCACAGACTCTGATCCTCATAAACTGTAATATAATCGTTTTTAAAGGGAACATGTCACCAGGTTTTTCCCATATAAATTATGGCCCCCACCATTAATGCCTTTTTTTACAGTATATTGGAATACTGTAAAAAGAAAAAAAAAAAAAGTCCTCAATCCAGTCCGCAGATGCCGCTTAATAGCTTTTATTATACTTACAGATGTGGCGGTCCGTTAAGATAGGTGTATATGGCTTTGACCCGCCTCTTTTCTTAAGATCACCATCATCCTTCCCCTCTTCATGTGGTTAACGTGTCCTTAAAGGTTACCTTTATGAAAGCCATCCAGGCTTGAACAAAAAATCTAGTGCCCATAACTTGTCATATATTATATCTTTCAAGAAATGTGTCCATGTGTCCCGTTCCTCCTTGAACTTTTTTAGTGAATCAACCATCGCATTGGAGTCTCTACACAAAATCCCTGCAGCCCGCTGCAACTTCCTGTCATGGTGGAATGGTGGAACCTGTGCCCGGTGCCACCCTTTCACCTTACCATCTTTGATTGCCCTTACCGATCTTGTGGGGATGCTATCTTGGAGACCTGATGTATTTCTGGCAGGTAGTATAGGATGCCCTATGTTTTGGCTACTTTATAGCCACTGGGGGGACTTTCATTTTGTACTCTGAGATAGCTTTATGGGTGGCACTGTGGTTTGACCTTATTACAGGTCTGGCTTTCATTGTTCTTTTGCTATGTTTTTGCAAATTTTAAGTGTTTTTAATCATTTTGTGTAGTGTTTTTTGTGTGTGGTTCAATAAAATTGGTACACTTTGATATATACTCCTGGTGGTGATCCCTTCAGTTTGCATGCTACTGTTTTCTTTTTTGTTTATACGCCATGTTGTTTTGTAGCATGTTATCGGTGATCCCTGGCGGTGGTGCCTGCCTGCACTCTGTTATCTATACTTTAATGGTGGAACTGCAACGCAAAGGCCAAATCTACACCGTTACATATACATGGGCACTTACAGTTTATTTTTCAGGTAATAAGCTGTCATGGGTGTACATGAAGAATAAATATTAGTGGATGATATGTGACTTGTATCAGACGGTTTCAGCAGTTTTCCCCTCTGCAGGCTCTTTGTTTAAATATGAGATAACTTTGTGACCATCGGTGGAGAACAGCAGCTATTCCCATTTACAGAGCAGAGACATGACGGATTTGTTGTTCTGCTGGACGACTCTATTCAGAAGCAGCAGCATTGGGAACAATGTACATCATCATGGGGGACAATGTTCAGTAGCATGGGGGCAATATACAGACGCTTCTCACAAAACTAGAATATCATCAAAAAATTAATATATTTCAGTTCTTCAGTACAAAAAGTGAAACTCCTATTATATAGAGTCATTACAGAGTGATCTATTTCAAGTGCTGATTTCTGTTAATGTTGATGATTATGAATGAAAACCCAAATATCATTATCTCAGTAAATTAGAATACTTTATAACACCAGCTTGAAATAATGATTTTAAAATCTGAAATGTTGGCCTACTGAAATGTATGTTCAGTAAATGCACTCAATACTTGGTCGGGGTTCCTTTTGCATCAATTACTGCATCAATGTGGCGTGGCATGGAGGCGATCAGCCTGTGGCACTGCTGAGGTGTTATGGAAGCCCAGGTTGCTTTGATAGCAGCCTTCAGCTCATCTGCATTGTTGTAGCTGGTGTCTTTCATCTTCCTTTTGACAATACAAGGTCAGGTGAGTTTTCTGGCCAATCAAGCACAAGTAGCTGTTTAAACAGATCAATTTAGCCAAATGAAAAACAATGTCAAAGTTCAAAGTATCACCACATGGTGGAGCACATGACATATATAAAAGACAAACTAAAGAATGTTAATGTTAAAGGGAATCTGTCACCTCATTTTTTGCATATAAGCTGCGGCCACCACCATTAGGGGCTTATCTACAGCATTCTTTAATGCTAGTCTGGTGTTTCCCTGGTTGGGCCCAGTCCTTTTGTCTGCCCTTATTCACACTGAGGTCAACATTGACACATGGTAAGGTTTTAATATTAGACAGTGCAGGACTGTCCCTATCAGAGTTACCTTGACGCGGTGGGATGGCTTTTGTGCTATTTTTTTAATCAAAAAACAGTATTACTAAAAACTCTGTTACTTAAATGCATTTTTACTTAGTTACATCAGGGTTTTCGCTTACTTTTTTCTCTTGTAGGTTTTAATGTTTTGTGGCCAATGTGAACATGCGTTTAACCTCTGCATGTGTACCAACTCAAGTTAAGCTCAATTTTTGTGTTTTTTTTTCTCAGCATTCTATAACAAGTTTGATTTTGCTCACCCCAGGGGCAGTCCGATCCGATGGGCGTTGCAGGTCGGGGTCCGGCGCCTCCCATCTTCATGCAATGATGTCCTCTTCCTTGCTTCCTGTCACGGCTCCTGTGCAGGCGTAATTCTCTGCCCTGTTGAGGGTGGGCACGCCATAGTGACCAGGTGGACCTTAAAAGGTATAGATCTCCAATTTATACAGTATTTTCATATTTTTGCTATTGACACTGTGCACTTTGCTCCTGTATGAAGATCACCCCCAGGGTTGGACTAGCCCACCAGAGAACTGGAGAATCCTCCGGTGGGCCCTGGCTTCTCCTTCAAGAGAGTTCATAGTGCAAACCTTGCAGCTTCCAAGGGGCTCTTCAGTGTGGGAGAAAGATGGGCCCTCAGAATCAAATCCTCCGGGGGACCCAATGTTCATCAGGCTGACACTGATCACCGCTTTGTTCCTTTGTAATGTGACACTACTTGCACTTTATTGATTCACAATAAGGGCTCATACTCACTTGCGCGAGACTTGGATGAGTCTCGCACGGCAATACCCGGCACTGCACCAAGCACAGAGGAGCGGAGCGTGCGGCTGCACGTATTCCTATGCGACCGCACGATCCGATCTGAGTGCCGGGTGCAGAGCCGGGTGTTGCCATGCGAGACTCATCCGAGTCTCGCGCAAGTGAGTATGAGCCCTTATAGGAAGTTTTTCCCTTTTTCTAATATTTTTATATTTTTATTATGGGATCATAAATATTAATTTGTTGGAGGCACTTTACAAGTGTCATTTTGGTCTAATTATATACTTTTTAAATAATTTTCTGTTGCATTCTTTTGATTCAGAATATATCTAAAATGCTCTATGTTGTGTGCACATTTTAATTCATCATCTCTACTGCTATATGTATTAATAAAGGTGTGGTGAAATATATATATACATATATATGTGTGTGTAGGGACATATGTCTAGGGTTATATGTGTGACTAGTGATAATGTAACATCTGTCCTGAAGGCAAGTCGCACCTAGGTGTTAATAGGTACTTCCTTGGGACTAGTAGAAATTCTGTCTCCATATCTCACCAGGGGGTCTAGCTAGGGCCGAGAAGAAAAGCAACATTTGGCACCTCTGAGGTCTTGGAGGAGATGCTTAATTGCGGTCTGAGGTAATCTATCCCTGAGAGCCTTTCTACAAGAGAAATTCATTGGGGGGCGCGGCCGTGGCCCAATCAAACAGGCAGCAGTTATGATATTGGCCTGAGGGGCCGGTCTAGAAACCTGACCTCAGACCAGAGCTATAAATTTAGGCTGCTGACAGAGAATTGTGTTCACATGTGAGGGCAGCCTGAGAAGCTGATGTGTTCCACCAACTACATTCTTCCTTCCCTCAGGGAGCAGAAAGCAACTACCAGTTAGGTAATTTCTGTAAGTTTCTCCTGTTTATTTTGACACTGTTTTCCATAAGTTGTATGTCTTTTTATTATCATATTTTTATACCTTTTTCTTATTGTAAGCATTGAACTTTTTGCTATTTAAGTATAAAACTTTAACAAGTTGAACCTTGAATGTTCTAAATGAATCCATAGCCCAAAGGTGTGTGAGCCTTATGAGTGATAGACATATTTTTATTAGTATTATTATTAGTTCCAGGACTCATCGCCTGTGTATTCGATGAGTGGTGGCAACGTGTATGAGCGGGTGTGTGGCCTGGGTCGGTGTGTGATTTATGCTCCCATTACAGCATAGGACAGAGGTTGAATGTTGGACTGAGAGTGGGGAGATAGATTAACTCTTGCAGGCACAACCCCAAGTCACGTGTGAGAGCAGGCATGTGACGAATAAGTGACACCACAGAGAAGGGATCCGTGACAATTGGTGGCGAGCGGTGGGATAGAATTATTTCTATTAGAGCATTAGTGCATGGTTTAAGCAATTATTCCCTGTGCTAAAGAATTGGTATCCTTGCGAGGAGTGCACCAGTTCTTCAAGGTTCAACTCAGTGCTTACTTAGACATACTTGCAAACAGTTTCCCCACCCCATTTTTATTTGCTATCTTTTATTTGGCAAAGGCTGTTCATCGATATGGCAGCCCAGTACAAGAAGCAGAGTAAAGAGGCTCTGACCGGCCTCTGTGAGCAGAGAGGAATAGAGACAGCCGACAGATCCAGGGAGCTGCTGATACGCGCCCTGGTTGAGCAGGACATAGAGCAAAGTGCTGGAACATCTGGGCAAGGAGAGAGCCCACCTCGGAGAGAGCCCACCTCAGAGAGACCCAGCAATGCCAGCTCTTGCACTGGATATGCCTGATGGAAGTGTCAGCAATGCCAGTGCTGAGGAGCCTATGGACTGTACTTTGCAAATGGACTTACAATGGCTGGGAACAAGTGATCCCAATCTGCGCATGCAGCTTATTTTACAGCACCGACAGGCTGAGAGAGAAGCTGCAGAACGCCGGGACCAACAGGCTGAGAGAGAGGCTGCAGAATGCCAGGCTGCTGCTGCAGAACGCCGGGACCGGGCTGAGAGAGAGGCTGCAGAACGCCGGGAGGACAGAGCGTTCCAGCTTCAGATGGCTCAAATAGAGCGGGGTATGAGTCCTCAGATAACCCCCTCCCAGGACATAAATCCAAGGAGGCCACGTCTTGAAAACTTCCCTGTGATGGAGAAGGATACGGACTTAGATACTTTCCAGCGGGGATTTAAAAAAACCTGCAGGCAGTACCATCTACCCCGTGAGCAGTGGGCACAGTATCTAACCCCAGGGTTGAGAGGCAAAGCCCTGGAAGTTTTTGCTGACCTCCCACCAGAGCTAGATGCGAAATATGAGGCCATAAAAGAGGCCCTGATCAGAAAATACAACCTGACACCAGAAGTGTATCGTAGAAAGTTCCGGAACCTACAACATGGATCACCGGACAGCTATGCGGATGTTGTGAGCACCTTGAGGACCACGTTCCACCAATGGATTAGGGGACTTTCTGTTAACAGTTTTGAGGACTTAATGGATCTTTTGGTCAATGATCAATTTCTTCACATGTGCCCCACGAATGTATGACAATTTGTGTGTAATCGGTCGCCACAAACTGCGGATCAGGCTGCAAGGATTGCGGACTGCTATGTGGCTAACAGGATGCCTGAGGTGCGGAAGCCATCGGGATTCAGCTGGAGGGGAGGTAAGCCAAACGGGGACCCTTCTCCCTCTGCCAGCCGATCACCAGTGCTGTCCAAGCATTACAGAATGTTGTAGATAAGCCCCTGATGGCGGTGGCCGCAGCTTATATGCGAAAAATGAGGTGACAGATTTCCTTTAATGAATGAACATTATAAATAATATTTCTTTAATTATTTTGCAGCTTTAAGACTAGAAGAAAAAAAATGTTGGTTTTGGAAATCTTGGAGGAGAACCCACGTAGGAAAAAAAACTGGGAAGAAGTTCCCTACATCTTGTCCTAACCTGTCAATTTGACGGATGGAATAAAACAGAAAAACAATAATGATTAAGAAGAAATATTATATAAAATTATATTTATTGCATTAAAAATGAATGAATATATATATATATATATATATATATATATATATATATATATATATATATATACTCGGACCGGCCCACCGGAGAACCAGAAGATTCTCCGGAGGGCCCAGGCACTGACAACTGCTGTGTGGGCTCCCTCCCACCCTCCTTGAAGACGATACTCACCCTGCTCCAGCGATGCCTGGTCTCGGCATCTGCAGCTTCTCCTGAATGAGCGGTCATGTGGTACCGCTCATTAAGCTCATGAATATGCGCATATTCATGACCTTAATGAGCGGTATCACATGACCGCTCACGCAGGAAGAAGGTGCTGCGCCGGGAGTTGGGACAGGGACAGAGCCAGAGGGATGTCGGTGCGGTGTGTGGGACAGGTCAGGTGAGTATGAGGGACGGGTCAGGTGAGTATGAGGGACGGGGGGATGAAGGAGGACATAAGCCGGCGCGCCATGCAAGATGGGAGCAGGTCAGGAGCGGGGGGGTGGAGAGATAAGCCATGCATACAGGAGGGGGGAATATGAGCCATGCATACAGGAGGGGGGAATATGAGCCATGCATTCAGGGGGGGGGAATATGAGCCAAGCATACAGGGGGGAATATGAGCCATGCATTCAGGGGGGGGATATGAGCCATGCATATAAGAGGGGGGATATGAGCCTTGCATACAAGAGGGGGGGGGGTCATTATACAGTATTGAGCATCATGTGGGATCATTATACAGTATGGAGAACTGTGTGTGGCCATTATACAGTATTGAGCATCATGTGTGGCCGTTATACAGTATGGAGCATCATGTGTGGCCAATGGACATTATACAGTATGGAGCAGCATGTGTGGCCGTTATACAGTATGGAGCATCATTTGTGGCCATTATACAGTATTGAGCATCATGTGGGATCATTATACAGTATGGAGCACTGTGTGGCCATTATACAGTATGGAGCACTATGTGTGGCCATTATACAGTATGGAGCACTGTGTGGCCATTATACAGTATGGAGCACTGTGTGGCCATTATACAGTATGGAGCACTGTGTGGCCATTATACAGTATGGAGCACTGTGTGGCCATTATACAGTATGGAGCGCTATGTGTGGCCATTATACAGTATGGAGCACTGTATGGCCATTATACATTATGGAGCATCATGTGTGGCCATTATACACTATGGAGCATCATGTGTGGCCATTATACAGTATTGAGCATCATGTGGGATCATTATACAGTATGGAGAACTGTGTGTGGCCGTTATACAGTATGGAGCACTGTGTGGCAATTATACAGTATGGAGCGCTATGTGTAGCCATTATACATTATGGAGTATCATGTGTGGCCATTATACATTATGGAGCATCATGTGTGGCCATTATACACTATGGAGCATCATGTGTGGCCATTATACAGTATTGAGCATCATGTGTGGCCATTATACAGTATGGAGGACTGTGTGTGGCCATTATACAGTATGGAGCATCATGTGTGGTGGCCGTTATACAGTATTGAGCATCATGTGTGGCTATTATGTGTGGCCATATTTTTTTTTGTTTATAATTATTGTATATAAAACAGTGTGATCAGCACTGCTAAATGGCTGTGGTTGGGACGTGGATATGGGTGTGACTAGTTGTGAAATGGGTGTGGTCAGAGGCGTGGCCTAAAATTTGCCGCGGCGCACTACGCGCGCCACAAACTTTATATCTCTTTCCCTTCAAAAGTTGGGAGGTATGGTACCGCATTTGCCAGATCACGGCAAGTGCCGCAAATCCCATAGGGAATGAATGAGGCCGAATGCAGTGTTGCTGTAAGTGATCCGTTACGCAGCAGATGCAGAAACACTGCCAGATCTGCTGCAAAAGGCGACTTTCACATCAGTGATTCTTGCCAAAGTCACTGCCGATAGTATCTCACCAATGGGGGAGGCAGCACTAAAAGTGCCTAGGGCAGCAGAAACTCTAAATACGGCCCAGGGGGGCTGCATTATATTCTGTGGGGGGACTGCATTATACTCAGGGTACTACATTATATTATGGGGGGCTACATCATACTGTATGAGGGGTTCCAGTATACCCTATAGGGGGCTGCATTATATTCTGTGGTGGGGCTGCATTATTCTCTCAGGGGACTACATTATATTATGGGGGGCTACATCATACTATATGAGGGGTTACAGTATACCCTATGGGGGGCTGCATTATATTCTGTGGTGGAACTGCATTCTCTCAGGGGACTACATTATATTCTGTTGCATGAAAAGAAGCTGCGGAGACACCATCACGTGTTTCTCGACGCAAGCAGTGAATAGCCAGGCCTTACAGATAAGGGGCAAAAACCCCGAAACAGCTGTCTGTGGATGGATACCATGCTTGGCATAGGTGGCTTTCCTTCA
Organism: Ranitomeya imitator; assembly: GCF_032444005.1. Taxonomy (NCBI): domain Eukaryota; kingdom Metazoa; phylum Chordata; class Amphibia; order Anura; family Dendrobatidae; genus Ranitomeya; species Ranitomeya imitator. Next base: position 459,030,442 of record NC_091287.1, on the reverse strand, counting down.
TAGGATGCTGCCCTTCCCGTGGTTGTTCCTTCCCGGGGAAAGGCCTGGCTATTCACTGCTTGCGTCGAGAAACACGTGATGGTGTCTCCGCAGCTTCTTTACATGCATCTGCATATTTCCCATAAGGGATGGGGGCAGTGTTCTGGAATCACTGCGTTGAGAAACACGTGATGGTGTCTCTGCGGTGTTGGATGTTTTGGTCTCCCCGAGGCCAATCATCTGTGCCTTTATATATATTATATTCTGTGGCGGGTTGCATTATACTATATGAGGGGGGCTGCATTATAACCTATGGGGGTGCTACATTATATTCTATGGTGGGGACTGTCATACCTGAGGGGGTTGCATTATATTTTGTGGGGTGCTGCATTATATTCTATGAGAGGGGACCGCATTATATTTTATGAGGGGGCTACATTATATTCTGTGAGGGGGCTACCCCAACCCTTGCTACATTATTAAAATGTGAACTACCTTATATTATACCCTGATATTAGCGCTTTTTACCGCACAATTGGTGGTCTTGTATCTATTTCTATGTAGCTACATAGTGGGCCCCAAGAATGATTTTCTCTGGTGGGCCCAAGGTGCTCCAGTCCGACGCTGTGTATATATATATATATATATATATATATATATATATATATATATATATATATATATATATATGTGTGTATATATGTGTGTATATCTACTATATAATTGTCTAATGGTCACTTCCGTCTGTCTGTCTGTCTGTCCTTCTGTCTGTCACGGTTATTCATTCGCTGATTGGTCTCGGCAGCTGCCTGTCATGGCTGCCGCGACCAATCAGCGACGGGCACAGTCCAGAAGAAAATGGCCGCTCCTTATTCCCCGCAATCAGTGCCTGTCGCCCGCATACTCCCCTCCGGTCACCGCTAACACAGGGTTAAAGCCGGCGGTAACGGACCGCGTTATGCCGCGGGTAACGCACTCCGTTACCGCCGCTATTAACCCTGTGTGACCCCAACTTTTTACTATTGATGCTGCCTATGCAGCATCAATAGTAAAACGATCTAATGTTAAAAATAATAATAATTAAAAAAAAACAAAAACTTATTCTCACCTTCCACCGTTGCGTCCTCTCCTCTGCACTGCAAGCGGCAGGTTCCACTTCCAAAGATGCTATGGGAGAAGGACCTTCCATGACGTCACGGTCATGTGAAGGCGACGTCATGGAAGGTCCTGCAGTCATACCAATCCTGGGACCGGACACCGCTCACAAGCACCGGAACTACAACGGGCTCTTCGGATGGTGAGTATGTTTCTTTTTTATTTTTTAACCTGTTACATACGTGACTGGGCAATATACTACGTGGCTCTGTGCTGTATACTACGTCGCTGTGCAATATACTACGTGGGCTGTGCAATATACTACGTGGCTGGGCAATATACTACGTGACTGGGCAATATACTACGTGGCTCTGTGCTGTATACTACGTCGCTGTGCAATATACTACGTGGGCTGTGCAATATACTACGTGGCTCTGTGCTGTATACTACGTGACTGGGCAATATACTACCTGGCTGGGCAATATACTACGTGGCTCTGTGCTGTATACTACGTCGCTGTGCAATATACTACGTCGCTGTGTAATATACTACGTGACTGGGCAATATACTACGTGGGCTGTGCAATATACTACGTGGCTCTGTGCTGTATACTACGTGACTGGGCAATATACTACCTGGTGGGCAATATTCTACGTGGCTCTGTGCTGTATACTACGTCACTGTGCAATATACTACGTCGCTGTGTAATATACTACGTGGCTGGGCAATATACTACGTGACTGGGCAATATACTACGTGACTGGGCAATATACTACGTGGCTCTGTGCTGTATATTACGTGGCTGTGCAACATACTACGTGACTGGGCAATATACTACGTCGCTGTGCAATATACTACGTGGCTGGGCAATATACTACGTGGCTCTGTGCTGTATATTACGTGGCTGTGCAATATACTACGTGACTGGGCAATATACTACGTGGCTGGGCAATATACTACGTGGCTGGGCAATATACTACGAGGACATGCATATTCTAGAATACCCGATGCGTTAGAATCGGGCCACCATCTAGTGTATGTATATATATATATATATATATATATATATATATATATATATATATATATAATATGTGATCGATTAATTGAAAAATGAAGATAAAAAAAGGATTTTTACTTTTAAAATCATGATTAAAATTACTCAGTTCCCAGTTCATGACTTTCAGAGATATTTGTAAAATACAGCAAAAAAAGGAATATATAGATATTGTTTCTCTGATCGCCCATGACGGCACCACGGAGAGAGGGGATCCGCCCACCAAGGACAGGAAACCTACGGATAAAAAGGCTGTACCACTCTCCTGCATCAGTTGGTTTCCTGTCCTTGATGGGAGACCTACGGACTTACCGGTTCAACGTTGGAATTCCGGGGCCAACCAGTCCGACTCAGGCAGCTGGGGTCCCTCTGCCTCGGCTGGGGTGATGACCCGAAGCACCACCGCTGGGGGCTAGTGGGCCTCTAGGGTGAGTGGGGGAGGTGACAAGGAGTTTGCGGTCACCTCCCCAGGTAAGATGCAGCAGTGGCAACATCCAGGGGGGTCCCTCTGTGGTTGCGGGAGGTGCGGCGTGGCCCTCCCCTAGCACGCGTCAGCCTGCACACTGCACTGCCATCAGGCATGCAGAGCCGCGCGGTAGGGTCTGCATAGGACCGGGGGTGCCGGTCAGCAGCGCCATATCTGCACTCCGGGTGGCCATCTTGAGAGTCCGGCGCATGCCCGGAGTTGCGCTGGTCTCGCGAGACGCTGGGGCTTGGATCTGCACAGGCGCCGCTGAAACCCGACTGCGCAGGCGTCGGCGTTCGGCGCTCCTCGCCGTTGTCTGGACGCCACTGCGCAGGCGACGCCGATCTGACGCTTGTGCGTTCCAAAGGCGCCGCAGAAGCGTCTGCGCAGGCGCCGGCGTTCAACGCTCCTCGCCGTCGGCTGAGCGCTACTGCGCAGGCGCCGAAGGAAAAAAATAAAGCGGCGGGAGCTTTAAAAGGGAGAATTTACTTCCTCCCAGTGGCTCTGCAGTATATCGGCAAGAGCCTTAGGAGCTACTAGTTGTCGCAGCATCAGCGCAGCACGCGTTATTGGCAGTGACAGCAGACCAGCAGCAGTATGAGCGACCCGGCATCTCCCTTGCCTGAATCACCTTCACCTATAGCATCGCCGCAGCAGCAGCAAAAGAGGCGACAGCAGAAAGGTCACCAGGACACCAGCAAAGAACGCCAAAGGTCTCAACACAGCAAGGAGTCCAGCACGGCGTTGGGGAAAAAGCCAGAGGCAGAGAATCCCCAACCGGTATTTATGGGTCCTGGAGGTGGTAAGTTGATCTTCGTGAAAGTTAGAGACAGTAAGATTATTATTTGTCTCTTTTAGGGGAGGAAAAGCGTAGGTAAAACAAAGCACAAAATCTGTGCCATCTGTAAAGAGGATCTTCCACCCGCATTGGAGAAGCAGCTATCTAATTCCTGCATACAGCAGACTGTATCCGAAAGCCTGCCCGGGTTTGCAACAGATCTTAAAAACCTGTTTAAAGAACAGGTGGAAGACACCTTTAGATCCCTTAAAAGGGGAAAAAACGGAGAAGGACCAGACACAGGTCCCCGTCCCCAGTCTCTAAATCTGACAGCGATAGTGCAAGTTCAGTATCCTCCGACTCCTCCTCCTCATCTTCATCATCCACTTCTTCCTCAGGAGGTCACAATTGTTTCCCGCTAGAGGACACCGATGGCCTCATAAAGGCAGTGAGGAGTACTATGGGATTAGTAGACTCCCACCCTAAAAAGTCAGCACAAGACATCATGTTTGGGGGCTTAGAACAAAAAAAGAGAAGAGCTTTCCCGCTTAATGAAGCAATTGCAGTGTTAATTAAGAAGGAATGGAAAAAACCCATGAAAAAGACTCTCCTAACTCCAAAAAGGAAATACCCCTTCGAGGATGAATCCTGCTCCTTTTGGGAAAAAGCCCCCAAATTAGATGTAGCAATAGCTAAAGCATCAAAGAAATTCGCTCTCCCGTTTGAGGACATGGGGGTCCTAAAAGACCCTATGGACAAGAAGGCGGACGCCTTCCTCAAGGGCTCTTGGGAGTCAGCGGGAGGAGGCCTGAAACCGGCAGTGGCAGCAGCTTGCACATCCCGCTCCCTAATGATCTGGTTAAATCAACTAGAGGGTCAATTAAAGGGGAAAACTTCCCGAGACTCGATGCTGAAGACATTACCTGTAATAAGGGGAGCTGCGGCTTTTCTGGCTGACGCCTCCGCAGACTCTATCAGATTAGCTGCCAGGTCAGCAGTGTTTGCTAATGCGGCCAGGCGTGCCCTCTGGCTTAAGAATTGGCCTGGCGATCTGCAAACAAAAACAAAACTGTGTACTATCCCCTGCGAAGGAGAGTTTTTGTTCGGTTCCACATTAGACGACATCTTGGAAAAAGCAGGGGACAAGAAAAAGTCCTTTCCCTCTCTAGGTCTCCCCTCTTACCGGAAGCCCTTTCGGAACAAGAGGTTTTTCCGCAAGAACCCTGGGAGAGGCCAGGGAAAGTGGGAGGATAAGAGGAACAAAAACAAGGGGTTCATCTTTAACAAAAACCCCAGCGATAACAAGAAACCTTCTCAATGAAGGTTCGCCCCAGGTGGGAGGGAGATTATCTCTCTTTCTCCCAGCCTGGAAAAAGATTACCTCCAGTCAATGGATTCTGAACATTATAGAATCAGGTCTGAGGCTGACATTCAAAAGATGTCCCCGTCCCTCTTTTACGATGACATATATAAGATCTTCGGCAGAAGAACAGCTGGCACTGGAAAACGAGGTCATCGGGTTAGTAAAAAAGGGAGTACTCCTGGAGGTTCCCCCACAAGAAAGAGGGCAAGGGTACTATTCCCCTCTATTCCTGAGGAAGAAACCAGACGGTTCCTTCAGGACCATTATAAATCTAAAAAAACTAAACGATTACCTGGAGGTTCAAGCATTCAAGATGGAAACGATAAAATCATCTATCAAGATGTTGTTTCCCCAATGCTTCATGGTGGTCCTGGACCTAAAGGACGCATATTATCACGTCCCAATACACAAGGATCACCAGAGATTCCTCAGGATGGCAGTTCACATCAGGGGAGTCCTAAATCACTTCCAATTTTCAGCTCTACCATTTGGTCTTGCCATAGTCCCGAGGGTTTTCACAAAGCTGATAGCAGAGGTAATGGCTCACCTCAGAGAAGAAAATACCCTAATCGTTCCATATCTGGACGATTTCTTGGTGATAGGCTCCTCCCCGCAACATTGCGAGGATCAACTGGCAATAGTGATACATTCCTTAAAGAAACTGGGTTGGCTAATAAACATAGAAAAATCCAGACTAATGCCTTCTCAGGTCCAGGAGTACCTGGGTCTCACTCTAGACTCCAAAAAGATGGAATGTCTGCTCCCGGAGAACAAGATACAAAAACTAAAAAGTTTAGTATCGAGAACCCAATCTCTCCCCTCCATAACACTCCGTCAGGCCATGTCCCTCTTAGGCTCCATGACCTCTTGCATCCCCGCAGTCCAGTGGGCCCAATTACATTCAAGAGATCTTCAATGGCAGATATTGTCGGAGCAAATCCATCTAGGAGGGCATTTAGACGGGCAGTTAACTCTATCTCCTCGCACCAATCACTCTCTGACATGGTGGAAATCGCAGGAAAATCTTTCCCAGGGAGTCCCGTGGGTAATTCAGATCTCGAAAGTCCTGACTACGGACGCAAGCCCTTCAGGGTGGGGGGCTCATCTGGGCGACCTAGTAACCCAGGGCATTTGGTCTCCATCTACAGTGAACAAATCCTCCAACATGAAGGAGCTCCTTGCAGTAAAATATGCCCTTCAGGAATTCTTGGGGGTCCTTCACTCTCACCATGTAAGAGTAATGTCGGACAATCGGGTGGTAGTATCTTACCTAAATCACCAGGGGGGTACCCGTTCCAAAAATCTAATGGAAGTGACCAAATCAATCCTGCAAATAGCCGAGAGCAACCTCTTATCCCTAACAAGTCTACACATAAGGGGAGTAGACAACTACAAAGCAGCCTTCCTCAGCCTGTCCAGTCTAAAACAGGGGGAATGGGAACTAAATCAGGTGATATTCACCCAGATCACAGAAAGATGGGGTGTTCCCAAAATAGATCTCTTTGCGAGTCATCTAAACAAAAAAGTAACCTCCTTCTGCTCCCTATCTCCCCTGGGGAACCCAGTAGCTGTGGACGCTTTCCTGATATCTTGGGGTCACCATCTGGTCTATGCCTTCCCTCCTCTTATTCTGATTCCAGCAGTGCTGAGGAAGATTCGGGAGGACGGGGCGCTGGTCATCTTAATTGCCCCGTTCTGGCAGAAGAGACCTTGGTTCTCATGGATGAGGAAGATGTCAATATCCGACCCTTGGGTATTGCCAGACCACCAGGATCTATTGTCGCAGGGCCCAGTCTGTCATCCTCGAGTCAAGAACTTGCACTTGACAGCTTGGCTTTTGAAAGGAAATTATTAGAAAGCAGGGGGTTCTCTCCAGGGTTAATCTCAACTCTGTTACAAAGTAGGAAGCCGGTTACAACAAAACAATACGGCAAAGTATGGAAAAAATTTCTGTCTTCTTCAGGTGAAAAAATAGGGAAAGAAATTCCCCTTGCTTCCATACTAGAATTCCTACAAAATGGGTTGGAGATGGGTTTAGCCACTAGCACCCTAAAAGTTCATGTGGCGGCATTGGGAGCCCTATTGAACTTTGACTTGGCTTCAAATAGGTGGGTCTCTAGATTCATCAGGGCGGCAGGAAGATCAAGGCCTCTTCCAGTAAAAGTTGTTCCTCAATGGGACTTAAACTTGGTCCTTAAAGCCCTGACTAGTCCGCCATTCGAACCATTACACGAATCTACAATAAAAAAACTCTCTCTCAAAACAGCTTTATTAGTCGCCCTTACTTCTGCCCGTAGGGTTAGCGATTTACAGGCTCTCTCAGTTAACCCTCCTTACACACAATTTCTAGAGGATAGGGTCATTTTAAAAACAGACCCAGCATATCTCCCGAAAGTGGCTTCAAAATTTCACAGGTCTCAAGAGATATCTCTCCCCTCCTTCTGTCCCAATCCTAAAAATAAGGAGGAACAAACACTACATACACTAGATGTAAGAAGATGTCTCTTACATTACCTAGAAGTCACTAGAGAGAGTAGGGAGGATTCCTCTCTGTTTGTGTGTTTCCAGGGTCCCCGGAAGGGGAAAAAGCATCTAAAGCCACCATAGCAAGATGGATCACGGACGCCATCAGTCTCTCATACTCGGCAAGTGGGATGTCCGTTCCCGGGGAGGTTAAGGCTCACTCAACAAGGGCAGTAGCGACTTCCTGGGCGGAGAAGGCCGGAGCTTCCATTGACCAGATATGTAGAGCTGCTACCTGGTCCTCACCATCCACATTCTATAGGCACTATAGATTGGACCTAATCTCCTCTTCAGACCTTACTTTTGGTAAAAGGGTTCTGGAGGCGGTGGTCCCTCCCTGAATATACTATCTATGCAATTCTCTCCGTGGTGCCGTCATGGGCGATCAGAGAAAAATACAGTTCTTACCGATAACGGTATTTCTCTGAGCCCATGACGGCACCCGTACATTCCCTCCCTTCACTTGTGGGTGCTCACATCAAAATAGTGCCATAGTCTACTCATAGTTTTAAAGTCACGCGGTATCTAGTTATGATAAACAGTTAAAATTAACAAATGTTTAGTAGTCTCCCATCGTTCTCTATGTAAAACAACTGATGCAGGAGAGTGGTACCGCCTTTTTATCTGTAGGTTTCCTGTCCTTGGTGGGCGGATCCCCTCTCTCCGTGGTGCCGTTATGGGCTCAGAGAAATACCGTTATCGGTAAGAACTATATTTTTTGATAATAAAAAAGGAACAAATTAAAATTGTTTTATATATCAATGGTATCAGTGGCAAAAAAGCCAGTCATCGAACAAGTGTGATACAGATCTTTCTATGGTTAATACTTACTAAAAAGAGGCTGTATTCATAAAGTTGTCACATATGGCACCCAAAAACTTGTTCTAAAACCAAATTAGGGAAAGATTAAGCCTAATAGTGGAGGCACATTTTTTGTAAAATCATTTTAGTACAATAAATATTATTTTATATAATATTTCTATAATAATTATAATTTTACATAATATTTCTTTATACACATTATATTATTGGGTGCATTATACTACTTTGGTGCGGCATTATACTATTATGAGGCTGCATTATACTGCTATGGGGCTTTATTATATTATGGGCTGCATTATACCACTGTGGGGCTGCATTATACTACTATACAGGTATATGTCTATGGGATGCATTATACTATTATAGATGATTATGGGGGCAATATGGAGAGACATGAGGCAGAATGGGTGGACACATGGGGTCCAGAATGTGGGATATTATTACAGTAGGGGCTAATTAAGGGATATTATTTTTGAGGATACTATCTTCAGTGTGGGGGACGAGAGGTCCTGCTACTGTGCAGGGCGACACGGTCGCTTTTTTCTTCATCTGGCGTACTATAGAGGTTGTGGAAAATTTGGCTAATGTGCTCTAGATGACTTTGTTATTTTCTGCAGAGAGGAGTCCTTGCTGGAAGAAATGATAGCGGTCTCAACTGGATGAAGAAGAAAAGCGAAGATGAAGGACTTCAACTAGAGACGTCACCGGTGAGTCAGTGTGTTACCTGTACACTTACACTATATACTGTATACTATATGTTGCCTTCCAGTTCCAGAATGGTTGAGGATGACCATGTCCAATGAGGGGAGGAATGTAAGAGTGATGGGCTGTTCTGCTGCGTTCCTACCTCTGAAGACAACAATGTCATGCGGTTCTACATGCAATATGAATGGTGATGTGCGTCTTTTACATTATATGATGGTAATGTACAGCGTATAAGGATGTGAGGTGTTAATGTATAATGTGAGTAGTGCATAGTGCAGGGTTAGACCTGGGATAGTATAAGTACTGCTCATATAGTTAAGTGGTTTAGTAACAACATAGGAAATATGATAAGGACACTAGGCTTAGTCTATAGGATAGCATATAGTTAATAGGTAAAACTAGCCCAGTGAGTGGGGACTAGTGTAAGGCTACTTTCACACTAGCTTCGTACGACGCACGTCGCAATACGTCGTTTTGCAGAAAAAACGCATCCTGCAAAGTTGTTTGCAGGATGTGTTTTTTCTCCATAGGCTTGTATTAGCGAGGCATTGCGACACGGCGCACCCGTCGTGCGACGGTTGCGTCGTGTTATGGCGGACCGTTGGCACCAAAAAACGATGCATGTAATGTTTTTTGGTGCGTTGTGTCTGCCATTTCCGACCGCGCATGTGTGGCCGGAACTCCGCCCCCTCCTCCCCAGAGCTGCGCTTTCACAGCATGCATCGGTACGTCGCCACGACGCATTGCGTCGTGCGTCGCTAGTGTGAAAGTAGCCTAAGTGAAAAGTGGGCACTTCCTGATAGTGAATTAGGGAACTACCATGAGAAAGTCAAGTTCAGGTGCCGTGGGCTGCTAGGGCCAACATGTACCAGTTGTTCAAATCAGTGGGAAGCCCTACTGGTATCCCGAACTGTCGTGTCCAGAACCCAAGGTTAGGCATATTGGCTGCTCGGCACATTGTGTCCGCTGGCGTACTGTGGAAGATGGACAGGGATCTGTATAGTTGGAAGGTGGACAATCCCAGGTGCACTGCTGAAGTGGACAGAAAATTCCTGAGGCTGACAGTCAATGGGCTAAATTGTGTGCAGTGGCTCCTGAGGACGGAGGTCTGGAGACGGCAGGAAACCTGGGGCCTACAACAGAGTGTAATGCACCCCACACCTGTCAGCAACCTGGGACACTGCTCTCCTCTAAAGTGCCAGAGTGAAACTGGATAACAGATTGGCCTCTATAGCAATTTACACCATTACCATGACTACCGCTCTGCAGCACTTTCCACCATTACCATGACTACCGCTCTGCAGCACTTTCCACCATTACCATGACTACCGCTCTGCAGCACTTTCCACCATTACCATGACTACCGCTCTGCAGCACTTTCCACCATTACCATGACTACCGCTCTGCAGCACTTTCCACCATTACCATGACTATCGCTCTGCAGCACTTTCCACCATTACCATGACTACTGCTCTGCAGCACTTTCCACCATTACCATGACTACCGCTCTGCAGCACTTTCCACCATTACCATGACTATCGCTCTGCGGCACTTTCCACCACTACCATGACTACCACTCTGCAGCACTTTCCACCATTACCATGACTACCGCTCTGCAGCACTTTCCACCACTACCATGACTACCGCTCTGCAGCACTTTCCACCATTACCATGACTATCTCTCTGCAGCACTTTCCACCATTACCATGACTATCGCTCTGCAGCACTTTCCACCATTACCATGACTATCGCTCTGCGGCACTTTCCACCACTACCATGACTACCACTCTGCAGCACTTTACACCATTACCATGACTACCGCTCTGCAGCACTTTCCACCACTACCATGACTACCGCTCTGCAGCACTTTACACCATTACCATGACTACCGCTCTGCAGCACTTTCCACCACTACCATGACTACCGCTCTGCAGCACTTTCCACCATTACCATGACTACCGCTCTGCAGCACTTTACACCATTACCATGACTACCGCTCTGCGGCACTTTCCACCACTACCATGACTACCGCTCTGCAGCACTTTACACCATTACCATGACTACCGCTCTGCAGCACTTTCCACCATTACCATGACTACCGCTCTGCAGCACTTTACACCATTACCATGACTACCGCTCTGCAGCACTTTCCACCACTACCATGACTACCGCTCTGCAGCACTTTACACCATTACCATGACTACCGCTCTGCAGCACTTTCCACCACTACCATGACTACCGCTCTGCAGCACTTTCCACCATTACCATGACTACCGCTCTGCAGCACTTTACACCATTACCATGACTACCGCTCTGCAGCACTTTCCACCACTACCATGACTACCGCTCTGCAGCACTTTACACCATTACCATGACTACCGCTCTGCAGCACTTTACACCATTACCATGACTACCGCTCTGCAGCACTTTCCACCACTACCATGACTACCGCTCTGCAGCACTTTCCACCATTACCATGACTACCGCTCTGCAGCACTTTCCACCATTACCATGACTACCGCTCTGCAGCACTTTACACCATTACCATGACTACCGCTCTGCAGCACTTTCCACCATTACCATGACTACCGCTCTGCAGCACTTTACACCATTACCATGACTACCGCTCTGCAGCACTTTCCACCACTACCATGACTACCGCTCTGCAGCACTTTCCACCATTACCATGACTACCGCTCTGCAGCACTTTACACCATTACCATGACTACCGCTCTGCAGCACTTTCCACCACTACCATGACTACCGCTCTGCAGCACTTTCCACCATTACCATGACTACCGCTCTGCAGCACTTTCCACCATTACCATGACTACCGCTCTGCAGCACTTTACACCATTACCATGACTACCGCTCTGCAGCACTTTCCACCATTACCATGACTACCGCTCTGCAGCACTTTACACCATTACCATGACTACCGCTCTGCAGCACTTTCCACCACTACCATGACTACCGCTCTGCAGCACTTTCCACCATTACCATGACTACCGCTCTGCAGCACTTTACACCATTACCATGACTACCGCTCTGCAGCACTTTCCACCACTACCATGACTACCGCTCTGCAGCACTTTCCACCATTACCATGACTACCGCTCTGCAGCACTTTACACCATTACCATGACTACCGCTCTGCAGCACTTTCCACCACTACCATGACTACCGCTCTGCAGCACTTTCCACCATTACCATGACTACCGCTCTGCAGCACTTTCCACCATTACCATGACTACCGCTCTGCAGCACTTTACACCATTACCATGACTACCGCTCTGCAGCACTTTCCATCATTACCATGACTATCGCTCTGCAGCACTTTCCACCAATACCATGACTACCGCTCTGCGGCACTTTCCACCATTACCATGACTACCGCTCTGCGGCACTTTCCACCATTACCATGACTATCGCTCTGCGGCACTTTCCACCAATACCATGACTACCGCTCTGCGGCACTTTCCACCATTACCATGACTACCGCTCTGCGGCACTTTCCACCATTACCATGACTACCGCTCTGCAGCACTTTCCACCATTACCATGACTACCGCTCTGCAGCACTTTACACCATTACCATGACTACCGCTCTGCGGCACTTTCCACCATTACCATGACTACCGCTCTGCGGCACTTTCCACCATTACCATGACTATCGCTCTGCGGCACTTTCCACCATTACCATGACTACCGCTCTGCAGCACTTTCCACCATTACCATGACTACCGCTCTGCGGCACTTTCCACCATTACCATGACTACCGCTCTGCGGCACTTTCCACCATTACCATGACTATCGCTCTGCGGCACTTGTCATACGGGGGAAGAAGGCATCTCATATCTCAGGAGCAGAGATAGGCAGGAACAAAGCCAGACCAGTGCTAGTCAGAACAGCACCATTAGGTAAAATGTCTTCTAGCACATGAAATCCTATTTAAGAGATGGTAAAATACATAGCAGGGCATTCTGGGATTTGTAGTTCATAACTGCTGTACACCACGTGCTTTCCTTCCAGCTCACTTGTCTCTGCAACCTGTCAGAAGACTTGTGACACATTTCTTGCAGATAAGAAGGTTACAGCACAGAAGTGATAGCTGGGTGTCCTCCCCATGTCCTCCCTGCCTCATATGTAAATGAAGAAAGTTTCTGGGCTTATTTATCCCATTAATGCTGAATACTGGGGCTGTTTTCTGTGCTTCCAGCAACTTCTTCCCTCCGCCTCCTCTTTCCTTTATCCCACTGCTTCTGTGCTCGGCTTCCTAGATCTCCACCAGCAATTATTCTATTGCACTACCGAGCCTGACCACGCGGGGTCGCTAGCGAAGTGAATAATGGCTGCTTCTCAGTGCCGACGAGCGTGAGGGCGGTGGGCAATACCACCGCACAGACAGGAGGAGACATTTCCGTTATCCTGGCGAAAATACCCAAGAAGCACACCGTGCCAAACAATATAGGAAGGTGCAGTGATGGTGACTTCTCCGGAGCTATTCCATTGTCTCGGCTATGTAGTATGCGCTGTACGGACCAAGGATTTAATACAGATGTGTTGCAGCCTCCCCTTCATCGCGACATGGAGTATGCAGCCGCTGTCAGGGGAGGGGGCGGTGCGAGGACGCTCATTCTCTTTAGTGTTTGTCAATGTTGGAGGTGTGAGCAGCCCGGCCCGGGACAGCCAGGTAACTGTGCAGCACGATGGAGGGCTGGCGATAGTCGTGACACACAGGCGACAGGCCCGTGTGTGCAGCAGAGCAGCCTGTCCCCGGGTATCAGGGCACTAACAGGCTGAGGGCTGCACCATGTCAGGGCTCCGGTACCCAGCATCATCGGGACGTGCAGACAAATGGCAATGTCATGTGTGCTGGGCACTGCATAGACTATATATAATGTGTGTGCATGTATATAGTGTGTGTATATATAATGTGGGTGTGCTGGGCACTGCATAGACTATATATAATGTGTGTGTGCATGTATATAGTGTGTGTATATATAATGTGGGTGTGCTGGGCACTGCATAGACTATATATAATGTGTGTGCATGTATATAGTGTATGTATATATAATGTGGGTGTGCTGGGCACTGCATAGACTATATATAATGTGTGTGCATGTATATAGTGTGTGTATATATAATGTGGGTGTGCTGGGCACTGCATAGACTATATATAATGTGTGTGTGCATGTATATAGTGTGTGTATATATAATGTGGGTGTGCTGGGCACTGCATAGACTATATATAATGTGTGTGCATGTATATAGTGTATGTATATATAATGTGGGTGTGCTGGGCACTGCATAGACTATATATAATGTGTGTGCATGTATATAGTGTATGTATATATAATGTGGGTGTGCTGGGCACTGCATAGACTATATATAATGTGTGTGCATGTATATAGTGTGTGTATATATAATGTGGGTGTGCTGGGCACTGCATAGACTATATATAATGTGTGTGCATGTATATAGTGTATGTATATATAATGTGGGTGTGCTGGGCACTGCATAGACTATATATAATGTGTGTGCATGTATATAGTGTATGTATATATAATGTGGGTGTGCTGGGCACTGCATAGACTATATATAATGTGTGTGCATGTATATAGTGTGTGTATATATAATGTGGGTGTGCTGGGCACTGCATAGACTATATATAATGTGTGTGCATGTATATAGTGTATGTATATATAATGTGGGTGTGCTGGGCACTGCATAGACTATATATAATGTGTGTGCATGTATATAGTGTGTGTATATATAATGTGGGTGTGCTGGGCACTGCATAGACTATATATAATGTGTGTGCATGTATATAGTGTATGTATATATAATGTGGGTGTGCTGGGCACTGCATAGACTATATATAATGTGTGTGCATGTATATAGTGTGTGTATATATAATGTGGGTGTGTGCTGGCAGTCCATAGACTATATATAATGTGTGTGCATGTATATAGTGTGTGTATATATAATGTGGGTGTGCTGGGCACTGCATAGACTATATATAATGTGTGTGTGCATGTATATAGTGTGTGTATATATAATGTGGGTGTGCTGGGCACTGCATAGACTATATATAATGTGTGTGCATGTATATAGTGTGTGTATATATAATGTGGGTGTGTGCTGGCAGTCCATAGACTATATATAATGTGTGTGCATGTATATAGTGTGTGTATATATAATGTGGGTGTGTGCTGGCAGTCCATAGACTATATATAATGTGTGTGCATGTATATAGGGTGTGTGCTGGGCACTGCATAGACTATATATGTGTGTGCATGTATATAGTGTGTGTATATATAATGTGGGTGTGCACTGGCAGTGCATAGACTATATATAATGTGTGTGTGCATGTCTATAGTGTGTGTATATATAATGTGGGTGTGCGCTGGGCACTGCATAGACTATATATAATGTGTGTGTGCATGTATATAGTGTGTGTATATATAATGTGGGTGTGCACTGGCAGTGCATAGACTATATATAATGTGTGTGCATGTATATAGGGTGTGTGCTGGGCACTGCATAGACTATATATGTGTGTGCATGTATATAGTGTGTGTATATATAATGTGGGTGTGCACTGGCAGTGCATAGACTATATATAATGTGTGTGTGCATGTATATAGTGTGTGTATATATAATGTGGGTGTGTGCTGGCAGTGCATAGACTATATATAATGTGTGTGTGCATGTATATAGTGTGTGTATATATAATGTGGGTGTGTGCTGGCAGTGCATAGACTATATATAATGTGTGTGTGCATGTATATAGTGTGTGTATATATAATGTGGGTGTGTGCTGGCAGTGCATAGACTATATATAATGTGTGTGCATGTATATAGTGTGTGTATATATAATGTGTGTGTGCACTGGCAGTCCATAGACTATATATAATGTGTGTGTGCATGTATATAGTGTGTGTATATATAATGTGGGTGTGTGCTGGCAGTGCATAGACTATATATAATGTGTGTGCATGTATATAGTGTGTGTATATATAATGTGGGTGTGCACTGGCAGTGCATAGACTATAATGTGTGTGTGCATGTATATAGTGTGTGTATATATAATGTGGGTGTGTGCTGGCAGTGCATAGACTATATATAATGTGTGTGCATGTATATAGTGTATATATATAATGTGGGTGTGTGCTGGGCACTGCATAGACTATATATAATGTGTGTGTGCATGTATATAGTGTGTGTATATATAATGTGGGTGTGTGCTGGCAGTGCATAGACTATATATAATGTGTGTGTGCATGTATATAGTGTGTGTATATATAATGTGGGTGTGTGCTGGCAGTGCATAGACTATATATAATGTGTGTGCATGTATATAGTGTGTGTGTGCACGCGTGCATGTATATAATGTTGGTGTGTGCTTGGCAGTGTATAGACTATATAATGTGTGTGTGCGCATGTATGTATATAATATGGTGTGTGCGCATGTATATAGTGTGTGTATGTATATATAATGTGGGTGTGTGCTGAGCAGTGCATAGGCTATAGAAATGTGTGTGTGCATGTATATAATGTGTGTGTGTGTGTGTGTGTTGGGCAGTGCATAGACTATGTATGTATGTGTGTGTGCATGTATATAGTATATGTATATAATGTGGGTGTGTGCTGGGCAGTACATAGACTATATACAGTATAATGTGTGTGCATGTATATAGTGTGTGTGTATGTATATAATGTGGGTGTGTGCTGGGCAGTGCATAGACTATATAATGTGCATGTATATAATGTGGGTGTGTGTGTGCTGGGCAGTGCATAGGCTATATAATGTGGGTGTGTGCTGGGCAATGAATAGACTATAATGTGTGTGTGTGTGCATGTATATAGTGTGTGTATGTATATATAATGTGAGTGTGTGCTGGGCAGTGCATAGACTATATAATGTGTGTGTGCATGTATATAGTGTGTATGTATATATAATGTGTGTGTGCTGGGCAGTGCATAGACTATATATAATGTATATAGTGTGTATGTATATAAAATGTGTGCATGAATACTGTGTGTATGTATATAATGTGTGTGTGCATGTATATATATTCTGGGTGTGTGATGGGGGTGTGTATATATATATATATATATATATATTCTACTATATTCTACTATATAATTATATTCTACTATATAATTGTCTAAGGGTCACTTGTCTGTCCTTCTGTCTGTCGCGGATACTCATTGGTCGCGGCCTCTGTCTGTCATGGAAATCCAAGTCGCTGATTGGTCGTGGCAAAACAGCAACGGGCACAGTCCAGCGGCAAAATGGCCGCTCCTTACTCCCCGCAGTCAGTGCCCGCTCCGTACTCCCCTCCAGTCAGCGCTCACACAGGGTCAATGGCAGCGCTAATGGACCGCGTTATGCCGCGGGTAACGCACTCCATTAACGCTGCTATTAACCCTGTGTGACCAACTTTTTACTATTGATGCTGCCTATGCAGCATCAATAGTAAAAAGATCTAATGTTAATAAAAATAAAAAATTGTGTTATACTCACCGTCCGTCGGCCCCTCGGATCCAGAACAGACCTTTCCCGCTCCTCGCGACGCTCCGGTGACCGCTCCATGCATTGCGATCTCGCGAGACCGCTACGTCGTCATCTCTCGAGACCGCAATGCACTCTTCAGACCGTAGCGCGCGAGGAGCGTCGGTAACCGCTTCGATCCAGGGGCCAACAGAAGGTGAGTATAACTATTTTTTATTTTTTAATTCTTTTTTTTAACAGGGATATGATGCCCACATTGCAATATACTACGTGGGCGGGCTGTGCAATATACTACGTGGGCGGGCTGTGCAATATACTACGTGGGCGGGCCGTGCAATATACTACGTGGGCGGGCCGTGCAATATACTACGTGGGCGGGCCGTGCAATATACTACGTGGGCGGGCCGTGCAATATACTACGTGGGCGGGCCGTGCAATATACTACGTGGGCGGGCCGTGCAATATACTACGTGGGCGGGCCGTGCAATATACTACGTGGGCGGGCCGTGCAATATACTACGTGGGCGGGCCGTGCAATATACTACGTGGGCGGGCCGTGCAATATACTACGTGGGCGGGCCGTGCAAATAATCAGCGACAGACGCAGTCCAGCCGCGAATTGGCGTGGGATTTGAACCACTCTTCGCTAATTGCCCGCGGCCGGCCGAATCCTATATATTCAATGTATTCTAAAATCTTCATAAATAAACTACATACATATTCTTGAATACCCGATGCGTTGGGGCTACCATCTAGTATATATATATATATATATATATATATATATATATATATATATATATATATATATTGTCTAAGGGTCACTTCCGTCTGTCTTTCTGTCCTTCTGTCTGTCACGGATATTCATTGGACGCGGCCTCTGTCAGTCATGGAAATCCAAGTCGCTGATTGGTCGTGACAAAACAGCCACGACCAATCAGTGACGGACACAGTCCGGAAGAAAATGGCCGCTCCTTCCTCCCCGCAGTCAGTGCCCGCTCTGTACTCCCCTCCAGTCAGCACTCACACAGGGTTAATGGCAGCGTTGACCGCAGTGTAACGCACTCGGTTAACGCTGCTATTAACCCTGTGTGACCAACTTTTTACTATTCATGCTGCCTATGCAGCATGAATAGTAAAAATATCTAATGTTAAAAATAATTAAAAAAATTAAAAATAGTTACATACTCACCCTCCGGTGGCCCCCCTGGATCAGGAACCGGCCTTTCCCGCTCCACGCGACGTCCCGGTGACCGCTGCATGCATTGCGGTCTCGCGAGATGATGACGTATGGTCTCAGGAGACCGCTACGTCATCATCTCACGAGACAGCAATGCAATCTTCAGACCGGACCGCGCGCCAAGCATCGGGAACCGGCCGCTTTGATCCGGAGGCTCCAGGAGGTGAGTGTGTAACTATTTTTTATTTTTAACAGGGATATGGTGCCCACATTGCTATATGCTGTGTGGGCTGTGCAATATATTACGTGACTGGCCAATATACTACGTGACTGGGCAGTATAGTACGTGGCTCTGTGCTGTATAGTACGTGGCTCTGTGCTGTATACTAAGTGACTGGGCAAGCTGGGCAATATATATAAATTATCTAAGGGTCACTTCCGTCTGTTTGTCTGTCCTTCTGTCTGTCATGGAATCTAAGTCGCTGATTGGTCGTGGCTGTTTTGCCGTGACCAATCAGCGATGGGCATTGTCCGGCGGAAAAATGGCCGCTCCTTCCTCCCCGCAGTCAGTACCCGCTCCATACTCCCCTCCAGTCAGCCCTCACACAGGGTTAATGGCTGCGTTACACCGCGTTATGCCGCGGTGTAACGCACTCCCTTAACGCTGCTATTAACCCTGTGTGACCAACTTTTTACTATTGAGGCTGCCTATGCAGCATCAATAGTAAAAAGATCTAATGTTAAAAATAATAATAAAAAAAATAAAACGTTATATACTCACCGTTCGTTGGCCCCCGCATCCAGAACCGGCCTTTACCGCTCATCGTGACGCTCCGGTGACCGGTCCATGCATTGCGGTCTCGCGAGATGATGACGTGGCGGTCTCGCGAGACCACTACGTCATCATCTCGAGAGACAGCAAAACACTGCGCGACCAATCAGCGACATTGGCGCGGGATTTAAATCCTGCTTCGCTGATTGGTCTCGCCCAGCTGACATTGCGAGGGATTTAAATCCCGCTTCGCTGATTGCTCGCGCCCAGCTGACATTGGTGTGGGATTTAAATCCCGCTTCGCTGATTGGTAGCGCCAGCCGACATTGGCGTGGGATTTAAATCCTGCCTTGCTGATTGGTCGCGCCCAGCCGGCGCGACCAATCAGCGACATTGCCGCGGGACTTTTTACTATTGAGGCTGCCTATGCAGCCTCAATAGTAAACCGATGTAATGTTAAAAATATTAAAAAACAAAACAAAAAACCTGCTATTCTCACCTTCCGTAGTCCGACGATTCGCTTGTGAGGGCCGCCATCTGCCGTTCCCAGAGATGCATTGCAAAATTACCCAGAAGACTTAGCGCCGCTAAGTCATCTGGGTAATTTCGTAATTCATCATGGGAACGGAAGATGGCGGCAGCCGCGCTTCTCGGCACAGCTTCGCTGGATCTCAGGGGGTGAGTATATAACTATTTGTTATTTTAATTTTTTTAACAGGGATATGGTGCCCACACTGCTAAATACTGCGTGGGCTGCGTTATATACTACATGGCTGCTATATACTACATGGGCAGTGTGATATACTCCTTGGGCTGTGTGATATACTCCGTGGGCTGTGTGATATACTGCGTGGGCTGTGTGATATACTGCGTGGGCTGTGTGATATACTGCGTGGGCTGTGTGATATACTGCGTGGGCTGTGTGATATACTGCGTGGGCTGTGTGATATACTGCGTGGGCTGTGTGATATACTGCGTGGGCTGTGTGATATACTGCGTGGGCTGTGTGATATACTGCGTGGGCTGTGTGATATACTGCGTGGGCTGTGTGATATACTGCGTGGGCTGTGTGATATACTGCGTGGGCTGTGTGATATACTGCGTGGGCTGTGTGATATACTGCGTGGGCTGTGTGATATAGTACGTGGGCTGTGCTGTATACTCTGTGGGCTGTTATATACTACGTCGTCTATGTTATATACTGCGTGGCCTGTGTTATATACTGCGTGGCTGCTATATAGTACGTGGGCTGTGTTATATACTCCGTGGGCTATGTGATATACTGCGTGGCCTGTTATATACTGCGTGGCTGCTATATACCGTGTGGCCTGTGTTATATACTGCGTGGCCACTGTTATATACTGCGTGGCCTGAATTAACGCATCGGGTATTCTACAATATGTATGTATATAGCAACCACATAGTATATAGCACAGGCCACGTAATATTTGATACATACTACGTGGCCCGTGCTATATACCAGGTGGCTGCTACATACATACATACATACATATTTATTCTAGAATATGCGTTAGAATCGGGCCACCATCTAGTGCATATATATATATATACTAGCTATTGAACCCGTTCTACGCCCGGGTGGCGAGCATTTATATTGGTATATTGTCTCCATCCTGGTATGTGCTGCTCCATCCTGCGTCCCCATCCTGTCATGTGCTGCTCCATCCTGCGTCCCCATCCTGTCATGCGCTGCTCCATCCTGCGTCCCCATCCTGTCATGTGCTGCTCCATCCTGTCAAGTGCTGCTCCATCCTGCGTCCCCATCCTGTCATGTGCTGCTCCCATCCTGCTTCCCCATCCTGTGATGCGCTGCTCCCATCCTGTGATGCGCTGCTCCCATCCTGTGATGCGCTGCTCCCATCCTGTGATGCGCTGCTCCCATCCTGCGTCCCCATCCTGTCATGTGCTGCTCCATCCTGCGTCCCCATCCTGTCATGCGCTGCTCCATCATGCGTCCCCATCCTGTCATGCGCTGCTCCATCCTGCGTCCCCATCCTTATGTGCTGCTCCATCCTGCGTCCCCATCCTTATGTGCTGCTCCATCCTGCGTCCCCATCCTTATGTGCTGCTCCATCCTGCGTCCCCATCCTTATGTGCTGCTCCATCCTGCGTCCCCATCCTTATGTGCTGCTCCATCCTGCGTCCCCATCCTTATGTGCTGCTCCATCCTATGTCCCCATCCTTATGTGCTGTTCCATCCTACGTCCCCATCCTTATGTGCTGCTCCATCCTATGTCCCCATCCTTATGTGCTGCTCCATCCTACGTCCCCATCCTTATGTGCTGCTCCATCCTACGTCCCCATCCTTATGTGCTGCTCCATCCTACGTCCCCATCCTTATGTGCTGCTCCATCCTGCGTCCCCATCCTTATGTGCTGCTCCATCCTGCGTCCCCATCCTTATGTGCCGCTGCATCCTGCGTCCCCATCCTTATGTGCCGCTCCATCCTGCGTCCCCATCCTTATGTGCCGCTCCATCCTGCGTCCCCATCCTGTTATGTGCTGCTCCATCCTGCGTCCCCATCCTTATGTGCTGCTCCATCCTGCGTCCCCATCCTTATGTGCTGCTCCATCCTGCGTCCCCATCCTTATGTGCTGCTCCATCCTGCGTCCCCATACTGTTATGTGCTGCTCCATCCTGCGTCCCCATCCTTATGTGCTGCTCCATCCTGCGTCCCCATCCTTATGTGCTGCTCCATCCTGCGTCCCCATCCTTATGTGCTGCTCCATCCTGCGTCCCCATCCTTATGTGCTGCTCCATCCTGCGTCCCCATCCTTATGTGCTGCTCCATCCTACGTCCCCATCCTTATGTGCTGCTCCATCCTACGTCCCCATCCTTATGTGCTGCTCCATCCTACGTCCCCATCCTTATGTGCTGCTCCATCCTACGTCCCCATCCTTATGTGCTGCTCCATCCTGCGTCCCCATCCTTATGTGCTGCTGCATCCTGCGTCCCCATCCTTATGTGCTGCTGCATCCTGCGTCCCCATCCTTATGTGCTGCTCCATCCTGCGTCCCCATCCTTATGTGCTGCTCCATCCTGCGTCCCCATCCTTATGTGCTGCTCCATCCTGCGTCCCCATACTGCCTCTGACTCGCTCGGCGCCGAGTGCTGGGGGGCCTGAGCAGGCGGGGACACCGGCGCGCTGTGGGGGTCAGGTGCCGGTATCGCCGCCAGCTCAGGCCCCCCCAGCACTTACTATACTCACCTGTCCAGCGTTCCATCGCTGAGCGCCGCCATCTTCCCGGTCTCCTGGCTGTGACTGTTCAGTCAGAGGGCGGCGCCGGCGCGCATTAAGCGCGTCATCGCGCCCTCTGAACTGAAGGTCACAGGCCGAAGACCGGGAAGATGGCGCCGCTCAGCGATGGAACGGGGACAGGTGAATATAGGCCGATACTCACCCTCCTGGCGGTCCCTGCTTCTGCGGTGGAGATCGCGGTGTGCGTTCAGTGTGAACGCACACCGCGATCTCCCGGGAGCGTCGCTCTGTGAGGCCCAGACTGCGCCGGCGCTTGCGCAGTCTATAGAGGCTTCGGACAGAGTGACGCTCCCAGCGTTGTATTATAGATATATATATATATATATATATGTGTGTATATATGTGTGTATATATATATATATATATATATATATATATATATATATATATATATATATATATATATATATATATATATATATATATGTATATATATATATGTATATATATGTATGTATATAGTGTATGTATGTAGAAAAAAAACCAAACAAAACACAACCAGCACTCCTAATGTGAACACTTGCAAGCTGCAAACTACAATATAGATAAAAAAAGAACACAGCAGCACATGTACATGAATCTAGGCCATGTGAAAACAGACAAATATTCAATATGAATTATACTTCTCAAAAATATTTTTCACAATTTTTCACAAAATTTTTTTTTCATTAAACTTACAGTAATAGATGAAATGAAGATTCTTGGCGCATAAATTGGCCAATTCATGTGTGCCCACCAACCACGGCAAGGTGATCTCCTTCTGATGGGTCCTACTCTACCATATATGCCACTTTTGGGCCGCCAGCCTACAACTCTGGACAAAACATGTCACTCTGGGCTAAGCCTACAATTTATGGGCAGGTAGAGTTGATTACCGCCACCTGCAAGGTCAATGGGAGGAGTGCAAGATCAGTCTGGATGCAGCCAACATCCAATAACTAAATAGAGAAAAAAGAAACCAACCAGCACTCCTAATGTGAACACGTGCAAACTGCAATAAAGATAAAAAAGAACACAGCAGCACATGTGCATGAATCTAGGCCATGTGAAAACACAGACAAATAAAAAAAAGTGGCATATATGGTAGAGTAGGACCCATCAGAAGGAGATCACCTTGCTATGGTTGGTGGGCACACATGAATTGACCAATTTATGAAATCTTGATTTCATCTATTACTGTAAGTTTTATGAAAAATTGAGAAGTATAATTCATATTGAATATTTGTGTTTTCACATGGCCTAGATTCATGTACATGTGCTGCTGTGTTCTTTTTTTATCTGTGTGTGTGTGATATCTATATATATATATAATTACACACACGTATATATATATATATATATATATATATATATATATATATATATATATATATATATATATATATATATATATACAGGTCCTTCTCAAAAAATTAGCATATAGTGTTAAATTTCATTATTTACCATAATGTAATGATTACAATTAAACTTTCATATATTATAGATTCATTATCCACCAACTGAAATTTGTCAGGTCTTTTATTGTTTTAATACTGATGATTTTGGCATACAACTCCTGATAACCCAAAAAACCTGTCTCAAAAAATTAGCATATCAAGAAAAGGTTCTCTAAACGACCTATTACCCTAATCTTCTGAATCAACTAATTAACTCTAAACACATGCAAAAGATACCTGAGGCTTTTATAAACTCCCTGCCTGGTTCATTACTCAAAACCCCCATCATGGGTAAGACTTGCGACCTGACAGATGTCAAGAACGCCATCATTGACACCCTCAAGCAAGAGGGTAAGACCCAGAAAGAAATTTCTCAACAAATAGGCTGTTCCCAGAGTGCTGTATCAAGGCACCTCAATGGTAAGTCTGTTGGAAGGAAACAATGTGGCAGAAAACGCTGTACAACGAGAAGAGGAGACCGGACCCTGAGGAAGATTGTGGAGAAGGACCGATTCCAGACCTTGGGGAACCTGAGGAAGCAGTGGACTGAGTCTGGTGTGGAAACATCCAGAGCCACCGTGCACAGGCGTGTGCAGGAAATGGGCTACAGGTGCCGCATTCCCCAGGTAAAGCCACTTTTGAGCTACAGAGAAGCAGCACTGGACTGTTGCTAAGTGGTCCCAAGTACTTTTTTCTGATGAAAGCAAATTTTGCATGTCATTCGGAAATCAAGGTGCCAGAGTCTGGAGGAAGACTGGGGAGAAGGAAATGCCAAAATGCCTGAAGTCCAGTGTCAAGTACCCACAGTCAGTGATGGTGTGGGGTGCCATGTCAGCTGCTGGTGTTGGTCCACTGTGTTTCATCAAGGGCAGGGTCAATGCAGCTAGCTATCAGGAGATTTTGGAGCACTTCATGCTTCCATCGGCTGAAATGCCTTATGGAGATGAAGATTTCATTTTTCAGCACGACCTGGCACCTGCTCACAGTGCCAAAACCACTGGTAAATGGTTTACTGACCATGGTATTACTGTGCTCAATTGGCCTGCCAACTCTCCTGACCTGAACCCCATAGAGAATCTGTGGGATATTGTGAAGAGAAAGTTGAGAGACGCAAGACTCAACACTCTGGATGAGCTTAGGGCCGCTATTGAAGCATCCTGGGCCTCCATAACATCTCAGCAGTGTCACAGGCTGATTGCCTCCATGCCACGCCGCATTGAAGCAGTCATTTCTGCCAAAGGATTCCCGACCAAGTATTGAGTGCATAACTGAACATTATTATTTGTTGGTTTTTTTGTTTGTTATTAAAAAACACTTTTATTTGATTGGATGGTTGAAATATGCTAATTTATTGAGACAGGTTTTTTGGGTTATCAGGAGTTGTATGCCAAAATCATCAGTATTAAAACAATAAAAGACCTGACAAATTTCAGTTGGTGGATAATGAATCTATAATATATGAAAGTTTAATTGTAATCATTACATTATGGTAAATAATGAAATTTAACACTATATGCTAATTTTTTGAGAAGGACCTGTATATATATATATATATATATATATACACTAGCTGAAGAGCCCGGCGTTGCCTGGGCATAGTAAATATCTGTGGTTAGTTATAGCACCTCACTTCTCTTATTTTCACATCACACCTTTCATTTTCCCCCTCACAACTCTCATTTTCTCCCTCTCATTTTCTCCCTCACTCCTCTCATTCCCCCCTAACACTTGTCATTTCGACCTCACATCTGTCATTTTCCGATCACTCCACTATTTTCCCTCGCTCCTCTCATTTTGCACTCACACCTTTTCATTTTCACCTCACACCCCTCATTTTCACCTCAGTATATACATGTTTGCATCTCCCTTATATATAGTATACACCTGTATGTTATCTCCTGTATATAGTATATACCTGTATGTCATCTCCCCTGTATATAGTATATACCTGCTGTGTCATCTCCCCTGTATATAGTATATACCTGTATGTCATCTTCTATATATAGTATATACCTGTATGTCATCTCCTATATATAGTATATACCTGTATGTCATCTCCTCCTGTATATAGTATATCTGTCATCTCCTCCTGTATATAGTATATACCTGTATGTCATCTTCTATATATAGCATATACCTGTATGTCATCTCCTCCTGTATATAGTTTATTCCTGTATGTCATCTCCTCCTGTATATAGTATGTACCTGTATGTCATCTCCTCCTGTATATAGTATATACCTGTGTGTCATCTCCTCCTGTATATAGTATATACCTGTGTGTCATCTCCTCCTGTATTAGACCTCGTTCACACGTTATTTGGTCAGTATTTTTACCTCAGTATTTGTAAGCTAAATTGGCAGCCTGATAAATCCCCAGCCAACAGTAAGCCCTCCCCCTGGCAGTATATATTAGCTCACACATACACATAATAGACAGGTCATGTGACTGACAGCTGCCGTATTTCCTATATGGTACATTTGTTGCTCTTGTAGTTTGTCTGCTTATTAATCAGATTTTTATTTTTGAAGGCTAATACCAGACTTGTGTGTGTTTTAGGGCGAGTTTCATGTGTCAAGTTGTGTGTGTTGAGTTGTGTGTGGCGACATGCATGTAGCAACTTTTTGTGTGTCGAGTTGCATGTGACAGGTTAGTGTAGCAAGTTGTGTGCAGCAAGTTTTGCGCATGGCGAGTTTTGCGCGTGGTGAGTTTTATGTCTGGTGCCTTTTGAGTATGTGCAAGTTTTGTGTGAGGCAACTTTTGCATGTGTTGCAAATTTTGTGCATGTGGCAATTTTTCCGCGTGTGCAAGTTTTGCGTGTGGCGAGTTTTCCATGAGGTGAGTTTTGCACTTGTGGCGAGTTTTGCGTGAGCCTAGTTTTTGCATGTGGTGAGTTTTGCGCGTGGCGAGTTTTGAGCGGCGACTTTTGTGTTTCGACTTTTATGTGGCGAGGTTGGTGTATGTTTGGTGAAATGTGTGCTGAGGGTGGTATATGTGTTTAAGCACGTGGTAGTGTGTGGCGCATTTTGTGTGTGTGTTCATATCCCCATGTGTGGTGAGTATCACATGTCAGGGCCCCACCTTAGCAACTGATCGGTATATACTCTTTTGCGCCATCGCTCTCATTCTTTAAGTCCCCCTTGTTCACATCTGGCAGCTGTCAATTTGCCTCCAACACTTTTCCTTTCACTTTTCCCCATTATGTAGATAGGGGAAAAATAGTTTGGTGAATTGGAAAGCGCGGAGTTAAAATTTCACCTCACAACATAGCCTATGACGCTCTCAGGGTCCAGACGTGTGACTGTGCAAAATTTTGTGGCTGTAGCTGCGACGCCTCCAACACTTTTCATTTCACTTTTTCCCCATTATGTAGATAGGGGCAAAATTGTTTGGTGAATTGGAACGCGCAGGGTTAAAATTTCGCCTCACAATATAGCCTATGACGCTCTCGGGGTCCAGACGTGTGGCTGTAGCTACGACGGTGCAGATGCCAATCCCGGACATACACACACACACACACATACACACATTCAGCTTTATATAGTGTATATATATGTGGCCCGATTCTAACGCATCGGGTATTCTAGAATATGCATGTCCCCGTAGTATATGGACAATGATGATTCCAGAATTCGCGGCACACTGTGCCCGTCGCTGATTGGTCGAGGCAACCTTTATGACATCATCGTCGCCATGGCAAACATTATGACATCTACGTCGATACTGTGCCCGTCGCTGAATCAGAAACGTGAGATGTCTACATCCTTTATGACATCGTCGCTGTGCCCGTTGCTGATTGGTCGAGGCCTGGCGGCCTCGACCAATCAGAAGCGGGATTTCTACGTCCTTTATGACATCATCGTCGCTGTGCCCGTTGCTGATTGGTCGAGGCCTGGCGGCCTCGACCAATCAGAGACGCGGGATTTCTACGTCGATGCTGTGCCGGTCTCTGATTGGTCGAGGCCTGGCGGCCTCGACCAATCAGAGAGCCGGGATTTCCAGGACAGACAGACGGAAAAACCCTTAGACAATTATATATATATATATATATATATATATATATATTATAACCACAGCAGCACATGAATCGGCCATGTGAAAACACAGACAAGTATACATTTCACAAAAATATTTTTTCATAAATTTTTTTTTTCATAAAACTTACAGTTAAAATGGAGATTCTTAGCGCATAAATTGGCCAATTCATGTGTGCCCATCAACCACGGCAAGGTGATCTCCCCCTGATGGGTCCTACTCTACTGTATATGCCACTCTTGGGCCACCAGCCTACAACTTCGGACAAACATGTCACTCTGGGCTAAACCTACAATTTATGGGCAGGTAGAGTTGATTACCGCCACCTGCAAGGTCAATGGGGGGAGTGCAAGATAAGTCTGGATGTTGCTATATAAAATGCTAAGAAAAGAAAATAACATTTTACAAATGGTGCTGATGTAAAGCTGATATGTGGGAAATGTTATTTATTAATGGTTTGCTGAGGTATGGCCATCTGGATTAAAGGGATAATCATTCAAACTTTGAAAATTGCTAATTTTTTAAAATTTTTCTCAAATTTTTGATATTTTCTATAAATAAACACAAAACATATTGACCTATATTTACCATTATCATAAAGTATAATGTGTCACGAAAAAACAATCTCAAAATCACTGGGATTTGTTGAAGCGTTGCAGAGTTATTACCACATAAAGTGACACTGGTCAGATTTCAAAAATTTGGCTCCGTCACTAAGGGGTTAAATATATATATATATATACACACACACACACACACACACACACACACACACACACACACACACACACACACGATGATGGCCCGACTCTAACGCATCGGGTATTCTAGAATATGTATGTATATAGCGGCCACGTAGTATATAGGAGTAGTACGTGGCCTGTGGTATGTACCATTTAGCTGCTATATACATACATACATATTGTAGATTACCCGATGCGTTAATATAGGCCACGTAGTATATAACACAGCCCGCACAGTATATAGCAGCCACGCAGTATGTAACACTGGCCACGTAATATATAACACAGCCCATGTAATATATAGCACGGCCCACATAGTATCGAACAGTGGCCACGTAGTATATAACACTGCCCACGTAGTATATAGCAGCCATGTAATATATAGCCCAGCCCACGTAGTATATAACACTGGCCACGTAGTATATAGCACAGTCCATGCAGTATAGAACACGGCCCACATAGTATCTAACACTGGCCAGGTAGTATATAGCATCATCAATAGTAGGCAGCATCAATAGTAAAAACTTGGTCATACAGGGTTAATAGTGGCGATAACGGAGTGAATTACCCGCGGCATAACGCGGTCCGTTACCGCTGGCATTAACCCTGTGTGAGTGGTGACTGGAGGGGAGTATGGAGCGGGCTCCGGGCACTGACTGCAGGGGAGTAGGGAGGGGCTAATCGGACTGTGGCCGTCGCTAATTGGTCGCGGCAGCCATGACAGGCAGCTGGCGAGACCAATCAGCGACTTGGATTCCATGATAGACAGAGGCCGTGACCAATGAATATCTGTGACAGAAGGACAGACAGAAAGACGGAAGTGACCCTTAGAGAGATATATAGCGTCACTCTGTCCGAAGCCTTTATAGACTGCTCAAGCGTGACGCACCTGCGCAATCTGGACCCCACAGAGTTACCCATGCGGGGATGAGAATTGTGGCCCAGGAGGGTTGTGGCACCGGAATCGGCGCCTGCGCAGTCCACGCTTTCCGGGGCCATTTTTATACTGACTTTATATATAAAATACATCAGCGGAGCAATCCAGCCACTTTCTATTGGATATATATATATATAGAAAATACGTCAGTTCAGCAAGCCAGTGACTTTTTACCGGACATGACTGGATGGGGGCGCAGAATGGGAGCAGCATGTGACAGGATGGCGGCGCAGGATGTGAGCAGCACATTACGAATGGGGGTGCAGGATGGGAGCAGCACATGACAGAATGGGGGGCGCAGAATGGGAGCAGCACATGACAGGATGGGGGTGCAGTATGGGAGCAGCACATGACAGGATGGGGCGCAGTATGGGAGCAGCACATGACAGGATGGGGGCGCAGGGCGGGAGCAGCACATGACAGGATGGGGAGCAGGATGGGAACAGCACATGACAGTAAGGGGGTGCAGGATGGGGGCTGCACTTGACAAGATTGGCGCCTGGATGGGAGCACCACATGGCAGGATTGGGGTGCAGGATGGGAGCACATGACAGGATGAGGGCACGGGAAGAGTGTAGCACATAAGATGGAGGTGCACAAAACAGGATGAGGGCGCAGGATGGGGGCTGCACATGACAGTAAGGGGGTGCAGGATGGGGGCTGCACTTGACAAGATTAGGGCGCAGGATCGAGACCATATACCAATATAAATGCTCGCCACCCAGGCGTAGAACGAGTTCAATAGCTAGTGTATATATAATGTTGACGTGTGCCGGGCAGTGCATAGACTGTAGATGAGTGTACACCATGTTCCAAATTATTATGCAAATTACATTTTTCTCGGATTTTCCTAAATGGTCGGTGCAAATGAGTCAGTCTAATAAGTCATCACCCATTAGAGTATACATCGAATTTTATTGAAGAAACCTCCCAATGATAACAGTATAATCTCCAAAAAAATAAAAACTCAAAATGCACTGTTCCAAATTATTAGGCACAGTAGAATTTCTAAACATTTGATATGTTTTATAGTACTGAAAATGCTCATTTGTGGAATTTGCAGCATTAGGAGGTCACATTCACTGAAGAAAAAAGCTATTTAACTCCAAAACCTCCTAACAGGCCAAGTTACATGTTAACATAGGACCCTTCTTTGATATCACCTTCACAATTCTTGCATTCTTGAGTTTTTGGAGAGTTTCTGCTTGTATTTCTTTGCATGAAGTCAGAATCACCTCCCAGAGCTGCTGTTTTGATGTGAACTGCCTCCCAGCCTCTTAGATCTTTTGCTTGACGATACTCCAAAGGTTCTCTATGGGGTTGAGGTCAGGGGAAGATGGTGGCCACACCGTGAGTTTATCTCCTTTTATGCCCATAGCAGCCAATGACTCAGAGGGATTATTTGCAGCATGAGATGGGGCATTGTCATGCATGAAGATGATTTTGCTCTTGAAGGCACGTTTCTGCTTTTTATACCATGGAAGAAAGTTGTCAGTCAGAAACTCTAAATACTTTGCAGAGGTCATTTTCACACCTTCAGGAACCTTAAAGCGTCCTACCAGCTGTTTCTCCGTGATTCTGGCCCAAAATCATGATTCCTCCACCTCCTTGCTGACGTCGCAGCCTTGTTGGGACATGGTGGCCATCCACCAACTATCCACTACTCCATCCATCTGGACCATCCAGGGTTGATATTTAAAGGGAACCTGTCACCCCCGTTTTTTGAGATTGAGCTATAAATACTGTTAAATAGGGCCTGCGCTGTGCGTTACTATAGTGTATGTAGTGTACCCTGATTCCCCATGTATGCTGAGAAATACATTACCAAAGTCGCCGTTTTCGCCTGTCAATCAGGCTGGTCTGGTCAGGTGGGCGTGTTCACAGCGCTCTTTTCTTCCCCAGCTTTCCGTTGGTGGCGTAGTGGTGTGCGCATGTCCAGAGTTCCGACTTCCCTGCGCCCACGTGAAGACACAGCGCGCGATCTGCGCTGTAATCCCTTGCATCGGTGGGGGCGGCCGTCTTCCTGGGGCCGCGCGTGCGCAGATGGAGTTCTCTGCTGCACGGGGCTTCAGGAAAATGGCCGCGGGATGCCGCGCGTGCGCATTAGAGATCGCGGCGGCCATTTTCCCAAAGCCGAGATGCAAACTCAGCTTTGGGAAAATGGCCGCCGCGATCTCTAATGCGCACGCGCGGCATCCCGCGGCCATTTTCCTGAAGCCCCGTGCAGCAGAGCACTCCATCTGCGCACGCGCGGCCCCAGGAAGATGGCCGCCCCCACCGATGCAAGGGATTACAGCGCAGATCGCGCGCTGTGTCTTCACGTGGGCGCAGGGAAGTCGGAACTCTGGACATGCGCACACCACTACGCCACCAACGGAAAGCTGGAGAAGAAAAGAGCGCTGTGAACACGCCCACCTGACCAGACCAGCCTGATTGACAGGCGAAAACGGCGACTTTGGTAATGTATTTCTCAGCATAGGTGGGGAATCAGGGTACACTACATACACTATAGTAACGCACAGCGCAGGCCCTATTTAACAGTATTTATAGCTCAATCTCAAAAAACGGGGTGACAGGTTCCCTTTAATTCTTTTCAGCAGCAGAGAGATCCTTTTTATTTCCCATATTACTTGAAACCTGTGGCCCTGCTTAATAATGTGGACCATCATTTTTAAGTAGTTTTCCTTTAATTAGAATCACCTGGAAAACTAATTATCACATGTGTTTGATTTCAGTGATCCATTGAGCCCTGAAACACAATACCATCCATGAGTTTATTTGAAAAACAAAACAATTAAATTTTTATGACACTTAACCCCTTAGCGACCGCCGATACGCCTTTTAACGGCGGCCGCTAAGGGTACTTAAACCACAGCGCCGTTAATTAACGGCGCTGTGGAAAAAGTCCATAGCGCCCCCCAGAGGCCGATTTTCTCCGGGGTCTCGGCTGCCGAGGGTAGCCGAGACCCCAGAGAACATGATTCGGGGGGTTTTTAACCCACCCCGCATTTGCGATCGCCGGTAATTAACCGTTTACCGGCGATCGCAAAAAAAAAAAAAAAAAAAGCGATCTCTTTTTAATTTCTCTGTCCTCCGATGTGATCGCACATCGGAGGACAGAGAAAAGGGGTCCCAGGTGGCCCCCCAATACTCACCTAGCTCCCCCGATGCTCCTCGTGTCTCCCGGTGGGCGCCGCCATCTTCAAAATGGCAGGCGCATGCGCAGTGCGCCCGCCGGCCGGCACCGGGAGAATCTTTGGGGTCTCGGCTGCCGGGGGTAGCCGAGACCCCAAAGAGCACGATCGGGGTCGGTATTACCGACCCCTGTTTTGCGATCGCCGGTAATTAACTGTTTACCGGCGACCGCAAAAAAAAAAAAAAAGTGTCATTCTCTGTCCTCTGATGTGATCGCACATCAGAGGACAGAGAAATAGGGGGATTCGGGGACCCTAGCATACTCACCTAGGTCCCTGGATCCTCTTGCTGCTCCTCCTGGCCGCCGGCAGCAGAACATGGCGGACGCATGCCCAGTGCGCCCGCCATCTGTCTTCATCTGCCGGCCGGCAGGAGAACAGCAGTTGGGGCTAAAATTAGGGGTAGGGTTAGGTTAGGTTAGGGGTAGGGTTAGGTTAGGGGTAGGGTTAGGGGTAGGGTTAGGGTTAGGTTAGGGGTAGGGTTAGGGTAGGGGTAGGGTTAGGTTAGGTTAGGGGTAGGGCTAGGGTTGGGGCTAAATTTAGGGTTAGGGTTGGGGCTAAATTTAGGGTTAGGGTTGGGGCTAAACTTAGGGTTAGGCTTCTTTCACACTTGCGTCGGTACGGGGCCGTCGCAATGCGTCGGCCCGACATACCGACGCACGTTGTGAAAATTGTGCACAACGTGGGCAGCAGCTGTAGTTTTTCAACACATCCGCTGCCCAATCTATGTCCTGGGGAGGAGGGGGCGGAGTTACGGCCACGCATGCGCGGTCAGAAATGGCGGATGCGACGTACAAAAAAACGTTTCATTGAACGTTTTTTTGTGCCGACGCTCCGCCAAAACACAACTGATCCAGTGCACGACGGACGCGACGTGTGGCCATCCGTCACGATCCGTCGGCAATACAAGTCTATGGGCAAAAAACGCATCCTGCGGGCACATTTGCAGGATCCGTTTCTTGTCCAAAACGACGGATTGCGACGGAATGCCAAACGACGCAAGTGTGAAAGTAGCCCTAGGGCTAGGGCTAGGGTTGGGGCTAAAGTTAGGGCTAGGGTTGGGGCTAAAGTTAGGGTTAGAGCTGGGATTAGGGTTAGGGTTTGGATTAGGGTTCGTATTAGGGTTAGGGTTGGCATTAGGGTTACGCTTGGGATTAGGGTTAGGTTTGGGATTAGGGTTAAGGTTAGGGTTGTGATTAGGGGTGTATTGGGATTAGGGTTAGGTTTGAGGTTAGGGTTGAGATTAGGATTAGGGGTGTGTTGGATTTAGGGTTTTGATTAGGGTTATGGTTAGGGTTGACATTAGGGTTGTTTTGGGGTAAGGGTTGTGATTATGGTTAGGGTTAGTGATTAGGATTATGGATGAGGTTAGGGGTGTGTTGGGGTTAGGGTTGGAGCTAGAATTGGGGGGTTTCCACTGTTTAGGTACATCAGGGGGTCTCCAAACACGACAGCCAATTTTGCGCTCAAAAAGTCAAATGGTGCTCCCTCCCTTCTGAGCTCTGCCGTGCGCCCAAACAGTGGGTTACCCCCACATATTGGGCATCAGCGTACTCGGGATAAATTGGACAACAACTTCTGGGGTCCAATTTCTCTTGTTACCCTTGTGAAAATAAAAACTTGGGGGCTACAAAATCTTTTTTGTGAAAAAAAAAATATTTTTTAATTTCACGACTCTGCATTCTAAACTTCTGTGAAGCACTTGGGCATTCAAAGTTCTCACCACACATCTAGATAAGTTCCTTGGGGGGTCTAGTTTCCAAAATGGGGTCACTTGTGGGGGGTTACTACAGTTTAGGTACATCAGGGGCTCTGCAATCGCAACATAATGCCCACAGACCATTCTATCAAAGTCTGCATTCCAAAAAGGCGCTCCTTCCCTTCCGAGCTCTGCCGTGCGCCCAAACAGTGGTTTACCGCCACATATGGCGCATCAGCGTACTCGGGATAAATTGGACAACAACTATTGCAGTCCAATTTCTCCTGTTACCCTTGTGAAAATAAAAACTTGGGGGCTACAATATCTTTTTTGTGGAAAAAAAAATATTTTTTATTTTCACGACTCTGCATTCTAAACTTCTGTGAAGCACTTGGGCATTCAAGGTTCTCACCACACATCTAGATAAGTTCCTTGGGGGGTCTAGTTTCCAAAATGGGGTCACTTGTGGAGGGTTTCTACTGGTTAGGTACATCAGGGGCTCTGCAAACGCAACATAATACCCGCAGACCATTCTATCAAAGTCTGCATTCCAAAACGGCGCTCCTTCCTTCCGAGCTCTGCCGTGCGCCCAAACAGTGGTTTACCCCCACATATTGGGTATCGACGTACTCAGGAGAAATTGCACAACAACTTTTGGGGTCCAGTTTCTCTTGTTACCCTTGTGAAAATAAAAATTTGGTGGCTAAAAAATCTTTTTTTTTTATTTTCACGGCTCTGCATTATAAACTTCTGTGAAGCACTTGGGCATTCAAGGTTCTCACCACACATCTAGATAAGTTCCATGGGGGGTCTAGTTTCCAAAATGGGGTCACTTGTGGGGGATTTCTACTGTTTAGGCACATCAGGGGCTCTCCAAACGCGACATGGCGTCCAATCTCAATTCCAGCCAATTCTACATTGAAAAAGTAAAACGGCACTCCTTCTCTTCCAAGCTCTGCGGTGCGCCCTAACAGTTGTTTACCCCCACATATTGGGTATCGACGTACTCAGGAGAAATTGCACAACAACTTTTGTGGTCTAATTTCTCCTGTTACCCTTGTGAAAATAAGAATTTGTGGGCAAAAAGATCATTTTTGTGTAAACAAAAGCGATTTTTTTATTTTCACGGCTCTACGTTATAAACTTCTGTGAAGCACTTGGGGGTTCAAAGTGCTCACCACACATCTAGATAAGTTCCTTAAGGGGTCTAGTTTCCAAAATGGTGTCACTTGTGGGGGGTTTCCACTGTTTAGGTACATCAGGGGCTCTCTAAATGTGACATGGTGTCCGATCTCAATTCCAGCCAATTCTGCATTGAAAAAGTCAAACGGCGCTCCTTCACTTCTAAGTTCTGCGGTGCGCCCTAACAGTGGTTTACCCCCACATATGGGGTATTGGCGTATTCAGGAGAAATTGCATAACAAAATTTATGGTTACATTTCTGTTTTTACACTTGTGAAAATAAAAAAAATGGTTCTGAATTAAGATGTTTGCAAAAAAAAGTTAAATGTTCATTTTTTCCTTCCACATTGTTTCAGTTCCTGTGAAGCACGTAAAGGGTTAATAAACTTCTTGAATGTGGTTTTGAGAACCTTGAGGGGTGTAGTTTTTAGAATGGTATCACACTTCATTATTTTCTATCATATAGACCCCTCAAAATGACTTCAAATGTGATGTGGTCCCTAAAAAAAAATGGTGTTGTAAAAATGAGAAATTGCTGGTCAACTTTTAACCCTTATAACTCCCTAACAAAAAAAAATTTTGTTTCCAAAATTGTGCTGATGTAAAGTAGACATGTGGGAAATGTTATTTATTAACTATTTTTTATGACATATCTCTCTGATTTAGGCCGCCGTCACACATGCGAGTTTTACGGACGTAAGAGCGCAGAATCTACGTCCGTAAAACTCGCAAAAAATACGGCACAATTATTCTCTATGCCCCTGCTCCTATTTGCCGTATTTTACTGATCAGTATTATACGGCTTTCTACGGCCGTACAAAATCGCAGCATGCTGCGTTTGTCACCGTACTGCGCAAGAAATACGCCAATGAAAGTCTATGGAAGCGTGAAAAATACGGATTACACACGGACAAGCAGTGTGACTTGCGAGAAATACGCAGCGCTGTTAGAGAGAAAAGCCGGTAATTCAGTGCAGTGTACAGTAAAATCACACTGACAGCTTACAGTAGAATAGGTAGAATAAATGTGTACACATAGAATAGGTATATATATATATATATATATATATATATATGTCAGTGAGACACATATATGTATATATATATATTAATATTTATTCCAGCGCTATACAGCTTGAAAGCCGGTAATTCAATTACCGGCTTTTTCCTTCTCCTTCCTAAAACCCGACATGATTTGAGACATGGTTTACATACAGTAAACCATGTCTTCTCTCCATTTTTTTTGCAGATTCCACACTACTAATGTCAGTAGTGTGTATCTGCAAAATTTGGCCGTTCTAGCTCTTAAAATAAAGGGTTAAATGGCGGAAAAAATTGGCGTGGGCTCCCGCGCAATTTTCTCCGCCAGAGTAGTAAAGCCAGTGACTGAGGGCAGATATTAATAGCCTGGAGAGGGTCCACGGTTATTGGCCCCCCCCTGGCTAAAAATATCTGCCCCCAGCCACCCCAGAAAAGGCACATCTGGAAGATGCGCCTATTCTGGCACTTGGCCACTCTCTTCCCATTCCCGTGTAGCGGTGGGATATGGGGTAATGAAGGGTTAATGCCACCTTGCTATTATAAGGTGACATTAAGCCTAATTAATAATGGAGAGGCGTCAATTATGACACCTATCCATTATTAATCCAATACTAGTAAAGGGTTAAATAAAACACAAACACATTTTTTAAAATTATTTTAATGAAATAAAAACAATGGTTGTTGCAGTATTTTATTCAACGCCCAATCCAGTCACTGAAGACCCTCGTTCTGTGAGTAAAAAAACATAATAAACCAACAATATACTTACCCTCCGCAGATCTGTAACGTCCAACGATGTAAATCCTTCTGAAGGGGTTAAAACATTTTGCAGCAAGGAGCTTTGCTAATGCAGGCTGCTCCTCGCTGCAAAACCCCGGGGAATGAGTCTAAATATAGATCAATGAGCTATATTTAGCTTCATTTGCGGTGAGGCGCCCTCTGCTGGCTGTTCATAGATCGTGGGAAATTACCTAGAAAGCTCCCAGGCTTTCTAGGCAAGTTCCCACGATCTATAAACATCTAGCAGAGGGCGCCTCACCGCAAATGAAGCTAAATATAGATCATTGATCTATTTTTAGCCTCATTCCCTGGGGTTTTGCAGCGAGGAGCAGCCTGCATTAGCAAAGCTCCTTGCTGCAAAATGTTTTAACCCCTTCAGAAGGATTTACATCGTTGGACGTTACAGATCTGCGGAGGGTAAGTATATTGTTGGTTTATTATGTTTTTTTACTCACAGAAGGAGGGTCTTCAGTGACTGGATTGGGCGTTGAATAAAATACTGCAACAACCATTGTTTTTATTTCATTAAAATAATTTTAAAAAATGTGTTTGTGTTTTATTTAACCCTTTACTAGTATTGGATTAATAATGGATAGGTGTCATAATTGACGCCTCTCCATTATTAATTAGGCTTAATGTCACCTTACAATAGCAAGGTGGCATTAACCCTTCATTACCCCATATCCCACCGCTACACGGGAATGGGAAGAGAGTGGCCAAGTGCCAGAATAGGCGCATCTTCCAGATGTGCCTTTTCTGGGGTGGCTGGGGGCAGATATTTTTAGCCAGGGGGGGGCCAATAACCGTGGACCCTCTCCAGGCTATTAATATCTGCCCTCAGTCACTGGCTTTACTACTCTGGCGGAGAAAATTGCGCGGGAGCCCACGCCAATTTTTTCCGCCATTTAACCCTTTATTTTAAGAGCTAGAACGGCCAAATTTTGCAGATACACACTACTGACATTAGTAGTGTGGAATCTGCAAAAAAAATGGAGAGAAGACATGGTTTACTGTATGTAAACCATGTCTCAAATCATGTCGGGTTTTAGGAAGGAGAAGGAAAAAGCCGGTAATTGAATTACCGGCTTTCAAGCTGTATAGCGCTGGAATAAATATTAATATATATACATATATGTGTCTCACTGACATATATATATATATATATATACCTATTCTATGTGTACACATTTATTCTACCTATTCTACTGTAAGCTGTCAGTGTGATTTTACTGTACACCGCACTGAATTACCGGCTTTTCTCTCTAATATATGTGTCTACTGACACACATATATATATATATATATATATATATATATATATATATATATATGGATCACTTCTATAGCGGTATGTTGGTTTTGCTAGCCTGCGAGAAAACCACGCAGTACGGATGCCATACGGATTACATACGGAGGATGTCATGCGCAAAAAACGCTGACACACCCTGCCTACGGAGGAGCTACAGACCACTTTTTTCGGGACTTTTCAGCGTATTACGGCCGTAATATACGGACCGTATTGTTTTACGCTGTGTGTGACGCCGGCCTTAAGGGCATAAAAATACAAAGTTTGAAAATTGCAAAATTTTAAAAATTTTCGTCATATTTCCGTTTTTTTCATAAATAATCGCAAGTAATATCGAAGAAATGTTACCACTAACATGAAGTACAATATGTCACGAAAAAACAATCTCAGAATCAGCGGGATCCGTTGAAGCGTTCCAGAGTTATAACCTCATAAAGTGACAGTGGTCAGAATTGCAAAAATTGGCCTGGTCATTAAGTACCAAATTGGCTCTGTCACTAAGGGGTTAAATCCAATTTGCACAATTATTTGGAGCACGGTGTATGTATATATAGTGTGGGTGTGGGATGGGCAGCGCATAGTCTGTAGGCGTGTGTGTGTGTGTGTATATATATGTGTGTGTATATCTACTATATAATTGTCTAAGGGTCACTTCCGCCCTTCTGTCTGTCTGTCACGGATATTCATTGGTCGCGGCCCCTGTGTCAAGGAAATCCAAGTCGCTGATTGGTCGCGGAAAAAAAGCCACGACCAATCAGCGATGGGCACAGTCCGGAAGAAAATGGCCGCTCCTTACTCCCCGCAGTCACTGCCCGGCGCCCGCATACTCCCCTCCAGCCACCACTAACACAAGGTTAATGCCGGCGGTAACGGACCGCGTTATGCAGCGGGTAACGCACTCCGTTACCGCCGCTATTAACCCTGTGTGTCCTCAACTTTTTACTATTAATGCTGCCTATGCGGCATCAATATTAAAAAATCTAATGTTAAAAATAATAAAAAAACAAAAAACCTGCTATACTCACGCTCCGTTGTCCGCCGAACCCTCACGCCGGCCGCCATCTTCCGTTCCCGGCGATGCATTGCGAAATTACCCAGAAGACTTAGCGGCCTCGCGAGACCACTAAGTCATCTGGGTAATTTCGCAATGCATCCTGGGAACGGAAGATGGTGGCAGCCGTGCGCTCATCGCCTGCGCCTGATCCGAAGGTGAGTATGTTACAACTACAAAGGGCCCTTGGATCCGAAGGTAAGTATGTTTATTTTTTATTTTTTAACCTGTGACATACGCGGCTGGGCAATATACTACGCGGGCTGTGCAATATACTACGTGGACATGCATATTCTAAAATACCCGATGCGTTAGAATCGGGCCACCATCTAAAATATATATATATTTATATTATAGTATTATTTTTTGGCTGTGCCTTATACAGTGTTGTGTGTATGTGCATACATACATTCACACACGTATGTATGTACCGTATATACTCAAGTATAAGCAGAGATTTTCAGCCCATTTTTTGGGGGGCTGAAAGTCCCCCTCTCAGCTTATACTCAAGTCATACCCAGGCGTCGGCGGGGGAGCTGGGGCTGTCTAATTATACTCACCTGCTCCTGGTGCGGTCCCTGCAGGTCCCTGGCTTCCCGGCGCTCCAGCTTTTTCCTGTACTGAGCAGTCAAATGGTACCGCTCATTACAGTAATGAATATGCGGATCCACCTCCCATAGAGGTGGAGCCGCATATTCATTACTGTAATGAGCGGTAACGGTGACAGCTCAGTACAGCAAGATGCATCGGCGCCGTGAAGCCAGGGACCTGCAGGGACCGCGCCAGTAGTAGGTGAGTATAACGGGGATGGGAGCGCTGTGCGATATTCACCTGTCATCGATCCAGTATGCACTATATGGGGCAAATATCTTTATGGAGCATCTTATGGGGCCATAATCAACGTTTGTGCAGCACTATATGGGGCAAATGTCTATATGGAGTATCTTATGGGGCCATAACGTTTGTGCAGCATTATATTGGGCAAATGTGTCTATGGAGTATCTTATGGGGCCATAATCAACATTTGTGCAGGATTATATGGGGCATATTTTAATATGGAGCATCTTATGGGGCCATCATAAACTTTATGGAGCATTATATGGGGCTCCTGATTCAATATGGATATTCAAAACCCCTTAACCTACTGATGTCTCAATTAATTTTACTTTTATCGGTATCTTTTCTTTTGACATTTACCGGTAGCTGCTGCATTTCCGACCCTAGGCTTATATTCGAGTCATTAAGTTTTCCCAGTTTTTTGTGGCAAAATTAGGGGTTCGGTTTATACTAGAGTATATACGGTATGTATAAGTGCAATAGGTGATCATGCATGTATAGAATTGCACAATTTGGGATAAATAATATCTATCCAGAAAAAGAGCAGCACTGCCTGAGCAGGTGCAGAACTCCCCTAAGTAAAGTTTTCTATCAAAGGTATGAGGCTATGTGCACATGTTGCGGATTAGCGTTAGGAATTTCTGGTGCGGATTCTGCCTCTCCTGGCATAAAACGCAGCTGCAGATTTGTCACGTGTTTTGTTCGGTTCCGCAGCGTTTTTGTGCGTTTTTTTCTGCTTTTTTTGCGGATTTGCTGTGTTTTTTACCCCTGTGGTTTTCTATAATGGAATGGGTACAAAAACGCTGCATATTCGCAAAACAGAAGTGACATGCTACTTCTTTTAAACTGCAGCGTTTCCGCAGCGGATTTTCCGCAAAGTGTGCACAGCATTTTTTTTCTCTCATTGATTTACATTGTACTGTAAAACAATTGCGGATCTGCAGCGTTTCTGCACCGCAAAAAATGCTGCTGATCCGCAGAGAATCCGCAACGTGTGCACATACCCTAAAAATCCAAAACAGGAGGCTGCACATCCAAAATAGTAAAATCTTTTGGATCCCTTATTCACCAACACCATTGTATTGGTGAATAAATGATCTTTACTCTTTCTCCATCTTGGATGTGCGGCCTCCTTTTCTGGATTTTTATATGCGGACACTATGGGTAGCCATGATCTTGCATCCTTTGTCCCTCCATTATGTGTATGTATATATAATATTAATATATTCTAATGGCCCCGTGCTGTGGGAGGAGCACATGCAGTTTCCTACCTTAGATCGGTCTTCTTCCATATACACATTGTAGTGTAACAAGTAGGGCTGTGTTCACACTACTGTCGCCTCCTCCTCATGATTTGATGGGATGAATATGTGCAGCAATATTTTTACAGCAAAACGAGAGACAACATAATAAGAACTGACTACATTGTGGTGGTTTAATGATGGTAGCATGACCACAGCCTAAGGGGGGTTAGCCAAGTGTTGCACTATTCTCCAGAATATTGGGTGGGAGTGATGTAATTGCATGAAACCAGCTATTACACTATTTTGAGTATTGCGGTTTGCAAAACTCGCTACTCCACAAATTACACTATATGGACAAAAATATTAGGACACATGAACATTACACCTACACAAGCTTGTGCAAGGCTCTGCATCTGTGAATTGTTGGCCATTCATTCAGAAAACCATTTGTGAGGGGAGACGCTGTCAGACAGGAGGGCCTGGATCACCAATGCTCATCTGTATGAATAGCAGAAAGTTCCCACCTTCTGATATTTGGGGCTCTCACCCTGTTATAGAAGAATATAAGAATCGTGTTAGGCCTTTTTCACACTTCCGTCGTTCTGTTCACATTACAGTGCGTCATCACGCAGAGCGACGGATCCATCAAAAATAGTAAAAAACGGATGCAATGGATCCTGTTTTTCGATGGATCCCCTTGCCAGGATCTGTTGTATCCATCGCATCCATTTTTCCATCCGCTTTTTTTTTGGCGGATCCGTTTTTCATACCTCCAAATGGGGAGGGTTCCAAATGTGATTGGCTACTGGAAAATAATGGAAACCTAAGTATTGAGTGTTTTAACACCCCATCTTTGAGAGGTTTTGGAGCAAGTGGCAGAAATGGAGTTATAGCAAATATTATAACCATCTATGCGGATTTTGCTTTTGAGGCCGTGATAGGTTGGCAGTGATTGTTCGGGAAATGGAGGAAACGGCACATCTTTCGTCATCGATGTCGCCAACGCCGTTGGATCTATCCGAATCTCTGCACAGCGATTGACCCGTGGTGTCTATTCAACGCTGTACATGGAATTGAGGCAAAACCCGGAAAAGTTCTTCAATTATTTCCGCATGAGATCTGAAAAATTTGACGTTTTGGTGGAACGGGTTGGAGAACTAATCCGGAGAATGGACACCTATTGACGCTTTTCCATATCACCGGTGGAGCGTCTGATGGTGACACTTCGGTAAGCCTTTATTTATTTTTTTATGGTTTCTCATTTATCAGGCTAACTGTAATGTTGTTGCTGGTAGTTTGCAATAATTTGTGTCTTTTCTTACAGATTCCTTGCAACTAGCGAATCCCTTTCCTCTCTCCATTATCAATTTCGGCTTGGGATTTCGACAATATCAGGGATAGTAAAACAGACCTGCCGGGCATTGTGGGATTGTTTACAGGAGGAGTACATCCCAAATCCAACAACGGAGAGGTGGCTGGAGATTGCCGCAAATTTTGAACAGATTTTCCATTTTCCAAATAGCTTGGGTGCCGTGGATGGCAAGCACATAAGGATTGTTAAACCTGCAGGATCGGGCTCAGAATATTTCAATTATAAAAAATATTTTTCTATTGTGCTGATGGCCACAGCTGATGCCGAATGCAAATTCATAGCGGTGGATATTGGAGCCTATGGTCGTGTGTGTTGGTGATGAAGCGTT
The DNA here is from genome assembly GCF_032444005.1 of Ranitomeya imitator. Lineage (NCBI taxonomy): Eukaryota > Metazoa > Chordata > Amphibia > Anura > Dendrobatidae > Ranitomeya > Ranitomeya imitator. The sequence goes on along the minus strand of NC_091287.1, from coordinate 458,986,718 downwards.
CCAACTTTCACCACACCTGCTCAAACCATATGCAAGTAGTGGATTAACACGAAGGAGAATAGTGTTTAATTATCGGTTAACACGAGCGAGACGAGTGGTGGAGTGTGCCTTCGGGATTTTAACTGCAAAATGGCGAGTTCTGTTGACCGCTATCAAACTGAAAACGGAGACTGTGGATGAGGTGTGAAGGCTTGTGTGGTGCTGCACAATTTTGTCCTATCCAAGAAAACGGTTGCCATGAGTCTGAAGCCACCTTGCCTGACTATCAAAATATAACTTTTCGTAGCGCTATTGCAGTTTCCAGAATGAGGGACCAATTTGCCGATTACTTTGTCACCTCAAGGTAGAGTTGAATGGCAGGATGACATGGTTTGATATGTTTTGTGTTTTTATATAACATATGTTTTGTATTACCAAACTTATAGCTGAGTCACACTTCTGATTTTATACCTGCTGAAGTAAAACTTGTGATTATACCATGTTTTTTTTGTTTGTTTTTTTACACCAAGTTTTATACCTTTAAGTAAAGTTGTGTATGTTTTTGTAAAATAACCTTTTTTTTACCTTTACAACTTGTGTTTTATGTTTTGTACCTTTTTATACCAAATCTTATATAAATACAATTGACAATAAATGCTTTTTGAAACCAAAAATGTTTTTTATTCACAATTTAACAATTTTACAGATTGGTAAGCTGTTGGGTGGAGATGGTATCGGAGGGGCTGGCAGGGTGGACCACGCAGATAGTGGGGGAAAGGCGACCGGGTTGGGGTTGATCAGAAGTGGAAGGGGGGGAGAAAACATGAGGTTGGGCGGGGGAGTGGTGTAGGTGGGAAATTATAAGGTACAGGAAGCTTGGCCGGGAAAGGAAACTGTGGGGAATGCATTTGGAACTGGGACGGATATTGGAACTGGGATGGATATTGGAACTGGGAAGGATATTGGAAAATGCAAGGGTTTGTATACTGGAAATGATTGGTAGAAGAGACAGTGGCTGAGGGCGGAGGTGTGGGAGAAACTACCGGGGTATGTGGAGGGGCTTGGGAGGTGGCCTGCGCTAGAGCAGCATGGCAGCCTTGCATTACATGCATCTGCTGGTCAAGAGTTAGATTTTCCAAGCATTCGATTACTGCCTGAGAAAAATATTATAATATTATTCAGCGACTGACTTGCTTCTGAATGCAGCCTATCCAGGCATCTGCTGAGTTCAAGGATGTTTTTCTTCAACATGTTGAACCCAGCAGTCATTTGCTCGGCCAAAAGCTTGATCCAGTTCTGGAAGGCTGCATTCAGATGCAAGAACTCGGGCGCATATCTCCTTTCCTGACCCCTCTGCCGCCCAGAACCTAGAGGTGTTCTAGAGGTGGCAGCATCAGAGGGGTGGGGCAAAGGGAAAGCTAGCTCATCACCAGCAGCTTCATGTGATGAAGTCTGAGATGATGCTCCAGCGCTTGTGGATGGGGCCGAGGGATCAGATGTGAGGGAAGGGTCAGACGAAGAGTCAGAGGGGTGGGGTCTAGCAACGTGGTCCCCGGTGGCGGACTCCTGTGGGATCGCTCCAGAGGGGTCCAACGCAGCAGCAGGCTCCCTAGAGCTGCCGATGGTGCTGTGAAGGAAAAGAAAAAAACAAAAATTAATATATTGATATTACAGAGCCCTGGCTGAAACAAAAAAAATAAGGTTAGACAGATAAACATTGTGACATCATAAATGGGCTGTGGAATATTTACCTTCTGCTAACCATCGTCGACCGGAGGAACGACAGGGCCCTGCTGTACTTGTATTGGCTCCTGCGTCCTCCCGATCCACTCGGGACCTGCATCTCCTTGTTGAACTCCCTCTTGAAGTGATCCCTGAGTGACCGCCACCGCTTCATTACCCTTTCACCTGTAAAGGGAAAAAAACTTTTTGTTCACAACACATTCCGTCCTGCAGCCGAAATTACTGAAATGTGAATACTTATGTGCTCGAGTCTGCTGCCGAGGCTCCAGGTCCTCCCAGTTGTCCACAACGATGAAGCGTACTTGCTCCCAGAGCCGACAGGTGATGAATTGATCAGCATGGCTGCGGTCAGCCATGTTCCACAGCGGCTCCCGCTCGAAGACCTCTTCGATGAGGCGGTCCACATCCAGACCCTCCTCCTCACCATCCGAGTCGGGAGCACGCTGTGAAGACTGTTAAAAAATAAACAAAGCAAACAAAATTAAACTGAAATCCAAATGTAATATTTAAAAAAAAAAAAAAAATTACTTACGGGAGGCTGACCGCAGCGGCGATTATGACGCCGACCCTGGCAGCTGCTGGGAGGACCTTGACGGCGTTGGCCAGAACATGCAGCAGACTAGAAAAATTATGTTGGATGTAGGCATATGTTTTGTGTGTGTGTGTGTGTACTGTGATGTATGATCTGTTTTTTATGTGTTGGATGCACTGTGATGTCAGTAGAAACTGTTTCTGCATAACTTACACTCGGCGGCCACTCTGGACATTTCTCCACCCACCCGGTCTCCTTCTGAGAGGCCCTCTGATGCTTCATAATTAATGCATATAGTGTTAACCCAAAATTTTAACAAGACCAAAAAGAAAAAAAATAATTTTTAAATCACCTTATATACTCGGGTGTAAGCCGACCCGAGTATGAGCTGTCCCCCCCTCCCCTAATTTTGCCACAAAAAACTGGGAAAACTTATGACTCGAGTAAAAGCCTAGGGTGGGAAATGCAGCAGCTACCGGTAATGTCAAAAGTAAAAATAGATACCAATAAAAGTAAAATGAATTGACATCAGTAGGTTAAGTGTTTTTGAATATCCATATTAAATCAGGAGCCCCTTATAATACACCATAAAGTTTATGATGGCCCCATAAGATGCTCCATTTTAAAATATGCCCCATATAGTCCTGCATAAAGGTTAATAATGGCCCCATAAGATGCTCCATAAAGATATTTGCCCCATGTAGTGCTGCACAAACGTTGATTATGGCCCCATAAGATGCTCCATACAGACACTTGCCCCATTTGCTGTTGCTGCGATAAAAAAAAAAAAAAAAAAAAAATCACATACTCACCTCTCCATCGCTCAGGCCCCCTGCACTTTCAATATTCACCTGACTTCGTTCTGACGCCGCTCCATCTTCAGCGTCTTCTGCACTGACGTTCAGGCAGAGGGCGCGCACTAACCAAGTCATCGCGCCCTTTGACCTGAGCGTCACTACAGAAGACGCAGAAGATGCTGAAGATGGAGCGGCACCCGGAATGGGGAGCAGGTGAATATCGCGCAGCACTCCCCTCCCCGTTATACTCATCTGCTCCTGGTGAGGTGCAGTCCCTGCTTCCCCAGCGCCGCAGCTTCTTCCTGTATTGAGCGGTCACCATTACCGCTCGTTACAGTAATGAATATGCGGCTCCACCCCTATGGGAAGTGGAGCAGCATATTCATTACTGTAATGAGCGGTACCATGTGACCTCTCAGTACAGGAAAAAGCTGGGAAGCAGGGACCTGCAGGGACCGCGCCAGGAGCAGGTGAGTTGACAGCCCCCGCTCCCCCTCCCCTGCCGACCCCTGGGTATGACTCGGGTATAAGCCGAGAGGGGGATTTTCAGCCCAAAATAGTGGGCTGAAAATCTCTGCTTATGCTCGAGTAAATACGGTACCTCAATACGCTGACGCTGTGAAGGAGGGCTCCCAGAATAAGACATAATGTTTTTTTTGAGATCTGCAAATATAAAGACACTTGTTATCTTCTATACAAATTACATGCCAAGCTTTGTGTTCTTTAATACTTACACAGGGGCTGACTGGCAAATTTTAGCCTGGGGGGCAAGTACACAGCAGTGGCCCATGAGTAGCGGCCCATCCTTAAAGGGGTTGTCGGATCTTAAAGGGAACCTGTCACCCCGAAAATCGCGGGTGAGGTAAGCCCACCGGCATCAGGGGCTTATCTACAGCATTCTGTAATGCTGTAGATAAGCCCCCGATGTTACCTGAAAAAGGAGAAAAAGACGTTATATTATACTCACCCAGGGGCGGTCCCGCTGCTGGTCAGGTCGGATGGGCGTCTCCGGTCCGCTGCGGCGCCTCCCATCTTCTTTCCATGACGTCCTCTTCTGATCTTCAGCCACGGCTCCGGCGCAGGCGTACTTTGCTCTGCCCTGTTGAGGGCAGACAAAGTACTGCAGTGCGCAGGCGCCGGGCCTCTGACCTTTCCGGCGCCTGTGCACTGCAGTACTTTGTCTGCCCTCAACAGGGCAGAGCAAAGTACGCCTGCGCCGGAGCCGTGGCTGAAGATCAGAAGAGGACGTCTTGGAAAGAAGATAGGAGGTGCCGCAGCGGACCGGAGACGCCCATCCGACCTGACCAGCAGCGGGACCGCCCCTGGGTGAGTATAATCTAACGTCTTTTTCTCCTTTTTCAGGTAACATCGGGGGCTTATCTACAGCATTATAGAATGCTGTAGATAAGCCCCTGATGCCGGTGGGCTTACCTCACCCGCGAATTTCGGGGTGACAGGTTCCCTTTAAGCTACATGTCTACAGTCACTATGTGTGAATCCTCATATCGTGCGCACTATGCTCTGTGAGGATTCTCCGGTGCCTGCGCCGGGAACAGGTTGTCCTGTGACGGCAAACATGCGAGATATATATATATATATATATATAAAACACACACGCACAGTCCCAATGTATAATTGACACACGCACAGCCCCACTGTATATATAGTGCACACACGCACAATCCCACTGTATAATCACACACACACACACACACACACGGCTGGACAGGGACAAAAAAGCAGCCCTGCCACAAAAAACCCCACCAGTCCACATACTCAAACACTCCCCACCCCCGAAAAGTGAATTTTGCTATACTTTGTCCTGCCCTTCAACACTCCTCTTAAAGGCGTTATTTGAAGAGCTACATGTGAATGGCGCCGAAGTGCGCATGATCGACCACAGGTCCATTTACATGGTGCTCTTTAGCCACGTAGCATATTGCCCAGCCACGTAGTTTACGTAGTATATTGCCCAGCTACGCACAGAGCCACGTAGTATACAGCACAGAGCCACGTAGTATACAGCACAGAGCCACGTAGTATACAGCACAGAGCCACGTTGTATACAGCACAGAGCCACGTAGTATACTGCCCAGCCACGTAACTGGGCAGTATACTACGTGGCTGGGCAATATACTACGTGGCTCTGTGCTGTATACTACGTGACTGGCCAATATACTACGTGGCTCTGTGCTTTATACTACGTGAATGGGCAATATACTACATGGCTGGGCAATATACTACGTGGCTGGGCAGTATGCCCAGTTACGTAGTATACAGCACAATCACGTAGTATATTGACCAGTCACGTAGTATACAGCACAATCACGTAGTATATTGGCCAGTCACGTAGTATGCACCATATCCCTGTTAAAAAAAAAAAGAATTAAAATAAAAAATAGTTACATACTCACCTCCTGGAGCCTCCGGATCGAAGCGTCCGTTCCCCGATGCTTGGCGTGCAGTCCGGTCTGAAGATTGCATTGCGGTCTCGCGAGAACGTACGTCATCATCTCGCGAGACCGCAATGCATGCAGCGGTCACCGGGACGTCGCGCGGAGCGGAAAAGGCCGGTTCCTGATCCGGGGGGGCCACCGGAGGGTGAGTATGTAACTATTTTTTATTTTTTTATTATTTTTAACATTAGATATTTTTACTATTCATGCTGCATAGGCAGCATGAATAGTAAAAATGTGGTCACACAGGGTTAATAGCGGCGGTAACCGAGTGCGTTACACCGCAGTCAATGCTGCCATTAACCCTGTGTGAGCGCTGACCGGAGGGGAGTATGCGGACGCCAAGCACTGACTGCGGGGAGTAAGGAGCGGCCATTTTCTTCCGGACTGTGGCCGTCGCTGATTGGTCGCGGCAGCTATGACAGGCAGCTGGCGAGACCAATCAGCGAATGAATAACCGTGACAGAAAGAAAGAAGGACAGACGGAAGTGACCCTTAGACAATTATATACTGTATATATATATATATAATATATATATATATATATATATATATATATATACATATTTAAGACAGCATTATACTATATTATGATGCATACATCACATAAGAGACACCGCGACTGCTGAATATATATCACATTGAAACTACTGTATATACAATATATAGTTGATACTGCGACTGATGTGTATAGTTGTAGTATCACCTATATATTGTATGTGATACTGTGACTGCTGTACATACATACATTATATAGGTGAAACTGATTATATATATATATATATATATATATATGTTTCACCTATATAATGTATGTACAGCAGTCACATTATCACATACAATATATAGGTGATACTACAACTATACACATCAGTAGCAGTATTGCCTATATATAGACTGCTGTATATACATTATATAGGTGATATTGCGATTATATACAGCAGTAGCAGCCAGTATCACCTATATAATGTATATATAGCAATCTGTATCTTATATATGTGGGCAATACTGCTACTGATGTGTATATACGTTATATAGGTGATACTGCTGTGTATACAGTGGTGTGATATATACACACACCCCACAGTGTCACCTATATAAGGTATATACGCATCAGTAGCAGTGTCACCTATATAACATATAGACTGCTATACGTACATTACATAGGTGGTATAGCGATTATATACAGCAGTATCACCTATATAATGTATATATAGCAGTCTATACACATTATATAGGTGCAACTGCTGTTTATAATCACTATACCACCTATATAATTTACGTATAGCAGTCTATATGTTATATAGGCAATACTGCTACTGATGTATATATGTTATATAGATGATACTGCTGTTGTGTATACATGTACATATATATATACATAAACACACCCCACAGTGTCACCTATATAAGGTATATATATGCATCAGTAGCTGTCACCTATATAAGATATAGATTGCTATACATACATTATATAGGTAGTATAGTGATTATACACAGCAGTATCACCTATATAATGCATATATAGCAGTCTATACACATTATATAGGTGCAACTGCTGTATATACATAAAAAAAATTCATCTTAGGAGTTGGGACGACTAACCCAGGTCCCTGGTGAGGTCGGGAGGATGAAGGGCTGAGGTGGGACGGGTCCTGGCCAGCGTCGACGATGAAGAGAATCCCAGGCAGACAGGCAGTGGTGAGCAGCCAGTTTTCTCTGACGCTGGTGCAGGCCGGCCAGCGTCAGACGCACACACAGTCAGGTGGAGCCTGGAGGCGCCCTATGCGCGCGCGCGGGACATTTCAAATCTTTCGTGGTCTGATCTCCTGGCTGTGTGCCTGCGCTCAGCTGGCACAGGCAGCAGACGAGCGCGCGCAGGACCTAGGAACGCGGCCGTGCTCGTGCACTAGCACGGCCGCCGCGGCGCTTCTCAGCCGCCGGCAATGCGCGCGCGCACACACAGGACCTCCGACCTGCCTTTACAAGATTTAAAGGGCCGGCTGGCGGAAATCGCTGCCGGTCCTCCAGCGGCCCTGTCCAGCTGCTCAGGCACCGGCCCGGGGGGCATATGCATTCCTGCCACCCGGCCCAGTCCGCCCCTGTACTTACATCAGGAGTTGTGGTTGCTGGCTTGTGGGTCCGGTTAGGGTCCCTGATGTTTTGTTGGCCTGGTACTGCAAGTATAAAGACAATTTAACATCACAAGTAGGATCTCTTCATGTTGTGTTTTTTTAGGAGCTACAATACTCTTTATTTTAAATACAAGTACATTAAATGCAAATTTTGTAACCCAAAAAAAAGGAACACACACACACACACACACACCACCATTACACACAAACACCACATTTTACACACATGCCATGCCACACTACTTAGGAAATACATGATAGTAATAAAGAAAAAAATAAACAACCACGGCTAGACAAACACTGGCAGAACACACGCTGGCTGGCAGGATGCTGGCTGGCTGGTAGTCCTCTGGCTGACAGGAGTCTTGCTGGCATCTAGGTTTCTTGCCGGCACATTGAGGAATGAAGCCACATGGCAGGTTTATATAGATTTGGGGCTGTCTGGCCAATTGGCTACTAAATACAGATTTGGAGCATGCTCAGTGTAAAAAAAAAAAAAAAAAAATTCCGTCATTTGACAAGATAGCGACGGATAGGCTTCCTTTCTAGCCAACGACGTATGCCGCATGATCCGTCGTGGTACGTTTTTCCTACGCAGGCAAAAAACGTTTCATTGTAAATGATGAGTGAATATACTCGTTACTTGAGTTTTCTCGAGCACGCTCGGGGGTCCTCCGAGTATTTTTGGCGCTCGGAGATTTAGTTTTTCTTGCCGCAGCTGAATGATTTACATCTGATAGCCATCATAAGTACATGTGGGGATTCCCTAGCAACCAGGCAACCCCCACATGTACTTATGCTGGCTAACAAATGTAAATCATTCAGCTGCGGCTAGAAAAACTAAATCTCCAAGCACTAAAAAATACTCTGAGGACCTCTGAGCGTGCTCGAGAAATCTCGAGTAACGAGTATATTAGCTCATCACTATTGTACATTTTTTCCAGACGACAGATCAACAAATTCCCATGGATCCAGTGCACGACGGTTGAAACGTGTGGCCATGCGTCGCAATCTGTCGCTAATACAAGTCTATGAGAAAAAGACGGATCCTGTGGGAAAATTAGCAGGATCTGTTTTCACAAAACGACACATTATGACGGAAATAAGAAGACGGAAGTGTGAAAGAGGCCTAAAGGTACCGTCACACTAAGGCTACTTTCACACTAGCGGTAACTGCAATCCGTCACAATGCGTCGTTTTGCAGAAAAAACGCATCCTGCAAAAGTGCTTGCAGGATGCGTTTTTTCCCCATAGACTTGTATTAACGACGCATTGCGACGGATTGCCACACGTCGCATCCATCGTGCGACGGATGCGTCATGCTTTGGCGGACCGTCGGGAGCAAGAAACGCTACATGTAACGATTTTGCTCCTGACGGACCGCTTTTTCCGACCGCGCATGCGCGGCCGGAACTCCGCCCCCACCTCCCCGAACCTCACAATGGGGCAGCGGATGCGCCGGAGAATTGCAACCGCTGCCTCCGTTGTGCAGTGCGTTAAACGCTAGCGTCGGAATCTCTGCCCGACGCATTGCGACGGGGAGATTCCGACGCTAGTGTGAAAGTAGCCTAAGCGACGCTGCAGCGATACCGACAACGATGTCGATCGCTGCAGCGTCGCTGTTTGGTCGCTGGAGAGCTGTCACACAGACAGCTCTCCAGCGACCAACGATCCTGAAGTCCCCGGGTAACCAGGGTAAACATCGGGTTACTAAGCGCAGGGCCGCGCTTAGTAACCCGATGTTTACCCTGGTTACCGTTGTAAATGTAAAAAAACAAACACTACATACTTACATTCCCGGTGTCTGGTCAGGTCCCTCGCCTTCAGCTTCCCGCACTGACTGAGCGCCGGCCGTAAAGTACAGCAGTGACATCACCGCTGTGCTGTGCTTTACGGCTGACTGGCGCTCACCAGTCAGTGCGGCAAGCTGAAGGCGAGGGACATGACCAGACACCGGGAATGTAAGTATGTAGTGTTTGTATTTTTACATTTACAACAGTAACCAGGGTAAACATCGGGTTACTAAGCGTGGCCCTGCGCTTAGTAACCCGATGTTTACCCTGGTTACCAGTGACGACATCGCTGAATCGGTGTCACACACGCCGATTCAGCGATGTCAGTGGGAGATCCAGCGACAAAATAAAGTGCTGGACTTTCCCCAGCGACCAACGATCTCCCAGCAGGGGCCTGATCATTGGTCGCTGTCACACATAAAGATTTAGCTAACGATATCGTTGCTACGTCACAAAAAGCAACGATATCGTTATGTGTGACGGTACCTTTAGACAGATTCATGTAATGCAATAATTACCAATTGTTTTCATCTCAATTGTCTCAGCACAGTCCCTTCCTGGAACAAGGTTTCTGGTGAAGTTCAGATTTATTTGGTGCATTTCTTAGATAAATGTGCAACTTTGTAAAGGGTTTGTGACTTTTAAGGTACCGTTACACTAAGCGACGCTGCAGCGATATAGACAACGAGCCGATCGCTGCAGCGTCGCTGTTTAGGTCGCTGTAGAGACGTCAAACACAGCAGCTCCAGAACGATGCAGGAGCGATCCAGTGACGTAACGGCGACTCACTTATCGTTGTAGCTGGTTGTTCGCTCCATGTAAAACATTGCAGGCATCGTTGCTTTTGCTGTCAAACATGACGATACACCCCGACCTGACGACCAAATAAAGTTCTGTCCTTCTAGCTCCGACCAGCGATGGCACAGCGGGATCCAGATCGCTGCTGCGTTTCAAACACAACGAGATCACTATCCAGGACGCTGCAACGTCACGGATCGTTGTCATTCTCGTTCTAAAGTTGCTCAGTGTGACGGTACCTTTAGTGTTAACTAGGTGCAAAAAAAACAAACAAAACAAACTTTTAAAAACAAGAGTGTTTTGATCTTGGGCCAAACAAATAAGTGAATGTCACAAGACAAAAAAAATTTAAAGGGACTCCAATAAATCACAGATGATCAATTGGGACCATAGTGTTTGCTGCGAACTCCAGGTAAATAAGTGAAGTATAGACAACTGTGTCCGCAGGTTCTACAAGGGCTCGCTCACATGAGCGATGATTCTTTCTTCCCTGACAATCTGGTCTATTGTGGTAATAACATGCGGCTCGCGCTCTGCTCTGTCAGTTTACTGTGATCTGATTATCTCACATTACAGATTCGTATCACGTGTGCGGAGATGACTGAGAACTTAATATCTCCCTTGTCTGTGTCCACGTAAATCAGACTGCACTCGGATGGCTTCAGAGTGCAGTCCACTGTTTTACACGTACCCGTAGACTTGAATGGGTATGTGTGATCCTAGTTGCCGATTCGGTCTGTAGAAAAAAAAAAGCACAGATCTGCACTTCCCTATAGTATGACATTGGTCTGAGTGCTAGAAGGTAAGACATGGTGAGCGAACCCTAAATGTGACAATGGTGAGAAGCTAGCCATTATGCCAGAGTAGTAGCTACAGAATCCTGGGCATGAGTCTTTCTATCCATTTCGTTGTTGGGAGACCTCTTTATACAGCGCACCTAGTGTGTCTGCCAAGAAAAGTTGCAGTTGGTGGAAACCTTTGTGTGATGTGATGCAGAAGTCAGTAGACATGGTCACTATTGGCTTTTAGAGGGATAACGACATAGTCTGTGTCTCATATGGCATCATGTACATGTTATGGGGAGCCGCTTGGGATTTGCAGTTTGCTGCTAGATGTAGGACTTGGATATTGTGACTTTTGGCGCAGTTTTAGGGAAGACGAGGTGGCACCATAACTGCAGTGTGAATCCAGCCTGAGCTTGGCTGCCATCCAGCTACATGTCCTGCATTTGTCATCTCCACATGTGGACCGATTGTGTAATCCAGCGCGATGGACGTCAGCCGCCAAAGGAGCTGCAGGTTCAGGCCTGATACGTCGGTGTAATTCACTGTAGCTGCAGGTGCAGCACCACTGGGGTAATCGAGCAACTTCACCTAATTGTTAAACATTAGTAGCTAGATTACCTTGCTGTGAAGTAATTATTTTAAATCAGTGTAATAGTTGTCATTGCTTTAATAGATCCTAATCAGCGCTGTAATTAAATACACCCCCCATGTTACAGCATCTTATACAAACTGCAGAGTAGTGAACTTTATATCGCCTTTTTATGAATTTGTTCACCACCTATCCACAGGATTGCAGGGTCCGACCTGTAGAAACCTCACTTTCTCAAAAATGGGGTTGTCTGATTCCCCCCCCCCCCCTTCTTAAAGTTGAGTGACAGTGAGGCATGTGTTGTGCGGCTCCATCAACTGCCTGAGATGGACGAGCGCAGTCCCATAGACAATGCATGGCTTGGCTCAACCACTGCCTCACTATTTAACAGGACAGTCCGTGATCAGTTAGCGCCCTCATGGTAGGGTGACTTGGGATCAAACTCTTCACCTATTCTATGGGCAATCGTTTTAAGGAGTGTCTGTCACAGAGGTGACTTTAAAAGATCTGACAATCTGACAAACTGAATACATTTTAATTAAAACATTTCATTATAAATTCCACAATTGGATGTGTTAAAATCTCAACACAGAAACATTTTTTTGTGTCCCTCCTATATACTGTCTTATTTGCTGTATCCAACCATGTAAGAACACGATAAACATATACCATACGGGACCACATAAAAGAAGGGGGGGTGCCACAGAGACCAAAACCCATGTGGACGTCTCAAAGATACACCACACGGACACTCCCAAACATGATATAAAACATATGAAAAAATGGAGTGAAAAGTCCAAAAGTAATACAAAAATCAATTTATTAGGAGAATCATAATTTTATACAACAGGTAGAATAGACTAGGATCAGGTAATAGCAGGACACACATATCCTGATCAAATATGTTGAATATACAACATGGGTAAGGTGCCCAAGTGCCACAGAGAGAGACCGAAAAGTCGGGAATACATTGGTAACCAGGTGACCAGATAAGTCTGCGCGCTATACCATTCCAAAGACTGGGTCCCAAACGAAGTAAATTGCTTACCCATGCTCAGTGTGTCAGGATCAGTGTCCACGCCGCCACCGACGCGTGTTTCGCCTCTTTCTCAAGGTGCGGTGGTGTGCAGTGTGCTGAGCCGCCGTTAAATACCCACACCTCCATGTGTTCATAATGATGGCGCATGTAAGAACACGGTCTGTGCATCTGCCAGTTCTTGGCCAGGGGAGGAAGCATAAGGCTATGTGCACACGTATTTGTGAGGGCTGCGGATTTCTCCGCAGCGGATTTGATAAATCCGCAAGGCAAAACCACTGCGTTTTTCCTGCGGATTTATAGGGGATTTACCACGTTTTTGTGCGGATTCCACTGCTGTTTTACAACTGCGATTTTCTATTATGGAGCAGGTGTAAAACCGCTGCGGAATCCGCACAAAGAATTGACATGCTGGGGAATGTAAATTGCTGCATTTCCGCTCTTTTTTTCCGCAGCATGGGCACAGCGTTTTCTGTTTCCCATAGGTTTACATTGTTCTGTAAACTCATGGGAAACTGCTGCGGATCCGCTGCAAAATCCGCAACGTGTGCACATAGCCTAAGTGTATAGAAACCTCACAGCAGGGGCTTGCAGCTGCTTCTCTGTGATGTAATACATTTCCTTGCCTATTTTATCACAGGAGCGAGTGTTTCTGCTACATCTCAAGCCCTCTGAGTTCATCGTAAGTCCATCGGCCACCACAGCTCATATGTCAATGACTTCATTTACCACACGCTCCGAGGCTGGAAATGCTACTGAAACACTCCTGTGATAAAACAGGCAGGAAAATGTGTTACTTCACAAACTAGCAGCTGCTAGCTCCTTCTATGTTATCTGTATTATTCACCAGTAATAAGTTATATAGCTTCCTTCCCTGGTCAGGAGCATGAACTGGACCAGCTCTGTATATTGAGTCACATAAAAAAGGCAGTACACAGTAAAGACACAAAGATTTTTTTTTTTAAAGGGGATATCTGGGATTTTGTAAAAAAGAAAAAAAAAGTGCCTATACACAAACATCGGTAGTTTCTTCATACCTGCCTGTTTTGCCCAGTCCAGTGCCCTCCACCAGTTAGGCAGCGCAGATCTGGCCAACAATCAGAATGATGTTGATAGTCCTGCCCTGTCAACAGAGCGGAGCCGAAAAGAAGCCACTGCTGTCAACATTACGACGGCATAGGCAGCTGAATCGCCAGCTACGACCGCTCTGTGCAGCAGACAGGTAGGTGGCAACTACCTGCCTATTAGTGCTTGGGCACATTTTTTGTTTTTCAAAGTCCTGGATATCCTTTTTTACACATCCGATTGTGGAACTTATTATTCCAAGATACATTGATTAAAAATGTACTTTGTTTATGGGAAAATACCTTTCAATTGGGGTGTAACTCTAGGAGTAGTGAGGAAAGCTGCCGGGACTCCTAAAGCAACACCGTAGCATTTGCAACAAATTTTTCACTTTTGTCTATTGTGAGAAAACCTTTTTAGCTATAAGATTTATTGATGACACATTGGAGTTTATAGTATCTTACTGTATTTCTCTATTTGAATGGATTGTCGTCAAAATCTGTTGCTAAACTTTTTTTTTTTAATAAATTTTGGTGTTTGTTTTTTAATATCACAATCTGTATTTGAAAAATAAATCCTGAAATCTTGCGCTTTTCGCTCTAGTCATTGACAGTTATAATAAATCGATACCTTCTGATATGGTGATGACTTTTAGTAGTTATCTCATTATCATCACAGGCAGGATTATAATGAAAAAGTAGCAAGATCCATCATTCTCGATGAGTGATGGTCACAGCTCACCTCGGCCCACTCCCTGCACAGAGCATACCTCCGCAGCACATGCACACGCCTTGGCTAAGCTTGGTGTTCTCAGCCAGAGCCTTCTAGTTGCTGCTGTTCACCCTTGAGAACAAATAATTTCAACATCTCCCCATTGTGCCATCTGAGGGGCCTGGACTTCATACTAATAAGATGGTAGACAACCTCAGAATATGGCCACCAGAAGTTGCTGAGGGGTCTGACCTATGGGATCCCTAAAGATACGAGAATAAGGCTCTTGAACCATGAGAATGTGGTTTTCCAGCCTCCTATTGGATGGAGCAGAGGTGTGCATGCGTGATCTCCATTCTCAGTCTGTGGCAGTGTTCACCAGCTGGTCATGTTTTCAGGATTTCCTCAGTATTGAACGGGTGATGGAAAGACTACTGGCACCATACTAAGGAAATCCAGAAACATTGATCTTTTAGTGGGCCTTGAGGACTGTAGATGGGGAACACTGGTCTATGGGATTGACGGCGTTCTCCGATGGACCGTCAGTAAGTTATTCCCTGTCCTATGGATAGATACAAACTTGTATTTTGAGATCTTTTTAAGACTAATGAAGATGAACTCATTGAAATGTGAAGGCAGGACAGATCTGTCGTAGCTGTATAGGCTCGGTTGACAGTCGCAGATTTAGCCTCCATGTACACCTTACATGTAATGCAGGAGTATAACGTGCTGCAGTGTGATATGCACCATGCAATTAAAGGGAATCCGTCAGCGTATTTCTCTATGTAATCTGAGATGAGCACGACCTAGTGTTAAGAGACCCCAATTCCAGTAATTTGTCACCTTCTAGACTGTTGCTGTTTTATTAAATTCAGTGTTTTAACATAAGAAGATTATCACTACAGGACTAGGTGTCTCGTGCCTCCAAGTCAGCTCCTCTGTGTAACCCTGCCCCCACCACTGATTGGCAGCTTTCTGTGTACACTGTACATTGCTAATCAGTGGTATGGGCGGGGCTAGACACAGCTCAGCATTTAGAGCACTGCTAAATCTGTAGTAGAGAAAACTGGGATTGTATGAAAATGACAGCATTCAGATCAGCAAGTGACACGACGTCGCTGAAATCGGGGTCTCAACCCCTATATAATGCTGCTCTCAGATTACATAGCAAAAACCTGCTGACACTCAGTATCTACTATATAATTGTCTAAGGGTCTCTTCCGTCTTTCTGTCTGTCCTTCTGTCTGTCTGTCACGGATATTCATTGGTCGCGGCCTCTGTCATGGAAATCCAAGTTGCTGATTGGTCGTAGCAAAATGCCCACGACCAATCAGCAATGGGCACAGTCCGCCGGCAAAATGGCCGCTCTTTCCTCCCCGCAGTCACTGCCTGCATACTCCCCTCCAGTCAGCCCTCACACAGGGTTAATGGCAACGTTAACGGACCGCGTTATGCCGCGGTGTAACGCACTCCGGTTATGCAGCTATTAACCCTGTGTGACGAACTTTTTACTATTGATACTGCGTATACAGCATCAATAGTAAAAAGATCTAATGTTACAAATAATAATAATAAAAAAATAAAATGTTATTCTCATCCTCCAACGTCGCGCCCTCTCCCCGCCTGTGCAAGCAGCAGGTTCCGGTGCCAAGGAAGCTATGCGAGAAGGACCTGCCATGATGTCACGGTCATGTGACCACGACGTCATCACAGGTCCTGCGCTCATACCAACCCTGGGACCGGAAGCTGCCGCATGCACCGCACACAAGCGCCAGGACTACAATGGGCCCTTGGAAGTTGAGTATATGTTTATTTTTTATTTTAAGTCTTTTTTAACCTATTACATACGTGGCTGGGCAATATACTACGTGACTGGCCAATATACTACGTGTCTGTGCTGTATACTACGTGGCTCTGTGCTGTATACTACGTCGCTGTGCAATATACTACGTGACTTGGCAATATACTACGTGGGCTGGGCAATATACTACGTGGACATGCATATTCTAGAATACACGATGCGTTAGAATCGGGCCACCATCTAGTCTTTACATAAAGCTCGTCAACTTATTATTAACGCTCCGGATGATTCAGCACTCGTCTTGCTGGTCCAGGCTCGGTATCCAGATCTCTCTGCTGTACGAGCAGCTGGTTCTTTGTGCCCGTATGTGCCTGGTTTATCTGATGACTCAGTGTTCTGACACTGTAGGGAAGGGAAATTGTATTGTACTGTTCTTAGATTGTACAGAACTCATCAGGAAATAGAAGACCATCCTATACAGTCCCCACTTAATGCTAAAGTTTAGGCTTCACCCTTTGGGCTTTTTACCAAAGAAGCAGTATTAATGGGTTTGTCTGGTAATAATCACCTTTCCACCAACCTGCTCTTTTTACTCTTGCAATACTAGAGAAAAATGCATGCACTGCCGCACCATACTAATGGAGATAAAAGAAGTAAACTGTAGAATGTATGTAAGCCCGCAAGGGCAGGGTCCGCGCCCCTCTGTATCAGTCTGTAATTGTTAGTTTGCTTACTGTAAGTGATAGTTATATGATAAAGTTTGGGCACCCCTATTAATCTTAAGCTTAATGTTTTATAAAAAGTATTTTTTTTTGCAACAGCTATTTCAGTTTCATATATCTAATAACTGTTGGACATAGTAATGATTCTGCCTTGAAATGAGGTTTATTGTACTAACAAAAAATGTGCAATCTGCATTCAAACAAAATTTGACAGGTGCATAAGTATGGGCACCCCACCAGAAAAGTGACATTAATATTTAGTAGATCCTCCTTTTGCAAAAATAACAGCCTCTAGTCGCTTCCTGTAGCTTTTTATGAGATCCTGGATGAAGGTATTTTTGACCTTTCCTCTTTACAAAACAAGTTCACTTAAGTTTGATGGTCGCCGAGCATGGACAGCCCTCTTCAAATGATCCCACAGATGTTCAATGATATTCAGGTCTGGGGACTGGGATGGCCATTCCAGAACAGTGTAATTGTTCCTCTGCATGAATGCCTGAGTAGATTTGGAGCGGTGTTTTGGATCATTGTCTTGCTGAAAGATCCATCCCCTGCGTAACTTCAACTTTGTCACTGATTCATGAACATTGTCAAGAATCTGCTGATACTGAGAGGAATCCATGCGTCCCTCAACTTTAACAAGATTCCCGGTGCCGGCATTGGCCACACATACCCAAAGCATGATGGAACCTCCACCAAATTTTACTGTGGGTAGCAAGAGTTTTTCTTGGAATGCTGTGTTTTTTGGCCGCCATGCATAACGCCTTTTTGTATGACCAAACCACTCAATCTTGGTTTCATCAGTCCACAGGACCTTCTTCCAAAAAGAAATTGGCTTCTCCAAATGTGCTTTTGCATACCTCGGCCGACTCTGTTTGTGGCGTGCTTGCAGAAACGGCTTCTTTCGCATCACTCTCCCATGCAGCTTCTCCTTGTGCAAAGTGCGTTGTATAGTTGACCGATGCACAGTGACACCATCTGCAGCAAGTTGATGCTGCAGCTCTCTGGAGGTGGTCTGAGGATTGTCCTTGACTGATCTCACCATTCTTCTTCTCCTGCCTTTCTGATGTTTTTCTTGGCCTGCCACTTCTGGCCTTAACAAGAACTGTACCTGTGTTCTTCCATTTCCTTACTATGTTCCTCACAGTGGAAATTGACAGGTTAAATCTCAGACAGCTTTTTGTATCCTTCCCCTGAACAACTATATTCAATAATCTTTGTTTTCAGATCATTAGATAATTGTTTTGAGGAGCCCATGATGCCACTCTTCAGAGGAGATTCAAACAGGAGAACAACTTGCAAGTGGCCACTTTAAGTAGCTTTTCTCATGATTGCATACACCTAGCTATGAAGTTCAATGCTCAATGAGGTTAGAAAACCAAAAAAAGTGCTTTAGTAAGTCAGTAAAAAGTAGGTAGGAGTATTTAAAACAAGAAAATAAGGGTGCCCATACCTATGCACCTGTCAAATTTTGTTTGAATGCAGATTGCACATTTTCAGTTAGTACAATAAACCTCATTTCAAGGCAGAAACATTACTGTGTCCAACAGTTATTAGATATATGAAACTGAAATAGCTGTTGCAAAAATTTTTTTTTTTATAAAACATTAAGCTTAAGATTAATAGGGGTGCCCAAACTTTTTCATATAACTGCATCTGTAATTTGTATGTAACCTATTCTCATGTACAGCACCATGGAATCAATGGTGCTATATAAATAAACTAGATGGTGGCCCGATTCTAAGGCTATGTTCACACATAGCGTCCTGTCCCTGCGGGTTCTCCCGCAGCGGATTTGATAAATCTGCAGGGCAAAACAACTGCGGTTCTCCCTGCAGATTTATCGCGGTTTGTTCCGCGGTTTCCGCTGCGGGTTTCCGCCTATACTATTGATGCTGCATATGCATAATGTTAAAAATAATAAAAATTGGTTATACTCACCCTCTGACGTCCCGATCTCCTCGGCGCTGCACCCGGCGGTCCGGTTCCAAAGATGCTGTGTGAGAAGGACCCTTCGTGACGTCACGGTCATGTGACCGCGACGTCACCGCAGGTCCTGGTCGCACAGCAACTCTGACCGGACGGCCGCGTGCAGCGCTGAGACTTCAGAGGGTGAGTATAACATGATTTTTTATTTTTATTTTTTTTCACCCCAAATATGGTTCCCAGGGCCTGGAGGAGAGTCTCCTCTCCTCCACCCCGGTACCACCCGCACATTATCCGCTTACTTCCCGCAACGTGGGCACAGCCCCATGCGGGAAGTAAGCGGTTCAATGCATTCCTATGGGTGCAGAATCGCAGCGATGCTGCACAAAGAAGTGACATGCTGCGAGTTTTAAACCGCTGCGTTCCTGCGCGGTTTTTCCCGCAGCATGTGCACAGCGGTTTGCGGTTTCCATAGGGTTTACATGTAAATGGAAACGCTATGGAAACTGCTGCGGACACGCAGCATCAAAATCGCGGCGGTTCCGCGGTAAAAACCGCAAAGTGTGAACCCAGCCTAACACATCAGGTATTCTAGAATATGTATGTAGTTTATTTATGAAGATTTTAGAATAATGCAATCAATACACAGGATTCGGCCGGGCGTGATCAGTTAGCGAAGCATGGTTCAAATCCCGCGCCAATTTGCGGCAGGACTGCGTGTGTCACTGATTGGTCGCGCCCAGCCGGGCATGACCAATCAGTGAAGCCAGGGCCGGCTCCATGTTTTTGAGGGCCCCAGGCGAAAGAGTCTCACAGCCCACGTAGCATATAGCACAGCCCACGCAGTATATAGCACAGCCCACGCAGTGTATAGCACAGCCCACGCAGTATATAGCACAGCCACATAGTATATGGTTGTGATGGTGTCATATGCTATGTGGGTATAATTTTTCTGTATGTTTCTATTTTACTTGTTTTCATGGTGTTCTATTGTAGGATGAGTTGTTTGCTAATTGGTGAATTACTGTTGCTGCCATCTGATATCAGCCCCCACAGTATTGTTTGCTAATATGCTAATGATATATTGAACTAGCTTGTTGAAACAATGAGCCCCTGCGACCCACCTCTCTGCCCTGTGAGTGAGGAGGGGGACTTGTGGGACGGGGAGGTGACACACAGATCAGTCCTGTGTGGAATGATGTGTTCACAGCACGTCAGAGATAAAGAAGAGTATATGGACTATGCTATCCTCTGCTGGATTGTTGGACGTTTATCCTGTTACTGAACTGCATTTGTGTTCTGGACTATTTTATCCTTTGTGTGGTGGATCGTATATGGACCATTCGTATTTTTTTTTTAAATAAAGGTCTTGGGATTGTTCACTCTTCGCTGGCTCTGTTGATTGTGTGATACCAGAGAAGGACCCCGTGACAATAGCACAGCCACGTAGTATATAGCACAGCCCACGTAGTATATAGCACAGCGACGTAGTATATAACAGAGCCCACGCAGTATATGGCAATGTGGGCACCATATCCCTTCTAAAAAAAGAATTAAAATAAAAAAGTTATATACTCACCTTATGGCGGCCCCCGGATCCAGCCAAGGCGTTTAGCGATGCTCCTCGCGACGCTCCGTTCCCAGTAATGCGGCAATAACCCGTGATGATGTAGCAGTTTTGCGAGACCGCTACGTCATCTGGGGTCATTGCCGCAATGCATTCTTGGGACCGGAGCATCGCGAGGAGCGAGAGAGGATGCCGGAAGGTGAGAATATGATTTTTTTTTTAAATTATTATTTTTAACACGTGCTCACCACACATCTAGATAAGTTCCTTAAGGGGTCTAGTTTCCAAAATGGTGTCACTTGTGGAGCGTCTCCACTGTTTAGGCACATCAGGGGCTCTCTAAATGTGGCATGGCGTCCGATCTCAATTCCAGTCAATTCTACATTGAAAAAGTCAAACGGCGATCCTTCACTTCCAAGCTCTGTGGTGCGCCCAAACAGTGGTTTACCCCCACATATGGGGTATCAGCGTACTCAGGAGAAATTGCACAACAAAATTTATGGTTAAATTTCTGTTTTTACACTTGTGAAAATAAAAAAAAAAATGGTTCAGAAGTAAAATGTTTGCAAAAAAAGTTAAATGTTCATTTTTTCCTTCCACATTTTCAGTTCTTGTGAAGCACGTAAAGGGTTAATAAACTTCTTGAATGTGGTTTTGAGCACCTTGAGGGGTGCAGTTTTTAGAATGGTTTGACACTTGGTTATTTTCTATTATATAGACCCCTCAAAATGACTTCAAATGTGATGTGGTCCCTAAAAAAAAAAAAATGCTGTTGTAAAAATGAGAAATTGCTGGTCAAATTGTAACCCTTAACTCCCTAACAAAAAAAAAATTGTTTCCAAAATTGTGCTGATGTAGACGTGTGGGAAATGTTATTTATTAACTATTTTGTGTGACATATCTCTCTGATTTAAGGGCATAAAAATACAAAGTTTGAAAATTGCAAAATTTAAAAATTTTTCGCCATATTTCAGTTTTTTTCATAAATAATCGCAAGTAATATCGAAGAAATGTTACCACTAACATGAAGTACAATATGTCACGAAAAAACAGTCTCAGAATCAGCGGGATCCGTTAAAGCGTTCCAGAGTTATAACCTCATAAAGTGACAGTGGTCAGAATTGTAAAAATTGGCTCGGTCATTAAGTACCAAATTGGCTCTGTCACTAAGGGGTTAAGGCTACTTTCACACTTGCGTTTTTCAGCTTCCGTCACAATCCGTCGTTTTGGGTTAAAAACGGATCCTGCAAATGTGCCTTCAGGATGTGTTTTTTGCCCATAGACTTGTATTGTCGAAGGATCGCGACGTATGGCCATATGTCGCGTCCGAAGTGCACTGGATGTGTCGTGTTTTGGCGGACCGTTGGCACGAAAAATGTTCAAGGGAACGTTTTTTTCGTACTTCGCGTCTGCCATTTCCTACCGCACATGCACGGTCGGAACTCTGCTCCCTCCTCCCCGTAGTTTAGAATGGGCAGCGGATGTGTTGAAAAACCGCATCCGCTGCCCACGTCGTGCCATATTTTCACAACGTGCGTCGGTACGTCGCGCCGACGCTAAGCGACGGACCCGTATAGACCCAGGTGTGAAAGAAGCCTAGCACTCCTACATAGGCTGGTGACAATGTGTGTGTGCTTGTGTTTACTTATCGGCTTAGTAATGAGGGTGTCGGGCTGTCACCTTTGCATTACTAAAGGTATCGTCACATTTAGCGATGCTGCAGCGATATAGACAACGAGCCGATCGCTGCAGCATCGCTGTTTAGGTCGCTAGAAGACGTCAAACACGGCAACAGCAGAACGATGCAGGAGCGATCCAGTGACGTACTTATCGTTCTCGCTGGTCGTTGCTCCATGAAAAAACATTGCAGGCATCGTTGCTTTTGCTGTCAAACATTACGAATCACGCCGACCTGACGACCAAATAAAGTTCTGAACTTTCAGCCACGATCAGCGATGGCACAGCGGGATCCTGATCGCTGCTGCGTGTCAAAGACAACGAGATCGCTATCCAGGACGCTGCAACGTCACGGATCGCTGTCGTTCTCGTTGGAAAGTTGTTCAGTGTGAAGGTACCTTTAGTCTAGGGCTAGGTGTCAATGACAGCTGGGGACACCAAGCCCTTATCCCATTACCCATGCCACAATGCATCAGCATGGAAAGGTGGTGTTGAACCAAGAGATTACATCATGTGCAACATGTATATTGCAAATGAAGCATGTTTATTTTAATGTGTATGAAAACATGTGATTTTTGATTCCTTTTTTTTTTTTGTTGTTCTTTTGCAGAGATGTCAAATGCCATGTAATCACCCCTTTTACTGTCAGTGCTCAGTAATGGCCATTTACGGCCACCCGTCCTCTTTGTAACACAGAATTATATCCCTGTGTAGTCTTTAGTAGTTGCGAGGTCCTATGAGTGTGATAATACGGGAGACCGTATGACTCCCTGTTCTATGTATATTGAGGTAATTTCTGGTCTTGTATTTCACCTTACTCAGTGTCGCTGCTCTTCTGCATGTATCAATGTGATTTTTACCTGCCATACCTCATCTGTTACTGCTATGTCATGCCTTCATTTACACATAGATCCCCATCATTAACCATGATATTTACATTTCTTACAGATCTTCATTATTTAGCATTTTCACCTTTTCGTTCATCGTCCCTACACACTTTACTATTATTCACATCACAGGGTTGTCCATTGCTAGGACACCCCCTTCTGACTCCATGTTTCTACCAGTAAAATAATGACACACACAACCATGTTCACACTAGCAGTATTTTACTTCTGCATCTGTTAGGCTGGGTTCACATTGCGTTCTTGGCGTCCGTTAGACGGACTACGTTACACCGCGGCATAACGCGGTGTAACGTAGTCCGGTAACGCCGCCATTGAATGCAATGTCGGACGCATCGCTAGCGCACGCCCACAATGGGCGTGCGCTAGCCATGTGCCGTCATTGAGTGACGGACCCCGAGACGCAGACTGCAGCGTTTCCGGGTCTGCTAGCGCAGATGGAGCTAGCAGATGCTCTATCTGTGCTAGCATGTTGCCATAACAGCACTTGCGTTAACAGCAAGCCCGTTAATGTATGTATTTAACGGGCTGCTATTAATGCAATGTGTACCCAGCCTAAGCCAAAACCAGGAGTGGAACAATCAGAGGAAAAGTAGAAACACGTCACCACTTCTAGACTTTTCACCCACTCCTGCTTTTGGCTTACAAATACTGAGGTGATATTCTCACCAAATACTTGACGTGTTAATGTGGCCCTATATTCTCTGATGTCTGTGCCGTTCTAATTGTCGGCACTGGCTCTCTGGGATTGTGTGACATTTATGTCTAGACACATGGATGGCATGGAGAGCCAGCACCGAAACGGCTGGACTGGCGCTGGTACTGGAGGTGAGAATAGGTGTTTTGTTGCTAGGGGAAACATGGGCTTTCAGGAAGGGGTTGTCTGGGTAAATGACAACAAATTTAAAGAAGCACTCTTCCTCCTCCTGTGAAAAAAATTTGTTTTCTTACCGTATTGCAGTAATCATATTGTGTACTTACAATTGCTCATTTTCCATTCTGCCCAGATAATTCTTTTCTTTTCCATTAGGTCTATGATCTCACAGGATTAAAAACTGACTAGCTGAATCCTTCTAAGCTCTATGTAGAAACAGGAGGTCAATTTTCCCTATATAAATATATAACTTGGCACTCAACTTTTTTTTTTCATTTGAAGATTTTTTAATGCAGTCCAGCAAAAATAAACAATGTTTCGGTCCTCACCGGACCTTCATCATTAACGTTGCTATGGTGGGAATAACCACTGTGTACTTGCGAGTACTATAGTGGGTCCGTGACCGTGTATAGAGCCGAAAACTCCCAGGTAAGGCAAAAGGTCACCGTATCACTTTATAATGAGTCCCGGGAAACTGGTAGAGATCTGATGCCTGGGTGAAGGCGCTCCCTCCGTGTGTAATAGTGGGTACACTCCCACCAGCCGTCAGGGAGTATAGATGTACGCTATAAGGCCCCAAGGTTTCTCTATGTAACGGGTTCGCCCAGTGGTGATTCAATGGGCGGCGTGACGATCTCTCCAACGCGGCATCCACCGCTAGTACACAGTGGTTATTCCTACCATAGCAACGTTCTTGATGAAGGTCCGGTGAGGACCGAAACGTTGTTTATTTTTGCTGGACTGCATTAAAAAATCTTCAAATTAAACAAAAGTTGAGTGCCAAGTTATATATTTATACAGGGAAAATTGACCTCCTGTTTCTACATGGAGCAAAGAAAAGAGAAGAATTTACTGGGTAGAAGGGAAAATGAGAAATTGTAAGTACACAGAACTATATAATGTGATGACTGGAATATATTAAGATGAAAAAACTTTCATGGGAGGAGAGCTTGTTTAAATCACTGGATCTCATTACACAATAAAAGCCATTATTTCTTTGAATCGATCTTGGCTTAGATCCAGATTTCTTGTGTATGGAACATCAATTGTATGTCTTCTTTTTAAGAAAGGCTCGTTGTAGCCGAAACGTCGTTACGCCAGCAGGGCTATTAAAGTCCCTTTTGTAATTTTGAAAATACTAGAGTGCTGCCTCTTTTCTTCTGAAATATATATATACACTACCGTTGCAAAGTTTAGGGTCACTTAGAAATTTCCTTATTTTTGAAAGAAAAGCACAGTTTTTTCCAATGAAGCGAACATTACATGATTCAGAAATACACTCTATACATTGTTAATGTGGTAAATGACTATTCTAGCTGCAAACGTCTGGTTTGTAATGCAGTCTCTTTATAGGTGTATAGAGGCCCATTTCCAACAACCATCACTCCAGTGTTCTTATGGTACTTTGTGTTTGCTAACTGTGTAAGAAGGCTAATAGATGGTTAGAATACCCTTGAAAACCCTTGTGCAAGTATGTAAGCACAGCTGAAAACAGTTTGGCTGATTAGGAAACCTATAAACCTGACCTTCCTTTGAGCTAGTTGAGAATCTGGAGCATTAAATTTTTTGGTTCCATTAAACTCTCAAAATGACCAGAAAAAAAGAACTTTCATATGAAACTCGACAGTCTATTCTTGTTCTTAGAAACGAAGGCTATTCCATGCGAGAAATTGCCAAGAAATTGAAGATTTCCTACAATGATGTGTACTACTCCCTTCAGAGTAGAGCACAAACAGGCTCTAACCAGAGTAGAAAGAGAAATAGGAGGCCCCGCTGCACAACTGAGCAACTAGACAAGTACATTAGAGTCTGCAGTTTGAGAAATCGACGCCTCACAGGTCCTCAACTGGCAGCTTCATTAAATAAATGAATCTTTAAAAAAAACTTTTTTTTTTTTGAGCCTTGTCAATGTCTGGACTAGATTTTCAATTCATTTGGCAACTCATTGGATTAATAAAAGTATGTGTTTTCATGGAAAACACTAAATTGTCTGGCTGACCCTAAACTTTGGAACCGTAGTGTATATGTATGTGTGTGTTTGCTATGTAAGAGTAGCCAGTGAGGTTTTTGTGGTTTATTAGGGGGAGCGCCATTCCCTGGTTCGCGGTTTACCGGGGGTAAATACAAGCTTACGTTTCCTAGAGCCATCCTCAGACATGATGAAGAGAAGAGTAGATGTGTGTAGTGCCGTGAGCGAGCAGCTTCTCAGTGAGGCTTTTTCCACGTGTTCTACCTGTGAAGCAGCAGGGCCATCTTGCCGGGGTGATGTAATATACAGAGTTGCTATGGTGATCCAGCATAAAACCTCCGCAGGGAGGACCTGCATGTGCCCTGCCTGCTGAATAAAACCTGTGCATTTGTGAATGGTTATGTCCTCACACCAAAAGCCATTCTTTACCTGTGGCCATTAGTACACACATAGCTGTGATTGTGTGCCAGTGATCCAGATGAACTCCATATATACATATCCCCTATAATCCAACATGACCAGGACTGATCTCCACGTGCCCAGTATACAGTTTGCGGTACGCTTTTACTAGGGGCGCTATATGGTTTATAAGCCATGCCTGAGCCCAACTGCACCACCTCACATTTTTGTATGTGTTTTTGCACTTAATCTTTCAGGGTGCAGTTGGGCCCATTTGGTCTTGTAAGCTGTGGTGTCTGTTTACATGGGATGCATTTTGGATAGCGCTGGGCAGCCCGCCTGATCGAATAGTATGGGCGTCACCAATAGGCTGTAGGCCAGATGCTCTGCATCTCCTGTGTGTGAACAGCGCCGCATACTGACTTTGTGCATTAATATGCCAAACAACCACCCCCTTCATGGATTGGCAGGCTGCGAGTGGTTGTCTCATCGGCATTTTTGCACCTCTGTTAAATGGGTCCTCTGCATCCTGTTAGTGCATTTGTCTGGAGGCCTGGGCAGGTAAACATCTCTGCTTTTTTTCTGCTAGTTTTTCAATTTTTTGGGAGGATTTTCAAGTCCTCTTTTTACTGCTTGGTGATAGAATCACTGTGGATATCACTTTCGCATGGCAGAGGATTAAAATCCATAGTGAAATAATCTATGTAAAAACGTTATGTAATTCATGAGGATTGTATAATCACAAATTGTGTCCTGTGTAGCTGGATCCTTTTTAGGGTTTATTCACATGCAGGTTTTTGCTACCATTTTTGAAAGTCATGGAAAAATAATGCAATTTGACTGTGACATGTGAGTAAACCCTAATGGTATGTCTCTTTCAGCTGTCTACTTCGAATAATACCCCTCGAAAAAGTGCTTCAGAAATATGACTGTACAAATACACACAGTGTCGGGACCACGTTCTAATCTGTGTGAGAGCTCTTAAATAGGTGTGGGGAAAAAAACTCATTTTTCAGTTGAAAGGCCAAAGTTATGGGTTTGGCCAAGTTTTTAATAAATATGAACATCAGTGTAGTGTGTAGGGGCCTACATCTTTGTCGACGACATACAACTATACACGTCATCCCCTGACCTTACCCTCGCTGTACTACAGAACGCCACTGACTGTCTGCAGTCTCCAACATCATGTCCGCTCTCTATCTGAAACTCAACCTCTCCAAAACTGAACTACTTCTGCTCCCGCCATCTCCCATCCTCCCTAAACCTGACGTTTCCCTCTCCGTGGGTGGCACCATAATAATACCCCTCCAGCAGGCACGCTGTCTGGGTAACATAGTAACATAGTAACATAGTTAGTAAGGCCGAAAAAAGACATTTGTCCATCCAGTTCAGCCTATATTCCATCATAATAAATACCCAGATCTACGTCCTTCTACAGAACCTAATAATTGTATGATACAATATTGTTCTGCTCCAGGAAGACATCCAGGCCTCTCTTGAACCCCTCGACTGAGTTTGCCATCACCACCTCCTCAGGCAAGCAATTCCAGATTCTCACTGCCCTAACAGTAAAGAATCCTCTTCTATGTTGGTGGAAAAACCTTCTCTCCTCCAGACGCAAAGAATGCCCCCTTGTGCCCGTCACCTTCCTTGGTATAAACAGATCCTCAGCGAGATATTTGTATTGTCCCCTTATATACTTATACATGGTTATTAGATCGCCCCTCAGTCGTCTTTTTTCTAGACTAAATAATCCTAATTTCGCTAATCTATCTGGGTATTGTAGTTCTCCCATCCCCTTTATTAATTTTGTTGCCCTCCTTTGTACTCTCTCTAGTTCCATTATATCCTTCCTGAGCACCGGTGCCCAAAACTGGACACAGTACTCCATGTGCGGTCTAACTAGGGATTTGTACAGAGGCAGTATAATGCTCTCATCATGTGTATCCAGACCTCTTTTAATGCACCCCATGATCCTGTTTGCCTTGGCAGCTGCTGCCTGGCACTGGCTGCTCCAGGTAAGTTTATCATTAACTAGGATCCCCAAGTCCTTCTCCCTGTCAGATTTACCCAGTGGTTTCCCGTTCAGTGTGTAATGGTGATATTGATTCCCTCTTCCCATGTGTATAACCTTACATTTATCATTGTTAAACCTCATCTGCCACCTTTCAGCCCAAGTTTCCAACTTATCCAGATCCATCTGTAGCAGAATACTATCTTCTCTTGTATTAACTGCTTTACATAGTTTTGTATCATCTGCAAATATCGATATTTTACTGTGTAAACCTTCTACCAGATCATTAATGAATATGTTGAAGAGAACAGGTCCCAATACTGACCCCTGCGGTACCCCACTGGTCACAGCAACCCAGTTAGAGGCTATACCATTTATAACCACCCTCTGCTTTCTATCACTTAGCCAGTTACTAACCCATTTACACACATTTTCCCCCAGACCAAGCATTCTCATTTTATGTACCAACCTCTTGTGCGGCACGGTATCAAACGCTTTGGAAAAATCGAGATATACCACGTCCAATGACTCACCGTGGTCCAGCCTATAGCTTACCTCTTCATAAAAACTGATTAGATTGGTTTGACAGGAGCGATTTCTCATAAACCCATGCTGATATGGAGTTAAACAGTTATTCTCATTGAGATAATCCAGAATAACATCCCTCAGAAACCCTTCAAATATTTTACCAACAATAGAGGTTAGACTTACTGGCCTATAATTTCCAGGTTCACTTTTAGAGCCCTTTTTGAATATTGGCACCACATTTGCTATGCGCCAGTCCTGCGGAACAGACCCTGTCGCTATAGAGTCACTAAAAATAAGAAATAATGGTTTATCTATTACATTACTTAGTTCTCTTAGTACTCGTGGGTGTATGCCATCTGGACCCGGAGATTTATCTATTTTAATCTTATTTAGCCGGTTTCGCACCTCTTCTTGGGTTAGATTGGTGACCCTTAATATAGGGTTTTCATTGTTTCTTGGGATTTCACCTAGCATTTCATTTTCCACCGTGAATACCGTGGAGAAGAAGGTGTTTAATATGTTAGCTTTTTCCTCGTCATCTACAACCATTCTTTCCTCACTATTTTTTAAGGGGCCTACATTTTCAGTTTTTATGGGTGTTACCTTTGACTCAGATCTCTCCTTCACATCCCATATACAATCTCTTGCCCGCTCGTGCCGCTTACACAAAAAGAACATCTCTAGAATCCGCCCTTTTCTGACTATGGAAGCAAAAAAAACCCTCAATGTCGCCCTGATCCACTCCCGCCTGGACTATTGTAACGCTCTATTAATTGGCCTCCCCCTTACTCGACTTTCCCCTCTCCAGTCCATCCTTAATACAGCAGCCAGGGTCGTCTATCTAGCTAATCATTACTCGGACTCGTTCGCTCTTCGCCAGTCGTTACACTGGCTGCCCATTCATTATAGAATCCAATTCAAAGTACTTGTTCTCACCCACAAAGCTCTTCACAGTGCAGCACCCCCTTACATCTCCTCCCTCATTTCTGTTTATCGGCCTAACCGACCTCAGCGCTCTGCAAATGACTTTCGACTAACCTCTGCGCTAATCCGTATTTCCCACTCCTGACTCCAAGACTTCTCCCGTGCTGCGCCAATCCTCTGGAATGCTCTACCCCAAGATATTAGGACCATTCACAATTTGCATAGTTTTAGGCGCTCCCTCAAAACACATTTGTTCAGAGCGGCCTACCACGTTCCCTAATTAGTCATTTTATGTTTGTGTGTAGTCCAATTCAATACTTCCATCTATCCCCCACTCCCTGAAGATGGCTGGGCCATTATTGTAAATTCATCATTGTAAATACACACCTGTACTTTGTATCTCCCCACGTCATTGTAGATTGTAGGCTCTCACGAGCAGGGTCATCTTGTGTTGCTTTAATTATTGTATTGTTAATGTTGTTACTTATGACTGTTGTGTTTGAAACTGCTAAACTGTAAAGCGCTGCAGGATATATTGGCGCTATATAAATAAATATTATTATTATTATTTAGTGTTTCTAATCATAGATTTCTGTGTGATAATGTCACCACTGCTGTCTGACAAGTTTGCAAGAAAATCCCAAAAATTGACCCTTGATATTGAGTGATGAATCAGTATGGTATAAGCTACGAGTAATATTCCTGTAGATGTGTATCGTGTAGTTTATTAATATGATTTTATTAGCTGTGGAGGATGTAAGGGAATAAAGGTGCCATGAATCTCACATTATACAGAAAGACCTGCAACATGTACCATATTTAACCAAATGTTTTTTTTTTTTACATTGCAGAGCTAGAGAATGGCACACATTTCGGCACCAACATCTGCACCCATGTGTGACTCTTCTTTTTCTTCTGTGCTACCCTCTCCTGCTACAAGTCCCAGTCATACGAGCGTGCAAAGCTCCCTGAATGGATCTGCTACAGAAATAACCACAGATAGCCCCACCGAAAGTCTTGTGGATTCGTCATCCTCTGTTAGCTCGCCAGGAGTGGCCACCGAAGAAGGGCAAGCCAAATTCTTGGAAGGTACAGCGTGACATGTATACATTGCTTAGGCTGCTTTCACACATCAGGCTTCGGCGCTGTCGGTTTTTCACCGGAGACAAAAAAAATGTAACTTTGTACATTTTTTCCCGCCGCCGGATCCACAATTTTCACCGGATGAAACTTGTGGCCATCCGGCGCAATCCGTCACTAATACAAGTCTACGGGAAAAAAGCGGCTCCCGGTGCATCAATCCCCGGATTGAGCCTAACGGCAAAAAACTGATGTGTGAAAGTAGCCTCACTGTGACTTGTTTTAGGACTGCTGTAAAAGTATAGACATCATCAGTAGTATACTATACGAAAAAGTTAGAAACTTTGTAATATCTTATTAGACAAAAATGCCTTTCCACCTTTACAGCCTCATACACTAATCTGTTTCTGAATTTTTGTTGAGACGTCTGCCTGAAAATGCAGGTGATGTGCTGAAACCCATAAAAGTTTATAGAAAGGGTGAGGAGGAGAAGGGGGAGGCAATGCAAAAAGATACACCCATTATTGGTTGTTGTACCTCAATCTGAAGCTGCATGTACAGCTACACTGCTTAGTACTACTGTATAATTTCTTCAGTGCCACTTCAGATGATGCACTTCAATGAGCTGGGGGAGCGGAATCTCCTTTACTGTGTACTTTTGTATAAGAGAGCTGAGCTCAGAGAAAACTGACAAATTGAGTTTACAGAAGGAAAATCTGCCAAGCATGCAGGATACAAGTCACACTGTACATTGACCAGAAATATTACTTATCTATATGCAAAATAGATTATTCTGAAAAGTTTCTTGAAAGACTCACACTGCATACATATTTCTGCATTTGCCATTGAAATCAATGTGATCAATATAATGGTCGTCTTTTCTGGCCCATTTTAACTTGACGCTGCATTCAACATGCCATACAAAAGGCACTGCCATTCGGCACTGCGTGTGAGTTTTCTGAAGATACAGCCAATCTGTATGGGTATTTTGCTGGTGAAACCCCTGTATTAGTGAAGCGCATGTGCTGATTGGTTGACTAATGGCGCCTTTCTCCAGTATATGTTCTTTTCCTGTGCCAGGAAGAGCAGCTTGTTTGAACACCATTTTGTGCTTCATTTTTTTTCTTTAATACATTGTGTGCTTTACAGAAATCTGATGAAACTCCACTTCTAACTTAGAAGTGTAAGCGCTAGTTTTACTTGATCTGGTCATTGGCTTAATGTTCCTCAAAGGGACTCTGTCAGCACAGAATGACTGTTCAAACCAAGCACATGTGCTCGGTCCTTAACGGCACGGACAATCATTTTATATACACCTTCCCACCTGCCTGTTTTCCCTATATATACACCCTTTTCTGGCTCTATAAAGCCAGAGCTGTCAATCAAAGAAAGGAGGGGGTGGATATTGATGGAATATTAGCAGGTGGGCAGGTGTGTTTAGAGAACCTGTCAGCAGGATTTTGCTATGTAAACTATAGACCGTACCGTATTGGTGCTATAATACTGATTTAAAATGATACTTGCAGTGGAGAAATCGGTTTTGTGGTTCTTGTGTAATGAGTGTTTAAGATTTTGCTGTAATCATGTCTTCGTGCATCGGGGTGCGGCTATGGTGTGGCACTACGGGCAGTCGTCTTTTTTTCTTTTCTGCTCCGGCCCTTCCGTCTTCCTCCTGTATCATTTTAATCAGTATTCCAGCTCTAATATAGCAAAAACCTGACCTAAAATGACCGTTCCCAATATCCATATATGTGTCTGTGATAGTGATCAAAATGACTCCTGCTTGATAAGAACTCGCCATAACTGAATTGTTTGTCTCTACTCAGTGCCTCTCCATGAAAACATGACAAACCCCAAAGAGAAAACGCCAATGTGTTTGGTGAATGAGTTAGCCCGCTTTAATAGGATTCAGCCACAATATAAACTTCTAGATGAAAGAGGACCTGCGCATTGCAAGGTACAGTGACTTCACCTGCTTAAATTCCTAAAAACTAAATTGGATGGGTCCTATCACCTGGCTGGGGCGGCCATTGTTATTCAATAAAATAGTGTTCAGCTCCAGAATGGTGATTTTTCAAAATTTAAGTAATTGTCCAAAAGTGTGAAGAAGTAACCCAAGAGCTCACCTTCTAACAAGTCTGGCCTGAACTTCCAAGTTGTTCAATCCCGGCATGCAGAACAGGATCCCACAACCTTCAGCAGTCCCTCTTGCAGTGAAAGTGTGAGATCTCGCTCGAGTGCTTGGTCCTCTAATCAAGTCCGTCGGATGCTCGGAGCAGTTCCGCGCTCAGCCATCACTACTAACCTCGCACTGCTGCATCTTTTACTAGGCTGTCAGAGTGCTGGCTGCTCTATTGAGGTGACATGGTGTCGGCTGCTCCAGTGAGGTGACATGGTGTCGGCCGCTCCAGTGAGGTGACATTGCCGGCCGCTCCAGTGAGGTGACATGGGGCCGGCCGCTCCAGTGAGGTGACATGGGGCCGGCCGCTCCAGTGAGGTGACATGGGGCCGGCGGCTCCAGTGAGGTGACATGGGGCCGGCCGCTCCAGTGAGGTGACATGGGGACGGCCGCTCCAGTGAGGTGACATGGGGACGGCCGCTCCAGTGAGGTGACATGGGGCCGGCCGCTCCAGTGAGGTGACATGGGGACGGCCGCTCCAGTGAGGTGACATGGGGCCGGCCGCTCCAGTGAGGTGACATGGGGCCGGCGGCTCCAGTGAGGTGACATGGGGCCGGCGGCTCCAGTGAGGTGACATGGGGCCGGCCGCTCCAGTGAGGTGACATGGGGACGGCCGCTCCAGTGAGGTGACATGGGGACGGCCGCTCCAGTGAGGTGACATGGGGACGGCCGCTCCAGTGAGGTGACATGGGGCCGGCCGCTCCAGTGAGGTGACATGGGGCCGGCCGCTCCAGTGAGGTGACATGGGGACGGCCGCTCCAGTGAGGTGACATGGGGCCGGCGGCTCCAGTGAGGTGACATGGGGCCGGCCGCTCCAGTGAGGTGACATGGGGACTGCCGCTCCAGTGAGGTGACATGGGGACGGCCGCTCCAGTGAGGTGACATGGGGCCGGCCGCTCCAGTGAGGTGACATGGGGCCGGCCGCTCCAGTGAGGTGACATGGGGACGGCCGCTCCAGTGAGGTGACATGGGGACGGCCGCTCCAGTGAGGTGACATGGGGACGGCCGCTCCAGTGAGGTGACATGGGGACGGCCGCTCCAGTGAGGTGACATGGGGACGGCCGCTCCAGTGAGGTGACATGGGGACGGCCGCTCCAGTGAGGTGACATGGGGACGGCCGCTCCAGTGAGGTGACATGGGGACGGCCGCTCCAGTGAGGTGACATGGGGACGGCCGCTCCAGTGAGGTGACATGGGGACGGCCGCTCCAGTGAGGTGACATGGGGACGGCCGCTCCAGTGAGGTGACATGGGGACGGCCGCTCCAGTGAGGTGACATGGGGACGGCCGCTCCAGTGAGGTGACATGGGGACGGCCGCTCCAGTGAGGTGACATGGGGACGGCCGCTCCAGTGAGGTGACATGGGGACGGCCGCTCCAGTGAGGTGACATGGGGACGGCCGCTCCAGTGAGGTGACATGGGGACGGCCGCTCCAGTGAG
Organism: Ranitomeya imitator; assembly: GCF_032444005.1. Lineage (NCBI taxonomy): Eukaryota > Metazoa > Chordata > Amphibia > Anura > Dendrobatidae > Ranitomeya > Ranitomeya imitator. Next base: position 458,952,296 of record NC_091287.1, on the reverse strand, counting down.
GTGACATGGGGACGGCCGCTCCAGTGAGGTGACATGGGGACGGCCGCTCCAGTGAGGTGACATGGGGACGGCCGCTCCAGTGAGGTGACATGGGGACGGCCGCTCCAGTGATGTTAGACTTCTGTAACTGTTTTGAATTAGATGCAGGAACACTGGGTTATTGCAGAGAGTGAGATCTCGTGATAAGATGCGAGATCTCACAATTTCTTTGCCAGAGCGGCTGTGGAGAGTGGGAACTTGATGTGCATTCCAGGATCCTACAAACTGGAAATTCAGACCCAACTTTTGCCAAAAAGGCAGGGGGGGTGGTGTAAGGCTACTTCTGCACGCTTTTAACTAACTTTTATATTGACTAAAATCACTAGTCTGGGGCTGTCCACTATTTTATTAGTGATCAGTAGTACAGGGTGGGCCATGTATATGGATACACCTAAATAAAATGGGAATGGTTGGTGATATCAACTTCCTGTTTGTGGCACATTAGTATATGGGAGGGGGAAACTTTTCAAGATGGGTGGTGGCCATGGCTGCCATTTTGAAGTCGGACATTTTGGAACCATCTTTATTTTTCCAAAGGGAAGAGGGTCATGTGACACATCAAACATATTGAGAATTTCACAGGCATTCTGTATCTGGAAGCCGTAAATCATGCAACTGAGGCGATGGAAACTATATCTCCAAGCAATAACAAATACTCGGAGGTCACCCGAGCGTGCTCGGGGAAAACCCGAGCAACAAGTATACTCGCTCATCACTAGGACACTAGTGCTGCCCAGTCTAGGGCTTTAACCCCTTTCTGACCTCGGATGGGATAATACGTCCGAGGTCAGAAGTCCCGCTTTGATGCGGGCTCCGTCGGTAAGCCCGCATCAAAGCTGGGTCCTGTCAGCTGTTTTGAACAGCTGACATGTGCCCGCAATAGCGGCGGGTGAAATCGCGATTCACCCGCCGCTATTAACTAGTTAAATTCCGCTGTGAAACGCAGACAGCGGCATTTAACACTAGGACTACTGGTATAGTCATTTTGACTACTTATTTGAAGTAGTTATAGTCCAGTAGTCCTAGTGTTAACTACCGCTTCCGGCCGCGCGGCCGGAAATGCACGCATCGCCGACCCCCGTCACATGATTGGGGGTCAGCGATGCTTCTGCATTGTAACCATAGAGGTCCTTAAGACCTCTATGGTTACTGATCTCCTATAGCTGTGAGCGCCACCCTGTGGTCGGCGTTCATAGCACACCTGCATTTCTGCTGCATAGCAGCGATCTGGTGATCGCTGCTATGTAGCAGAGCCGATCGTGTTGTGCCAGCTTCCATGGAGGCTATTGAAGCATGGCAAAAGTTTAAAAGAAAAAAAAAAGTAAAAAAAAAGTGGGGAAAAAAATATAAAAGTTTAAATCACCCCCCTTTCGCCCCATTCAAAATAAAACAATAAAAAAAAATCAAACCTACACATATTTGGTATCGCCACGTTCAGAATCGGCCGATCAATAAAAAAAGGGCATTAACCTGATCGCTAAATGGCGTAGCGAGAAAAAAATTAGAAACACCAGAATTACGTTTTTTTGGTCACCACGACATTGAATTAAAATGCAATAACGAGCGATCAAAAGAACGTATCTGCACAAAAGTGGTATCATTAAAAACATCATCTTGGAACGCAAAAAATAAGCCCTCAATCACGAAAAATGGTGCGATTTTTTTTTTTTTTTTTTTTTTTTTTTCCTTAGCAAAGTTTGGAATTTTTTTTCACCACTTGGATAATACGTAACCTAGTCATGTTTGGTGTCTACGAACTCGTAATGACCTGGAGAATCATGATATCAGATCAGTTTTAGCATTTAGTGAACCTAGCAAAAAAGCCAAACAAAAAACAAGTGTGGGATTGCCCTTTTTTTGCAATTTCACCGCACTTGGAATTTTCCCCCCGTTTTCTAGTACACGACATGCTAAAACCAATGATGTCGTTCAAAAGTACAACTCGTCCCGCAAAAAATAAGCCCTCACATGGCCATATTAACGGAAAAATAAAAAAGTTATCGCTCTGGGAAGGAGGGGAGTGATAAACGAACACGGAAAAACGGAAAATCCCAAGGTCATGAAGGGGTTAAGTAGACATGCGCTGCATGACAAAGGGCTCTAAAATGAAAATTGACAATTGGTGTGCACCTCTGGGCACCACGCCAACAATCTTACTCCATCACTTCAGAAAAAAGACATGGGCCACGCATCCAAAAATCATTCATTGATCTATTGCGACTAAGTAAAAATGTAAAAAACAAAACAAAAAAAAAAAACCAGAACATTAAGTTCTTAGTTTTAGTAAACGTTCTGGTCAGATTGTATGAAGCCCACTGCCATGTCAAGGTGAACCTCTCAGTGGGTCAACAGCGTATCAGCTGGGGGAGTGACTTGGTGCCCCACAGCACCCTTGCTCCATGCAAAGTTCCCCTGGCTTCAGGCGACACCACCCCACAGCACATGTTCTCTGACTGAGCACCTATGTGGCACCTGTCTTGTGTATCCTGCAAATTAAAAACATCTGTGTCAAATGGGAGGAGTAAACAAAAAGGAGACGACCGTGCAATACTCCATAACTGTAGAAAAGATATCGACCTCACATCCAAAAATGTTACACTGATCTGTTGTGATTTTTGGATGTGCGGTCCATGTTTCTTTCTAAAATTATGACAAATCTAATTCCAATCAGGGACTGGAATAACATTTTTGGCCTAAGGAACATCGCAACTCGTCCTGAACTAGGAACAGCTGTGGCGTCACTCTCCTGTCCTGCTTCAGCTCCGACCATTTTGGCAGAGCTCTGAAACGCTGTCATGAAAACACCAAAAGGTGCAAAGTTTTTCCGCATCTCTGGATTGTGCAGAAATTTTGCAACTTTTCAAAGCAATTTATACAAAAATTTATATAAAATTGCTTTGAATGGGGACCAAGGTTGGTTGACTGAAAACCAGGTTTTGATGTTTTCTGATGATCGTGCCTCGGTTGTCAGTCATGAGTTGTCAGTTAAGGTACCGTCACACTAGACGATATCGCTAGCGATCCGTGACGTTGCAGCGTCCTGGCTAGCGATATCGTCCAGTGTGACAGGCAGCAGCGATCAGGCCCCTGCTGTGATCTCGCTGGTCGGGGAAGAAAGTCCAGAACTTTATTTCGTCGCCGGACCTCTTGCAGACATCGCTGAATCAGCGTGTGTGACGCCGATTCAGCGATGTCTTCGCTGGTAACCAGGGTAAACATCGGGTTACTAAGCGCAGGGCCGCGCTTAGTAACCCGATGTTTACCCTGGTTACCATCGTTAAAGTAAAAAAACAAACACTACATACTTACCTACAGCCGTCTGTCCCCGGCGCTGTGCTTCTCTGCTCTGGCTGTGAGCGCCGGGCAGCCGGAAAGCAGAGCGGTGACGTCACCGCTGTGCTTTCCGGCCGCTGTGCTCACAGCCAGTACAGAGAAGCACAGCGCCGGGGACAGACAGCGATAGGTAAGTATGTAGCGTTTGTTTTTTTACTTTAACGATGGTAACCAGGGTAAACATCGGGTTACTAAGCGCGGCCCTGCGCTTAGTTACCCGATGTTTACCCTGGTTACCGGCATCGTTGGTCGTTGGAGAGCTGTCTGTGTGACAGCTCTCCAGCGACCAAACAGCGACGCTGCAGCGATCCGGATCGTTGTCGGAATCGCTGCAGCGTCGCTTAGTGTGATGGTACCTTTACAGCAGCACCACGTCACGTATCTCCCAGCCAGTACCGCTGTTCTTTTGATCTTGCGATTGATGGGCGTCTTGTTCTCCAGACCCACTCATCCCCAACCCATTGATTTTCTTTTAAAATGAGTCACCCAATTACTAATATACCTATTATTTCAGATTAGTTTTATGCAACTTATTTGTGCTCAGTGTTTCAGTTTTCCATTTTCTTATTTTTTTCCCTAGTTATTTACAGTTCAGCTGACACTGGGCGATCAATCATGGGACGCTGAGAGCACTAGTATTAAGAAGGCACAACATGCCGCAGCGAGTCTAGCATTATCGGAGACCACCCTGCCTAAGCCTGCCGCCAGACAGACAAAAAACCTTCTCAGTACGAACCCCAGTAAGTATGCCCCTGTGTAACGTCTCCACCATCTTTACATTAGACTGCTTCATGGGGCTTAGAATAAATGTAACCTGACCAATACATCATTGAAGAATATTAGGCTAATTCCATCATTTGGTGAGGATCGATGGTAATTGTTTTTATCTGCCGCTACACAGAAGCTGCTCATCTGCATCGAATTAAATATTCTTCAGCAAGACTCTCTGCGAAAGGTAAATAGAACTTGGTTTGCTACGGGATCAACTTTGTCATCTTGCCATGGTGTATGCTAATACTGTCTCTTATGTCTGCTGCAAAGTTGGGAGGCAACCAAAATGTCTGCAAAGGCAAAAGCTTTCCCGAATTGCAGGCCTGCCTTATTGTGGAGGGGAATGAGACCCAGGCTGAAGTTTAGGCGGATGTGTGTTTTGCCTGATGGAGGAATGTATGACTTCTGTGATTGGTGCTCGGTGAATCCCGGTCATGGGCGGCCCAAACCGACGCTCCTCTGCCATAATACAGGATTTATTTCTCCAGGGTGTTCCTTTAGGGAGACTCCGTGATTTTACCTGGTGAAAGCTGGTAAACCTGTCTATTCCCCATAAAATAAGTATTCTGGAACAGCCGTCCCGAAAGTGTATAAATGCATTGACATAAGATAGTACATGCACAGTTGACAATTGGATGTTTCCTTACTTACGCACACTGTACAGGTACTGCGGACAGTGTTGGACTGTGTAGAAATGCCCCATATTGGCAGGGGTAATGGTAACATGATTCTGTGCTCATTGCAATCCGATAATTCTAGAAGGAATAAGTGCAATGGCACAACACAGGGCTCTTTCTTGGTGGAATACAGAAGAACAGGCTGCTCCTTTTTAATTTTTTATTGCTGTATTTGCCACATGTATATAAATGTATCTCTGTCAAAACCAAAGGTTAAAATAACAAATGGATTTTAGTAAATTCATCACTAGAGCTCTCTGGCAGCTTTTGGGCCAAACATGGTTGGCAAAGTACAGTAGTAGGCAAAGGTTTTAGGCAGGAAAAATTGCTGCAGAGTTAAGGATGCTTTCCAAAAAAAAAGTGTTTAATAGCTTATTTTTTTCAAACAACAAAGTGTAAAGTGAATAAACAAGAGAAATCTAAGTCGGACCAATATTTTGTATGACCACTTTTTGCCTGCAGTTTTTGAAGTCTCGGCAGGTAGGTTGTACCAAACATCTTGAAGAGCTAACCACAAATCTGTGGATGTAGGCTTACTCCAATCATTCTGTTATGGATTGACCTGGGTTGTAGGAGTGGTGTTGCAGCCAATAGAGGCAGCATCGGCAGGTTACATAGTCAGGAATAGCCAGAGGTTGGTACTCGGGAGCAGCTGTATAGCTAAAGGATCATCAGGTAGCATAGTCAGGAATAGCCAGAGGTTGGTACTCGGGAGCAGCAGTATAGCTAAAGGATCAGCAGGTAGCATAGTCAGGAATAGCCAGAGGTTGGTACTCGGGAGCAGCAGTATAGCTAAAGGATCATCAGGTAGCGTAGTCAGGAATAGCCAGAGGTTGGTACTCGGGTGCAGCAGTATAGCTAAAGGATCATCAGGTAGCATAGTCAGGAATAGCCAGAGGTTGGTACTCGGGAGCAGCAGTATAGCTAAAGGATCAGCAGGTAGCATAGTCAGGAATAGCCAGAGGTTGGTACTCGGGAGCAGCAGTATAGCTAAAGGATCAGCAGGTAGCTTATTCAGGAATAGCCAGAGGTTGTTACTCGGGAGCAGCAGTATAGCTAAAGGATCATCAGGTAGCGTAGTCAGGAATAGCCAGAGGCTGGTACTCAGGAGCAGCAGTATAGCTAAAGGATCAGCAGGTAGCGTAGTCAGGAATAGCCAGAGGTTGGTACTCGGGAGCAGCAGTATAGCTAAAGGATCAGCAGGTAGCGTAGTTGGGAATAGCCAGAGGTTGGTACTCGAGAGCAGCAGTATAGCTAAAGGATCAGCAGGTAGCGTAGTCGGGAATAGCCAGAGGTTGGTACTCAGGAGCAGCAGTATAGCTAAAGGATCAATAGGTAGCGTAGTCCGGAATAGCCAGAGGTTAGTACTCAGGAGCAGCAGTATAGCTATAGGATCAGCAGGTAGCGTAGTCGGGAATAGCCAGAGGTTGGTACTCGGGAGAAGCAGTATAGCTAAAGGATCAGCAGGTAGCGTAGTCAGGAATAGCCAGAGAACGGTACACGGTAGCAGCTGTATAGTCTTGGGTGAAGCAGCAGGTGAAAAGTCTTGCTTGACTAAAGGCTGGAAGCTCAATAATCTTGAAGGAAGGAAGTGCAATGCCAAGTTTAAATAGGCTGTTCAAACACGATATTTGGAAGGTGGTGCGAATTAGAAATTACACAGGTTCTAGTATTTGGGTTAGCAAGGAACTGTCCAGCGTGCTGAAATGACTCAAAGGGAAGAGCTACCTCCTTGTCCACCAGAGGTGTTGGGTTTGAGTCCTGACGCCGTCTGTCTTCATGCAATCCAAAAAAAGACTCAAGTTAAGATCATAGCCGTGTATTGACCATATCATAATTTCTAGGAATTCTTGTTCTTTACACTGAGCATCATTCTTATTGACATTGACTGTATGTTTGAGGCTGTTCTATAGGTGATAATTTGCTGATTGATTAGATGTCCCATAACTGGGACCCACACAGAACAGAACTTTTATCCCTGTTACAAAATAGTCAGACACCCCACCGCCTCTCCATTTATTTTCTAGAAGTCTTCTGGAAAAAGTAAAGTCAGACACTCAGCAGCCCCTTTTGGAATGAGTGCAGTATAGGTAACACCCATACAGCGCCACGCCATTCCAGCGGGGTTATATTTCCCAATCTGCCAATCGGTGCTGGTCACAGGAGTCGGACCTCATCCGATCAACAAGCTTTCACCTTTCACATGGATAGGTGATAATTAGAGTTGATTGATTCATGAGAGTTCAGTCCATTGGTCAAGTCAGTAGTCTCTGGCCGCTGGACAAGACTAGAGAATATCTTCGCTTCCAGGTTCCCTGGCATGGCTTTCCATTAGCTGACTAGTGGGACGCACAGATGACATTGTCTCAGCCCGGCTAATCAAAAGCCATGCCGGGGATACCGGAAGGTAAGGGATTCACATTGGACCAAACTGGCCGGTAGATTTGGGTCCCGCAAACCGATCCACCCAACTCCTGATAGCATAGATACCACAGGCCCCCTCTTTTTATCCATAGAGACCTCAGCCTAAATGCCATAGTTGAAATATTGTGGTGAAGAAGAACATACAGTCTAGTCTGCTGGCATTATATTTTACAGCACAATGAGTTAAGCAGATTAATATATTGATGTCGTACACATAAATATTTATATGATTGTGTGAGTGTATATAATTTATTTGAAGGCAAAGATTCAGGAGAAATAGTAACTAGTTTAGTTGGGGCATGGCTCAACCTGGGCTTAGAAGTCCACTGGGCGGACCATCCATAGCAACATAGTGATGGTCGGCCATTGCTGGACTGCGAAGCCCACAATGAGCTGAAGTTTAATTAATTTGCTTGGACTGAATCTTTTCCTCCAAATTGTTTTTTTTTTCCTCCACCTCCTCCTCACCCCACCCCACAGGTCTCTTCAGTAGAAGTTTGTTTGGTTTATAATTATTGATTATAATCAGCAGGCAAATTTTAATATGAATGACATAACAATTATTGGGAAATTTTGAAGTTGCTGGTGATTAGTTGGCCTGAAATGCTGTGTATGAAAGCAAAATCCAGTGATTAGGAGTTAAGCCACTTAGTATATTTACAAAAGAGCGTTATTTATAATAGTTTGCTGCCTTTTGATACCATTTTCATAATTTAAATGGTAAATTCAGATGGGAGCCCCATAAGTTGAATTCTGTGAGGGGTCTCCCTAATACATTAGCGTGGCAAATTTACATTGGTTTAGTCTTCACTCTCTATAGTAAGTCATGCGTTTTTCATGTCACAGGCTTGTAATACTCTTCATACTAGCCCTTGTACATTTCTTCATACTAGCCCTTGTACATTTCTTCATACTAGCCCTTGTATATTTCTTCATACTAGCCCTTGTATATTTCTTCATACTAGCCCTTGTACATTTCTTCATACTAGACCTTACACATTTCTTCATACTAGCCCTTGTATATGTCTTCATACTAGCCCTTGTACATTTCTTCATACTAGCCCTTGTATATGTCTTCATACTAGCCCTTACACATTTCTTCATACTAGCCCTTGTACATTTCTTCATACTAGCCCTTGTACATTTCTTCATACTAGCCCTTGTACATTTCTTCATACTAGCCCTTGTACATTTGTTCATACTAGCCCTTGTACATTTCTTCATACTAGCCCTTGTACATTTCTTCATACTAACCCTTGCACATTTCTTCATACTAGCCCTTGTACATTTCTTCATACTAGCCCTTGTACATTTCTTCATACTAGCCCTTGTACATTTCTTCATACTAGCCCTTGTACATTTCTTCATTCTAGCCCTTGCACATTTCTTCATACTAGCCCTTACACATTTCTTCATACTAGCCCTTGTATATTTCTTCATACTAGCCCTTGTATATTTCTTCATACTAGCCCTTACACATTTCTTCATACTAGCCCTTGCACATTTCTTCATACTAGCCCTTACACATTTCTTCATACTAGCCCTTACACATTTCTTCATACTAGCCCTTGTATATTTCTTCATACTAGCCCTTGTACATTTCTTCATACTAGCCCTTGCACATTTCTTCATACTAGCCCTTGTACATTTCTTCATACTAGCCCTTGTATATTTCTTCATACTAGCCCTTGTACATTTCTTCATACTAGCCCTTGTACATTTCTTCATACTAGCCCTTACACATTTCTTCATACTAGCCCTTACACATTTCTTCATACTAGCCCTTGTATATTTCTTCATACTAGCCCTTGTACATTTCTTCATACTAGCCCTTGCACATTTCTTCATACTAGCCCTTGTACATTTCTTCATACTAGCCCTTGCACATTTCTTCATACTAGCCCTTGTACATTTCTTCATACTAGCCCTTGTACATTTCTTCATACTAGCCCTTGTATATTTCTTCATACTAGCCCTTACACATTTCTTCATACTAGCCCTTGTATATTTCTTCATACTAGCCCTTGTACATTTCTTCATACTAGCCCTTGCACATTTCTTCATACTAGCCCTTGTACATTTCTTCATACTAGCCCTTGCACATTTCTTCATACTAGCCCTTGTACATTTCTTCATACTAGCCCTTGTATATTTCTTCATACTAGCCCTTGTACATTTCTTCATACTAGCCCTTACACATTTCTTCATACTAGCCCTTACACATTTCTTCATACTAGCCCTTGTATATTTCTTCATACTAGCCCTTGTATATTTCTTCATACTAACCCTTGTACATTTCTTCATACTAGCCCTTGTACATTTCTTCATACTAGCCCTTGTACATTTCTTCATACTAGCCCTTGTATATTTCTTCATACTGACCCTTGTACATTTCTTCATTCTAGCCCTTGTACATTTCTTCATACTAACCCTTGTACATTTCTTCATACTAGCTTTTCTACATTTCTTATACATTTTCATTCCCCTGTCAGACGCTCATGTGTCAGGTAGGAAATCAATTGTTTATTACTATTTCTAAGGACACTAGATGGATTTCTTACAGGTTCGGGGTAGATTGTGGAAGGACACCTCAGTCTGTTAGGCTAAGGCGTCTTCCACGCGTCCGTGTTGCACGTACATGTGGTATCCCAGAAAACTTGCATGAATCAGTTAGTAAACTCCAGTGTAGTGTAGTGCGCTAGAGTGCTGGAATCGCTGTGGTCTTCAGGATTTGTGCTCTTTTTCAAGGAACCCTGTGCAGCCCCATCATGGCCTAAACATAAAGCCTCATCTGCTGCAAATTGTCCGTCACTCTTCTGTAGTGGTACATGGTTTCCTCCCTCCACCTTCTTTGCTTTCTCTTCTGATTGCCTGCAGCCGTCACATGCTGACCCGATCAGTGGCAGAAGTAGTGAATCCCTTATTTTTTCCTTAAATTTCATGAAGGACTTTGATTTCTTAAATTCTATGCAGCTTTGTGATGTGCGGCCAGAAACCTCGACAGGCTGCAACTCCCATTGCAACCACAGGGTGGCCAGATACAAGCGAAACCATGTCCGGTGAAGTATTGTAAAGTGGAAGGTAACAGGGGCTGCAGACTTATCTTAGTGTAGTCATTAATAAACAGGCAAGTTCAGCAGGAGACTTAATACCATACATTATGAAATAATTGTTACTGTCTGACTGGAAAAGCCATTCTTCATAGTTTATATCAAAATGTTCCAGCAAAAGTATTTTACTTCATACTTTTAAAGGGATTTTCCACGTTTGGAAAATTGGACCCCCAAAATGATTCAACTAAGCCCCTCACACTTTCCTGCTCTGTGTTTTTGGGTGCAGTACTGATGTCTCGTCGACAACTTCTATCACCACTGCATTTAACCGGTGAGCTCAGCTGCTCCTCCTGATGACAGCCTGAGCCGCAGAGCTCTGTGATTGGCTGCAGCGGTGATGTGAGAAGACAATGTGACGACACCTCTACAGCTAAAACGGAGTTTGGAACAGCGGTGGGGGGCAGGAGCTGGAGAGGGGGGAGTAAGTACTATTTGTCTTCATTATTTTGCATTACTAATATTTGGGGTCTGCTTTTCTAAAAGTGGGGAAAACCCCTTTAATGATCACCATGTATAAATTTGCACAAAGTATAAATAAATGTGCCCCTATTTGTCTGCTCCTTGCTGGATTTTTTGAATAGTTTTGCAGTAATCTTTGTTTGCGATGTTCCATTTTCAGCTAGTGACTAGCCTGACGTGTGAGACGGCTGCTTGCCAGGCACAAGGGTGTACGGAGGAGCAGGCGGACGTGGCACAGATTATTTTATTATTGTTCTACCTGAAATATAAGGCTAACTGTGATCCAAGTAGAGGAATAGGAGGAATTGCTTTTTTTTCGTGTTTTTTTTTTCCCCCTTGTTTAGTGTTCCTCTGGTTAATATTTAATATATTGTGGCCTATCATACTGATAAGTCTGCTGCCCTTTCTTCTTCTTATGTCTTTTTGATGTGTAAGTTTGTTTGAAGATGTTGGCTTTGTAAGATCATAGTTTTTATTTGTGTGAATCGTTGCCTACTGGCTAGTCGTGCGACGTTTTCTCACTTGCTGAGACGTCGCCTTTATTCATTTTTTTTACTGAAGAGTATGTAGTAGAGATCACACATTTAATATCTGTCAATGAATAATGATCTACCTAATGGGCATTGGGCTGTTTGGGACAGGATCACCATGGATTACCTGCAGATGTCGGCACTACACTAGGTTACCACGTGCTGGCCTTGATTAATAATGAAGGTTTCGGCTTTTCAGGGGAATAATGTTCTTTCTGCCTTGCGTCCCCGTGCAGTTTCCCAGGTATCTTCCTCTGATCACCTCTGTTGTATGTGGAAACATTAATAGGCATGGATGTGACATACCATGCCGCCATGTCCCTTGAGCTGGTGTATTGTGCCATGTGGTTATATTATAAAAACTGGCATCTTACCTAACTTCTTAGGCCACAGAGAGATGACATGAGGTTGTTGAGAGCACCGATAATCTTGACCATTTTTGTCACTCTAGTGTGTGTGTGCTTTTTCAGGCGGATTTCACCCATAATCTGCCTAATAATTCACTGCAATGAGCGAGGTACACCGCAATGTCAAAGCATCACTTCTTTTAACTGCTTCAGGGTTCAGAAATCCTGGCTATTAACAGAAGTGAGATACCCAAAGACAGAAAAAAAATTATTAAAAACCCTGCAGTAAATAAACCGCAATAGTGCATGAAAGTAATATAAAGTACGGTACTTAGTTAACATGTTTTTATAAAAAAAAAATTGCAAAAGCGATCCCACCACTTCACGGTGACCCTAATTGGGAGAGTCCTATCTCTAATATTAAAATATCTATACACCAGTTCATATTCATAGCTTTAGGTTTTTGTTAAGTGAAGTGTTATGCTCATTCTATGGGCATCTTCTGCTCATAAGCCACCCTCTTTATATACTTCACAGTATAATGTAAAAGAAGCCAGCTTGGAAATGCCGCAAGAACAACTACAATACCACAAAGCCGCCTCTGGCATTTTCCTGAAGCCTCTTCTGCCTGGAAAAACCAGGGCTGCTCTCAGATGTGTCGTGATTTATATCTTTGCATATCTTAACTGCAAAGTACAGTATGTGTGCGTAAATATATTTATATTACTATATAATACATTTTATTTATTTTTTTACATCACCATCGATTCCATAGTTCTGTACATGAGAAGTGGTTAGAACGCAGTGAGCAAACTAACAGTGACAGAAATGAGAGGACTGTGCCTTGTGGGCTTACAGTCTACTCTAGAGGATAATGGTCAAGGAGACTGTAGGGTGGTGGGTTGCGGCAGCTTTGGTGGTGGTGAGGTGGCAGTCTGCAAGCCTTCTTGAAGAAATGGTTTTTCAAATTCCACATGAAGGTTCTGAGTGTGGTGGATAGTCTAAAGTGTTGGGGCTCAGAATTCCAGAGGCCGGGGGACACTCGGGAGATGTCTTGGAGGCGATTGGGTGAGGAACGTATAAGTGTGGTGGAGAGAAGGAGGTCTTGGGAGGAGCGGAGGTTGAAACTGATACCAGGAGATTAGTTTGGAGATATATAGAGGAGACCGATTTTATAGATGGCTTTGGTGCTCAGTGTTAGCAGTTTGAACTGGATACGCTGGTGAATTTAGAACCAATGAAAGGATTTGCGGAGGAGTGACATGGAGAGAGGTGGAATAGTTGGGCAGCAGAGTTACTGAGGGATTGGAGAAGTTCGAGATTGTTAGCTGGGAAGACACAGAGGAGGATATTACAGTAGTCGAGGCTGGAGAGGAGGGCATGCACTAACATTTTAGAAGATTCAGGGTTGAAAGGACTGATTCTGGAAAATGTTTTGACTTTGAGGTGGCAAGAGCTTGAGTGTGCAGTTTGAAGAATGGCAGAGTCGAGGGAATCTTTATGAAAAAGGTTTTCAGATTCGCTGTGGATTTTGCTGCAGATTTTCCCTTAGCCCTATCTTTCCTTAGCACTAGTCATCGGGGTGAGAACACACAGTGGCACATCAGTTGGAAAATTTGCCAGTGTAACTATTTAATGTGCAGCCAGTAATTTGTCCATGTCCTTGTGTGATTAATGCAACATATGCAGGATAACTCCTGGGACGTACACAGTGACTGCAACCACTCCTTAAGTCAGATGGGGCACAAGCAAGACTGGCTACATAACTGCTTTAATGCTGTCTGGAATGGAGGAGGTCAAAAGCAAAACTTTGACATCTGATGTGAAGGACCACGCACTGTTCTTCAGGGAAACTTTACCATGTCACATAGTATTTATTTTTGAGCAAAGACGTGTTCCAAATTATCTTATGGTTGAAGAAAGTGAGCGTTTTAGGCTAGTTTCACATTTGCGTTTAACATCTGCAAAGAGTTTGTATGTTCTCTCCGTGTCTGCGTGGGTTTCCTCCGGGTATTCCGGTTTCCTCCCACATTCCAAAGACATACTGATAGGGATTCTAGATTGTGAGCCCCATCGGGGACAGTGATGATAATGTGTGCAAAACTGTAAAGCGCTGCGAAATATCTTAGCGCTATATAAAAAATAAAGATTATTATTATTAATTATCCGCAGGTGGTGAAAAAAGCGCATGTAAACGCGTACAAACGCTGCGTTTTTTAGACGCATGCGTTTTCGTATGCGGTAAAAAAACGCCGCGTTTTTACGCGTTTACATGCGTTTTTTCCTGCGTTTGCGTTTTTGATACACATGATGAGAAATTTCACAAGAGAAAAATCAAGATCCAGACACCGCCAATGGGACTACAGAGGGCGTGTGACATGACTCTGTGGACCAAAATATGGAAAAATTGTAGCTCTCAAAATGTGGTAACGCAAAAAATATTTTTGGGAATAAAAAGCGTCTTTAGTGTGTGACAGCTGCCAATCATAAAAATCAGCTAGAAAACCCACTATAAATAGAAATGGTTAGGGTTAGGGTTTGGATTCCTAGGGTTAGGGTTAGGGTTTGGATCCCTAGGGTTAGGGTTAGGGCTAGGGTTAGGGTTTGGATCCCTAGGGTTAGGGTTAGGGTTTGGATCCCTTTATCACCTTTATGGTGGGGGGTGGCTTATCAGTGTGTAGACTTGTTTTTTTCTATTGAAACGCATGCGTTTAAAAACGCAACCAAACGCATGTGCTTAAAAACGCATGCGTTTACATAGACAGCAATACGTTTTTATGCGGCAAAAAAACGCCTCTAGAAATTACTACAAGTTGCATTTCCGCAAAAAAACGCAAGCATAGAAGCGATGCATGCGTCATCAAATGCGGCCAAACGCATACAAAAAAACCGCATGCGTTTTTAATGTTAAATATAGGGAAAAAAAAACGCATGCGTTTAAACGCAGCGGCAAAAAACGCAAATGTGAAACCAGCCTAAGTCACTGCAACTGGCCTTCACTGGACATAAAATTTCAACCGCCTTTTTTATTTTATAAGTTTTGATAAAACTTTTTTTTTTTTACTTTTGGAAAAGTTCTTTAACTAGGTTTGATCAGAACTTCTTACTACAAGTTGGGAATACCTAAAAATAAGTGATCTGACATTTTACTTTTCCATTGTTCTAATTATAGCAAAGCAAGTGGCTTGTGTGAGGCAAATCTCATATAAGAAAAGTATTAGGCTACTTTCACACTGGCGTTTTTTTGCCAGACATTGCAATGCGTCGTTTATGGCAAAAAACGCATCCTGCAAAGTTGTTTGCAGGATGCGTTTTTGCCCCATAGATTAACATTGGCGACGCATTGCGACGCTTTGCCACACGTCGCAACGGTTGCGCCGTGTTGTGGCGGACCGCCGGGAGCAAAAAACGTTAAATGTAACGTTTCTTGCTCCTGACGGACCGCTTTTTCCGACCGCGCATGCGTGGCCGGAACTCCGCCCCCACCTCCCCGCACCTCACAATGGGGCAGCGGATGCGCCGGAGAAATGCATCCGCTGCACCCGTTGTGCAGTGCGTCAAACGCTAGCATCGGAATCTCTGCCCTACGCATTGCGACGGGGAGATTCCGACGCTAGTGTGAAAGCAGCCTTACTGCTCCTTGTATCTGCCGAGCTTACCCACAGCTTTTTGTACTCATAGATTTTATTTTATTAATATTTTTTACCTTTTTCAGCTAATTTCTTATTACAGATTTATGTGATTTTATATGCCGTAAATATCTTAAAGGAGACTATCTGACGACTGGGACCTCGGAGATCCAAAAAAGCAGGGTCTTCAGTCCCCTATTACTAGCAAACTTCTATTATAGTTACATAGTTACATAGTTATTAAGGTTGAAGGAAGACTATAAGTCCATCTAGTTCAACCCATAGCCTAACCTAACTTGCCCTAACATGTTGATCCATGGTATTTTTTTTTATCCCCATTGGGGACCCTTATTCCACTTTACAAAATGGAGCGGCAGGTCGGATGTCTGACTTCCTCTCTATTCATTCTCTGGGATGCTTCTAGTAAAAGCCAAGTGCAGCTTTCAAAAGCCCCTGAAGAATGACTGGAGAGCAGGTCATACATGCTCATTGTCACTCCGTTCTAACTGGCTGAAAAGTACCCCATTCTGCCAAGCCTTGAATCCAACACCCATCAATAGACGATCACCTGTAGCTGTGATGTTGTCTACAGTAGAGCACCCCTTTAAGTGGTCATCATCGGGCCTCTTTGTGCAACTAATCTATTTAGCCTTTCTTTCTTTGGGACCCTGTATAATTTCACCAGAACACAAATTGTCATGCTTCTTCAGATTCCATTTGTTTGGCTGTTCTCACCTTGAAGCATGGCTTGGTGCATACTTCACCTGATGTTGTCTATATGGTGGCACACAGTAGGCTGCAAAGCTCTTTACTAGGCAGAACTACAGGCCCACGGGTAAAGGTTTGCTGTGTGCATGAAGCCTCTTGGGAGGACAGAACTCATACATAGTCGCTGCTCTACTGGGGACCAGGCACTTGATAAACAGAAGATGTCGGGGTCTCAGACGTCAGATAAGACTTCATGCCAGATGAAATCTTCAAGCTTTTATATATTTAGTATCTTTTTTTCTGTATTGTATATTCTGTCAAAGTTTTGCCTTCCATGCATTCACCTCATAGTTCCTTGTCCTTTTCAGGTAGCATAACGCCAACAGTTGAGCTGAACGGTCTCGCAATGAAGCGTGGAGAGCCGGCCATCTATAGACCCTTAGATCCAAAACCACTACCCAATCATCGAACCAACTACAACTACAGAGGGATGTACAACCAGCGGTTAGTCTGATACATTTCTATATATATATATATATATATTTTTTAAAGTACCTGTCGGGTAGAGGGGGAAAATTTATGAAAAAAAAAAAATTTCATACAGAATTCTTGAGCCAAAAACTGTACAGGTTATATACCATCATGGCAGAAAGTGTGGGCACCCTTGAAATTGTTTCAGAAAATGAAGTATTTCTCCCGGAAAATTGCTGTAATTACACATGTTTATTTCCTTTGTGTGAATGGGAACAACACAAAAAAGAGAGGGGAAAAAAAAAGGAAAATTGGGCATAATTTCACACACAACCTCCAAAATGTGCCTGATAAAATTGTTGGCACCTTTCCAAAATTGTGGGTAAAAAACTGTTTCAAGCATGTGGTGCACGTTCAAACTCGCCTGTGGCAAGTAACAGGTGTGGGCAATATGAAAATCACCCCTAAAACCAGATAAAAAGGGGACATGTTGACTCAATCTTTGCATTGTGTCTGTGTGCCATACTAAGCACGGAGAACAGAAAGAACAAAAGAGAACTGTCTGAGGTCTTGAGAACCAAAATTGATGAAAAATATCAACAATCTCAAGGTTACAAGTCCATCTCAAGAGATCTTGATGCTCTTTAGTCCATGGTGCACATCATAATCAAGACGTTTACAACCCTGAGACTCCCGCAGCAATGTGATGTGATCGCATTGCTCCGAGGGTCTCCTACCTCCTTCCTCGCTGCAGGCCCGGATCCAAAATGGCCACGGCATCTGGGTCCTGCTGGGAGGGAGGTGGCTTACCAAGTGCCTGCTCAGAGCAGGCGCTTGGTAAGCCTGCAGCCCTGTAAGAGTGCTGTGCAAACTGTCAGATCAGCGATCTGTGATGTCCCTCCCCCCTGGGACAAAGTAAAAAAGTCACACAAAAAAATTCCACATGTGTTAAAAAAAAAAAAAAAAAAAATAATTCCTAAATAAAGAAAAAAAGATATATATTATATTTATATCCCATAAATACATTTCTTTATCTAAATAAAAAAACAAACAAACAATAAAAGTACACATATTTAGTATCGCCGCGTCCGTAATGACCCAACCTATAAAACTGCCCCACTAGTTAACCCCTTCAGAAAAAAAAAAAAAAAGAAACGAGGCAAAAAACAACGCTTTATTATCATACCACCGAACAAAAAGTGGAATAACACGCGATCAAAAAGACGGATATAAATAACCATGGTACCGCTGAAAACGTCATCTTGTCCCGCAAAAAACGAGCCGCGATACAGCATCATCAGCAAAAAAATTAAAAAGTTATAGTCCTGAGAATAAAGCGATGCCAAAATAATAATTTTTTCTATAAAATAGTTTTTATCTTATAAAAGCGCCAAAACATAACAAAATGATATAAATGAGATATCGCTGTAATCGTACTGACCCGAAGAATAAAACTGCTTTATCAATTTTACCAAACGCGGAACGGTATAAAAGCCTCCCCCAAAAGAAATTCATGGTTTTTGTTCATTCTGGTTTTTGATCATTCTGCCTCACAAAAATCGGAATAAAAAGCGATCAAAAAACGTCACGTGCCAGAAAACGTTACCAATAAAAACGTCAACTCGTCCCGCAAAAAACAAGACCTCACATGACTCTGTGGACCAAAATATGGGAAAATTATAGCTCTCAAAATGTGGTAACGCAAAAAATATTTTTTGCAACAAAAAGCGTCTTTCAGTGTGTGACGGCTGCCAATCATAAAAAAACGCTAAATAACCCGCTATAAAAGTAAATCAAACCCCCCTTCATCACCCCCTTAGTTAAGGAAAAATTAAAAAAATGTATTAATTTCCATTTTCCCGCTAGGGTTAGGGCTAGGGTTAGGGTTAGGGTTGGGGCTAGGGTTAAGGCTACAGTTAGCGTTGGGGCTACATTTACGGTTGGGATTAGGGTTAGGGGTGTGTCAGGGTTAGGGGTGTGGTTAGGGTTACCGTTGGGATTTAGGGTTAGGGGTGTGTTTGGATTAGGGTTTCAGTTATAATTGGGGGGTTTCCACTGTTTAGACACATCAGGGGCTCTCCAAACACCATATGGCGTCCGATCTCAATTCCAGCCAATTCTGTGTTGAAAAAGTAAAACAGTGCTCCTTCCCTTTCCGAGCTCTCCCGTGTGCCCAAACAAGGGTTTACCCCAGCATATGGGGTATCATTATAAACTGTAGTGAAACACTTGGGGGTTCAAAGCTCTCACAACACTTCTAGATGAGTTCCTTGGGGGGGTCTACTTTCCAAAATGCTGTCACTTGTGGGGGGTTTCTACTGTTTAGGTACATTAGGGGGTCTGCAAACGCAATGTGACGCCTGCAGACCATTCCATCTAAGTCTGCATTCCAAATGGCGCTCCTTCCCTTCCGAGCCCTCCCATGCGCCCAAACGGTGGTCCCCCCCCACATATGGGGTATCAGCGTACTCGGGACAAATTGTACAACAACTTTTGGGGTCCATTTTCTCCTGTTACCCTTGGTAAAATAAAACAAATTGGAGCTGAAGTCAGTTTTTTGTAAAAAAAAAAAAAAAAGTTAAATGTTCATTTTTATTTAAACATTCCAAAAATTCCTGTGAAACACCTGAAGGGTTAATAAACTTCTTGAATGTGTTTTTGAGCACCTTGAGGGGTGCAGTTTTTAGAATGATGTCACACTTGGGTATTTTCTATCATATAGACCCCTCAAAATGACTTCAAATGAGATGTGGTCCCTAAAAAAAATGGTGTTGTAAAAATGAGAAATTGCTGGTTAACTTTTAACAATTATAACTAACAAAAAAATTTTTGGTTCCAAAATTGTGCTGATGTAAAGTAGACATGTGGGAAATGTTACTTATTAAGTATTTTGTGTGACATATCTCTGTGATTTAATTGCATAAAAATTCAAAGTTGGAAAATTGCGAAATTTTCAAAATTTTCGCCAAATTTCTGTTTTTTTTCACAGATAAACGCAGGTAATATCAAAGAAATTTTACCACTATCATGAAGTACAATATGTCACGAGAAAACAATGTCCGAATCACCATGATCCGTTGAAGCGTTCCAGAGTTATAACCTCATAAAGGGACAGTGGTCAGAATTGTAAAAATTGGCCCGGTCATTAACGTGCAAACCACCCTTGGGGGTAAAGGGATTAAATCACCTCCATTCGCCCCATTGAAAATAAAACCATTAAAAAAAATAAAATATACACATATTTGCTATTGCCGCGTTCAGAATCGCCCGATCTATCATTATCAAAATAATTAATAAAATTAGTAAACTGTGTAGGGAGAAAAAAAATCAAAACGCCAGAATTACTTTTGTTTTTTTGGGGGGTCGCCGCAACATTGCGGTAAAATGCAACGGGTGATCAAAAGATCATATCCACATAAAAATGGTATTGTTAAAAACGACAGCTAAACACGCAAAAAATAAGCCCTCTCCCAACCCCAGATCATGAAAAATTGAGACGCTGCGGGTCTTGGAAAATGACCCAAATTAATTTATTTTATTTATTTTTTTAAAACCTTTTTTTTTTTTACGATTTATGAATAGAAAAAACAATTTTATACATGTTTGGTAGCGACAAACTCATAATGACCTGGAGAATCATAACGGCAGGTCAGTTTTATCATTTGGGTGAACATGGAAAAATAAAATCCAGAAAACAGTTGTGGAAATGCACTTTGTTTTTTTGGATTTTTTTTTCTTCCTGTTTTTGAGTACTCAATATGGTAAAACCAATGGTGTAGTTCAAACGTACAACTCGTCCTGCAAAAACCAAGCCCTCACATGGCCATATTGATGGAAAAATTAAAAAAAATTATGGCTCTTGGAAGAAGGGGAGCGACAAACAAATGCCAAATCGAAAAAGGGCTGCAGCGTGAAGGGGTTAAGGTGAGGGTACGAACAATTTTGTCCTGCCCATTTTGGGGGTTTTGTGTGAAATGATGTCCAACTTGCTTTTTTTTTTAATTTCTTTCTTCCCCCACAGGTTTTTTTTTTTTTTGGTGTTCCACTACACACGAAGGATATACAGTGAAGGAAATAATAATTTTATCCCTTGCTGACTTTGTATTGTAAGTTTGCCCACTGACAAGGACATGAACAGTTTATGATTTTTATGGTAGGTTTTATTTTAACATTGAAAGAGAGAAAATCCAGAAAATCACGTTATATAAATTTATGTGCACTTTGCAGTGAGAAATAAGTATTTGATCCCTCTGGCAAACAAGACGTAATACTTGGTGGCAACACCCTTGTTGGTAAGCACAGCAGAGACATTTTTTGTAGATGATGAGGAGGTTTGCGCACATGTCAGGAGGAATTTTGGTCCACTCCTCTTTGCAGATCATCTCTAAATCATTAAGATTTTGAGGCTGTCGCTTGGCAACTCGGAGCTTCAACTCCCTCCATAAGTTTTCTATGGGATTAACGTCTGGAGATTGGCTAGGCCACTTTATGACCTTAATGTGCTTCTTTTTGAGCCACTCCTTTGTTGCCTTGGCTGTATGTTTTGGGTCATTGTATTGCCGGAAGACCCAGCCACGACCTGGGTGGAGGGAAAGAGGTTTTCTCTCAGGATTTACAGTACATGGCTCTATCCATTCTCCTATTGATGGGGTGAAGTAGTCCTGTGCCCTTAGCAGAGAAACACCCCCATGTTTCCACCTCCATGCTTGACAGTGGGGATGGTGTCCTTTGGGTCATAGCATTTCTCCTCCTTCAGACACGTCGAGTTGAGTTAATGCCAAAGACCTCAATTTTTTGTTTCATCTGGCCACAGCACCTTCTCCCAGTCACTGACAGAATCATTCAGGTGTTCATTGGCAAATTTCAGATGAGCCTGCACATCTGCCTTCTTGAGCAGAGGAACCTTGCGGGCACTGCGGCATTTTAAACCCTTACTGCGTAATGTGTTGGCAATGGTCTTGGTGACTGTGGTACCAGCTGCCTTGAGATCATTAACAAGTTCCCCCCCCCCCGTGTAGTTTTTGGCTGATCTCTCTCTCTCCTTCCTCATGATCACGGATACCCCACGAGGTGAGATGTCCCATGGTGCCCAGATTAATGCCGATTGACAGTCATTTTGTATTTCTTCCATTTTCTTACTACTGCACCAACAGCGGTCTCCTTCTCACCCAAGGTCTGTCTTATGTTTTTGTAGCCCATTCTAGCTTTGTGCAGGTCTATGATCTTGCCATGACATCCTTATAAAGCTCTTTGGTCTTGCCCATGTTGTAGAGGTCAGAGACAGACTGATTGAGTTTGTGAACAGGAGTGTTTTATAAAGGTGACTATGTAAGACAGCTGTCTTTAATGCAGGTAACGAGTTGATTAGGAGCATCTAACGGTCTGTAGGAGCCAGAACTCTTAATGGTTGGTAAGGGATCAAATACTTATTTCTCACCGCAAAATGCAAATTTATATAATTTATACAATGTAATTTTCTGGATTTTATTTTTGATATTCTATCTCTCAATGTTAAAATTAACCTACCCTTAAAATTATAGACTGTTCATGTCTTTGTAAGAGGGCAAACTTACAAAATCATCAAGGGATCAAATACTTATTTCTTTCACTGTAAATGTGTATAACAAAACATTTTGTAATTGTAGTAATTTTCTGGGAGAAATACTAAATTTCCGGGAACAATTTACAGGGTGCCAACACTTTTTTGGCCATGACTGTATATGATACGTTGCTCGGCCCACTGTCTGACACATGCAGGCTGTACCAAACGAAAATTAAGTCCGGATATTGGAACATATTGCAGGTAGCTCATACTCTGTTTGAAACAATTGGGAGCAGCCAAGCATTTCCTGACAGTTCACAAGGGGGATTGAGACCATGTTCACACTTTGCGGTTTTTACCGCGGAACCGCGGCGATTTGTCCGCTGCAGTTTCCATTGCGTTTACAGTAACATGTAAACCCTATGGAAACCGCAAACCGCTGTGCACATGCTGCGGGAAAAACCGCGCGGGAATGCAGCGGTTTACAACCCGCAGCATGTCACTTCTTTGTGCAGAATTGCGGCGGTTCTGCACCCATAGGAATGCATTGATCCGCTTACTTCCCGCATGGGGCTTTGCCCACCATGCGGGAAGTAAGCGGATAATGTGCGGATGGTACCCGGACTGGAGGAGAGGAGACTCTCCTCCAGGCCATGGGAACCATATTTGTGTAAAAAAAAAAAAAGAATTAAAATAAAAAATAATGATATACTCACCTCTCAGCGCTGCACGCGGCCGTCCGGTCTCAGGTTGCTATGCGAGCAGGACCTGCAGTGACGTCGCGGTCACATGACCGTGACGTCACAAAGATCCTTCTCGCACAGCATCTTTGGAACCGGACCGCCGCCTGCAGCGCCGAGGAGATCGGGACGTCAGAGGGTGAGTATATCATTATTTTTATTATTTTTAACATTACTATTGATGCTGCATATGCAGCGTCAATAGTAAAACAAGTGCAGGATTAAACCCGCAGCGGAACCTGCAACACAAACCGCGATAAATCTGCAGGGATAACCGCAGCGGGTTTGCCCTGCAGATTTATCAAATCCGCTGCGGGAAAACCCGCGGGAGAACCCGCAGCCCCCTTCCTACGTGTGCACATAGCCTTAAGGTCCTTTAAATTTCATGGTTTTAAACCCAAAAAGGCTGAAGATTTCAGAACGCATGTCCTCCGCCGTGAGGCATTCTGGATCTGTCCACTACCAACCAGATTCCCGCAAAACTTAATGTGCAAGACTGACTTGTTATATTTCATGGATTAAATGTTATATATATAGTCATGGAAAGCATGTCATGAATTGATGTGATTCTATATTTTTCCGTCAACAAACAGGCTCTCATTGACTTAAAGGGAATCTGTTTTTGCTACCTCATCTGAGACTCTCCTAATGTTGGCGCAGAGACCCTGAATCCAACGATGTATCACTTAGATTGGGTGCAGCCGTTCTGACAGAGTTTTTAGATTGATAATGAACCAGCCTCTCCATGTACGAGGTCCAGAGACAGTGAGGGGTTTAGTTGCCGTACTAGTCCAGCAATGTTGATCTCTTGGTGATAAATCCTTCACAGTTAGTAAACCTCAGCACTCCCTTTGACAAAGTGACACATCCCTATATTCTGTGTTTTAGCCTTTATCTCCTGCTGTCTATAGATTACATAGCAAAACCCTGCTGACAGATTCCCTCTAAGTATGTCTGCTTATACTGACAAGATATACCCTCTCTGCAATAGCTGTAATTATCACTCTTATGAGACCCAGTGCTGCTAGGAGATAATTGATGTCAGTTTATACTGACTCTATACGCTTCCTCTATAGTAACTATTGTTACCAATCTTCGTCCGCATCAGGTTTACATTGATGCAGAATTTTCCTGAGATGGTTTGTGTCCGTTTTCCGCTAGCACTTTGTATTTCCCCCTGTAGTGGCTCTGATTGGCAATCTTTGTGCACATCAGACTTGTATTCATGCGAGGTGTGCACCTGGTTGACACCCGTTCACATGGACAGGACTCCTATATTCTCTACAGTAGCTAAGTGTCAGTCATGGTGTACACCCGTCCTCGGTGTATTGGATATGGTGACAGTCTCCGTGCGCTATAGCTTTATATTGATGTAGAATGTTCGCAGGAGAAGGTTTCAGTTTATACTGACTCTCTATATTTACTCCACAATTTATTAGCGTAATGTATAAGGGTAAGTTCACACTAGGCGTTTTTATTTTTTTAGTCTTTTTGTTTTTGCAGCAAAACCTGATCTCTTGGCAGGGAAGAAGCTACAGAAAAAAAACTTTTTTTCTTGTTTTTTTTTTTTTTTGCAGCTTCTTGGCATGCTAAATTTGTCTCTTGTGCATGCTGATAAAGTTTAGTGTTGGAAAAAAGTCCTATTGTATAAAATCAGATTTTGGCACAAAAAAAGCAGCAAAACAGGATACCTGCGTTTTTGGTGCCCTTTTTTTCACCACCCATTCAAGTCAATGGGTGAAAAACGCTGAAAAAATGCTGAAAGTGATATGTTCAAAAAACCACGCAAAGCACAAAACTGATGAAAAAAAAAAAAACAATGCGTGTGCATGAGATTTCTGAAATCTCAGACTTTTCTGGTACTGTAAAATGCAGCTGAAAATTAGCATAAAAAAGCATTAAAAACGCATGAAAAGCTGAAAAAACACCCAGTGTGAATTTAGCCAAACAGTCTTACACTGAGTCAAAGGCTCCACAAAAGATGGCAGATTTCAGTTTATACTGACACTATGTATTTTCTTGGCAACAACTATAATGAGCAATCTTGGTGCACAACCGGCATATAGTGGTGCAAGGTATTCATAGAAGATGGTAATGTCCCTTTGTACTGACACAACAATTTCTCCTCATTACCTGTAATCCGCAATCTTAATGCTCTACGGATTCATAATGACAGGTAGCACTCACAAGAGTTAGCTTCTGTCAGTTTACACTGACATGATACATTTCCTCTGCAAACGTTAGAATTAATAAGTATAACACTCTTCTGCATTTAGAAAATCAGTCCAATGTTGGTCCTGAAAAGTTGGGCGAGTGTCATGCGGTTTTTCTCACCTAGCATCCTTATGACATCCTTATGTAATGATTTTTTAACATCAGCTTTTACATACAGGAATTCTGTCATTTCAAGCGAGTTTTCTAGCTGATAAAACAATCTTAAGTACAGATATAGATAGATGGAATTGCGATATATAATGCGGAAAACAAATGTCGTGGGGTCCCAAAAAAATTGTTTTAAATAACCAACAGAGGGAAAGCCAACAGTTGGTGGCTGATGCTTATAGCCTGGGAAGGGGGTAATGCACATGGAGCTTCCCAGGCTACTAAGATCAGCTCACAGATGTCTACTTATTATTTACTGGTTATTAACCCCTTAACGACTGCCAATACACCTTTTAATGGTGACCGTTAAGGGACCTAATCACTGTGTCTCTTTTTAATGCCGCTGAGAAATGAGAATAGCGCCCCCCAGCATCAGAAAATATCTGGGGTCTCAGCTAGCAGGGTTATCTGAGACCCTAGAGAACATGATCAGGGCCGGTCTTTACGGTCCCTGGTCACGTGACCTCTGTTGACCGAATAATGATCACATAAATAAAGGTCGATTTTAAAATTCATTTCTCGCTCCTCTGATATGAACTAACATAGAAATTTTACCACTAACATGAAATCAAATATGTCGCGAAAATGCATTCTCAGAATCGGTGGGATCTGGTGACGTGTTCCAGAGTTATCTACTATATAATTGTCTAAGGGTCACTTCCGTCTTTCTGTCTGTCCTTCTGTCTGTCTGTCTGTCACGGATATTCATTGGTCACGGCCTCTGTCTGTCATGGAAATCCAAGACGCTGATTAGTCGCGGCAAAACACCCACGACCAATCAGCGACGGGTACAGTCCGGCGGAAAAATGGCCGCTCCTTACTCCCCGCAGTCAGTGCCCGGCGCCTGCTCCATACTCCCCGCAGTCAGTGCCTGGCGCCCGCTCCATACTCCCCGCAGTCAGTACCCGGCGCCCGCTCCATACTCCCCGCAGTCAGTGCCCGGTGCCCGCTACATACTCCCCTCCAGTCAGCGCTCACACAGGGTTAGTGGCAGCGTTGACCGCGGTGTAACGCACTCGGTTAACGCTGCTATTAACCCTGTGTGACCAACATTTTACTATTCATGCTGCCTATGCAGCATCAATAGTAATAAGATCTAATGTTAAAAATAATAATAAAAAAAAAAAGTTATACTCACCGTCCCTCGGATCAGGAACAGGTCTTTCCCGCTCCTCGCGACGCCCCGGTGATCGCTCCATGCATTGCGGTTTCGCGAGATGATGACGTGCGGTCTCGTGAGACTGCTGCGCCATCATCTCGAGAGACCGCAATGCACTCTTCAGACCGGAGCGCGCGACGAGCGTCGGTAACCGCTTCGATCCGGGGGCCAACGGAGGGTAAGTATATAACTATTTTTTATTTTAATTATTTTTTTTAACAGGGATATGGTGCCCACTGTGCAATATATTACGTGGGCTGGTCAATATACTACTACGTGGCTGGTCAATATACTACGTGGCTGGGCAATATACAACGTGACTGGGCAATATACTACGTGACTGGGCAATATACTACGTGACTGGGCAATATAGTACGTGACTGGGCAATATACTACGTAGCTGTGCAATATACTACGTGGCTGGGCAATATACTACGTGGCTGGGCAATATACTACGTAGCTGTGCAATATACTACGTGGCTGGGCAATATACTACGTGGCTGGGCAATATACTATGTGGCTGGGCAATATACTACGTGGCTGTGCAATATACTACGAGGCTGGGCAATATAGTACGTGACTGGGCAATATACTACGTAGCTGGGCAATATTCTACGTGGCTGGGCAATATACTACGTCGCTGTACAATATACTACGAGGCTGGGCTATATACTACGTGACTGCGCAATGTACTTCGCGGACTGTGCAGTGTACTACGTGGACATGCATATTCTAGAATACCCGATGCGTTAGAATCGGGCAACCATCTAGTTACCTCATAAAAGGACACTGGTCTGAATTGTAAAATTTGTCTTGGTCATTAAGGTCAAAATTGTCTGTCTCTAAGGGATTAAAATGAAGGTCCCCATATAATTAATAATCAGCAAAGGTTAGGCAGACAGTTGCTGGCTGATATTAATACGCTAGTAGGGGTCATGAATATGGCCCAGACTAATAACATCAGCCCTCAGCTGCCCCATAAATGGGGCATCCATATTATGTGCCAAGTGTGACTCTTAGCCTCGCTCTTCCCACTTGCCCTGGTGCAGTGGCAAGTGGGGTAATGGGGTTCCGGTTGATGACAGCTGGCTTATGGCCACTGTTATCAAGCCCAAAGGTTAGTAATGGAGAGCAGTCTATATGATGCCCCCAATACTAACACTATAGTCTTATTGTAAAAACTATACAGCCAGAATAAAGTCGTCTATTTGAAAGAAATCTTCATTTATTTTAAAGAAATACTCCCTGTTCCGCTTTTTCCCATTGATTACTGTAAAATAAAAAATAATAAACCACCATATTCCTCTGCGGTCTGCCGAGAATCCTTATGTGATGCTGTCCCACAAAGAACTCCAGCTCTGCTACGTCTGGATAGTTTGGTGACCAGAGTTCATCTAACCAGTAAGACCAAGTAGACTGCTGTGAGCTGATATTAATGGCTTGGGAAGCGCCATGTTTATTACCCCTTTCCCAGGCTATAAACATCTGCCCTCCGCTGTCTGCTTTCCATCAGCTTATTAAAAATTAGGCCATTTTTCATTATATTTATAATTTTTTTTTTATTCTGATGGTTCATGCTGTGAATTTACTGTACTTACTGGTGAAATGTTGGGTTCTTAATGAGGTGAGTGCGTATAAATCTCACCCATTGAGTTGCATTGGTGAGTCTCGCCTGATCTATGCAGCCACTTGTAGTATACTGCAATTTTTTTCAGTCCAAACTCAGCTGAGAAAAAAATAACAGATGAGTACTTAATCATTGAATATCATCAGTCATAGGGCTAGCAGTTGTTTTGTTTTTTTAAATTTGATTGCACTTGTCCGTTTTTAACGCAGATGAGTATCTATTGCATAAATTAATAATACATGTGAAAATAAGAAACTTTGCAACATATCTTGTCCGAGTAATCTGCTTCTTTACCTGAGAACTGAGAATTTTGGAAATGAATGATCGGTCCTGGTGAAGTCTGTATTCAGGGAAGACAGATTATTACATTACTGAGATAGGACATGGCAGTTGGTGCTGATAAGACTCTATGTACCTGGCAGGAGGAGCTAGAAGCAGAGCTCCGCTCTCCTCTCCCCACCTGCCATGTGCATAGAATCTTACCAATAGTAGCTGCCAGCTCCTGTCTCAGTAATGTAATAATCTGTCTTCCCTGAATACAGATTTTACCCGAAAATTGAGAATTTTGAGAATGACTCAGTCCTGGAGGGAGAGTAAAGTAAATGTCTGATATATCACAAATAGTGATAAGCGAATATACTCGTTACTCGAGATTTCTCGAGCACGCTCGGGGGTCCTCCGAGTATTTTTTAGTGCTCGGAGATTGTTTTCCTCACCTCAGCTGAATGATTTACATCTGTTAGCCAGCATAAGTACATGTGGGGATTCCCTAGCAACCAGACAACCCCCACATTTACATCTGTTAGCCAGCATAAGTACATGTGGGGATTCCCTAGCAACCAGACAACCCCCACATGTACTTATGCTGGCCAACAGATGTAAATCATTCAGCTGAGGTGAGAAAAACTAAATCTCCGAGCACTAAAAAATATTCGGAGGACACCCGAGCGTGCTCAAGAAATCTCGAGTAACATATTCGCTCATCACTAATCATAAAGTTTCTTATTTGCAATTGTGCTATTGATTTATACAATAAAAAATTGTAAATGACGGTTACTATAATTGCATTAGTTTTATTTTTCTTTTTGTTACATGGTTGTCTGTGATACGTTATGCATGTCCACAACGCCCCACTCTAGGGTTAATGCTTTGTTATACAGGTGGGGTCAGCGTGTGATGTCTTCTAATTAGTGGTTTTATACCAGGAGTTTTCTACATTTTTTTTTTTCTAACTATATCTACGATTAATAGTCAGCCGGCCTGGGAACGCGTAGGGTTACTGTAAGGTGGGAGCACGGCCCTCACTCCTCTTATGTTATCTGTATTGTCTGAAATGTAAGGTGCTGCAGAATATGTCGGCGCTATAGAAATAAAATTATTATTGGTATTTTTATGCCCACGCTACTATTTTAATGAAGTCACAAAAAATTTTTGCTTTGAATTCTTTGCTCCGTTGAAAATCGTCTCTTCATCTCCTGGAGTGATCTGCACCAAATGTAGTTAGTCGTGCTCCTCGGAATAGATTTGCTCCATTTTTATTCTATTTGTGCACCAGAGAATGCAATCCTAGATTTCGGATATAATTTCTGGAATTATTTGGCCACAAGAAAGATTCCCAAATTGTTTGAGGACTTGTTGGATTTTGAGGGGATCTGTATTTTCATCACCAGTGATTGGGCTAATTGATTGGAAGGACACACACCCAGAAGAGTATTTGCTGGGATAAGAATTCCCTTCCATTCTAACTTGATTGTGTGCAGTGCCATCTCTGGCCATAAGGGGCTGCTCTTCGCTCGTGTATTTGCAGCCGCGGGGTCCGGTCTCATTGCTGGTGGTCAGCATTATTACTTGTGTATTAGGAAATTCCAGGTTCTCTTTATGCTAGCATGATTTACAGAGGGAATTTTCAAACTTCTCTTTAGTGGTTCTTCCTCTGACACTAGATGGATTTCTTAACTAAGGCTGGGTTCACATTGCGTTAGTGGGTGTCCACTGACAGAATCCGTTTCATAGCGGCACTAACGCTATGTAATGGATCCGTTAGTGCACCCATTGACCGCAATTATGTAGCGCATCGCTAACGCATGCCATTATTGGCATGTGTTAGTGATGTGCCGTTATTTTGTGACGGACCCTCGAACGCTGTCTGCAGCGTTTTTGAGTCCGTTCCCGCTAGCGCAGATCGAGCATCTGCGCTAGCGCGATCGCATGACGCAATCCCTTTTCGGCAATTGCGTTAACGCAGTCCGTTAGCGTATGCGCTAAACGGACTGCACTAACGCAATGTGAACCTAGCTTTAGGCTGCGGTCACACTTGTGAATGCAATGCGAGAAACATGCGCGAGTCTCTCGCCTCAATACTCGGCACTGCCGCCGGCGCACGGGACCGGAGCGTTCAGCTAGATGTATTTCTATGCAGCCGCACGCTCCAGTCCTGAGTGCCAGCGGCAGTGCCGGGAATTGAGGCGCGAGTTTCTCGCATTGCACTCGCGTGTGACCCCGGCCTTAGACCCAGTCTGCTTTGACGTCACTGACTTATTCATTTTAGAGAGCTGCTTTATCACTAATTTTATTAATTTGCCTTTGCCATTTAGAAGTCTGCATAATGCTGATCGTAACCTACAGTGCTACTGATATTTAATTGATTGACATGCTATTTAACGGTGACATATTTAATGATTTAAAAAAGTTAAGGTTTGAGTAAATAAGGAATATTTTGTATTTTTTTCTCTCACATTTTCTGCATGAAAACCCCCTCTCCCATCACTTTTGTCAGCTCATTAGTAGAACGTAATGTGTCTAGTCTGTACCGTTTCATGCCGTACTATTGGCAGTGCCTGTAATTATTGATCTTGCCACTTGGTGGCATCAGACACTATACAATAAATGACCAAGAGACTTCCATTTGATAGACTTCTATACTTTGTATGTGACCAGCCGGGTAACGAGCAGGAAATTACTTTTCCTATGGATAGACATGCATAAGCGCTAAATAATTTGTTGCATGCTACAATTTTCCAATAATAAGTATGACAAATAAACTTTTTTGCCCATTTACAATGACTTCAGTGAGTTATTACTGATGGAAACAGTGAGGTTCTCGAGCTTAGAACCCACTGTGTATTTTGTTTCCTCATGTTACCGTCGTTTAATATATGAAGTCTTAAGGCCTTTTGGAGTGGGAGTCCCGCGCCATCTTGTATGTAGCAGCAGCCTTCGGGTGCAGATTTCTACATCACTGCTTAGTACTAGGTTGGGGTTGCTGCCATCAGTCATTTCTCCACTTCTATAGTGTTATCTCACCGACAGAACAAAGTGTTTTAATACTCAGTCCTTGAAGATGCCTGCCATAGTGAAGCCAGTCCCCTGCCATAGATCAGACAGATGGTGGGTATTCCTGAAAGACCTTGGCTTTGATCACGACAAGCAGCTTCAGTTTATGGCTCTTCTCCGGATTGGCACAGAACACCTAACCACCACAAGATAGGAAAACACCAGAAAGTCATACAGCGTTAGGATCAATAATATGCCTTTATTAAATGAAGTGGCAATTTATACATATAGTAAAATGGATATATTTTGTTAAAAATTATATAAAAAACACACAACCCCCTGACGAAGGTAATATATCCGAAACGCGCGTCGGGCGCACGCAGGTCCCGGACCCAGCCTCACCACTCAGGTAGTGCCACATGACTTTCTGCTACAATTATTTGCCCGCATGGTCATTTACTTATGATAGTCGGCTATACTTGGGCACCGTCTTATGCAGTAAGCAGACACATAAGATCTACCCTGCTGTGTGAGCACTTATTATTTGCACCTGGGCACTTTTCTGAACACGCTGCTATAATTTCCATATGTGGTGCACATTTCTCGCAGTGAGCTGATGTAGTAATCTTCATGAAAGGTCTATCTCGCTGTGGGTGCATTATTATTTAACCTTTTTGTACCAGGGCATATTTTAATATAGAGTATTATTGTACGGTTATTTGCATAAGGGCACAGAGTGCTATTACAACTCTCCCATTTAGATAATATACCTCGCTGTGTCTACATCACTGTCGTCACTTTATTCTATATCCCCCGATAGGGATATACACTGTTTCACTGTTTACAAAAAGGATTTTTTTATTTTTTTTTTATGTACACATATTTGCTGTAATTAATTTTATTTTCTTTATAACTTTCACTTTTTTAGTGTTTGTATTTCACATACATAATATTTCACATCTTTACAGGTCATATGTGACCTTTTATTAATCATTTTTTATATACATATATATTTTATATTTTGACACAGTGAGTAGTAGTATTATATATCTTTCTTGGAGGAGTTATTTATATGCTCATATATATATATATATATATATATATATATATATATATATATATATATATATATATATATATATATATATATATATATAATTTTTTTTTTTTTTTTTTTTTTTTTTGAGGTGGTTTTGGGTACCATATAATATTGTTCCTGCGTTTTGTGTGTTTTTTATATAATTTTTAACAAAATATATCCATTTTACTATATGTATAAATTGCCACTTCATTTAATAAAGGCATATTATTGATCCTAACGCTGTATGACTTTCTGGTGTTTTCCTATCTTGTGGTGGTTAGGTGTTCTGATCCCTTTATTTCAGTGGTTTATTCACTGAAGCTTGCACAGTACACCCTATTTCTATTAGGTATATTCCAAACTATTGGACTCTTATATGAGTTAAAATTGTGATTTTAATAGGGTCACTGTGTTCTTTTTAATTTTTTATCCGGATTGGCACAGGAGAACTGTAATCCGTCTTTGCTCATCTTGATGCCTTTAGCAGCTTTTATTCTGGATGGCGTCCAGCGTGGGTTTGTCGGCCTGTGCCAGCCGTCCATTCTCCTCGCTGCCGTAGCGCTGGCTGAGCAGCAGATTTACTGTTTTCTGAAATAGCACAAAGATTTCTCTCCACCACCACTTTGCAGGTTTGAGGTGACTTCTTGTGTAACGCGTAGAGAAGCTGCAGGTCTCTGACTTCCATGTTTCCCATGCACACTAGTACCGGAGGCCTCTGAGGTTATTTTGAGATGGACAGATTATTGTAGTCTTTGGAAGCTTTTCTTAGCTTTGCGTTCCACTTTATTCAAAAGGGTTGCATGGTGAAAACAAGTTATCAACCTATCCCCAAAAATGGTGATAACTTGTTTCTTGATGTGAGTCCAAACACTCGGACCCACATCGTTCATCATAGCGGGGCTTTTACCTGGGCCTGTCAGTGGTCTCTTGAATGCTCTAAAATGGCTACCATGGCCACTCTGTATACCAGACACCAGGGGTTGCCCTAGCAGTAATCCTTTAAGCCCGTACAGGGATCCAGACTTGCACAGGGGCCCTTGGGTTGGGGCCATGGAGTCACCTGCTGGCTGACTGTGCAGGCTGGCAGCAGTTGTCTGATAGCCAGGTCAGAATTAGGAGGGCAATCCCTGTACAAATTGTGAAGCTGAAGAGTGGGCCACAGTCCGACAACAGGAATATAGCAAGCAAAGCAGAAACAGACTGAACCAGAGTAGAATAAGTGCATTTGGCAGCGCCCATATATTAGTTGGGATTATTTGTGGCGTGTGGTGAGGGAGCTGATTACTCCAGCTGACAGCGCACACACACCTATTCTGCCAGACTGGTCTGCACTACAGGTTTCTGCCACCTCAGTCTGTCTGGTCAGCGCCTATCCTATGCCGCACAGAGATTCTGGTCCTGACCTCTCCAGTGCCACATGGATGAGGAATATGGCGGCGCCTGGTGACAGAAGCAGACTTGACAGGAGCAGGACCTGGAGGAGATGTGACATGGGCACTCTTTCCTGTTAGAATGGAGCGGCAGGGCACACGCTTAACTGCTGATCTATTCATTCCCTGTGAGGCTGCTGAGCTCTACTTTTTCCAGCAGCTCCATAGAGAATGAATGGAGCGTTGGTTGTGCGCCTGACCTACCACTTTATTTTGTAACTGGAATAACTGGGATGGGAGTGCCCCGTTGGGGATTAAAGTTCCCCAGTCTGTATCCGTACCGGTTCCAGTGATCACATGCCCATCGATCTGAACGTGATCACCGATCTTACAGATCGCTGATAACATATATTCACCGGACAACCCTTTTAAGGCACTATGCACATTACCTCTATTCGCCAAACCCACCAATTTTGTCAAGATCGACAGACCATCATGTGTGTGTTGGTCTGCCGACTCAGGCCTGTCTAATTATAACACCTGATGGCTGCTAATTACCAATCACTTTCCCTATTGAAGACGCCTATTTGTTCATGTGAGCCAACCATACATGTCTTTGGAGAGAGAGCTGTCAGCCAAATGAATGGTCTATGGACACTTTCTCTGCTCTTGAAATGCCGTAATCCAATTAATCAGCAATTCAAGAATAGGATGCTTTTGAATCTTTTTTTTTTTTTTTTAATACTGGGAGCTACAGTAGTTTAACTTTTTTGTATTGACTTTAGTCATGAGTGAAGGGAAAAAATGCAAGGAAATGGTTCCTTGTTGGAAGGTCATCTTGCTTCAGTATGGTCTCTGATGGCTGAATAAAGCCGTGCCTGTAATGGGCGGGATATAGGACTTCCGATCCTGTACCCCTGTACCAGGACTTCCCCCGTGCTGTATCAGGAGTGTCTGATGCCACAAGTGACAAAGGAGTAGGGGGTAAGTGATGAATTTTAGTTTTCTGCAGGATTTGGCACGTGACCCACGGGGCTCTTTAGGCCAATAACTAGCATATTCTGCTAATGAAAAATGTAGGCTGTAGAAAATCTTTCTATTGTTGAATCTTAGCCCATGCCCGCGATCAGGAATAGCAGCGTTTTGGATACAGCTCACCTGCTCTGCGTCCACAGCGCTGCGTTCTACATTAGAAGCACAGAGGATGGCTCTATAGAACTCTCATGCCCACTGTGCTTCTTGTTAACACTGCATAAACTCACCGCGGTGCGGGTTTAGGAGCCGCAGCATGTCAATTATCTACAGCGGAGACGCTAGTCTGCCCCAGAGCCATTCACTAGATGCGCGATTAGAACGCAGCTTTGTGAATGCAGTGAAGATACTCTGCATCTAAAGTGCTGCTATGTCCTGATCGTGGGCACATAGTGCACATGTCACCAGAGGGCTTGTACCCTCTCTATGTAAGCAATCATCTAAATACGCTCTTTTTTATTGAAGAAAACTAGATGGGTGCAGCAGTTGGGGCCCTGTCTGCTGATCAGTGGAGTGACATACTGAAAATGCCTGCAGAGTTGTCCCCGAGTGAGCACTAGTGTCGATCACAAATATTCTTGCTCCAGGGTAAATAGTGCGCACGGCCTTTCACATAAAATGGACTTGGGCAGAACTCCAAGTACCCTGCATGCAGTGATGAGAATGCCCACCTTATGCATAGTTTATGGGAATGGCCTTGTTTTGGTAGTTTTTGGAACAAGGTACTTCTCATACACAAGGTATTGCTGGCGAGAGCGGGCTGTCACGTGACCACAAGTGTGCATTCTACTAGCCACATTTCCACTAGATGGGGAACGGCAAGCGCATATCACCAGCTTGTCCCTCGCTCATCTAGAATGCGGTCAAGATCTTTAACTTTGTGGGACAACCCCTTTATGGCCATTGAGGTTTGTGGGTATTCATTTATGCACAGCTCTCTTCAGGGCCCACCACAGCATTTGCGTTGGGCTAAGGTCTGGGCTGTGACTCGGCCATTGCAAGCTCTTGATTCTTTTGTTTTTCAGCCATTCTGAGGTAGATATTCTGATGTACTAAGAATCGTTGTGCTGCTGCATGTCCTAGTTTTGGCCAAGTCTTATCTTTTGAATAGATCGTCTCGCATTTGATTCTAGAATACTTAAATAAAAAGAGGAGTTAATGGTCGTCATAATGATTGCAGTGTGCCTATGTCCCGTGGCTGCAAAACTAGCCCATATCCTCGCCCCTCCGCCACCGTGCTGATAGTATGAGGCGTTTGTGGGGATACTGTTTTGGTTTTCGCCAATGTGGCCCCAGGGCATTATGGCCAGCCATCCCTACTTTGCTCTCATCTGTGCAAAGGACATTGTGCCACAATTATATTGCTTGTTCACGCTCAACTTTTCAAACTTTAACAATGCTGCCATGTGTTTTTTTTTTTTTTTTTAATAAAAGGCCTTCTCTTGGCCATCTCTTCCAAGTAAGCCATGCTGTCATGAGCTTGAGCATACAACATGCTGACTGAGGCCTTTAGAGTCTGAGCTGTAGCTCTTG
Organism: Ranitomeya imitator; assembly: GCF_032444005.1. NCBI lineage: Eukaryota > Metazoa > Chordata > Amphibia > Anura > Dendrobatidae > Ranitomeya > Ranitomeya imitator. The sequence continues at coordinate 458,916,056 of NC_091287.1, read as the reverse complement.
GGTGTTGCAATTTCTTTGAGCATTGCATGGTCTGACCTTGGGATGGATTTGCTTATATCCAGGCTTGCTGTCCTGAATGTTTTCCACTTGTGAATAATCTTTCTCATTGTAGAATGATGGTCTCCAAACTGTTTTTGAAAATAGTCTTTTAACCCTTCCCAGCTTCAGGGGCAACAACAGTTGTTTCTCTAAGATTATCGCTTATGTCTTTCCTCTATGGCTTTGTGTTAACATATGCCTGAAAGATCCAGACCAGCAAACTGCCGAAACATCTGCTTTTAAAGAGAGAGTGCAACAAAGAAATTGAGAAGTTGACTTTTGTATGAAATGGAGATTTAAGAAACATGGCTGCGATCTTAATAAATGGCATTACTCTTGTCCATGGACTGGATCTGATACTGCTGTGCATATTTATTTATATTAAAGCTGCAATACTGGGCATGACCATCATGCTAATGTGGCACTGTCTCTGGAAGAAAGCAACTGTTTCTAATTTCATACATCCCATATATATTCACATTTTTTCTGCATCACAATAGATGTCTATAAGATCGATGTCGAGCCAATAGCCTGAAAGTGTAGTCAAAATGAGATTCTGATTTGGCTTTTATCCCAAGTCATATTGCAAGACTCGTCAGAGGGTTGATTGTGACTTGTAGGATCGCTACTTCAACAGGTGGCGCAATAGAGTTCAAGTCCTCTTTCTCTCTGAAGAGGCAATTTGCATATAAGAGAAAAAACAGTACAGAATAGTGAAATTAGAGGGGCTGTCCGGACTTAATAATTGAGCACCTTTTATTAGGGTAGATCAATTGAGATCGGTGGAGGTGCCTGAGCTCTGCAGCACTGTAGTTTGCTTACTAGTGATCCCGAACTGTAAAGCTCGGTGTTCGTACCGGACACTAGATGCTGAACTCCGGACATGGACTTCTCCTTGAAGTCCATTTTACAGTTTTGGAGTCCAAGGGGTGGTGTTGTGAGAGAGACCCACCAATTGTTTTCTATGGGGTTCGGGTACTGTTTTGGTGCCCTAACTTTGGACTAAAGTTCAGTCGAACCCAAACTTCCAAGGGTCCGCTCATCGCTACCTACAGTGTTCTTCGGTTTATTTATTATCTGGCTGTTGCCAGAGCAGATTTCAGCTGATCGGCATCGTTTCCAGGTGCAGATCCCCCGCAAATCTCATATTGATGACCTAACCATCAATCCATTGTTAGGTCCTGACAACTGTTTTTAGGTAACAAAAAAAAATGCAAAATTACATATTTTGACTTGTCACCATTGGCTCATTGCTTTGGTCTCGAACTTAATGTTTTTATCCATTTTACATCAGGTCATAACTTAATTCTGTGTCATGGGGGCGGTGTGTCGTAATTTGGACGTTGTGGCCTCTAAAGTCATAACAAAGCACAGCTCATAGCCCAGCTTGGCAGAGGAGGCTGTTTTAGAGAAAGGTGGAAGGTTGATTGCTTCCAACACTGAACACATGCACAAAGCTGTCAAACATTTTAACAGTCTTTAACAAACTAAAGTCATCTTGTCGGCACAAAAATAGCCCGTGAAAGGTTGATGCATTGAGAATGTTTATAGACGGCATTCCACAGATCTTATCTCTTCAATTTTATACCTGGTTTATCTTAAGTAAAAGGAAAAAAAAGTTGGGACGCTAATTTAATAATTTAAAGTCTTTGAAGTTAAGTTGGTGAGTGTGGGATAGGAGATCCAATATTGTATGGCCATAATGAGTGTTCATAGTCTGCCTTATTTATGAGGCCGTGCCTTCATGTGCTAGCACTTGTTCATGCTTCAGTGGCTACACTATGCCTTAGATGTCTCCTTGCGTGTATAGTCCCTGTAAGCGACTGATCAGAACTGGCATTCCCATGCTTGCATTGGTCTAGAGGAGATGTGCGTATCCCAGGTTAGGATCTCTATGGTAAATTGGATCTTCCATCACTAGAAACCATATTTCTCCTTCACCTCATTGGGGGACACAGACCGTGAGTGTATGAGGCTGCCAATAGGAGGCTGACACTAAGTGATACAAAAAGAGTTTGCTTCTCCCCTGCAGTATACACCCTCTTGCTGGCTCTCAGCTAACCAGTTCTTGCTTAGTGTCTGTAGGAGGCACTTGGGTCTGGTTCAGACCCCATCGTTTTTATTTTTTACTTTTCTGTAAATTTTTGTTTTTTAATTAACGGAGTGAAGGGGGCGACGGACACTTTCAAGGTTCCGATCTTCCCTGAACCATCAACAGGCGAGATCGCGGAGTGTCGCCTCCCTGTAGCCTCTCCTGCGACGTGGGAAGCCATGCCGGAGCTCACTTCAGGGGCGACAGTTCCTTCGGGTCCTGATCTCCCCACACCAGCAGCAGGCGACCACATGGAGTGTCGCCTCTATGTATCCTCTCCTGGAGCCAGGCCTAAAGCCAGACAACTGGCCCTGTCCACCCGGGGGCTGAACTCCGTGGATGTACAGTGCCCCTCTCCATGGCATCCGAGCAGCCCCCACTGTCCCACCACTTTTAAAGCGGATGGCACAAGGAGGCGGACGGTTCCTCTCCACCTCCCTAACAAAGGGATGATGGATTGAGGGTTATCGCTTTATCCCTGCACTGTCCACAATACCGGACCTGGAGCAGAACAGCACAGTCATTCGCGGCGGCTCCATGCCGGGACGCGCACCAATTGTGAGCGGATCCAGTCAGCGATGGGCCCCTGCACTGGGATATTAACATGCTGACAGGCAGCCGCAGCTTCCCGGTGGCCCACCTCCCTAAGGTAACACTCCGGCCAGCTGCAAAAATTTAGCCCCCGGCTTCGGCCGATGTGTAGGCCGCCTCCCGGAAGTCGCGCCCCCACTATGGCACGCTAAGGCGGCTCCGCCCATCTTTTCTGGAGTTTTCTGTCTGGCACGGGAGGGTTTGTTTTTCTTGACCCACTGCCCCTCTATTCTACCCCTGGTATTGCTCCCGCGGCTGCAGAAATGTAGGCCCCGGCTTGGGCCTATTCATGGAAGTCATGTGGCTCTGCCCACATCGTGTCTGTGGCTCCGCCCCCGAAATGGCTCTTCTCGCTCTCTGCGAGACTTTATCACCTTTGCATCTACCGGTGGCCATCTTGGTCCACCCGGCCGGCAGGGGCGATGATTTTTTTGCATTAAAGGGGCACAACGACTCTGCAGCCGGGTAAGGAAGTACTGCTCTCCTGTTCTTACCTCCTGTAGTTACATGAATGACATGTATTATTCCCCGGTTTTAATGGAGGCACATGACCAGTATTTCCTGTTCTTAAAGGCACATTACCAGTATTCCCTTGTCTTAAAGGCACATGACCAGTATTTCCTGGTTTTAAAGGCACATGATCAAGATTCCCTGGTCTTAAAGGCACATGACCAGCATTTTCTGGTCTTAAAGGCATTTGACTAGCATTCCCTTGTCTTAAAGGCACATGACCAGTCCGAAGCTGGTCACCCTAAATTAACTCAGGAACTCTCCGCCGCCGATCCCAGCTTATACCAGAGTACCATAGTTCTCCTGAGGGGGCTTAATCACTGCCACATCCAATGGCTTGTCTGATCAAGAGATTGAAGTCCTCCGAGAACACTCTGTGGCTCGGAGTGCTCGCAGGACCGATATATATGGTTCCTCTCCTACATGGGAGCCGTCGGCTAGCAGGGGCCGCAAGTATTCTAGAAACGTATAGGCATCTAGAAAATGGAAGCTTCATTTCCTGATCTCCCTTACCAATGATTTCCTGAGAACAAGACTCTGATATGGATCGGATACTGCCTTGGATCTGGACTCACCAGAGCTTCAGAAAAGGATGGATTTGCCTATTTATATAATCAACCAATCTCTCTTGATTGATGAGGGCTACGGTTCTACTCTAGATCACGCAGTGTCCCTCATAAGGAGACTAAACTCCCTCACAGAGCATTTGTCATTCACCCGGACAGGTAGCGTCCGGATAAGCGATCCACTGGACAGAAGCCTCTGCAAGCACGGTATCCTTTTTCAGCCAATATGCAAACACGTGGGGTGTCCCTCCACGTATACCCCCCTACGACGTGGGATGCCATGCCTGGTCTGATTCTTAGAGACGACGGGTCCTTTTAAAGGGCACCAATCTCCCCACACCATCAATAGACAAGCACATAGTGTCGCCTCCATGTTTACTCTTCTGCAGCCAGGCCTAACACCGGAACCAGCCCTGTCCACCTGGTGACCTGAACTCTTTGGATGTACAGTGGCACCCTTTTTTGGCATCCAAGCACCCCCCTCTGCATCTCCACTATTTAGCAGATGATGCAAGAAGGCGGACGATCCCTCTCCACTTCCCTGTTAAGAGGGTGGTGGATCGAGGGTTCATCATTTTAACTCTGCTCTGTCAAGAGAGAGCGGAGGTAGCAAGAAACAGCTTTTCCTGACCTGGATGCAGTCGGTCATTCTGCCACTTGGCTGATTAACCAGGTAGAGCCTCCTGTGGTTTGTCTACCAGTATTCCTGCCCGATGGGTCATCAATTAAAATTACAACGGACTGTCAAATAGCAAATCTAGTTCGGTCTGTCTTGCAGCCTCGGGTTGAGTGCTCTACCCTTCCTCAGCCACCGCATGGGTTGCTCGAGCAGTGGTCTCCTGGTCAGAGACCTTAACTACTTTGATTCACATCAGTAACCTTTTCCTGAAGACAGTACAGCTGGTCAATCAAAATTTCTTGAGTGGGAGACTAGCTGGTTCACGCCTCTCGGATGCAGCCAGTTGCGTGGCGCTGTCAGAAGCCAATGCCATTACACCCAGAAGGGCATTTTAGCTCAGAGTATGGAAGCGTACTCTGCGTTCAAAAAGCCTCTGACATCACTTCCTAAGATCGCATGTTTCCTATAGACCCAACCAGCAGTGGAAGAATTGTCCAGGACGGTCTAGATCTAAGGGATCTTGGTTCCAAAAAGGGGGACCGAAAAATAAGAATGATCCTAGACCTCAAACTTTTACCAAGCTGGTAATGGTCCTCCTTCTTCGGATAGAGTTTCCCCGCTCAGCCATTACTTCAACGGAAAAGAGTGGATTTTCTGGCATCCACCAACATTCGGGATGCTTACCTTCACATACCTATTTTCCCCTCTTTAAAAATTCCTTCTCTTTTCCATTCGCAAACAACATTTTCAAGTCACGACCTTGTCCTTCGGCCTTGCTACCACACCCTGAGTGTTTGCAAGGGTCATGGCGGCTGTCATGTTCCTCTTGCACCCTAGAGGTGTGGTCGTCCTGCCCTATCCGATCGACTTTCTAGCCGCTCTTCCAGGACTATGCTGAGTCGTCTATATCAATTGCTATATACTCTCTCTCCTGGGCTGGCAGCTTCATCTAGACAGGTTTTTCCTCTTTTCCAGCCCAGCAGATATCCTTTTTTGAGGATGATCCTGGACACTTCCAGAGGATTGGTATTTCTCCCTTGAGACAAGGCCGTGGCCCTTCAACTCAGAACTCACTTACTTGATCACTCATTCCATTCGATTTGCTGGGAGGGTCATGAGGAAAAAAGGTGACCGCAATGGAAGCTGTTTTCTTCGCTCCATTCGTTTTCTGTAGGCCAAACAGGCTTTCAGAGGATGGGCTTTGAGCTTCTTCCTCATCCAGGGGAGTTCCTTCCGGTTCAATGATTATTAGTGACTGCCGATGCCAGCCTTTTTTTTCTCGATCTTTGTTCTGGGGATCTGAACAATACGGCTAGTCCTACAGCAGGTCCTCTGCCTTCTGGCGGGTCACCCCATCCGAATTCAATTGGATAATGCCACGGCTGTTCTTACGTCAATCATGTAGTAGGTACCCTCGGTCCGGCAGCATGGACGAGGTACCTCACATTCTCTGATGGGCCGAGATCTATCATTCGATGATCTCGGCAGTACACATCCCAGGAGTAGATCTCTGGGCGGTAGACTTCCTCAGCCATCAGGGCCCCACCTCAAGTGAGTGGGAACTTCTCCCGGAAGTCTTCCATCAGATCTGTTTTCACTGGGGCACTCCAGATGTAGATCAGATGGCGTCCAGACTGAACGCCAATGTACTTGTGTTCATGGTTCGACCTCAAGATCCAAAAGCCATTGCAGTGAATGCTCTGGTTCTTCCGTGGTACCAGTTTCCATAACCCCCCCCGGTGGTCCTGGGAGTTCCGCACGGACCACGTTAGTTTTTTTGTTTGCGGAGCTAGTACTTTTTCCGACTTATTGCAACGAAACTGCAAGTAGGGACTTTCTCGCAGGGAGTTTTTCGCATGTGGTCCTTCCCTTTCACATACCACTAGATCTTTGGGACCTTAAAGGGAACCTGTCTCCCCTCCCTCCAGGCGTTTTTAAATGAAGGAGCCACCTTGTGCTGCACTAATGCTGCATTCTCTCAAGGTGGCTCTTTTAGTTGGTGTCCCTGCCAACGCTGAAATAATCGTTTTTATAATTTGTCCCTCATACCTCTATTTTGTCAGGGGGGCATGGCTTCCCCCGACACAAACTCCTCCCAGCCATCACTCAGGGCCTCCGGGCACCGCCTCCATTTCCTTCATGAATGTCCCCGGCGCCTGCGCTGTAAGTTCGAAGGGCAGCGCAAACTGCACATGCCCAAAAAAAGAAAAAAAAAGGTCCTGGGAGTCTTACAGTAGACTCCTTTTTTTGATCCTGACTTTACTATCAGGGAATGTCGCCCCTTTTTTCTCTGCGATCTCGTCATCCTGACAAGTCTTCAGAGCTAGACGCTCTGTTCTTTCAGACTTTTTTCCTTATTACTGTAACGAATGGAAACGGAGGCACAGATGTAGAAGTTCACATTCATATTTATTAAGGTTTGATGTGGAACCACTAGACCACAGTCCGGGGGACTCCGAAGGGGGCGTTACTGCGTGAGCCCCAGACACCCGTAGTAAGTCCCCTCGAACAGGGACAGAATGGAATGCCTGGAGGACACGGGTGCTACCTCCAGTTAGACCCAGTTCTCGTGGCTGCTGTCCCATTAGAACAGACGGACCAGCAAGGTTAGCGGGTATTGCAGAGTTGACTGCAGGATACCGGGTGTACAAGCTGGTGCCAGTGGTACTGGCGTGGTCCGGAAGTGAGGCTGGCGGATTGGCAGGACTAGACAAGCCCAGTGTAGATACTGCGGATGCAGTCCAGATTAGCCAGGTAACTGGTAGCAGAAGATCTGTGGAAACAGACAGAATAAGCGGAGTTCCTTGCAGATACTTCAGAAACAGAAGCGCAGAATAACAGGAACCTGAAGTTAGCAACAGTAGACACTTGTTGCCCCGGCTCCCTCCCTATGGTGGAAGGGCTAGAAATAATAGACAAACACACGCCATTGGTTAGAGGCAACATTTGGAAAATGCACACTGTCTCTTTAAGAGACCGGGAGCGAGCGCACATGCGACCTAAGAACCCTGCCAGGGAAACTGCTGGCCGCAAGCCAGGAAGCAGGAGAGGAAGGAGGGGTGGGGGCTGTGTCCAGACAGCGTGAAGCCGGCACAGGTAAAGAGTCCTGACGGAGACCCCCTGGAGGTACAGTAAACAGACCGGGTGTAACAATTACCATCAAGGCAAGGTTGTCCTCAGGCCATACCCGTCCCTTGTTACCATGGTGGTATTGTATTCCCAATGTTACGAGGGCATCGTTCTTCCTTCATCTCTTTCGGCACCAGTCCATAAAACAGGAGGGATGGGTTCTCCATATTCTGGAAGAAGTGAGTGCTCTGAGTGGGTACGTATCGTGCACGGCATCCATCCGAAGGTTGGACACCTTATTTGGGCTTCCTGACGGTCAGAAGAAGGCTTCCTGACGGTTACAGGAAGGGTTTAGCCATTTCATCGGCCATGTTAGCCTGGTGGATTCGTTACACCATCCAAGAGTCCTTCCGGGTTAGACGTCAGCCTAACTCCACTCCACGCTGTCGATTGAGGTTTCTTGGGCTCTAGTTCGTCCAGTCCGCATGCAGTCTTGGAGCACTATAATTCCCAGACTTCCGCAGATGTGAGTCTGGGCAGGCCGAATCTGCAGGCCACGGTAGCGCTCTTGTAAGTAGGGGTTACACAGGGCCTGATCTGATGTTGTACCCACCCAGGGACTGCTTTGGGATGTCCCACAGTCTGTGTCCCCCAATAAGGCGAAGGAGAAATAGGGATTTTTGTGTATTCACCATAAAAATCCTTTTCTCCGAGCCATTCATTGGGGGACACAGCTCCAACCCTGTTATTAGCTTCTGCTTGTTTTATAGTTTGACATGCTATACTCTCATATATAATGCTATACTTTATGTTGTTATTGATCTCCTACTGCTTTTGCACTGAACTGGTTAGCTGAGAACCAGCAGGAAGATATATGCTGCAGGGGAGGAGCTAACTTTTTTGTATCACTTAGTGTCAGCCTCCTATTGGCAGCAGCATACACCCACGGCCTGTTTCCCCCAATGAATGGCTCGGAGAAAAGGATTTTACGGTGAATACACAAAAATCCCTATTTTTGGTGAAAAACTTAAACGGGGGGTTTGTACCTAAAGACCATTCGTCACCAGTGGAAGTAATGAGGATAGTCCTGTACTCTGCCATTTCAGTCGATGAGTGGATGGAGAGGCAGATGTTTTTTGGATTGTTGGGACCCCCAGTAGTTCTGATTATGCTCTATCCTGTTGATAAATAATTAACTTTTGTTAGTGGCCTAACCACTTTTAAAGTACCACTTCAGGTTTTTTTTTTTTAATTTCAGTTCCAGTACGTTTAGTGTGTGCATTAAAATACTTACCGGTCACTGTCTTCTGCTGTTCCCAGCTCTGCTCAGGTCCTCTGTGACTGCAGATATGACTAGATGGCTCACACAGCATTTTGTGAGGACCTGAAGTCTCTTTCTCACATTAAGTCTGATACTCAGAACACAGCTCTCATAGACTTACATTAAGATAAGAATCAAGGGTCTGCGAGCAAGAGCGGCGCAGTAAAATGATTCAGGAGAGGACAAAGCATGTGCTGGAAACGGCAAACGACGGCAACCAGTAAGTATTATACTGCATACATTCAACATACACTACTGATGACTAGGCTTGAGGGAAACGGATCGGACAAATTCAAAAGTCGTCGACTTTTGGCAAAGCCGGGTTTCATGAAACCCGACCCGATCCTAGTGTGGGATCGGCCATGCGGTCGGCGATCTTCACGCCAAAGTCGCGTTTCGTATGACGCGTTTGGCGCCATTTTTTCAGCCAATGAAGGAGTGTGGGCAGAGTGATGACATAGGTCTTAGGGGCGTGGATGCTTATTGCCATCTTCTCGCTTGTGCGCTGTAGCAATAGCTTTTCTGTTCAGAGAGAGAGAGAGAGCCTAAAAAAGTATGTCGCTCAACCCTACTGATGACTGACAAATGATTAAAAAAGTTGTAAAAGGGACAGTACAAGGTCCTTCTTAGCTATAGTAGTAGTAAAGTTTGCAGTTGTGTAGCCTGGTGCCGGATTGCGTCCAAAGACCCTTTTATATACGCAACTATAATAACACATGGTGGGGTGAGCTGTTTTATAAGGGTATGTGCAGACAATCCGTAAACACTGCATGTTGGATGCTGTGTACTTGCGCAGCGTCCAACTTGCAGCGTCCAGATGTTAGGCTAGGTTCACATTGCGTTATGGGCGTCCGTTAGACGGACTTCGTTACACCGTGGCATAACGCAATGTGAACCCAGCCTTACAGCATAGAGGATGGGATTTCAAGAAATACCATGCCCACTATGTGTCCACAGACACCCGCAGCTCACCTGCGGAGACTGACATTTGGTGCGTCTTTCCAGGCCGCAATATGTCAATATGTCAATTTCACTTGCAGAGAAACTTTACCCATAGAATGTATTGGACTTGGTGAATCCGCACAGTTCAGTGAACACATATGGATATACCTGCGATCAGTAGCCGACAGTGCTTTGTACCCAGCAAACATGCTGTCCAAAGTGCTGCCAGTTCCACATCGTCCTTGTTGAGATTTAAGCCTAGTATCCCAGTGCTGCATTATTTTTCATAACTCTGTACAGCAGGGCTTGCTGTGAGTGGGATTCTGATGTGGGGGGCTATAGTTCTCCCTCATGTTGGCTCTCCCCTAGCTGACCTTCTGTTGCAGTTTTTAAGAATAGGGTGTAATCACGCTGAATTGCAATGCCAAATACCACCTCCGTCCAGGTGTCGGCTGCTGCGCTTCTCCTAACACAGCGTGATGTCTGTCTGCAGGTTGTTTAGTGTTGCAGCTCTGCCCATTCACATCAGTACAGCCACCCTGGAACACCGACCGCAACTCGCAATATTAGGGGAAAATAAGGAGCCATACCTCAATCAGTAAAACACTTCTCATACCTCAATCAGTTTTTTACTGTAATGCAATAAGACACTGTTGAATGAATAATATTTGACGTCTGCGCCCAGAAAGTTCCCAATACATAACAGGGGCACCTTTCATGAACACCATAAAGCATGTTGATGTTGTATGTGCGTTTTTAGGAGTGTCATCCTTGTGGGCAATGAATGTCACTGTGTGCTCATGGAGGTGGTTATTGTTAGTTTTTATGGGAGGAATGCATCAAGAAATTGCCCCATCCTCTGCTTTCAATAAAAGGAGATAACACAAGGTTCACCGAGCTTTCAGGCTTTTTCACACGTTCGGAGCGCCGATCTGGCATCAGTCGAACATTCGGCAGATATTAGTTACACACAAATAGCACCCTTACATAATCCAGCTGCTGCAGCATCTCAATGAGGATGACCCAGATTGGCGCGCTGAATTTGCAGAATGTGCAAAACAAAAATTTGAACAGGATGCTCAATTTACACAGAACATTATGTTCAGTGATGAGGCAAACTTTTTTGGGTGGGCCATTTATATGGATACACGCAAATCAAATGGGAATGGTAACAGTTTTCTTGCGTAGTGTCTTGCATTGAAATCTGCTGCAATGACCCGGGTACTGCGTTCACCAAACATCAACACAATTTCTATCCGCTCCTCACGTGTTATCCTCTGCGACATGTCAATGGCTGTAAACAAAGAGAAACTTGTAAACAACTCATAAAAAAATAAAGTTACGTTAAAACCAAGCACATCATTGTTTTTCTTGTGACATTCTCAATAAGTTTGATGTGTCACATGACCCTCTTCCCATTGGAAAAAAAAAAAAAGTTGGATCCAAAATAGCCGCCATGGTCACCACCCAACGAAAAGTTTTCCTCCTCCCATATACTAATGTGCCACAAACAGGAAGCTGATATCACCAACCATTCCCATTTTATTTAGGTGTATCCATATACATGGCCCACCCTGTAGTCTGTACAAGTAAAGGCGGTGTGATGAAAACTTGTTTGGCTATTCTTAATGAACTCCTCATAGTCATGCATGTTGGTTAAGTTTCGTGTGCATGTGTTTTGAATAGGGGAACAGGAACCCCCCCCCCCCCTTTTTTTTTTTTTTTTTATAAAAAAATGTTCCTTTGCCGGATGAATATTGGACTGGTTTAAACAAAATGGAGAGATACCTTTAGCTCACCAGAGCAATTTCATAAACATCCCACTTGTCTGCAGTCCAATGAGCCTGTTGGCTTGCAGGTAGACATGGAGGGAGATAGGAAGTGTCCAGAATTCAAGGAAACGCCAAAATGCACAATCTAAGGGTACCGTCACACTATACCATTTCGATCGCTACGACGGTACGATTCGTGACGTTCCAGCGATATCGTTACGATATCGCTGTGTCTGACACGCAGCAGCGATCAGGGATCCTGCTGAGAATCGTACGTCGTAGCAGATCGTATGGAACTTTCTTTCATCGCTGGATCTCCCGCTGTCATCGCTAGATCGGTGTGTGTGACACCGATCTAGCGATCTAGCGATGCGATCCAGCGATGCGTTCGCTTGTAACCAGGGTAAACATCGGGTTACTAAGCGCAGGGCCGCGCTTAGTAACCCGATGTTTACCCTGGTTACAAGCGTAAAACTAAAAAAAAACAAACAGCACATACTTACATTCTGGTGTCCGTCAGGTCCCTTGCCGTCTGCTTCCCGCACTGTGACTGCCGGCCGTAAAGTGAAAGCAGAGCACAGCGGTGACGTGTGCTTTCACTTTCACTTTACGGCCGGCAGTCACTGAGTGCGGGAAGCAGAGATGGCAAGGGACCTGACGGACACCAGAATGTAAGTATGTGCTGTTTGTTTTTTTTTACGCTGGTAACCAGGGTAAACATCGGGTTACTAAGCGCGGCCCTGCGCTTAGTTACCCGATGTTTACCCTGGTTACCCAGGGACCTCGGCATCGTTGGTCGCTGGAGAGCTGTCTGTGTGACAGCTCCCCAGCGACCACACTACGATTTACCTACGATCACGGCCAGGTCATATCGCTGGTCGTGATCGTAGGTAAATCGTATAGTGTGACGGTACCCTAACTCTTGTGTATGTCTTGTGTATGTCTTGTGTTTGTCTGACTAGTTTAGGCTGACTTTGCACTGTCTCTCAGCATTTGTTCATAACTTTTGTCGAATGATTCAGGATTCAGACTTGCATCTGATCAAGCTATAGACTCTATTGAGCAAGCCGAGCCTAAGACCTGCAACTTAGTACTCGTCATCTTTCCCCAGCAGTGTTTAGGACACACTATGGCATAGTCTAGACTTTATAAACGAAATGTGGCTGAGACATGGTGTCAATCAAGGCTTACAGGTTTCTCCAAAAATAAGATGGAGAAACTGACTGCATTGTAGTAATGTATTATATGTGTCACTTTTTAGAGTATTTGGTTGTGGTGTCTGTGTTTCATTCTATTAGTGTGTTTTGTTTTTATTCTCCCTTTTTTAAACTTTTGGCAGTGATGGGCTCCAATGAGGCATCTTCCTTTATTTCTCTATTTATCTTTGTTTCATCTTAGACATCAATGGTTACCCATTTTTCTTTTTTCATGGTGATACCCTATTATTGCAGCAATATTTCACCATGGCTCATTGCCTCAGCCTCAGATTTATGACAAAAAAATGAAGCGTGAACAACATACATGGTGAAAGACTAAACATCTGTTTGTCATTAGATGTTTGTTCTCCGATTGCCTGATGGCAAAATAACCTGTTGCAAGTGACCTTTCTAGCTAATGCTATGGCTTGTGCTCAGATGTCTTCATTCTGGTTCTTTTGTGTTGTGTAAAGGCTCATGCACACAGCCATGTTAGGAGTTGTACAGAGCTGTAATGTGGTGTCGACTATGCCTGTAAATGTACACTACTATTCAAAAGTTTAGGGTCACTTAGAAATTTCCTTATTTTTGAAAGAAAAGCACAGTTTTTTCCAATGAAGCTGACATTAAATGATTCAGAAATACACTCTAAACATTGTTAATATGGTAAATGACTATTCTAGCTGCAAACGTCTGGTTTGTAATGCAATGTCTTCATAGGTGTATAGAGGCCCATTTCCAACAACCATCACTCCAGTGTTCTTATGGTACTTTGTGTTTGCTAACTGTGTAAGAAGGCTAATAGATGGTTAGAATACCCTTGAAAACCCTTGTGCAAGTATGTAAGCAGAGCTGAAAACAGTTTGGCTGATTAGAGAACCTATAAACCTGACCTTCCTCTGAGCTAGTTGGGAATCTGGAGCATTACATTTGTTGGTTCCATTAAACTCTCAAAATGACCAGAAAAAAAGAACTTTCATGTGAAACTCGACGGTTTATTCTTGTTCTTAGAAATGAAGGCTATTCCATGCGAGAAATTGCCAAGAAACTGAAGATTTCCTACAACCCTTCAGAGGAGAGCACAAACAGGCTCTAACCAGAGTAGAAAGAGAAGTGGGAGGCCCCGCTGCACAACTGAGCAACAAGACAAGTACATTAGAGTCTGTATGTAGTTTGAGAATTCGATGCCTCACAGGTCCTCATCTGGTAGCATCATTAAATAGTACATTCAAAATGCCAGTGTCAACGTCTACATTGAAGAGGCGACTCCGGGATGCTGGCCTTCGAGGCAGTGTGGCAAAGGAAAAGCCATATCTGAGACTGGCTAATTAAAGGAAAAGATTAATATGGGCAAAGAACACAGACATTGGACAGAGGAAGACTGGAAAGAAGTGTTATGAATAGTGTTGAGCGATACCTTCCGATATCGGAAAGTATCGGTATCGGTTTGGATCGGCCGATATTCAAAAAATATCGGATATCGCCGATACCGATACCCGATCCCAATGAAAGTCAATGGGACCAAAATATCGGAATTAAAATAAACCCTTTCTTTCCTTGTAGGTTCATTCTACATGAAGGAAAACAACTAAGAATAATGTAGGATGTATGGGGGAGGTGGCGGAGACATTAAAGGCAATGAGGATTAGTCCAATCAAATAGAATAGCATGATTTTTTTTTTTTTTAAAGACGTTCGGATTGAAAAAGATATTGACTATGTAAATTTTTTTTTATTTTGTAGATATTGATGTTTCACTATTCCACGACCTTCCCCTTCTTTTTTTTCCTTTTCCCACACTTTCATCTTCATCATCATCAGCATCTTTGACATCAACTTCTTCACCTTATTCATCTTCTTCTTCATCTTCTACCTATTTTTTTTTTTTATTACATTCTTCATATTCATTTTCTTCAACTATTATTATTCTTCCTATTCTACATATTCTTTTTATTCCACTGTTATTATTCTTCCTATTCTACTTCTTCATCATATTCTCATTTGTGACAGCCTCAGGCATTCCCGTAGTTGTTATCTATAAAAGTTGGAAGATTACACCTTCCGTTCTGCCAGTCACAAAAGTTACATTTGTCCGCGTTCAGTTTGGCCTGCAGCATCAGGCTTTATCCAGGGGCACCACGAGGAGGAACGGACTCACCCCCATACACTGCTTAGTCGTCTTCTGCATATAATTTAGATATTATCTTTTGCTCTGATATTAAGTCTTATGCTTAATGTTCTTCTGCTCTTTGTTCTGCAGCCTCTTGTTCTTCTGCTTCTCGGTCTTCCATGTCGTCGTCTCCAGGGTCGTCGTCTCCAGTGTCGTCATCTCCGCCGTCGTCGTCTCAGCCGTCGTCGTCTCCGCCGTCGTCGTCTCTGCCGTCGTCATCGGGGTGGTCTTCCGGGTCGTCGTCGTCGTCATCGGGGTGGTCTTCCGGGTCGTCGTCATCAGGGTGGTCTTCCGGGTCGTCGACTTTAGGGTCTTAAACTTGGAAATGTAGCAGAAGGTACAAGAAGGCTGAGAAAATGCCAAGAACCAGCTGATGGAACTGGAACTCGGATGGCTACCCGAAGGTTCAAGAGCCTATGGAACTACCGAGGACCAGCTGACGTTACTGGAACCCGGTTACTAAGCAGGAGGTACCCGTGCTAAAAAGCACTACCAAGGACCGCCTGACGTTGGCGGAACTCGGATACCCAGAAGGAGGCACCTAAGCCAAAGGCTCTGCCCGGAACCAGCTGACGTTACTGGAACCAGGATGGGGAGCAGAAGGTACAAGAGCAAAAGACACTGCCGAGAACCAGCTGACGGTACTGGAACCCGGATGGGTAGCCGAAGGTCCAAGAGCCAATGGAACTACCGAGGACCAGCTGACGTTACTGGAACCCGGTTACTAAGCAGGAGGTACCCGTGCCTGAAAGCACTACCAAGGACCACCTGACGTTGGTGGAACTTGGATACCCAGAAGGAGGCACCTAAGCCAAAGGCTCTGCCCGGAACCAGCTGACTGTACTGGAACCAGGATGGGGAGCAGAAGGTACAAGAGCAAAAGACACTGCCTAGAACCAGCTGACGGTGCTGGAACCAGGTGGTGGACCCGAAGGCCCACAGGAGAGGAGAGAACAGCTAGGCCGCGAGGCAGCCGCAGTTACCGAACCCCAACAGTCCTACAGGGGGAGCTGGGCCTACTGGCACTACAGAACCAGCCTTGACTACCAGTTCACGCAGCCCACATAGGAAGCTCCTAAACTGGAGGCACCCTGGAGTTGGCTAACTCGACCGCACCACGACGGGGCAAGCATAGGCGTCTCAGTGAGCTTGACACAACCCGGAAACAGCTGACGGTGCTGAAACCAGGCTTGGCACGAGGGAGTACCTGTGACAAGAACACTGCCGAGAACCAGCTGGCGGTGCTGGAACCCAGATGCGTTGCCCCAGTGTGCAAGAGCCAATGGCACGACCGAGGACCAGCTGACGGTGCTGGAACCCGGTTACTAAGCTGTAGGTGCCCGCGCTTAAAAGCACTACCAAGGACCGCCTGGCGTTGGCGGAACTCGGATACCCAGGAGGAGGCACCTAAGCCAAAGGCTCGGCCCGGAACCAGCTGACGGTGCTGGAACCAGGTGGTGGACCCGAAGGTCCACAGGAGAGGAGAGAACAGCTAGGCCGCGAGGCAGCCGCAGTTACCGAACCCCAACAGTCCTACAGGGGGAGCTGGGCCTACTGGCACTACAGAACCAGCCTTGACTACCAGTTCACGCAGCCCACATAGGAAGCTCCTAAACTGGAGGCACCCTGGAGTTGGCTAACTCGACCGCACCACGACGGGGCAAGCATAGGCGTCTCAGTGAGCTTGACACAACCCGGAAACAGCTGACGGTGCTGAAACCAGGCTTGGCACGAGGGAGTACCTGTGACAAGAACACTGCCGAGAACCAGCTGGCGGTGCTGGAACCCAGATGCGTTGCCCCAGTGTGCAAGAGCCAATGGCACGACCGAGGACCAGCTGACGGTGCTGGAACCCGGTTACTAAGCTGTAGGTGCCCGCGCTTAAAAGCACTACCAATGACCGCCTGGCGTTGGCGGAACTCGGATACCCAGGAGGAGGCACCTAAGCCAAAGGCTCGGCCCGAAACCAGCTGACGGTGCTGGAACCAGGTGGTGGACCCGAAGGTCCACAGGAGAGGAGAGAACAGCTAGGCCGCGAGGCAGCCGCAGTTACCGAACCCCAACAGTCCTACAGGGGGAGCTGGGCCTACTGGCACTACAGAACCAGCCTTGACTACCAGTTCACGCAGCCCACATAGGAAGCTCCTAAACTGGAGGCACCCTGGAGTTGGCTAACTCGACCGCACCACGACGGGGCAAGCATAGGCGTCTCAGTGAGCTTGACACAACCCGGAAACAGCTGACGGTGCTGAAACCAGGCTTGGCACGAGGGAGTACCTGTGACAAGAACACTGCCGAGAACCAGCTGGCGGTGCTGGAACCCAGATGCGTTGCCCCAGTGTGCAAGAGCCAATGGCACGACCGAGGACCAGCTGACGGTGCTGGAACCCGGTTACTAAGCTGTAGGTGCCCGCGCTTAAAAGCACTACCAAGGACCGCCTGGCGTTGGCGGAACTCGGATACCCAGGAGGAGGCACCTAAGCCAAAGGCTCGGCCCGGAACCAGCTGACGGTGCTGGAACCAGGTGGTGGACCCGAAGGTCCACAGGAGAGGAGAGAACAGCTAGGCCGCGAGGCAGCCGCAGTTACCGAACCCCAACAGTCCTACAGGGGGAGCTGGGCCTACTGGCACTACAGAACCAGCCTTGACTACCAGTTCACGCAGCCCACATAGGAAGCTCCTAAACTGGAGGCACCCTGGAGTTGGCTAACTCGACCGCACCACGACGGGGTAAGCATAGGCGTCTCAGTGAGCTTGACACAACCCGGAAACAGCTGACGGTGCTGAAACCAGGCTTGGCACGAGGGAGTACCTGTGACAAGAACACTGCCGAGAACCAGCTGGCGGTGCTGGAACCCGGATGCGTTGCCCCAGTGTGCAAGAGCCAATGGCACGACCGAGGACCAGCTGACGGTGCTGGAACCCGGTTACTAAGCTGTAGGTGCCCGCGCTTAAAAGCACTACCAAGGACCGCCTGGCGTTGGCGGAACTCGGATACCCAGGAGGAGGCACCTAAGCCAAAGGCTCGGCCCGGAACCAGCTGACGGTGCTGGAACCAGGTGGTGGACCCGAAGGTCCACAGGAGAGGAGAGAACAGCTAGGCCGCGAGGCAGCCGCAGTTACCGAACCCCAACAGTCCTACAGGGGGAGCTGGGCCTACTGGCACTACAGAACCAGCCTTGACTACCAGTTCACGCAGCCCACATAGGAAGCTCCTAAACTGGAGGCACCCTGGAGTTGGCTAACTCGACCGCACCACGACGGGGCAAGCATAGGCGTCTCAGTGAGCTTGACACAACCCGGAAACAGCTGACGGCGCTGAAACCAGGCTTGGCACGAGGGAGTACCTGTGACAAGAACACTGCCGAGAACCAGCTGGCGGTGCTGGAATCCGGATGCGTTGCCCCAGTGTGCAAGAGCCAATGGCACGACCGAGGACCAGCTGACGGTGCTGGAACCCGGTTACTAAGCTGTAGGTGCCCGCGCTTAAAAGCACTACCAAGGACCGCCTGGCGTTGGCGGAACTCGGATACCCAGGAGGAGGCACCTAAGCCAAAGGCTCGGCCCGGAACCAGCTGACGGTGCTGGAACCAGGTGGTGGACCCGAAGGTCCACAGGAGAGGAGAGAACAGCTAGGCCGCGAGGCAGCCGCAGTTACCGAACCCCAACAGTCCTACAGGGGGAGCTGGGCCTACTGGCACTACAGAACCAGCCTTGACTACCAGTTCACGCAGCCCACATAGGAAGCTCCTAAACTGGAGGCACCCTGGAGTTGGCTAACCCGACCGCACCACGACGGGGCAAGCATAGGCGTCTCAGTGAAGTTGACACAACCCGGAAACAGCTGACGGTGCTGAAACCAGGCTTGGCACGAGGGAGTACCTGTGACAAGAACACTGCCGAGAACCAGCTGGCGGTGCTAGAACCCAGATGCGTTGCCCCAGTGTGCAAGAGCCAATGGCACGACCGAGGACCAGCTGACGGTGCTGGAACACGGTTACTAAGCTGTAGGTGCCCGCGCTTAAAAGCACTACCAAGGACCGCCTGGCGTTGGCGGAACTCGGATACCCAGGAGGAGGCACCTAAGCCAAAGGCTCGGCCCGGAAGCAGCTGACGGTGCTGGAACCAGGTGGTGGACCCGAAGGTCCACAGGAGAGGAGAGAACAGCTAGGCCGCGAGGCAGCCGCAGTTACCGAACCCCAACAGTCCTACAGGGGGAGCTGGGCCTACTGGCACTACAGAACCAGCCTTGACTACCAGTTCACGCAGCCCACATAGGAAGCTCCTAAACTGGAGGCACCCTGGAGTTGGCTAACTCGACCGCACCACGACGGGGCAAGCATAGGCGTCTCGGTGAGCTTGACACAACCCGGAAACAGCTGACGGTGCTGAAACCAGGCTTGGCACGAGGGAGTACCTGTGACAAGAACACTGCCGAGAACCAGCTGGCGGTGCTGGAACCCGGATGCGTTGCCCCAGTGTGCAAGAGCCAATGGCACGACCGAGGACCAGCTGACGGTGCTGGAACCCGGTTACTAAGCTGTAGGTGCCCGCGCTTAAAAGCACTACCAAGGACCGCCTGGCGTTGGCGGAACTCGGATACCCAGGAGGAGGCACCTAAGCCAAAGGCTCGGCCCGGAACCAGCTGACGGTGCTGGAACCAGGTGGTGGACCCGAAGGTCCACAGGAGAGGAGAGAACAGCTAGGCCGCGAGGCAGCCGCAGTTACCGAACCCCAACAGTCCTACAGGGGGAGCTGGGCCTACTGGCACTACAGAACCAGCCTTGACTACCAGTTCACGCAGCCCACATAGGAAGCTCCTAAACTGGAGGCACCCTGGAGTTGGCTAACTCGACCGCACCACGACGGGGCAAGCATAGGCGTCTCAGTGAGCTTGACACAACCCGGAAACAGCTGACGGCGCTGAAACCAGGCTTGGCACGAGGGAGTACCTGTGACAAGAACACTGCCGAGAACCAGCTGGCGGTGCTGGAATCCGGATGCGTTGCCCCAGTGTGCAAGAGCCAATGGCACGACCGAGGACCAGCTGACGGTGCTGGAACCCGGTTACTAAGCTGTAGGTGCCCGCGCTTAAAAGCACTACCAAGGACCGCCTGGCGTTGGCGGAACTCGGATACCCAGGAGGAGGCACCTAAGCCAAAGGCTCGGCCCGGAACCAGCTGACGGTGCTGGAACCAGGTGGTGGACCCGAAGGTCCACAGGAGAGGAGAGAACAGCTAGGCCGCGAGGCAGCCGCAGTTACCGAACCCCAACAGTCCTACAGGGGGAGCTGGGCCTACTGGCACTACAGAACCAGCCTTGACTACCAGTTCACGCAGCCCACATAGGAAGCTCCTAAACTGGAGGCACCCTGGAGTTGGCTAACCCGACCGCACCACGACGGGGCAAGCATAGGCGTCTCAGTGAAGTTGACACAACCCGGAAACAGCTGACGGTGCTGAAACCAGGCTTGGCACGAGGGAGTACCTGTGACAAGAACACTGCCGAGAACCAGCTGGCGGTGCTGGAACCCAGATGCGTTGCCTTGCCTATTAAAGATTGTCTTCCTAGAGCCCCAACTAGCGGTGTTGGAGCAAAGGGTAAGCAGGGGGAGATGAGTGTAGGCCGAAGCCTGCACTGGAGGCAGCTTTGTGTCTGCGTTGCGTTTGCAGGACACTTTGCCGGCTACACACTGGGGGAACAGCTGGCGTTGCTGAACCCCACTAACACAATGGCGTGTGTTTTTCTCTGTGCAGCTAGCACTTGCGGGCAAAAACTAGCGATGTTAGAGCCCGTGTTGAAGCAGGAGGAGGAGGAGAGGAGCAGAGTGTAGGCCGAAGCCTAGTTGAACCAATTTCAAAGGAAACCTTTAACCCCCCCCTCAGGTGTTACAAAGTACAAGAGACACACCTTGTGCAGTATTAATGCTGCACAAGTGAAAGGTTGCTCTATTAATTTGTCTACTTGCACACGCTGAATGAAAGACATACACAATTTACCCCATTCTACAGTCAAACTGTAGTGGATGCGTGAATTGGTTTTTTGATGAGACGCAGCACAGGTGTCCAAAATAACGCCTTAGTGCTTGGCGCAGCTTCCTGAGCGTTGTTATTTGCTGTACAGGAGTCTGCGCTCTTGTGTTATCCCTTGGCAATGCCCTGTTAGCGCTGCCCATCTTATGACATCATTTCATGTTGGCCGGTGCGGTTAACGATGGCCATAAATCCCAGTCCCACAGTGTCTTTTCATAAAGCCACACTGCGGTGCTGGGATTCGTGGCCTTGAGCAGTAAATATTTTGGCCGCTCACACACGTCCTCCTTACACCTGCTTCAGACTGGGCGGCCTCTGCTGATCCCTTCTCGCATGCCGCGGCCATGAGGCTGCACAGTCTGAAGAAGGCGGAAGGAGATGAGTTAAGACAGGCGAAGATATGCACTGCTCGTGCCCATCAATCACACCCTCGCAGTCAAAATAATTAAGACAACGAGGAGCATTTTATTCAGGCAGGGCGGACGAACAGGCGCAAGTAGCCAACCAATGATGTCAGAAGACGGGAAGCGCTACCAAGGGGGGTGCTGCGTATCATTAGAAAGGAAAGTCACACCTCAGGGACAGTGGAATGGTCTCAAAGAGACACATTTTGTACGTGTTGAGTTCCACGTGGGCAAGGAGAAAACATCAGCCACCTTGCACAAATGCAGCAGTACTGCTGTACAAGGTGGCTGTTATACATAGAAACACCTGGGGGGGTGGGGGGCAGGCTCCCTTCAATTTCAGTTCATGTGCCTGCGTGGCGTTTGCAGGACACGTTGCCATCTACACAGCAGGGGAACAGCTGGCGGTGCTGAACCCCACTAACACATTGGCTGGTGTTTTTCTCTGTGCAGCTAGCATGTCCGGGCAGAAACTGGCGTTGTTTGAGCCCAGGGTCAGCAGGAGGAGGAGAGGAGCAAAGTGTAGGCCGAAGCCTGCACTGGTGGCAGCTTTTGGTCAGTTGTGCCAGCGTGGCTTGTGCTGGACACGATGCCGACTACACAGCAGAGGAACAGCTGGCGGTGCTGAACCCCACTAACACATTGGCTGGTGTTTTTCTCTGTGCAGCTAGCATGTCCGGGCAGAAACTGGCGGTGTTTGAGCCCAGGGTCAGCAGGAGGAGGAGAGGAGCAGAGTGTAGGCCGAAGCCTGCACTGGTGGCAGCTTTTGGTCAGTTGTGCCAGCGTGGCTTGTGCTGGACACGATGCCGACTACACAGCAGGGAAACAGCTGGCGGTGCTGAACCCCACTAACACATTGGCTGGTGTTTCTCTCTGTGCAGCTAGCATGTCCGGGCAGAAACTGGCGGTGTTTGAGCCCAGGGTCAGCAGGAGAGGAGCAGAGTGTAGGCCGAAGCGTAGTTGAACCAATTTCAAAGGTTACCTTTAACCCCCCCTCAGGTGTTGCAAGGTACAAGAGTCACACCTTGAACAGCATTAATGATGCACAAGTCAAAGGTTGCTCTATTTAATTTTGCTCCTTGCACACGCTGAATTAAACACGTACACTATTTAGCCCATTATACTGTCAAACAGTAGTGGAGGCGTGACTACTTGTCTTTTTAAGGAGACGCAGCACAGGTGTACCAATTTACACCTAGGTGCTGTGCGCAGATTCCTTACCGTTATTTGCAGAACAGGAAACTGCGCTCTTGTGTTATCCCTTGGCAATACCCTGTTAGTGCAGGCCGTCTCATGACCTCATTTCATGTTGGCCGGTGCGGTTAACGATGGCCATAAATCCCAGACCCACAGTGGCTTTTCCTAAAGTCACACTGCGGTGCTGGGATTCGTGGCCTTGTGCAGTAAATAGGTTCGCCGCTCACACATGTCCTTACACCTGCTTCAGACTGGGCGGCCTCAGCTGATCCCTTATCGCATGCCGCGGCCATGAGGCCACACAGTCAGAAGAAGGCGGAAGGAGGGGAGTGAAGACAGGGGAACATATGCACTGCTCGTGCCCATCAATCACACCCTCGCAGTCAAAATATGAGACAACGGGGGGCGTTGTGTCGGGCAGGGGGGACGCACAGGCACAGCCAGCCAACCAATGATGTCAGGAGACGGGCAGCGCTAACAATGGGGGTGCTGCGTGTAATTAAAAAGGAAAGTCACACCTCAGGGACATTGTAATGGTCTGTAATGAGACACATTTTGTACTTGTTGAGTTCCACGTGTGCAAGGAGAAAAAGTCAGCCACCTTGTACAAATGCAGCAGTACTGCTGTACAAGGTGGCTGTTATACATAGAAACACCTGGGGGGGTGGGGGGCAGGCTCCCTTCAATTTCAGTTCATGTGCCTGCGTGGCGTTTGCAGGACACGTTGCCAGCTACACAGCAGGGGAACAGCTGGCGGTGCTGAACCCCACTAACACATTGGCTGGTGTTTTTCTCTGTGCAGCTAGCATGTCCGGGCAGAAACTGGCGTTGTTTGAGCCCAGGGTCAGCAGGAGGAGGAGAGGAGCAAAGTGTAGGCCGAAGCCTGCACTGGTGGCAGCTTTTGGTCAGTTGTGCCAGCGTGGCTTGTGCTGGACACGATGCCGACTACACAGCAGAGGAACAGCTGGCGGTGCTGAACCCCACTAACACATTGGCTGGTGTTTTTCTCTGTGCAGCTAGCATGTCCGGGCAGAAACTGGCGTTGTTTGAGCCCAGGGTCAGCAGGAGGAGGAGAGGAGCAGAGTGTAGGCCGAAGCCTGCACTGGTGGCAGCTTTTGTTCTGTTGTGCCAGCGTGGCTTGTGCTGGACACGTTGCCGACTACACAGCAGGGGAACAGCTGGCGGTGCTGAACCCCACTGACACATCACCTAGTGTTTTTTCTGTGTAGACAACACTTCCAGGTGGCAACTGACAGTGTTGAAACCCAGGGAATCAAAGAGGAGCAGAGTGTAGGCCGAAGCCTGCAGTGGAGCAAGTTGAAAGGGAACCTTTAACCCCCCCCCCCAGGCATTTGTTGATGAAAGAGCCATCTTGTACAGCAGTAATACTGCACATGGAAAATGGTTGTTCCGAAAATTATGCTCCTTGCAAACGCTGAAGTACACACTCATATAATGTGTCCCCTCACACCGTCAAACCATCCCGGAAGTGGGACTTTCCTTTGTAATGTGACACAGCACAGCCGTCATTCCAACCCCCTTGGTGCCGGGCGCCACCTCCTCAACGTTGTTTGGTTCTGTCACGGAGCCCGCGCTGTAATGTTATCCCTTGGCCATGCACAGTTAGCGGTGCCCGTCTTCTGACATCATGTAGGTGTCAGGCTGGCAGTGCCTGTGCGTCCAAGCTGCCCGAGATCCAACCTTGCAGTGTCATCTAATGTAGTCCCACTGCGGGCCAGGGATCCATGGGCATGCGCAGTGCATATCATCGCCTCTCTCACCTCCTTCCTGCTTCTTCAGACTGTGCGGCGTCACGGCTGTGGCATGCTATTAGGGATCAGCTGACGCCGCCTAGTCTGAAGAAGCGTGAAGAAGGGGAGTGAGAGGCTAGTATATGCACTGCGCATGGCCATGGATACCAGGCCCACTGTGGGATCACATTAGACGACACTGCGAGGTGTGATTTCGGGCAGCGTGGACGCACAGGCGCAGCCAGGACGACAACAAATGATGTCAGAGGACGGGCAGCGCAAACTGTGCATGGCCAAGGGATAACATAACAGCGCAGGGTCCATGACGGAATCAAACAACGCTAAGGAGGCAGCGCACGGTGCCAAGGGGGTAGCAATGACGGCTGTGCTGCGTCACATTACAAAGGAAAGTCCCACCTCCGGGACGGTTGGACGGTGTGAGGGGACACATTACATGAGTGTGTAGTTCAGCGTTTGCAAGGAGCATAATTTCAAGAGCGACCTTTCCCTTGTGCAGTATTAGTGCTGCACATGGTGGCTCTTTCAGTAACAAACGCCTAGGGGGGGGGGGGGACAGGTCCCCTTACATTTTAGTTGTGCCAGCGTGGCGGTCGCATGACACGTTGCCGGATACACAGCTGGGGATCAGCTGACGTTACTGAACCCCAATAACAGAGGAGCGACTGTTGACTGTGCACACAGCACTTCCAGGTACCAACTGGCGGTGTTAGAGCCCAGGGACAGCAGGAGGAGCAGATTGGAGGTATTGCCGCACACACAGCTGGGGATCAGCTGACGTTACTGAACCCCAATAACAGAGGAGCGACTGTTGACTGTGCACACAGCACTTCCAGGCACCAACTGGCGGTGTTAGAGCCCAGGGACAGCAGGAGGAGCAGAGGAACAGAGTGTAGGCCGAAGCCTGATTGGAGCAAGTTGAAAGGAAACCTTTAACCCCCCCCCCCAAGACGTTTGTAGCTGAAAGAGCCATGTTGTGCAGCACTAAGGATGCAAAAGGAAAAGGTTGCTCTTTTAATTATGCTCCTTGCAAACACCGAAGTAAACACTAAAAATGTGTCCCTTTATACCGTTAAACCGTTCCGGAGGTGCGAATTTCCTTCGTAATGGGACACAGCACAGCTGTCATTCCTATCCCCTTGATGCCGTGCGCTGCCTCCTCAGCGTTGTTTTAAGCTGTCACGGAGCCTGCGCTGTTCTGTTAGCCCTTGGCCATGCCCAATTAGCGCTGCCTGTCTTCTGACATAATTTGGTGTCAGGCTGTCAGTGCCTGTGCGTCCACGCTGCTCCAGATCCCACCTCGCAGTCTCATCTAACGTAATCCCACTGCGGGCCTTGGAACCATGGGCATGCACAGTGCATAACCTCGACTCTCACTCCCCTCCTTCCCTCTTCTTCAGACTGTGCGGTGTCACGGCCGTGGCATGCTAGGGATCAGCTGACGGCGCACAGTCTAAAGAAGGCGGAGGGAAATGAGCGAGAGCCCGAGGGGAAGATATGCACTGCGCATGCCCATGGATCCCAGGCCCGCAGTGTGACTCAATCAGAAGACACTGCGAGGCGGGATCTCGGGCACCGCGGCCGCACAGGCGCAGCCAGCCTGACACCAAATTATGTCAGAAGACAGGCAGCGCAAATAGGGCATGCCCAAGGGATAACAGAACAGCGCAGGCTCCGTGACAGCTTAAAACAACGCTGAGGAGGCAGCGCATGGCACCAAGGGGGTAGGAATGACGGCTGTGCTGCGTCACATTACGAAGGAAAGTCCCAGCTCCGGGACGGTATAACGGTATCAGTGAACACATTTTATAAGTGTTAAGTTCTGCGTGTGCAAAGAGCTAAAAAAAAAGAGCTACCTTTTCCTTGTGCAGCATTACTGCTGCACAAGATGGCTCTTTCAGTAACAAACGACGGGGGGGGGGGGACAGGTTCCCTTACATTTAGGTTGTTGTGCCAGCGTGGCGGTCGCAGGACACATTGCCGGCTACACAGCTGGGGATCAGCTGACGTTACTGAAACCCAATAACACTGGGTCGTATGTTTTGACTGTGCAGCCTGCACTTCTGAGCCGCAACTGGCGGTGTTGGAGCCCAGGAATAGCAGTTCAGGTGGTAGAAAGATGAACACAGCAGGAGACCTGGATGACACCCAATTAATTAGGCAGAGGAGTGGCAAATTCCTGCGAGATCCAGGCCTGGTTCATTTTCAGGAAAGTAAGCCGGTCAACGTTATCGGAGGATAGTCGCATGCGACGGTCTGTTAGTACACCACCTGCGGCACTAAAGACACGTTCCGATAAGACACTAGCCGCAGGGCAAGCCAGCACCTCCAATGCATACTGGCTTAGCTCTGGCCATGTATCCAGCTTAGAGACCCAAAACTTGAACGGGGAAGAGCCGTCTGGGAGTACAGTAAGAGGGCAAGCCATGTAGTCTGTCACCATCTGACGGAACCGTTGCCTCCTGCTGACTGGAGCCGCCGGTGATGGTGTAGACATTTGGGGCGGGCACACAAAAGTGTGCCAGAGTTGTGCCATACTGGGCTTGCCTTGGGCAGAGGCACTGCTTCTGCTCCCTCTTTGGGCAGAGCCTCCCCCACTGCCTCGACGCACTGAGCTGCTTTGTAAAGCACTAGCAGCACTCCTCTCAGTTGGACAGGAGAAGATGATGGAATTCACCAGTGTGTCGTGGTACTCCCGCAATTTACGCTCCCGGGTCAACGCAGGGATGAGGTTTTGGACGTTGTCCCGGTAGCGAGGATCGAGGAGGGTGAACACCCAATAATCAGGCATGTTGAGAATGTGGTCGATGCGGCGGTCGTTTCTCAGGCACTGCAGCATGAAATCCACCATGTGCTGCAGAGTGCCAACCGGCCCAGAAACGCTGTCCCCTGCTTGAGACATGATCTCTGCCCGCTCGTCATCACCCCACCCTCGCTGTACACACTGACCACTGGACAATTGTGTCGCTCCCTCCTCTGGACGGAGCTCTTCCTCCTCCATTGACTCCTCCTCATCCTCCTCACAAATTGGCCCCTGCGTACCCCTTTGTGAGGAACCACGTGGCGCTGACTCTCCAGAAGCTGATGGAAAAGGTGACTCCTCATCCTCCACCTCTTCCACCACATCATCCCTTAACCCTTGCAAAGTTTGCTGAAGCAGGCAGATAAGGGGGACAGTCATGCTGACTAGTGCATCATCTGCACTTGCCATCCGCGTGGAATAATCAAAAGGACGCAAAACCTGGCAGACGTCCTTCATAGTGGCCCACTCTGTGGTTGTGAAGTCTGATCGGCGCTGACTGCGACTTCTTTGCGCCTGATGCAGCTGGTACTCCATAACTGCTTGCTGCTGCTCACACAACCGCTCCAACATATGTAACGTGGAATTCCACCGGGTAGGTAGGTCACATATGATGCGGTGTTCCGGAAGGCGGAATCGGCGCTGCAGAGCAGCAATGCGGGATCTGGCCAAGCTGGAACGCCGCAAGTGAGCACACTCTAGGCGGACCTTGTGCAGCAGGGCATCAAGATCCGGATAGTCCCTCAGAAAACTCTGCACAACCAAATTGAGCACATGTGCCAGACATGGGATGTGAGTGAGGTTGCCAAGGGCCAAAGCTGCCACCAGATTTCGGCCATTGTCACACACTACCATGCCTGGCTGGAGATTCGCTGGCAGTAACCACACATCGCTCTCCTGCTTTATGGCATTCCAGAGCTCCTGCGCTGTGTGGCTTCGATGCCCCAATGAAACTAGTTTCAAGACGGCCTGCTGACGTTTGGCCACGGCTGTGCTCATGTCGGTCATAGGTAAACGTTCACGGGTCCATGTGGGGGTGGACTGTGACGGATCCTGCAGAGAGGAATCAGAGGAACTGGTGTAAGAGGAGGAGTCGATGCGTACAGACTGGATTCCTGCAATCCTTGGAGTGGGCAGGACACGTCCTGCGCCACTCGCACGATCTGTACCTGGCTCAACAACATTAACCCAATGGGCAGTGAGGGAAACATATCGCCCCTGTCCATGCTGACTGGTCCACGCATCGGTGGTGAGGTGGACCTTGCTACTGACGGCGTTCAGTAGCGCATGTTTTATGTTTGCCTCAACATGCCTGTGCAGGGCAGGGACAGCCTGCCTGCTGAAGTAAAAGCGGCTGGGCACCTTGTACTGTGGGACTGCCAATGCCATCAAGTCACGGAAGCTGTCAGTCTCCACCAGCCTGAACGAGAGCATTTCCAGGGACAACAGTTTGGCAATGCCTGCATTCAGAGCCTGTGCTCGGGGGTGGTTGGCCGAGAATGCCCGCCTTTTCTCCCATGCCTGTACTACCGATGGCTGTAGAGTAGACTGGGAGTGTGAGGATGACTGGGAAGGTGGTGCTGTGGGTGGAATTACACAAGGTCTCTGGGAGGAAGCCAAACCAGCTGTGCGTGAGCTGGAGGAAGAGGCAACACGAGCTGAAGAGGTGGTAGCTGCCGCTGTTGGTTGGCCTACATCTTCAGTGTGTTTCTGTAACTCCACCGCGTGCCTGGTCCGCACATGTTTCCACATATTTGTGGTATTGAGGTTGCTGACATTTTTCCCTCTTTTTACTTTATGATGACACAGCTTGCATTTGACAAAACAAATGTCATCTGCAACTGTGTCAAAAAAGGACCAGGCACTGCAAGTCTTGGGAGCGCCCTTTTTGGCTTTGGAAAGAGACAGGCTCCTAACGGGTGCCAAAGTGGAGGCTACAGGCTCCGCAGTCTTCCCCCTCCCTCTCCCTCTTTGGCCCGTAAGAGGAAGCTCTTCCTCTGAGCTGCTCCCACCACCTTCCTGTTCCTCACGCCACGATGGGTCAAGGACCTCATCATCTCCACTACCCTCTGCCACCAACTGCTCCTCCTGGGTAGTCTCAGCAGCACAGTACGCACGAGAAAGCGGCACCTGAGTTTCATCATCAGATGCGTACTGCGCTGTGGTCACCGGAGGCACTGGCCCACCTGCCTCTTCAGAGTCAGAGAGAAAAAGGTGTTGGGCATCACTGCACACTGCCTCTTCTTCCATTTCTCCAATGCTGCTTGGCTGGCCCCCTGTTTCCAAGCCAAGAGATTCAGAGAACAGAAGTAGAGACGGCTCCTGTCCTGGGCTCTCTGACTGCCTGGCCAATTTGGCAGGTGGTGAAGAGACAGATGGCTGCTCTCCAGTGCTCTGTGCCTGAGAGGATGTGGCACTAACTGAAGTCGATGCCGAGGCGTTAGCTGCCATCCACCCGACAACGGCTTCAATTTGGTCTTCACGCAGCAGCGGTGCACGGCGCTCTCCGACAAAGCTGCGCATGAAGGACTGTTCCCTGCTGAAACTGAGTGACGACGAGTCACCGGCGCCCGCAGCAGGCACAGAATCACCACGTCCTCTCCCTGCTCCTCTCCCTGCTCCGCGCCCACGCCCACGTGCCTTACTCCCTGCCCTCTTCATCTTGGTTGACAGATAAAGATAAGCAGAAAAGTACTAAGGCCTTAGTGTGCTTATTCCTGTAATGCTCCTCCTAACAGGTGTAAGAAACACTAATGTTGTAAATTGTGGACTAAACTTTATTATTTTTCAAATGTGGCCTACGCAAGTGTTAGTTGTGTTTGGTGAACTTAACCTTTTTTTTGGTGCAGATCGGGCTACAGAGCTAGTTTAAATCACACGGAGACCGTGCAGACAGCCGTAAACGGCGCTGCAAGGCCAAAAAACCCTCCTCTAGGTTATCCTATATAGTGTTTTTCCACTATTTAGCTGGATACGAGTGGAAAGACACTTATAGGATTTTTTTTTTTTTCAAATTTTAAACAGGCTGCACTATTTGAAAAAAAAGGAAAATTTTTCTCAAGGTATGAGCCAGTAACGAACCCTGAGCTGAATCCAACCGGCTATGGCTGCACACAGACTACAGGGCGAGCTGGGCTCACACGGAGACCGTGCAGACAGCCGTAAACGGCGCTGCAAGGCCAAAAAACCCTCCTCTAGGTTATCCTATATAGTGTTTTTCCACTATTTAGCTGGATACGAGTGGAAAGACACTAATAGGAATTCTTTTTTTTCAAATTTTAAACAGGCTGCACTATTTGAAAAAAAGGAAAATTTTTCTCAAGGTATGAGCCAGTAACGAACCCTGAGCTGAATCCAACCGGCTATGGCTGCACACAGACTGCAGGGCGAGCTGGGCTCACACGGAGACCGTGCAGACAGCCGTAAACGGCGCTGCAAGGCCCTAAAAACCCCCTCTAGGTTATCCTATGTAGTGTTTTTCCACAATAGAGCTGGAGACTGGTGGAAAAACACTAATAGGAAATTTGAGAAAAAATGTGCAGCAGGCTGCACTAAGAGCAAAAAAGAACAACTGTGTGAGGCAGTGTGAACCCCCCCTGAGCTGAATACAACCGGGTATATGGCTGCACACAGACTACAGAGTGAGCTGCACACACACACACACAGAGACCTTGCAGAACGCTGTTAAAACAGCGCTGCAAGGCAAGAGCAAGGTGAACAGTGAAGAACACACAGCGTTTTGCTAAATTAGCCTTTGGAAAGGAAAATAAAGCAATTAGCAAGCTCAACTGGCCCTCAGTTAGAACACAGCGTCCTGTCCCTAACTGAAATCACAGCAGAGTGAGCGCAAAATGGCGGCGGCGCTTTTTTATAGTGCAGAGTGACATCATTTCAGCAGCCAATCCCAGCCTTGCCAGTACTTACATGCCCACCATGCTAAACAGGATGTGCCCACACTTTCATTCATTCCTCATTGGCTGCTGCGTTCAATTTGAATTCTGGGAACTTCCGATTCCGGTATCCGATACGCGGGAAGTATCGGAATTCAGTATCGGAATTCCGATACCGCAAATATCGGCCGATACCCGATACTTGCGGTATCGGAATGCTCAACACTAGTTATGAACAGACAAATCCAAGTTTGATGTGTTTCGATCACACAGAAGAACATTTCTGAGACGCAGAACAACTGAAAAGACGCTGGAAGATTGCCTGACACCATCTGTCAAGCATGGTGGAGGTACTGTGATGGTCTGGGGTTACTTTGGTGCTGGTAAAGTGGGAGATTTGTACAAGGTAAAAGGGATTTTGAATAAGGAAGGCTTTCACTACATTTTGCAACGCCTTGCCATACCCTGTGGACAGCGCTAGATTGGAGGCAATTTCATCCTACAACATGACAATGACCCAAATCACACCTCCAAATTATGCAAGAACTATTTAGGGAAGAAGCAAGCAGTTGGTGTTCTATCTATAATGGAGTGGAATGGACCAATTCAAAAGTTTGGGGACGTTTTTGGAGATTTGTATGGTCAGATTACGTTGACCAAGGATTCAGACCTTAATTAGCCTGTTAGGGTTATGGCTTGTTTACTATTATAGCGCCGATGTCTCTGTACCCTCTTCCCCGGCAGAGACACCGACGCTTTCACCACCGTGGCCCCACAATTCTCTCTCCCTCCTGCTGTTCCTGCAATGACGCAGGTGTCTCTGTACTCTGCCTCCCTCCCCCAGCAGAGATGCCGACATGCTCACCGTCACGGTCGTGCGCCAAGTCGTTATTCACCCAGGGTCTGCTCATGGCTCGCAGATTCCTGGACATTGTCCTGTCATTTTAAAGGGACAGTGCGCCTCTTCCTAAAGTGTCCCCAGCCAATGGCTGAGGAACACTTATTATTTAAGGCACCTCCACCTGGTAGGAGGTGCCATTTTGTAAGTTTGTTCATAACATTCTTTTTAGTTCTCAGGTCCCAGTGCTCTTATTTCTGTATACCTTCCTGCCTATCAGCCCTTGGCCGCCTGTGCTTGCCAAGTCTTCCATCCTGGGCCGTTCCTGCCTTTTGTTCCTTGGGAGTCGGCTGCCATCTAGCCGAGGTCAGTCCTGTTGTAGCACCTGGTCCCACCTCCTTCGTGTCTCCTAGTATTACAGTATCCTCAGCCACTGTGCATTCGAGGTTGGACTTTGTGAGGCACTAGTCACACCCCTCCATGCTTTCCTAAGATTACAGCACAGTGGTCCCACCACCCAGTCTGTTACAACTGTTATCATTAGGAAAGGCCAGGTTGTGCAAATATACCAGTTTTTTTTTTTTTTTTAAATTAAGCCTCTTCTAACATTGTACCAAAAGACATCAGCCATGGGTTCTTCTAATCAGCTTTCTAGCACTCTGAAAATGGTGGAGGCCCACAATAAAGGAGAAGGCTATAAGGTAACAGTGTTTTCAAAATGCCCTTTCCTCAGTTTGAAATGTAATAAAAAAAATGGCAGTTAACAGGAACAGTGGCGGTCAAGATAAGGTCTGAAAAACAAAGCAAAATTTCATTGAGAGCTGCTCCTAGGTTTTCTAGAGGCAAATCGGAACCCCCGCTTAACTGCAAAAGACCTTCAGAAAGATTTAGCAGACTGAGGAGTTGTGGTCTTCATAGAAGAGTCAATAGAAGAAAACCTCTTCTGTGTCCTCACCATAAACTTTGGCGTCAGAAGAATGCAAAAGAACATCTAAACAAACCTGATGCATTTTGGAAACCAGTCCTGTGGACAGATGAAGTTAAAAAAGAACTCTTTGGCCACAAAGATCAAAGGTATGTGTTGAGAAAAAAAAAGACACAGAATTTCAGTAAAAGAACATATTGCCAACCATTTAGCATGGGAGTGGATCAATCGTGCTTTAGGTTTGTGTTGCAGCCAATGGCATGGGGAACGTTTCACGGGTAGTGAAAACAATGGATTCAATGAAATCTCAACAAATTCTTGATGCAAACAGGACACCATCTGTAAAAAAGCTGAAGTTGAAAATGGGATGGCTTCTACAAATGGATAATGATCCTAAACACACATCAAAATCCACAATAGACTATCGCAAAATATGCAAGCTGAATTTTTTCAATGGCCCTCACAGTCGCCTGATCTGAACATTATTGAAAATCTGTGAACAGACATGAAAATAGCAGAGCATGCAAGACGACCCAGGAATCTCACAGAACTGGAAGAATTTTCCAAGGAGGAATGGATGAAAATCCCTCAAACAAGGACTGAAAGACTCTTGGCTGGCTACAAAAAGTGTTTATGAATGAAAGATTTAAGTTCAAAATCTTCACTAGTCTAAATTGTGTGATTGGTTAAGAACAAAATGAGGCCTCTACCAAAATCATTAACCAATTGAGGGCTGGAGCCAAAATCAGTGTAAAAAAATTAAAATAAATTGTAGACTTAACTTAAAACAGGCAAGTAGGCTGTGTCATCTCCTAATGCAACTCTATAGTGTAAATATGGTGCTCATGTTCCTGTTTCCACTACTGACAATATTTGGGCTTGTTCCTGATAAAGATGTCAGGTGCATTCATAAGCTCCTAGACGGTTAATAGCGCAATAATATTTTTTCATACGCAAAAAATAAAAATCGGGTGTCAGTTTTCCTAGGCTTTTCTAGAAACTAATCAGATAAAATAGACAGCGCATAGAAACTGTCAACATTCATTGTTTTTTAATTTTTCTCTTCACTGACCCAATCACTTGTATGGTGAGTTATTAACTGCTTTGATTCAATTTGGCAACATGTTTTATTTTCTTTGTTTTTGCAGACTATCAGTCAGCCCCACCCCGCACCTGAAAACAAAGACATTTATAGTCCTGTAGAATATATGAAAATACTGTCAGCACTCGGGTAGCAAATGCTCTCTCTGATATACAAATGTTTATAGGTGTTTTTAATTCTGCTCCAATTATTCACAAAAAATATTTTTTAAGACTGTCTTGGAAAATAATGAGCCACTTTTCTTCAAAGTTATGAAGTCAATGTAACGATCAGGAACTTTTGAGACTCTTAACTTCCCCCAATTACACAGCTGATTTGAGGAACTTGTCAAATATTTTCAGTTACAAGTGCACGACTTGAATATTCTCTTTAATTAACCAAGCATTTATTTAATTACAGAATTAAAATCACACTGCTAATATTTTAAAGAAGTAGTGGCTACTTATAAGTTTTTTTTTTTTAGTTTTTTTCCTTTCTTTATTTTTACCTCTCAGCAGAACTTTATTAACATATCTATGTACTTTGGGAAATTAAAAGGTGAGCGACGTGATTGTTCCAAGCCTTATGGTATGTGCACACGATCAGTAAAGCTGCGGGATGGACGCTGCGTACTTGTGCAACATCCAGATGTTACAGCATAGTGGATGGGATTTCAGGAATTCCTATGCTCACTGTGTGTCCACGGACGCCCGCGGAGATAGACACGCGGCGCGTCTCTCCAGACCACGGCATGTCAATTTCTCTTGTGGAGACACCCATCTCTGCAAGATAAATTTCACCAATAGAATGTATTGGACCCTGTGAATCAGCATGGCTCAGTGAACACGTACGGAGGCGCCTGCGTTGCATAGACGGCAGCACTTTGGACGCAGCAAACATGCTTTGGTGGAGCTGGCTGTGGTTCTGGACTATATGTAGAATGGCTGTCGTTACACTACGCTGGTTAATAGTTTTTCTTAGTTCTTACTATTGTATTAAGTTTCATTACCATAAAATGAGCAAATACTCCGACTGTTTAATATCTTCATCGTAATCTACAACAGATGGAAGCACTAATTGGGCTCGTGTGACCATGTCCAGGCCGTTCATCTCATGGCCATTTACAATATTTTTTTTATGCTCATTAGATTTTGCTTTTACACATTTTAAGAGTGAATTATTATTAGCGTCATTAAAGAATATTTGTTCAGTATACTTAAGGCGTACTTGTCCTTTCACACAAATCCCATATAAAGATTTATCTTGTTACTTTTTAACCCCACATCAAGTTAAAACTAATTTTGGTGCACACAAGTCCTAAGATACTCTGGACTGGTCTTCTTCCTATGCTCCATAGGTCTGGGAACATGGTCAGAATATGTCACCGCTCCCGGCCAGGGGAGGACATGAGTATACAGACATTACAGCATTTTTTCTTTCCTTTAGCAAATTCACATGTATCTTAGCAGCAAGGAATATTCATGACCCCATTAAAGCATTTAATGAGCGTGTGCAAATGTCATTGTGACTCAAGACTGGGCAGGGTCAGCTGTGGTACTGCCTATTGCAATTGGTCTATCCAATCTTATTAGCTGTTTATACAGGTGTTAATTGTCATTGTAATCCTGCCTCTGATGAGATGTTTGCTGAAAACTGTTCCTGAAGCCACATTTCTATAAAAGCTCCAGTATCCAGTGTGAAAAATGAAAGATTTCTCTTAATCTTTTGTTTTTTTTAGGAAAGTTTGTAATTCTATATAAAAAGTATTGGTGTGTTTAGCTAATCAGATGTTCCCTCTCTGCCCGCTTTTTTTCCTTTCTCATAGTAAAATATCAGAGATAACACTATATGGAGGAATATGGGAGGTCATTATACTATACTAGATTGTGGCCCGATTCTAACGCATCGGGTATTCTAGAATATGCATGTCCCCGTAGTATATGGACAATGATGATTCCAGAATTCGCGGCAGACTGTGCCCGTCGCTGATTGGTCGAGGCAACCTTTATGACATCATCGTCGCCATGGCAACCATTATGACATCATCGTCGCTGTGCCCGTTGCTGATTGGTTGAGGCAACCTTTATGACATCATCGTCGCCATGGCAACCATTATGACATCATCGTCACTGTGCCCGTCGCTGATTGGTCGAGGCAACCTTTATGACATCATTGTCGCCATGGCAACCATTATGACATCACCGTCGCTGATTGGTCGAGGCAACCTTTATGACATCATTGTCGCCATGGCAACCATTATAACATCATCTTCGCTGTGCCCGTTGCTGATTGGTTGAGGCAACCTTTATGACATCATTGTCGCCATGGCAACCATTATGACATCATCGTCACTGTGCCCGTCGCTGATTGGTCGAGGCAACCTTTGACATCATTGTCGCCATGGCAACCATTATGACATCATCGTCGCTGTGCCCGTCGCTGATTGGTCGAGGCAACCTTTATGACATCATTGTCGCCATGGCAACCATTATGACATCATCGTCGCTGTGCCCGTTGCTGATTGGTTGAGGCAACCTTTATGACATCATTGTCGCCATGGCAACCATTATGACATCATCGTCGCTGTGCCCGTCGCTGATTGGTCGAGGCAACCTTTATGACATCATTGTCGCCATGGCAACCATTATGACATCATCGTCGCTGTGCCCGTTGCTGATTGGTTGAGGCAACCTTTATGACATCATTGTCGCCATGGCAACCATTATGACATCATCGTCGCTGTGCCCGTCGCTGATTGGTTGAGGCAACCTTTATGACATCATTGTCGCCATGGCAACCATTGACATCATCGTCGCTGTGCCCGTCGCTGATTGGTCGAGGCCTGGCGGCCTCGACCAATCAGACGCGGGATTTCCAGGACAGACAGACAGACTGACAGACAGGACAGACGGAAAAACCCTTAGACAATTATATATATATAGATGGAGGACTTTGTGGGGGCCATTATACTGTATGCAGCACTGTGGGGCCCATTATACCGTATACAGCACTATGTGGGGCCCATTATACTATACTAGATTGTGGCCTGATTCTAACGCATCGGGTATTCTAGAATATGCATGTCCCCTTAGTATACGGACAATGATGATTCCAGAATTCGCGGCAGACGGTGCCAGTCGCTGATTGGTCGAGGCAACCTTTATGACATCATCGTCGCCATGGCAACCATTATGACATCTACGTCGATACTGTGCCCGTCGCTGATTGGTTGAGGCGAATTCGCAGCAGACTGTGCCCATCGCTGATTGGTCGAGGCAACCTTTATGACATCATCGTCGCCATGCTGTGCCCAGAGACGCGGGATTTCCAAGACAGACAGACAAACCCTTAGACAATTATATTATACTAGATTGTGGCCTGATTCTAACGCATCGGGTATTCTAGAATATGCATGTCCCCGTAGTATATGGACAATGATGATTCCAGAATTCGCGGCAGACTGTGCCCGTCGCTGATTGGTCGAGGCAACCTTTATGACATCATCATCGCCATGGCAACCATTATGACATCTACGTCGATACTGTGCCCGTCGCTGAATCAGAAACGTGGGATGTCTACGTCCTTTATGACATCATCGTCGCTGTGCCCGTTGCTGATTGGTCGAGGCCTGGCGGCCTCGACCAATCAGACGCGTGATGTCTACGTCCTTTATGACATCATCGTCGCTGTGCCCGTTGCTGATTGGTCGAGGCCTGGCGGCCTCGACCAATCAGAGACGCGGGATTTCTACGTCGATGCTGTGCCGGTCTCTGATTGGTCGAGGCCTAACGTCCTCGACCAATCAGAGAGCCGGGATTTCCAGGACAGACAGACAGACAGACAAACGGAAAAACCCTTAGACAATTATATATATAGACTAGATTGTGGCCCGATTCTAATGCATCGGGTATTCTAGAATATGCATGTCCCCGTAGTATATGGACAATGATGATTCCAGAATTCGCGGCAGACTGTGCCCGTCGCTGATTGGTCGAGGCAACCTTTATGACATCATCGTCGCCATGGCAACCATTATGACATCTACGTCGATACTGTGCCTGTCGCTAAATTAGAAACGTGAGATGTCTACGTCCTTTATGACATCATCGTCGCTGTGCCCGTTGCTGATTGGTCGAGGCCTGGTGGCCTTGACCAATCAGAGACGCGGGATTTCCAGGACAGACAGAAAGACAGACAGACACAGACAGAAAGACAGACAGACGGAAAAACCCTTAAGCATTATATATAGACTAGATTGTGGCCCAATTCTAACGCATCGGGTATTCTAGAATATGCATGTCCCCGTAGTATATGGACAATGATGATTCCAGAATTTGTGGCAGACTGTGCCCGTCGCTGATTGGTCGAGGCAACCTTTATGACAACATCATCGCCATGGCAACCATTATGACATCGTCGCTGTGCCTGTTGCTGATTGGTCGAGGCCTGGTGGCCTCGACCAATCAGACACGGGATTTCTACGTCGATGCTGTGCCTGTCGCTGATTGGTCGAGGCGGGATTTCCAGGACAGACAGACAGACGGAAAAACCCTTAGGCAATTATATAGGTCAGAGGGCGCGATGACGCATATAGTGTGCGTGGCGCCCTCTGCCTGATCAGTCAGGGAGCTGCAATCAAGAGAGGTGAGTATGGCTTTTTTTTTTTTTATTGCAGCAGCGGCACAGATTTATGTGGAGCATCTATGGGACAGTATGAACGGTGCAGAGCACTATATGGTACAGCTATGGGACAGTATGAACGGTGCAGAGCACTATATGGCACAGATATGGGACAATATGAACGGCGCAGAGCATATATGTGGCACAGATATGGGGCAGTATGAACGGTGTAGAGCACTATATGGCACAGATATGGGGCAGTATGAACAGTGCAGAGCACTATATGGGGCACAGATATGGGACAGTATGAATGGCGCAGAGCACTATATGGGGCACAGATATGGGGCAGTATGAACGGTGCAGAGCACTATATGGCACAGATATGGGGCAGTATGAACGGTGCAGAGCACTATATGGCACAGATATGGGGCACTATGAACGGTGCAGAGCACTATATGGGGCACAGATATGGGACAGTATGAACGGCGCAGAGCACTATATGGGGCACAGATATGGGGCAGTATGAACGGTGCAGAGCACTATATGGCACAGATATGGGGCAGTATGAACGATGCAGAGCACTATATGGCACAGATATGGGGCAGTATGAACGGTGCAGAGCACTATATGGGGCACAGATATGGGACAGTATGAACGGCGCAGAGCACTATATGGGGCACAGATATGGGGCAGTATGAACGGTGCAGAGCACTATATGGCACAGATATGGGGCAGTATGAACGATGCAGAGCACTATATGGCACAGATATGGGGCAGTATGAACGGTGCAGAGCACTATATGGGGCACAGATATGGGACAGTATGAACGGCGCAGAGCACTATATGGGGCACAGCTATGGGGCAGTATGAACGGTGCAGAGCACTATATGGCACAGATATGGGGCAGTATGAACGGTGCAGAGCATACAGGGCACAGATATGGGACAGTATGAACGGCGCAGAGCACTATATGGGGCACAGCTATGGGGCAGTATGAACGGTGCAGAGCACTATATGGCACAGATATGGGGCAGTATGAACGGTGCAGAGCACTATATGGGGCACAGATATGGGGCAGTATGAATGGTGCAGAGCACTATATGGGGCACAGATATGGGGCAGTATGAACGGTGCACAGCACTATATGGCACAGATATGGGACAGTATGAATGGTGCACAGCACTATATGGCACAGATATGGGACAGTATGAGCAGTGCACAGCACTATATGGCACAGCTATGGGGAAATATGAACGGTGCAGAGCACTATATGGCACAGCTATGGGGAAATATGAACGGTGCTGAGCACTATATGGCACAGCTATGGGGCAATAATGAACGGTGCAGAGCACTATATGGCACAGCTATGGGGCAATAATGAACGGTGCAGAGCACTATATGGCACAGCTATGGGGCAATAATGAACGGTGCAGAGCACTATATGGCACAGCTATGGGGCAATAATGAACGGTGCAGAGCACTATATGGCACAGCTATGGGGAAATAATGAACGGTGCAGAGCACTATATGGCACAGCTATGGGGAAATAATGAACGGTGCAGAGCACTATATGGCACAGCTATGGGGAAATAATGATCTATTTTTATTTTTGAAATTCACCGGTAAATGTTGCATTTCCACCCTAGGCTTATACTCGAGTCAATAGGTTTTCCCAGTTTTTTGTGGCAAAATTAGGGGGGTCGGCTTATACTCGAGTATATACGGTATTTAAATTGGGCCATTTGCTTTTTACTTCTCTTACATAACCTATATTATTCCAGTATGCGCTATTTGTGGTTGTGTTTATTTTATTCTAAGATCTTTGAATTAAAATTTGAATTTGAATTTCACTAGGGGGACTTGTCAGGGAGTCACAAAAACATTGAACTTTAGGAAGGCAAAGTTTGAACAGCTTAGAGATGCCCTTAATCTGGTAGACTGGGACAATATCCTCAGAAATGATAATACAGATAATAAATGGGAAATGTTTAAGAACATCCTAAATAGGCAGTGTAAGCGGTTTATACCTTGTGGGAATAAAAGGACTAGAAATAGGAAAAACCCAATGTGGCTAAACAAAGAAGTAAGACAGGCAATTAACAGTAAAAAGAAAGCATTTGCACTACTAAAGCAGGATGGCACCATTGAAGCTCTAAAAAACTATAGGGAGAAAAATACTTTATCTAAAAAACTAATTAAAGCTGCCAAAAAGGAAACAGAGAAGCACATTGCTAAGGAGAGTAAAACTAATCCCAAACTGTTCTTCAACTATATCAATAGTAAAAGAATAAAAACTGAAAATGTAGGCCCCTTAAAAAATAGTGAGGAAAGAATGGTTGTAGATGACGAGGAAAAAGCTAACATATTAAACACCTTCTTCTCCACGGTATTCACGGTGGAAAATGAAATGCTAGGTGAAATCCCAAGAAACAATGAAAACCCTATATTAAGGGTCACCAATCTAACCCAAGAAGAGGTGCGAAACCGGCTAAATAAGATTAAAATAGATAAATCTCCGGGTCCGGATGGCATACACCCACGAGTACTAAGAGAACTAAGTAATGTAATAGATAAACCATTATTTCTTATTTTTAGTGACTCTATAGCGACAGGGTCTGTTCCGCAGGACTGGCGCATAGCAAATGTGGTGCCAATATTCAAAAAGGGCTCTAAAAGTGAACCTGGAAATTATAGGCCAGTAAGTCTAACCTCTATTGTTGGTAAAATATTTGAAGGGTTTCTGAGGGATGTTATTCTGGATTATCTCAATGAGAATAACTGTTTAACTCCATATCAGCATGGGTTTATGAGAAATCGCTCCTGTCAAACCAATCTAATCAGTTTTTATGAAGAGGTAAGCTATAGACTGGACCACGGTGAGTCATTGGACGTGGTATATCTCGATTTTTCCAAAGCGTTTGATACCGTGCCGCACAAGAGGTTGGTACACAAAATGAGAATGCTTGGTCTGGGGGAAAATGTGTGTAAATGGGTTAGTAACTGGCTTAGTGATAGAAAGCAGAGGGTGGTTATAAATGGTATAGTCTCTAACTGGGTCGCTGTGACCAGTGGGGTACCGCAGGGGTCAGTATTGGGACCTGTTCTCTTCAACATATTCATTAATGATCTGGTAGAAGGTTTACACAGTAAAATATCGATATTTGCAGATGATACAAAACTATGTAAAGCAGTTAATACAAGAAAAGATAGTATTCTGCTACAGATGGATCTGGATAAGTTGGAAACTTGGGCTGAAAGGTGGCAGATGAGGTTTAACAATGATAAATGTAAGGTTATACACATGGGAAGAGGGAATCAATATCACCATTACACACTGAACGGGAAACCACTGGGTAAATCTGACAGGGAGAAGGACTTGGGGATCCTAGTTAATGATAAACTTACCTGGAGCAGCCAGTGCCAGGCAGCAGCTGCCAAGGCAAACAGGATCATGGGGTGCATTAAAAGAGGTCTGGATACACATGATGAAAGCATTATACTGCCTCTGTACAAATCCCTAGTTAGACCGCACATGGAGTACTGTGTCCAGTTTTGGGCACCGGTGCTCAGGAAGGATATAATGGAACTAGAGAGAGTACAAAGGAGGGCAACAAAATTAATAAAGGGGATGGGAGAACTACAATACCCAGATAGATTAGCGAAATTAGGATTATTTAGTCTAGAAAAAAGACGACTGAGGGGCGATCTAATAACCATGTATAAGTATATAAGGGGACAATACAAATATCTCGCTGAGGATCTGTTTATACCAAGGAAGGTGACGGGCACAAGGGGGCATTCTTTGCGTCTGGAGGAGAGAAGGTTTTTCCACCAACATAGAAGAGGATTCTTTACTGTTAGGGCAGTGAGAATCTGGAATTGCTTACCTGAGGAGGTGGTGATGGCGAACTCAGTCGAGGGGTTCAAGAGAGGCCTGGATGTCTTCCTGGAGCAGAACAATATTGTATCATACAATTATTAGGTTCTGTAGAAGGACGTAGATCTGGGTATTTATTATGATGGAATATAGGCTGAACTGGATGGACAAATGTCTTTTTTCGGCCTTACTAACTATGTTACTATGTATGTATGTAAAATGTGCTTTGTTCATGGGATAAATCCTGAAAGCATTTCTATATGAAGAGGTTCATCATTATATTTGATAAGGAAAAACTTACTCAATTCTAGACATTTTTTTTAAATAGATATCAAGGTTGTCCTGTGACTTTGTCCAAGTTTTTTATTTTGCCGATCTGTATACTTGAGTTTGACATCCCTGCTGTAGCTACATTCCTTTTTGACCCTCCTCACCCCCAACCGCCACATACACTCTTCCTCTTTTGTGTTTTTTGAGGGAAGACAAATGCGATAAATGCACGATTGGTAGTGATTTTGACCATGGGGACTCAACTCCTTGGTTAAACAAAGAAGCTTTGCTTTTGCCTTGCCCCTCTCCCGCCCTACCCTTTACCCCTCTCTCGCCTATCTTTAATGGTGGACCTGACAATAACCAAATACAGCTGATGAGTTAAGATGTGCTGAAGACAGGAGCTGTTCTTTAAGTAGCACTTGGCAAACTGTTCTATAAATGCTGCATGTCCATATTTTAAGCAGTTTATAGTATATATAACACCGCCTGTCACGTGGAAGTTACAGATTTTAGATGATAACCTTTTTCGCTTTTGTTCACTGAATGCTGTTCTGATTGGAGATCCAACAGCAGTGTGGCATAGGGTTAGACGTATCTCGTTGAAGGCAAGCAATCATATAAACCATTACAACGAGATGAGTGGATATTTTGAAATACTAATTCACTGTCTAATTCGACTTGTGGAGAAAAAACTTGCGGGAATTTCAATACTGGAAAGCTTGTAGTTGATCGTAAAATATACTTGGGGGAGAGGAGAGAGCGAGGACCCTGCTGACCAGAATAACTTACACTCATAGTAACACAGTAACAACGTAGTTAGCAAGGCCGAAAAAATACATTTGTCCATCCAGTTCAGCCTATATTCCGTCAGAATAAATCCCCAGATCTACGTCCTAAAGAACCTAATAACTATAAGATACAATATTGTTATGCTCCAGGAAGACATCCAGGCCTCTCTTGAACCCCTCGACTGAGTTCGCCATCACCACCTCCTTAGGCAAGGAATTCCAGATTCTCACTGCCCTAACAATAAAGAATCCTCTTCTATTTTGGTGGAAAAATCTTCTCTCCTCCAGAGACAGAGAATGCCCCCTTGTGACCGTCACCTTCCTTGGTACAAACAGATCCTCGGAGATATTTGTGTAGTGTCGACAGGAGAGGCTTGCCTATTTGATTCTGAAAATGGAAGACAAC
Source organism: Ranitomeya imitator (assembly GCF_032444005.1). Lineage (NCBI taxonomy): Eukaryota > Metazoa > Chordata > Amphibia > Anura > Dendrobatidae > Ranitomeya > Ranitomeya imitator. The sequence goes on along the minus strand of NC_091287.1, from coordinate 458,872,270 downwards.
TCTGCCATGCAAACTATTTTCCACTGTGAACTGATGATTTCTCATAACCCAGGTGCTGACCCTACTGTACAAGGTGTGATAATCCACTAGATGTCAGCTGCAGGGCACTATGGGAAGCCTATGAGGCAGTGCAAAATGAATTTGCTCGCGCCCTGCTCTGATGCATCAGCAGTGTGAGAAATGCTGCCCGGTACATTCTTCCTATTTTTCAACTTGAATTGAATCTCAAATTTTCTGACTCGGGTAAAACCTCGGATTTCAGGATATTCTACTTTATCTCGATCCTTTGCTAATTGATCTGATCATCTCTAATTCCAACTTTTGCACGTGTTGCTTACTCATGTTTCCGCATGACTTCCATCCTATGAGACTCTTCTCGTATGTACAGTCATGGCCAAAAGTATTGACACCCCTGCAATTCTGTCAGATAATACTCATTTTCTTCCTGAAAATGATTGCAAACACAAATTATTTGGTATTATCTTCATTTAATTTGTCTTAAATGAAAAAACAGAAAAAGAATTGTCCTAAAGCCAAATTGGATATAATTCCACACCAAACATAAAAAAGGGGGTGGACAAAAGTATTGGCACTGTTCGAAAAATCATGTGATGCTTCTCTAATTTGTGTAATTAACAGCACCTGTAACTTACCTGTGGCACCTAACAGGTGTTGGCAATAACTAAATCACACTTGCAGCCAGTTGACATGGAATAAAGTTGACTCAACCTCTGTCCCGTGTCCTTGTGTGTACCACATTGAGCATGGAGAAAAGAAAGAAGACCAAAGAACTGTCTGAGGACTTGAGAAACCAAATTGTGAGGAAGCATGAGCAATTTCAAGGCTACAAGTCCATCTCCAAAGACCTGAATGTTCCTGTGTCTACCGTGCGCAGTGTCATCAAGAAGTTTAAAGCCCATGGCACTGTGGCTAACCTCCCTAGATATGTATGGAAAAGAAAAATTGACAAGCGATTTCAACGCAAGATTGTGCGGATATTGGATAAAGAACCTCGACTAACATCCAAACAAGTTCAAGCTGCCCTGCAGTCCGAGGGTGCATCAGTGTCAACCCGTACTATCCATCGGCATCTGAATGAAAAGGGACTGTATGGTCGGAGACCCAGGAAGACCCCACTTCTTACCCCGAGACATAAAAAAGCCAGGCTGGAGTTTGCCAAAACTTACCTAGAAAAGCCTAAAATGTTTTGTAAGAATGTTCTCTGGTCAGATGAGACAAAAGTAGAGCTTTTTGGGCAAAGGCATCAACATAGTTTACAGGAGAAAAAAAGAGGCATTCAAAGAAAAGAACACGGTCCCTACAGTCAAACATGGCGGAGGTTCCCTGATGTTTTGGGGTTGCTTTGCTGCCTCTGGCACTGGACTGCTTGAATGTGTGCATGGCATTATGAAGTCTGAAGACTACCAACAAATTTTTCAGCATAATATAGGGCCCAGTGTGAGAAAGCTGGGTCTCCCTCAGAGGTCATGGGTCTTCCAGCAGGACAATGACCCAAAACACACTTCAAAAAGCACTAGAAAATGGTTTGAGAGAAAGCACTGGAGAATTCTAAGGTGGCCAGCAACGAGTCCAGACCTGAATCCCATGGAACACCTGTGGAGAGATCTAAAAATGGCAGTTTGGAGAAGGCACCCTTCAAATATCAGGGACCTGGAGCAGTTTGCCAAAGAAGAATGGTCTAAAATTCCAGCAGAGCATTGTAAGAAACTCATTGATGGTTACCAGAAGCGGTTGGTCGCAGTTATTTTGGCTAAAGGTTGTGCAACCAAGTATTAGGCTGCCGTCACACTAGCAGTATTTGGTCAGTATTTTACATCAGTATTTGTAAGCAAAACCAGGAGTGGAACAATTAGAGGAAAATTATAATAGAAACATATGCACCACTTCTGCATTTATCACCCACTCCTGGTTTTGGCTTACAAATACTGATGTAAAATACTGACCAAATACTGCTAGTGTGACGGCAGCCTTAGGCTGAGGGTGCCAATACTTTTGTCTGGCCCATTTTTGGAGTTTTGTGTGAAATGATCACTATTTTGCTTTTTGCTTCATTCTCTTTCGTGTTTTTTCATTTAAGACAAATTAAATGAAGATAATAATACCAAAGAATTTGTGTTTGCAATCATTTTCAGGAAGAAACTGAGTATTATCTGACAGAATTGCAGGGGTGTCAATACTTTTGGCCATGACTGTATGTATGCATGTACTCACAACAGTCTGATTCAACAAGCTAGAAAGATTTAAAAAAAAACCTTTGTTCCTGCACAAGCGATTCGAAATTAATACTAGAGAGTAAAATTTTTGGTTGAGTAGACTAGAAATTGGTTGTTACCTGCAGATGGCCATAGCATTAGGCTCAAAAGCCAGATTATAAAAGCAATTGCGTGTATGAAAGCCCAAGGAGCTGCTCCTAAAAATATGCAGTTGGCTGAATGGTTTCCTTTCAACTGTACAAGAATTGTTGGATGCAGTTAAATGATTAATTCTAAATTGCTGCTCATTTTACATGAAATTTTCGCTCATGCTTTATGATGCTTGAGCCGCTGAGTCAGTTTACTTACGTAAAAGGCAATACAATGCAGTGCACTTTGTTTGTGGGTAGGAAATTGTATGACAGATTAGAGATGCTTTCCCTGTAACATTTTGTTCCGCTTGTCATGTCGGTAAATTTGTAGGTCTCAAGTAGTGGGGGGAAAATGAGTCCTCCTATGCGAAACATAATTTCATTCATCTGGAAAACTAATTTTCTGTTTTCTGAAGAGGAGACCTGTGCATTATTCAACTCCCAAATAAACAGTGAAACCTCAGTCAGTTAAGGATATGATGTCTTTGGTAGTCAAGCAGAAGACCTCTGGGGGTGGGTGTCCCTTTTAGAAAATAAGATAATGAAAATAGTGACTTCTAATATTCATCAAAATTACCATTAGCAGAGTTGACGGGTGCATTTCAGGCTAATTTCCCTCTATGAGCATTTGCTATGTTATTTACTCTAAGTATTTCATATAATCCTTAAATGTCAGAGTTGGAAAGGTCCCCCAGAGTCATCGTGTCCAACCCCCTGCTCAATGCAGGATCCACTAAACCATCTGACATATGTCTGGCCAGCCCCTGTTTGAAGATGTCCATTGAAGGACCTCTTGTGTCAGCCTATTCCACTCATTGATAACCTTCCTGGTCGAAAAGTTTTTAATTCTAATATTCACCATTCTGGTAGCTTTTCTATGAACTTGCTGCGTTTTTCAATGTCTTTTTTTTTTTTTTTTTTAAATGCGGTGCCCAGAACTGGACAACCGTATTTCAGATGACTATTTTCGTCGTGCAAAAAAAAAAAACAAACTGCATCTTATTATGGGATTTATGGAAATTTCATCCCTACTGTACTTCCTTACACACACACACACACACACACACACTCCATGAACTGACCTGTGGTGCGTTTTTTTTTTGTTTTTTTAAACTTGAACTAGACTAGATCAGGAAAATCCTCAGATAAACAGTTGGGGATCAATAAAGTTTTCTCAAAGCTAAGTAAGTTTCCAGAACAAAGCTGTTTTTTTAATTTAGAACCTGATCTAGTACCCTAGTTCAGGGGTCCCCAACTCCAGTCCTCAAGGCCCACCAACAGGTCATGTTTTCAGGATTTCCTTTGCATTGCACAGGTGATGCAATTAATACCTGGGCAAGACTAAGGAAATCCTGAAAACATGACATGTTGGTGGGCCTTGAGGACTGGAGTTGGGGACCCCTGCCCTAGTTCACCCAGTTGCGGTGAGTCTCTATCCATGTAAAGGACCCATGGCTTGCACCTTCTGTCTGATCAAAACCAATGCGTAGACTTGACCCAGTGAGAACACTGACCTCACTGGGCCTCATTCGTGCCTCAGAGATTCTCAATGTGCACAAACGATCCGAGTTTCAGAATTGTTTTTTTTTCATCAGCTTTTTCTGGATGGATGTCAAGCGAATGCAGTCTTATTTATTTTTGATGGTGTGGTTAGACTTGGCTTCAGATGGATGCCAGGTGCTACTCCAGGACTGACGTCGGACACATGGCAGCTGACCTCCGAAGGGATAGCAGGCTGGAAAGGCCAGGAATGTATGGCACAGCAGGCACAGGCAGATGATAGACTTGTACCGGCAAACATTGTTGGTATACAGATTGGCTTGGCAGATGGTAGCAGGCATGGGTGGTAAACAGGAAGGCACAACAAGTGCTGGCAGGTACGGCAGGTATACAGAGAGGCTCTGCAGGTGCTGGCTGACATGGCTGGTGTACAGACACGCAGGTGTGGGTAGACACAACTGGTATACAGACTAGCACAACAGGTGCGGGTGGGCATGCCTCTTATACAGACAGGTACGGGTGGACACCGCTGGTATGCAAGCATGGCAGATGCTGGCGGATACTGCTGGTATACACAGGCACATAAGGTGCTGGCTGTCACAGCTAGTATACATGCAAGCACAGTAGGTGTACATTGCTGGTATACAGGGATACAAGCACAGGGAACCTGACAACTAGCAAGCGTGCAGACGAACTGAAAGAACCCATTGCTCAGGCACCTCCCAATAGGCAGAGGTGCCTTTAAATCAGTGTGTCCCAACTATTGGCTAGGGACGCTTAGGGAAAATGCGTGTTATCTCTTTTAAGAAGCCAGGAGTGCGCGTTCGTGCGCCCTAAGCACAGTACCTTGGGATCTTTCAGATGCGCTCAGACCCCGTGATATTTCAGCAGGAGGAAGCAAAGGCCGGGGCAGTAAGGGAGAGTCTGCATCCCTGCCTGAGGGGAGTAGGATGGGAAAAGCACTGGTACACCAGCGCTACAGGTTGCCGTCTCTTGCTTCTAATTTTTCTTACCCTGGAGCCCTTCCTTCATTATATTGGATCCAACCAAGAGATTATGGGCTAAAGGGTTCATAACATTTCTTATAAAATTGCAACCTATGCTGATGACCTGTATTATGACTGAGCCCCACCATCCACATGAGGATGAACAAACCAGGGAAGATGTTAAACCTGCACACCACAGGTTCATATACAGACTAGGCAAATCCCTAATCTGACCCGGATTTGTCCTTGCCTGACTGCCTAGGTTGGCACCTTAAAATTACGCAATGGCCCCCCTATCAACGTCGGCTGACTCTGAGTGTAAAGAAGTGTTCACATAGTCATACATGAAAAGCATAAAGGAACTCAAAAAGATCTTTGGTGTACATGAATACCCCCAGTCCCTAAATGTAACAAAATGGGAAAAGTGCTGAGAAGGGGGAACACGTACACAAACTGCAGGAGAAGCAATAGTGAAAACACAGCAAGATGAGCATTCACTGGGGAGCTGGGACTCCAAACATTCATGTAATTGGGAATATAGCGAGCAAAGACTGCATGTACCTACTGGAGTATAAATAGCTCTTCCCAAGATATGATAGGGCAAATCAAAACCAGAATAGAAGAAACTCTGCAAAGACCAGATCATTATCAGCAGTTGGACCGAGACCGCACAGGCTGATCCAACAGAGGGAAACCAACCCAAAGCCAGAGGTCTCCGGATTGAGCCCCGAAGTCGAGCCATGACAGCCTGTTATTTTTGATCACTAACCAGATCGTGTCACTTCCCAGTTAATTTTGGAATGTACAATATATGCCTCCTTATTTACCGTACTTTAATATTAATTTATCTAAATCAGAGGCCCTAAATATACGGTAAATCTTCCGACTAATTTAGTCTCCTCCCTACAAAATTTGTTTAGATTCCATTGGTCACAGTGGTCACTGAAATATTTGTTCGTTCTCCTGTCAGCGGACATAAACTCTATTTTCAAACTTCATTTTCTGCTGCCCCTACTTTAGGTAATTAAAGAGGATTGTGTGAAATGGTCTAAACATGACTTTACATGGTATGGTAGGTGTGATAGCCTTAGGGCTCATACCCATTCGCGAGGAAAAACGTACGAATGGAATCCGATTTTTTTTTTTTTTTTATCGGACCAATGTTATTCAATAGGTGACATGTCATTTACGATTTTTTTTTTTTCTCAGCCGAAATCGGACTGAGAAAAAAATCGCAGCATGCAGCAATTTGCTGCGAGCCTTGGACGAGAATCGCCAATGCAAGTCAATGGGTGCGCAAAAAAAAACACGGAATACGGACCATCCGTATTCCATTTGTTTTTTAGATACCTTACCATTCTGTGGCTGTTGTGAATTCTGCTCTTGGGCTCCCTCTTGTGGTTTCAAGTGGTATGGCTGCTCCTTGGAGTTAGCTGTTGTCAGCTGCCTCCACTTATCATCTCCTCTCTCGCCTATTTTAGCCTGGCTGTTCCTTCAGCTAGTGCCACTTGTAATTGGTTCCTGGTTGGATTCACATCTCTTTGGAGTTCCCTGTTATCCTGACCAGTTCAGCTAAGCTAAGTTTTTGCTTACTTTTTCTGTCCATAGTTTGTGAACTTATCCACTCTGTGCTTTCTTTGTTTGTCCAGCATTATCAGTTTGAAGTATTTTTCTGTCTTGCTGGAAGCTCTGGGAAGCAGAGTTACCCTCCACACCTTTAGTCAGGTGTGGAGATTTTTTGTTTACTCTGCGTGGATTTTTGTAGTGTTTTATACTGAACGCACAGTGTTCCATCCTGTCCTATCTATCAAGCTAGACTGGCCTCCTGTGCTCATTCTGGTTTCATTCTGTGTATGTCTTTTTCCTCTCCACTCACAGTCATTATTTGTGGGGGGCTAATCTATCCTTTGGGGATTTTCTCTGAGGCAAGATAGTTTTCCTGCTACTGTCTTCAGGGGTAGTTAGCTCTTAGACTGTGACAAGATGCCTAGGGAGAGTTAGGAGCATTCCACGGCTGCTCCTAGTGTTGTGTTGAGCTTAGGGTCTGCGGTCAGTAAAGTTACCACTTCCCTCAGAGCTCGTTCCATGTTGCTCCTAGACCACCGCATCATAACAGTGGCCTAGAACACTGTAAATGGTCCTGTAAATGAAAAATAGTTGGCGAGAGAAAAAATGCATTGCATACGGATGTCATACGGATGTAAAACGGATGGTGCGATTAAAAATTGCATTTAACTCGCATGACAATCGCATAGTTTGCATCCAATTTTTTCGGTCCAGATTATGGACCGTTTTTTTAATCGCAAATGGGTATGAGCCCTTAAGATGAATGTTCTCCCGTGCATCTTATATCTCCTTCAAACGCTGCCCGTTAAAATCCTTAGACCTTTTCTGAAACCTTTTTCTTCCCAACAAAATAGATTTCTGTGGGGGGGATAAGCCTTCTAGATTAGTGGTGCCTCTTATGCATACCGAAAAGTATGGTGGCCTAGGTCTCCCATATCTAAAGATGTGCTATGTACATAGATGTACTATGCTCAAATGTCTACAGTTATAGACTAGTGCAGAAAAGCATTAACTATATACACACAAGGAGTTCAAGTCCAGATTCATATATAAAAATGTCAATTTTATTAATATTAAACACTAATAACATTCCTCGTAAAATATCATATGACTTACATTACATGCTCAGCAAGGGAAAGCAACAACGGTACCAGACCTATGTGACCAGCCACTCTCCGCCATTACATTAATAAGGTGCTTAGTGCCACTATAATACTTAATGGGACAAGGAAAACCCCCAGGATAGAATATTATGTATTGTGATCTAACGTCTCTCAAATCATCAGAGTGTCTCTATCTTACATCAACACAGCGTAATACACCTGGTATGCTTCCTTACCCATGTAGCAGGCAGTGGATGGTCACACAGTGCAGCCCCAACGCGCGTTTTGCGTTGGCTTCGTCAGAGGCAGAAAAGCCTCTGTGAAGTCATGGGTGCAAATCGAACAGAGCTTTTCCGAGCTCTTTATCTGCTCTCCTTGGCTATCCAACATTCCATTTTCTTCACTGAAACTTCATCCCACAAATAGCACCACATTATATTGCTGCTCGAGACCAGAGATGCATAAATTTTGTTTTCCTATTCATCACCATAAGCTCCCATTATTAGTTCTCTGGATTTGCCCCCAGGCTTGTGGTCAGACCCAGTTTCTTTTCATCTCTGAATCTCTCTGGGTAGGTTTTGGGCTAATCAATTTGGCGCAAGCAATAACTGGCCCTCATTAGATGTTCTGCTATGTATTGTAGATCCCTCTTCGCTGGGAATTTGGCGTTCCTTTCAACTTTGGGATTTTCTTCAATCCCTACTAAATTATGTTAAATATCTACAAAGCCTTTCCTCATTTGAAAATGTGTGTGGGAGAGGATATGATTTGCCATAAACTCTCTACCGTATATTCTTTGCTGGTCAACCCACTGGATCAGTCTTCTCCCAGATTTTTAACACAATGGGAGGCTGATTTGGGCATTTCTCTTTCCATGGAACAGAAGGTTAAGGTGTTGTCCTTGACACACAAATATCATCCATAAGTTCTCATCTGCAGGAATCGAATTATAAACTCTTGTCAAAGTGGTATAGGGTCCCGCCCAAATTAAACAAAATGCTCTACTCTGTTGACTCAATGTGTTTGAGATGAAATTCTTCAGAAGGTGATTTTCTTCACATTTCTTGGTTCTGCTCAGTATTGCAACCATTTTGGACTAAAGTCACGAGCATAATCAGAGCGGTTACAGGATATAGATCCGAAATGGGTCCTGAACTCTTTCTCCTACAGCTTTACGAGACCGCAAAGTCCACCTACAAATGTTCTCTTCTACGATTTTTAGTGATTGCCCGAGCCTGCATTCCTTTTATTTTTTTTCGAAGAAAGCTCATCCACCAAGCTTGTCATTTGGGTTTCTAAGGTCAATGATCCAATGTAAATGTAGGGCCCAGTTCACACTGAACGTTTTTGCTGTGTTTTTTTATGCTGACTTTCAGCTGCATTTGAGAGTACCAGCTATGTCTGAAATTTCAGATATCTCATGCACAGAGCTTGTTTTTTTTGTCATCAGTATTTTGTGCTTTGTTTGTCTTTTTGGACATAGAGCATGTCACTTCTTTCATTTCATAAAATTTTGTTTTATTGGATGTCGTTCCTGCGCTCTAGTGAGTACGTATGTGTACTTCTCCTTTACCTAGGATGAAAAATCTTGATGGAGCAATAAGCCCTGTACTGTGGAATTTTGATTATATTAGTTATTTATCTTATATGAGGACTTTGAATTCTCGTATGTTTTTACCATCATGTGGTATTAATATATTGTAGTGATTTCAGTATGCACCTGTCAAGTAAGTTGAGCAATTGCTTTCTTTTCTGGTTATGTTTTTGTTTCATCTAGAAATAAAGAATTTAAACAAAAAATAAAATAACATAAAAAATTGAACATACCTCTGTGATTTTGCGTGGACCACTCAATCTGCAAAAATACAGACGTGAATCACCTCATTGACTACAAAAGGAAAACCACAGATAGAACTTGTATGAGAAAAATTGATGTCTAAATGAGTCTTAAATTGACAAATCCTCTTAAAGGGTTATGCCCAACATCTTAGTATATACTTACCTTGTAATGTCTTCACATCCTGTTCCATCCAGATGTATCTGGATCCCAGAATTCCAAGCAGCGGAAGTTCACCGACCGCCATATTGGGACACCCAAGTGATGGGTGTCTCAATATGGAAACTGCTGGTGGTACCAGCCTCTTGCACGGTACCACCAGTGGAACACCGTCGCACCACACACACTGTATATGCCGTACGCAGCCTCTTGCGCGGTAACATGCCGCCGTGGGATCAGCCGAATGATTCACTGACCGCCGCCATCTTTGTGCAGGAGGAGCGCATGTGCAGTTTTAATGTGACCGCCGCTATCTGTCTGCACAAAGGTGGCGGCGGTCTGATTTACTGCGCCTGCATGAATTCCATGCAGGCGCAGTGAATCATTCGGCTGATCCCGGCGGCAGATGCACGACATGTCTACAGAAAGAGGAAGCCGGTCACAAGCAAGGGGTCAAGGGGTTTTCCCACGAACGAAAGTTCATTTTAAAAAATTGTCTGACCGTGTTTAAAGCATACCACATCTCCTGGGCAGGGGAGGAAGCAAAAGACAATACTGACATTACAGCAGGGGATCACAGTGGATTCATTTTGTGAGGTAAAATATTTCACTGACCGTTTTTAAACAATGTTTTACCTCACAAAATGTATCCTCTGCGATCTCCTGCTCTAATGTCAGCATTGTCTTTTGCTTCCTCCCCTGCCCAGGAGCTGTGATATGTTCTGTACACGGTCAGACAAAGACTATTTTTAAAGGGAACCTGTCACCTGAATTTGGCGGGACTGGTTTTGGGTCATATGGGCGGAGTTTTCAGGTGTTTGATTCACCCTTTCCTTACCCGCTGGCTGCATGCAGGCTGCAATATTGGATTGAAGTTCATTCTCTGTCCTCCATAGTACATGACTGCACAAGGCAAGATTGCTTTGCGCAGGCGTGTACTATGGAGGACAGAGAATGAACTTCAATCCAATATTGCAGCCAGCATGCAGCCAGCGGGTAAGGAAAGGGTGAATCAAACACCTGAAAACTCCGCCCATATGACCCAAAACCAGTCCCGCCAAATTCAGGTGACAGAGTCCCTTTAAAATGAACTTTCGTTCGTGGGAAAACCCCTTTACAGTTATCAACGCCAACATGGCTTCTCCTAAAAAGTACAACAGTGACAATGAAAGGAAAGCAGCAAAGGACACACAGGGGGAGACAGCTCAAACGAGAGAACACATGAGGGAAGAAGACCGCACAGTGGTAGAGAGAGAGAGCAGACAAGGGGGGAGCACATGGGGTACACAGGTCATAGAAGAGAGCACAGATGGGAGAAGTCAACACATGGGGAAAGAGAGCGTGGATAGGTGGGTGAGCACATGGGGGAGAGATTCTCACGCTGCAAAGCCTGCCCCCATCGTGACATTACCACCCTCCATCTAGTAGGTAATAATTGTTAATCTGTATTGTATGTGACAGCTTTCACTGATCCCTATAACGGCATGGTGGCCATCAACCTATTCATTCTGTGTGGGACTACCAGAAAAAGCTGGGTGCTGTACGTGTCTATTGAGAGGTCCCATAAAGAGAATGGAGCATTAGTGCTCATGCATGGCCACCGCTCCGGCACGGCATCTTACATCCATATGGATCATTTAGGGGTCTAAGTGGTTGGACCCCCATCAGTCAGAAAGTTTTTATTAATCCCGTGGATATAGGTAATAATTTTCCAGTTGATTGCGTTAAACTCGGGATCCCAATACTGAGCACTGACAAAAATTGCTGTCATCCCTGTTGTTGAGTGTGCTCAATATATAGACTGATCCAGCTCCCTTTTTATTTGTGTGTATATTTACGTGTGTTTAATAAATATATAAATAGAATATAGTGTGTGTGTGTATATATATATATATATATATATATATATATATATATATATATATATATACATACACATACATACATACATACATACATACATACATCTCCTTATATAAACCTGTATTATCTGACATTCTCCTCTTCCCCAGATTATTTTCCATGATGCCTGTTTTGAAAAGTCAGTGTGTAACACAAAGCCAAAGCACAAAAAGGAAAATGAGGGGTGAGGTTGAAACATGAGAATAATATTAAAATTAAAAGATAAGCTTAGTTGCGAAGTCAATGAAGGGATCAACTTTGATAAAATCAGAAAAGACAGGCAGGAAATGACTAAAGAACGATCAAGGACCGTGTCCGCTTTACATTAAACATTTGAAAAGCTTTTCATCATGTGCACACAGTGCTCTTTTCAGTGGTAGATAAAAGTATGGAATTTGCTTGAACTTTTTTTAACTATGTTTTGCTCCTCCTTTATGGCTTGTTTTGTTTTTGGACATTGGGTAATACCAGCAAAAAAAAAAAAAAAACATTGCGGTATTCTGTCAAATTTTGACTGTAATAATACAATTTATGCTACATGCACAAAAATAATTTTCTGAAACCATGCATTTGACCCATTAACGTTGTTTGACCATGTGACCACCAAAGAAAGCGGAGCAGAGAGCCAATAGGATTATATACTTTATTAAAGCACCATGTCAGTGTTTTTTTTTTTTTTTTTATTTCAGTGCTGGAGTTGTGCTTCTAATGTAAGATTCCTAACTCTAGTGATCAATTTACCAGCCCCTGTCCTTAGCTGTTCTTGGCGACACTCCAGTCCAGCGCCACCATCTTATGACCGCAACTTTAGACTGACTGGAAATCAGAGGCAACACTCGCAAGTTCTCAATGTAAAACCCGTCTTCTGGCTCTCATAGACTTGCATTGAGAAGTGACCTCCAGCTCGCCCAGCAAACACTGGAGCGATCCAGCAGGTCACAAACTACGGGGGATCGACTGTAGCGGCACCAATAACAGATGAAGACCGCAGCTGGTAAATGTAATGCTAGGAGCAGGGAACTTGGGTTACAGATACCACTCCAGAACTGCATTAAAACAAACGAAAAAACAAAAATCACATTGATTCCCCATTGACAAAGCTTTCGCGAAACGTGCGTCTGGGGTGGTCCCAGGAATCCTTTTTTGGTCGGTGCACCGGCACCTTACATTATGGGTAAGTGTACTTGATATGAGTTACTAAGGCACATATATGCTCGTCTATTTGTTGCCTCCTTTTCCACATACTAGTCTACCTCATAACAGTAATACCTCTCAGCACAAGCACTTTATATGAACTGTATGATATGGTTCTGTTCTAACTTCAATATTTGCACAGTGAGGGCTTCTGCTTATATGAATTTCTGATATTATATACTAATATACAGTACAGACTAAAAGTTTGGACACACCTTCTCATTTAAAGATGTTTCTGTATTTTCAGGACTATGAAAATTGTACATTCACACTGAAGGCATCAAAACCATGAATTAACACATGTGGAATTATAAGTGTGAAACAACTGAAATTATGTCTTATATTCTAGGTTCTTCAAAGTAGCCACCTTTTGCTTTGATGACTGCTTTGCACACTCTTGGAATTCTCTTGATGAGCTTCAAGAGGTAGTCATCGGGAATGGTTTTCAATTCACAGTTGTATCCTGTCAGGTTTAATAAGTGGGATTTCTTGCCTTATAAATGGGGTTGGGACCATCAGTTGTGTTGTGTAGAAGTCAGGTGGATACACAGCTGATAGTCCTACTGAATAGACTGTTAGAATTTGTATTATGGCAAGAAAAAAGCAGCTAAGTAAAGAAAAACGAGTGGCCATCATTACTTTAATAAATGAAGATCAGTCAGTCCCAAAAATTGGGCAAACTTTGAAAGTGTCCCCAAGTGCAGTGGCAAAAACTATCAAGCGCTACAAAGAAACCACATGAGGACCGCCCCAGGAAAGGAAGACCAAGAGTCACCTCTGCTTCTGAGGATTAGTTTATCCATGTCACCAGCCTCAGAAATCGCAGGTTAACAGCAGCTCAGATTAGAGACCAGGTCAATGCTACACAGAGTTCTAGCAGCAGACACATCTCTACAACAACTGTTAAGAGGAGACTTTGTGCAGCAGGCCTACATGGTAAAGTAGCTGCTAGGAAACCACTGCTAAGGACAAGGAACAAGCAGAAGAGACTTGTTTGGGCTAAAGAACACGAGGAATGGACATTAGACCAGTGGAAATCTGTGCTTTAGTCTGATGAGTCCAAATTTGAGATCTTTGGTTCCAACCACCGTGTCTTTGTGCGACGCAGAAAAAGTGAACGGATGGACTCCACATGCTTGGTTCTCACCGTGAAGCATGGAGGAGGAGGTGTGATGGTGTGGGGGTGCTTTGCTGTTGACACTGTTGAGGATTTATTCAAAATTGAAGGCATACTGAACCAGCATGGCTACCACAGCATCTTGCAGCCGCATGCTATTCCATCCGGTTTGTGTTGAGTTGGACAGTCATTTATTTTTCAACAGGACAATGAACCCAAACACACCTCCAGGCAGTGTAAGGGCTATTTGACCAAGAAGGAGAGTGATGGGGTGCTGCGCCATATGACCTGACCTCCACACTCACCAGACCTGAACCCAATCGAGATGGTTTGGGGTGAGCTGGACCGCACAGCGAAGGCAAAAGGACCAACAAGTGCTAAGCATCTCTGGGAACTCCTTCAAGATTGTTGGAAGACCATTCCCGGTGACTACCTCTTGAAGCTCATCAAGAGAATGCCAAGAGTGTGCAAAGCAGTCATCAAAGAAAAAGGTGGCTACTTTGAAGAACCTAGAATATAAGACCTAATTTCAGTTGTTTCACACTTTTTTGTTAAGTACCATATATACTCAAGTATAAGCCGACCCCCCCCCCCCTAATTTTGCCACAAAAAGCTGGGAAAACTTAATGACTCGAGTATAAGCCTAGGGTGGAAAATGCTGCAGCTACCGGTAAATGTCAAAAGTAAAAATAGATACCATTAAAAGTAAAATTAATTGAGACATCAGTAGGTTGTGTTTTTTGAATATCCATATTGAATCAGGAGCCCCATATAATGCTCCATAAAGCTTATGATGGCCCCATAAGATGCTCCATATTAAAATATGCCCCATATAATCCTGCATAAAGGTTAATAATGGCCCCATAAGATGCTCCATAGACACATTTGCCAAATATAATGCTGCACAAATGTTGATTATGGCCCCATAAGATGCTCCATAAAGATATTTGCCCCATATAGTGCTGCAAAAACCTTAATTATGGCCCCATAAGATTCTCCATAAAGATTTGCGCCATATAGTGCTGCACAAACGTTGATTATGGCCCCATAAGAAGCTCCATAAAGATATTTGCACTATATAATCCTGCACAAACATTGATTATGGCCCCGTAAGATGCTCCATACAGACACTTGCCCCATTTGCTGTTGCTGCGATGAAAAAAAAATCCTCACATACTCCCCTCTCCGTCGCACAGGCCCCCGGCACTTTCAATATTCACCTGACTTCGTTCTGGCGCCGCTCCATCTTCAGCGTCTTCTGCAATGACGTTCAGGCAGGGGGCGCGCACTAACCACGTCATCGCGCCCTCTGACCTGAGCGTCACTTCTGAAGACGGAGCAGCGCCGGAACGAGGAGCAGGTGAATATCGCGCAGTGCTGCGCTCCCCTCCCCATTATACTTACCTGCTCCTGGCGCGGTGCAGTCCCTGCTTCCCCGGCGCCGCAGCTTTCTGTATTGATCGGTCACCGTTACCGCTCATTACAGTAATGAATATGCAGCTCCACCCATATGGGAGGTGGAGCCGCATATTCATTACTGTAATGAGCAGTACCATGTGACCGCTCATTATAGGAAGAAGCTGGGGCGCCGGGGAAGCAGGGACCACGCCAGGAGCAGGTGAGTATAATTAGACAGCCCCCGCTCCCCCTCTCCTGCCAACCCATGTATGACTCGAGTATAAGCCGAGAGGGGGACTTTCGGCCCAAAAAAATGGGCTGAAAATCTCGCCTTATACTCGAGTATATACGGTATATAATTCCACATGTGTTAATTCATAGTTTTGATGCCTTCAGTGTGAATGCACAATTTTCATCGTCATGAAAATACAGAAAAATCTTTAAATGAGAAGGTGTGTCCAAACTTTTGGTAAGGACTGTATACTGTGAAATTGTTTTCTTGCCCAAATCTCCTATTCCTGGGGCACTTATTGTGGATCCTGCCTCTGTCAACCTCTGTTTATCTTCATATATATTACACTATGTATTATTGTATTAATAAAATGATGTACATTTTATGAAGTCAGCACTCTTCTTTTTTTTGTTCAGTCAACAGGCCATTTTAGCTGGCAGCTTTTAAGGCCATTATTTCACCATGAATTGCCTTGGGAAACATCGGGACCACACGATCAAGATTTCATGGTGCCGATGGGGTTAAAGAGGGAGCATCTACACTGTTAACCATCTAAATGCTGTAGTCATTGACAGCAGCATTTAAAGGGTTAAACCGTTATAGTCTGTACCAACAAGGATTGTGCCTGATGCAGCAGGTTGGCAGCTATAGTGCAGTGCTGTGGAGTCGGTAAGCCAAAACTCTGCCTTCTCAATTTCCATGACACCGACTCCACCAAAAGGGGCTCCAACTCCACGACTCCGGCTCCACAGCCCCGACAGGGCGATGGAGTTGGTAAGCCAACCCTCCAACTACTCATTTTCCATGACACTGATTCCACCAAAATGGGCTCCGACTCCACAACTCAGATTCCGACGCCACAGCCCTGCTATAGTGTACAGCTGACGGCTACGGGATTGTCATCCGTGGGGGAATGAATGCTAGTCTCATATCGCAGGTCAGTAAAAAGACGTAGTAGTGGTCACTAAGGGGTTAAAACTTTCTGTTCTTGGCTATCCAGTGTGAATAAACCTTCTTTAATGGCCCCTTAGCTTAGGGTTTATGTGTGGTTGAGTGATGGTCACCTCGCCATATATAATAATAATAATATTAATAATAATTTTTATTTATATAGCGCCAAAATATTCCGCAGCGCTTTACAAATTATAGAGGGGACTTGTACAGACAATAGACATTACAGCATAACAGAAATACAGTTCAAAACAGATACCAGGAGGAATGATGGCCCTGCTCGCAAGCTTACAAACTATGGGGAAAAGGGGAGACACGAGAGGTGGATGGTAACAATTGCTATAGTTATTCGGACCAGCCATAGTGTAAGGCTCGGGTGTTCATGTAAAGCTGCATGAACCAGTTAACTGCCTAAGTATGTAGCAGTACAGACACAGAGGGCTATTAACTGCATAAAGTGAATGAGAACATAATGCGAGGAACCTGTTTTTTTTTTTTTTAAATAGGCCACACAGGGATCGTTAGGTTAATGCATTGAGGCGGTAGGCCAGTCTGAACAAATGAGTTTGTAGGGCACGCTTAAAACTGTGGGGATTAGGGATTAATCGTATTAACCTAGGTAGTGCATTCCAAAGAATCGGCGCAGCATGTGTAAAGTCTTGGAGACGGGAGTGGGAGGTTCTGATTATTGAGGATGCCAACCTGAGGTCATTAGCGGAGCGGAGGGCACGGGTAGGGTGGTAGACTGAGACCAGAGAGGAGATGTAGGGTGGTGCTGAGCCATGGAGTGCTTTGTGGATGAGGGTAGTAGTTTTGTACTGGATTCTGGAGTGGATGGGTAGCCAGTGTAATGACTGGCACAAGGTAGAGGCATCGGTGTAACGGTTGGTGAGGAATATGATCCTGGCAGCAGCATTCAGGACAGATTGGAGCGGGGAAAGTTTGGTAAGAGGGAGGCCGATTAGTAGAGAGTTACAATAGTCCAGACGAGAATGAATAAGTGAAACAGTAAGAGTTTTTGCAGAGTCGAAAGTAAGAAAAGGGCGAATTCTAGAAATATTTTTGAGATGCAGGTAAGAAGAGCGAGCCAGTGATCGGATGTGGGGGGTGAATGAAAGGTCAGAATCAAGGATGACCCCAAGGCAGCGGGCATGTTGCTTTGGAGTATTGGTGGAACCGCACACTGAGATGGCAATGTCAGGCAAAGGTAGGTTAGTAGAGGGAGAGAACACGAGGAGTTCAGTTTTTGACAGGTTTAGTTTCAGATAGAGGGAGGACATGATGTTAGAGACAGCGGTAAGACAATCACTGGTGTTTTCTAATAAGGCAGGCGTGAGATCAGGAGAAGAAGTGTATAATTGGGTGTCATGAGCATAGAGATGGTACTGGAAACCAAATCTACTGATTGTTTGGCCAATAGGGGCAGTATACAACGAAAAGAGGAGGGGGCCTAGGACTGATCCTTGAGGAACCCCAACAGTAAGGGGAAGGTGAGAGGAGGAGGAACCAGCAAAAGATACAGTGAAGGATCGGTCAGAGAGATAGGAGGAGAACCAGGAGAGAACGGTGTCCTTGAGGCCGATGGAGCGGAGCATAGTGAGGAGGAGCTGATGATCCACAGTATCGAATGCTGCAGAGAGATCCAAGAGAATTAGCATGGAGTAGTGACCATTAGATTTAGCTGTTAGTAGGTCATTAGAGACTTTAGTGAGGGCAGTTTCAGTAGAGTGTAAAGAGCGGAAGCCAGATTGAAGAGGGTCGAGAAGAGTTATCTGAGAGATAGCAGGTAAGGCGGGAGTGGACCAGGCGTTCGAGGAGTTTAGAGATGAAGGGAAGATTAGAGACAGGTCTATAATTAGCGGCACAGTTTTGGTCGAGGGATGTTTTTTTAAGTAATGGATGTATGATGGCATGCTTAAATGAGGAGGGAAAAATACCGTAAGTGAGGGAAAGGTTGAATATTTTTGTTAGGTGAGAGGTGACAGCCGGGGAAAGAGACTGGAGGAGATGTGACGGAATTGGGTCACTGGTGCAAGTGGTCGGGCGAGAAGATGCAAGGAGCCTGATTACTTCTTCTTCTGTAACTGCTTCAAAGTCAGAGAGTGAACTAGATGCAGTGGGGGAGGGAAGACAGTGCATGGTATGAAGAGATTGGGAGATGATTTCCTGTCGAATGTGGTCAATTTTTTCTTTGAAGTAATTGGCCAGATCGTCAGCACGGAGATCCGTGGTTGGGGCCTGCTCTCTTGGGTTGAGTAGGGACTGGAATGTGTCAAAGAGACGTTTAGGGTTATTGGACAGGGAGGTGATGAGGGTGTTGAAGTAGGTTTGTTTGGAGAGGTGAAGGGCAGAATTGTATATAATGAGTTGACTACTGTTTTGAGTAGCGTGCATGTCAATCCTCAGGTGCCTAAGATGAAGTTCATCTATAGCCGTCATTATTCATATATGTGGAGAGAGTTATGCTGGAATTTTTTTCTTTTTGAAGTTCCTAGAAAGTTAATACTGGTGATCAAAAATGTTAACAGCACTGTTGTTGACTGCTCATCTCTTATTTGATGTCTTTTTAGAAAATATTTGCGTTTATGGAATAATATCTGCTAAATATGTACCACAAATTGTAGTTATCGAATAGGCTTGAAGTTTACATTTATGATTTAACATTTTGAATATTTGGTTTATGCATTCTTCAGTAAGGTAGTGTATCCTCACCCACCCCCTGCAGACTGAACGCCCTCCCCTTAGGGTACCGTCACACAGTGCAATTTTGATCGCTACGACGGCACGATTCGTGACGTTCGAGCGATATAGTTACGAGATCGCAATGTCTGACATGTTCCTGCGATCAGGGACCCCGCTGAGAATCGTACGTCGTAGCAGATCGTTTGAAACTTTCTTTCGTCGTCTAGTGTCCCGCTGTGGCGGCATGATTGCATGGTGTAACATATATCGTATACGATGTGCGCATAGTAACCAACGGCTTCTACATCGCACATACGTCATGAAATTATCGCTCCAGCGTCGTAGATTGCAAAGTGTGACAGCAGTCTACGACGCTGGAGCGATATTGTTACGACGCTGGAGCGTCACGGATCGTACCGTCGTAGCGATGAAAATTGCACTGTGTGACGGTACCCTTAGTGAAATCTTAGGGGGGGGCACATGATAACACGGCCACCAGGTTATTTTATGTATGTGTTTTTATGAACAGTTTTGGATCCCTTCAAGGGTTAATTTTATTGCCCTGGTAAGCTGTGCCATGCATGAGCAGGTTTGTTGCTGGGCAAATTTGTGTTTATGCCAGATGTGCTTCCCGCAATTTTTATGGACTTTCATTGGTGGATGACCCTGAGCGGGGGGGGGGTCATTTTCCTATAAATCAGCTGTTTTGGGTGCGCTCAGCACAGTTACCTCAAGAAACTTTTGAAGATAAGAAGATACAAGAGGACAGAGGATGGAGGAGCTGTTACAGCAGCTGCTCCGAAGGGCAGAGGATGAGGGCGGAGTAGAGTGGCTGCGGAGCTGTTTAGCTGATAATCCGGCTATAAAACCTACCTCCTCCCTGGAGGCTTTATCAGCTCCTGCGCCGCAATCTCCGCTCTGTCCTCCAGTCCCTTGTGAGCTGCTACCTCCGCCGCCTCCTTGCCGCAGCTCAACCAGGAGTCGCCGACCCAGGAACTCCTACTCACCGCCGACGGCATCGAGAGCTCCTGACCGGACGCCGGAGCCACGCAGAGGAAGTAGAAGGTCCGCTCACCGGAAGTCCCGCAGCCCATCGCGGGAGCCCGGGGAAGCTTGTCGCATCCGGCCGGCGCCGTCGATACCTCCTGCCGGAACCTCCGCTAGGTGTCGCTCTCCATTTTCGGTGGCACCGGGTGCGGATCATCCTGCGCAAGGCTCATCTAGCCACCGCGGCCATAAAAGAGCTGCTGTGGCCCAGGGAGCTCCAGCGACAGCCTGCCGACAGTCTAGGAGTTCGCGTCCAACCGAGGTGAGCGCAGCTGCCGCTGCAGCAGCATCCTGGAGGTCGGGGTCTCCGGCCTCTGAATATGATGTCGACTACAGCCCGCATTCACGTCACCGGTCACCAGCTCATGGGGTCCCGAATGCCGAAGTCTCCATGGAGCATGAGGTCGTCCAGCAAGAAATGGGTGAGGTTATTACTGTCCCCCCGTCTGTCTCTTCCTCAAACTTTAAGACTTTTATCAGAGATGTTATCTTAGAATGCTTTTCTAGCAGTTCGCTCACTTCAATGCCTAACCTTGCTTCTTGCAACGATCCTGCCTCAGGGAGTGTTGTTATGAAGCCCGGTTTACCTGAGGTGCTGCTGAAGGAGTCACTGACATGTGATGTATCCCCTCTGGGATTTCATCTGAGTCCCTCCGTGAAAGAACAAATTTGGAAAAGAGATTATGTTGACATTTTCTCCTTGTTACCTTCTGTTAAGGAACAGCAGCATAGATTTGACAAAAAGGAGGAGTCTGAGAAAAAGAAAAAGGTTGTTAACAGTAAATCATTTAACAATTGGCTCCAAGCGTTTTCCATCTATGCTGCTGTTTTAGGGGAAAAACATCCCAATGTGTGTTCAGGCCTTTTCCAACACCTAGATGCAATTTTGGAAGCTTATAGGAATTTTGGAGGGATGGCATGGCTGCAGTACGATGAATCTTTTAGGCAAAAAATTAGCTATGTATCCTAATTTAGCTTGGGGTCAGAAAGATATTGGTCTTTGGATAAATTTAATGTTGCCTCAGAGAGTCACAACATCTCGGCAGAATGTGAATGCCCCTCTCAAGAAAGGTTTCTGCTTTGCTTTTAATGAAGGTAACTGTAAGTGGGCTCTTAATTGCCGCTTTCGGCATGAATGTTCCTTTTGTGGGGGCAGTCACCCAATGTCGAAATGTTACAGAAAACAATTTCAGTCTGGACAACAGGGGGCTATTAAGGAGCCAATGGCAAAAAGCGCAGACTCCAGTGAAGCTCCAAAACATGGTCCCATGGCTAGAGGCTTTTCCAAATCAGGAGATTAGTTCTCTGCTATTTCAAGGGTTTAGTGAGGGATTTTTTGTTCCTCAATTTAAAGGTGAGGGGTGTCAATTGGTTCGTAATTTGCCCTCTGCAGCAGAATATCCTTTGATTGTCAAAGAGAAAGAGCTGGAGTTAGGTAGATTGGCTGGGCCATTTGATTCCCCTCCATTTAGAAACTTTAGGATCTCCCCGATTGGGGTGGTGCCTAAAAAAGAGCTGGGCTCATTTTGGTTAATACACCATCTGTCTTATCCGAAGGGAGCTTCCCTGAACGATGAAGTCAACACGGAGGTATGCTCTGTTAAATATTCTTCTTTTGATGAGGCCATTGAAATCCTTCAGAGGTTCGGTAGAGATGCTCTTATGTCTAAATCTGACATAAAGTCTGCTTTTAGATTGTTACCAGTTAATCCCTTAGGTTTTAATTCTCTCGGTTTAGTTTTTGATAATGAATTATTTTTTGACAAGTGCCTTCCTATGGGGTTTTCACTGTCATGTTTTTATTTTGAAGCATTTTCTTCATTTCTGCATTGGGTTGTTGAATTTTCCGTTGCTAGAGGGGGAGTTTTACATTATTTGGATGACTTTTTATTTATTGGCCCTTCGGGTTCGGACGCGTGTTCTTCTCTACTATCTACTTTTTTGAAAATTTGCGAGTTTTTTGGAGTTCCGATTTCAGAGAAGACGGTTTGTCCCTGTTCTTCTCTGGAATTTCTTGGTATTCGCATTGACTCTGTCTCGATGACGTGCTCTTTACCAGACGATAAAATTGCTAGGCTGCGTTCTTTAATTCTTAGTTTTTTAACTAGGGATAAGGTTACTCTCAAAGAGCTCCAGTCGTTGTTAGGAATGTTGAATTTTGCCCTAAAAGTGATACCTATGGGCAGGGTTTTTTCTAAGCGACTTTATGATCTTACTGCTGGTCACTCCTCTCCTCACGCTCATCTGCGTCTCGGCAAGGATACGAAGGACGATTTACAAATTTGGTGGCAGTTTCTTTCAGATTTTAATGGTAAGACCCTTTGGCAGTCTCCCTTCGTATCCTCTGAGGAGCTGAATTTATCATATTTCACTAGCAAAACCCTCGGTATGGCTTTGTCATTGTCTTCCAATTGGGCTTTTGAGTCTTGGCCTCAATTTTGGATTGATGCCAACATTACTAGGAATGTAGTATTTTTAGATCTTTTTTCCATTTTTCTAGCTGTCAATTTTTGGAGTGTGCACTTAGCCGACAAGCGCATTGTTTTCCGGTCAGATAAGCAGGGCCTTGTGTTCATGATAAATACTCTCTCGTCCAAGAACCAGTTCTGTGCAATAATTCTAAGGCAACTAATTTTTCTTTGTTTGAAACATAACATTTGGCTCAAGGCCGTTTTTTCTTCAAATGTCAAGAATGATGATGCACGGCTTATTTGTCACCGTCAGGCATTTCAGTCCTCGGACCGACTGGCAGAATTAAACGACGGAAGATCAATTTGTCCTATTCAGATATGGGAACTAATCCGAGTGTGATTCATTCGTTTGTGGAGAATTCTTTAGCACATAAAACATGGGCCGATTACTCGGCCGCATGGAATATGTGGGTCAGATTCTGTCATGTGAATAATTATTCTTATCAGGATGTGAATCCAGCTGTTGCCATCTGTTTTGCTGAGCATTTAGTTAGAAACGGCCTATCCTTCTCAGCTCTCTCAAAAAGTCTTGTGGGTGTTTCATTCTTTCTAAAAATTTTGGGTAGAAAAGGTCTAACTGAAATTTTTGTCGTGAAGCAGTTTTTAAAAGGTTTTCGGAGAGCTACATTTTTACCTGACAAGCGTCGTCCTATTTCGGTGCATTTACTAAGGGACATTTGTCTTTCTCTTACCTCGGTTTGTAATGACCTTTTTGAGGCGTCTCTGTTTTCCGCTGCGTTTTCGTTCGCGTTTTTTGCAGCTTTGAGAGTGAGTGAAATTGTTTCTTCCAAAAAAGCCGCCCCGGCGGGTTTGTTTATAGAAGATGTTTCATGTGTCGGGAATCATCTGATTCTATTTATCAGGAAATCTAAAACTGATCAGTTGGGCAGAGGTTCTTCGATCAAACTTAATGCTATTTCTGACCCGGTCATCTGTCCTCTTGCCAATGCTAAGAGATGGCTGTCCGTTCGTCCTAGTTTTAGGGGCTCGTTCTTTTTACATATGAATTTAGAGCCAGCAACGGTTTTTCAATTTAATTTCATTCTCAAGAAATCTTTAAATTATCTGGGTCTGGGAGATCTAAAAATATCATCCCATTCGTTTCGGATTGGGGCAGCTACTGAGGCTGCTAGAGTTGGCCTCAGTGACTCCTCAATAAAGAAAATTGGTAGATGGGAGTCGAATTGCTTTAAATTATACATTCGTCCTGAATTATATGATTAACTTGTTATTCATCTTTCAGGTATTTTCACTATTTTTATCGTTGGACATTCCTTTGTGTATTGGGCTGAGAAGAGGGCATCCGTACGATGCTATACAGAGAATTTGTCATTTGATAATTCCATCATCCAGATTTTTTGGCATAGTAAGAGGGGGATGTTATGGCGGAACCTGATTTTTGAGTTTCGTGAGTTAGTTAAGAAGAGGCCTTATCCGAATTTAGTAATTATCCATCTAGGTGGCAACGATCTTGGTAAAGTGAAAACTCTTGACCTCCTTTCTTCCATTAAGAGGGATTTGTGTTTTTTGAAAACTGAGTTTGCTAAAACTACATTTGTTTTTTCGGAAATTGTTCCTAGGCTAATATGGTTCCAGAAGAGTTCTTCGTTCTTGGAACGTATTAGGAAACGGGTTAATAGGAATATGCAGAATTTTATGCCATTAATTCACGGCTTTTCTTTCAGGCATGTTAATCTTGAAGACGGAGTTCCGGGATTGTATAGGCGGGACTTGGTTCATCTGTCTGATATTGGCCTGGATATCTTCAATTTAGATCTCCAGGCCATTATTGAGAATTGGCTGGGGCGTTTGGGGGTGCCTTGCCTCGATGAGGCTTGGCGTTTGGGAATATCGCCCTGATTTTGGGTGGATTTGGACTTTATATGGTGAAGTTTATTCTGTCTATGGAAATTTTACACAAAAGGATGTATTGGTTATTATTATCAAATTAAATTATTTGTTTAGTTACTCAAAAAATAAACGCCACGGCCAATTTATATTCCAAAGTAAATCCTGTGTTTGTGTCTTATTTTATTGGGAAAGGTGGGGATTGTGTTACCATGTGAGCCCTCGCGGGCAGGGTCCTCCCTCCTTATGTACTCGTGTGCCTTGTTATCTGCTCATGGTTAATGTAATTGTCTATATTTGCCCCGTATTCACATGTAAAGCGCCATGGAATAAATGGCGCTATAAAAATGTATAATAATAATAATAATAATAATAAGGTATCCATCTAAGCCTTATTCACGGTGTTGTGGAAACATTTGCCATATGTGCCTTTAGAAATCATCAGGGCCAAGTTGAACAGTGACCCCAAAAGAAATAACTCTTCATATATTATTTTGGGTAAATCACTACTAATGTCTCTGGACTTGGATCTCTTCTGATTCTTACATTCATTGACTTTGACTTTTAAATTCTGCAGTATTTTACATGGCCTACAACGTAAACTAAAAAGTACAGAGTGTCAGCAATAGAAATTAGCATATCCTGTCAACTTATGGTGATCATTCATTAATATGAAAATGTAGAAGCCTGCAAAACCATGTCCGTAAAATAAAAAAGGAATAAAAAATCTAAAGTTCCAGAGACTGGATGCATGAGTGGCAGCAGTAGAGGCGATCCAGCTCTTCGTCTTCAAAGCTCATATTCTATTATTGGCACATTACTAAATTGTGACAACCAAAAATCATAATAATGTACGCTTTTCACTCAAAACTGAAATATCTGCCATCTTTAAAACAATACAAGTGTTATTTTTGGACAGCCTTATGACCCCTTAATGAAACCCAGGGCGCTTCACGCACAGGGAGTTTGATGGCCAATACACATCTGTCACAATCCGAGGAATTTCCTCATTGATTTATAAGTGTTGTATTCCCCACATGGGGTGCCGTCCTTCATAGAATATCCTTACAAGTTGCCTTTTGTGCCCCCCTGCCTGTTTGGTGCCATTTGATTTTGTCAGGACTCGCTCTACTAGTTTCTGTGAATTTGGGTGGAGAAAGGTAGTGGATGGCGACAATAGCAGCTGCTTCTTGGGACGCCTTTCTAAATTATGACACCTATTGGAGTTGGGCAGCATGTGGGGGCGCGGTGTAAGTTAACTTTTAAAAATAAGGATCTGTTTTTTGCTCTGAGTCCTAACTATTGTGCTGGTTGCAGAAATGTTGTTTTGAGAACTTTTATGTAAAAATGTTGTTTGTATTACGCAAGAAATGAGGCCGATCATTTTTGGAAGTTTTTTTAATTAGTAGGTTTATCTTGTGGTGGATGCCTATATCAAATGATTCAAAACCCCTTCTTTTTTTCTTTTTTTTTTTAACAGGAGACCCACATTTTAATTTGAGGTAATTTTAAAAGTTGTTAAATCATGTTATATTACAAAGTTATGCCAGGTTTACACGATTCGATCGTCCCCTTTTAAATGACCACTAACAGCTACAAGTAAGCTAAGGGTACCGTCACACAGTGGCATTTTGATCGCTACGACGGCACGATTCGTGACGTTCCAGCGATATATCCGTGACGTTCCAGCGATATACTTACACGCTACTGCGATCAGGGTCCTCGCTGAGAATCGTACGTCGTAGCAGATCGTTTGAAACTTTCTTTCGTCGTCAAGTGTCCCGCTGTGGTGGCATGATCGCATGGTGTAACAAAGGTGTGCACGATATTGTATACGATGTGCGCATAGTAACCAACGGCTTCTACATCGCACATACGTCATGAAATTATCGCTCCAGCGTCGTACATTGCGAAGTGTGACCGCAGTCTACGACGCTGGAGCGATAATGGTGCGATGCTGGAGCGTCACGGATCGTGCCGTCGTAGCGACCAAAGTGCCACTGTGAGACGGCACCCTAAGTTAATGATTATTTATCGGCTTGCTGGGGCCAGGTGACCACACTTCAATCCGCACAGAAGGAATGCTAATATGACCATTTTGTGTGTATAGAATATCGTTCTCTGCAGCACATGTCCAGTTTATACAGGACCATATGCTGCCAGTAACACAGATTTTTCAAGCAATTTTAACAAATCATTTCACCCAAGGGCCGAGCATTTTGCCCTGTAGTCTGGAACAAGCATTCACATGAATGCACAATCCTCAAATCTCAACCCATCTGAAATCCGCTAGAAATAAGAAAATCCACTTTGTTCTTTTAGGCTATGTGCACACGATGCAGATCTGCTGCGTATCCGCAGCAGATTTTTCCACGCAGAAACGCTGCAGATCCGCACTGTGATGTACAGTATAATGTTATTCAATGGGGGGAAAAAAAAAAAGCTGTGCAGGTGGTGCGAAAAAATCAGTGCGGAATTGCTGCGGATTTCAAAGAAGTGCATGTCACTTCTTTTGTGCGGATCTGCAGCGTTTCTGCACCCCTCCATGTTAAAAATCTGCAGTGGCAAAAAACGCAGAAAATCCGCAGCAATTCCGCATAAAAACCGCACAAAATCCGCATAAAAACCACGGCAAATCCGCGGCTGCGGATTCTGCCATAAGATGAGGATTTTGTGCAGAAAATTCTGCACCTCTTATCTTACGTGTGCACATAGCTATACCGCCTTTTCTTTTTTGTCCTTTTTTAGGAGTGACCATTTTCTAATGTACCAGTATATCCTCCTCAAAGTGATATGGGTCCATAAATGCTGAATATGGTAAATGTTATAACACTTAAATTTTGCTATTGGGTAGAAAACAGATGTGAAGCAATGGACATAAACAAAATGTAGAACAGTGAGAGCTGCCTGCGTGACGAATCATCCCATCATTACAGCTATATTTCAGGGTAGACCCATTTTACTTCATGTATTCAAAAAAAGTGTTTCCTCCACCCTCGCACTACATAATAATTTTATTTCTATAGCGCCAACATATTCCGCAGCACTTTACATTTTAGAGGGGACTTTTACAGACAATAAAGGACATTACAGAATAGCAATCTAATATATAAAGCTGAATGTGTGTGTATGTATGTATGTGTGTGTGTATGTATGTATGTCCGGGATTGGCATCTGCACCGTCACAGCTACAGCCACAAAATTTTGCACAGTCACACGTCTGGACCCCGAGAGCGTCATAGGCTATGTTGTGAGGTGAAATTTTAACCCCGCGCGTTCCAATTCACCAAACAATTTTGCCCCTATCTACATAATGGGGAAAAAGTGAAAGGAAAGGTGTTGGAGGCAAATTGACAGCTGCCAGATGTGAACAAGGGGGACTTAAAGAATGAGAGCGATGGCGCCAAAGAGTATATACCGTACAGTTGCTAAGGTGGGGCCCCGACATGGGATACTCGCCACACACGGGGATATGAACACACACAAAATGCGTCACACACTACCACGTGCTTGAACACATATTACCCTCAGCACACATTTCACCAGAAATACACCAACCTCGCCACATAAAAGTCGAAACACAAAAGTCGCTGCTCAAAACTCGCCACATGCAAAACTAGGCTCACGCAAAACTCGCCACACTCAAAACTTGCACACGCAGAAAAATTGCTACATGCACAAAAGTTGCAACACATGCAAAAGTTGCCTCACAGAAAACTTGCACATACTCAAAACAGGCTCTCGAAAAAGTAGTAGAAGATTACTTCACATTACTTGGCCAATTTAGTTAAATCTGTGTGGAATATCTCTGGTGTTGAAATATATGTTGTAAAATGCTTCTTTTAGCTTAGTGTTTCCTTTTAATAATTACATTTCCATCTATTAGTTTTGTGGTTTTTGTGTGCAGAATAAATTTTTATTAACACATTCTATTTTGCTAACAGCAGTTATTAACCCTGGCGAAGTCGGGTAGTACAGCTAGTAATCACATAAAGTAACAGATACCAGGAGGAATGAGGGCCCTGCTCTCAAGCTTACATTCTATGAGGAAATGGGGAAGACAACGAAAGGCGGATGGTAGCAATTGCTTTCACTGTACGGTTCAGCCATCAATGTAATAAATAGGGTCTTCATGTAGTCCTGCTTAAACCAGTTACCAACCAATATGTGTAAAAGTACAGTCACAGAAGGCTATTAAATGCATTAAGTGTGTGAGAATAGATGATATAAGCAAAGAAAAAAAAAAAGGTTTGATATAAACCTCAGCCAGCTCACCGATCAGACGCAGGTGCTCGGAACTTCGTCCAGGACCACGACGAGAGAAGATACAGCAACAAACAGCATTAACTAAGATCTGACACGATCGAAACGCGTTGCATATTCTTCTGTACCTAAGCATTTGCACAATAGCAAGGAATTATGGAATTGAAGGAATTTTAATGAATGAATAAAGAAACATTGTTTTGTGGAGCCGGAACGCTTTCTTTTTGTTGAGAATAGATGATACCAGGATCCTGGTTTCGAAGAACATTTTGAATGGGCAACATAGGGATAGTTAGATAAATATGTTGAGACTGTAGACCAGTTTGAAGAAATGCGTTTTTAGGCCTCACTTAAAACTGATGGTATTGGGGATTAATAGAATTGTCCTGGGTAGTGCATTCCAAAGAAATGGCGCAGCACAAGAGTAGTATTGGAGTGGGAGGTTCTGATTATTGAGGATGTTAATCTTAGGTCATTAGCAGAATGGCGCGGGAAGGGTGGTAGACTCAGACAAAGGAGATGTAGGGTGGTGCTGAATTGTGGATCTCTCCATTCTATAAGAGAACAATGTCCCTCTTCTATATAAAGAAATTTGATCCTTTTTGACGTAATGGAAATCACTCCCTCTCACCATTTGGATGCATTTCAGCAATAAAAATGACTATTCTACCAAAACATTTATATCTTTTTGAGACTTTACCCAAATTGGTCCAACTCAGAGATCTACTTTTCAAGCAGCCATTCTAAATTTCATAAGGGCAGGGAAACACCATAGAATTCCAAAGTCTGTATCACTGGCTGATAAAAGGATGGGAGGCTGTTATGAACAGGTGATTCAGAACCACAATGGACCTAGTGGTTAAGAGCACACAAAGTGACCTGATAGTTACTAACATAGGACGAGCTCTGAGACGTGGGAACTCTGCTGACCGCAATCCCTAATCCTATCATACACACTAGAGGTAGCCGTGGATTGCGCCTAACGCTCCCTATGCAACTCGGCACAGCCTGAGAAACTAACTAGCCCTGAAGATAGAAAAATAAGCCTACCTTGCCTCAGAGAAATTCCCCAAAGGAAAAGGCAGCCCCCACATATAATGACTGAGAGTGAGGATGAAAATACAAACACAGAGATGAAATAGATTTTAGCAAAGTGAGGCCCAACTTACTGAATATACCGAGGATAGGAAAGATAGCTTTGCGGTCAGCACAAAAACCTACAAACAACCACGCAGAGGGGCAAAAAGACCCTCCGCACCGACTAACGGTACGGAGGTGCTCCCTCTGCGTCTCAGAGCTTCCAGCAAGCAAGAAAAACCAATATAGCAAGCTGGACAGAAAATATAGCAAACAAAAGTAACACAAGCAAAACTTGGCTTATGCAGGGCAGACAGGCCACAAGAACGATCCAGGAGAAAGCAAGACCAATACTGGAACATTGACTGGAGGCCAGGAACAAAAAACTAGGTGGAGTTAAATAGAGCAGCACCTAACGACTTAACCTCGTCACCTGAGAAAGGAAACTCAGAAGCCGCAGCCCCACTCACATCCACCAGAGGAAGCTCATAGACAGAACCAGCCGAAGTACCACTCATGACCACAGGAGGGAGCTTGACCACAGAATTCACAACAGGAGGCCTAGCGGCTCCTAACTTTGTTCATTATTTTTGGGCATCACACCTCCGCACGATCCCCTCGTGGTCTTTTAAAGTTGCCTATACGAAATGAATGGAGATTGAAAAATTATGGTTATCCCTAGCTCACCCCAACTCCCTGATCTGGAATAGGGCTTACAGTCCCCTTGACTAGACCTATTGGTTCCAATGATTCACACCAGAAATTTATGGAGGTTCTGCTTAAAAAACAAAAAAAAAACAAATTCAAGCTGGCATCAACGAACTGCGCTGTTCGTTCTTTCTTTTCCATCGGAATTTCCTTGAAAGTCTAAGCCACTCAGTGACAGCGGTATGGTCTCAATCTGGCTTGTTTAAGTTCATCAGCTATAAAACACAAATTTTACATTCCTATGATGACCTGATAGCAAAGTTTTCCCTCCATTCTCTTTCATTATTCCAATACATTAAGATCAGGCACTTTTCCTCATCATTCTTCCACGGTCTACAGGCCTCCATTCCGAAATCCTTCGAGAGACAATGCAAGAATAGTTCAACAAGAGGTTTAATATCTAGTATTTACAATATTCTACAGGCTCCAGACACAGATTCCTTAACTAGACACTTATATGCTCAAATAGGAGGAATATCTGGGTAAACCGCTAACCGTGGTAGAGTGGAGAAATGTTTGGACCAGAACAGCTAAGGCTATGTGCGCACGCTGCGGATTCTCTGCGGATCCGCATCGTTTTTCGCGGTGCAGAAACGCTGCAGATCCACAATTGATTTACAGTACAATGTAAATCAATGAGAAAAAAAAATACTGTGCACACTTTGCGGAAAATCCGCTGCGGAAACACTGCGGTTTAAAAGAAGTAGCATGTCACTACTTTTTTGCGAATCTGCAGCGTTTTGTACCCATTCCATTGTATAAAACCGCAGGGGTAAAAAAACCGCAGCAAAAACGCACGAAAAACGCTGCGGATCCGCACAAAAAAACGCGACAAATCCACAGCTGCGTTTTCTGCCAGGAGAGGCAGAATCCGCACCAGAAATTCCTAAGGCTAATCCGCAACGTGTGCACATAGCCTAAGACTTCATCTTGTATTTCATATAAGAAAATCAGAACACAATTCTTCATCCCTGGTACCACACACCTGAATTTTTACATAAAATGGACCCATCTTTTCCTCCCCTTTGCTGGCGGTGTGCACTATCTAGAGGTTCTATTTTTCATATTTTTGGGGACTGCCCTATGATTAAACAGTTTTGGCTGAAAGTCCAGCTCCTCAGTCAGCAAGTTTTCAGAGTAGATGTCACTCTAGATCCTCGGCTCTTTCAACTAAATATTTTCCCTGAGTCCATATCTAAAGAGATCCTTTAGTTTGCTTTTACATAGGCTAACAGCAGCATTCTGTGTGATTGCCTACCATTGGAAGCAAACCTCTCCTCCTTCCCAACTAGATCTGTATTCTCGCATCAAGGATATCAGGAATTTTGAGTACCGGGCAGCCCTTAATGACAATACTGTAGAGAGATTTAACCTTATTTGGTCTCCTTGGGATTCCTTTTGGGCCATGTTATAAATATATGGCCTCTATGAGATGGATATTAATAGGTCACAACATTCTATATCATATCCCCCTTTTTCCTTTTGTCAGAGTTTTTTTTTTTGTTATTGAGCTTTACTGTTTATATACTTGAAAATGTTTAACTGAATGTTACAGTATTATTATAGAATAAGATTGGTTGATGGTGAATAATTAAAAAAATTATTTTCCTGTAAAAATTGAAAAATGGATTTAAAAAAATTAAGGTTTTTTTTTTTATTTTTTTTCCATCAGACACCAAGCATTGTAAACTCTTAAACCTGTAAATATATTCAATAGTATATTTCCCATCAGTTGGAGCTGCTTATCTCTCCAGTGTTTTAAGATGCATTGCGGCAGGAGCTCGCACAGCCCAGGGTGGTCTTCATACATTCTAGTTGGTGGGCTCAGATCTCTCTTTAGACAGACCTGCATCTGTAAAGAAACCAAAGGGACCACATCTGAGACGCACATTAGCACAACCTGCGATGCTGAATTGGAACCAGCTCTCCATTGTATTTTATTTATCTTTTTTTAGATGTAGACATAACTAGTAAGTTTCTCCTTTCTCTTGTGTAAAGTGAAGTGTGTAAACTGCAGGACTAAGTACACAAATGCAGATAAAAAGTACAAAGTTGGTTTAGAAGACCATGCCAGACATTCTTGCAACTATTTAAGATAAATCACGAAAGCTTTTGCGGAACTAATCTGGGTTTGCCATAGTGACAGGGAAAATTGTTGTTCATTATGTTTTTACTGGAACATGATGTCAGACTAAAGAGCACACTGAAACAATCTGTAGCTCTTTTGGATAAGTATATTAATTGCACACACACACAAAAAAATAATTAAAAAAAAAACTCCCGAGGGTCCATTTCTCAACCACCATCATGCTTAAATCTAGATCTGAAAAGATAAATGCAGGGCTGAGAATCAAATACTAGTGTGAAGACTGTTTATGTGATAAGATGGATAGAGCTAGCTCTCCTTGAGGAATGCACTTTTTTTTTTCTTTTTTAGCATTTGGGTGTTTTGCCTAGGATCATTATCTTCTGCTTACTACGATAAATGACTTTTACATCTGATTTTGTTGTGCAGTAGGTTAAAAAATTATTTGGGGAACTCCAATAACTTAATTTTGTTTATATCATTCTTTTTGCCTGCAAAGGAAAGGATTTTTTTTTCCTCACTGGGAAAGTGTGACTTTATTTTTTACAAGCTTTATAGTGTATATATTGTTAGTGATAAGCGAATATACTCGTTACTTGAGATTTCCCGAGCACGCTCCAAGTATTTTTTAGTGCTCGAAGATTTAGTTTTCATTGCCGCAGCTGAATGATTTACAACTACTAGCCAGCATAAGTACATGTGGGGATTCCCTAGCAACCAGGCAACCCCCACATGTACTTATGCTGGCTAATAGCTGTAAATCATTCAGCTGCGGCAATGAAAACTAAATTTCCGAGCACTAAAAATACTCGGAGGACCCCCGAGCGTGCTCGAGAAATCTCAAATAACGAGTATATTCACTCATTACTAATTGTTATATATGTAGCTGATTCTTAACTCTTTCCTGAAGCACCCACCCACCCTTTCCACCAAATGCTGAGGAACATAGGACCATGCTGATGTACCCTGGTGAGATTCAATCCCGTGGACCCAATAAAGACAGCAGTGCTGTGAAGGCACCCTGCTGCTCACAGCATATTCGCCAATCTAGGGCTATCCTATTTATTCAATAAGAGTGGGCAGCCCCAGACTGATGGTTTTAATAAGTGCTCCTAATGCCCTACCCACTGTTCCACCGTGAAAGGGCTCAACTCTTTACCATAGTTTGGTCTGATCTGGGTTGTAGGATCCCGGGATCCGCACTGGAATGGCGAGATCTCGTTCTTTGCCCTAATGCAGTGCTGCAGCAGACTACCGAGCGGTAAATGCTGTAATGTTACCATTTGGTAACAGCTTGGTAAAGTACGTGTTGTGAATTCCGCTCTTGGGCTCCCTCCGGTGGTTGTAAGTGGCACTTTTGTGAGTTCTGCTCTTGGGCTCCCTCCGGTGGTTTTAAGTGGTATGGCTGCTCCTTGGATTTAGCAGTCTGCAGCTGCTTCCACTGATTGTCTTTCTGCTCGGCTATTTATGCCTGGCTCTTCCCTTCAGCCAGTGCCACTTGTCAATGGTTCCTGGTTGGATTCACATCTCTCTTGGATTTCCCTGATATCCTGACCAGTTCAGCAAAGTTAAGTCCTTGCTTTGCTCTTTTCTGTCCACATGTTGTGGACTTATTCGTTCTGTGCATTCTATGTTTTGTCCAGCTTGTCAGTATGGATTAATTCAGTTAAGCTGGAAGCTCTGGGAAGTAGATTTACCCTCCACACCTTTAGTCAGGTGTGGAGATTTTTGTAAACTCTGTGTGGAATTTTGTAGTTTTTAATACTGACCGCACAGTATTCTATCCTGTCCTATCTATCTAGCTAGACTGGCCTCCTGTGCTACATCCTGGTTTCATTCTGTGTATGTCTTTTCCCTCTCCACTCACAGTCATTACTTGTGGGGGGCTATTTATCCTTTGGGGATTTTCTCTGAGGCAAGATAGTTTTCCTGTTTCTATCTTTAGGGGTAGTTCTCAAGCTGTGACGAGGTGCCTAGGGAGTGACAGGAGCATCCCACGGCTACTTCTAGTGTGTTGAGCTTAGGGACTGCGGTCAGTACAGGTACCACCTCCTTCAGAGCTCGTCCCATGTTGCTCCTAAACCACCAGTTCATAACAGTACGTGGATTAGTGCAATGAGCAAGTTCAGCCACAAAGGGTTGTGGTAGATAGTTGGGCCTTTCAGTGTTGAAAACTTTTATATTTAAACAGAAACAAAAACCAATTTGGGCTGCCCACTCTTAATTTTAGAAAGGTGGCCCCAGATTGGTGATCCATACTTTGTAAGCCTACATTAATATGACTTATCCATTGAAGGAGTCGTCCCCTAACTTTGTTTTAAGTAGAAGCTGATCTGATCTCTGTAGGTCCTTTTCACATGAATTTATAAGGCTTAAAAAAGTTTGAGGTTTTTAGTGAGTTTTTGACGAAGCATCAAAAATGCAGCATCTTACAGTTCCATCAAAGTTGGTGGGATTTATAGAAATCTGCTGGCCACTCCGCTTTTATTTTATTCAGAGTAAATTGATTTGCGGTTTGGGTTTCAAATCAACATGTCAAAACGCAGGGCACCCGCAAGATACCTTCTGGGCAGATTTTCCCTATAGGCTTGTATTAGAAGCAGCGTTTAGTGTATTTTCGGAGTGGAAATGCATAAATAACGCATGTAATCCACACGACTTGATCTTTAACCCCTATCTGACCTCGGACGGGATAGTACGTCCGAGGTCAGATCCCATGCTTTGATGCAGGGCTCCGCGGTGAGCCCGCATCAAAGCTGGGACATGTCAGCTGTTTTGAACAGCTGACATGTGCCCGCAATAGGTGCGGGCAGAATCGCAATCTGCCCGCACCTATTAACTAGTTAAATGCCGCTGTCAATCGCAGACAGCGGCATTTAACTACCGCATCCGGCCGGGCGGCCGGAAATGACGTCATCGCCGACCCCCGTCACATGATCAATCAATAAAAAAAAAAATCAAATCTACACATATTTGGTATCGCCGCACTCAGAATCGCCCGATCTATCAATTAAAAAAAAGCATTAACCTGATCGCTAAACGGCGTAGCGAGAAAAAAATTCAAAACGCCAGAATTACGTTTTTTAGGTCGCCACGACATTGCATTAAAATGCAATAACGGGCGATCAAAAGAATGTATCTGCACAAAAATGCTATCATTAAAAACGTCATCTCGGCACGCAAAAAATAAGCCCTCAACTGACCCCAGATCACGAAAAATGGAGACGCTACGAGTATCGGAAAATGGCGCAATTTTTTTTTTTCTTTTTTTTTTTAGCAAAGTTTGGAATTTATTTTCACCACTTAGGTAAAAAATAACCTAGTCATGTTAGTTGTCTATGAACTCGTACTGACCTGGAGAATCATAATGTTAAGTCAGTTTTAGCATTTAGTGAACCTAGCAAAAAAGCCAAACAAAAAACAAGTGTGGGATTGTACTTTTTTTTGCAATTTCACCGCACTTGGAATTTTTCCCCCGTTTTCTAGTACACGACATGCTAAAACCAATGATGTCGTTCAAAAGTACAACTCGTCCCGCAAAAAATAAGCCCTCACATGGCCAAATTCACGGAAAAATAAAAAAGTTATGGCTCTGGGAAGGAGGGGAGTGAAAAACTAACACGGAAAAATGAAAAATCCCAAGGTCATGAAGGGGTTAAAATTTTGTCAAAGCCAAATACCAGGAAGTATCAAAAACAATCGGCTTTGTTTAAAATGTGACACGAGATAAAATGCAAAGTCATAATTGTGATTAAAAACGCACGTAAAAAAACACTCAAACACAATGCGTAATTTAATATACGTAGTAGGTGCAGAAAATCTGGAACATCTAAAATTCACCAAAAGTTCACTGTGGGAACATGGCTGAACAGAGCAGCGATTTGTGGCGGGCAGCTTCACACCTCGCCACGTTTCTTCTCTGGTGCTTTAGTGTCAGTAGTTGCCGATGCTGCACGCGGTGGTGCCGGCGGAATGGGCCTGTAATAGATGAGTGTTGATAAGACACTAGTAAAGTGTAAGCCCTGTGGTAAATCACGGCCATATGCTCTGAGAACTGCTAATTTATTGCATGCTGGTTAAGCTGGGATGAAGCAGACGTTCTCCTGGTATGGCGCGCCCTATAGATCAGTTTTATTTGAGATGTTCCAGAGATCTCCCTGTCCCTCAAGTCAGAGATTCTCCTGCGTGACCAGCTGGTGTAGGTGCTTTTTTTTCCTTTCTAAATGGCATTAAATGTTGGATATCCTAGTATTTTCTTTTATAATGCTTTATGGAAGAGGTTCCCACTAGTGCTGAGCGAACATGCTGGGATAAGGTGTTATCTGAGCATGCTCATCTGCTGACCAAGTGTCTTCAGCGTTTTCGAAATATGTTCTAGTCCCCTCACGTACCTGTCTCGCCACTAGCCACAACACATGCAGACATTGCCTAACAAACAGGGAATGCTGGTGTGTTGTGGATGTCAAACAGCGGCGAGACATGCAGCCGCGGGGAGTCGAACACATATTTTGAGCACGTTGAAGACACTAGATTAGCACACGAGCATGCTCAGATAACACCTTACCCAGCACGTTCGCTCATCATTATTCCCCACACATTTTAGCTTTACACGCTGTTGAGCAACATTAATTGTATTCACACGTGGCATTTTCAGTGTTTTTTTTTTCTTTTTTCTGCATTTCAGTCTGTAGAAAATAAGCTGTTTTACATTACCAGCAACGCTCATGCATCAGGAAACTCATGCTCGCAGTTTTTAATAAAAAAAAAAAAAAAAAAAATTACAATACTGGTGAATAAAACTAGCTTTAGGCTATGTGCACACGTTCAGGATTTCTCGCAGAAAATTCCTGAGAAAAACCTGACATTTTCTGCAAGAAATCTGCATGCGTTTTTGACGCGGTTTTGCTGCGTTTTTGATGCGTTTTTTTCCGGACATTTCCTAATGCATTTTGTAGTGGGAAATCCGCAAAAAAACCCGCAAAATTAATGAACATGCCGCGTTTACCGCGATGCGTTTTTTTCGCGGAAAAAAACACATCATGTGCACAAAACATGCGGAATTCATTCTAAATGATGGGATGCTTATTATATGCGTTTTTTTGCGGTTTTATAGCGTTTTTATCGGGAAAAAACGTGAAAAAACAGCAACGTGTGCACACAGCCTTACGAACGTGTACTGTGGATAAATCACACAGGTAATCCTCCCATCTATCTGCTGCGCTTTATATGCAGTGTTTTTTTACTGCCAAGAGTGAAGGTTTTGGTTGCAGAAAAATGCTGCAAAAACGCCACATGTGAACATAACCAAAACGAAGAATATATGCAGTTATCAAAAATCTTCCACAATTTGTGTGAAAAATAAAAAAACATTTATCAAGCGCCATGCTTCATCACTTATCCTCCCCCATAAGTATCAGTCTTGTGCCTCATTCAGACGTCCATGTTATACCCGTGTTTTAATTTTTATTTTTTTATGGTTATAACTTTTAACCATTATTTTTGCTGCTGTTCACATCTGTGTTATTCCGGGAACATGAGTGGAATAGGGTCAATACAAGTCTATGGGGCCCCAAAAACATGTACGTTGCATGGGGTGGCACCAGTGGGGTGTCCGTGTTTAACATATCAAAGAATATATGAGAAGCTTTTATTTATTTTTTTTCTTCATCCATCCGTAAAAAACGCAGATGCTAAAAACTTACACGCAGATGCCCTACACTCCTGACACCGGACATTTACAAGTCTATTGGGGGCCGGGCGTGCTTTTCAGTTTCACGTATTAAAATGCAGTGGGGTTTTGGGTTGATTACTATTCTTATTGAAAGCTTTTCAACCTACACAGCTATTATCACCTAATCGTTACTATATCAGGAACTGATTGCTACTGCAAATAATCAATGGGTTTGTCTGTTCACTAAAGGTTCCGTCACACTCAGCAACTTTGCAACGAGAACGACGGCGATCCGTGACGTTGCAGCGTCCTGGATAGCGATCTCGTTGTGTTTGACACGCAGCAGCGATCTGGATCCCGCTGTGACATCGCTGGTCGGAGCTAGAAGGCCAGAACTTTATTTGGTCGTCAGGTCGGCGTGTATCGTCATATTTGACGTCAAAAGCAACGATGCCTGCAACGTATTACATGGAGCCAACAACCAGCGAGAACGATAACTGAGTCGCCGTTACGTCACTGGATCGCTCCTGCATCGTTCTGGAGCTGCTGTGTTTGACGTCTCTACAGCGACCTAAACAGCGACGCTCCAGCGATCGGCTCGTTGTCTATATCGCTGCAGCGTCGCTGAGTGTGACGGTACCTTTAGTAACTTACTTTGGCTACGTTCAGACTAGCGTTGTGCTAGTGTGCGTCGGGTTAGCGTCGGGCGACGCAGCGGCGGCGCACGAGTCATGCGCCCCTATATTTAACATGGGGGACGCATGCATTTTTGTTTGTTGCGTTTTGCGATGCATGCGTCTTTTTTGCTGCAAGCGTCGGACCTAGAAAACGCAACAAGTTGCATTTTTCTTGCGTCCGATTTTCGGCAAAAAACTACGCACGCGTCGCAAAACGCAGCGTTTTTGCGTGCGTTTTGGCGCGTTTTTGCGTGCGTTGCGTCGCCGACGCAGCGGCGCACAACGCTAGTCTGAACGTAGCCTTTATGATACCTTTTTTTTTTTTTATCTTCAGCTATTTCTTAATTATATATATATATATATATATGTATATATATATATATATATATATATATATATATATATATATATATATATATATATATATATATATATATATATATATATATATATATATATACACAGTTAGGGCCAGAAATATTTGGACAGTGACACAAGTTTTGTTATTTTAGCTGTTTACAAAAACATGTTCAGAAATACAATTATATATATAATATGGGCTGAAAGTGCACACTCCCAGCTGCAATATGATAGTTTCCACATCCAAATCGGAGAAAGGGTTTAGGAATCATAGCTCTGTAATGCATAGCGTCCTCTTTTTCAAGGGACCAAAAGTAATTGGACAATGGACTCTAAGGGCTGCAATTAACTCTGAAGGCGTCTCCCTCGTTAACCTGTAATCAATGAAGTAGTTAAAAGGTCAGGGGTGGATTCCAGGTGTATGGTTTTGCATTTGGAAGCTGTTGCTGTGAGCAGACAACATGCGGTCATAGGAACTCTCAATTGAGGTGAAGCAGAACATCCTGAGGCTGAAAAAAAAGAAAAAATCCATCAGAGAGATAGCAGACATACTTGGAGTAGCAAAATCAACAGTTGGGTACATTCTGAGAAAAAAGGAATTGACTGGTGAGCTTGGGAACTCAAAAAGGCCTGGGCGTCCACGGATGACAACAGTGGTGGATGATCGCCGCATACTTAATTTGGTGAAGAAGAACCCGTTCACAACATCAACTGAAGTCCAGAACACTCTCAGTGAAGTAGGTGTATCTGTCTCTAAGTCAACAGTAAAGAGAAAACTCCATGACAGTAAATACAAAGGGTTCACATCTAGATGCAAACCATTCATCAATACCAAAAATAGACAGGTCAGAGTTAAATTTGCAGAAAAACACCTCAAGAAGCCAGCTCAGTTCTGGAAAAGTATTCTATGGACAGATGAGACAAAGATCAACCTGTACCAGAATGATGGGAAGAAAAAAGTTTGGAGAAGAAAGGGAACGGCACATGATCCAAGGCACACCACATCCTCTGTAAAACATGGTGGAGGCAACGTGATGGCATGGGCATGCATGGCTTTCAATGGCACTGGGTCACTTGTGTTTATTGATGACATAAGAGCAGACAAGAGTAGCCGGATGAATTCTGAAGTGTACCGGGATATACTTTCAGCCCAGATTCAGCCAAATGCTGCAAAGTTGATTGGACGGCGCTTCATAGTACAGATGGACAATGACCCCAAGCATACAGCCAAAGCTACCCAGGAGTTCATGAGTGCCAAAAAGTGGAACATTCTGAAATGGCCAAGTCAATCTCCAGATCTAAACCCAATTGAGCATGCATTTCACTTGCTCAAATCCAGACTTAAGACGGAAAGACCCACAAACAAGCAAGACCTGAAGGCTGCGGCTGTAAAGGCCTGGCAAAGCATTAAGAAGGAGGAAACCCAGCGTTTGGTGATGTCCATGGGTTCCAGACTTAAGGCAGTGATTGCCTCCAAAGGATTTGCAACAAAATATTGAAAATAAAAATATTTTGTTTGGGTTATGTTTATTTGTCCAATTACTTTTGACCTCCTAAAATGTGGAGTGTTTGTAAAGAAATGTGTACAATTCCTACATTTTCTATCAGATATTTTTGTTCAACCCTTCAAATTAAACGTTACAATCTGCACTTGAATTCTGTTGTAGAGGTTTCATTTCAAATCCAATGTGGTGGCATGCAGAGCCCAACTCGCGAAAATTGTGTCACTGTCCAAATATTTCTGGCCCTAACTGTATGTGTATGTGTGTATATATATATATATATATATATATGTGTATATATATGTGTGTATATATATGTGTGTATATATATATGTATATATATATATATATATATATATATATATATGTATACATTATGTATATATATATATATATATATATATATGTATACATATATATATATATATATATATTCCATTCGATGTTGGGTGTTTAAAAATGCAGCCTTCTCATATTGATTAATTGGAGTCATCTCGCTCTGGGTCCACGGGAGACATTTATACCCATTACTTTCATTGTCTGCATTGTTTGGCTTATATTGAGCGGCTCCAGCTTTGCTTTGATTTATTTTATAACTGGAGTGTTTTGGATTCTTGTAATAATGCTTGCAGATGTAGGAGGGAGGAAAATGGTTTTCTCAGTGTCCCTTGGATAAGACCACATGTGTAGACTTATCTTTGTGAAGGGTTGCTGTAGGATATATTATTGGTCTGTTATAATCAGAAGAGCATTGTAAGATTTTAGATAAATCTTTCGGGGTTTTCTGTTTTGTTAGATCATCTAACTTGCTAACTTGGCTAATGATTTTTTTTTTCTTCCTTAAGATTAAAAATGTAAAAAACCATATGTATATATATATATATGTGTGTGTGTAATATATATATATATATATATATATATATATATATATATATATATACACTAGATTGTGGCCCGATTCTAACGCATCGGGGATTCTAGAATATGCATGTCCCCGTAGTATATGGACAATGATGATTCCAGAATTCGCGGCAGATTGTGCATGGCGCTGATTGGTCGAGGCAACCTTTATGACATCATCGTCGCCATGGCAACCATTATGACATCTACGTCGATACTGTGCCCGTCGCTGAATCAATCAGAATCGTGGGATTTCTACGTCCTTTATGACATCGTCGCTGTGCCCGTTGCTGATTGGTCGAGGCCTGGCGGCCTTGACCCATCAGAGACGCGGGATGTCTACGTCCTTTATGACATCATCGTCGCTGTGCCCGTTGCTGATTGGTCGAGGCCTAGCGGCCTCGACCAATCAGAGACGCGGGAT
The DNA here is from genome assembly GCF_032444005.1 of Ranitomeya imitator. Lineage (NCBI taxonomy): Eukaryota > Metazoa > Chordata > Amphibia > Anura > Dendrobatidae > Ranitomeya > Ranitomeya imitator. Next base: position 458,830,244 of record NC_091287.1, on the reverse strand, counting down.
TTCCAGGACAGACAGACAGACAGAAAAACCCTTAGGCAATTATATATATAGATGTGTGTATGTATGTGTGTGTGTATATATATATATATATATATATATATATATATATATATATATATATATATATATATATATATATATATATAATGTACAGTATATTTATACAGTGGTGTTCAAAAGTCCTGCATAGGCGTGAAGAAAACTATATGTTTCATACTTCTGCATCTCTACAGTGAAACTGGTGGAACAGATATGTTTTTGTAATCCCTCATTGTATGCCATACTCATTTTTGAATGTCCCAAGTGTATAAATTGTTATGGTATGTGCATTTTTGATAATGTTTTTACAGCATAACCATACCTACACTAGTACAGTGTGTAGAATGGTGAACAGGTTTCTAAGTTCACTAACTTCCAATGCAAGTTCACACAGACTTAAATTTTACTTTTTAAGATTTATTATTTTTTATTTAATTCAGAGTGTTGAGCAGAAGGCAGCATTTTCTTATTAAGGATGTCTATGTATTTGTTTGCATTAACCATACCCTCCAGGATATGAAGCCTTCCAACACCATTGGCTGCCATACAGCCCCAGACCATTACTTTCATCGGATGTTTCACAGAGGAGCTCAAACACTCTGGCTTGTACTCTTCATGTGGGAACCTTCTCACATAAGACTTGCCATCATTTCCTAAAATGCAAAAAAGTGCTTTCATCACTAAATAGCACTATTTCCCACTCCTCCTTCCTCCATTTTAACTATTTCAATGCCCACAGTTTTCGCCTTTGTCTTTGTATGGCTGTCATCAATGGCTTCTTTCGGGCCTTGCACCCTCTCAATCCTGCTTCCAAACATCTCTTCCTAACAGTTGATGTTGCTACCTCAATATTGCACTTTTCTTGCCATTCTCTCAGAAGCTGAGGAGAGGTGAGCTTTCGATTGGCAAGGAATGTTCTTATCAGTACTCTATCCTCCCTTTTAGTTGACTTTCTGGGCCGACCAGATCTGGGCCTGTCCTGGGTGATTCCAAGCTGCTTATGTTTCTGCAAAATTCTTACGACTGTATTCTGATTACAGCCGACCTTCCTTGCGATCTGGGGGCCAGTAAAACCCTCTTCATGTAGCACCACAACTCGCACACGATCCTCCGCTGGCAAAAATCTGAAGGCTCCCATTATATATATATATTCTGTATATATATATATATATATATATATATATATATATATATATATATATATATATATATATATATATATATATATATACTAGATTGTGGCCCGATTCTAACGCATCGGGTATTCTAGAATATGCATGTCCCCGTAGTATATGGACAATGATGATTCCAGAATTCGCGGCAGACTGTGCCCATCGCTGATTGGTCGAGGCAACCCTTATGACATCATCATTGCCATGGCAACCATTATGACATCTACGTCGATACTGTGCCCGTCGCTGATTGGTCGAGGCCTGGCGCCCTCGACCAATCAGACGCGGGATGTCTACGTCCTTTATGACATCATCGTCGCTGTGCCCGTCGCTGATTGGTCGAGGCCTGGCGGCCTCGACCAGAGACGTGGGATTTCTACATCGATACTGTGCCCGTCTCTGATTGGTCGAGGCCGCCAGGATTTCCAAGACAGACAGAAAGACAGACGGAAAAACCCTTAGACAATTATATATATATATATAGATATAATGTATGTATGTTGCATTGCACTTTTTGCGATTATGTAAAAGAGCCACATGCGAGCAATTACTTAGTAGCCTGTTAAGGGGCCAACCACACTTCCATTGTCGTGGAACACTTTCTTATATATGATCACAGCGAATGTCTGGCCGATATGCCGACCTGAACAATGATTTTTAGCTGCGCTTAAAAATCATGCCACCTAACAAATTGGCAGCCTGTTTGCACTACCTGATTATCGGGAATGAACACTCCCAGAAACGCTTGCTCCTGATAATCTGCCAGTGCAAGAGCACTCTTAGCTGGCCATATACAAGGCGAGCTTGCTTGTGTTTTTAATGGCGGGAATGGAGTGCGCACCTGCTGGACTCCTCTGATGACGGATTTTCTCCCATAGAGACTAAAGGATCAGCAGTTGCAATTCTACTTGGAGAGTTGGGAAACCTCCATACTGACACATTGGTCAGGTTAGGTTTACCTGACCCTAATGTCTTAGGCCACATTCACACGTTGAGTATTTGAGTTTTTTACCTGCAGTATTTTTATCCAAATTCAGGAGTGGGACAGTATAATAGAAACCCGTGCACCAGTTCTGCATTTTTTTTTTTACGCACTCCAGTATTTGTAAGCCAAAACTAGAGGTAAAAAAACCCCCCACCAAATACTTAGCGAGTGCATGTGGCCTACTGGGACCTTTACTCCCACATGTCGTCACATTGCTTTCCATTTATGGTGACAGTGGCACAGTTCTCACTGGGTATAGGTCATGCCTACTGCAGGCTACGATTTGTTTTATTTTTTTGGTATATTTTTTTGTGCCATTGCAAGTAAAATCATTCTCTTCCTATATCTCTTAGGTACCTCTGCCCAATGCTTAAGACATTTTACGTTCAGCTAACTGTTGGAAACAGTGATTTTTACGGAGAAGGAAAAACTCGCCAGGCAGCTCGACACAATGCAGCACTGAAAGCTTTGCATGCACTGAAGAATGAGCCGATCCCGGAGAGGTCCTCGCTGGTGAGTCTGCGGTAGAATAAAGGATTGGGCATGTTGAAATCAAACCGCTTGATCCTTGTACCTTCCCTCCCGCCTCCCCACTAATATCTGTCAGTGGAGAGACGGAAAAGTCTGTATGTAGAAGATAGCCGGGCAGTCCCCCTGACTTTACCGTCATGTAAGGGGACCTCTACTTCACAGATCCATCACTTTGTGAACAAAAACAATTGTGTAAAAACAGTTGTAGGGCACAAATAGAAGTCAATCTTTCTGTTATCACACTTGCTGACGCAGTTAATATGTTGGATAGTGTAATAATATGTAATATTAAAAGGGTGAGAACCTTGTTCCATCCACACTCGACAGGTTTTTCCTTCATTTTCATCAACTTAGCTTAAACAGCTTATCCGTGAATAGAAATAAATAACTGAAGGAAAAGTCATTATAAATAAATTCCTAAATACATTTAATTAGCAAATCGCAATCCTCACCAATCTAGAGCGAAATAAAATGGCCATCACCTTGTTATACTGACACGCCTGTGATCATGAGCAGTAGGACACTCCTGTGCTGTCACCAGGAGTTACTTACATTGTTATTCAGAAAGCCAGGAAGCTAAGGGGTAACCTTTCCTCTTGTGGAGAGTGACATGCCTGACATACTAGGATACGGAGACTTATAGGCCATGCAAATTGTCTTTTCAGAGACATTGAGGACTTGAACTCTAGTTTTACCTATTGGAGTCAGCTATCCTAAATGTCATTATCAACCCTTTTAATGAGCCTTGGAACGTGACTGAAGATAAAAGCCAATCCAGAATCTCAATTTACAGAAACATGTTTTGGGGTGTTGCCCCTCATCAGTGCAAAGCATGAGATATGATTTGGCTGTATGAGAGGCCTCGGAAGGTCAGGGCACACGAGTGTGAGCAGCCTCTTCTTACATTGGCACCTCTGGTCTCTCCAATAGTATTTGTGGAGCACATCCATGACATATAAAGGAGGTCAGAGCTTCATGCTGCACGTGCTCACAGGCACCAGTCCGAATATTTTAGGCTGATTTCTCTCCGTGAAACAATGAAGCGAGCGGCCATTTTAATTCTAAAGTTATTAACTCCCTAACAAATTTGCTAGTTATATTTATTTAGGAATTTATTTATACTGCTGTTCTCTTTTAGTTATTTAGTTTTTTCCCATTCTCACAGAACACGTTTAATAGGTTTTGAGCCGGTGGAAGAGATGAGTTTTAGGCTTGATCGAATCGCTCCGGATAAGTGCTTATCCAATGCAGCTTTTCGGATAAGCTCTTATCTGAAGCGATTCCATCAACCCTAATGAGTTTCTTTCAGAAGTTTCCTCATCTCTGGAAACTAGGGTATGCCGTCCATTTTCCCATTTTCGACCCGTGGTGAAGCCAATATGTCGTCAGCGTATAAGAATCTTAAGGACTAGAATATTTGTGTAGCAGGAGCTTGGAGGAGGTCTCATTGGAAATGTTCCTTTGTGGCTTCAATCATTTCAGTTTTTGGTATTTGACCACTGGTAAAATCCTTGGTGGAGGTGACTATCGAGGCGTCTTCTCGTCTGTGCCTGCCTGTCTTTAGGTGTTTTGTTTTTATTTTCAATTTTATTTTCTATTTTAGTAAAGAGAGCTTTTTTTTTTTTTTTGCTATGTTTAGATGGCTTATTACATTTTTTTTAAAAAAAATTTTTTTCTCAATTACAGAATGGGGAGACAAGAGGCCCTGATGAAGATAAAGATGCAAATAAATCAGAAATCAGCTTGGTTTTTGAGATTTCTTTGAAGCGGAACCTTCCCCTCAGCTTTGAGGTACGGCCCGGCTCCTACGCTGGATGGATATTTGACGTTCCCTATCAGTATTTCGGCAATCTTTCGTTACATAGAGATGCTTTATATCTGTTGGTGCGGAGGAGATTCCTTAACCTGCTTTCTAGAATATAGTAACCCCACAAATAGCGCAATAAACCTTTATGTTGCCATTACCTATAAGCTATAAAGTGAAAGATGGTAATGTGTTAGAATTTATATGTACATTAAATGTATATGGCTTCCTGTCAAGACTCATTGATTTTTCAGTAGTATGCATAGTCCATGATGCAATCGTCAGTGGAAGTTGCCCTGTTACGAGGCAATGATTCAGTGTATGCAATCAGCAGTAGAGGAGCCGCCACTCCTAAAGCCTCTCTGAGGAAAAATGACTTTCTTCAGTCTACAGCGATTAGCCCTGGTGATAATCTGTAATACTGCAAGTATTTTTTTACCCAGTAAAACCCCAGTCAGTCCATTGTTTGTGTCAGATCTTTGAGCTTCCATCTACAGCTGGCCATACACTTTAGATGGCTCGGCCAAACGCTCCTTTGTTCTCTGAGAAAGCCTTTGGCTGACATGTCTGACGGCGGCCTATCTCCAGAAGAACAATGTGACTGACAGTCTAAAATCAGACATGTACAACCAACACTTTCCTCCACCATGAGTTGGTCACATAGACTGTTGGATGAACACATTGGTATCGGCAGATTTGTCACTCATGACTGGACACATTCAGACTAGATTGGCACGATCTGGCTCAATGCAAGTGAATTGAGAGAGGTTGGAAACAGTCTAGTCGGAATGTGGCTCGGAAGCGTGAATATTAGTGATGACCAAATACACTCGTTACTCAAGATTTTGCGAGCATGCTCAGGTGTCCTCCGAGTATTTTTTTAGCGCCGCAGCTGAATGATTTACGTCTATTAGACAGCTTGATTACATTTGGGGATTCCCTAGCAACCAGGCAACCCCCACATGTACTTATGCTGGCTAACAGATGTAAATCATTCACCTGCGGAGCTAAAAACTAAATCTCCGAACACTAAAAAATACTAGGAGGACACCCGAGCATGCTCGGGAAATCTTGAGTAATGAGTATATTCGCTCATCACTAATATTCACGCTTCCGAGCCACATTCCGACTAGACTGTTTCCAACCTCTCTTAATTCACTTGCATTGAGCCAGACCGTGCCCATCTAGTCTGAATGTGTCCAGAAGGATGCATATTGCCTATTTACGGTCACATGACTGCCGCTGCTGGCACCGGAGAATCCTCGCAGTGTACGATGTGAGATTTCACAAGTGTGTAGTCCCAGAAGGTGACTGCAGACTTGTAGTTTAAGTTCTAACAACTCCTTTAAGGCTAGGCTTATACTGTACCAGCATTCATACCATTTGTAGGCGACATTGCTGCGAATTCTGTCTGTCTGTGAGAATTAAGTGTTCTGCTTGGGGACCCCTTCGTGTCTGTTTTGTGACTAATCTGGTTCCTTCATATCTTCCGTATTTTTGTTCCTGTAACGGAACAGCAGTAATGCAACTCTGGCGGTTCCTCTTAACATTCATTCTGCCAGCCCTATAGGAACAGGGACTTCCTTTTCCTTGCTTCCCATCGTACATTGCTTCTGCCCTGTCCAGTATAGTGGCTTGTCTGTATCTAACTGGAAGCACAGCTCGTTGTTATTCTTTTATACAATTTAGTGAACGGTAGAGGAGGAGCAGAAAGATAAAGATCCACCCACACTTCACCTAATCGGTCTCATGCCGCCTCTTCTAGGGAGGGATTACACTTACACAGGTAGTGGTGAACATAAGGAGACATGTTTGGAGTAGTCTGCCTTTGGAGTTATGTTTTGGGGATAAGATAACATTATTTTTTACACCAGTGTTTTATCTAATAATATTCCCTTGTCTGAAAGTCAATACACCGTAGAGCCTATTACATGATTCATGCTTCCAAAACCGCGGGCAGCATGATCCCAAGCAGGTATATCTCTCTGATGCTGGAACGCTATGGGAGAGACCTGTCAATCACTTGGAGTGCTGTTAGATGAAGTTGGCCGGGGGTCTCGATAGACCACTCTTGTCTCTGACTTTGGTCCCTTTCTGGACCCTCTAACTCCATTTTCTCTGAACCCTAGGGCATTTCAGATAAATTATATCCCTGGATACAATTGTGCAGCCGGACTGCGATTTACACTGGTTTTGGCAGCATGAATCGTCCGGCAGGTTCCCTTTAAGGAGCAGAGGAATGTCTTCTGATACTTATGTGCATAATGGTATAAAGCTGTTTTCTTCTGACCAAGTCACAAGAATAAAGGTTCTCGGTAAAGCATTCACTTTAGCTTATTTTTAAGAAAGGAAAATACTAGGTAATGCCCGAGGGCCGATGTTACACAGTTCTTTGTTGCTCATTTATTTGCTTCTTTCTTTTCAAGAATTGAGGAAGCCTTGAGGCAAGATGACATGTTATCTTTTACTTCGTGTCTGTTACACCTAAAATATTTTGATAGATTATTTGTTTCGTAGTAATAGTTAGGCTTTTTTCAGACTAGACGCTAGTGCTGTTTCTTAGATGTATTTAATTTACTCGTTTATATAGCACAATCAAATTCCACAGCGCTTACAGACATTATCGGCACTGTCCCCATTGGGGCTCACAATCCTCCGTTCTCTCAATATGTCTGGAGTGTGGGGAGAGCATACGAACTCCTTGCAGATACAAGCTCACTTTCCATGGCTTTTTGCACCCCTCTCTTCATGTGTAAAATATTTTTTCCTTGTCATTTCCCTTTTATTAGACATACGGTAACTTAATTTATGGATAGTTATAGTGTTATTTTTTTGCCTGTGCGGATCGGATGGGTTGTTACCGACATCTCGTGAGAATTTCAGGAAAATAGCACCTTTAGAAATATATTTACCGTACTTAGAAAATTGGTGACGAGTTCAGTTCTTTCAGGGTTGTGGAGTTGGTGTCCGTTTTGGTGTAATTTGTATAAAATGGACTGACTCTGTCTGTTCTGTTCCTGATCTGAGGATTTCGGCTTTTAGCTGAGATGAATCTGTGCTGCACTTTATGTACATGCTCAGTAGTGAGGCGGTGCTGTGGGGTCTGAGTCAGGAACATTGAGGACTTTGACGTTTGGCTTACTGACTCTATAGATTTGCTTATTTTACCTGCTTATTGTCCTTGGTGGGATTTGAATCTAGGACCTCAGTACTGCAAAACAGTGTGAACCACTGAAAAACCATGCTGCTCTATTCATAATGCAAAAACAGAAAAAACGGACGTAATAGTTTCATTGAATACGAAATCCATATATAACCATTTACAATCACCAACATATATACGTCCGAGAGTGAATGGCCGACCATTCAGAGATGCAAAGAACCAAAGAAAACCACTGAACACGGATAGCCAACAGAAAAAAGTCATGGGACACATATATGAATAAAAAAATGCCTTTATTACAAAGTGAATGGCAGACAGATGGCACTGTGTACAAGAGTGCCCCCACTATCGTGAGAGATAAAAGTAACAATAAAAGACAAACCTATAGAAATAGTATAAACAACTGGGCACCACCAAAGAGGAAAAAAAGGGGACGTTATAGACCAGTTTAACAGATCATGCTAGACATTGAAATGCATAAAGGTTCTATGAGAACGACCCCCTGACGAAGGACTTAGTTCCAAAACACGCGTTGGGGTGTGCGCCGCACTTTGAATGTGCCCCATCTAAGGGGAGCATCCCTTGCCTGTCCTTTTGTATACTGGCGTTACTGATTCACACTGGAAGCACTTTTCTTTGTTTTTTCTTCTATTTATAATTGTAACCTTGATGCGGAGACAGTATAACATAGCATATGTCCACAGATTTTTTTTTTTAATTTAGGAGTTTTTGGAACAGAAAATGAGCGGAAGTGTTCTTGCTTCAGGTTTTGTGCTGAGTTTTCAGAGCCGAGCCTCCTAAAGGTTTTATGATTTCACAAGTGCATAAACTGAATTAATCTGTGTCTGTATGTGATCATTGTTTGTAGAATTAATAAATTACAGAAAAAGTATAAATGAAATTTAATTGGTTATAAATTAATAGAATAATCAATGAAATGCAGCAGCGTTATTGTTTTTGTGGGATAATGAAGGGATTATCCACTACAATATTATATCTTATGAGCCCATGGCGCCTTCTGGACTCCTGCTTTTCTTCAAGCTGGCCTTATAACCAGTCAGTCTCCTTGATTCTTCATCTGTTGGGAGCTAGCGAGTAGTCGGTGTAGACTGAGTTTGAAGACTGTTCCACCAGGGGGAAGTAGACGGTGTAGACTGAGTTTGAAGACTGTTCCACCAGGGGGAAGTAGACGGTGTAGACTGAGTTTGAAGACTGTTCCACCAGGGGGAAGCAGACGGTGTAGACTGAGTTTGAAGACTGTTCCACCAGGGGGAAGCAGACGGTGTAGACTGAGTTTGAAGACTGTTCCACCAGGGGGAAGTAGACGGTGTAGACTGAGTTTGAAGACTGCTCCACCAGTGGGACGCTTAAGGTTAAATGCAATCTTTCAGCTGATCTCTCGGACTTCTTTTTGTCAGGGCACTCTACACACAAAATAGAATTTGTGCAAAGCAGAAAGGCACATGAAGGAAGTGCTGAGGCTTCTCATGCAGGAAAAACTGCCAGAAATCCAGGAGGCTAGTCCTTTCATGGCCTGGAATGGAGTAATTTCTCATATACGCACATACATCATAGCTTGCTTTGAAACTTCACCTGAAAATGTAATTACACTTTAATTTTAGACCATGAACCCTCTGGGATCTGGTGACTAAAATGATCATTTGTTAACATATAACTGATGAGGGCTCTTTTGGGTTAAATTTGTCCTTTATCAATTTTCGACTAGGAGCATGGACTTACTGCAGTAGAGGAGCTTGGTGCGCCCTTGGTGGGGCCAAACAGTTCAGTGCATCTTCCCACCTACTTGTTTTTATCTCTGCCCCTCCCAAAACCCCTGTTTTCCTCCTGACTGCTTTAAAGCCAGAGCCAGACAAAAAGGGGCAGAGATAGATGGAAAACAAGTAGGTGGGAAGGTGTGCTGATCTTCTCGGCCACACCATGGATGCATCTGTGCTCGGATTGAACAGCCATTTTATGCCGACAGCCTCCCTTTAAGCCTTAGTAAAATAATTAATCATTTGATTTCCTGTTTCATTAAGGGTCTAGGCAAAATGGAAGCTGATAAACTTGGCTACAATTCATGTTTTTGAAGATTTATGAGGACATTTTTCAATAAATCAAACTGCATTAATGAGGTCACTAATGACATTATGTCTAAAACCAACTTCTATTATAGCTGAAGGCACAAAACTTGCCAAGATTAGTCTTCCAGGCCAAGGTCCAATTCCATATTAAGCCGAAAGGATACATTATCATGGCAGTCACAGATCACCGTCACGTAAATGACATAAAGTTGTCTTAAGACAAGTTTTGAAGAAGAAAGTTACCGTATGTCACTGTTCTAAACAAAAGACTGGTCAAACATTGTTCAGATGTACGTCCTCGATCAGCAGGTATTGGAAGGCCAACTTCTGTCATGCTAGCAAAATAAATGTCTCTAGGGCTGAGTTCACATGACCCAGTTTTTGTGTCAGAAATTTCTTCAACTAACTATTGTGTGAATTAATATTGGAATTTTGCAAAAATATTGCGCAGCTACCAGCTGTGCAACAGTTTTGTGACATTTCTATGACATATTTCTGGAGAAAATTGTTTAATTTGTGGCCATAATGTTAATTCGCTCCAAAATATATAGATTTTTTTTTTTTGGACTGATACTCTGTCTGCATTTTGAGAGCAAAATTATACTAAGGAACGTGTAAGTCTGGGATGAGCATGATACTTTTTCAGCTTTCATCACGGCAGTCATTGTGGTGGAAGGAGCAGTACAGCTGAGCTTTGTCTCATTACAAACACTTCTATCTTCTCACAGTGCTGTCAGCTCAGCTGTGCTACCCCTACACCCACACTGGCTGTTGTGATGGAAGCTGAAGAAGTTCCGGTAGTCATCTCTGCTCTATTCCCATCACTTTGTAATCATGCACAGCTCTGCAGTGAGAGCAGGAGATCAGACTGTCTGTCATTACATGTCTCACAGACAAACTTGTTCTAATCTATTTCAGTGGTGTGTTCATCTAGTATATTGCTGCCTGTATGATTGGGTCGAGTCATACAGGAGAGGTACACACCCCCAGCGGCAGACTCTCTGTTCCATCCTTAGATCTTAGCAGCTCATTTACATACAAGAATAACATTGATTTCTCAGGGAATAAGACATCCAATAGCAGGTTGTAACATTTTAGTCAACCTTCGATGACTTGCATGCCCATAACGATGTCTTAATGTGGTTGATCCTTTCTACAGATTCCCTTTACAGGGAACCTGTCATGTCCAGAAACGCTATTACCCTGCAGAACTGGGTTTCCTTTCAGTTATATAGTGTTAAAATCCTGTGCTTACTGGAAGTATGGCTACAGGGAGAAACTGAACGTGTGTAATTTCCGCAGCCATTTTCTTCCAGTGAACGTGTTGTAGTCATTCCCAGCTCTTCAGTCAGTTAATGGCCTGCCTGCACACTCCTGCTGTGGTGGAGCATGTCCATCAAAGTGCTGAGGAATGATAACAGTACGCTCACTAGAAGAGCGGCTGCAGGGAGGATATTGGGGAATTTTATCTCTGCAGCTGCACTTCCAGTAAGGCAGGAATAGCATTATTTATCTCCATATTTGACCCTGTTTTGCAGGAAAATAGGGTTTTTTGGCCATGACCATTTCCATTTTAAGGGAGCCTGACCGGAAATGCACAAAACCAAAATCACGGGTAGCTTGAATCTTACCCTGGCTGTGTTATCGCACCTGCGTTTTACTCGGAAATGCTGCAATGTTTCAGAGAAAACATATGGTTTTTAAAAGGTGACTGTAGAATTTGATGTTTTTGTTTTTCTTTTATCTTAATTTTATGTTCATGGAAAACGAGCCGATTGCATTTTCCGTTCTGTGTGATGCTGCATGTTGGAATGTATTGGGTTATCTATAGAGTCCTATGGTAGTCTTCAGTATTGTCACTCGCCTGCTTTCTCCTATAGTGCTGGCCTTGGTGGCATAATGTGTACTTACCAGTTTCCCAGAATCTTTTTCTGTCTGCTCATGAAGGATGTGATGTGTTTTACTGCCCACGTTTTTATTTGTGTTTTACTTTACTGACGTAAAGCTGTGACATTTTCTGAGAACAGTGGGCAGAAAGTAATGATTTCCTGCTACCTGCGCTGTTAGCAGACCACATGTGAAGGAGATTCGTACAGGCACATTCCAGCATAGGCTGCGCTCCTTGGAGAAGACTCGACCTGACTCATTCTGATTATTGGACTTCCAGCTATTTGTCATTTTCTAGTTTCTACAAATTACATTTTCTGGGGGGGATTAGAATATTAATTCCCTATCCTCACGATATGTTTCAATATCCTATTGGTGGGGTTCTGGGTTCTGATTCTCGGCAGCCCCTTCTGCTCCTTTTAGTACCACTGTCCTGGATATTGCAGTGCCCAGCTTTGTCGCTACTATTTACAGAGCAGAAGATGCTGCTGCGCTCGGGCAGCACGGGGCCCTCAAACGTTTCGTCAGAAAGGATGATGAAAGTTGGACTCGCGGATCAAATATTGCATCAATGTTCTGAACCTGAAGAACCTCTTTAAAATGAACCTGTCAGCAGGATTGTGCACAGTAACCTACAAACAGTGTCAGGTCGGCGCGGTTATACTGATTACAATGATCCCTAGTGATGAAATCCTTCTTGTGGTTGTTCTTTAAAGGGAACCTGTCACCCCCAAAATCGATGGTGAGGTAAGCTCACCGTCATCAGGGGCTTATCTACAGCATTCTGTAATGCTGTAGATAAGCCGCCGATGTTACCTGAAAGAGGAGAAAAAGATGTTAGATTATACTCACCCAGGGGCGGTCCCGCTGCGGTCTGGTCAAATGGGTGTCTCAGGTCCGCTCCGGCGCCTCCCATCTTCATTCCATGACGTCCTCTTCTGGTCTTCACGCCACGGCTCCGGCGCAGGTGTACTTTTTCTGCCCTGTTGAGGGCAGAGGAAAGTACTGCAGTGCGCAGGTACCGGAAAGGTCAGAGAGGCCCGGCTCCTGCGCACTGCAGTACTTTGCTCTGCCCTCAACAGGGCAGACAAAGTACGCCTGTGCCGGAGCCGCGGTGTGAAGACCAGAAGAGGACGTCATTGAATGAAGATGGGAGGCCCTCGACCGGACCACGATGCCCATTTGACCAGACCGCAGCGGGACCTCCCCTGGGTGAGTATATAATCTAACGTCTCTTTCTCATCTTTCAGGTTACATCGGCGGCTTATCTACAGCATTACAGAATGCTGTAGATAAGCCCCTGATGACGGTGCCACCCAAGTCTGTAAAAGCCACCCAACTGCCGCAACGTGTGCCCAAACAGTGGCTTGGCTCCCCCTTTTTCAGCTAGACAGTTCCCCTATATAGCTTCCCATGGGCGGGTGCCTGAACTGTCGGCCCCTGTGCTGCTCTGCCCCCATCTATATTGACATCAGCTCACACAACGTGAGGTCTTAATAATAGAGATAGGACCATCCCAATTGTCGCAGTGCGTTTCTTTATAGGGTTTTTGTGACTATTTGTGCTTTTAAAAATGCAACAAAAATGCATAAAAATCCAGGCAAAATCACAATGTTCAGACCAGATTGCCATTGCATTTTTTGGTGTAGACACTTTCAGAACAAAAAAAGTAGTGTTTTCGCACCTGCGATCATGACCCCACAAGTCACAAAGAATTTGTTGATTACGCTCCTAGTTTGTTGATTTTTCTCACAATCTTTTCGTTTTCTTGACTTTAGGTGACTAAGGAAAGTGGTCCCCCACACATGAAGAGTTTTGTTACAAAGGTGACAGTGGGCGAGTTTACTGCGGACGGCGAGGGGAACAGTAAGAAGCTGGCAAAGAGGCGCGCAGCTGCTGCTGTACTGCAAGAACTGAGGAAGCTGCCGCCTCTCCCCGTGATTGAGAAACCAAGGCTTTACATAAAGAGGCGTCCCAAAACAATAATTAAGGTATTTCCAATTAATTTACAAATAACATTGCAAATAGCACCCAGTTGCTTTTACCTCGTCTCTGCATTACCACTCCTAGCATTAGGGTAGTACCAGTAGGGCCTTATAGAGATGCTGTCCGGTTTTCTGACCTTTGCTGGAACACAATGAACAGTGTTTGGTGAGAAAGCGTCCGGTCTTTAGTATGATCTTGGTTATATAAGGATTCTCTGGGCTCTTCCTGGCCTGTTACACGATGACCTCCTCTCCGTGCTGTTTGCTGCGGTTATCTGCTGGCTGCACAATGTCGGTGCACCCAGTAATGAGGAACCAGCAGCCATGTTTTTGTGTTGGCCTGTGGTTTGCTCATGTTTTTTATTGTATGACCTAAACGAGTCTTATCTGTAATTGTAAGGATTTCATAGTAACCTCTGCTGGAATAGAGGAGAACGACAGTATAAATAGCAATAGTCGATGTATTATGTAATGTTTATGAAGCTACACAAAACCATATACGGTACTTGTGGACCTATGGGTTTTTTTCTTTTTTACTAAGAATAGGTCAATCTCCAGTTTAATTGAAGTGCTTTCCTAGAAATGTGCTTTATGAGGAATCAGAAAATAACAATTATAATAAAACTTGAATTAAATTCTTTTTTCTTTTATTTTTTTGTTATTGTCAACATAGCTACAAGATTTCAATGTTTGATTTTTTTTTTCAGTCCGGCCGCTGAGCAGATACAGAAAGCTGGGAGATCCTCTTTCTTATCCTGACTTTTTAATCTTTTCTGTAGACTGGGTAATGGTCCGCAGAGGGAGAGATCGGTCTATACAGGCAGGGAGGGAAGGAAATGGGGACTTCCAATATGGCATTGGTTTTACTATTGTAAATCAAATAAATATTAAATGTAGAAAACTCATTCAGTGGCATAACTTAAAGGACCTTCACCAAATGTTTCATGTTGAACTAGACCCAGAATGTAATATTGGAAACAGGAACACATGGGCTACCTGCACAGTGAACAAGTCTGTATGATCATGTTCACACACCACCAAGAAACCTGAAGACACAAAAGAGAATAGTAAAACCAAAAACACTCAGTTTGAAAAAATGTTGCAGTAATCCGCAAGTGCTAGTAAAAGATGTAAAAAACAGGGTATTTGGTTGATACGTTTTTTGCAAAAAATGTATACTAAGCTGCTCTACCAATCTTCACGGTATACCCTTATCAGAGCAGTCCTAACTAATGTATGCAATCCCTATCTGATGTATTTAAAAACCTGATCATCTGTATATAACCTGTGTGAACAGGGTTCAGAGAGGAAAAATCCATGTGTGCATACAGGGTAGAACAGCTTTTGTGCAGATAGCCCAAGAGGAGTGGTGGAACTCCCCAGTCTTGTGTCTACAAGTCTTGTGTCTACAAGTCTTGTGTCTACAAGTCTTGTGTCTACAAGACTGGGGAGTTCCACCACTCCTCTTGGGCTATCTGCACAAAAGCTGTTCTACCCTGTATGCACACATGGATTTTTCTTCTCTGAACCCTGTTCACACAGGTTATATACAGATGATCAGGTTTTTAAATACATCAGATAGGGATTGCATACATTAGTTAGGACTGCTCTGATAAGGGTATACCGTGAAGATTGGTAGAGCAGCTTGGTATACATTTTTTGCAAAAAACGTATCAACCAAATACCCTGTTTTTTACATCTTTTACTAGCACTTGCGGATTACTGCAACATTTTTTCAAACTGAGTGTTTTTGGTTTTACTATTCTCTTTTGTGTCTCCAGAATGTAATATTGCCTGCTGAGAGAAATACATTTATATATTTATTTTGCTTTTCCATTGCAGTGATATTAATAATCAGAATATTTGGCACCTAATGTGATAACTTTTTTTTTTTAAAGCAATCTGT
Organism: Ranitomeya imitator; assembly: GCF_032444005.1. NCBI lineage: Eukaryota > Metazoa > Chordata > Amphibia > Anura > Dendrobatidae > Ranitomeya > Ranitomeya imitator. The sequence continues at coordinate 458,814,688 of NC_091287.1, read as the reverse complement.
CAGTAGAATCAACCCTCCTAAGCCGTCTATATAGATATGTAGGTCATGGGAATGTAGGCCATTTTCTTCAACATTTTACAGTTTACTTGACAGTTGCAGTCAATCAGATTGTATCACGCAGTATCGGGCACAGCACCCTCCGTTTCTTGTTTCAGTAGCACAGAACATTTTTCTCTTTCCTTCCGCCTGAACTATCCCTGCTGTGACTCTTCCTGTCAGCCACAGAGATTTTCACTCAGGCCCTGCAGTATTGCCGAGATCCATAACCTTTCCATCTCATGGTTCCATGTCTAACTTCCTCTGTACGGAAGGATTGTTGTGCTCTCCATAGAACCTTGAGCTCCGACCGCCCAGCACTACTTGCATTTTCTTCGGCTAGCAGCCCACTGCACCTTGAACTCCCCCTAGAAAATGTCACCAACGAACTCTCACTGACTAAACCAGGAAGCGGTTGTCTTTTACAGGCCATACCCCTCCCACTTTGGACTGGAACAATCATTAACTGTCTCTTTGCTCTGTCTGACCAGGCAGTCTGTTGCTGGGCATACTTTAACCTTTCACCTTCTTATTTAGTCAGTATCTTCTAACAGGCATTGCACGTGTAATATGCTTAGTGCATACTATCACTGTCTAGAGTTTAGGACACACAGCAGATTAAACTAGGTCCTCTACTTTGGTAAATCATAGAACAAACGCGGCAGCACTCACCGTCCTGTAGTCAGAAGTTCCTTTATTCAAATATAGACAAACATCTTCACGGCTCGGGGGAACAGGGCAGTGAGAGGAGTGTGCAGGAGGTCCATGATGGACCCGTAGAAACGCTGTTTCAAGCGCGAAACGGCCATTGTCTCCTCCTGCACACTCCTCTCACTGCCCTGTTTCCCCGAGCCGTGAAGATGTTTGTCTATATTTGAATAAAGGAACTTCTGACTACAGGACCGGTGAGTGCTGCCGCGTTTGTTTTATGATTTACCATGACTTGATCTCTCATTTGCACGCGAGCACCTCCGTTTACCTATTGGATTACCACTTACTGAAAGTCTCCATTCAGCGTCTCTTTGAATTCTGCAGTTGTGCAGCTCACTTTTTTTCTTTTTGTTTTATTGGATAGGTCCTCTATTTTCCCTACCCCTGAGCCGAGTGCATGTTAAGGTACCGTCACACTAAGCGACGCTGCAGCGATACCGACAACGATGACGATCGCTGCAGCGTCGCTGTTTGGTCGCTGGAGAGCTGTCACACATGTCCCTTGCCTTCAGCTTCCAGCACTGACTGTGCGCCGGCCGTAAAGTACAGCGGTGACGTCACCGCTGTGCTTTGCTTTATGGCTGGCCGGCGCTCACCAGTCAGTGCGGGAAGCTGAAGGCAAGGGACATGACCAGACACCGGGAATGTAAGTATGTAGTGTTTGTTTTTTTACATTTACAACGGTAACCAGGATAAACATCGGGTTACTAAGCGCGGCCCTGCGCTTAGTAACCCGATGTTTACCCTGGTTACCAGTGAAGACATCGCTGAATCGGCGTCACACACGCAGATTCAGCGATGTCAGCGGGAGATCCAGCGACAAAATAAAGTGCTGGACTTTCCCCAGCGACCAACGATCTCCCAGCAGGGGCCTGATCGTTGGTCGCTGTCACACATAACGATTTAGTTAACGATATCGTTGCTACGTCACAAAAAGCAACGATATCGTTATGTGTGACTGTACCCTTACTCACAGTAGGCATTACCTTTACATAATACAAAATATTTTACATTCTTGAAAAACAAATTAAACGTTGTAAACTTAATTTCACATGTTGTACGAATGGTCGGCTAAAATGATCACTCGGTCTTAAATGTTACCCGACAAGCAATCATTTTGGTTGAACCCTATGCAATCTCTATGGTCAAACATAGTCAATGGAATGGATTATGCTAAAGATCTCGCTGACGCTCTGCTTAGTATTGTATCGAGTTTGGATTTTTCAAATACTGCTAAAGAAATGACTTGTCATTTTACAACCTGACCATGGACATTGCTGCAGCATTGTAAATAAATACCAGTAAGCGTGCATTTAGACTGGACAATTAGCGTGAATGCTGGGAACGTTTATTTCCCAATTGGCCAGTGTTTTTAGGCTACCAAATAACAATCAAAAAAGGGAAAACACTAATTTGTCAGATGACATGGTTTTTAAAAAGGATATCTGGGACTTTTAACAGAGGCATCTACCTGCCTATTGTACCCGGTGCCGGTAACTGACCGCTCCTGCCAGAGATTTAGCTGCCCCCAGTCAAAAGAGCAGCAGTTTCTCTTCCTGTTGACAGGACGGAACTACTGCCGTCATGCTGATTGACAGCCGGCTTCCCCCAATTGGGCAGGAGAGCCGGCTGTTAATCCGCATGACACCAGTAGTCCTGCCCTGTCAACAGGAAGAGAAACTGCTGTTCTGTTGACGTGAGGCTAGCAGAAGTCTGACTGCTCTGTGCCTGGCGGAGAACGGTGCCGGGCACAACACGCAAGTAGGTAGCAACGACCTTCCTGTAAGGCTATGTGTGCATATACAGGTCCTTCTCAAAAAATTAGCATATAGTGTTAAATTTCATTATTTACCATAATGTAATGATTACAATTAAACTTTCATATATTATAGATTCATTATCCACCAACTGAAATTTGTCAGGTCTTTTATTGTTTTAATACTGATGATTTTGGCATACAACTCCTGATAACCCAAAAAACCTGTCTCAATAAATTAGCATATCAAGAAAAGGTTCTCTAAACGACCTATTACCCTAATCTTCTGAATCAACTAATTAACTCTAAACACATGCAAAAGATACCTGAGGCTTTTATAAACTCCCTGCCTGGTTCATTACTCAAAACCCCCGACTAGCGACCTGACAGATGTCAAGAAGGCCATCATTGACACCCTCAAGCAAGAGGGTAAGACCCAGAAAGAAATTTCTCAACAAATAGGCTGTTCCCAGAGTGCTGTATCAAGGCACCTCAATGGTAAGTCTGTTGGAAGGAAACAATGTGGCAGAAAACGCTGTACAACGAGAAGAGGAGACCGGACCCTGAGGAAGATTGTGGAGAAGGACCGATTCCAGACCTTGGGGAACCTGAGGAAGCAGTGGACTGAGTCTGGTGTGGAAACATCCAGAGCCACCGTGCACAGGCGTGTGCAGGAAATGGGCTACAGGTGCCGCATTCCCCAGGTAAAGCCACTTTTGAGCTACAGAGAAGCAGCACTGGACTGTTGCTAAGTGGTCCCAAGTACTTTTTTCTGATGAAAGCAAATTTTGCATGTCATTCGGAAATCAAGGTGCCAGAGTCTGGAGGAAGACTGGGGAGAAGGAAATGCCAAAATGCCTGAAGTCCAGTGTCAAGTACCCACAGTCAGTGATGGTGTGGGGTGCCATGTCAGCTGCTGGTGTTGGTCCACTGTGTTTCATCAAGGGCAGGGTCAATGCAGCTAGCTATCAGGAGATTTTGGAGCACTTCATGCTTCCATCGGCTGAAATGCTTTATGGAGATGAAGATTTCATTTTTCAGCACGACCTGGCACCTGCTCACAGTGCCAAAACCACTGGTAAATGGCTTACTGACCATGGTATTACTGTGCTCAATTGGCCTGCCAACTCTCCTGACCTGAACCCCATAGAGAATCTGTGGGATATTGTGAAGAGAAAGTTGAGAGACGCAAGACCCAACACTCTGGATGAGCTTAAGGCCGCTATTGAAGCATCCTGGGCCTCCATAACATCTCAGCAGTGTCACAGGCTGATTGCCTCCATGCCACGCCGCATTGAAGCAGTCATTTCTGCCAAAGGATTCCCGACCAAGTATTGAGTGCATAACTGAACATTATTATTTGTTGGTTTTTTTGTTTGTTATTAAAAAACACTTTTATTTGATTGGATGGGTGAAATATGCTAATTTATTGAGACAGGTTTTTTGGGTTATCAGGAGTTGTATGCCAAAATCATCAGTATTAAAACAATAAAAGACCTGACAAATTTCAGTTGGTGGATAATGAATCTATAATATATGAAAGTTTAATTGTAATCATTACATTATGGTAAATAATGAAATTTAACACTATATGCTAATTTTTTGAGAAGGACCTGTAATCCGGAAGTAGCAGCGCTATAGACCCAACATTCTATTAAATGCAGGTAAATCTGCATGTGTTCACTGAATTGTGTGGAGTTACCGAGGTCAATACATTCTATAGATTACATTTCTGTTGCGGAGACTAGCGGTCTGGAGAGACGCGCCACTTGTCAGTGTCCTTTAAGCTTACATAAAAATCCTCATTCTCCGCAGCACATCGTGTAAATAGGACCAGAGCTGCCAAGAACCATGATATTCTATTTTCACAGATCACCATATTAGATGGACTGCGTTAGACAGCGGCATAACGCGGTGTAACACAGTCTGTTAACACTGCCATTAATCCCTATTTCGGGCGCATCGCCAACGCATGCCATAATGGGCATGCGCTAGTGATGTGCTGTCATTGAGTGACTGACCCTCGGACTCGGGCTGCAGCATTTCCGGGTCTGCCACCGTCAGTGCAGATAGAGCATCTGCTAGCTCTATCTGCGCTAGCGCGATCACATTTCGGCATGTGCGTTAACGCAGTCCGTTTAACGCAGGCGTTGAACGGGTTGCTTTAACGCAATGTGAACCCAGCCTAACCATTGTTCTGTGCGTATCGAAAGCGTAGTTGGCCTGTCCAAACAATGATCCATTTTTTGTGCAGCCGATCAGTGATGGTTGAGTCATTAGGGCTGAGGATCGACCATTGTAGAGTAACGTTTAAGGCCGGGATCACACTGTCGTATATTTGCTCATTTGAGCAAATCAGGCCGAATATGCTAATGACACTCTGAGTGTGATGCGATTTTCTTGCATGAGAGATTTGCAGCACAGGTGTGGACAAGATGGAGAACTTTATTTTTCCATCTTCTCTATTGTCACTGTGCTTGTACTTTGGACTGCACTTAGATGAAATCCAAGTGCAGTCTGATGTTTTACACGCACCCATAGACTAATATGGGTGCACGTTGTCCAGTTTGTGGAGTCACTCGCAGCATGCTGCGATTGTTTTCTTATGTTGAATCTGCCAGAGCCCCATAGTAGAACATTAGTCCGAGTGCTCTGCAATAAACATCAGATCACACTCCGAGTTATATACTAGTGTGTACTAGTCCTCGCGGAACTATTTGCCACTGGATTAGAAAGGTACGTTTTCACCACTGCAAGTAATCCATTCCTCATCAGATTAGCACATTCATCCCAAATTCTCATGTTCAGTAGACGTCCCAGTCACTTTGGAGGTTCATCCCCCACAATGACCCGCCACCGTGGTTGTCAGACGTTGATTTGTTTACCATGCGACATGGAAGTCTGCTAGGCCGTGTAAATTGGGGCGCTTTCACATTTGCTTCTCACCACATTCATGCATCCGAATCCCCCTGACAATCTGGATTTGGACATGTTCGCCGACGGAGCCATAGACTATAACGGTGCCGAGAAAGCGAACATGCGCTCTGTTGTGCATCGTTTTCAGGTGTATGTCACTATGTAAAAGCTCATGTTAAAATCACATTAGTCGGATCACATTTGCATGTAAATTGGATGCTATCTGTTAGAATCTGATTGTACTCACGTGAAAATTGCATGCTGCGTGTCTGGCACACGGTGATGGGTACGAGCCCTTGGTGTTGGTATCCCTGGTTATCTAGGGCAGATAGTATTACTACCGAAATTCCTTGTGGTCTAGGACAGGAATGGTAAGTTTCAAAATCTGTGATGGTCTAGTCTAGAGAACGATTCAATGCAGTGATCTAGGTCACTAGATCATAATCATTGGGATCCAGTGGGTTACATGTTTCTGGGAGGCAAATACTGATAATTTCGCTTCCTAGTTTCTCCTGTTAGACCCTGCCAAATGGCAGCATATGTTGCAGGGTTTTTTCTTTACTGTAAATCAGTCAATTTATTTATATGAGCGATCAGAGAATCATGTTCCAGTCTCAAAAAAAGGAAAAGTGTGGAATTGGTTACTGTACCTGCAATGTCGCATAAAAAAGTAAAACCTAGTAAATACGGATAGTGTGAGATGACTTGAGTCAGACTTGTCTTGCTGTATATGTAATTGCAGAATAGAACACACGCGTAGACATGTACACACGCGTACTTACACATGCGTCCATACACGCGTACGCACGCACGCGCGCGCGCGCGCGCGTGCACACGTATATATACACACACACACACATATGAGATTTAACAATGATAAATTTAAGGTTATACACATGGGAAGAAGGAATCAATATCACCATTACACACTGAACGGGAAACCACTGGGTAAATCTGACAGGGAGAAGGACTTGGGGATCCTAGTTAATGATAAACTTACCTGGAGCAGCCAGTGCCAGGCAGCAGCTGACAAGGCAAACAGGATCATGGGGTGCATTAAAAGAGGTCTGGATACACATGATGAGAGCATTATACTGCCTCTGTACAAATCCCTAGTTAGACCGCACATGGAGTACTGTGTCCAGTTTTGGGCACCAGTGCTCAGGAAGGATATAATGGAACTAGAGAGAGTACAAAGGAGGGCAACAAAATTAATAAAGGGGATGGGAGAACTACAATACCCAGATAGATTAGCAAAATTAGGATTATTTAGTCTAGAAAAAAGACGACTGAGGGGCGATCTAATAACCATGTATAAGTATATAAGTGGACAATACAAATATCTCGCTGAGGATCTGTTTATACCAAGGAAGGTGACGGGCACAAGGGGGCATTCTTTGCGTCTGGAGGAGAGAAGGTTTTTCCACCAACATAGAAGAGGATTCTTTACTGTTAGGGCAGTGAGAATCTGGAATTGCTTGCCTGAGGAGGTGGTGATGGCGAACTCAGTTGAGGGGTTCGAGTGAGGCCTGGATGTCTTCCTGGAGCAGAACAATATTGTATCATACAATTATTAGGTTCTGTAGAAGGACGTAGATCTGGGGATTTATTATGATGGAATATAGGCTGAACTGGATGGACAAATGTCTTTTTTCAGCCTCACTAACTATGTTACTATGTTACATATATACACACATATATATGCGCACACACATATACGTACGTACACACATATATACACACATACATAATACGCATATATATATATATATATATATATATATATATATATATATATATATATATATATACGCGCACACATCTATACACACACGTGTACACACATATATACACACATATGTACACACGTGTACACACACATATATGCACGCGCACATATATATGCACGCGCACATATATATGCACGCGCACATATATATGCACGCGCACACATGTACGTACGCACACACATGTACGTACGTACGTACGCACACACATGTACGTACGTACGTACGCACACACGTACGTACGTACGTACGCACACACATGTACGTACGTACGCACATGTTCGTACGTACGCACACACATGTACGTACGTACGCACACACATGTACGTACGTACGCACACACGTACGTACGTACGCACACACATGTACGTACGTACGCACACACATGTACGTACACACATGTACGTACGTACGCACACATGTGCATATGTATGTACGCACACATGTATGTACGTACGCACACACATGTACGTACGTACGTACGTACGTACGTACGTACGTACGTACGTACGCACACACACGTACGTACGTACGCACACACACGTACGTACGTACGCACACACACGTACGTACGTACGCACACACACGTACGTACGTACGCACACACACGTACGTACGTGCACACACGTACGTACACACATGTACGTACATACGTACGTACGCACGCACATGTACGTACATACGCACGCACATGTACGTACGCACGCACATGTACGTACGTACGTACGTACGCACGCACATGTACGTACGTACGTACGTACGCACACACATGTACGTACGTACGTACGTACGTACGCACACACATGTACGTAGGTATGTACGTACGTACGCACACACATGTACGTACGCACACACATGTACGTACGCACAAACACACGTACGTACACACGTACGCACGTACTTACGCACACACACACATATATACATACATACACACACACATATACCTCTGGCAAAAATTAAGAGACCACTGCACAGTTTTATAAAAATTAGCTTCTCTACATGTCTGTTGAATTCCAACCAGAGTACACCCCACTCTACTTAATGTGCTTCTGATTAGGTGATCACTTGAACCAAATTTTATTTAACAAAGGAAAGTATAAAAAACCCTGCTGTGGTGTTCACAATCCTCTGGCAATAGGACAAGCTGGATGGCAAAACAAGTGCTAGTAATGGCCCAAAAGTAATAGGAATGAAAAAATAACTTTTAACCATGCCAAAGGAGTTGAAAAGAAAAGTCTTGAGTGGAGAAAAGAAGGGCTCATTTCTGGCTTTACTAGCAGTGGGACATAGTGAGCGTCATATTGCCTCCATCCTTAAAATTTCTAAGATGGCAGTCCATTACAACAAGGTCAAGCAGCAGACATTGGGGACAACAAAGCTACAGACAGGCAGAGGTCGAAATGGACTCTCCACTGACCGGGATGACCGTCATCTTATTTGAATGTCACACAGCAGCCGCAGGATGACCTCAAGTGACCTACAAAAGGAATGGCAAATAGCAGCTTGGGTGAAGTGCACGGCAAGAACAGTTTGTAACAGTCTCATATACGCAGGGCTCAAGTCATGTAAAGCTAGAAAAAAGCCTTTCATCAGTGAGAAGCAAAGGAGAGCCAGGCTGAAGTTTGCCAAAAACCATAAGGATTGGACCATAGAGGACTGGAGTTAAGTAATCTTCTCTGATGAGTTTAATTTTCAACTTGCCCAACACCTGGTCGTCTAATAGTTAGATGGAGACCTGGAGAGGCGTACAAGCCACAGTGTCTTGCACCCACTGTGAAATTTGGTGGCGGATCGGTGATGATCTGGAGATGCTTCAGCAAGGCTGGAATTGGGCAGGTTAATACTTGCGAAGGACGTATGAATCAAGCCGCATACAAGGTTATCCTGGAAAAAAAAACAGTTGATTCTTTCTGCTCAGGCAATGTTCCCCAACTCTGAGGACTGTGTTTTCCAGCAGGACAATGTGCCATGCCACATACCTAGGTCAATTGAGGTGTGGATGAAAGACCACTACATTAAATCCCTGTCATGGCCAGCCCAATCTCCAGACCTGAACTCAATTGAAAACCTTTGGAATGTAATAAAGAGGAAGATGGATAGTCACCAGCCATCAAAAAAAGAACTGCTTAAATTTTTGTACCAGGAGTGGCATAAGGTCACCCAAAAGCTGCTACCATCTTGTCATGTGCTACTCTCTTCTTGAGGCCTCATCCTGTCATGTGCTCCTATCCTGCACCCCAATCCTGTCATGTGGTGCTCCTCATCCTGCGCCCCCATCCTTCATGTGCTGCTCTCATCCTGCACCCCCATGCTGTCGTGCTGCTCCCATCCTGAGCCAGCATCCTGTCATGTGCTGCTCACATCCTGCGTCCCCATCCTGTCATGTGCTGCTCCCTTCCTGCGCTTCCGTTCTGTCATGTGGTGCTTCCATCCTGCGCCCCCATGCTGTCATGTGCTGCTCCCATCCTGCGCCCCCATTCTGTCATGTGCTACTCCCATCCTGTGCTCTCATCCTGTCATGTGCTGCTCCCTTCCTGCGCTTCCGTTCTGTCATGTGGTGCTTCCATCCTGCGCCCCCATGCTGTCATGTGCTGCTCCCATCCTGCGCCCCCGTTCTGTCATGTGCTACTCCCATCCTGTGCTCTCATCCTGTCATGTGCTGCTCCCTTCCTGCGCTTCCATTCTGTCATGTGGTGCTTCCATCCTGCGCCCCTATGCTGTCATCTGCTGCTCCCATCCTGCCCCCGTTCTGTCATGTGCTCCCATCCTGCCCCCCCATTCTGTAATGTGCTGCTCCCATCCATATGCCCTGCACACTGCTCCATAAAGGTTGATGGCCCCCATAAGATTCTCCATAGTATATGCCCCTTATGCCGCTCCATAATAGTTGCTGGCCCCCATTAGATGCTCCATAGTATTATATGCCCCGTATGCTGCTGCGATATAAAAAAAAAAAAACATACCTATCGTTGCTGGGCATCGGGGGCCTGAGCAGGTGGGGACACCGGCGCGCTATGGGGTTCAGCGTTAGATTATATATATATATATATATATATATATACATACATACAGTGGGGCAAAAAAGTATTTAGTCAGTTAGCAATAGTGCAAGTTCCACCACTTAAAAAGATGAGAGGTGTCTGTAATTTACATCATAGGTAGACCTCAATTATGGGAGACAAACTGAGAAAAAAAATCCAGAAAATCACATTGTCTGTTTTTTTAACATTTTATTTGCATATTATGGTGGAAAATAAGTATTTGGTCAGAAACAAACAATCAAGATTTCTGGCTCTCACAGACCTGTAACTTCTTCTTTAAGAGTCTCCTCTTTCCTCCACTCATTACCTGTAGTAATGGCACCTGTTTAAACTTGTTATCAGTATAAAAAGACACCTGTGCACACCCTCAAACAGTCTGACTCCAAACTCCACTATGGTGAAGACCAAAGAGCTGTCAAAGGACACCAGAAACAAAATTGTAGCCCTGCACCAGGCTGGGAAGACTGAATCTGCAATAGCCAACCAGCTTGGAGTAAAGAAATCAACAGTGGGAGCAATAATTAGAAAATGGAAGACATACAAGACCACTGATAATCTCCCTCGATCTGGGGCTCCACGCAAAATCCCACCCCGTGGGGTCAGAATGATCACAAGAACGGTGAGCAAAAATCCCAGAACCACGCGGGGGGACCTAGTGAATGAACTGCAGAGAGCTGGGACCAATGTAACATGGCCTACCATAAGTAACACACTACGCCACCATGGACTCAAATCCTGCAGTGCCAGACGTGTCCCACTGCTTAAGCCAGTACATGTCCGGGCCCGTCTGAAGTTTGCTAGAGAGCATTTGGATGATCCAGATGAGTTTTGGGAGAATGTCCTATGGTCTGATGAAACCAAACTGGAACTGTTTGGTAGAAACACAACTTGTCGTGTTTGGAGGAAAAAGAATACTGAGTTGCATCCATCAAACACCATACCTACTGTAAAGCATGGTGGTGGAAACATCATGCTTTGGGGCTGTTTTTCTGCAAAGGGGCCAGGACGACTGATCCGGGTACATGAAAGAATGAATGGGGCCATGTATCGTGAGATTTTGAGTGCAAACCTCCTTCCAACAGCAAGGGCATTGAAGATGAAACGTGGCTGGGTCTTTCAACATGACAATGATCCAAAGCACACCGCCAGGGCAACGAAGGAGTGGCTTCGTAAGAAGCATTTCAAGGTCCTGGAGTGACCTAGCCAGTCTCCAGATCTCAACCCTATAGAAAACCTTTGGAGGGAGTTGAAAGTCCGTGTTGCCAAGCGAAAAGCCAAAAACATCACTGCTCTAGAGGAGATCTGCATGGAGGAATGGGCCAACATACCAACAACAGTGTGTGGCAACCTTGTGAAGACTTACAGAAAACGTTTGACCTCTGTCATTGCCAACAAAGGATATATTACAAAGTATTGAGATGAAATTTTGTTTCTGACCAAATACTTATTTTCCACCATAATATGCAAAAAAATGATAAAAAAAACAGACAATGTGATTTTCTGGATTTTTTTTTCTCAGTTTGTCTCCCATAGTTGAGGTCTACCTATGATGTAAATTACAGACGCCTCTCATCTTTTTAAGTGGTGGAACTTGCACTATTGCTTACTGACTAAATACTTTTTTGCCCCACTGTATTTATGTATATATACATATATAATCTATCTCTAAATCGTACGATTTAGAATATATGTGTAATAAAATACTATCTAATATATGTATAATATATTTTTCACTAATATTATGTGATACTATATTTATGTGAGATATCCTATACCTGTAAGCCTTTTGACAGGGTTAGTTAGTTAACAGATTCTAATAAAGCTTGAATCTTTGTTCCTTGACTAATATAAATTTTCAGATTGCTCTTGGGATTTTTCCGGCACAAAGGTGGGCTCTAGCTGAAAAAACTTGTCAGACAGACATGTGACATTTGTTTTGTTTTCCATGTATGTCTAAAACTTTATTAACCACACATGGTTTTAATCTAATATGTGCAGTGCCATCTGTGAGGGAAGTATCCTGTCTGTAAGCCACGGCCGCGGTTTTCCATTGACATGAAAAGCTTGAGACTGTAATAAGGCCCATATTTTACAGGCAAGGCTGCGTGTGCAACTTGGCTTATACCGTGAGCACATAGTACCCAGAACTATGAAAAGCAGTAGTTTTTACTTATTGCTAGGATAAAGTTGTACAGATGTGATTGCCAAATTACAGAATTTTGAGGTCCAAAAGTGATTTTTGGTCTTCTGGGCTCACATAATGAAGAATATTTTATTTTCACTTCTATTTTTTTAAGTATAAATATACTCTGAATATTTTATATAATTTATCACTTGTTTGTTGTAATGTTTTCAGAAACTATAAGGTCTATATGTGCCAACCCCCCACCCTCCGAGTCCTTACAATCCAAAAAATTACCAATTCTTGTCATGTCATCTTTTCTTTATCAATATGGGGATGATCAATAACCACATTAAAAAAAAACCCTCTTTAGATACCTTGCCTATTGCAATGGTGCATTCACGTTGCTGTTCAGGATATACCCCGATCCACTATTACAGTAAATCCACCTGCACAATATTTCTACAAAAAAAAAAGTTCTGAGGCATCAAGGCCCTTGCCTCCCTCTGACCTCTCAAGGTGTCTTAGTGGTGTTTGATACCAAGAAATTATCAGTAGATCCTTTTTAAGTTTTGCAGGTTTCAAGATGGAGCATCTACGGATTGATGATGTATGTCTAGCACATCCCACAGATGATGGATTGGATTATGATCTGGGAAATTTGGAGGCCAAGTCATTCCCCGTACCTTTCCTGAACAGCAGGCCATTGCCGCTACCATTACAATGAATATTGTTCTTGGTCTGCGACAATATTTAGGTTGTCATTGCATGTCAAAGTAACATCCAGATGAGTGCCTGGACCCAAGGTTCCTCTGCAGAGTATTGCCCAGAGCATCACACTGCATCCACTGGTCCCCCATAGTCCATCTTGGCTGTGCACACGCCTGGTCGTCCATATGGCGTAAAATAAAATGTGCTTTGTCTGACTAGGTTTTGCGAACCATTTTTCATGTTCACGTGCCAAGCATAGGATTAATTGGTGGGCTGGAATCCTCATGGGATCTGTGCTGACATCTTTCAGTGAGCCTTGGGAGTCTGTGTCCTTGCGATGGGTTCACGTGTTGTCCTTGCTTTAAGCACTTGAAGCAGCGAGCACCCCACAAGACCTTTTGTCTAGCCATCCTAATTTGGCAAATGTAATGTCCCCCAGAGCCATATTCTTTTCAGTATTTTCTGCTGTTAATACAAGAACTTCAAGAACTGACAATTTGTTTATTGCTGGACCTAGTCCAAGCTTTTCAGGAATATTCTGGCACTACCAATCCAGAAACCTTGCTTCCTCTCTTTGGTGATTCATAGGCTTTAGAGCCTGTATCTGAGAACAGATTGATACCTGAATTTCAGATATAATCTTGGCTCTAGAAACCAATGTCGGAAGCTAAACTACATTCTGCAATTTGAGGCAAAACTTTTAGAGCACTTCATACTTCCCTCTGCCCACAAGATTTTTGGAGATGGAAATTTCATTCTCCAGCAGGACTTGGCACCTGTCCACACGGCCAAAAGTAACAATGCCTGGTTTAAAAACAACATTATCACTGTGCTTGATTGGCCAGCAAACTCACCTGACCTTAACCCCATAGAGAATCTGAGGCATTGTCAAGAGGAAGATGAGACACCAGACCCAACAATTCAGATAAACTGAATGCAGCTATCAAAGCAACCTGGGCTTCCATAACACCTCAGCAGTACCACAGGCTATTCGTCTCCATGCCATGCCACATTGATGCCAAAGGAGCCCCGACCAAGTATTTAGTTCATTTACTGAACATACATTTCAGTAGGCTAACATTTTGGATTTTAAAATAATTTTTCAAGCTGGTGTTATAAAGTATTCTAATTTACTGAGATGACGACTTTTGGGTTTTCATTGGCTGTAAGCCATAATCATCAACATTAACAGAAATAAACACTTGAAATAGATCACTGTTTGAAATGACTCTATATAATGAGTTTCACAATTTGTATTGAAGAACTGAAATAAATTAAATTTTTTGATATTCTAATTTTGTTTGAAGCACCGGTATCTCCATCCCTGCATCTCCATGGCTCCCTGTATATAGTAGCAGCATATACCAATAACCCACAGGCTCGCTTCTCCATTAATGAACAAATTATGTATATCTTAAGCTCCAATTTATAATTTTTTATTTCTATAGCGCAAACATATTCCACAGCACTTTACAGTTAGGCAGGGACAGACACAATACAGACCTTACTCGGCATCTCGGCTGCAGGAAAATGGCCGCCGCGATCTCCATCTGCGCACGCGCGGCATCCCGCGGCCATTTTCCTGAAGCCCCGGGAAGCCGAGAAGAACCATCTGCGCACGCGCGGCCTCACAAAGATGGCCGCGCCCACCGATAAACGGCTGAATAGCGCAGATCGCACTATTTTCCTTGAAGCTGCACAGTGGATTCGCCACTTGGACATGCGCACACCACTACGCCACCAACGGAGATCTGGGGGAGAAACAGCGCTGTCACCACGCCCATATGACCTGACCAGCGTGAGTGACAGCCCAAAACGGCGACTTTGCAAAGGTATTTCGGCAGCATAGGTGGGGAATAAAGGCTCCAAAATACACTAATGTAAAGCACAGCTCTGCCCCTATTTAATGCTATTTTTAGCTGTTCTTGAAAAAACGGGGTGACAGGTTCCCTTTAATGACCGGGCCAATTTTTACAATTCTGACCACTGTCCCTTTATGAGGTTATAACTCTGGAACGCTTCAACGGATCCCAGTGATTCTGACATTGTTTTCTCATGACATATTGTACTTCATGATAGTGGTAAAATTTCTTTGATGTTACCTGCGTTTTTGTGAAAAAAACGGAAATTTGGCGAAAATTTAGCAATTTTCCAACTTAGAATTTTTATGCAATTAAATCACAGAGATATGTCACACAAAATACTTAATAAGTAACATTTCCCACATGTCTACTTTACATCAGCACAATTTTGGAACCAAAATTTTTTTTTGTTAGGGAGTTATAAGGGTTAAAAGTTGACCAGCAATTTTTCATTTTTACAACACCATTTTTGATAGGGACCACATCTCATTTGAAGTCATTTTGAGGGGTCTATATGATAGAAAATACCCAAGTGTGACACCATTCTAAAAACTGCACCCCTCAAGGTGCTCAAAACCACATTCAAGAAGTTTATTAACCCTTTACGTGCTTCACAGGAATTTTTGGAATGTTTAAATAAAAATGAACATTTAACTTTTTTTCACAAAAAATTTATTTCAGCTCAAATTTGTTTTATTTTCCCAAGGGTAACAGGAGAAAATAAACCCCAAAAGTTGTTGTACAATTTGTCCTGAGTACACCGATACCCCATATGTGGGGGTAAACCACTGTTTGGGCGCATGGGAGAGCTCGGAAGGGAAGGAGCGCCGTTTGACTTTTCAATGCAAAATTGACAGGAATTAAGATGGGACGCCATGTTGCGTTTGGAGAGCCACTGATGTGCCTAAACATTGAAACCCCCCACAAGTGACACCATTTTGGAAAGTAGACCCCCTAAGGAACTTATCTAGATGTGTGGTGAGCGCTTTGC
This sequence comes from Ranitomeya imitator, assembly GCF_032444005.1. Classification (NCBI taxonomy): domain Eukaryota; kingdom Metazoa; phylum Chordata; class Amphibia; order Anura; family Dendrobatidae; genus Ranitomeya; species Ranitomeya imitator. The sequence continues at coordinate 458,798,752 of NC_091287.1, read as the reverse complement.
CCACCAAAGGCTTCACAGTAGTTTATAATGCAGAGCCGTAAAAATAAAACAAATTTTTTCCCACAAAAATTATTTTTTAGTCCCCAGTTTTGTATTTTCCCGAGGGTAACAGGAGAAATTGGACCCCAAAATTTGTTGTCCAATTTGTCCTGAGTGTTCTGATACCCCATATGTGGGGGGGAAACCACTGTTTGGGCGCATGGGAGGGCTTGGAAGGGAAGGAGCGCCATTTGGAATGCAGACTTAGATGGAATGGTCTGCAGGTGTCACATTGCGTTTGCAGAGCCCCTAATGTACCTAAACAGTAGAAACCCCCCACAAGTGACCCCATATTGGAAACTAGACCCCCCAAGGAACTTATCTAGATGTGTTGTGAGAACTTTGAGCCCCCAAGTGTTTCACTACAGTTTATAACGCAGAGCCGTGAAAATAAAAAAATCTTTTTTTTTACTCTTCGCCACGACAGCACCCACTGGAAAGAGGGATCCGCCCCGCAGGAACAGGAAACCTACAGAGAAATAAAAGGGGGCAGTCCGCCTCTTCTCCTCAGTTTAGGTTTCCTGTTCCTGCGGGAATGACAGGACTACTACAGGGACATACCTGGGCTAGCGTGCCGCCTGCGCGGTATCCGCGAGAACGGCAGGGGCTGCAGCTCGGAAGCAGCGTTGGGGGAGTTCCGCTAGACGGCTCCCTCCTCGTCTGATGGATCGTGCAGACGGCCGGGTCCGGGGAGGGCCGCCCGGCATCATCTGCAGTGTGCGGTACGGCAGTGCGGGGAGGCCGGCTGGAGTCGGGTAAGGAGCGGCAGTATTCCCATTGCGGTCCGGTGCTGAATCCCGGACCGCACATGCGCCGACCGCCGCAATACAGGCTACCGCGGAAGTGGATGGTTGATTTCTGGGGGTGCCTGGGCCGGGGGAGCCAGCGCCGATTCGCGCATGCGCACTGCGCTGAAGGGAAAAAAAAAAAGAAAGGGCGCACTATTTAAACCGCCAAACAATGGTAATGCGGCGATGCAGAGATGTCATCCCCAGGTGCCATGGACCCCACAGCTGGAGATCCAGTACCCCCCGCCAAAGATCACACCAGAGGATCCTCTGAGACCGCTCGTAAAAGCGACGGATCCAGGACAGGATCTCGGCCTTCTGATCCGGTACTAATTGCTTCACTGGGTGAGTTTTTAACTCTGCCTATTAAGCTGACGTTGTCTCCCTACTTTCTCTCTTTTCTCCTTCTCTCACTATGTCTTATTACGACCAGACTAAAAAACGACATAAAACGAAGCATAAGGAATGTGCCTTGTGTAGCCAGCCCCTTCCGGACTCATACCCCCAAAAACTTTGTAAAGACTGTTTCAAAGAAACGACACAGGGAGCAGCAGTGTCCATTACGGACTTACGGGCCATTATTAGGGAGGAACTAAAAACTATGGCCTAGGATAAACCGTGTAAAACTAGATCCAAAACACCAACACCTGTGTCAGACTCCGAAAGTGACCAAACTATACTTTCAGAAGCCTCCTTATCATCATCACCATCACCATCATCATCCTCATCAGAGATCGAGGGACGCTCATGTTTTCCCTTAGACAGTGTGGACAATTTGGTAAAATCAATTCGTAATACCATGGGGTGTGAGGAAACAAAGGGTGTGCAAACCACGCAGGACATAATGTTCGCGGGTTTAGCAGAGAGAAAGAGGAGATGTTTTCCAGTTATACTTGCAGTGAAAGCATTAGTAACATAGTAACATAGTAACATAGTTAGTAAGGCCGAAAAAAGACATTTGTCCATCCAGTTCAGCCTATATTCCATCATAATAAATACCCAGATCTACGTCCTTCTACAGAACCTAATAATTGTATGATACAATATTGTTCTGCTCCAGGAAGACATCCAGGCCTCTCTTGAACCCCTCGACTGAGTTCGCCATCACCACCTCCTCAGGCAAGCAATTCCAGATTCTCACTGCCCTAACAGTAAAGAATCCTCTTCTATGTTGGTGGAAAAACCTTCTCTCCTCCAGACGCAAAGAATGCCCCCTTGTGCCCGTCACCTTCCTTGGTATAAACAGATCCTCAGCGAGATATTTGTATTGTCCCCTTATATACTTATACATGGTTATTAGATCGCCCCTCAGTCGTCTTTTTTCTAGACTAAATAATCCTAATTTCGCTAATCTATCTGGGTATTGTAGTTCTCCTATCCCCTTTATTAATTTTGTTGCCCTCCTTTGTACTCTCTCTAGTTCCATTATATCCTTCCTGAGCACCGGTGCCCAAAACTGGACACAGTACTCCATGTGCGGTCTAACTAGGGATTTGTACAGAGGCAGTATAATGCTCTCATCATGTGTATCCAGACCTCTTTTAATGCACCCCATGATCCTGTTTGCCTTGGCAGCTGCTGCCTGGCACTGGCTGCTCCAGGTAAGTTTATCATTAACTAGGATCCCCAAGTCCTTCTCCCTGTCAGATTTACCCAGTGGTTTCCCGTTCAGTGTGTAATGGTGATATTGATTCCCTCTTCCCATGTGTATAACCTTACATTTATCATTGTTAAACCTCATCTGCCACCTTTCAGCCCAAGTTTCCAACTTATCCAGATCCATCTGTAGCAGAATACTATCTTCTCTTGTATTAACTGCTTTACATAATTTTGTATCATCTGCAAATATCGATATTTTACTGTGTAAACCTTCTACCAGATCATTAATGAATATGTTGAAGAGAACAGGTCCCAATACTGACCCCTGCGGTACCCCACTGGTCACAGCGACCCAGTTAGAGACTATACCATTTATAACCACCCTCTGCTTTCTATCACTAAGCCAGTTACTAACCCATTTACACACATTTTCCCCCAGACCAAGCATTCTCATTTTGTGTACCAACCTCTTGTGCGGCACGGTATCAAACGCTTTGGAAAAATCGAGATATACCACGTCCAATGACTCACCGTGGTCCAGTCTATAGCTTACCTCTTCATAAAAACTGATTAGATTGGTTTGACAGGAGCGATTTCTCATAAACCCATGCTGATATGGAGTTAAACAGTTATTCTCATTGAGATAATCCAGAATAACATCCCTCAGAAACCCTTCAAATATTTTACCAACAATAGAGGTTAGACTTACTGGCCTATAATTTCCAGGTTCACTTTTAGAGCCCTTTTTGAATATTGGCACCACATTTGCTATGCGCCAGTCCTGCGGAACAGACCCTGTCGCTATAGAGTCACTAAAAATAAGAAATAATGGTTTATCTATTACATTACTTAGTTCTCTTAGTACTCGTGGGTGTATGCCATCCGGACCCGGAGATTTATCTATTTTAATCTTATTTAGCCGGTTTCGCACCTCTTCTTGGGTTAGATTGGTGACCCTTAATATAGGGTTTTCATTGTGTCTTGGGATTTCACCTAGCATTTCATTTTCCACCGTGAATACCGTGGAGAAGAAGGTGTTTAATATGTTAGCTTTTTCCTCGTCATCTACAACCATTCTTTCCTCACTATTTTTTAAGGGGCCTACATTTTCAGTTTTTATTCTTTTACTATTGATATAGTTGAAGAACAGTTTGGGATTAGTTTTACTCTCCTTAGCAATGTGCTTCTCTGTTTCCTTTTTGGCAGCTTTAATTAGTTTTTTAGATAAAGTATTTTTCTCCCTATAGTTTTTTAGAGCTTCAATGGTGCCATCCTGCTTTAGTAGTGCAAATGCTTTCTTTTTACTGTTAATTGCCTGTCTTACTTCTTTGTTTAGCCACATTGGGTTTTTCCTATTTCTAGTCCTTTTATTCCCACAAGGTATAAACCGCTTACACTGCCTATTTAGGATGTTCTTAAACATTTCCCATTTATTATCTGTATTCTCATTTCTGAGGATATTGTCCCAGTCTACCAGATTAAGGGCATCTCTAAGCTGTTCAAACTTTGCCTTCCTAAAGTTCAATGTTTTTGTGACTCCCTGACAAGTCCCCCTAGTGAAAGACAGGTGAAACTGCACAATATTGTGGTCGCTATTTCCTAAATGCCCAACCACCTGCAGATTTGTTATTCTGTCAGGTCTATTAGATAGTATTAGGTCTAAAAGTGCTGCTCCTCTGGTTGGATTCTGCACCAATTGTGAAAGATAATTTTTCTTGGTTATTAGCAGAAACCTGTTGCTTTTATGGGTTTCACAGGTTTCTGTTTCCCAGTTAATATCCGGGTAGTTAAAGTCCCCCATAACCAGGACCTCATTAATTATAAGAGAGTGGGAGAAACAGGATCAAAGGAGTTTTTTACCCTCTGCTTCAAAACGAAAATATCCGTTTAGTGACGAGGAGCTCCTTACATGGATATACGCAATCCCATGTGAGGGTGAGTACCTCTTTGGTAAAACCTTAGACGAAATACTCAAAAAGGCAAAGGACAGGAAAAAAGCTTTTCCGGATTCCTCTATTCCCTTTTACAGGAGGGCCTTTAAGAGGAGACCGTTTGGCAAAAGGAGGCAAACGGATAGGTCAACAACATGCACCGCTAAAGAGGACAAACAAAGAGGTACCATGTTTAGAAGACCCAACCCCCCCAAAAGACAACAAATACTGAGGATATACCAGTAGGGGGCAGATTGAAATTTTTCACCACCCAGTGGAAAAAAAATAACAACTAGCTCGTGGGTTTTAAATATTGTCCGAGATGGAATTAAACTACAATTCTCTCGGTGTTCCCCACGAGTCATATATTATATCATCCCTCAGCTTGCCTGCACAACAACAGGCTCTGGAGCTTGAAATTCAAACGCTGTTATCAAAACGGGTTTTAGTCCAGGTTCCTGAAGGACAGGAAGGTAGGGGATTCTACTCTCTCTTATCCCTGATTTCCAAACCCAACGGTTCTTTCAGGACAATCATAAACCTTAAAAAACTCAATTCCTTTATTGAAAACCACACATTTAAGATGGAATCCATCTACTATAAAACTCCTCTTTCCAAACTGTAGGATAGGGGGCATTGATCTAAAAGATGCTTATTATCATCTTCCTATCCATGACAGATACCAAAAATTCCTCAGGGTAGCAGTGACAATCAACGGCAAGATTCGTCATTTCCAGTACGCGGCCATGCCCTTCGGCCTTTCTACAGCGCCAAGGATCTTCACCAAGATAATGCTAGAGGTGATGGCCTACCTTCGCCAAAAGGAAACCTTAATTGTGCCCTATCTGGATGACTTTTTGGTCATAGGAAATTCAGTTACTCAATGTGCTGACCGTTTGGCTCACGCAATTTCCTCTCTACAGGATCTAGGCTGGATAATCAATACCAACAAATCCAGACTTACTCCACTTTCCCGTCAGGCGTTCTTGGGATTCCATCTAGACTCCATAACCAAAAAGTGTCTTCTACCTCAGGTAAAGATACTACTGATCAGACACAAAGTCCTAGCCGCAATAAATAGTCCACGTATATCCCTAAAGGTACCTTCACACTGAACGATAACGCTACCGATCCGTGACGTTGCAGCGTCCTGGCTAGCGATATCGTTGAGTTTGACAGGCAGCAGCGATCAGGGTCCTGCTGTGATGTCGTTGGTAGCTGCAGAAAGTCCAGAACTTTGTTTCGTCTCTGGACTCCCTGCAGGCATCGCTGAATCGGCGTGTGTGACGCCGATTCAGCGATGTCTTCACTGGTAACCAGGGTAAACATCGGGTTACTAAGCGCAGGGCCGTGCTTAGTAACCCGATGTTTACCCTGGTTACCAGCGTAAAAGTTAAAAATACAAACACTACATACTTACATTTCGTGTCTGTCCCCCGGCGCTGTGCTTTCCTGCACTGGCTGTGAGCGCCGGCCAGCCGTAAAGCACAGCGGTGACGTCACCGCTGTGCTTTCCGGATGCTGTGCTTACACAGTGCAGAGAAGCAGAACGCCGGGGGACAGACAGCGGAAGGTAAGTATGTAGTGTTTGTTTTTTTTTAACTTTTAAGCTGGTAACCAGGGTAAACATCGGGTTACTAAGCGCGGCCCTGCGCTTAGTAACCCGATGTTTATCCTGGTTACCTGCATCGTTGGTCGCTGGAGAGCTGTCTGTGTGACAGCTCTCCAGCGACCAAACAGCGACGCTGCAGCGATCAACATCGTTGTCGGTATCGCTGCAGCGTCACTCAGTGTGAAGGTACCTTTAGACAAGCTATGTTATTGCTAGGATCCCTTATCTCTTGTATACCTGCAGTGAAATGGGCTCAATATCATACCCGAACACTGCAACACCAGATTTTACAAGAACAAAGACGGTTATTTGGTCGCCTAAATGCAAAAATAACCTTGTCACAGGAGGTTTTATCTTCCTTAGCGTGGTGGCTAGATTCAAATCATTTGATGAGTGGTGTTCCATGGGTAATAACGCCATCTCATACCATAACCACTGACGCCAGTCCTCACGGATGGGGCGCTCATATGGGGAATGATTTTTGCCAAGAGTTATGGGATATGGAGGAAAGCTGCAACTCCTCTAACCTTAACCTTAAAGAACTAAATGCAGTAAAATACGCCTTATACCATTTTCTCCCACAGCTTTGGGGAATATATGTCAGAATCCTTTCTGACAACACCACCACAGTGGCATATCTAAACAGGCAAGGAGGCACTCGATCAGAGACTCTGATGTCTTCTGCTACAGAAATCTTGAATCTAGCAGAAAGTCACCTGACATCCCTTACTGCGCTTCACATAAGAGGGGAAAACAACCAGCAGGCAGACTTCTTAAGTCGACACACCTTGAGACAAGGGGAGTGGTGCCTAAACCAGCATATTTTTCAGGACATAGTATCCCTATGGGGTCGTCCTCAAATATATCTCTTCGCCACAAGAAGAAACAAAAAAGTCCGGAGATTTGCCTCCTTATCTCCAGCGGATCATCCGGACATTCTGGACGCTCTCCAAGCCCCTTGACAGTTCAGTCTGGCATACGCCTTTCCTCAGATCATATTACTACCCCAGGTCGTACGCAAAATCAGAGAAGGAGCGAGCGTGATACTGATAGCTCCATTCTGGCCCAAGAGACCATGGTTCTCGTGGCTGCAAACCATGTCGGTCTCAGATCCTTGGGTCCTCCCCTCAACACCCAATCTTCCCTTCCAGGGACCGTTTTTCCACCCTCAGGTGGACAATCTCCATCTGACGGCCTGGAATTTGAGAGGCAGATGCTAAAATTAAGGGGGTTCTTGGAGGGATTGATTGACACACTCCTCGAAAGTAGAAAACCTTCCACTACAAAAATTTATACAAGGATATGGAAGAAATTCCTACAATTCCATACATCTTCAAACACGTCAGAAATTCCGATACAATCTATCCTGGAATTTCTTCAAAAAGGGAGAGAACTAGGTTTAACTGTAAACACTTTAAAGGTTCATGTTTCAGCACTAGGAGCCCTCTATGGCCATAACATTGCGGGGGATAGATGGGTATCTCAATTTATTACAGCCTGCGAACGGATAAATCCAGTTAATATACCTAGAATTCCACCCTGGGATCTAAATTTAGTTTTCCAAGCCCTAACAGACTCCATTTGAACCAATAGATTCAATAGCCATCAAAAGCCTATCACTAAAAACGGCCCTCTTGGTAGCACTGACTTCAGCTAGGAGAATCAGTGACATCCAAGCTCTCTCTACTCTCTATAGTTCCACCTTTCCTGCTAACTTTTCAGGATAAGTTGATTCTTAAACCAGACTCTTCCTACCTTCCCAAAGTAGCAAGAAGGGTCATGGAGTAACAAAAAGCACCTTATCCCGGTGGAGCAGAGAGTCTATCAGACTGGCTTATTCCGCGAGGAAAGAAAACCCTCCGGAAGGCATAACAGCGCACTCTACCAGAGCTATGGCATCCTCCTGGGCAGAAAGGGGAGAGGTCCCAATTGAGACTATATGTAAGGCCGCAACTTGGTCAAATCCTTCTACCTTCTATAATCACTATAGGCTTGACCTATCATCAACTTCTGACCTAGACTTTGGCAGGACTGTCCTCAGCACGGTGGTCCCCCCCCCCCCCCTAGGTGATGGTCTCTGAAAGATCTCCAGTGGGGTGCTGTCGTGGCGAAGAGTAAAAAGCTGGATTACTCACCGGTAATGCTCTTTTAGTGAGTCCACGACAGCACCCTCTTACATCCCTCCCTAGATTAATATAGTACATACTATTGAGTAAAATTCTTTTAATCATACATAAGAAAATAAGTTTGAAAAATGAAATAAATGATATTTGCCTAATACTGGCGGTCCTCCGGGTACTCTGAAATCAAAACTGAGGAGGAGAGGCGGACCGCCCCCTTTTATTTCTCTGTAGGTTTCCTGTTCCTGTGGGGCGGATCCCTCTCCCCCAGTGGAGTGCTGTCGTGGACTCACTAAAAGAGCATTACCGGTGAGTAATCTGGCTTTTTCCCACAAAAATTATTTTTTAGCCCCCAGTTTTGTATTTTCTCAAGGGTAACAGGAGAAATTGGACCCCAAAAGTTGTTGTCCTATTTGTCCTGAGTACGCTGATACCCCATATGTTGGTTTAAACCCCTGTTTGGGCATACGGGAGAGCTCAGAAGGGAAGGAGCACTGTTTTACTTTTTCAGTGCAGAATTGGCTGGAATTGAGATCGGATGCTATGTCGCATTTGGAGAGCCCCTGATGTGCCTAAATAGTGGAAACCCCCCAATTATAACTGAAACCCTAATCCAAACACACCCCTAACCCTAATCCCAACAGTAACCCCAACCACACCTCTAACCCTGACACACCCCTAACCCTGACAAACCCCTAACCCTGACAAACCCCTAACCCTGACAAACCCCTAACCCTGACAAACCCCTAACCCTAATCCCAACCGTAAATGTAATCTAAACCCTAACCGTAACTTTACCCCCAACCCTAACTCTAACTTTAGCCCCAATCCTAACCCTAGCCCTAACCCTAGCCCTAATGGGAAAATGGAAATAAATACATTTTTTTAATTTTTACCTAACTAAGGGGGTGATGAAGGGGGGTTTGATTTACTTTTATAGCGGGTTTTTTAGCGGATTTTTATGATTGGCAGCCGTCACACACTGAAAGACGCTTTTTATTGCAAAAAATATTTTTTGCGTTACCACATTTTGAGAGCTATAATTTTTCCATATTTTGGTCCACAGAGTCATGTGAGGTCTTGTTTTTTGCGGGACGAGTTTACGTTTTTATTGGTAACATTTTTGGGCACGTGACATTTTTTGATCGCTTTTTATTCCGATTTTTGTGAGGCAGAATGACCAAAAACCAGCTATTCATGAATTTCTTTTGGGGGAGGCGTTTATACTGTTCCGCATTTGGTAAAATTGATGAAGCAGTTTTAATCTTCGGGTCAGTACGATTACAGAGATACCTCATTTATATCATTTTTTCATGTTTTGGCGCTTTTATACGATAAAAACTATTTTATAGAAAAAATAATTATTTTGGCATCGCTATATTCTGAGGACTATAACTTTTTTATTTTTTTGCTGATGATGCTGTATGGCGGCTCGTTTTTTGCGGGACAAGATGACGTTTTCAGCGGTTCCATTGTTATTTATATCTGTCTTTTTGATCGCGTGTTTTTCCACTTTTTGTTCGGCGGTATGATAATAAAGCGTTGTTTTTTGCCTCTTTTTTTTTTTCTTACGGTGTTTACTGAAGGGGTTAATTAGTGGGCCAGTTTTATAGGTCGGGTCGTTATGGACGCGGCGATACTAAATATGTGTACTTTTATTGTTTTTTTCTTTATTTAGATAAAGAAATGTATTTATGGGAATTATATATATATATATATATATATATATATTTATTTTATTTTTATTTTTTTTTCATTATTTAGGAATTTTTTTTTTTTTTTTTTTTTTTTACACATTTGGAAATTTTTTTTTTTTACTTTATCCCAGGGGGGGACATCACAGATCGCTGATCTGACAGTTTGCACAGCACTCTGTCAGATCACCGATCTGTCACAGAGCACTGCAGCCTTACCAAGCGCCTGCTCTGAGCAGGCACTTGGTAAGCCACCAAGGTAAGGGAGGTACGGAGACCCTCGCAGCAACGCGATCACATCGCGTTGCTGCGTGGGTCTCAGGGAAGCCCGCACGGAGCCCCCTCCCTGCGCGATGCTTCCCTTCACCGCCGGCACACCGCAATCATGTTTGATCGCGGTGTGCCGGGGGTTAATGTGCCGGGGGCGGTCCGTGACCGCTCCTGGTACATAGTGCCGGATGTCAGCTGCGATAGGCAGCTGACACCCGGCTGCGATCGGCCACGCTCCCCCCGTGAGCACGGCCGATCGCGTATGACTTACTATCCCGTCGGTGGACGGGATAGTACGTCATATGGCAGAAAGGGGTTAAAACATGAGTACAGTCCTAAAATGGTTAGAAAAGATGGAATAAAAGGGCATAAATAGAGGCAATAATACCGTATATATTTTTATTTAACTCACTCATATAGCGCCATTAGTTCTTCAGTGCTTTACAGACATTGTGATCGCTGTCCCCAGTGGGGACTCTACTATCAGTATGTACGTTACTATATACTATCAGTATGTCTTTGGAGTGTGGGAGGAAGCAGGAGAACCCCAAGGAAACCCACAGGAACACAGGGAGAACATACAAACTCCTTGCAGGTACAATATAAAATACAGATGTGAATTGGATTCGGGAGTGCTTCTAGCGGAGGAGAATGCTGCGGCTGCTTCGACAGATTGCATTGTTTGTCATCTCCTGGGGTCTTTCACGAATATTTGATAGATAACATGTTATAAGGCAGGGGTCCCCAACTCCAGTCCTCAAGGCCCACCAACAGGTCATGTTTTCAGGATTTCCTTTGCATTGCACAGGTGATGCAATTATTACCTGGGCAAGACTAAGGAAATCCTGAAAACATGACATGTTGGTGGGCCTTGAGGACTGGAGTTGGGGACCCCTGTTATAAGGGGTCTCGCCAGACCCCTCACTGTACTCATATGTAAAACCAAAAACACATGGGCTACTTGCACAGTGAACAGGTCTGTAGAAACCCGTCCACACCACCAAAGAACTTGACACAAAAGCGCACAGAGAGGTCAAAAAATACTCTGTTGTAAAAAAGTCACAGTAAATAAGCAAATTCTAGTCAAAAAATGAAAAAATACAAAAATACAGGGTATTTAGTTAATTGTTTTTTTTGCAAAAAAAGTATGTTAAGCTGCTCCACCAATCGCCAAGGTATACCCATAATAGAGCAGTCCTATCTAATGTATATAATCCCTATTTGATGTATTTAGAAACCTGATCATCTGTATAGTACCTGTATGAGCAGGGTGCAGAGAGAAAATGTCCATGTAGAACGTGCAGGATGGAACAGCTACAATGAAAATGACCAACAGAGAAGTGGTGGACTCCCCAGTCTTGTAGAAACAAGAGTACAATTATAAAACCAAAAACACATGGGCTACTTGCACAGTGAACAAGTCTGTAGAAACCCGTCCACACCACTAAAGAACTTGAAGACACAAAAGCGCACAGAGAGGTAAAAAAATACTCCGTTGTAAAAAAGTCACAGTAAATAAGCAAGTGCTAGTCAAAAAATGAAAAAATACAGGGTATTTAGTTAATACGTTTTTTTTGCAAAAAAAGTATGTTAAGCTGCTCCACCAATCGCCAAGGTATACCCATAATAGAGCAGTCCTATCTAATCCCTAACTGTACTCTTCTGGGGTAAGCAGGGGATGGCTCATTAGATTTGATTCGTATCCAGTTTTAGCCCTCATTTCTTCTGTGGGTCAAATTAGCTCCCGAAACCTTCTAGACTCAGTATGACCTTATTGAACCTTCCTTCAAGCACTCTATACATACCACATGTGATTATGATGTATCCATAATTCAGGGGGATATTGTGCTCCTATGGGTTGCCAGTCACCATAACTTTTATAATTTTACCCACAGATGCTAATATGTTCCCTAGTCATTCATATATCCATGCATTCTGTAAAACTAGAATTATAATCCAAAATCTTAAAATATTATTCTACTTTGTCCTGTCTATGTAGTACAGACAGAGCAGCTGCAGAAAGGGGCTTTCTTCTTAATGAATCGGGCCCTTCTCATTCCACCATGTTGCTCATCAAGAATTGTGTGAACAATGCTGGTCTTGGTGAATCCAGTCCTAAGATTGCAGTGAAATGTGCTTTATATTTTTTGTCATTTCCACTTGCTTATCCAGAGCTCTTATACCTTTTTTCATAGTGGGAGCTATGATTGTGTATGTCCTGTAGCAGAGGAGCAGTTCAGTGCTGGGTACTCGCTCACGTTTTCTCTATAGAAGGTTCACCACTGATTTCAGATATGCTGATTGCTTTCAACTATAAATATCATTGGTAAAGACTTTTTTCCCTTCCCCATGACGGCACCTAACGTGAGAGATGGTCCCAGCCCCCCCAGGAACAGGAAACCTGCATAGAAGATAAAAGATATGTGCGGCACCTCTCTCCTCAGTTTGGTTTCCTGTTCCTGCGGGGAACCTGCGACATCGTCCCAGAGGGATCTCTCTCTGGAGGTGCCGGTCCGGAGACCGAGGCCCACAGCGGGAGCAGCTGGCGGCGTATACGGCCGCATCATTCACGTGTGGTGATCCGGAGCTGCGGCGGTGGCGTCCGTCCCGCGGGGGGCTCCCCGGTGTCCGCTCCTGGCTGGAGGCTGGACCGGGGCAGAAGCGTGTCCCATCACTAGGCTGGCGCAGGGATGAATGGAATTACTTCCGGGTTCAACCGGAAGTAGCATCACACGCCGAGGAGAGCGCTGTGCTGACACTCCCGGGAGGGAGGAAGTCAGGGGCGCTCACACCGCTCTCTCCCCTATACTATATTAAGAGGCAAGGCATAAGCAGCAGTGCCTCTAGCCTCTTCAACATGGCGGACCCGACTGCAGAATCGCCAGTACCGGTGTACGTTCCGCAGACCCCCGTGGTAAAAGTTCGGTGGGTGAGTGCCTTTGTAAGGCAAAATGACATGTCAGTAACACAGTGTTTCTGTATTATATTGTGCAGGGGAAGAAGGTTACGGCCAAGCAGAAAAACAAAGTCTGCGCACTCTGTGATAAAGCTCTCCCTAAAACTAATGACAAACGGATCTGTCGTTTATGTATAGAAAAGACGGTGGCCAAGGAGTCCTCATCACTACTCCAAAATATAAAGAATATCGTTAGGGATGAAGTAAAAATCACAGTGAAGAAGCAAATGAAACAGCATGGGCTATGTAGCTCTGGGAATCCACCTCCTAGACCTGCCCAAACCTCCGACATGGAATCAGAAGGCGAACCAGGGGAATTGCCACCTGATGGTGATTCAGACTTAGACTCTTCGGCTGAAGAGTGTGGGCGGCCGTATGTACTAGCTGAGGATGTTGAGAAACTGCTTAAGCTAGTAAAGGTACTGTCACACTAAGCGACGCTGCAGCGATACCGACAACGATCCGGATCGCTGCAGCGTCGCTGTTTGGTCGCTGGAGAGCTGTCACACAGACAGCTCTCCAGCGACCAATGATGCCGGTAACCAGGGTAAACATCGGGTTACTAAGCGCAGGGCCGCGCTTAGTAACCTGATGTTTACCCTGGTTACCATCGTTAAAGTAAAAAAAAACAACCACTACATACTTACCTACCGCTGTCTGTCCACGGCGCTGTGCTTCTCTGCTCTGGCTGTGAGCGCCGGTCAGCCGGAAAGCAGAGCGGTGACGTCACCGCTCTGCTTTCCGGCCGCTGTGCTCACAGCCAGTGCAGGAGGAGTGCAGAGAAGCAGAGCGCCGGGGACAGACAGCGGTAGGTAAGTATGTAGTGGTTGTTTTTTTTACTTTAACGATGGTAACCAGGGTAAACATCGGGTTACTAAGCGCGGCCCTGCGCTTAGTAACCCAATGTTTACCCTGGTTACCAGCGAAGACATCGCTGAATCGGCGTCACACACGCCGATTCAGCGATGTCAGCGGGAGATCCAGCGACGAAACAAAGTTCTGGACTTTCTTCCCCGACCAGCGACATCACAGCAGGGGCCTGATCGCTGCTGCCTGTCACACTGGACAATATCGCTAGCCAGGACGCTGCAACGTCACGGATCGCTAGCGATATCGTCTAGTGTGACGGTACCTTTAGAGCAACACTGGGGGTTGAAACACCAAAAGAACATAAAACAACCCAGGATTCTATGTTTAGCAACCTAGAAGTAAAAAAACGCAGAGTTTTTCCCTTTCACAATAATGTTTTAAACTTAATTAAAAAAGAGTGGAAAAAACCAACTAAAAAAATGTCAGTTCCCCAAACCCTTAAACGCAAATATCCGTTTGAGGAAGAAATTTGTGAAAAATGGGAGAAAGCACCTAAATTGGACTCTGCAATTGCATGCACTTCCAGGGGCATAGCGCTTCCCTTCGAAGACATGGGGGCCCTTAAAGACCCTCTTGATAAAAAGGCGGACGCCTTCTTAAAATCGGCATGGGAAGCATCAACATGGGCATTTAAGCCAGGAGTAGCCGCTACCTGTACAGCTCGGGCCATGATAAAGTGGTTAGAAGAGTTGAGTGAGCAGATAAGGGACAAATGCCCTAGGGAGAGACTCTTAGAGGTAATACCCTCACTTCAAAATGCGGCAGGCTTCCTCGCAGATGCCACCATTGACTCAGTGCATTTTTCTGCCCGCGCATGTGCCCTCTCCAACTCTGGCAGAAGGGCATTATGGCTTAAAAATTGGTCAGCTGACTTTCAGTCCAAAGTCAAATTATGTGCAGTCCTTTGTGAGGGCCAGTATCTATTTGGGAAGGCACTCGATGAGATTCTAGAGAAGGCTGCGGATAAGAAGAAACACTTCTCACCTCCCCCCTTCTCAAGACAGCGGTGGAGTGATAACCGGCGTTCCTTTTGGGGTTCAGGAAAAACAGGCCGGGGTCGACCGGGGGATAGATCCACCCGTGGGAAGCCCTGGGGTGAAATAAGAGAAAGAGGATATCTCTTTAATAAGCCTCCTCAGAAATCAGACCCCAAACAACAATGACGCCGATATCCGGGTGGGAGGAAGACTTCGATTTTTTTTGTCCACCAATGGGAAAAATTGCAGACATCACAGTGGGTAGTATCCCTACTAACCGAAGGCCTGCATCTAAATTTCACCTCCCTCCCTCCTCATCGAGTAAAAGTCACACATGTCGCAAAAAGGAATCAGGCAACATTGGAAGGGGAAGTTCATATCCTCAGGGAAAAACAAGTTCGCGTAGAAGTACCAACACGAGAAGTTGGGAAAGGATTTTACAGTACCCTATTCCTCACACCGAAGCCAGATGGTTCGCTGAGAATGATCTTTAATCTGAAATCCCTAAACCAATACATCAAGGTAGACAAATTCAAAATGGAGACGTTAAAAACTACAACAAAACTGCTATATCCAGGCTGTTACATGGCAGTAATAGACCTCACAGATGCCTATT
The DNA here is from genome assembly GCF_032444005.1 of Ranitomeya imitator. Lineage (NCBI taxonomy): Eukaryota > Metazoa > Chordata > Amphibia > Anura > Dendrobatidae > Ranitomeya > Ranitomeya imitator. The sequence goes on along the minus strand of NC_091287.1, from coordinate 458,783,280 downwards.
ATCATTTTCCCATTTGTGTAGAACATCAACAATTCCTAAGACTAATAGTAGAAATAAATCAAATCCCCACTCATCTACAGTACCAATGTCTCCCCTTTGGGGTGTCTGTGGCTCCCAGAATTTTTACAAAAATAATTTCAGAGATAGCGTCGTTGGTAAGAAAGGAAAATATCTTACTAATACCATATCTAGACGACTTTCTCCTTGTGGCAGACAGCCAGGAAGAATGCGTAGTAGCAGTCTCGAAAGTACGGGACCTATTGTCCAAATTGAGGTGGCTGATCAATTTATTAAAATCAAAGATGCATCCAGTCCAGATACAGGAATTCCTAGGAATTCAACTGGACTCAATCAGGCAAATTTGTATCCTTCCGGACAGGAAAATCAACGCCATAAAACAAAAAATAAATCAGACGCAATCAGGCCGGCCCATCTTGTTAAGAGAAGCCATGTCCCTTCTGGGGATGTTGACAGCCACAATCCCAGCGGTTCGGTGGGCACAAATACATTCAAGGGAATTGCAATGGCAAATACTGACCGAACAGGCAAAAGATCCCCACAATCTAAACCAAAAAATCGTTCTATGGCCACAAGTGCAGGACTCTTTAATTTGGTGGCTAAAAATAGAAAATTTAAAAAACGGGGTACCGTGGTCAGCCCAAGATCCGGTGGTGCTAACCACGGATGCAAGCCCTCTCGGCTGGGGGGGGCACATTTAGAACATCAGATTCTGCAAGGCAGATGGGATCCTCAGATGGAGTCAGCATCCTCCAACCTAACAGCAATAAGGCTAGCAATTCTGCAAACAGAAGAAATTGTCGAAGGGAAACACCTAGTGGTCTTGTCCGACAACAGCACGGCAGTCTCCTACATAAATCGTCAGGGGGGAACAAGGTCAAGATCTCTGTTAGAAGAAACCAAAAGACTGTTTTCTTGGGCAGAAAATCACCTCCTATCTCTGACAAGTACTCATCTGAAAGGAACAAGCAATCTTGTTGCAGACTTCTTAAGCAGGCATATACTACATCAGAACGAATGGTCTTTAAACCAGGAAATTTTGGGGGAAATCTGTGTCCTTTGGGGTACCCCACAGATAGACCTCTTTGCCACAAAGCAAAACCGGAAGGTAGAAAGGTTCTATTCCCTGAACCCGCGAGAGAACCCAGAAGGAGTAGATGCGCTGTTACACCAATGGAACTTCCATCTGGCCTACGCATTTCCTCCGTTTCCGCTGATACCGACAGTGTTGAAGAAGATCCGGGAGGAGGGAACATGAATAATACTGATTGCACCCTTCTGGCCGAAGAGGGCCTGGTTCACCTGGCTCAGGCGTATGTCCATATCGGACCCATCGATCCTTCCACGAACCTTCTAAACCAGGGTCCAGTGTTCCATCCTCAAGTACACAATCTGCATCTCACTGCCTGGAACTTGAGAGGGGGCTTCTACTAGGAAAGCGTTTCTCAGCTCCGTTAGTTTCTACTCTGCTATCCAGCAGGAAAAAAACTACATCTAATAAATATCAAAAAATGTGGGAAAAATTTCTAGAGTTCTCAGGGCGACGCCTATCAACCTCAGAAAGTCCCAATAAGGGAAGTCTTAGAGTTCCTCCAAAAAGGTCTGGAACTGGGGTTATCTACCAGCACCCTAAACGTGCAAGTTTCAGCGCTTGGCGCGTTATTTGATAAAAAATTGGCGGATCACCCCTGGGTGTACAGGTTCATCCGAGCCTCCTTCACAGCCAGACCATTTAAACCTCGGCCAAAAGTTGCTCCCTGGGATCTAAATTTAGTGCTCCAGGCCTTAACTTGTCCTCCTTTTGAGCCTCTTCGCTCCATATCGGAAAAAAACCTAACCCTAAAAACGGTTCTCCTGGTTGCCCTGACGTCTGCCCGACGCATTAGTGAGATTCAGGCTATATCTATTGATCCTCCATACACTACAATTCTGGAGGACAGAGTAATAATCAAATCTGACCCGGCCTTCTTACCAAAGGTCAATTCAAAATTTCATAGGGACCAGGAGATAGTTTTACCCTCTTTTTGTTCCAATCCAAAATCCCAGGGAGAACAAACCTTTTGTTGCCTGGATGTCAGACGTTGCCTAATCCAATACCTGGAGGTGACAAAATCTTGGCGACAATCTTCAGCCCTTTTTGTTTCCTTTCAGGGAGCAAACAGGGGTAAAAAAGCCACGAAATCTACTATTGCACGGTGGCTCCGCATGGCAATTGCACTCTTACTCATCTGCAGGGCAATGCCCTCCACTAGGGGTGACAGCACACTCCACAAGAGCTATCACCACATCCTGGGCGTTGAGGGCAAACGCGTCAATAGAGCAAATTTGTAATGCGGCGGTATGGTCTTCACCCTCTACCTTCTTTCGCCACTATAGGTTAAACTTGGGGCTTTCAAGTCTTGCCTTTGGGAGGAAAGTCTTATCGGCTGTTGTCCCACCCTAGGAGTCTTCTTCTATTTTCTCCTCTCACGTTAGGTGCCGTCATGGGGAAGGGAAAAAATGAAAATTACTAATAAATTTGATTTTCCAGATCCATGACTGCACCGTATTAATTCCCGCCCTATCTTGGTGATGGTGGTGTATTGCACAAAAAAAAAAAGTATGTATATATATATATTAAAAAAAAGGGGGGTATATGTATGTAAAATGTATATTTGAGTTAAGATAAAAAATATATACGAAAAAAATAAAAAAAACTGATGGGGAAATATAACTGCGCCTACGGCAACGATAGAGATAAATGTAATATTACATTGAACCTGAACTAATAAAGCGGTTACCTTACATACTCTGTCAACAAACTGAGGAGAGAGGTGCCGCCCCCATCTTTTATCTCCTATGCAGGTTTCCTGTTCCTTTGGGGGCTGGGACCATCTCTCACGTTAGGTGCCGTCATGGATCTGCAAAATCAAATTACCAGTAAGTAATTATCATTTTTTCATAATCCAGGAGTCTGATTTTCTCAAAATAGACTAACCTAGTTTCCTATGATGCACATAAATGAAAAAAATTGAAGGAATTGCCCAGTATGATGTCACTGAACTGGGAAAATTAACTGATATTTTCACTGAGTATCTGTACAGATGTAACGAACAGCTGAGGCTGGTGCTGCTTTGATCTGTTCAGTCCCCCAATGACCTTGAGAACTATTCTTTTGCCAAAGAATAACCTGCAAAATCTACTGTAAAAGGGCAGACATCTACACATGTTTCTTTTGCATTGAGGTTGACCTGATGTTTTGATGTCTAGTGGAGCAGTGTGTTGCATGGCCTATGTGATTGCCTTTGTGCACCCTAGATAAAAGCAACAAAGCACATGGGCGAGATCAGATTTCCCAGGTCGGATCCATGCCTAGACGATTAACTCTTAGTATGAACACACTGAATAACTTTCCATGACTTAGTTCTTGAATAGTCTGGATTCAGATCTTCAGTATAGAGAAACTGGTGCTAATCTTACCAGAAACTGCTTAAAAGATGTAATTTAGAGTTGTAGTATGTCATTATCACGTTCATTACCTGCAAATCATTTAAGCTGAAGTCCTGGTTTATATAGTTATATTCTACCCATGTGTATCAGTCTGGACAAAGCTTGAGAATCCAGAGAGATCTATGGTGCTGGAGGTTTGGTAGAACCACAAGGGTCTATTGTTGCTTCAAGAATACAAACTTTTCAATGGAACCTGGCAATGGATTCAAGCTGCCTGAACCACGGGCAGCATAAATCGGACACCGGCTTTGATCCTGCAGCCATGAATGTTTTACTCTGAAATACTGTGACATTACGTAGAAAGCATACTTTGAAAAGCCATCTGCTCACCATGCTTCTCAAATGTCTAGTCCAAGGGGCAGGTCACCGGCAGCTTCGCTCTGCCTCGCTCCACTAGAATTGTATGTGTTGTATATAGGGAGAGACATTTTACTCTAGGGGAGTTGGACAAGGAGAAGCCACAAGGATGAGGCCGCTTGGATTAGTCATCCATGAAGCATGGTCCCCCACCAGTTTTCCATGGTAGGTATTCTCTAAAATCTCTCTAAAAGTTTGAGAGTAAAACATGCATGGCTGCAATGAAGATTCAAGCTGCCTGTGGTTCAGGCAGCAGAAATCCGTTGTCAGGTTCACTTTAAACACTGGTACTATACAGCGGTCTAAGGCCGGGTTCACATTAGCATTTATGTTCGCAGCGTATGATCCACATACATCCGCATGTCATGTGTACATATCTTTAACATGGTGTTTGCAGGGACATGCGTTTGCATACATTTGCATGCGGATGCGTCGTTTCGCGGTGTGCGGCAGTGTCCGGCGAACGCAACATGTTGCATTTTTTGAGGTGTCAAATATTTTGCAATCGTCCGCATGCAGACGATTGTGGAAGATTGCATCAATCAAACGCATTACTGTCTATGGGACCGCATTGGTACGCAAGGACATGTGTACGCTTGTGTTCGTTACGCATGCGTACTTCACACTAATTATGTCCAGGAAATGACGTTATCACCTGCAAAATCCCTGATGTATAAAAGGGGGTATGGAGACAAGAATTCCATTACTCTCAAGACTCTGGAAGCGTGGACTAGACTCCGGATGGAAGCACAAGACTCTGGACAAGACACTGGATGTAAGAATAGAATCTTTGAAAATGTATGTTTCTCTTTGCAGTCTGTACTCTGTACTAATTTTTTTCTTTTCCTTGTAGACCAGGGGTGTCAAACTGCATTCCTCGAGGGCCTCAGACCATGTGTGTTTTCAAGATTTCCTTTGCATTACACAAGGTGTTGGAATCATTCTGTGCAGGTGATTAAATTATCACCTGTGCAATGCAAGGAAATCCTGAAAACATGACCTGTTTGCGGCCCTCAAGGAATGCAGTTTGACACCTCTGTTGTAGACTGTTTGCTGCTCTGGTCCTGGCGCTGCCCCTCACTCACCGGTGGTATTGCCATATGACGGACCTGGCCAATAAGCACCATTCCACTTGCAAATTTCCTGCCAAGTTCTGGAGTGCTGTTAATCCCTTAGCATCGCCATTCCTGTCGCAAGTCCTTTGCATTTTCAAGTAGCGCTGTCCCTCTCCTGTTATGTGAATAGCCCCACCAGGTCCAGCTGGCATTACCGTCACCAGACCACATACAGCCGCCTTCATTCCCATAATTTCATATGACACACAGCACAAAACTGTTAACTGTGGATTCACTTTCTTCAACCTGGATATTATAACAAAGTGTTTCTTTTCCACTGTTCTCCAATAAGGCTATTCTGATGAAGGTCCTATGATGGACCAAAAACGTTTAATTTATTTGGTCTGGATGTACAATAAAGAAGGAATCCATTTTTTTTCAAATATTGAGTGCCTTATTTTATGGGTTGGATACCCAACTTGAGCACCACCAGCAGTATTATTCCAGAGTGCTGTGTTATTGATTTCCTTTAACCTGTCAAGTCAGATAATGCTACTAACCTGCAGACATAGGGTTAATGGCGTTCATAATATGCCCAGCTGCCATAGTGAAAATCGGCATTGGAGAGAAAATGAACTTTATTCATCCAGGAGCTACAAGCTTTCAGCTATATGGGCTCAAAGAATAAAGCTGTCTTATCAATCTTAATACACAGTGATTGGCATAAAAAAAATTCCTGAATTGCTGTTTTTTGTACATTCTGCCTAAATCCAAATAGAAAGCAATAAAAAAATTGTATTTGCCCAAAAATGGTGCAAAAAGAAACTTCAACTCCTCCTGCAAAAAAATAAGCCCTCACATTGACTCTGGCAGAAATATAGAAAAATTATAGCTCTCAAACTCTGGGGATGCAAAACCTTTTTTCTTCGTATATATATATAAAAAAAAAAATTAGTGTGTGATAGCAGCCAAACCTATAAAAAAAGATATAAATCTGGTATCGCTGTAATCGCACTGACCCGAAGAATAAAGTCATCTGATCACTTATACCGCAAGAAGAACAGCGTAAAAAATAAAACTAATTCTTCACCTGCTGTTGTTTTTTTTACATTTTGCCTCCCAAAGATCTCAGTAAGACTCGGGTCACATTTATCCTGTGTTCTACGCTGAGCGCTTACACCATTGTTGCCTTGTAAATCTCTGAAATACAAGATTCCTTATAATGAGGAAGATGTAGATCGCATCATTTGGAGATTTATATGGAAACCCCAATGTAAGTGCTTAGAGTAGAGTGCCAGATAAATGTGATCCCAAATGTTATGTAAAATATTCCCAATAAAAGCGTCAACTCAATCCACAAAAAAAGCAAGTCCCCACTCAGGTCACCTGTCAATGGAAATATAGGGGGCTTCCACTTTACTGGTAGTACAAAGGCTCTGGAAAAGCAACATGGCTCCTGACACCCCAAAAGAAATCCAGCTAATTCTGCACTCCCAAATCCAAATGCCCCATCTGAGCCCCAATGTGCCAAAACCGCAGGTAGCGTCCGCATGTTTGCCATTTTTGCTGCCCTCATAATATATGGATGTGTGTCTCCAGAAGCATGAGCTGGGCACAATGTGTGGGCACTATAATGGCAGCCTCTACCCCCTGAGGATGCTTCATCTCTGCATGCACTGGGATTCTCAAACAGTGTCTGAAAAAGGAAGTGGGAGGGAGGGGAAGCAGTAAGGATACCGTCTCACAGTGACACTTTGGTCGCTACGACGGCACGATCCGTGATGTTCCAGCAATATACTTATGATCTCGCTGTGTCTGACACGCTACTGCGATCAGGGACCCCGCTGAGAATCGTACGTCGTAGCAGATCGTTTGAAACTTTCTTCCGTCGTCAAATGTCCCGCTGTGGCGGCATGATCGCATCGTGTAACAAAGGTGTGCGCGATATTGTATACGATGTAATGGGTGGAGGAGCTTGATACGTAGGAGCACCAAATTCTCCACCTCCTGTGTGCTGATTGGGCGGTACAATACTGTGCGCTCATTCGACAGACGTGGTACTATTGTTCCCGGCCGATAAAACCGCGGCTCTCGAGCGCTGTATTCTTTTGAAAGCTGAGGTGGCGTCGGGAACAATAGCGCTCAGGTGACAATTTTTCCAACCAATGCGTGCACAGTAACCAATGGCCAATCAGCACATTACAGGTGTAGTTAGCTAGCAGCACAACACGCCCCTCGTGAACAACGTCACGCATAGATTATGCAAAATGTGCTCTGAATTGTGAGAGCACCTCCTGTGTGACATGCCCGTACGACTGTCCCGTACGACTTCAACATCACAAATACGTCATGAAATTATGCCTCCAGCGCCGTGCATTGCAAAGTGTGACCGCAGTCTACGACGCTGGAGCGATAATAGAGCGACGCTGGAGCGTCACGGATCGTGCCGTCGTAGCGACCAAAGTGCCACTGTGAGACGTTACCCTTAGATGTTCTAATTTGGTAAGGATAGGGCGCTTTTAATTAAAGTATATTAATAGCTTAGATTACGGCATTAAATAGGTATCTCGTACCTGTGGTATTCTGTTGGGCTGTGCACATGCCTGATTTTTTTTTTTCCTTATCAGACCCAGTGGTCAGCTGAAAATATTGTAGCCATGTCCTATTTTGATCTGAGGGTTGAATAAAAATCGGCAGTGCAAGTAAATGGGTCTGTATGATTTTCACTGAATGTTAGAATGGAGAAGGTGGAGAAACTTTTTTTTTTTTCTTTCCTACGAGAAACTTTTGACCCTTGGGCCACACTGTGATCAAATTTGGATCAATTTTCGATCCATTTTTTTCGTATATGGAAAAATCAGACATGTGAAGGAGCTCTTATCCAACATAAAAGGTTCTCTCATGATTATGATTCTTATCTGACTGCTGGGGTTTTTTGGATTGGCAAGTGGGATATTGGTAGGTATTATGGGTCAAATATACTTTGTTATTGGTTATTTATGGCCAGTATCGACTTTTCTTAAATAGTATGAAATTGCCTACATTAATGGTCACATGTTATCTTCCAGATTAATTTTTTCTCTTTATCTTCATGAGCTTCCCAAAGAGAACTTTAGAACTATGAGCAGTCTGTATGGCATTTCCTTCTAAAAGCAGCGCGTCAACAAGATTAGTCTGCATCTTGGCAATTACAACAAGATCCATGTTTCTTCTCATGTATGGCAATTATTGCAGTATTACTGATGCTATTAAGAGTACCAGACTCCCAAGAACTGGATGTCTTTCAGCCCACGTGCAAGAGCTAATTTTCAGCCATTAAAGCCAAACTAGACATGATTTAACAAGAAGGTGCCATCAGGTTGGGTCAGCGCTTAAGCTCAAGCAGTCTTCAGTTTTTCATTTTAACGAGACTGCCTTCTTAATGTCGTATATTTATTACAGCGCGTCTTCTGCCGCAACTTGCCCCTAAAGGAATCATTTTTTGTAATGGGCCTACAAAGCATGTTGCCAATGCTGGCTGGTAATGGCGTGTCGTTATGAGATATACAGCCCACTAACAAACCCATAAAAAAGTCCATAAAACAGACATTAGCACATTCACTGAAGTCTTCTTGGTCAGTTACATTGAAATACAAGCGGAGCTTACAGACTGCTACATTCAAGCTGTTCTAGGGGTCTGTCATCAGAAAATAAAGGATTTGCAACACCATTTAAAAGTCAATGATCTATTCCCTGCGCAGAGCTTTGCCTGAGTCTTTGATGGTGTCCAATACAAGAACACATCTAAATAGCATGTCTGAATTGACTTCATTTTGATAGAAATTAATTGTTGTTTTTTTGTTCAAAAATGCCGCTGAACACCCAACAGCAGAATAATTTCTCTTCTCCTATTACTTCTAATGCAAGTCACCTCTCGTGGCCTTTCCTGTGTGACTTGATATCCTTCCCCTGACCACATTCTCCATTTCTCTGTCACCTCTTTAAAGTGTCTGTCTCCTTCCACCAGGATTATAAGCGGTTTCCACTATCGTGTTTGCCCCCTTATCACCAAGAAGTATTTTAATGAGGTATCATAAGTAAATTCTTAGTTTTGGACTTGCTTGACTCATACTTTAATATCCTCTTGATCCCCTAACATATGACTGGCTTAGTTAGTAGAGGAATGAGCTTAAAGTACGGTAACTCATACCAGGCTGCTTGTTGCTGTTTTGGCAAAATGTATACACAAAGTGTCTGAAATTTTGGTCCATAGTCGATAATTTCCAAATAACGATCATAAAAGTAGTTGTCCAATTAGTAAACTTCCTGTATCATTTTGTTATTGGCCTGTCTTCTCAACATATCAAAATGATTTATACAGGTGATGCTAATCAATGGATAACTCTTCTCCTCAGTAAAGTCTATATAGTTTGCTACTCAGTTTTCCCAAACTCCCAAATATTCTCCCTAATGGTTCAACAGTATGATCAGCATCGCTTCAAAACAAGATGAATTCTTAAGTTATTCATTTTTTAAAGAGCAGGAGTTGCCTTCCAGCTTTGTTAAAGCACTGAATAGTACATCTGTTTAGTTTTGGGCAATTTTGTTCATGGTTACTCATTTTCTTAGTAACCGATTTGAGTAAGAAATGGCTTGAACTATTAATGACTTGACATAAAGCAAGTTTAAATAGTTAGTTGCAGCCATGGAAGGATTACTGACAGGTCACGTGCCCTTAGAGGTCCACCAGCATGGCCTGCACCATCTACGTGACTCCTTCTGCATCATTAAAGTCAATTGCTGCATCAGCGCAAACGTCCGGATCCCATTAAGATGCAAGCCCCAACGAAGCCACTGACAGTAGCCTAAAACTCAATGTGAACATAGCCTTTAAATTATGCCAGACAAACAATAAATTAGTAAAATTGTTATATGTGAGATTGATATTGCACCTGTGACTGACATCGGGAGACTTGGCTGTGATCATTCTTAGTAAATTGTCACTGTTTCATTTTCTACTGTTTTCTCACACGACTATGTAAGGTATAATTCCGCTGATTATACCACTATGGGTTTGGCGTTCGACCTCTGGAACCCTTAGTCTTGCGCAAGCAAATTACATAGTCCTTGTCTTTCTCTTCTACGTTGGTTGTCATGCATAGTGTATCTTCATTTAGGTTCTAAAAACCATTTGCAAGATTGTTGTAAGTAATAATTTGCATATGTTATGCGAAAAGGACCTGATGTTACATTTTCAATAGGTACAGAAAGAACAGAAGTCCAAAAGTCAATTGTTCTGTTAAGTCATAATTACTTATTAAAACGTTTCCATTGATCCTGATATACACCTTTTAAGTTGTCTCTAAATTTGTTCCATTCTGAAATGTATTTTAGGTATTGTTAAAGGGACGCTGTCAGCATAGAATATCTGTACTAACCCAAGTACAGATGTTCTGAGAGCTGCAAACACTTCCAGGGCTTTGCCTCCTAGCCCTGGTGTTGAGTATCTAGTCCACTGCCTCTGGCTAACTAGAATTGTCTCCACGCCTATTCAAACCCACTTAGGAAAATGCCCTGATCTCCATCCTTTTGATAACCAGAAAGGGATTCAAACTGGGTTTAAAGGTGTTGGCATTACTTGACTCACTGCTTTGTGGGTTAGATCGCTTCATTTGGAGTCAGGCTAACTTCAGCTGGTACTCTCAGCCTGTTGCTATTGCTCTGCAGCTACTCGCTTGGCCTGGGCCTGTTGCTCGCAAATGCGCACTCTGCTTGGCATTCTCGTAGTACAGTGTTTGTCCTTGTAAATGGGGCGTTCCTCACAAGGATTCCACTGGTCCATACGTGCAAGGGTTAAAGCAATACAGACACTTGCTCTAATGAAATAAAATAATCCCACTGCTGCCACTAATTTGTCAGAAATCCCATTCGCTCACGACTCGCTTGCCTTGTATGTGACCAGAATGGCAGGCTCCGCTTGCCACTTGTTCATCCACTCACCTATCACAATAGGCTATTAACATCCCAACATCCATGCCACACTTGACGCTGCCACCTCTTACCATTTTACCAGGCCAGAGAGACACCTGCAGTGGGCAAACAACTGGTACACATGCACACCTAGCTTTCTCGACCTCCTGAATGGTTTACTACTTGCACTTTGGCTACAAGGTAACACAACCAAGCTATTTTCTCGCCTCGAAGATCGTAGGTACATGATAGAAATACAGAACAAATGTATCAAATTTTAGATTTAATATGCAAAAAGAGTGCTTAAAAAGGTTAAAAAAGGTGAAATAACAAGACGTACATAAAACAAATAGTCAATTAAAAAGGATAAATGAAGAAACATTACACAATGGTATCGTGAGACTCTGTTGAAAAGGTTGCTGTACAAAACTATCATACGCATGTGATTCTTCCAGATTAGACTGGTATTCTGTAGATGACTTGTTATCAAGGGTCTCGCCAGACTCCTCACTCATTCCTCAGCTGAGATAAGAGTGGCACAGCTGATTAGATTAGATCCTAATTCAGCTTTAGCCTTCTTTCCTGGTGTGGGTCATATTTTGCTCCAGCAATCTCCTAGAAAACAATATGGCCGTAGTTTTATGAATGTTAATTCCTTAATTCAAGGAGATATTGTACCCCTGTGGCTTGTCAGCTACGAAAACCTCTGTGATTTTACCCAGAGATTCGAATATGGTCCCTGATCATGGATATATCAGTGATTGATGCACAAGGGAGATTATTTGCATGTTCCTTGTGCATTCTGGGAAGTGGAGTCGCCGCGAGTCTGTGGATCTTTGGGTGTAGCTGGATCAAGCTGCTTGGAGTAAATTGGCAAACCAGAAATTGAAGCTTGAGGGAGATAATTTGCATATTCCTTGTGCATTCTCGAAAGAGTGAAGAGTCACTGCGAGTTTGAGGATCTTTGGGTGTAACTGGTTCAAGCTTCTTGGAGGAAATCTTTTATGTGATTCCAAAGAAATTCAGTTTCTTCAACATGGAGAAGGAGATCACCCATATAGTCTACTGCAATGTGTGCTATATGTTTACAGACTTGCCAGAGGAAAAGACAAGCTTTGCATGCTAGAAATACAAGCTTGAGTCTTCAGGAGAGAATAACTACACTGAAGCTCATCAAGAAGATGAGGATTTCCTTGACAGAGCATAAAAATCTCTTCAGAATGTTGCAAGAGAAGAACCTTTCAGAGCTCCTGCAGAAGCTAATGACAGACTGTTCAGAATGTTAGGAAGAGGTGCACCTTTCAATCTACCTGCTGAAGAAGAGAAATGGAAGTATATGACCCAAATAAGCAGGAGGATGAGGCAGTCGGCACCCATACCACTGGAGAATCGCTACCACGCTCTTGCACAGGACAAGAATGAAGATGTACATTGAAAACGTGCTTTGCCCACAAAGACCCCAGTAACAATTCAGAAGCCTCCTGAAGGGAGAAAATGAAGTGCTGTGATGAAGAAGGAAAGGAGTGGTGGTCGTGGGGGATTCCCTACTGAGAAAAACAGAAGCCGCTATCTGCCAACATTACCTCTCGAGAACTGTGTGATCTTCCTGGTGCCCAAATCAAATATGTCTGATAAGGTATCAAGACTCTTGAGTGCTAAAAATGACTCGGAAACTATATGCAGACGCTTTGAAGACCTAGACCGGAAAGTGAAGAAAGTGGGAGCGAAGGTAGTCTTCTCATCTATCCTCCCAGTTGATGGACATGGACCAAGGAGATTGAACTGGATTCTACAGGTGAACTGGCTACGTAGATGGTGCCGTGAGCAACGTTTTTGGTTTCTTGACCATGGATTGAATTACCTGTATGATGGACTACTTGCTAAAGATGGGTTGCATCTTACAAAAAAAGGAAAGCACATATTTGTAATAATAATAATAATTTGATTAGATACCGTGCTACACTCATTAGGAGAGCTTTAAGCTAGAGCAATAAGGGATGGGAAATATATCGCCAGGAAAACAAATATGCAGCTAATGAATTCTTTTGAGAACCCTTCTATAAGAAGTGGACATAAAGTTCAAAAACCACAAACTCTGAATGAAAATAGAGGAGAAAGAGAAACCGACTACAAACTAAAATGTGTCTACACAAATGCACAGAGCATGGGAAACTAGGAGAATTGGAATTGCTAACATAGGAAGAGATATGATGCCATAGTCATAACTGAAACTTGATCGGATGATACACATGATTAATAATTAATTTTTCTATAGCGCCAACATATTCCGCAGCACTTTACATTTTAGATGGGACTTGTACAGACAATAAACATTACAGCATAACAATAAACACACAGATCAAAACAGATACCAAGAGGAATGAGGGCCCTGCTCGCAAGCTTACAATCTTTGAGGGAAAAAGGGGAGACACGAAAGGTGGATGGTAACAATTACTTTCATTGTTCGGACCAGCCATAGTTTAAGAAATCGGGTGTTCATGTAATGCTGCATGATCCGGTTATCAGCCTAACTATGCAACAGTACCAACACAGAGGGCTATTAAATGCATAAAGCATGTGAGAACATGATACAAGGAACCTGGTTATGGTAAAAATTTTGAATGGGCAGCAAAGGGCTAGTTATATTGTGTTGAGGCAGTAGGCCATTCTGAAGAAATGCATTTTAGGGCACCCTTAAAACTGTAGGTATTGGGGATTAATCAAATTAACCTGAGTAGTGTATTCCAAAAAATTGGCGGAGCACGTGACAAAATCTTGGAGATGGGAGTGGAAGGTTCTGATTATTGAGGATATTAACCTCAGGTCATTATCAGAACGGAGGGCATGGGTAGGGTGGTAAACTGAGACGAGGGAGGAGATATAGGGTGGTGCTGAGCCATGGAGTGCTTTGTGGGTAAGGGTAATAAGTTTATACTGAATTCTGGAGTGAATGGGTAACCATTGTAATGTCTGGCGCAAGGTAGAGGCATCAGTGTAATGGTTGGTGAGGAATATGATCCTAGCTGCAACATTCAAGATTGAATGGAGAGGGGAGATTGTGGTAAGAGGGAGACCGATTAGTAGGGAATTACAATAGTCCAGACGAGAATGAATAAGAGAAACAGTATAAGTCGAAAGTAAGAAAGGGTTGAATTTTACAAATGTTTTTGAGATGCACATTACAAGAGCAAGCCAGTGATTGGAATACAAACTTTGAAGGCTACAACTTACTTATCAGAAACAGGATTAGCAAGAGGGGAAGAGTTTTTACATTGTATGTTAGGAAAACTCATATCTTCACACAGATTCAAGTTTCAGAAACTGCTAGCTCTGCAGAAACTGGGTAAGAATACAAGGAGAGAAGAACAGAAAGGACACTATTGTGGTTGTTTACTGTAGGCCACCTGGACAGACTGAAGATATGGATGAAATCTTTTTACATCAGATGTCTCGGTTCTCAAAAAAGTGGACCATAGTGGTCATGAGGTGGATATTTATTGGGAATCTCTCTCAGGCAAAAGTAATGGGCCCAGAAAATTCTTATCTTCTCTTGCCGACGACTTTATCTTTCAAATGGTAGAAGAGAGAGCAGAGGATCTGCAATCTTGGACTGTATTCTTACCAACAGGGAGGAAATGGTTGAGGTGGCTGTAAATTTAAGAGGCAGCGATCATGCTATCCTGGAATTTTGGATTACAAGAGGAGGAAGACCAGCGAGGACTTTAAAGTTGGACTTCAGAAAGGCAGATTTTAATGGACTCAGAAAGCGGGTAGTCCAATGGCTAGATATTCTAAAGGACAGAAATGGCCAAGAAGGATGTGAAAATTTGCTGAATGAAATTCTTACTGCACAATTGGTAACCGTCCTGAAAAGGAAGAATTGGAAGCATTTAAAGAGAAAAGGATGTATCAACTCCGAACCTAATCACTTGTTTAAAAATATGAAAAAAACATATATATTAAATAGAAAGAGGGGGCATATCTAAAGAAGAAAATAATTTGCATGGAATGCAGGGCAATTGGTAGAAGAGCTAAAGCCAGTATTGAAGTAAGGCTTGCAAGGGAGACCAAAAGCAGTAAAAAAGCATTTTTACAGGCTGAAAATGGTGAAGTGGTCTAAAATGATGTTGAGAAGGCCAAACTTTTAAATTCCTATTTTGCATCTGTTTTCTCTAAGAAAGTAATTGTAACATCAACTGATCTTCACGAGACCATCAAAGGAATACATTAATCCACTCTGTCCATAAACTGAGAGATGGAGAGTGAGCACTTTGCTAATTTTAAATTTAAATCTCTTGGTCCAAATGAATTACATCCTAGGGTACTGAAATAGTTAGCAGAGGAAATTGCAGAACCACTAGCCAGAATCTTTGAAATGTCCCAGAAGATTGGAGAAGGGCAAATGTTGCCCCGATCTTCAAAAAAGGAAAGATGGAGCCAGGATATTACATGCCAGTTAGCCTTACTTCTATACCAGGAAAGATCTTTTAACAAATTATTAAACAGCATGTATATAAGTACTTGGATAAGAATACAGTAATTAACCAGAGCCAGCATGGATTTTGTGGCAAACAAGTCATGCCAGACTAATGTAATATCCTTCTATGATGGAATCACTGACTGGGTGGTTCACGGAAACGCGGTAGATATAGTATTTCTCGACTTCAACCAAGCATTTGATAAAGTGTCTCATACTATCCTTACAGAAAAAATGACCAAGTATGAGATTGACAAGGCAATGGTTAGGTGGATTCATAACTGGCTCAGCGATCGTACTCAAAAGAGTGGTGGTAAATGGTTGCACATCCAATTGGAAGAGTTTCAAGTGCGGTACCACAAGGCTCTGTCTTGGCCCCAGTGTTGTTCAACATTTTTATAATGATCTAGATAAGGGAACTGAAGGTAAACTAATCAAATTTGCAGACAATGCAAAGCTAGGGGATAGCTAAAGGTACCGTCACACTAAGCGACGCTGCAGCGATACCGACAACGATGTCGATCGCTGCAGCGTCGCTGTTTGGTCGCTGGAGAGCTGTCACACAGACAGCTCTCCAGCGACCAACGATGCCGGTAACCAGGGTAAACATCGGGTTACTAAGCGCAGGGCCCCGCTTAGTAACCCGATGTTTACCCTGGTTACCATCGTAAAAGTAAAAAAAACAAACACTACATACTTGCCTTCCGCTGTCTGTCCCCGGCGCTGGACTTTCCTGCACTGGCTGTGAGCACAGCTGCCGGAAAGCAGAGTGGTGACGTCACCACTGTGCTTTCCGGCTGGCCGGCGCTCACAGCCAGTACAGGAAAGCACAGCGCCGGGGACAGACAGCGGAAGGTAAGTATGTAGTGTTTGTTTTTTTTACTTTCACGATGGTAACCAGGGTAAACATCGGGTTACTAAGCGCGGCCCTGCGCTTAGTAACCCGATGATTACCCTGGTTACCAGTGAAGACATCGCTGAATCGGCGCCACACACGCCGATTCAGCGATGTCTGCAGTAAGTCCATTGACGAAATAAAGTGCTGGACTTTCTGCAGCGACCAACGACATCACAGCAGGATCCTGATCGCTGCTGCGTGTCAAACTGAATGATATCACTAGCCAGGACGCTGCAACGTCACGGATCGCTAGCGATATCGTTCAGTGTGACGGTACCTTAACAATAGAGAAGACAGAGAAGGATTCAGAAGGATCTAGATAAGCTTGAATAATGGGCAGTGATGAATAGAATAGTATTTAACAGGAAGAAATGCAAGATTCTACATCTGGACTAGAAAAATGAAGATTACATCTACAGAATTAAAGGAATAGAACTGAGAAACAGCATATGTGAAAGAGACTTTGTATACTAATAGATCAGATGGCACATGAGTCAAGTGTGATGTTGCAGCAAAAAAGGCCAACCGTTCTAGGAAAAGCATAGTCTAAATCACGTGAAGTAGTTATCCCACCCCTCCTTGGTCAGGCCTCATCTGGAATACTGTGTCCAGTACTGGGAAAAACATTTTCAAAAAAGACATTGAAAAACTGAAGCTAGTTCAGAGCAGAGCTACCAGTATGGTGAGTGGACTGCAAAGTATGTCCTAAGAGGAGCGATTAAATTATATGGTAATGTTTAGCTTGCAAAAAAGAAGGCTAAGAAGAGACTTAATAGCGGTCTACAAATATCTGAAGTGATATCACAATATAAAGGAATCATCCTTATTCTCATTTCCACAAGGAAAGATGAGAAGCAATGGAATGAAATTGAAAGGGAGCAGACACAGATTAGATATTAGAAAAACGTTTTGACATTGAGGGTGATCAATAAGTGAAACAGGCTACCGCAAGAGTTGGTCAGTTCTCCTTCAATGGAAGTCTTCATAGAGGCTGGACAGACATTTGTCCGAGATGGTTTAGTGAATCCTGCTCTGCATTGAGCAGGAGATTGGACACAATGACCCTTGAGATCACTTCTAACATTCTATGAGTTTGTAAAACTAGAATTCCAAGAAGTATCATTTCTCCTTGCAGAGATTGATATGCTAAGCATGCCGAGATGAGGAGACTTAAAACCGCAATGCTCCTCTGGGAAATATGCAAATTGTCTATTCAGAGAAGAATAGGACTAGAACTCTAGTGCCACCTGTTGGAGATTCTGTTGAGATTCTGGTTTGGCTTTTATCCCAAGTCTTGTGACAAGGCTCGTTAAAGGGTCGACATTGACTTTTAGGATTGCTGCTTCCAATAGGTGGCACTAGAATTCTAGTCCTCTTCCTCTCTGAAGAGACAATTTGCACAAAACTAGAATTATAATACAAAGAAACTTAACATACTGTTTTACCTTGTCCTTTCTATGGAGTGCAGAGTGACTGTATAATCTGAAAGCATTGATGTCCCCGCGTTTAACACCCATATGCCAGGGAGGCATACAGGGAGACATTTGCTGGCCTCAATGGTTATCCACCATTGACAGCCACGTGTTAATTACTCTGTATACACATTTCATGTCAGCTCTTCATCAGATAACCTGCTTCAGTTACCTGTGCACAGGAAGTACAGGCAGTGATCAAATGCAGACAGCCTGGGATCTGTACAACTCAACACCCCACTTATGACAGTGGGCACCAAGCATGTAGTCTCCTTTTTTTGTCTCAAAAAGACATAGCAGTTGGTAGCAAAAATTTCAAGTTTTGACTCAGACTATACTACAGATATCTACTGATCTACTGTCCAGTCCTTTGTGCTGCTTGGTGAAACAAGTCTCTCTGTTTATAGTCTTCAGTAGTGACTTCTTTGCCGCAATTTGAATAAAATACCTGCTTTTCAGTGTCTTCTGTACACTTGATGTTGAGGACTTTTATCTGAGGTGCTGTCAATTTTTCCCTTTCTAAGGATTATAAATCTGAAGAAATTATCCTTTTCTGGAGTGGTCCTCATAAGAGCTAGTTTCATCATTGAGATTGATGGTTTTTATGACTTCACCTTCAAGGTTCTGGCAATTTTCCGGCTTGATTGACCTTCTAGTTTTTAAGTAATGATGGACTGTTGTTCCTCTTTACTTGAATGGTTCCTACCATATTCTGGCTTAGAGCAGTTGTGGAATAGTACTCAGTACCGTATGGAACTGTATACTAACAAACTCTGAAAGACAGACCTGATGCTCACAAAGAATCTTTGAATGCCAGCGATTCCACAAATGTACTCCTCACCAGGCACATCTGCTCATTAGAAGCAATTACGTGTGACTACCTGATGAATCTGTGTGAATACAAAGGGGATGTAAAGCTGTCATCAGTGTAAAAAGAGGTATCTGAAGTAACTGAAGGTTTGTAGGCAGATTTCTGCCTTTATTTGTATGTACGGAAAAACCTGTCAATTCAGGGCAGTGGGCGGAGAGCCAACCACGCTGGAAACTAGTTGCACAGGCAGGTCCCCAGAGGCATTTAGTGTTTTTTTTTTTTTATAATATGCCGCATAATTTCACAGTCAAACATACCTTGCTGAGTTTATACATCCAGTGCCTGCATGCTACCCAAGCTATCGGGCTCTCTTTAATACATTCTGATTTGTTTCACAAATAGTTTACACTTTGATTCCATATATGTATCTTCATGGTTTTGTTGCCTTCAGTTTGAATCTGCAATGTGTACATTATTATTATTATTATTTATTTATTTATATAGCACCATTGATTCCATGGTGCTGTACATGAGAAGGGGTTACATACAAGTTACAGATATCACATACAGTAAACAAACTAACAATGACGGACTGATACAGAGGGGCGAGGACCCTGCCCTTGCGGGCTTACATTCTACAGGATTAACAGAAAAAGTTGACAAACATAAGAATAAGGAAATCGATTGCATGAGCAGGTGAGTCTAAACTTTTGACAGGTGCTGTACAAACTTCTGGGAAATTATCATATAACAGATTAAACCAAGCTGGAGCTATCTGGCAATGCCTACCAGTGTTCTGTTTATAGACTATGAAATGAAGTCTGTAAAGCAATATGCACATGTGAAACATGGTGGAAGATCCATCATTTTGAGGGGCTGCTTTGCTGCCTGAGATCTTAAACTTGTTACAGAAACCATAAAATTGGAGGATTGTTAGAACATTTTAGAGCAAAATGTGCTTCCAAGTGTCAGCTTGGTCTGAGTTGAATAACTGGTAACAGAGCAGGATATTGACTTAAAGCGTAAATCCAAAAGTAGCTAAGAATGTTTAAAAAGGAAAAAAAATGCACTGTTCTAAACAGGCGAGTATTGAGTCCTGATCTCAATCTAATTTAAAATATTAGAAGAGCTGACCTTTGCTTTTGGGTAAAAAATCCCAGCAAACCTCTTCCACTGCTATTCTCTTAACCTATACCAATTAGATAAACCATACACAGGGTTAATAGATCCCAACCCCTGTGCCCATCCGGAAATAAATATAAATCGTCCCATGCAAAGAATATAAAAGCCTATAAATAAATTTTGCATAACAGAACTAGAATAATAAAAAATGATGAACTTTATTAATAATAACACTTAAAATCATAAACAATATTAACAATGGTGAACAGTACCAAATGAAACAGGACACCATAGACCAGAGGAAAGTTATATCCAAAGATTCTGACCCATACCGCAAAAGTATAAATACTCCTTGTGACTAATTAATACCTGATGCCAAAAGAGGACATAATAATCTTAGAAAAGCCACACACAGGTTAATGAAGAGATGGCATAGTATTGGTGCATATAGTATAGTAATAATTGCCTCTGGTCTGATGGTGCCACAGCCCGTACGTGTATTTCGGCTGCATGTGCCTTCTTCCGGGGGAGTCTCTTAACCTGTAGACAGAAACAAGACACCCACAGATGGCTGCAAAAACAATTTGGAGTCCCTTCCAAAGGTTGTGGGACTAAGTATTATGGAAGGGTACTTTTAATCCTGTCCATGTGATAAACTACCTTTTTTTTTCTTTATTAATGACTGTGTGGTGACATGTCAACTTTTTCTGTTGATTTGTATTTGGACAAGCTATTAAATCATTTTCATGATGCCCAGTAGGTACATATCTTCTTATTTCTGACAA
Source organism: Ranitomeya imitator (assembly GCF_032444005.1). NCBI lineage: Eukaryota > Metazoa > Chordata > Amphibia > Anura > Dendrobatidae > Ranitomeya > Ranitomeya imitator. Next base: position 458,762,847 of record NC_091287.1, on the reverse strand, counting down.
TATTGTTGTTTATTTTAGTAATTTTTTTTATAGTAACCAAAAATGTTGCCCACAGCCTGCAAATTTTTTTATTTTTTTTATTTCTGGATGGTGGAAGGAAAGGTGCACAAGGAAAGACTAGAAGCAATGGGATGAAACTGAATGGGAGGAGACACAGATTAGATATTAGAAAAAACGTTTTGACAGTTAGGGTGAACAATCAATGAGTGGAACAGGCTGCCATGAGAGGTGATGAGTTCTCCTTCAATGGAAGTCTTCAAACAGAGGCTGGACAGACATCTGTCTGGGATGATTTAGTGAATCCTGCATTGAGCATGGCTTGGACCAGATGACCCAGGAGGTCCCTTCCTGGACTGGATTGAATTTGCATCAGGAAAAATTGTATAAATTAATGCAGTTCAAAAAAAAGTTAGTGGTTGTCCATGTTTGTAATGAAAGTCTGTGATCACTGACTGCAGACTGTTGAATCTTCACAGTGTACACTGTCCGGATTCTCTGGTGATGGTGGCGAGAGTAGTTGGTCATGTCACCACGAGCATGTGATACTTCCAGCCATGTTCAGACTAGACGTAAGCAGACTGCTCAATTCACTTGTAGTAAGTGATTCAGCGAACGTCTAGTCTGAATGAGAACAGCGGTATACATATAACGTACTTGTGGTCACATGACTGCCCGGTATTGCTGACTGTTTCGGAGAATCCTGACAGTGCACTGTTCGTGCATTGAAAGATTTCAAAAGTCTGCAGTCACCTAGAGTGACTGCGGACTTTCGCCACAAACCTGGACAACCCTTTTAAGTATGGGCACTTGAACGAGAACCTCATCTTGTCTGGCCCTAACAGGACCGCTGACTGGCATATCCAGAAATCTTAGATTAGCTTGGTCAACTACATATTTTCCTGAGTGAGGGGCTGGTGAAACATTGTAAGCAGTGGTCCTTTTTATTTTTTGACTGTTTTGTACTTGAGCACAAATCTTAGTGTCACTGAAGTGTATCACCCTATACCTCTGACATCTGTGGAACCTCCAGTGAGGTTGAATATGCTTCGTTAACGTTCCCCTTTAAAGTTAACTAGTAGAAAATTCCTTTAGCCACAAATTTGTACAATGTTGCACCTCTTATTGCTGCATCCAAAATGTTGGCCTCCATATATCTAATTACAATGATGTTTTACTCTAGGCCTCTCCGGAATATGGCCAGGGAATGAATCCAATCAGTCGTTTGGCTCAAATCCAGCAAGCTAAGAAGGAGAAGGAACCTGAGTACGTATTGCTGTCAGAAAGAGGAATTCAGCGCAGAAGAGAATTCATTATGCAGGTAATGTATCAAATGTACCTCTCTTTATGCCTTTTCACTTGTCAACATTATTGCTGCAATATAGAATTAAGACTCTAATTTTACACGGTCTGCTGGTTCTGTTCTCCATTGTTCAGTAAAATAAGTCATTTAGTCATAATGCCTGGTGTATGGTACATGGCCAGAGCCTTTATTGTCCAATAAGCCATCTATAAATGCGGTTAGTAGAGAACTGTCCATGTTTTACCACCTGTCCGAACAATGAAATCCCATGCATTGGAGAAATCTCTGCTCTCCCCCAATATAATGCTAAACCTGGAAACTACTGCTACACCTGAACAGATTAATATGCCCACCAGAGTTTTCACCAGTCTCCCAGATTTCTGACCAGTTTGTAAAACAGATATTTCGTGAATTTTTCTTATCTTGCATTTTTTTGCCTGGCAAATGCATGAGAGTAGGCGCACAATGAGAAGAATCCAAATAGGATTGAATAATAGTCCCATTTAGACGGATCGACAGACGTCCGCCGATGGGTAAACCTTTACCGATCGGCTGCTTAATGGCCTGTTTACACAGGCAGACCAAAGTGAACGATGCGCACTGAGTGACCTGTAATAGATCTGTGTGCACAGTCTGCATTGGTTCTCGGCAGCACGAGTTCTGCTTCCTCAGGATGTTTCACTTCCCAAAATGATGGCAGCCTGTTAACCTTTTAGTGTAATTATGAGGTTTAAGAACGCTTGTTCGTGATAATCTTTCAGTGCAGCTTTAGAGAAGGGGGTTAAAGGGTTATTCACATTTTTTTTTTAAAATGGGTATTGTGGGGATAGCATTAGTAAAAACAAGCATTTTTACAATTTACAGTTAAAATTTGCAGCTGTTAAGATATTAGCATTTCAGTTTATTTAAAGGGAACCTGTCACCTGAATTTGGCGGGACCAGTTTTCGGTCATATGGGCGGGGTTTTCAGGTGTTTGATTCACCCTTTCCTCACCCGCTGGCTGCATGCTGGCCGCAATATTGGATTGAAGTTCATTCTCTGTCCTGCTTAGTACACGCCTGCGCAAGGCAAGATTGCCTTGCGCAGGTGTGTACTGCGGAGGACAGAGAATGAACTTCAATCCAATATTGCGGCCAGCATGCAGCCAGCGGGTAAGGAAAGGATGAATCAAACACCTGAAAACCCCGCCCATATGACCGAAAACTGGTCCCGCCAAATTCCGGTGACAGGTTCCCTTGAAAGTGAACCTGACAGCTGGTACATGCTGTGCGATCCCCGGGCAGCGTGTATCAGGCTCTGGATGTCTGATTTCAGAAGGGTATGTTTTACTATGAAATGCTGCTGTGTTTCAGAGAAAAACTTACTTTAAAAGCCTCCAGAGATAAAACGACTCGGTTGACTAGTCAAAAAGGCGGGACCCTGGTGGCTTCTCCCCATTCGTTCCCTTCGAGTGACTGGCCTCTCCCGGAGAGTCCCTGGCAGCAGCAGGCGGGGAGAAGCCACCAGGGACCCACACACCTGTCTGACCAGACTCCAGTGCCGCAGCTTTTACATATGGTTTTTCTCTGAAGCCCTGCAGTGTTTCATAATCAAAAATGCTTGGCTGAAATCACACAGTCAGTGCCTGATACATGCTGCCCGTGGATCCCATTAAGCTCATTATGTAGGAGATTGACCACCGCTGCTTGTCTAGCAACAGTGACCAAACTTGCTCTTTTCTTTTGAGGTTATAACAAGTGATGAGTGCAAGCCCTCGTTACTACGGTTTGCCTAAGGTGCTCGGGTATGCACTGAGTTTTGTGGGTGCTCGAGTGAGATGTTTTGTGGCGGTCTAACTGCTGTGAAACATGCTACCGTGGGGATGCATCAAGTGGGGATTGACAGTGTTTGTCCAGCCGCGGGGATGCAACATCTCACTCAAGCACCCGCGATACTCGGTGCATACCCGAGCACCTAGGCAAACTCGCGAAACGGGCACTTGCACTCACCACTAGTTAAAAGCGCTAATTTGAACCTGACCTGGATCGCACTGTTGCCTCATAATTCTGTCCAGCTGCAGTGCTTACAAGGTGGTCGGCAGCGTTGGTCGGTCACCAAGGCAATCAACTGTAAACAAGTGTTACTATATCAAGAACAGCTGAAAATTGTAATAATTAGTCAATTGCAAAGGTTCTTGTTTCTACAAAACCATCTATAAAAATGGAAATAACCTTTTAAAGAGGGAAATTCTGAGATTTTTTTTTCTGCTTAGCAGTTTTGCAATGTCTCTATGTAGCCCCTCTCCCATATCCCAAATTTTTGTCTATCTGCAGTATATTTAAAGTGAGGATTTTGTTACACAGGGAGCAGGACACGTGATTTTAGAGATTAACTGTAATCTAAATATATCATGGTGATAAGGGCTCTATATCTTTTATCTGATGTGTCTGTTTTTAATTCTTTACATGCCAGACAGTGATTGTAATAAATTCTCTGGTCTGTACGTTGTTCCACATTTCTCTCCTGTGCACCAGGACATTGATTACCTGGATTACATAAACTCTTTTCTCAAAATAGGATCTTTGTTCTCCTTTGGCCTTAAATCGTTGCGATTATGAATAAACTGGCAATTATTCCTTTACTAGAACACCTCTATGACTGCTTGGTATTGTTTTAAACACTGTATTTACTGAAAAAGTAATGTTGAAATGCCATTGAATCAACTAGTACTCCCTGGAGGAACCTGAACGGAGCGGCAGCTTTAATGCTTGACCGCCATGCTATTCTACAAGTAGACGTACGCTGGGGAGGAGGGGGACTGAGGTACACAGGTCTTTTTGGTCTTATGTGGTCCCCAGTAGTTGGATTCCTACCAATCTAACAATCTAATCTAATGTACATGTCTCTATCTGGATTGTATGGGGAAATGTTTGTGTGTTTGTAAGTGCATGTAAAAGTGTATTGTGTATGTAAATAGGTGAACAAATATTTGTATTTTTGGGCACATTTACTAAATCTGTACGTGCTCTTTCACATCTGTGTTAAAGGGGTTCTCGGAGAATGAGATATTATGGTGTCCATGATATTTTTCAAACTGCAGCCCGTCCTAGTCCTGGTAGTGTGGGCTGCAGACTGAAGACATACAGCTCCTGAGATCTGCGTCTGAACTAACAAGGACTGTATCACACATCTCAGTCAGCCGGGAGCATGGCTGTCATATGTTAGGAAATATCTCTTCCTTGATGTGTGCGATGGAGTTATCTCCAGCTTCATCCTCCTCAGCATGTGTTTACCACTTGGGCGCAGTCCGTCTGTCAGACTGATGGAGGAGGTGGGTGAGGCGGGAAATGTTGCTGAGCACAATTTGGTTTAAAACATATTTCTTCACATATGCTCCCAGCTGCCAACTGGGTATGTGTGATACAGCTCTTGTCAGTTGAGACACAGGTCTCGGAAGCTGTTAGTCTTCAGTCTGCAGCCCATACAGACAGGTCACTAGTACGGTTGCAGTACAATTATACCAGAGATTACATTTTTCATTTCATTCCTGGAGAACCCCATTAAGGATTTCCATTTTTCTTTTCCATTTTAGACATTGCGCACCCTGATATAACTATACATCACAGTTGGGGAGCCCATGTGAAGAGCGGGTTCAGGAGCTGATGCTGCCGATACCTAGCAGAAGCCAGATGTGATACATAGCCAGCATCTCCCTGTAACAACAATGATCAGAGCTAGCCTCAATCACTTTAAAACCCACACTTTTTTTTATTTTATAAATACTATAGTAAAGTGCAGCATATACTACACTTCTAAAAAAAAACCCATATACCTGGTATGAAGGTGGTTGAAAGTAAACATACAGTAGAGACCAAAAGTTAGGACACACCTTCTCATTTAAAGATTTGTCTGTATTTTCATGACTATGAAAATTGTACATTCACACTGAAGGCATCAAAAACTATTAATTAACACATGTGGAATTATATACTTACCAAAAAAGTGTGAAACAACTGAAAATATGTCTTATATTCTAGGTTCTTCAAAGTAGCCACCTTAAGCTTTGATGACTTCTTTGCACACTCTTGGCATTCTCTTGATGAGCTTCAAGAGGTAGTCACCGGGAATGGTCTTCCAACAATCTAGTTCCCAGAGATACTTAGCACTTGTTGGCCCTTTTGCCTTCACTCTGCGGTCCAGCTCACCCCAAACCATCTCGATTGGGTTCAGATCTGGTGACTGTGGAGGCCAGGTCATCTTGTGTAGCACCCAATCACTCTCTTTCTTGGTCAAATAGCCCTTACACAGCCTGGAGGTGTGTTTGGGGTCACTGTCCTATTGAAAAATTAATGATGGTCCAACTAAACGCAAACCGGATGGAATAGCATGCCGCTGCAAGATGCTGTGGTAGCCATGCTGGTTCAGCATGCCTTCAATTTTGAATAAATCCCCAACAGTGTCACCAGCAAAGCACCCCCACACATCACACCTCCTCCTCCATGCTTCACGATGGGAACCAGGCATGTAGAGTCCACCCGTTCACCTTTTCTGCGTCACACAAAGACACGGTGGTTGGAACCAAAGATCTCAAATTTGGACTCATCAGACCAAAGCACAGATTTCCACTGGTCTAATGTCCATTCCTTGTGTTCTTCAGCCCAAACAAGTCTCTTCTGCTTGTTGCCTGTCCTTAGTAATGGTTTCCTAACAGCTATTTTACCATGAAGGCCTGCACAAAGTCTCCTCTTAACAGTTGTTGTAGAGATATGTTTGCTACTAGAACTCTGTGTGGCATTGACCTGGTCTCTAATCTGAGCTGTTGTTAACCTGCAATTTCTGAGGCTGGTTACTCGGATGAACTTATCCTCAGAAGCAGAGGTGACTTTTGGTCTTCCTTTCCTGGGACGGTCCTCATGTGAGCCAGTTTCTTTGTAGCGCTTGATGGTTCTTTCCACTGCACTTGGGGACACTTTCAAAGTTTTCTCAATTTTTCGGACTGACTGACCTTAATTTCTTAAAGTAATGATGGCCACTCATTTTTCTTTACTTAGCTGCTTTTTTCTTGCCATAATACAAATTCTAACAGTCTATTTAGTAGGACTATCAGCTGTGTATCCACCAGACTTCTGCACAACACAACTGATGGTCCCAGCCCCATTTATAAGGCAAGAAATCCCACTTATTAAGCCTGACAGGGCACACCTGTGAAGTGAAAACCATTCCCGGTGACTACCTCTTGAAGCTCATCAAGAGAATGCCAAGAGTGCAAAGAAGTCATCAAAGCAAAAGGTGGCTACTTTGAAGAACCTAGAATATAAGACATAATTTCAGTTGTTTCACAATTTTTGTTAAGTATATAATTCCACATGTGTCAATTCATAGTTTTGATGCCTTCAGTGTGAATGTACAATTTTCATAGTCATGAAAATACAGAAAAATCGTTAAATGAGAAGGTGTCCAAGCTTTTATTGTCTGTACTGTATATTTTTATTTTTTTGAGAAAATATTCCCAGAAATGTATATATTGTGTGTGTGTGTGTGTGTGTATGCGTACTACAAAGATAGGGAAACAGAAACGGATGTTGGAAAAGTAAACTATGAGCACTGCACAAAAGTAACATAGTGAGGCCCTTTTGTAGTGTGTGTGTACAAAAGGGCCTCACTACTTTACTTTTGTGTAGTGCTCATAGTTTACTTTTCCAACATCCGTTTCTGTTTCCCTATCTTTGTAGTAAGCTCAGTTCTATTCTTGTACATTTTAAGGTTGTTGTTTTTTTTTCAGTATGTATGTAGCAAGTATTTTTGTGCTCCTGTATATATGTAGTAAGCTTGACTCTGTTCTTGTATTTATGCAGTAAGCTTTGTTCTGTTCCCGTATCTATGTAATAAGCTCTTTTTTATGCCTGTATCGTTCTAGTAAGCACAGTTCTGCTATGTATTTATGGAGAAAACACTGTCATGATCCCATATTTATGTAGTAAACTTGGTTCTGTTCTCCTAGCTATGTTGCAAGTTCAGTTCTTGTCCAGCAGTTATGCGGTAAGCTTGATTGGTTCTGTTGTAGTATTCATGTAGAAAGCGCAGTTCTTCTCCAGTATCTACGGAATAAGCTGGATTCTGCTCCCGTATCTATTCCGTAAGCGTGGTTCTGTTACCCTATCTGTGTAATAAGCTCAATTCTGTTCTGTATCTATGCAGTAAGCTCAGTTTGGATACCACATCTAAGTATTAAACTTGATTGTTACCATATTTATGTAGTAAGCTTGGGTCTGCTACTGTATCTATGTTATAAGCTTGCTTCTGTTCTATCTATGAAGTAACCTGGATGCTGTTCCTGTATCTACAGTGTTTAGAATGCTTTGATCTGTTACTATATCTATGTACCAGCCACTGTTCTTTTTAAAGCTTGGTACCTCTGCGGCTTTATTGCTGCGGCCAGCGTTAAGAAGGCTAAAGATGGGCTGCTGCAACTTGTGGGCCAGTGCTTTGCGATTACTTCCCAGGTTCAAATGTGCCAGCCAGCCAGCCCATGGTAGGATCACATAAGTTACCATAGTGCAAACAGTGTATTTACTAAAGTTATCCATCTAGCATCAGTGAAACAAATACAGATAACTATTATGCTGGAGATTTGGCATCTTAAAAAGACCCTTTAGATATTCTACCTTATCGTGCAAGCTTTTTAGACAGCAGACATTATTTTCATGCTGGATTTTTAGTCTTGTAAGCTTGTCACAGTTTTCTGGCTAAGAATCAGCGCTGTGCTGCTGAGGTGGGGAATGGTTGATTCAGCTGTATGGTGAGTATTCCTGGGCCTTGCCCAGAACTGAGTTAAAGCTGTGGTTGCATCAGGCCACATGTACGGTCAATGTTGGAGCCCTTAGCGGAGCAGCCTGCTGTCATGTGGTGGGCCAACACCCACAACTTGATGACGACTATGTCGACCTTCTATTTTTTTTCCTTTTTTTCTGAATTGTGACCTATTACATGAATAAAATATAACTGTTTATGAAATTTATATATTAATTATTGCTTATTGCAACCACTCAGTACATAATGGGGAACATAAGAGCATTATGGATGTTCCAATACCGTTAGAGGAAAACTCTTTTTTATTACATTACAATGACTGATTTTCCAGGGTTGCCTTCAGCAGTGACAGAGAAATATTCGCAACAGCTGGAAAACTCTGGTGGCAATTATCAAGGTGAACGCAAATTCTTTTGGCTCCAAACAAACCTTTGGAATCCACGTTATTGTAGGTGGACAACAATGAAATGTTGTGATGATAAAACAGTTGGATGCTCACCAATCTAAGTATGCCAATGAACTTTATCAGTTGGGCCTCCATACTTTTCTATGCCGCCTGGGATGGTATGTGTTGTACAGTACTTTCCATCAGACGTATTGACCCATAAGGTATACAAATACACACAGGTTCTAAGTTCTACAATAAATCATTTAATCATTTTCACAATTGGATTTAATTTTCTAATGAGTTCATCAGTTTTTGGTTTTTTTTTAATTTTGCTTGCCAAAAGCAACGACATTTGAAAAGAATGTGACGTTGTAAACTAAGCCTAATTCATTACTTGTAACAAATTCTTTGTGTATCACGTCTACTGAATAAAATCACCAAAGATTCATAAGAATGGATAACTATTTGAAATATCTCCACACTGCATTGTTGTGAGCATTCCAAGGAATATATATATATATATATATATATATATATATATATTTTTTTTTCACTGCATCAGGTTTAATGTAATAAATAATAAGATTCCGTAATACCCTCCCTGTTTCCCAAATAAGACCTGTTTTGGCGTTAATATGGTCCATTCTTCCAGGTCCCATCCTTGACAGATTGAAAATCTCCACTCGGTCTGTCACTGGTGAGGCGATTCACCCATGCCAGTTATTCACTGGATATATCAGGTGTATTGAGGATCTGACCACAGCTTTTTCAAAGACCAGTCTACAATACCATGACATGGCCAGGCCATAGCTCCATTACTAAAAAAAATTAGCATTTGAATAAGTACAGTATGCAACTGAAGCTAAAGAGCTATTGTAGATCTTAAGCCTCTGTCACTCTGCATATATTTTATCACCCAGCACCGTCTCCTCTTGCTTGACTGCAGAGGCGTATCTAGGGTTTCTGCCACCCGGGGCAAGAATTCATTTTGCAAACCCCCCCCCCCCCCCCAAGGACTATTGCGATTTGCACACTTACACTTAGTCATGTACCCACGAGCTCCTCTCCCTAATGCTCTCAATGTTCAGTGAAAAACAGAGAGAAGCAGAAGAGAAGCTCATTGTCACAGGACCATAAGTATGAAAATCGTATATGAATGAAATGTCCATGTGATCACTACTGGAACCTGCAGAGCTGAATCCTGACATCTCAGGCTTCTGAATTCTCACAACGAATGCACTGCACACTTTTAGGATTCTTCCTTGCCGCTGGACAGTCCTGTCAGCACAAGCATGTGATTTGTATACTTCTGGCCACATTCCGACTAGATGTGCACAGCCTCGCTCACTTAATTTTCATTGAGTGAGGCCACACATGTCTAGTCAGCACGTGACCGCATGTATGTAAATCGCCAGCATGAGAGAATCCTGACAGCGTGCAGTGCGCACTCTGAGAGGTCAGAAGTCTGCAGTCACAAAGAATGACTACAGACTCATTACAAACCTGGACATCCCCTTTAATGCTCCTAACATAAATAAAAACATGAGAATTAGTCAGTATCACAAATAACAATTATATCCAGGTACCTTATAGATGACATCGTCTCTGGAGTCGTTCTCCTTCTTTTCTTCATCTTGTCCAGACCCCATTATTATTATTATTTATTTATATAGCACCATTGATTCCATGGTGCTGTACATGAGAAGGGGTTACATACAAGTTACAGATATCACATACAGTAAACAAACTAACAATGACGGACTGATACAGAGGGGCGAGGACCCTGCCCTTGCGGGCTTACATTCTACAGGATTATGGGGAAGGAGACAGTAGGTTGAGGGTTGCAGGATGAGTTTTCTCACCCACAGCTCGTCTCTGCAGACTTCGATCTTCTCCGCTCTTTTGTAGAAAATCTCCATACGATGCCCTTAAAGATAGAAGTGTCATTATAATGCTCCTGAATAAAAAATTGCCCCTCACTATATTGTCTGCACAAAATATGACCCCCACACTGCCCCTCTTATGGTACATGCTCTTCACACTGACCTCTCCTTTCTGTACCGCCCCCTTCTCACACTGTCCTCTCACACTGTGTCCCCCCTATAGGGCTCAGTATTTGTACTGTACTGTCATCACACTCCCCCCTCCTTGGTATACTGTCACCTCCTGGCTGTGCCCTTACACTGTCCCTCCATGCTACGCCCCCACTACTCAGTTTCTATTCTGTGCCCAATTACTTTTCTCCCCCATACTGTCTCCTCACACTATTCCCCTCCCTAATACTGTCTCCTCTCACATACTCCTGTTCACCATACTGTCTCCTCATATATTTACCCCCTCACTTTCTACACTGCCTGCTCACCTGACTCCCCATACTGTCTGCATACATCCCATCACCCTTACTCCCCGTACTGTCCACATACATTTTTCACATCGCTACTCATACTGTGTCCACCTACATTCCCCCGTTTGCTCCTCATACTGTCTGCACCCATCCCCCATACTGTTTCCTCATACATGCCCCCAATTCCCCCGTACTGTTAACTCATACATGCCCCCATTCTCCTCTACTTTTTCCTCATATATGCCCATTATTTTCCTCTACCCCACCCCATCATTGCTCTCTTCACCACCTCCATCTTTGCCTTCTCCACCACCACTGATTGCTTTCTCCCCCACCCCATAATTTCCCATTCCACAACCTCCATCATTTCCTCCTTCCCCAGCACACTCATCAATGCCCATTCCACCACCTCCATCATTTCCTCCTTTGCCTTTTCAACCACATCCATCATTTTCTCTTCCCCCACCTTCCCCATCATTGCCCTTTCCACCACCATCATTATTCTTTCCGACGCCATCACCATACTTGCCCATTCCACCACCTCCATCATTTTCTCCCCCTCCAATATCATCAGTGTGCTTTCCACCACCACCTCCATCATTTCTTCCCCCCTCATTATTGCCCTTTCCACATCATTGCATTCTCCCCCACCACCATCATTGCCCATTCCAATTTCCACCTCCATCATCGCCTCCCCCAACCCCATCATTACCCATTCCACAACCTCCATCATTTCCCCCACCCCCATCATTGCCCATTCCACCTCCATCATTGCCATCTCCATCATTGCCCATGCCAACACATCCATCATTTCCTCTTTCCTCCTCCCCCTCCATCCCAATTATTGCCCTCTTCCCGTCAGCCCCATCATTGCCCTCGCCTCTCCTCCCCGTACACATACACAAAACCATTTACCTCTGCACATTCACACGCAGCGCTACGCATGCACACACACATTACACACATAGCACCTCTCACCTCCATACACAACACACACACAGCACCTCTCACCTCTATATATATATATATATATATATATATATATATATATATATATATATATATATATATATATATATACATACACAGCACCTCTCACCTATCTATACAGACACACACAACAGACACACAGCACCTCTCACCTATACACACATCACATATATATGGTATATATACGCACACACACAACCTCTCCACACGCTCTGCCCGCAGCATCTCATCGCCTTCCTCTGACACAGCCGGCCGCTGAATGACAACGTCATCCAGTGGTGCTGCCTGTGTGAGAGGAAGCGCGGGCAGGAAGGCAGATCGCTGCAGCTCCGCTGCTATTTTCTCTTGTAGGCAGCGGAGCTGCAGGGATTTCTCCCTGCCCGCCACAGCCACCCTGCAGGGGCCCCCCTCCATTTCCATCGGACCCCATGCGGTATGTCCGCACATGTTGGGAGCCGTTGCGCTGCAGCTGCTCTGTGCCGGCTGTCAGCTTGACAGTCGACACAGAGAACAGCCGACACTCAATACGGGGGGCGGCAGAATGCTGCCGCCAGGGAAGACATTGCGGACCGCCGAATTAGGCAGCCCGACTGCGCCCTTCTGCCAGCTGCGCCCGGGGCACATGCCCCGGCCCCCCCTAGATACGCCACTGCTTGACTGACAGCTTCTATGTTGTAACAAAAGAAAGAATTTAAATCCCCTGGTCCAGATGACTTAAATCCTAGGGTACTGAAAGAGATAGCAAAGTTAATTGCATAACCACTAGCTAGAATCTTTGAAAAATCCTGGAGAACAGGAGAAGTCCCATAAAATTGTAAAAGGGCAAATGTTGTTCCTATCTTCAAAAAGGAAAGAAGATGAAGCCAGGAAATTACAGGCCATTGAGCCTTACTTCTATACCAGGAAAGATCTGGCATGTATATAAGTACTTGAATAAGAATGCAGTAATTAACCAGAGCCAACATGGGTTTGTAGCAAACAAGCCACACCAGACTAATTTCCTTCTATGATGGAATCACTGACTGGGTGGATTAGGGTAATGTGGTAGATATAGTATATCTCGACTTCAGCAAAGCATTTCATAAAGTATCTCATTATCCTTATTGAAAAAATGAGCAAGTATGGGATTGACAAGGCTATGGTTAGGTGGATTCATAACTGGCTCAGTGATCGTACTCAGAGTGGTAATAAATGGTTGCACATCCAATTAGAAGAGTGTTTTCAAGTGGGGTACCACAATGCTCTGTCCTAGCCCCAGTGTTGTTTAACATTTTTATAAATGATCTAGATAAGGGAACTGAAGGTAAACTAATCAAGCTAGGAGGGATAGCGAGCTCTAGAGAAGACAGAGGGGTTCAAGAGAGGCCTGGATGTCTTCCTGGAGAAGAACAATATTGTATCATACAATTATTAGGTTCTGTAGAAGGACGTAAATCTGGGGATTTATTATGATGGAATATAGGCTGAACTGGATGGACAAATGTCTTTTTTCGGCCTTACTAACTATGTTACTATGTTACTATGTTATTCATATGGATCTAGATAAGCTTGAACAATGGGCAGTGATGAATAGAATGGTATTTAATAGGGAGAAATGCAAGATTCTACATCTGGGCAAGAAAAATGAAAATTACATCTGCAGATTGGGAGGAATTGAACTAAGCAACAGCACTTGGGGAAAAAGACTTAATAGCTGTCTACAAATACCTGAAGGGATGTCACAGTATAGAGTGGTCATCCTCATTCTCATTTGCACATGGGAACACAAGAAGCAATGGAATGAAACTGAAAGGGAGAAGATACAGATTCGGTATTAGAAAAAAACTATTTTTCAGTGAAGGTGATCAATGAGTGGAACAGGCTGCCACAAGAGGTGGTGAGTTCTTCTTCAATGGAAGTCTTCAAACAGAGGGTGGACAGACATCTGCCTGAGATGGTTTAGTGAAGCCTGTGCTGCATTGAGCAGGGGGTTGGACACTATGACCCTGGAGGTAATTTCCAACTCTAACATTCTATGATCAGAATGACTGTCACTTCCAAACAACTGATGTGTACATATGTGAACTAAGAGTAGCCTTCTGTGAAGGATGGCACCTGAGATCATGCAGAATCCTACTCACCGCTGCCACCACATGTGACGAACCCGCACCTCACCACCTTGCATGATAATAATAATCTTTATTTTTATATAGCGCTAACATATTCCGCAGCGCTTTACACTTTTGCACACATTATCATCACTGTCCCCGATGGGGCTCACAATCTAAATTCCCTATCAGTATGTCTTTGGAATGTGGGAGGAAACCGGAGTACCCAGAGGAAACCCACGCAAACACGGGGAGAACATACAAACTCCTTGCTTATGTTGTCCAAGGTGGGACTAGAACCCAGGACTCCAGAGCTGCAAGGCTGCAGTGCTATCCACTGAGCCACCGTACTGCATGATGTCACAGTTTTATCCAAGGGATTACGTGGTACACTCTCCTCACTGGAGACACTTAAGGTCAGCTTGGCACAGTATTTCACAGACAGCCCCTGTCCATTTGGACCCAGGGAGGCACAGGGAGTGAGGATGTGGCCCACGCGGTCACTGCCGTTGCACCAAACTCGCTCACAACCCTGATAGACTGAGATGCCCCTTTTACTAGCACCAGTGAAAGAGCACTTGGTCAACTTGGTAGGACTAAAACCAGTTCCTCGTTAGATATAAGCCCTGTCCGTTAACTGGATTGTATCTAGCCAGAAACCAGCCCCGGTAGCATGGAAAGTAAAGCCGAGAACACAGATGTGTGTATTCGTGGATCGAGATAAAAAAGCTGCCCAATGTTAAATTATATATTTAATCCCCTTAAGGGTAGACAAAACCATATGTACACAATGTTTTTACATATACAATGGTTAGATATGTAAATACAAATAGTGGTAGGACAAAGTATGCAAAAAGAGTCATTTACCAGACAGATGAAAGGCCTGGCTTTTGGGGGAGGGGCTGCCACATAGCAGGCTAGTGGTCCCCTCTGTTCTTTGATTTCTCCCCAAAAGATATGTTGTTGTTACAAAAGCATTTAACCCCTTTAGGTCACTTTCCTCCTTCCACCTGGACAGTACCAAAATCCCCTCCCCTTTCATTTAGCAACTAAAAACTCAAAAACCTTAATGGTCATAAATCTTTAATAGACTGTCCTGGGGAGGCAGTTTTAGCACCATGAGATCCGACTGCGCCCTTTGTACTTGCTGAGTCCAAACATGGCTTTGCTACCTGGCTCCTACTAGCTGTTCTATGTTTCTCCCCACCATGGGATATTAGACCGGATTTAGACCCTTGAAGGTGTTTGCCATGTTCTGGTGATCTCGGAAATATACACGATGTACGGCTAGGATGTATAGTATCTCCATAACTCCTTATGAAATTATGTTTCTAGAATGTTCTAGAAGGTTTGTTTGGCAGCTTTGATTCAGCATGACTCGAGCCTTTGTCCTGAGCTTAGCCGGCTCAAGGTGTGTGATCTGTCACTCGCAGACTTTTGAGGTTTGACCACCTGCTGAGCTAGGTCCCAGATTTCTCCTTGAAGTTTTGCAATTTCTGAACAACCTGCTGTGCCGGGGTTCCTGTCTCTGATGCAAACAGGAGTGTTTATAATCCCATGCCAAATAGGATAGAAATGATTGAAATGAAATGTTATTTCAAATATTCTTCACACCATCTCTATACATAAAAAAGTTGCACTCTGTAGTGCTAAAGCATGTAAACATGAAAATCGAATTGCATTACTTCTCTAGAGAAATTGGAGATGCTTGGCACATAATTTGGCCAATTCATGCTGTAGCACTACAAAGTGCAACTTAATTTGTTAGCTCCTATGTTGTGACTTCAGGCAACAGTCAGTCAAACAGAAGGAAACTACTATGGTTGGGGGAAAAAAACACAAAAATTGAGCTTAACTTGAGTTGGTACACATGCAGAGGTTAAACACATGTTCACATTGGCCACAAAACATTAAAACCTACAAGAGAAAAAAGTAAGCGAAAACCCTTATGTAAGTAAGTGAAAAAGCAAAAGTGCATTTAAATAACAGAGTTTTTAGTAATACTGTTTTTTGATCAAAAAATAGCACAAAAGCCATCCCACCTCGTCACGGTAACTCTGGTTGGGGAATAGAGCTGAAATGACAGAGGCTTCAGATCTGCAATAGCACTTGAGCCTCATTTGCATATCCGTTCTAGCTCTGATTCCTCCGTAAGGGAGGAACAGACTGGCCAGGTAAAGGCATTGCTGGACTTACGGTATCTTTGCAAGACCTACATGAGTATATAATAGTTTGGTGAGGATGGAGGGAATCCTGCTGAAAGATTCTGTTTAAAAGTTGTGGCACTTTTGAATGTAAAAAGCTCATCTTAACTATATGTATTCCTAAGTACTGCTGTGATACAACTAGCTAAAATCCTATTTATTGGCTGGGTCATCTCCAACATTATTATAGAATTGCAATCCTATTTAGAATACGGGTAATAAAATTAAAGGGGTTCTCCACTACTATACAAGTTTAATCTCAACTGGCCAACCGTGATGTTTGCCACCAGGTCATTTGGCATCAAAAACAAACAGGGAGGATTTCTGCTTGGCTGCAGCTGTCATACGTCCAGCAGCCCCTTCCCCTGCTGGATATTGATGCTGCGGAACACATTACAGAGTGCGGAAGTGCGGTGCCGGTCAGGGAGGAGAGTTTACATTTTCAGTGGGGGTTTTTTTGTGTGTTTTTTTTTTTTTAATAAAATTATGCTGTTCTGGGTCTATTAAAATAAACTTGTATACTAGTGAAGAACCCGTTTAAGACTAAATGGTCATTTTTCTTTTGTCCTAGTCATATATACCTTTATAACAAATTTTAACAGGTAAAAGTTGGGGAGGAAACGGCCACAGGAACAGGTCCCAACAAGAAGACCGCAAAGCGAAATGCTGCAGAAGCCATGTTGCTGCAACTCGGCTACAAAGCGTCCACTCCTGTTGCAGAGAGCACTGCAAAGGTAGATGTAATGCCCATCTTTATCTTTCTGCTTAATATGTCATTATTTAGACCATTGATACACTTTTAGCTATAGGGAGACTAAGAAGCTGTTTGTTTGGTTTTTTTTTTTAAATAGTCTATGTACTGCTGCCAGTTAGTGACATGTTTGGTTTCCAAGTTCCTGGAAATGTAGTGATGTAATTCACTGTTGTGGAAAATTTGCGTAGCAGCTAGCCATATATATTACAGGTCTTGCATAATTGGGAGGATATGTCACTTGGCATCATGGGAAGTCTCAGTGGTCCCAGTAGGAACTTTAATAGTAGTCTTAAGTAATTATGTAAAAATAGTAACCCTTTGAAAATTTTTTTTTTTTTTTTTACTGCAGTGAATTATATTCACATGCAGAAGATTGAAATCCCCATACTTCTGGGTTGTTTCTGGATGTTTGCAAGCCCCATTGAAGTGGAAGAGATTTTTACCAACGAATCTGCTGCGTGTGAATTTATCCTAAGATGATTGTTGGCTGACATATTAGTCTATATATTCGATAACATTGATTTGATAATATAGTAATAATACATTTAAATTTTTTTTTTCTGTAGCAAGTTGATGCTCAAGTCTGGCCAGACCAAGGCTCTGGACCCTCCGATCAATCAGGCAGTAAGTGGTGTTTTTTTTTTAAACTTTAATAAAATTGTACTGCTTGGGGTGTCCCAAAAAGATGATCCAAGTCATTATGCCCCACTAGTGTTTGGTGAAGCCACTCCTCCACATATTAACATTTTGGCGGCTGTTCTTGTCTTCCCCATCGTTTACAGCTAATGATTTGTGGTGACTTTGAGAAGTCAGGTATTTTTTGACTTGTGTTATAATGTTCACTTTGACAGTGAAAGTGCTAGGTCACTAGCAATGTATCATTGTTTTTTGTTTGTTTTTTTAATTCCATTCTATTCCTTGTAGTGAACTACTTCTAAAATGTTTGATTATTTTCCAGTGCATTATTAGATTATAATCACTGGCTCATCCTTGGGGCTCATGCAGACATCTGTAGGCCTCGGTCTGATCTCACACCGCAACTCACGGACTGGCCCGCGGGTCTTCCTACTGTACCATTACAGCTTTATGTATTTGTATAAGTGTTTTACACTTTGTCCATGGAAACGTTGCCTGTCCATACACTGCGGGCTATGGTTGAACCAAGAATCACATCCATGGACGTCTACATGAGCCCTTACTTATCGTAGTAGTCAGGCCTCAAAGTTCTCATTATCTAACTTGAGTTTGGTCTGTAAGGGAATGTGCACAGGATAAGGAAGCGGCAGCACTTTGGACACAGTGTATTTTCGCTGCGTCCAAAACGCTGCCGGCTATTGAACACAGATGATTCCGCATGTGATCACTGAACCGTGTGATTCCGCATGTGATCATTGAACCATGTGGAATCGCCGCGTCCAATACATTCTATGGGTGAAATTTATCTTGCAGAGGCTCGCATCTCCACAAGATAAATAGACATGTTGTGGTCTGGAGAGACACGCCGCCTGTCTGTCTCCACGAGTGTCTGTGGACGCATAGTGGGCATGGGATTTCTTGAAATTCCATCCACTATGCTGTAACATCTGGATGCTGCAACTTGGACCCTGCACAAGTACACAATGTCCAACCCGCAGCGTTTAGGGTACGCAGCATTTAGGGTATGTGTCCACCTTCAGGATGGCCGGCGGTTTTGACGGAGCGGTGAACTAGCTCTGCCCAAAGCTCCGCCCCCTTCTGGGGGGCACGATGATGCCAGATGTGTTCATTGCACACATCCGGAATCATCGCACCCCACACATAGAGCCCTGTGTTATACCTTGCAGCAGCGCAGCGTCGCCGCAAGGTATACGGACATGCTGCGATCTTAAAAGGCGCGCCGCATGTCCGGAGTCGCAGGGCCGCCGGATGCGTGTTACCACGCATAGTGGAGACGGGATTTCATTAAATCCCCTGCACTATGCTGTAACATCTGGATGCTGCGTGTTTGATGCTGCGTCTCTATGCAGCGTCAAACACACAGCGTTTCCTGAACGTGGACACACAGCCGTACTGATTGTCTGCACATACCCTAAGTTGGTCGGCTGGCTCTAATGTTCTTATTCTGCCTCATTGTGTTGGAATGTAATGGTGTTACATATTGTAGACAACCATCCTGTCTGTTCACAATACATCAATTGCTAATCTATTGTGCCCAAGGGCGGTAGCCGTGGGCGAGCTGCTACTCCATAACACCCTGGCACTTTACATGAAAATTGTGTCCCAGTATGCCGTCATGTGTGGGGTGTATCACACTCACTTGTAGGCTGTAGGCCTCTGCTGTCTCCAGGCTTCCACCTTCTGAAACTGCCGCACATAACTCAGGGGACACTAAGATAGTTTCAACACACAAGTTTCTTGGACAGTTCAACTTCATTAGTTTGTAACACGCAGTATTGGGCACAACACTTCTTATTTTTTGATTCCTTAACACAGTAAATTTTTAGCATTACTATCCTCTCTAGCTGATTCTGTACGTCAGAGGGCGAGGGACACTTCGTAGCACCTGTAGCCTTAAATTCCGGACATTGCAGGAATTTTTGTTAGGAATCCCACTGCCCCGAACGATAGTCAAGCCCACTTCACCTTGAACTTGACCTTGGTTACTGAACTTCCTTATCTGACCTCCTATCAGGAGACAGTCCCTTTTGTAATTGGACATGCCCTTCCCACTGTGGGCTAGTCCCGAACTATAACTGTCTGTCACTACAGTATGTAGTTGGGCAGATCTCACTCGCAAACACTATGTATTCCGTTTATATACATTATACATGTATTAAGTCTCTTACCCTATAGTCACTACCTTATGCCCTAAAACCTAACCTATATCTTACTCTCTACTTTATACAGTACCACGTCAGAATATTTATAAAAGATGCATTATTCACACTTATAATGTGATTGGTGGCATCAGGGGTAAAAGCAGGCTATTCTTGCATATCATTAAGGACTTGTTCAAAAAAGTACCATCAAAGTGAGCAAGATTTCTGAAATCTCCTGCCGTTTTTTCTTTTGTTTTTTTTTTACAAATTTGCAGAATGTCAATTCTTTGTGTTTGTGCAACTATTTTCACCTATTGAAATGAATGTAGAAAAAAACACCAAAAAATGCTGGTATTTTACACAGCATTATCGCTGCCAACATTGGTTTGTGCAGGAGAAAAACCTGCTGCAAATACTAAACATAATTCCGTACCATAAGGAAGCCCAAAATTAGTGAGTTTGTATTCCTCGCCCATGTGACTCAGTGACACGTAGCCATACATCTAGTGAGCAGCAGCCTGTTATTGGCCATTATATTAATCCTCTTTTAAGATTTTATTTGTTCTATATTTAAAAATGTGTCCAGAATTGGAAAATCTTGGTAGCTACAATGGTTAGAAACAATGGTACATCTGTCAAAGGGTCATGTCTCGTATGGAAGATCGTTCCATTCCCATTCATGAGAAAACACTAGGGAGAAAGTAGTGCAAATAGGGTCTTATCCGAAATACAATAAGAGTATATATTTTATCACATTGTGCTAATCTGATCCATGATTTAATAATTTTTGAATCGTTGTTCACCTGCTGTGGATACACGGGATGTCAAAATGATGCGTATGAGAATATGGAGAATTTGTAGATACCTCCCACTCTGCCGATTTATTGAAGACGTCAACTCTAAGGAATTTATTAAACATGTGGTTTTTATTCAACACGTTTCGAAGTGACAGCCAGTTCTTCTTAAGGAAACAACCACATATCAATATGTGGTTGTTTCCCGAAACGCGTTGAATATAAACCTCATTGTTTAATACATTCCTGAGAATTGACGTCTTCAATAATCGGAAGTGCGGGAGGTATCCACAAATTCTCCATATCTTCATTCCCATTCATGTGAATAGGGCTAACCCACATGAGGAGACACATTTTTGGACAGATATGGCTCTATTTCTGCGGGGGAAGGAAGGGTGGACGCAGATAATTTTATTTTTTATTCCTGGGAAATTTCTTCTAAAGGAGTCATCCAATGATCTTAAGGAGCTCAAAGCTCTCCTGCCCTTTCTGCTTGCTGAGTCTTTGCGCTGTTGATGGTTGACAGTTCAGACTAGCAACATCGCTAAGCAGCTGGCCTGACCTGTGCGCTCTCCCACGATACAAGCAGAGATAGCTTTGCCTCATCAGCATCGGAGGAGCGCAGTGACACAAAGCTGGTCAGATCCAATGATCAGGCCGGCGTCTGAGAAGCACTTGTAAGTGCTGCGCTCCTTGCCAAGGAGACCGTCCACCTCTGATAGACTGCAGCGATTGTCAGTTACCTAGGCAACGAGCCGTAAACTATCGAATTCCAAATCCCTCCGTTCTTGAGAATTTTCAGTAAGAGGTAAATTGCAAAGAAATACTTTTTTTAAGGGTCTTAACAAATGCTTATTATTATTTATGCGGTACAGAGCCATGCAAAGAATGTGAAGCACAGATAAAAATCCAGAAATTTGCCTTTGATTTTACATTTGTGGTTTATCAAAGTTATCTTTTCAGTAAAGTATAGCTGTCATCAGGAGCGATCAAATGCTTTTTCTCTGTTTGATGATTTTGGATAGAGTCCTGGAACACTATTCTGTACGCAAAAAAAAGAAAAATGGCCAGAACTAAAATCCTGTTCAAAATCCCATGTAAGGCTAGGTTCACATTGCGTTAGGGCAATCTGTTTAGCGCATATGCTAGCGGATTGCGCTAACGCAAGGTCCCAAAAGGGATCGCGATCTGCGCTAGCGAGGAACGGACCTCGGACGCTGCAAGCAGCATCCGCGGTCCATCCAAAACTAACGGGACATCGCTAGTGCATGCCAATAATGGCATGCGCTAGCAATGCGCTACAGATCCGTTTGCACATTGCAGTCAATGGGTGCGCTAACAGATCCGTTACATAGCGCTAATTGCGACAATTGTGCCATGTAACGGAGTCCGCTAGCGGACACCCATTAACGCAATGTGAACCAAGCCTTAGGAATGGTTTGAGAGCGCATCACTTCAGTGCCACATTACTGAGAGGTGATCAGTGCTCCCATCCATCTGCTTTTATAGCTGGGCTTCAGCATGTTGAATCAAATTTGCCATTGCAGGACCTGCAATTAGTAAAAATAATTTTCTATTTTCAATGCATTAAGTAGGGTAAGGATGAACACTATTCAAACACTGTTTTTCATTTTTGGAAAGAAAAAAAAAATTAAATTACTGCTGTTGATTTTCATGTGTGTAGAATGTAAGCCCGCAAGGGCAGGGTCCTCGCCCCTCTGTATCAGTCCGTCATTGTTAGTTTGTTTACTGTATGTGATATTTGTAACTTGTATGTAACCCCTTCTCATGTACAGCACAATGGAATCAATGGTGCTATATAAATAAATAATAATAATAAAAATAATAATAATGTGTGTGTGGACAAGACAAGCAGGTCTTGGAGTTAGAGAGATAATTTCTCTACTGAATGTGGCAGAACATTAAGGGGTTGTCTTAACTTCTGATCAGGAGCACACCACTGCCAAACCTCCCAGCTTCCTTCTTGCTGGGTGTCATGTTCTCCCGCCTGAATTACAGTTCACACCAGTGGCGTCATTTTTCTACTTTCCCAAACTGTTGACTATGCAGGATCAGAGGAGCGCAGTAGAGCTGGAGTTCGGTGCTAACAGTGCACTCGTGCAATGTGACAATCTTCACAGCCCGACTGCACATGCTCAATCCCACTCCTAGGCTACATGGCTGAGCTCAGTGCCCTACACAATGAACAGTAAAAAAAAAAATGTTAAAAAATCCCTCTGTTATTGACAGCAAAGAGAATATTAATAAGTAAATTGCATATTTAGCTTTTATAATTTTGCAAATATAAGATGATGAAAAAACCCTTTTAAGAAAGATCTTTTCAGTTTTATTGGATTGTTGGTGAATCCACTTCAGTGGGGTGAAGTTTATTTCACAGGTCTGGATCCTCACAGTCATAGGGGACGGTCATGTTTACTTATGCACAATTGAGATGAACTGTGGAGCCACCTCGTCTCCTCTTTGTAATCTTATTCTAGAACATTAGCATTTCCATACTCGCATCACAGTGAAAGTTAATGCTTGGCCACTGTATTATTGAAATAGGGAACACAGACACCTATTTGCATGGTCAGTGGGTGTTCCAGAGGTGGCGTCCCCAGGGATTGTACAATTGTCACCTATCCTAATCATAACATGAACCCTGGAGGTCTACTGCCAGCTTGAAAGTGAGGATACACATACTGTTTAGGAGGTAAACCTGCAAACTGGTCATTCTACGCAGTAATTTGTGTGGCAGCATGATGGGGGCTTGTGAGTACTGTAGTAAACGGGCTAGGACAATACACATTTATTAGATTTACTGAAGGAATGAAACTCCTAGTTTTTGACAGGTTGCACATGAACGCACGATAGCCTATTGTTCTTTCTATATGTCTTATTTGTGGACTAATGGCCACAAATAAAGTGGAGACATGTTTGTATTTGTTCCAATTCCCAGAGCAATCTGATACATTTCATTAATGAGTTTGATATGAGCACTAATGGCATTTTTGTTGCATCTGCTTTTTTGTTTCAAACATGGACATTTGATTTCAGCCTAAAAGTCCCCATACACATTATATAGCTGAAGGCCGGCAGCTAGCTCCTCCCGACTCCTTTGATCCTTCCTGTGTTCTCTATAAGAGAGCCGCTGGCCGACTCCACTGGCATCAACTTATTTTCAGAAGGAACAAAAGGATCAGCCATTGTAACTCCATCATGCCGATCCTTCTGTTACCTGACATCATATGTTGGGAGAGTCTGTAGGGCTCATATGTACATCAGTCTGTATTGGTGCTTTCTGACAGCTTTAATCTGTGTAAGCCCTCATAATACATGAATTTTGCTAAAGCCATCCATTTCGGCAGGATGCACCCATCTAATGTGTATTGGAGCCTAAGGAGCGGACAGTGGGACATCTGTAGCCCAATTCTTATGTGAGGGAATTGGATTACCCTGCTCTCGTCATAGAGAGCACAGGAACACTGGGACCAATCCTTCCTATGCGTGGGGCAGTTGGTTGTCTAATGTTCATGGCACAAATAGTGGGTTGTCAATGTCTTGGAAGTTATATTTTTAACTTAAATGTGTGTATGTATGTATATATATATAAAGATGGAGGCAGCACACCGTTTGTAGTGAAAAAGAGCTTATTTAATCAGCCCAGAAAGCGACGTTTCGATCCCAACAGGAACCTTTCCTGATGGGACCGGAACGTCGCTTTCTGGGCGGATTAAATAAGCTTTTTCACTACAAACTGTGTGCTGCCTCCATCTTTTATTTTTCGGGGGGCTCTGCACCCAGACTTTTTTATTTTGTGCTGCTCTAAATCTCTCTCTCTCGCTCTCTCTTGCTCTCTCTCTTGCTCTCGCTCTCTTGCTCTCGCTCTCTTGCTCTCGCTCTCTTGCTCGCGCTCTCTTGCTCGCTCTCTCTTGCTCTCTCGCTCTCTCTCTGTGTGTGTGTATATATATATATATATATATATATATATATTCATTCTCTAAAATGTATTTTTCTAAATCAGTTTTCATAAAAAATTTTGATTTTTGAACTTTTGAACTTTGATGTTGCCTGTGGTCAAAAATCATGTAAGAGGAACGTTAAAAAAAAAAAAAAAAAAAAAAAGTAAGAGTTAAAAAGTAAGAGTTAAAACCTCTTCCATTGGAACTTCAGAATGTGCTCATTGATCGATTCTTGATTAACCCATTCTGCAGCCAGCAATAGACTGGCAAAGTGTGCAATATTTTTACTGAAACCTAATTACAAATAATATTTTTAGCCAAAAATCCATGCATTTAAATTGGATTTCAGGGATATTTTTTTTTTTTTATAGTTGTTACCATGGGCCTAAGATCTAATAGGCAGGTAGTTAACTACCTGCCTGTTATACCAGGTGCTTGCTCAGTGCGGTGACAGACTGCTCCTGCCGGCAATTCTGCGCACCAGGTCAACAGAGCAGCTGGTCCTCTGCTGGGTTCATCCAACAAGGGAGTTTGACTGTTGACATCCTGCTAATTAACATCCAGCTTCCCGCTGTTAGGCAGCAGGGAGCCAGCTGTCAATCAGCATGACATTGGCAGTCATTGGCAGGCAGTCAGGAGAGCAAAGCAGAAGAGAAGCCACCGCTCTGTCGCCATGAGTCGCAGAATCACCAGCAGGAGCGGTCAGTGACTGCTCTGTGCCGTCACAGATCGGCAGCGGATAGAACAGGCAGGTAGTTAACTACTACCTGCCTGTTAGTATTTAGGCTCATAATAAAAAAAAAAAAAATTGGTGTCAAATATGCCCTTTAATTAAGGGGAAAAAAATTGTGACTGTAGAATTGATTTGCAAACTGCTTGAAAAAAATTGTCTAGCATGCCAGTAATAACCATTCATAAGCATTCGTTTTGATATCTATATAATCGTCTAAGGGCCACTTCCGTCTGTCTGTCATGGAAATCCCACATCGCTGATTGGTCACGGCCGACAGGCCGCGACCAATTAGCGACAGGCTTAGTCGCACCTTCCTACTCTCCGTCAGTGCCCCCTCCAGTCAGCGCTCACACAGGGTTAATGGCTGCGTTACACTGCGTTATGCCACGGTGTACCGCAGTCCGTTAACGCTGCTATTAACCCTGTGTGACCAACTTTTTACTATTGAGGCTGCCTATGCAGCATCAATAGTAAAAAAATCAAATGTTAAAAACAATTTAAAAAAAATAAAAAGTCATTATATACTCACCTTCCGGCGCCTGTGACACTCCAGTCCAAAGAATACATTGCGGTCTCGCGAGATGATGACGTAGTGGTCTCGCGAGACTGCTACGTTGTCATCTCGCAAGACCGCAATGCATTCTTGGGACCGGAGCGTCGCGAGGAGCATCACTAAACGGGGATATGGTGCCCACATTGCTATATACTACATGGGCTGTGTTAGATACTACTTGGGCTGTGTTATATAATGCGTGGTCTTTGTGTTATATACTGCATGGGCTGTGTTATATACTGCGTGGGCTGTGTTATATACTACGTCTCTGTGCTATATACTACGTGGGCTGTGCTATATACTACGTGGGCTGTGCTATATACTACGTGGGCTGTGCTATATACTACTTGGATGTGCAATATATTACGTGGCTGGGCAATATACTACGTGGCTGTGTTTATATACTGCGTGGGCTGTGCTATATACTACGTGGGCTGTGCAATATGCATGGCTGTGCTATAAACTACGTGGATGTGCAATATACTACGTGGCCGTGTTATATACTACGTGGCCTGTGTTATATACTACGTGGCCTGTGTTATATACTACGTGGCCTGTGTTATATACTACGTGGCCTGTGTTACATACTACGTGGGCTGTGTTATATACTACGTGGGCTGTGTTATATACTATGTGGGCTGTGTTATAAACTACGTGGGCTGTGCTATATACTACGTGGGCTGTGCTATATACTACGTGGGCTGTGCTTCACACCTGGCCGGCCGCGAACAGCGAATAATCAGCAACAGGCGCAGTCCAGCCGCAAATTGGCACAGAATTTGAACCACGCTTCGCTAATTGGTCGCGCCCGGCCGGCCGAATCCTATGTATAAATTGCATGATTCTGGAAACTTCATAAATAAACTACATACATATTCTAGAATACCTGATGCGTTAGAATCGGGCCATACATCTTTACTCCATCCACAATGGCCTGTCGTCACAATAATTCACCATTGTAGATGGGTCTTATGTATCTGTGTACAGGAACCTGACACTATCTAGCTCTGTATCTGTAAAGTTTAATGACATCTCGTCATATCAGTAATTAAGCAGAAACTATAGGCTTTATGTAAATGTAATGGCTGGAGGATTAATCTGCATTACAGGATGCCATGGGGGTTGCCTCTGATGTGTCATTAGATTGCCATCTAACCCTTCTCTGATGACATGTAGTCACTTGCATTGCAGGGTGCATGGTTGCATAATGGACACCAAATTGTGTTCACACCCTTTGATTTAGATCCCCTCCCAGAGTGAAGATGTGTATTTGTACCCACAGGGGGGGTAAGATTTTGTTTTTTACTCTTTGATAGGCTTTGTAATGTTTTATCAGCTGACTGTCCGCTGCACCGATCTGCGTGTGTTTGTGAAGGTGTTTCCTAATGTGAAGCATCAAGTTAAACGTTTGTTTTTTTCATAGAGGATTTTGTCAGACTTTTAGGTTTGTGCCCAGTTCTAAATACAATCTCTATGAGGAGAATAACCCTCACACCAATTTTAAGCATAAGTTCACACTGGGCGTTTTTTCTAGCCTTTTTTTGTTCTGCAGCAAAATTTGATCTCTTGGCAGGAAAGACGTTGAAGAAAAAAGCAGGTTTTTCTTTTTTTTTTTCTTGCTGTTTTTGCTGCGATTTTTTTTTTTTTTTTGCTGTTTCTGGCATGCTAGATTTCTCTTGTGCATGCTGATACAGTTCCGTGCAAAAAAAAAAAAGTCATGTTCTATAGAATCAGGTTTTGGCACAAAAAATGCAGCAAAACCTGATACCTGCGTTTTTGCTGCAGATTTTCAGTGTTTTTTCACCGCCCATTCATGTCATAGTAACATAGTAACATAGTTAGTAAGGCCGAAAAAAGACATTTGTCCATCCAGTTCAGCCTATATTCCATTATAATAAATACCCAGATCTACGTCCTTCTACAGAACCTAATAATTGTATGATACAATATTGTTCTGCTCCAGGAAGACATCCAGGCCTCTCTTGAACCCCTCGACTGAGTTCGCCATCACCACCTCCTCAGGCAAGCAATTCCAGATTCTCACTGCCCTAACAGTAAAGAATCCTCTTCTATGTTGGTGGAAAAACCTTCTCTCCTCCAGACGCAAAGAATGCCCCCTTGTGCCCGTCACCTTCCTTGGTATAAACAGATCCTCAGCGAGATATTTGTATTGTCCCCTTATATACTTATACATGGTTATTAGATCGCCCCTCAGTCGTCTTTTTTCTAGACTAAATAATCCTAATTTCGCTAATCTATCTGGGTATTGTAGTTCTCCCATCCCCTTTATTAATTTTGTTGCCCTCCTTTGTACTCTCTCTAGTTCCATTATATCCTTCCTGAGCACCGGTGCCCAAAACTGGACACAGTACTCCATGTGCGGTCTAACTAGGGATTTGTACAGAGGCAGTATAATGCTCAATGTCAATGGGTGAAAAACGTGAAAACAATCACGAAAGTTACATGCTCTATTGTGCAAAAAAGCATGCAATGCACAAAATCATGATGACCAAAAAAACAAGTTATGTGCTTTGTGAAATCTCACAAAGCTGGTTCTGTAAAATGCTGGTTCTGTAAAATGCAGCTGAAAATTTCCACTTAAAAAATGCTGAAAAAATGCCTAGTGTGAGCGTACCCGAATACACAAGTCAAGCAGAACTGTAATGAAAGCCATTGTCTACCACCACGTTTGTGTCTGATCATGTTCTGGCTTTTCAGATCTTGTGGGTCTAAATGTTTTGAGCACAATCTCTAACCATTTTTAGTTTTTTCAAGCCACTTTTGGTTTATTATTGTGTAAAAAGCTGAAAATCAAATGGACTGCCCTTTAATGTCTGCATCAGTACTGCACTGCCATGGCCTGCAGCGGGGTTTGGTTTCTTTGGCCATGTGCTGATGTCCTACCACACCTATATAACCACATCAGCAATGGTGAAGTGACGGACTGGTCCAGTGTGATACATAAAAATTAAAAACATGGGAAATATTAAAACCTATAGAAGCGAAAGGAAGAAAGCAATAGTCTATAAAAACAAAAATGAATAACACATATCTTTATTAAATATCAAATATGGTAAATTATGGATATACAGTACATTGAAAGGTTAAGGGCACGATCCCAAGCAAGGGAGAATAATACAAATTAATTGTATACGGTCATATATCGTGAAAATCAATGTGGATTTACCAAGGAGTATGTCACAGAATAGAAGTATGACAATATATAAATAACATGTAAGGGCATAACAACATTTAGAGAATTTAATCATGCACTGTGGATAATTATATAACGTGTAAATGTACAGTTGATCCATTACAATGATCACATTCAGTGTAGTGAAGGTAAATCCAAACTGATATATGGATACAAGCTGCTGGTATTGTACTCCCCTGCTGGGATGGTTCCCACCCCAACGTTTCAGCAAATGCCTTCATCTGGGGGACACATTACCGTAGCCATATGGTCGGTGAGCATATTAACTAACACATACGCTATACTGCCTACACATATCCACGGATTTAGTTAAAATAATAAAACTTCACTGGACAACATCTTAAGAATAAATAATAAAAATGAGTTTGTATATATACATAAATGTGTATGTACAGTGGAGAAAATAAATACTTGATACACTGATAATTTTGCAAGTTTTTCCATCCACAAAGAATGGAGAAGTCTAATTTTTGTTGTAGGTACATTTAAACTGTGATACAGAAACTAAAAAAAAAAATCACCTACCAAATAGCAAGAATTCTGGTCTCACAGACCTGTTAGTTTTACTTTAAGAAGTCTCATACTCTACATTCATTCCCTGTATTAATTGCACCTGTTTTGAACTTGTTACCTGTATAAGGCTGGTTTTACACTTGCTGTGTTTTTTTGGCCCATTTTTGCGGCCCCAATGCATTTCTATGGGGCTGCAAAAACGTGCTGCAAAAATTCTTAGGAGCGCCTTAAGGCGGTGAGGGCTGTATTTACGGCCATGAAAACATATCGAGCTTGCTCACTATATTTCACGGCTTACAGACACGGGCCCCATTGAAAATCAATGGGGCCGCAAAAACAACTGAAGGTTGTTTTTGCAGTGCACTGTCACTTCCAGTTTTGCAGACCGCCGTTTTTTTCCCCAATACTTTTGCTATAGTATTAGGAACCTTGAAAATGGCAATCCGCAAGTATTTTGCTGTCCGTTATTGCGGCAGACCTTGAAAATTGCAGCAATATGACCCGCAAAAATGACCTGCAATAACGGGCCACAAAAAACACGGTATGTGTAAAAGAAGCCTAAAAGACACCTGTCCACACAATCAATCACACTCCAACCTTTCCACCATGGTCAAGACGAAAGAGCTGTCCAGTGACATCCTGGACAAAATTGTAGACCTGTATAAGGATGGGATGGGCTACAGACAATAAGCAAGCAGCTTGGTGAGAAGGCACCAACTGTTGGCACAATTATTAGAAAACAGAAGAAACACAAGATGACTGCCAATCTTCCTCGGTCTGGGGCTTCATGCGAGATCTCACCTCGTGGGGTAAGGATGATTCTGAGAAAGGTCAGGAATCAACCGAGAACTCCACGGGAGGACCTGGTGAGTGACTTGCAGAGAGCTGGGACCACAGTCTCAAACATTACCATTTGTAACACACTATGTCGTAATGGATTTAAATCCTGCAGGGCACGTAAGGTCTCCCTGCTCATGCCACCACATGTCCAAGCCCATTTGAAGTTCGGCAATGACCATCTGGTTGATCAAGAGGGGGCATGGGAGAAGGTCATGTGGTCAGATTAGATCAAAAAATAACATTTTTGTATCAACTCCACTTGCCATGTTTGGAGGAAGAATGATTAGTACAACCCTAAGAACATCTTGTCAACTGTCAAGTATGGTGGGGGAAACATCCATATTTTGGGGGGTGATTTTCTGCAAAGGTAACAGGAGTACTGCACCATATTGAAGGAAGAGAGGATGGGATGGGGTCATGTATTGTGAGATTTTGATCAACCTCCTTCCCTCAGTAACAGCATGGAAGATTGGTCGTGGTTAGGTCTTCCACACAGCCAGGGCAACTAAGGAGTGGCTCTGTAAGAAGCATTTCAAGGTCCTGGAGTGGCCTAGCCGGATTCCACATTTGAACCCAATAGAGCGTCTTTGTAGGGAGCTGAATCTCAATGTTGACCATCTACTGTCCCGAAACCTGAAAGATCTGGAGAAGATCTGTATGGAGGAGTGGGCCAAAATCCCTGCTGCAATTGAAGAACTACAGGAAACATCTGACCTCTGTAATTGTAAACCAAGTTTTATTTTCCACACTGTAGGAGGGAGGACTGTAAAATAAGCGGTTTTTCTCAATCTCTGAAATGAAATCAGAATTAACCTTTCCCGTTTTAGGTAAATTAAAATAACCATTATTATTATTTTCCAAATGCCAGAATAATGTGAGAGAGAATGTTTAAAGGCATTTTTATTACTTACTGCAAAGTCAAAAGTTTACATACATTTCATTAGTATTTGGTACCATTGCCGGTAAACTGAATGACTTAGATCAAACGTTTGGGATATCTTTCCACAAGCTTCTCACAATAGTTGGTCAGAATTTGGGCCCATTCCTCCAGACAAAACTGGTGAAACTGATCCAAGTTTGTAGGTCGCCTTGCTCGCTCCTGCCTTTTCATCTTTGCCTATACATTTTCAATAAGATTGAGATCAGGGCTTTGTGATGGCCTCTTTAAAATATTGACTTTGTTATCCTTAAGCCACTTTGTTACCATTTTGGCAGTATGCTTCGCTTCATTGTCCATTTGGAAGACCCATTTCTGCCCAAGCTTTAACTTCCTGGCTGATGTCTTGAGATGTTCCTTCAGTATTGCCACATAATCTTCTTTTCTCATGATGCCATCTATTTTGTGAAGTGTACCAGTCACTCCTGCCTCAAAACAACCCCACATCATGATGCTGCCCCACTGTTTCACAGTTGTTGTGGTTTTCTTAGGCTGCAAAGCTTCTCCATTTTTCCTACAAACATAAATATGGTCATTGTGCCCAAAAAGTAGAATTTTAGTTTCATCGGACCACAGGACATGTCTCCAAAAATTAAGGTCTTTGTTTCTGTGAGCATTTGCAAACACTAATCTGGCTTTTTTATGATTCTTTTGGAGTAATGGCTTCTTCCTGGCAGATTGGCCTTTCAACCCGTGTTTCACTGTGGATATTGACACAATCTTACCAGCTTCCACCATCATTTTCACAAGGGCTTTTGGTTGATATGCACATGTCGGACCAAAGCACGCTAATCTCTGGGACACAGAACCAGTCTCCTTCCTGAGCGGTTTGATGGCTGGACATTCCCATCTTGTTTGTACTTGTGTATAATAATATAATTATTATAATTATTGTGTTTAATAATAATTATTGTGTATAATTGTTTGTACAGATGAACAAAAAACCTTTATCTGTACCTATCTTGAAATTGTACTCAAGGATGAGCCAGACTTGTTCAAGTCCGCAATTGTCTTCCTGATATCTTGGCAGATTTCTTGACTTTCACATGATGGTACACAAAGAAGCAGTGTGTTTCAGGTGTGCATTAAAAGGCATCCACAGATCATATCCTATCAGAAGCTTCCCAACATATGAATTCATCATATGTGCAGTCCAGAATTGTTTAAAGGCCCAGTAATCTTAGTGTATGTAAACTTTTGACTTTGCTGTAAGTAATAAAAATGTCTTAAAACATTCTCTCTTTCTCATTATTCTGACATTTGGCAAATATGAATAATTATGGTAATCCTAATTTACCTAAAACGGGAAAGGTTTATCCTGTTATCCTGCCAGATATTGAGAAAAACATGCACATGTGTATGTGTCTTTATATAGTGCATGTAAACTTTTTGTTTCACCTGTATGTTCCGTATTTTCCAGCGTATAAGGCTGTGTTCACACTGCGTTTATATAGCACGTTAGACGGACTACATTACACCGCGGCATAAACGCGGTGTAACGTAGTCCATTAAGGCCACCATTATTTTCTATGTCGGAGGCATCGCTAGCGCACGCCCACAATGGGCGTACGCTAGGGATGTGCCGTCATTGAGTGACGGACCCTGAGACACAGGCTGCAGCATTTCCGGGTCCGTCACTGCTAGCGCAGATAGAGCTAGCAGATGCTCTATCTGCGCTAGCGTGCTGCCATACCGGCACTTGCGTTAAGAGCAGCCCGATACTGTATGTGTTGAATGGGCTGCTGTAAACGCAATGTGAACCAAGCCTTAGACGACTTTTTAACCCCTGAAAATCATCTAAAAAATCGGGGGTCGTCTTATACGCCGGGTACGGCGTGCCATGACGTCATTGAAGGTCCTTTGCTCAATGCATCCTTTGGAACGAAGGGAGGCCGCTGCTTGCACCGCTGAGAGCCGCGGGCCATCGGAGGGTAAGTATGTCACATATTTTTTTTTTTTTATTCTTTTTTTTTTTTTACATGAATATGGATCCCAGGGCCTGAAGGAGAGTCTCCTCCTCCAGACCCTGGGAACCATCCGCACCCCACACTCCGTATAAGATGACTGGGCGTATAAGATGACCCCTGTCTTATACAGTGAGTATATCCCAAACTCCATATTTTATATGGAAAAGTTGGGAGTCGTCTTATACGCCCAGTCGTCTTATACACCAGAAAATACGGTACATACATATGTATATAGTTGTGTGTGTATATATTGTAGGGATTAGCTCAGGTGAGCAATGGCAGGGCCGCAGTAATGAGGCAACACACAGGCTTCCAGTCAAAACTTCAGTGGTTTATTGTCACTTTAAACAGTCCGAG
Source organism: Ranitomeya imitator (assembly GCF_032444005.1). Classification (NCBI taxonomy): domain Eukaryota; kingdom Metazoa; phylum Chordata; class Amphibia; order Anura; family Dendrobatidae; genus Ranitomeya; species Ranitomeya imitator. The sequence continues at coordinate 458,729,322 of NC_091287.1, read as the reverse complement.
ACAGAAAGTAAGAGAAAAAACCAAACATACTCCAGCTTGGAGAACCACCGGTCTCAGACTCACCCTTACACGGGACGGGCTTAACTAAGCGGCTGCCAGGACAGCGGCTTCCGCCAGGTGCCATTCCCAGGGCTGCTAACAGTCGTGTCACCAATAGTGTTGAGCATTCCAATACCGCAAGTATCGGGTATCGGCCGATACTTGCGGTATCGGAATTCCGATACCGAGATCCGATATTTTTGTGGTATCGGTATTGGAGGTGTAAAATAAAGAATATTGTTATATTCACCTCTCCGGCGGCCCCTGGAACATCACCGCGAGTCACCGGCGTCCGGCAGGCTTCTTTGTTCAAAATGAGCGCCTTTAGGACCTGCGGAATGACGTCGCGGCTTCTGATTGGTCGCGTGCCGCCCATGTGACCGCCACGCGACCAATCAGAAGCCGCGACGTCATTCCTCAGATAAATTCCTAGAATGAGCGCCTTTAGGACCTGTGGAATGACGTTGCGGCTTCTGATTGGTCGCGTGGCGGTCACATGGGCGGCATGCGACCAATCAGAAGCCGCGACATCATTCCGCAGGTCCTAAAGGCGCTCATTTTGAACAAAGAAGCCTGCCGGACGCCGGTTCCTCGCGGTGATGTTCCAGGGGCCGCCGGAGAGGTGAATATAACAATATTTTTTATTTTAATTCTTTATTTTACACCTCACTATGGATCCCAGGGCCTGAAGGAGAGTTTCCTCTCCTTCAGACCCTGGGATCCATCAGGATACATTCCGATACTTACATAGTAACATAGTAACATAGTAACATAGTTAGTAAGGCCGAAAAAAGACATTTGTCCATCCAGTTCAGCCTATATTCCATCATAATAAATACCCAGATCTACGTCCTTCTACAGAACCTAATAATTGTATGATACAATATTGTTCTGCTCCAGGAAGACATCCAGGCCTCTCTTGAACCCCTCGACTGAGTTTGCCATCACCACCTCCTCAGGCAAGCAATTCCAGATTCTCACTGCCCTAACAGTAAAGAATCCTCTTCTATGTTGGTGGAAAAACCTTCTCTCCTCCAGACGCAAAGAATGCCCCCTTGTGCCCGTCACCTTCCTTGGTATAAACAGATCCTCAGCGAGATATTTGTATTGTCCCCTTATATACTTATACATGGTTATTAGATCGCCCCTCAGTCGTCTTTTTTCTAGACTAAATAATCCTAATTTCGCTAATCTATCTGGGTATTGTAGTTCTCCCATCCCCTTTATTAATTTTGTTGCCCTCCTTTGTACTCTCTCTAGTTCCATTATATCCTTCCTGAGCACCGGTGCCCAAAACTGGACACAGTACTCCATGTGCGGTCTAACTAGGGATTTGTACAGAGGCAGTATAATGCTCTCATCATGTGTATCCAGACCTCTTTTAATGCACCCCATGATCCTGTTTGCCTTGGCAGCTGCTGCCTGGCACTGGCTGCTCCAGGTAAGTTTATCATTAACTAGGATCCCCAAGTCCTTCTCCCTGTCAGATTTACCCAGTGGTTTCCCGTTCAGTGTGTAATGGTGATATTGATTCCCTCTTCCCATGTGTATAACCTTACATTTATCATTGTTAAACCTCATCTGCCACCTTTCAGCCCAAGTTTCCAACTTATCCAGATCCATCTGTAGCAGAATACTATCTTCTCTTGTATTAACTGCTTTACATAGTTTTGTATCATCTGCAAATATCGATATTTTACTGTGTAAACCTTCTACCAGATCATTAATGAATATGTTGAAGAGAACAGGTCCCAATACTGACCCCTGCGGTACCCCACTGGTCACAGCGACCCAGTTAGAGGCTATACCATTTATAACCACCCTCTGCTTTCTATCACTTAGCCAGTTACTAACCCATTTACACACATTTTCCCCCAGACCAAGCATTCTCATTTTGTGTACCAACCTCTTGTGCGGCACGGTATCAAACGCTTTGGAAAAATCGAGATATACCACGTCCAATGACTCACCGTGGTCCAGCCTATAGCTTACCTCTTCATAAAAACTGATTAGATTGGTTTGACAGGAGCGATTTCTCATAAACCCATGCTGATATGGAGTTAAACAGTTATTCTCATTGAGATAATCCAGAATAACATCCCTCAGAAACCCTTCAAATATTTTACCAACAATAGAGGTTAGACTTACTGGCCTATAATTTCCAGGTTCACTTTTAGAGCCCTTTTTGAATATTGGCACCACATTTGCTATGCGCCAGTCCTGCGGAACAGACCCTGTCGCTATAGAGTCACTAAAAATAAGAAATAATGGTTTATCTATTACATTACTTAGTTCTCTTAGTACTCGTGGGTGTATGCCATCCGGACCCGGAGATTTATCTATTTTAATCTTATTTAGCCGGTTTCGCACCTCTTCTTGGGTTAGATTGGTGACCCTTAATATAGGGTTTTCATTGTTTCTTGGGATTTCACCTAGCATTTCATTTTCCACCGTGAATACCGTGGAGAAGAAGGTGTTTAATATGTTAGCTTTTTCCTCGTCATCTACAACCATTCTTTCCTCACTATTTTTTAAGGGGCCTACATTTTCAGTTTTTATTCTTTTACTATTGATATAGTTGAAGAACAGTTTGGGATTAGTTTTACTCTCCTTAGCAATGTGCTTCTCTGTTTCCTTTTTGGCAGCTTTAATTAGTTTTTTAGATAAAGTATTTTTCTCCCTATAGTTTTTTAGAGCTTCAATGGTGCCATCCTGCTTTAGTAGTGCAAATGCTTTCTTTTTACTGTTAATTGCCTGTCTTACTTCTTTGTTTAGCCACATTGGGTTTTTCCTATTTCTAGTCCTTTTATTCCCACAAGGTATAAACCGCTTACACTGCCTATTTAGGATGTTCTTAAACATTTTCCATTTATTATCTGTATTCTTATTTCTGAGGATATTGTCCCAGTCTACCAGATTAAGGGCATCTCTAAGCTGGTCAAACTTTGCCTTCCTAAAGTTCAGTGTTTTTGTGACTCCCTGACAAGTCCCCTTAGTGAAAGACAGGTGAAACTGCACAATATTGTGGTCGCTATTTCCTAAATGCCCAACCACCTGCAGATTTGTTATTCTGTCAGGTCTATTAGATAGTATTAGGTCTAAAAGTGCTGCTCCTCTGGTTGGATTCTGCACCAATTGTGAAAGATAATTTTTCTTGGTTATTAGCAGAAACCTGTTGCCTTTATGGGTTTCACAGGTTTCTGTTTCCCAGTTAATATCCGGGTAGTTAAAGTCCCCCATAACCAGGACCTCATTATGGGTTGCAGCTTCATCTATCTGCTTTAGAAGTAGACTTTCCATGCTTTCTGTTATATTTGGGGGTTTGTAACAGACCCCAATGAGAATTTTGTTACCATTTTTCCCTCCATGAATTTCAACCCATATGGACTCGACATCCTCATTCCCTTCGCTAATATCCTCCCTTAAAGTGGACTTTAGACAAGACTTTACATAGAGACAAACCCCTCCTCCTCTCCGATTTTTACGATCCTTTCTAAACAGACTGTAACCCTGTAAGTTAACTGCCCAGTCATAGCTTAATGGACTTGATGTCCCATTGACTTGTATTGGTATCGGATATCGGTATTGGCGATATCCGATACTTTTCGGGTATCGGCCGATACTATCCGATACCGATACTTTCAAGTATCAGACGGTATCGCTCAACACTAGTCACCAACCTTTGTGACATGTGTGGGAGAGAAAACAGTTCAGGCTTCTTCCAGCCTAGTTCCATCCCCAGAATAACATGTGCCAAACAAAAGAAACTCCATTACATAGACTATAGCCACACCCACAGGTGAGGTATCCATCACATGGTCGTGACATCACTACAGGTCCTCAACCTTAGGGAAATAACAGGCCAAAACTTATCCTGCTGGGAGAAACATATCTTCCGTCCAGCACTACACCTTTTAGTGCACCACAATAAATATATATATATATATATATATATATATATATGTGTGTGTATGTGTGTGTATATATATATATATATATATGTATATATACAGTACAGACCAAAAGTTTGGACACACCTTCTCATTTAAAGATTTGTCTGTATTTTCATGACTATGAAAATTGTACATTCACACTGAAGGCATCAAAACTATGAATTAACACATGTGGAATTATATACTTAACAAAAAAGTGTGAAACAACTGAAATTATGTTTTATATTCTAGGTTCTTCAAAGTAGCCACCTTTTGCTTTGATGACTGCTTGGCACACTCTTGGCATTCTCTTGATGAGCTTCAAGAGGTAGTCACCGGGAATGGTTTTCATTTCACAGATGTGCCCTGACAGGTTTAATAAGTGGGATTTCTTGCCTTATAAATGGGGTTGGGACCATCCGTTCTGTTGTGCAGAAGTCTGGTGGATACACAGCTGATAGTCCTACTGAATAGACTGTTAGAATTTGTATTATGGCAAGAAAAAAGCAGCTAAGTAAAGAAAAACGAGTGGCCATCATTGGGAAAACTTTGAAAGTGTCCCCAAGTGCAGTGGCAAAAACCATCAAGCGCTACAAAGAAACTGGCTCACATGAGGACCGCCCCAGGAAAGGAAGACCAAGAGTCACCTCTGCTTCTGAGGATGTTTATCCAAGTCACCAGCCTCAGAAATCGCAGGTTAACAGCAGCTCAGATTAGAGACCAGGTCAATGCCACACAGAGTTCTAGCAGCAGACACATCTCTACAACAACTGTTAAGAGGAGACTTTGTGCAGCAGGCCTTCATGGTAAAATAGCTGCTAGGAAATGGACATTAGACCAGTGGAAATCTGTGCTGTGGTCTGATGAGTCCAAATTTAAGACCTTTGGTTCCAACCACCGTGTCTTTGTGCGACACAGAAAAGGTGAACAGATGGACTCTACATGCCTGGTTCCCACCGTGAAGCATGGAGGAGGAGGTGTGATGGTGTGGGGCTGCTTTGCTGGTGACACTGTTGGGGATTTATTCAAAATTGAAGGCATACTAAACCAGCATGGCTACCACAGCATCTTGCAGCGGCATGCTATTACATCCAGTTTGCGTTTAGTTGGACCATCATTAATTTTTCAACAGGACAATGACCCCAAACACACCTCCAGGCTGTGTAAGGGCTATTTGACCAAGAAGGAGAGTGATGGGGTGCTACGCCAGATGACCTGGCCTCCACAGTCACCAGACCTGAACCCAATCGAGATGGTTTGGGGTGAGCTGGACCGCAGAGTGAAGGTAAAAGGGCCAACAAGTGCTAAGCATCTCTGGGAACTGCTTCAAGATTGTTGGAAGACCATTCCCGGTGACTACCTCTTGAAGCCCATTAAGAGTGTGCAAAGCACTCATCAAAGCAAAAGGTGGCTGCTTTGAAGAACCTACAATATAAGACATAATTTCAGTTGTTTCACACTTTTTTAAGTATATAATTCCACATGTGTTAATTCATAGTTTTGATGCCTTCAGTGTGAATGTACAATTTTCATAGTCATGAAAATACAGAAAAATCTTTAAATGAGAGTGTGTCCAAACAAGAGGTGACTCTTGTTCTTCTTTTACTGGGGCGGTCCTCATGTGAGCCAGTTTCTTTGTAGCGCTTGATGGTTTTTGCCACTGCAGTTGGGGACATTTTCAAAGTTTTCCCAATTTTTTGGACTGACTGACCTTCATTTCTTAAAGTAATGACCACTCGTTTTTCTTTACTTTTTTCTTGCCATAATACAAATTCTAACAGTCTATTCAGTAGGATTATCAGCTGTGTATCCTCCAGACTTCTGCACAACACAACTGATGGTCCCAACGCCATTTCCCTGTGAAGTGAAAACCATTTCCGATGACTACCTCTTGAAGCTCATCAAGAGAATGCCAAGAGTGTGCAAAACAATCATCAAAGCAAAAGGTGGCTACTTTGAAGAACCTAGAATATATGTATGTGTGTGTATATATATATATATATATATATATATATATATATACATACATACATACATACATACATACATACATACATACATACACACTAGATGGTGGCCCGATTCTAACGCATCGGATATTCTAGAATATGTATGTATGTATATAGCAGCCACATAGTATATAGCACAGGCCACGTAGTATATAGGAGTACTACGTGGCCTGTGGTATATACTATATGGCTGCTATATACATACATATTATAGAATACCCGATGCGTTAATGTAGGCCACGCAGTAAATAACACAGCCCACGTAGTATATAGCAGCCACGCAGTATATAGCAGCCACGCAGTAACACAGCCCACGTAGTATGCAACACTGGCCACGTAATATATAGCACAGCCCACATAGTATCTAACAGTGGCCACGTAGTATATAGCACGCAGTATAGAACACAGCCACGTAGTATATAACACTGCCCACGTAGTATATAGCAGCCATGTAGTATATAACGCAGCCCACGCAGTATAGAATACAGCCCACATAGTATCTAACACTGGCCAGGTAGTATATAGCAGCCAAGCGGTGTCCCATAGAATGTAAGTCCGCAAGGACTCTGTACCAGTCTGTCACTGTAAACCTGCTTGCTGTAATCGATATCTATAACCCTGTATGTAACCCCTTTCTCATGTACAGCACCATGGAATTAATGGTGCTATATAAATAAATAATAATAATATCTAACACAGCCTACGTACTATTTAGCAGTGTGGCACCATATCCCTGTTAAAAGAAATAATTAAAATAAAAAATAGTTATTTACTCACCAGCCGGGATGCATCTTAGATCCAGCGAACCTCTGGCGATGCGCGCGTGGCTGCCGCCATCTTTCGTTCCCAGGATGCATTGCGAAATTACCCAGATCACTTAGCGGACTCGCGGTCCGTTACCGCTGGCATTAACCCTGTGTGATTGGTGACTGGAGGGGAGTATGGAGCGGGTGCTGACTGTGGGGAGTATGGAGTGGGCGCTGGGCACTGACTGCAGGGGAGTAGGGAGGGACTAATCGGACTGTGGCCGTCGCTGATTGGTCGCGGCAGCCAAGACAGGCAGCTGGCGAGACCAATCAGCGACTTGCATTTCCATGACAGACAGAGGCCGCAACCAATGAATATCCATGACAGACAGAAAGACACAGACATATATATATATAATATATATTCCAGCAGAACAGAAGAAAAGTGCGGCACTCACCCTTTTTTGCTGTGGAATTCGTGTTCTTTATTTGGAAAATTGAAATAGTTACATCTCATACATCCGTTAGGACATCAGGTCAGACAGGAGGGTGTGGGAGTGGAGAAAGGACAACGGCCGTTTCGCACGGTGTGTGCTTCAACGGGTCCAGGTTATTTGGTCGGTTTGAGATAGAGTCCAAGTCCATATGAAGATATACTCTTCTGGTGCCGTCCCTTTCCATATCTCTGTTTTGTTTTGTTTATATAATATATATATTACACCTATACACACACTTGTGAAAGTATTCACCCTCTTCGCTTTTTACCTACTTTGTAACATTACAATCAGTGTTAGAATATTTTTGTAATCAGATTTGTGTTTGCATGAGGAAAATATAGGCAGGAATTTAATTTATGGGATCAAGTACCTAAAAATTGGCATGTGCATATGTATTCATCCCTTTTGCTCTGAAGCTCCTAGAAATTTCTGGTGCAAGCAATTACTTTCATAAGTCACATGCTTGATGAAAGGAAGCCTACCTGTGTGTTACATGTCTGTCAGTAGATACACACCTTTTCTGAAAAGCCGCGGAGAGGCTTCAACACCATTTAGCAAGAGGCAGCCCTAACCAAACACCATGAAGACCAAGAAGATGTGCAAACAAGTCGGGGACAAAGTTGTTGAGATGTACAGCTCTGGGTTGGGTTATTTAAAAAATATATATATATATATATTGCAATCTTTGATGATCTTTTGGAGCACCATAAAAGTCATAATCATCGAATGGAAAGAACATGGTACCATAGCAAACTTGGACCACCCACCAAAACTCTCAGCATGGGCAAGGAGGGCATTAATCTGAGAGACAGCACAGAGACCAATGGTAACCCTGGAGGAGCTAAAGAGTTCCCAAGCAGAATCACAATAAGCCCATATACTCTATAGAGGTGGCCTTTATGGAAGAGTAAGCATAAAAGAGCCTTTACTTAAACACAAAAATTGTTAGGCTCGTTTTGAGTTTGCAAAAAAACATGTGGGGGTCTCCCCAAATGTATGGAAGAAGGTTCTGTGGTCAGATGAGACTAAAATTAAACTATTTATTCACCAAAGTAAATGCTATGTCTGGCACCAAGCCAACAGAGTTAATAACCCCAAGAACACCACACCCACAATGAAACATGGTGGTGGCAGCAGGGACAGGGAAAATAGTTCGAGTCGAGGGGAAGTGGATGGTGCAAAATACAGGGATACTCTTGAGGAAAACCTGTCTCGTCTCAATCTGTCAGTGATGAACAGATGCATACCCTAAGACAAAACACACAAAAACAGTGAAATTCCAGGTTGTGAGGGAGAAAGTCAAAGGGGAGAATACGTATGCAAGCCACTGTGTGTGTGTGTATATATATATATATATATATCTACTATATAATTGTCTAAGGGTCACTTCCGTCTTTCTGTCCTTCTGTCTTTCTTTCTGTCACGGATATTCATTGGTCGCGACCTCTGTCTGTCATGGAATCCAAGTCGCTGATTGGTCGTGGCAAAACGCCCACGACCATTGCCACGACCAATCAGCGATGAGCGCAGTCCGGCGGCAACATGGCCGCTCCTTCCTCCCCGCAGTCAGTGCCCGCTCCATACTCCCCTCCAGTCAGCGCTCAAACAGGGTTAATGGCAGCGCTAATGGACCGTGTTATGCCGCGGTGTAACGCACTCCATTAATGCTGCTATTAACCCTGTGTGACCAACTTTTTACTATTGATGCTGCCTATGCAAGATCTAATGTTAAAAATAATAATTAAAAAAAAAATCATCATATAATCACCTTCCGGCACCTTTCCCGCTCCTCGCGACCCTCCAGTGACCGGTCCATGCATTGCGATCTCGCGAGATGATGACCGCTACGTCATCATCTCGCGAGACCGCAATGCACTCTTGAGACCGGAGCACGCGAGGTAACCAGTTCCTGGATCCAGGGGCCAACGGAAGGGGAGTATATAACTTTTTTATTTTAATTCTTTTTTTTAACCGGGATATGATTCCCACATTGCTATATACTACGTGGGCTGGGCAATATACTACGCGGGCTGGGCAATGTACTACGCGGGCTGTGCAATGTACTACGCGGGCTGTGCAGTGTACTACGCGGGCTGTGCAGTGTACTACGCGGGCTGTGCAGTGTACTACGCGGGCTGTGCAGTGTACTACGCGGGCTGTGCAGTGTACTACGCGGGCTGTGCAGTGTACTACGCGGGCTGGGCAGTGTACTACGCGGGCTGGGCAGTGTACTACGCGGGCTGGGCAGTGTACTACGCGGGCTGGGCAGTGTACTATGCGGGCTGGGCAGTGTACTACGCGGGCTGGGCAGTGTACTACGCGGGCTGGGCAATGTACAGTCATGGCCAAAATTTTTGAGAATGACACCAAAATTATTTTTTCACATGATCTGCTGCCCTCTGGTTTTTGTTAGTGTTTGTCTGATGTTTATCAAAAACGAATAAAAGAGAGAAAATAGCATATGGACGGCACTGCCCCAACTAAATCCATAATCTTCAGAAAAGCTGGTACTAGAAAGCTATATCATGTCAGCAACAGCCATGGCAAAAAAGATATCGGGTGCAAAACCATGAAATAACATATGTGTCCCAGGTAGCAAAAGAAAAAAGCAGGATGCACTCACCAATCTTCAAAGTAGCAGACCCGTTGAAGCGCAAGGACCGCACGAAACGGCCGTCGTCTCCCCTGCTCGCACGAGCTCCTTTTCTTCTCCCCCGGCCATGAAGTTTTAATTGTGAAGACTCAATAAAATTTGCTACTTTGAAGATTGGTGAGTGCATCCTGCTTTTTTCTTTTGCTACCTTTGTCTGATGTTTATATCACATACAGAAATATAATTGCAATCATATTATGAGTACCAATAGGTTATATTGACAGTTCGAACGCGTTAATGCAGCAAGTCAATATTTGCAGCGTTGACCCTTCTTCTTCAAGACCTCTGCAATTCTCCCTGGCATGCTCTCAATCAACTTCTGGACCAAATCCTGACTGATAGCAGTCCATTCTTGCATAATCAATGCTTGCATTTTGCCAGAATTTGTTGGTTTTTGATTGTCCACCCGTCTCTTGATTGACCACAAGTTCTCAATTGGGATTAAGATCTGGGGAGTTTCCAGGCCATGGACCCAAAATCTCTATGTTTTGTTCCATGAGCCATTTAGTTGTCACCTTTGCTTTATGGCAAGGTGCTCCATCATGCTGGAAAAGGCATTGTTGGGCGCCAAACTGCTCTTGGACGGTTGGGAGAAGTTGCTCTTAGAGGACATTCTGGTACCATTCTTTATTCATGGCTGTGTTTTTAGGCAAGACTGTGAGTGAGCCGATTCCCTTGGCTGAGAAGCAACCCCACACATGAATGGTTTCAGGATGCTTTGCACTTGGCATGAGACAAGACTGGTGGTAGCGCTCACCTCTTCTTCTCCGAATAAGCTGTTTTCCAGATGTCCCAAACAATCGAAAAGGGGATTCATCAGAGAAAATGACTTTGCCCCAGTCCTCAGCAGTCCACTCCCTGTACCTTTTGCAGAATATCAGTCGGTCCCCTTTTTTTTTCTGGCGAGAAGTGGCTTCCTTGCTGCCCTCCTTGAAACCTGGCCTTGCTCAAAGAGTCTCCGCCTCACAGTGCGTGCAGAAGCACTCACACCAGCCTGCTGCCATTCCTGAGCAAGCTCGGCACTGCTGGTAGTCCGACCCCGCAGCTGAAACAGTTTTAAAATACAGTCCTGGCGCTTGCTGGTCTTTCTTGGGCGCCCTGGAGCCATTTTGACAACAATGGAAGCTCTCTCCTTGAAGTTCTTGATGATGCGATATATTGTTGACTGAGGTGCAATCTTTGTAGCTGCGATACTTTTCCATGTTAGGCCATTTTTGTGCAGTGCAATGATGGCTGCACGTGTTTCTTTAGAGATAACCATGGTTAACTGAAGAGAAACAATGATACCAAGAACCAGCCTCCTTTTAAAGTGTCCAGTGATGTCATTCTTACTTAACCATGACTGATTGATGGCCAGCCCTGTCCTCATCAACACCCACACCTGTGTTAATGGATCAATCACTAAAATGATGTTAGCTGCTCATTATAAGGCAGGACTGCAATGATGTTGAAATGTGTTTTGGGGGTTAAAGTTCATTTTCTGGGCAAATATTGACTTTGCAAGTACAGTAATTGCTGTTAAGCTGATCACTCTGACATTCAGGAGTATATGCAAATTGCCATTAGAAAAAATGAAGCAGTAGACTTTGGAAAAATTAATATTTGTCTCATTCTCAAAATTTTTGTCCATGACTGTACTACGCGGGCTGGGCAATGTACTACGCGGGCTGGGCAATGTACTACGCGGGCTGGGCAATATACTACGTGACTGGGCAATATAGTACGTGGCTGGGCAATATAGTACGTGGGGTGTGCAATATACTACGTGGACATGCATATTCTAGACTACCCGATGCGTTAAAATCGGGCCACCATCTAGTATATATATAATTTCAAAAAAGCAGGCAGCACTCCATATCATCTGGAAAATCTGCAGGATTTATTGAACCCACATGCACAGAAGAGCAGATCTGATGCACATATACTGGTCAGGGGTTTATAGATAATTTAAATATGGTACGCTGGAGACAGGATGATACTACCTGTTGGAGAAGGTGCCTGAAGCTGGATGTGACAGTGTGTTGAGAGTTCTGGATGGGAGAATACTGAATGGGAGTATTGTGGGGACCAGTGGATCTTGTTATACTGCTTCGTGGTGATTTCTGTGGAAAAGCTTTGGTTATCATTATACCCGTAATGGGGGCTCTGGTTGCCACTACTGTGATGGGGAGGAAGCTAAATGTGGCTCGCAACGCCCTCCCAGAGCGGAATGTGGCTCGCGACGCTCTCACAGAGCGCAATGTGGCTCTCTAGGTCAGAAATGTTGGAGACCACTGCCCTAGGTAATGACCGTATACGTAGAGCGAAGGATGGGGCCTGATGGGAACGACTTTCCCAGCACCACAATCTAATAAGCTGTGTCTTGTGAGAACCTTACGTGAAGGTGTGACATACAAATATGCTATGAATCGTGTTAAGGTACCTTCACACATAACGATATCGTTAACGATATCGTTGCTATTTGTGACGTAGCAACGATATCGTTAATGAAATCGTTATGTGTGACAGCGACCAACGATCAGGCCCCTGCTGGGAGATCGTTGGTCGCTGAATAAAGTCCAGAACTTTATTTCGTCGCTGGACTCCTGCTGACATCGCTGGATCGGCGTGTGTGACACCGATCCAGCGATGTCTTCACTGGTAACCAAGGTAAACATCGGGTAACTAAGCGCAGGGCCGCGCTTAGTAACCCGATGTTTACCCTGGTTACCATGCTAAAAGTAAAAAAAAACAAACACTACATACTTACCTACAGCCGTCTGTCCTCCAGCGCTGTGCTCTGCTCTCCTCCTGTACTGTCTGTGAGCCGGAAAGCAGAGCGGTGACGTCACCGCTCTGCTTTCCGGCTCCCAGACAGTACAGGAGGAGAGCAGAGAAGCAGAGCACAGCGCTGGAGGACAGACGGCTGTAGGTAAGTATCTAGTGTTTGTTTTTTTTACTTTTAGCATGGTAACCAGGGTAAACATCGGGTTACTAAGCGCGGCCCTGCGCTTAGTTACCCGATGTTTACCCTGGTTACCGGGGACCTCGGGATCGTTGGTCGCTGGAGAGCGGTCTGTGTGACAGCTCTCCAGCGACCAAACAGCGACGCTGCAGCGATCCGGATCGTTGTCGGTATCGCTGCAGCGTCGCTTAATGTGAAGGGGCCTTTAGGCAATTGTTTTTCATTGACTTATGTTACTGTGACTCGTCTTATCTTTTTATTAGGGCGCAGAACATTTGGCGGCTCATGGTACTAGTTTCTAGGTCGGCATTGTTTGTTTGTGGGGCATTGCTTTAGTGTTTCTTTGTACCTTTCTATGTTGGTGGTCCCATAGATTTTTATCCCAAATGTTAAATTGAAAGAATAATATAACCTCCCTTTAATTGGAACTTTATCCTATAATGAGCAGCGACGTAAAACGATCTAAAATAGCCGAAAATGGAAGTTCACATTTCTAAACAAGACGTGCTTTTAATTACACATGTAATGCACTTGTATTCTTGCATAACAATGCTGTCCACAGGATATACTTTTTTTTTTCTTTTACTATTTGTTTAATCTATGTGAATTGTATCCAAGTCCGCGTCTGAGACATCAATTTGATGCTTGGGCGGATCACACAAAACCACGGAAAGTGCTGGAAGGCCAATGCCTTGTTTGTTTTTCGTTATTAATACATCAAACAGACACACATCTGCTGCCTGGTATTGGTTTTATATAACACTTTGCAGTGTGTACAATCCATCACGTTTGCTCAGATGCAGAGCGTTCATTCAGCCCGATCGCCCTCATCTCCCCGCTCAGCGCTGGCATCCCTCCATAGTAAATGACATGACTCCAGCACCATGTACCGGGCCATTTATACCAGCTTGCACTGAAAGCATAGAGCGTTTGTGTTGCTAAAAAGCATAAGAAATGAATCTGTATTATTTGTGAGGATTGACAGCTGGGGTGTACAGATCTGACACTTGGGGGGGCACTTCGGTGCCTTATTTAGAATGATTACTGAATTTTTTTTCATTTTGGCATTCTAGCTTGAAGGTCATACAGTACATGGTAGAAGCATTTTCTCAAACCACCTACATCACTGGGAAACCTTTGCAAATTTGGAACATTTTACGTTTCATTTGTGCAAATTTTCATGGCAAAATGTTGTCAGTTATCAAAGAATTCCTACTATCTTTTTTGTATGCAGTAAATGTGTGTACATGCATGTTATGTAGTGTGAGTGTATTAATATACTCGCCTGCTGCCGCCTTCTCCGGTGTGCAGCGCCGTTCTGCTCCACTTCTCCGAGACATCACCACTCTGCAGTCTGGATAGATCGCACTGGTGTCTGTATGACCCAGAATCCCGTTATTTTTTTTCAGTAAATATATTTATTGAAATTTTAAACAGGAAAAACAATAAAATGAATCATTACAATGTCCAGAGCTATACATTACGCCTCTGAGAACACAGCACAAGTGTAGTTGAACAAGGACTCTGGCACATAAAGGGTACATGCTTCTCATCTTGAGAATCACCTCGGGACATGGATACAGGATACAGAACCTGTAAGAAAAGCAATTAGAGAGTAGAGATAGGAGAAAAAGAAAGAAAGAGAAGAAGAGAGAGAAAAAAAGGGGGGGGGGAATGGGGAAGAAGGGGGGATTAAGGGAGACCCAGCAATGTATACGCCCACGTATTGAGAATTATGAGTATGTACGCAGCCAAGTCAGGAACCCTGTGCTTTCCTTGAAGGATTGCCAGAGGAACCAGGTGCGTCCCTGGTCATATGCAGCATCACCATCACCCGCCACCAGCGACTCTAGACGATGTAATCTATCCATTTCAGCTATCCATTCCTCCATGGAGGGGACCTCAGTGGACCTCCAATGTCGGGGAATAACTGCCCTAGCAGCTATCAGGCAAAATCTCAGGATCCCCTATTTAACGGAAGCTATCGAACTGGGTATCAGGGACAGTAGTGCCATTTGGGGGGAGGGCTCGTGGCGGACCCCAGTCATCAAAGGAAAGGCATCGAAGACTGAGTTCCAGAAGGGTTGCAGGGGACCACAGGACCACCAAACATGAAGCATAGAGCCCGTGGCGGAGCCACATCTCCAGCAGGCGTCCGAGATCTCCGGGTTAATCCTGTGGAGAAGGACGGGACACCTATACCAGCGTGTCAGTAATTTATAATTCCTCTCCTGCGCCTGACTGGACATCGTCATCTTATGCGCAAGAGTGAAGATTTTTAGACTATCCGCCTCAGAAAAGGTGATCCCCAGGTCCCTCTCCCAAGCCTCCATAAATCCAAGCGTAGTAGGGGGAAGTGAATTCAAGACCAGGCCATAGAGCACCGAAACCACGTGGGAGGGACCCTCGGTAGGGAGCATCAGGGACTCAAATGGTGTCAGCGCCCCCATCGGCACACTGGAAAGAAAGCTCCGCAATTGCAGAAACTCCAGCCAGGACAGCGGTGTCGTAAGATCAGAACCTCGTAACCCCCGCATGCCGGAGAGCCCCGCAAGCTTATCCTTCACCTGACCCAGTCCCACCCCGTCAAGTCGTGACCAACACAGATACGTAGATCTATTCATTGCTGGGGGAAAGGCCGGATTGTCAAAAAGGGGACTCAGTCTGCTCAATCGGGAGGTCAGGTGTAATTTCACATAGGATCTATCCCAGAACCTCAAAACAATCTGTGTGAGTGGAGCAAAACTCGACACAGGTGGGCATCCGGTCCCCCCCAGCCAAGGCAGCCAGTACAAAGAAGAGGGCGATAAAAGTTTCTCCAGGAGCACCCACTGTTTATGAGCATCACCGAACCTCCAGTCGACAATCCTAGAGAGCAAGACTGCCTGATAATAATGTTTAAAATCAGGAAGGCCTACCCGCCCTTTAGTCTTGTGTCTCACTAACACTGAAAATCGAGTCCGCGGCTTCTTAGTTCCCCAAATAAAGCTATTGATAGCTGACTGCAGGCGCCTGAAAAAGCAATCCGGAACCTGCACTGGAGCAGTCTGAAAAAGATAGAGGAATCGAGGTAAAATATCCATTTTGACCACTCCCACCCGTCCGAACCAAGATAGCTGAGGTCTGCCATACCGTTTACAGAATCCCGTTATAATGTAAGATTATAGAGTATCCTAACGAACCTCCATTGGCTTTCGTTGTAATATAGGCTTCCGGTTCATGCACAGATTATAGGATGAGCCGGTTAGTCTGAATTGTGGTGACGTTCCAGAGGTTAGAGATGGCTGGGTTTTTATAAAGTTGGGAAATCATCATTACCTAGCCTTTCCGAACAATGATAGTTAACAAGCCATAACCCTAACAGACTAACTAAGGTCTGAACCTTTGGTCAAAGTGATTAGAGCACCCAAATCTTAAAGGGTGCCCAAACTATTCCATCTGGCCATTTTCCTTTTTGTAATTTTTAAAATGTAAAAAATGACCATTTTTGTGCCTAAAATACAAAGAAAATGTGTTATCTTTAATTCTAGCCCTTTTAGAGATTATTTAATCTTTAACTTGCTTAATTGTTCACAGTAGCAATAATTTGGACCAGGGGTGCACACATTTTTACATGCCACGGTTATTAAGTAAAATAAATAAACTTTACAATGTACAGCTTATTGAAAATCGTCTCTGGTATCAAGAATGGAAGGATTTTCAATTTTATAGTTTACAGCTCGTTGCCTACCAGCCATATTGGTGGTGGCCGGTTTCTCTGCTGGATCCGGCCAGCTTCAGACACTGGTCTGAAGCTGGCCAGATCCAGCAGAGAAACTGGCCACCATTGACATGGCTGGTAGGCAACGAGCTGTAAACTATAAAATTGAATCCATGCTGGAGAGCATGCTGTACGTAACACTGGTTCAGCCATGCTGTCCTCCCAAAGTGTGAATCTTCAAGAGCACACCGCCCCATGTCAAGCAGGAAGCCGGGAGGCACTGAGCGATGTTGGAACCAACTTTAGGCAAACCCTTTAAGCCATTTCTGACCAGTATGATTCTATATTGGGGCAGGGGAGGAAATTCTAGAAAGAGATATCCAATTTTAGCCATAGTCAAACTTGAAAGATTTCACGTGAGTCAGTAATTGACTGGTGTTAGTGCTGTGATCTTATGGAACTGTTGCAGATTTTTGCTTTCAGCAGACTCGTTCCGCATACAGACTTAGTGGGAAAATGAGCGGTTTTCCTTGGGATATGTAGTAGCCATGTTTTCATCACAACCTGAAGAATTCAGAATATTGACTCAAACAAACCAGAGAGGTCATACAGTGTCATGTTGGCAAACAATGAGCACAATGCCATCTACTGTCTGCTCACCAGCACAGACGCTTCCCTTTAGCATAAGCCTGCAGCTTTTCTATGCTCCCATCAGGAAGGTACACCACACTGTCAGTTTGTGCATTTCCTACTAATTCATGTATTACCGTTTTCTATGATCAAAAATATTAAGATTTTTTTTCTCACTATTTGCACAGCTCCAAAAGGAATTCTTCATCTTTCCCCTGATGTCTATCAAGAAATGGAAGCCAGCCGCAGTAAGACTGTCTCTACTCCTGCTGTCAATTATCTATCACCCAAAGAATTGAGCCAGACATCCAGCTCATATTTTAGCACATCTGTAACCCAAAGTTGCACATCTGCAATTGCCAGAGATCTCCTGACCAATGGCAGCTCCCCCACTGCAGAGTCTGTTGGATTTTCTGGCAACAACTTGACATGTTCCAGCTCCACCGTACAACCTTCCAAGCAGCTCGAGTATTTGGCAGGCATTCAAGGCTTACAGGTGAGCACGGCCTTTATCTCTGAGATGATGCAGATGTGTCCTATCATTGGCAGATTTTGCATGGGATTTCTATAGTAGCAAACTGCCTTCTGTTTTATGTACTGACACACCGATATATTGTGGTGTTGCGCTTCTGTTTTTCCTTACGAAATCTTGTGCAAATAACTCTCTTAATTACTTTGTATTTTTACCAGTGGAAAGATGTCATTCACACCTGCTGTGAGCGCACAAGCTGCAGCTAGGCACTTTTAAAGAGGTTTTGCTCTTTTAGAGATCTGGACCTCAAATGTTTTCTGTAAAATAAAATAATAAAATCATGTATTACATGCCTTGTCCAGGTCCAGCTTTGGTTCCTCATCGCTGCTCTGGCCTCAAAGTTTGGGCTGCAGCAGTGACGTCACGATGACCATTCGCATCACTGCTGTCCACGCCGGCCGAGCTGCTAAGCTACCTGATTGGCTGCAGTGGTGATGTGAGCGGTCAAGTTAGTAGTAACATCCAGCTCCTGCTCTCCCTCTACCCCACCGTGGTGACACCCAGTTTCCTTTACTGATTATAATGACCGTCAAAGCATCCCCACCCCAAATCACACCGTGGGTGTGTCCTTGATCCAGGATTCCCACCTTCCTACCTTTGGTATTCTCGCATTAGTTTCTCCCACCTCACTGTCACAGCCAGCTTCAAGCTTGCTTATCTGACTGCCCGTGTCACCTGTTAAGGGCCCCCGAGCCAAAGGTTGGGGATCCCTGCGTTGAGATATCTTGGCCGTACTGCTTATGCAGTGCTACTTGTTGAAGGCTTCCTGCCTAGGTATTCCTCAGAAAACACTCCAGATTTCTGCCTGCTACAGAATAATAATAGTAATAATAATGGGCAGCGACTAATAGAATGGTATTTAACGGGGAGAAATGCAAGGTTCTACATTTGGGAAAGAAAAACAAAAATGACCTATTCAGAATGGAAGTAGACTTGGGTATACGAATAGGTCAGACTGCACATGAGTCAACAGTGTGATGCAGCAGCAAAAATCGAAAACCCAGTTTTAGGATGTATTAATAGAAGCATAGAGCCTAGATTACGTGAAGTAGTTATCCCACTCTACCCCTCCTTGGTCAGACCTCATCTGGAATACTGTGTCCAGTTCTGGGCATCACATTTTCAAAAAGAAATCGAAAAACTAGTGAAAGTTCAGAGAAGAGCGACCAAGATGGTGAGTGGACTGCAAAGTATGTCCTACGAGGAACCGTTAAAGGATCTGGGAATATTTAGCTTGCAAAAAATAAGGCTAAGAGGAGACTTAATAGCTGTTTACAAATATCTGAAGGGATGTCACAGTGTAGAGGGATCATCTTTATTCTCATTTACACATGGAAATACAAGAAACAATAGAATGAAACTGAAAGGGAGAAGATACAGATTAGGTATTAGAAAAAACTTTTTGACAGTGAGGATGATCAATGAGTGGAACAGGCTGCCACGAGAGGCAAGGAGTTCTCCTTCAATGGAAGTCTTCAAACAGAGGCAGGACAGACTTCTGTCTGAGATGGTTTAGTGAATCCTGCATTGAGCAGGGGATTGGACACGATGACCGTGGAGGTCCCTTCTAACTCTAACATTCTATGATTCTAGTAGTTATCTGAACAGATGCTAATATTGAGTTTACAAACTGCTGGTTTGTAAAGTTTTATCGTGTAACCACTTTGTTAAAGCATGTATTGTTTAAAATGAGTGACTGGAACTTAACGTCTCGGGTAGTGTCTTTAATTAGTTTGTTTTTCTTCAAAACGGTTTAGGAAATCATTTTCCTAACGACGTGACTGAGTAAAGAAGGGCTAAATGATTATTATTTATGTATAACCCACAGTTCCATTTCTTGTTTTTAATCCAGTCTGGCTGCTCTAACTGTAAAAAAAAAACCCAAAAAAAAACTTTCCCCTTTAATTTCTGAATCACCTTTCCTCCACATATAATGAATGCCCCCTGGTCCTTAATATTGGCCACACATACGGTATATTTATACATACAAATGAGATCTCCTCTCAAGTCTTTTTTTTCTAAGCTAAACAAGCTCAACTTTACCAACCTCTCATCATATGAGAGACCTTCCATCCCTTGTAATAATCTAGTTGCCCATCGTTGAACTGACTCTAACTTCTGAATATCGTTTTTAAAATGTGGAGCCCAAAACGGGATCCCATATTCTAGATATGGCCACACAATTGATTTATAGAAATTTAGTAATACATTGGGGTTGTGGGATTTTATCTCCCTTTTTATACATTTTAAAATCTGGTTTGCTTTTGCGGCTGCTGCTTGACATTGAGTACTGCTGCTGAGCTTACTTGTAACCAGAATATCCAAGTCCTTCTCCTGTTCTGTTGTCCCGAGTATACTCCCGTTTAATATATATGCAGCAATAGGATTACTCCGTCCTAGGTGCTTACTTTACATTTATCTACATTACACCTCGTCTGCCATGTTTTCCCATTCAGACGTCTGTATCTGGGGCTTTACGTATGACAAATTGAGACTTTCAGAAAGGATTATTTAACATTTACTCTAAAAAGATGCAAAAAATGGAAAAGCATCTTACAATGTGCACCAATTCATCAAATTTGTGTGCCTATTTTGATTAATTTGGGGCCAGATCAACCAGCACAAAAAAACATATTAAAAAAGAAACAAAAGAGAAACCCTCACGTGGTAAATCAGTGCTATAATTTGTGGTTGTCCTGACCACTCCTCTCCCTGCCAGTCCAGCACAGGTCATGCGGCTGCACACAGCTGTCCACGTCGTGATGTGCCTTACTATGTAGTACCGTATGTAAGTTAGCCTTTATATTGTAGCGGCATAGCACCGTGGCAGTGCATGTTGGCACAGATCTCTGTAGATATGTGCAGTCATTTGTGTAGATTCAGCTTGCAAGCCGCTGTCCATCACAATTGCATTCTCTGCCTTGAGTGACCATGAATTCTCCTCCACTTGTCATCCAAAGCTGGACCCAGGCCATGTGCTGTCTCCCTGTAACAAGTTCATTGCTTGGCTGAGCACCCAATATGCCTTTCCCTTAATTCTTGTGGGAAACCTATACACTTTGATTGTCTGGAGGCCACAACTCTGCCTCCATCCTCCTCTGCTGCTTTGACTAGTGAAGTGAGAAATGAATTTGAGCTAATGCAGTGTGGACGGGATTTGTGCCACTTACAAGAGCACCATGGGCCTTGTGTCCAGAGAGGTAACACATTTTAGCAGGCCAGACTCTACTTCTCAGAAGAAACGGGATATCCTTACAAGTATTGTGGACATTATTGTAGACATACGTAGATAGTTTCCTATTTTCTGCATTCTCCATACCATGGTGCAGTGGTCTCATTAGGGAAAAGAAATCCCATGACTCTGGAGAACTTTAGGAAGCAGTGGTGTGCATGAAGAGGCTTGTACACAAAGATCCTTTGGTGTTAAAGGGAACCTGTCACCCCGTTTTTTGAGATTGAGCTATAAATACTGTTAAATAGGGCCTGCGCTGTGTGTTCCTATAGTGTATGTAGTGTACCCCGATTCCCCATGTATGCTGAGAAATAACTTACCAAAGTCGCCGTTTTCGCCTGTCAATCAGGCTGGTCAGGTCGGGAGGGCGTGGTGACATCGCTGGTTCTTCCTCAGCTTTACGTTGGTGGCGTAGTGGTGAAGACACAGCGCGCGATCTGCGCTGTCATCCCTTTCGTCGGTGGGGGCGGCCATCTTCCTGGGGCCGCGCGTGCGCAGATCGAGTGCTCTGCTGCACGGGGCTTCAGGAAAATGGCCGCGGGATGCCGCGCGTGCGCATTAGAGATCGCGGCGGCCATTTTCCCAAAGCCGAGTTTGCATCTCGGCTTTGGGAAAATGGCCGCCGCGATCTCTAATGCGCACGCGCGGCATCCCGCGGCCATTTTCCTGAAGCCCCGTGCAGCAGAGCACTCGATCTGCGCACGCGCGGCCCCAGGAAGATGGCCGCCCCCACCGACGAAAGGGATGACAGCGCAGATCGCGCGCTGTGTCTTCACCACTACGCCACTACGCCACCAACGTAAAGCTGAGGAAGAACCAGCGATGTCACCACGCCCTCCCGACCTGACCAGCCTGATTGACAGGCGAAAACGGCGACTTTGGTAAGTTATTTCTCAGCATACATGGGGAATCGGGGTACACTACATACACTATAGGAACACACAGCGCAGGCCCTATTTAACAGTATTTATAGCTCAATCTCAAAAAACGGGGTGACAGGTTCCCTTTAAGGCCCCTTCACATTAAGCGACGCTGCAGCGATACCGACAACGATCCGGATCGCTGCAGCGTCGCTGTTTGGTCGCTGGAGAGCTGTCACACAGACCGCTCTCCAGCGACCAACGATGCCGGTAACCAGGGTAAACATCGGGTAACTAAGCGCAGGGCCGCGCTTAGTAACCCGATGTTTACCCTGGTTACCATGCTAAAAGTAAAAAAAAACAAACACTACATACTTACCTAACGCTGTCTGTCCTCCAGCGCTGTGCTCTGCACTCCTCCTGTACTGTCTGTGAGCACAGCGGCCGGAAAGCAGAGCGGTGATGTCACTGCTCTGCTTTCCGGCTCACAGACAGTACAGGAGGAGAGCAGAGAAGCAGAGCGCAGCGCTGGAGGACAGACAGCGGTAGGTAAGTATCTAGTGTTTGTTTTTTTTTACTTTTAGCATGGTAACCAGGGTAAATATCGGGTTACTAAGCGCGGCCCTGCGCTTAGTTACCCGATGTTTACCCTGGTTACCAGTGAAGACATCGCTGGATCGGTGTCACACACGCCGATCCAGCGATGTCAGCAGGAGTCCAGCGACGAAATAAAGTTCTGGACTTTATTCAGCGACCAACGATCTCCCAGCAGGGGCCTGATCGTTGGTCGCTGTCACACATAACGATTTCATTAACGATATCGTTGCTACGTCACAAATAGCAACGATATCGTTAACAATATCGTTATGTGTGAAGGTACCTTTACTCCATTAATTGATAATCCAGGCGTCTCTTCACACCCCAGGACACCTGAACAAGCATGCTAGCTTGGTAATGCATACCTAAGTAGTAGTCCTGATAATTAAGGAGCTGTTAATTCCATGTTTATTAGCAGGATCTTGTTTATTGACCTAGGGACTTAATCCCTACCTTCCCACACTGTGGGTTCCTAACAGCAAGTCTGTGTGGAAGTCCTTCATGGCCAGGAAGACTCCCTAAGGGGACTGAAAACATTCTCCATGGTCATTGGTGTTGTCTGTTATGTATGAGGGTGGGGAGGGCGAGCCGTGGGAGGTTGGATATGATTTATGTACAGTAGTAAAATGATTAAAATCTGACACCAAGCGGGGCGTGGCCTATGCCTTGTACCATGAGGACATAGGAACCGGGTGCTCCTGTGAAACCCATATAATCCGACTTAATCCGCTACGGATCTGAACCACCAAATCATAGATTCTACCTAATTTGCATCCAAAGAAGATTACAGACCACCTAGGAGCAATTTGGACTAAAGGTACCGTCACACTTAGTGACGCTGCAGCGATACCGACAACGATCCGGATCGCTGCAGCGTCGCTGTTTGGTCGCTGGAGAGCTGTCACACAGACAGCTCTCCAGCGACCAACGATGCCGGTAACCAGGGTAAACATCGGGTAACTAAGCGCAGGGCCGCGCTTAGTAACCCGATGTTTACCCTGGTTACCATCCTAAAAGTAAAAAAAACAAACACTACATACTTACCTACCGCTGTCTGTCCTCCAGCGCTGTGCTCTGCACTCCTCCTGTACTGGCTGTGAGCACAGCGGCCGGAAAGCAGAGCGGTGACGTCACCGCTCTGCTTTCCGGCTGACTGACGCTCACAGCCAGAGCAGGAGGAGTGCAGAGCACAGCGCTGGAGGACAGACGGCTGTAGGTAAGTATCTAGTGTTTGTTTTTTTTTACTTTTAGCATGGTAACCAGGGTAAACATCGGGTTACTAAGCGCGGCCCTGCGCTTAGTTACCCGATGTTTACCCTGGTTACCGGCATCGTTGGTCGCTGGAGAGCGGTCTGTGTGACAGCTCTCCAGCGACCAAACAGCGACGCTGCAGCGATTCGGATCGTTGTCGGTATCGCTGCAGCGTCGCTAAATGTGAAGGGGCCTTAACTCCAACATCTTTCATGATACCTTCCACAAGCAAAAAATAGAAACGGCCATCACCCAATTCTTTCTAGACAACAAATCCTCTACAACCAACCCCTTCAACAACTAGTGCACCCACAAGGCCGTACTCAGAGGCACTCTCATCGATATTTCGTCAAAAATTAAAAAAGAGAACAGAAGGAAAATTATAGAAGTCCAAACCCAAATTCACAACAAAGAATCTGAATTACTAGCCCACCATCCTCAATCTTCCTCCCTCCAATCTGAACTCTTAAACCTGAAACAAAAACTCAAATCACTCATAAGCATTCCTTACGACGCTGTAGAAAAATCCTCAAAATATAACTACTATTCCGCATTAAATAAACCAACTTCTTTTATGTCAAATAGGGTAAAGAACAAAAGAATTCATAATAGAATCAACAGAATAGTAGCCACCTCCAAAAACGGCTCGCTAACCCATCCCCAAGATATAGTTAACGAATTCGCTCAATTCTACCAAAAATTATATAACCTTAAACCAGCCTCTTCCCCTCTCCAACCCAACTCCCCAGCTATCAATGCCTACCTCAACTCAATTAATCTCCCCTCTCTATCAACCGACGACTTAGCTTGCATGTCTGCCCCCTTCTCCCCTATGAAAATAGAAGATACTATTAATAAACTACCCCTCCACAAATCCCCAGGTCCTGACGGTTTCAACAACTCTTATTACAAAACCTTCAGTAAACTCTTATCTCCTCACCTTACAGAAGTATTCAACTTTGCCGCAGACCGGGGGTCATTCCTGAAAGAAATGCTTGAGGCCTCGATTATGATTCCGAAACCTAAAGGTAACCCTGAACTAATAACCAACTATCGTCCTATTTCCCTCATAAACACAGACATAAAACTGTTCTCTAAAATAAAAGCCAATAGGTTGAGCAACTTTCTCCCGTACCTTCTGGTCAATGACCAACCGTGATTCACTCATGGGAGACAACCCTCAGACGCCACAAGGAGAATAATAAACGTCATTAGATATGCCAACTCAACCAAAACTCCAACGGCTCTAATATCACTAGACGCCGAGAAGGCCTTCAATCGCATAGACTGGGACTTCCTCAGGCACACGCTTTTCAAATTCGGATTTAATAAAAAACTAGTGACAACCATCATGGCACTATATTCCAACCCAAGCGTGAAAATAATCTCTAACAATCATATCTCGAACCCCTTTGCCATCACAAACTGCACCAGATAAGGGTTCCCTCTGTCACCCTTACTTTTCAACTTAGCCCTCGAACCCCTAGCTGAACACATCCGTAACAACAACCTTATTAAAGGTATCCATACCCAACACAGGGAACACAAAATCTGCCTATTTGCAGATGACATATTATGGACTCTAACCGACCCTCAAAACTCATCATCTGAGGTTTTCAACGAACTGGACAAATTCTCAGATTTATCAAACTACAAAATCAATCAGTCAAAATCAGGGAAGAGGGAAGAGGGAATCAATATCACCATTACACACTGAACGGGAAACCACTGGGTAAATCTGACAGGGAGAAGGACTTGGGGATCCTAGTTAATGATAAACTTACCTGGAGCAGCCAGTGCCAGGCAGCAGCTGCCAAGGCAAACAGGATCATGGGGTGCATTAAAAGAGGTCTGGATACACATGATGAGAGCATTATACTGCCTCTGTACAAATCCCTAGTTAGACCGTACATGGAGTACTGTGTCCAGTTTTGGGCACCGGTGCTCAGGAAGGATATAATGGAACTAGAGAGAGTACAAAGGAGGGCAACAAAATTAATAAAGGGGATGGGAGAACTACAATACCCAGATAGATTAGCGAAATTAGGATTATTTAGTCTAGAAAAAAGACGACTGAGGGGCGATCTAATAACCATGTATAAGTATATAAGGGGACAATACAAATATCTCGCTGAGGATCTGTTTATACCAAGGAAGGTGACGGGCACAAGGGGGCATTCTTTGCGTCTGGAGGAGAGAAGGTTTTTCCACCAACATAGAAGAGGATTCTTTACTGTTAGGGCAGTGAGAATCTGGAATTGCTTGCCTGAGGAGGTGGTGATGGCGAACTCAGTCGAGGGGTTCAAGAGAGGCCTGGATGTCTTCCTGGAGCAGAACAATATTGTATCATACAATTATTAGGTTCTGTAGAAGGACGTAGATCTGGGGATTTATTATGATGGAATATAGGCTGAACTGGATGGACAAATGTCTTTTTTCGGCCTTACTAACTATGTTACTATGTTACTAAAATCGAACATCCTTCCCCTTAATCCTGATGCTACACAAACAGATGCAATAAAGGAAAAACATCCCTTAATTGGTGCGACAGAGAGATTCCCTACCTAGGCATTAAGGTACTGTCACACTAGACGATATCGCTAGCGATCCGTGACGTTGCAGCGTCCTGGCTAGCGATATCGTCCAGTGTGACAGGCAGCAGCGATCAGGCCCCTGCTGGGAGATCGCTGGTCGGGGAAGAAAGTCCAGAACTTTATTTCGTCGCTGGACTCCCCGTAGACATCGCTGAATCGGCGTGTGTGACACCGATTCAGCGATGTCTTTGCTGGTAACCAGGGTAAACATCGGGTAACTAAGCGCAGGGCCGCGCTTAGTAACCCGATGTTTACCCTGGTTACCATCCTAAAAGTAAAAAAACAAACACTACATACTTACCTACAGCCGTCTGTCCTCCAGCGCTGTGCTCTGCTCTCCTCCTGCTCTGGCTGTGAGCGTCGGTCAGCCGGAAAGCAGAGCGGTGACGTCACCGCTCTGCTTTCTGGCTGCCCGGCGCTCACAGCCAGACCAGAGAAGCAGAGCGCCGAGGACAGACAGCGGAAGGTAAGTATGTAGCGTTTGTTTTTTTACTTTTTAGGATGGTAACCAGGGTAAACATTGGGTTACTAAGCGCGGCCCTGCGCTTAGTTACCCGATGTTTACCCTGGTTACCGGGGACCTCGGGATCGTTGGTCGCTGGAGAGCTGTCTGTGTGACAGCTCTCCAGCGACCAAACAGCGACGCTGCAGCGATCCGGATCGTTGTCGGTATCGCTGCAGCGTCGCTATGTGTGACGGTACCTTTACTCTTTGTAACAATCTTCATCACATGGTAAAGATAAATCTGTGAAATTTGACAGATTCAATAAGCAATGACTGTTCAATCTTTAAAGAAAAGAATCTCTCTTGGTGGGGAAAAAATTATATTCTCAAAACATATACACTTCCAAAAATGTTATGTTCTCCGATGCCTGCCTCTGCCCATCCCCGTCATACTTCTGCCGAATATCCAAATCCTGTTCAACTCCTCCTTGTGGGGAGGAAAAAAAGCTAGGACTTCTTCCTCATCATTATACAGAAAAAAAAGGGATCGGGGGGATGGGCCTTCCTAACATTATTGCCCACTACCAAACTCTCCTGATGAAACAAAGTGTCCACTGGATTTCCCAACGTGAACCTCCGGCCTGGTTCGACCTAGAACTATTTTTAAACAATGGTAAACAGCTAAGTAACATCATCACTCAAGCAATCTCTAACTATCTTCCTAACCTCAACGCCCACCCCCTGTTCCTGGCCATTGCCCAAGTTTGGTGCAAATTCTCCAAACCAAGCAGACGGACAACCAAATTCTCCATCCTAAAAAACATACCCCTTACTCTTATTTTTAGCCTCACCAACGCAACTCTCCCTGCCATTTGG
This sequence comes from Ranitomeya imitator, assembly GCF_032444005.1. Taxonomy (NCBI): domain Eukaryota; kingdom Metazoa; phylum Chordata; class Amphibia; order Anura; family Dendrobatidae; genus Ranitomeya; species Ranitomeya imitator. Next base: position 458,701,786 of record NC_091287.1, on the reverse strand, counting down.
CCAGATTTAAAAATCACAAAATTGGGTGATATCCACACCGGCTCCAACTTCGTAGACTTTTCATCGCTGAGGAAAAACTTTAACATCCCCCATTCACTATTCACAGAATTCATCCTCCTAAAAGACAATGTCCCCATATTTCTCAACTTAAAAATGAATTTCACTCACGCTTCCATAAAAGTCCTACTCAAGTCGCACCATAAAATTTTCTGTAGTCATGGTTTTGTTTATGACTCCTTCAACAATGATGATAGTTTGTCAAAAAGCCCTTATATGATTTCCTGGGAAAAAACCTTGAAATCCACCTTCTCTCCTGAACAATGGGAAGAGGCTCTCTCCAAAACATACAATTCCACAATCTCATTTCCACTTCAAGAGACATACTTTAAAACTATCAGTAGATGGTACTTTACTCCGGCAAAATTAGCACACTTCGGTACATCAAACCATTCCTCACTCCTTTGCTGGAGAGACTGCGACCTCAAGGGAGACCTATTACACATGTTTTGGGAATGTCCCAGAGTCAAAACAGTTTGGTCTTGGATCTCTATCACTCTCAATAAACTCTCCAACAAAACATTAACCCTCATCCCTCAAATGGCCCTTCTATCCCTTAACCTGGACGAAATAGACTTAGCACTTCAACCTATACTCATCCACCTCTGCCTTGTAGCAAAAAATGTCATCACTTTCCACTGGAAAAACAAAACACTCCCAAATCCGGAACTTATCTTCCATCTATCCCAGCAACATAGAGCACACGAACTGAATTTTGCTCTGATTAATAATCAGTTTGGAAAATTCTACAAAAAATGGAACAAATGGGACAAGGCCTTTCCGTCTCCCATAACTTAATTTTCTTCCACCCCCAACTTCTAGGTACAATACCTTTTAATTCTATACTTCGACTACTATTTATCGGTTTAATCCTTGTTAAATCCCTGTTCACATATGATTGGCCTTAATTGGCTTGCAATCCCTTGCTTGCTCGTTTGTTTGATTGTTTGCTTGATTGTTAGCATGTTGACTCGCCTACAACTCATGCATCCCCAGTGCCTTGAGCACTTTGTACTATTAAGGTACCTTCACACCGCGACGCTGCAGCGATACCGACAACGATGTCGATCGCTGCAGCTTCGCTGTTTGGTCGCTGGAGAGTTGTCACACAGACAGCTCTCCAGCGACCAACGATCCCGAGGTCCCCAGTAACCAGGGTAAACATCGGGTTACTAAGCGCAGGGCTGCGCTTAGTAACCCGATGTTTACCATGGTTACCAGCGTAAACGTTAAAAAAACAAACACTACGTACTTACCTTCAGCTGTCTGTCCTCCGGCGCTCTGCTTTCCTCTGCACTGTCAGCGCCGGTCAGCCGGAAAGCAGAGCGGTGACATCACCGCTGTGCTTCCGGCTGGCCGGCGCTGACACAGGATGCAGGAGGAGTGCAGAGAAGCACAGCGCCGGGGACAGACAGCTGAAGGTAAGTATGTAGTGTTTGTTTTTTTAATGTTTACGCTGGTAACCAGGCTAAACATCGGGTTACTAAGCGCGGCCCTGCGCTTAGTAACCCAATGTTTACCCTGGTTACCAGTGAAGACATCGCTGGATCGGCGTCACACACGCCGATCCAGCGATGTCAGCGGGAGATCCAGCGACGAAATAAAGTTCTGGACTTTCCTCAGCGACCAACGATCTCCCAGCAGGGGCCTGATCGTTGTTCGCTGTCACACATAACGATTTCCTTAACGATATCGTTGCTACGTCACAAAAAGCAACGATATCGTTAACGATATCGTTGTGTGAAGGTATCTTTAAGGTACCGTCACATTAAGTGACGCTGCAGCGATCCAGACAACGATCCCGATCGCTGCAGCGTCGCTGTTTGGTCGCTGGAGAGCTGTCACACAGACAGCTCTCCAGCGACCAACGATGCCGGTCCCCTGGTAACCAGGGTAAACATCGGGTTCCTAAGCGCAGGGCCGCGCTTAGTAACCCGATGTTTACCCTGGTTACCAGCGTAAACATAAAAAAAAAAAAACACTACATACTTACCTTCCGCTGTCTGTCCTCCGGCACTCTGCTTCTCTGCACTGACTGTGAGCGCCAGCCGGAAAGCACAGCGGTGACATCACCGCTGTGCTCTGCTTTCCGGCTGACCGGCGCTCACAGTGCAGAGAAGCAGAACGCCGGGGGACAGACAGCGAAGGTAAGTATGTAGTGTTTTTTTTTTCTACATTTACGCTGGTAACCAGGGTAAACATCGGGTTACTAAGTGCGGCCCTGCGCTTAGTAACCCGATGTTTACCCTGGTTACCAGTGAAGACATTGCTGAATCGGCGTCACACACGCCGATTCAGCGATGTCTGCAGGGAGTCCAGCGACGAAATAAAGTTCTGGACTTTCTGCACCGACCAACGATGGCACAGCAGGATCCTGATCGCTGCTGCCTGTCAAACTCAACGATATCGCTAGCCAGGCCGCTGCAACGTCACGGATCGCTAGCGATATCATTCAGTGTGAAGGTACCTTTACTCTGTTATATTGTTATACTGTTATATTTCCTTATGCCCCTTCCCCACCCCCTACCCCTATCTTCTCCCCCCCACCCCACCCCCTTTTTCTTCCTCTCCCGCCCGCATTCTTGTTTATTCAAAATTCAAATAAAATCTTTGGAAAAGAAAATCTTACACGAAACTGTAAAAATGTCACACACGCCGATCCAGCGATGTCAGCAGGAGTCCAGCGACGAAATAAAGTTCTGGACTTTATTCAGCGACCAACGATCTCCCAGCAGGGGCCTGATCGTTGGTCGCTGTCACACATAACGATTTCATTAACGATATCGTTGCTACGTCACAAATAGCAACGATATCGTTAACAATATCGTTATGTGTGAAGGTACCTTTACTCCATTAATTGATAATCCAGGCGTCTCTTCACACCCCAGGACACCTGAACAAGCATGCTAGCTTGGTAATGCATACCTAAGTAGTAGTCCTGATAATTAAGGAGCTGTTAATTCCATGTTTATTAGCAGGATCTTGTTTATTGACCTAGGGACTTAATCCCTACCTTCCCACACTGTGGGTTCCTAACAGCAAGTCTGTGTGGAAGTCCTTCATGGCCAGGAAGACTCCCTAAGGGGACTGAAAACATTCTCCATGGTCATTGGTGTTGTCTGTTATGTATGAGGGTGGGGAGGGCGAGCCGTGGGAGGTTGGATATGATTTATGTACAGTAGTAAAATGATTAAAATCTGACACCAAGCGGGGCGTGGCCTATGCCTTGTACCATGAGGACATAGGAACCGGGTGCTCCTGTGAAACCCATATAATCCGACTTAATCCGCTACGGATCTGAACCACCAAATCATAGATTCTACCTAATTTGCATCCAAAGAAGATTACAGACCACCTAGGAGCAATTTGGACTAAAGGTACCGTCACACTTAGTGACGCTGCAGCGATACCGACAACGATCCGGATCGCTGCAGCGTCGCTGTTTGGTCGCTGGAGAGCTGTCACACAGACAGCTCTCCAGCGACCAACGATGCCGGTAACCAGGGTAAACATCAGGTAACTAAGCGCAGGGCCGCGCTTAGTAACCCGATGTTTACCCTGGTTACCATCCTAAAAGTAAAAAAAACAAACACTACATACTTACCTACCGCTGTCTGTCCTCCAGCGCTGTGCTCTGCACTCCTCCTGTACTGGCTGTGAGCACAGCGGCCGGAAAGCAGAGCGGTGACGTCACCGCTCTGCTTTCCGGCTGACTGACGCTCACAGCCAGAGCAGGAGGAGTGCAGAGCACAGCGCTGGAGGACAGACGGCTGTAGGTAAGTATCTAGTGTTTGTTTTTTTTTACTTTTAGCATGGTAACCAGGGTAAACATCGGGTTACTAAGCGCGGCCCTGCGCTTAGTTACCCGATGTTTACCCTGGTTACCGGCATCGTTGGTCGCTGGAGAGCGGTCTGTGTGACAGCTCTCCAGCGACCAAACAGCGACGCTGCAGCGATTCGGATCGTTGTCGGTATCGCTGCAGCGTCGCTAAATGTGAAGGGGCCTTAACTCCAACATCTTTCATGATACCTTCCACAAGCAAAAAATAGAAACGGCCATCACCCAATTCTTTCTAGACAACAAATCCTCTACAACCAACCCCTTCAACAACTAGTGCACCCACAAGGCCGTACTCAGAGGCACTCTCATCGATATTTCGTCAAAAATTAAAAAAGAGAACAGAAGGAAAATTATAGAAGTCCAAACCCAAATTCACAACAAAGAATCTGAATTACTAGCCCACCATCCTCAATCTTCCTCCCTCCAATCTGAACTCTTAAACCTGAAACAAAAACTCAAATCACTCATAAGCATTCCTTACGACGCTGTAGAAAAATCCTCAAAATATAACTACTATTCCGCATTAAATAAACCAACTTCTTTTATGTCAAATAGGGTAAAGAACAAAAGAATTCATAATAGAATCAACAGAATAGTAGCCACCTCCAAAAACGGCTCGCTAACCCATCCCCAAGATATAGTTAACGAATTCGCTCAATTCTACCAAAAATTATATAACCTTAAACCAGCCTCTTCCCCTCTCCAACCCAACTCCCCAGCTATCAATGCCTACCTCAACTCAATTAATCTCCCCTCTCTATCAACCGACGACTTAGCTTGCATGTCTGCCCCCTTCTCCCCTATGAAAATAGAAGATACTATTAATAAACTACCCCTCCACAAATCCCCAGGTCCTGACGGTTTCAACAACTCTTATTACAAAACCTTCAGTAAACTCTTATCTCCTCACCTTACAGAAGTATTCAACTTTGCCGCAGACCGGGGGTCATTCCTGAAAGAAATGCTTGAGGCCTCGATTATGATTCCGAAACCTAAAGGTAACCCTGAACTAATAACCAACTATCGTCCTATTTCCCTCATAAACACAGACATAAAACTGTTCTCTAAAATAAAAGCCAATAGGTTGAGCAACTTTCTCCCGTACCTTCTGGTCAATGACCAACCGTGATTCACTCATGGGAGACAACCCTCAGACGCCACAAGGAGAATAATAAACGTCATTAGATATGCCAACTCAACCAAAACTCCAACGGCTCTAATATCACTAGACGCCGAGAAGGCCTTCAATCGCATAGACTGGGACTTCCTCAGGCACACGCTTTTCAAATTCGGATTTAATAAAAAACTAGTGACAACCATCATGGCACTATATTCCAACCCAAGCGTGAAAATAATCTCTAACAATCATATCTCGAACCCCTTTGCCATCACAAACTGCACCAGATAAGGGTTCCCTCTGTCACCCTTACTTTTCAACTTAGCCCTCGAACCCCTAGCTGAACACATCCGTAACAACAACCTTATTAAAGGTATCCATACCCAACACAGGGAACACAAAATCTGCCTATTTGCAGATGACATATTATGGACTCTAACCGACCCTCAAAACTCATCATCTGAGGTTTTCAACGAACTGGACAAATTCTCAGATTTATCAAACTACAAAATCAATCAGTCAAAATCAGGGAAGAGGGAAGAGGGAATCAATATCACCATTACACACTGAACGGGAAACCACTGGGTAAATCTGACAGGGAGAAGGACTTGGGGATCCTAGTTAATGATAAACTTACCTGGAGCAGCCAGTGCCAGGCAGCAGCTGCCAAGGCAAACAGGATCATGGGGTGCATTAAAAGAGGTCTGGATACACATGATGAGAGCATTATACTGCCTCTGTACAAATCCCTAGTTAGACCGCACATGGAGTACTGTGTCCAGTTTTGGGCACCGGTGCTCAGGAAGGATATAATGGAACTAGAGAGAGTACAAAGGAGGGCAACAAAATTAATAAAGGGGATGGGAGAACTACAATACCCAGATAGATTAGCGAAATTAGGATTATTTAGTCTAGAAAAAAGACGACTGAGGGGCGATCTAATAACCATGTATAAGTATATAAGGGGACAATACAAATATCTCGCTGAGGATCTGTTTATACCAAGGAAGGTGACGGGCACAAGGGGGCATTCTTTGCGTCTGGAGGAGAGAAGGTTTTTCCACCAACATAGAAGAGGATTCTTTACTGTTAGGGCAGTGAGAATCTGGAATTGCTTGCCTGAGGAGGTGGTGATGGCGAACTCAGTCGAGGGGTTCAAGAGAGGCCTGGATGTCTTCCTGGAGCAGAACAATATTGTATCATACAATTATTAGGTTCTGTAGAAGGACGTAGATCTGGGGATTTATTATGATGGAATATAGGCTGAACTGGATGGACAAATGTCTTTTTTCGGCCTTACTAACTATGTTACTATGTTACTAAAATCGAACATCCTTCCCCTTAATCCTGATGCTACACAAACAGATGCAATAAAGGAAAAACATCCCTTAATTGGTGCGACAGAGAGATTCCCTACCTAGGCATTAAGGTACTGTCACACTAGACGATATCGCTAGCGATCCGTGACGTTGCAGCGTCCTGGCTAGCGATATCGTCCAGTGTGACAGGCAGCAGCGATCAGGCCCCTGCTGGGAGATCGCTGGTCGGGGAAGAAAGTCCAGAACTTTATTTCGTCGCTGGACTCCCCGTAGACATCGCTGAATCGGCGTGTGTGACACCGATTCAGCGATGTCTTTGCTGGTAACCAGGGTAAACATCGGGTAACTAAGCGCAGGGCCGCGCTTAGTAACCCGATGTTTACCCTGGTTACCATCCTAAAAGTAAAAAAACAAACACTACATACTTACCTACAGCCGTCTGTCCTCCAGCGCTGTGCTCTGCTCTCCTCCTGCTCTGGCTGTGAGCGTCGGTCAGCCGGAAAGCAGAGCGGTGACGTCACCGCTCTGCTTTCTGGCTGCCCGGCGCTCACAGCCAGACCAGAGAAGCAGAGCGCCGAGGACAGACAGCGGAAGGTAAGTATGTAGCGTTTGTTTTTTTACTTTTTAGGATGGTAACCAGGGTAAACATTGGGTTACTAAGCGCGGCCCTGCGCTTAGTTACCCGATGTTTACCCTGGTTACCGGGGACCTCGGGATCGTTGGTCGCTGGAGAGCTGTCTGTGTGACAGCTCTCCAGCGACCAAACAGCGACGCTGCAGCGATCCGGATCGTTGTCGGTATCGCTGCAGCGTCGCTATGTGTGACGGTACCTTTACTCTTTGTAACAATCTTCATCACATGGTAAAGATAAATCTGTGAAATTTGACAGATTCAATAAGCAATGACTGTTCAATCTTTAAAGAAAAGAATCTCTCTTGGTGGGGAAAAAATTATATTCTCAAAACATATACACTTCCAAAAATGTTATGTTCTCCGATGCCTGCCTCTGCCCATCCCCGTCATACTTCTGCCGAATATCCAAATCCTGTTCAACTCCTCCTTGTGGGGAGGAAAAAAAGCTAGGACTTCTTCCTCATCATTATACAGAAAAAAAAGGGATCGGGGGGATGGGCCTTCCTAACATTATTGCCCACTACCAAACTCTCCTGATGAAACAAAGTGTCCACTGGATTTCCCAACGTGAACCTCCGGCCTGGTTCGACCTAGAACTATTTTTAAACAATGGTAAACAGCTAAGTAACATCATCACTCAAGCAATCTCTAACTATCTTCCTAACCTCAACGCCCACCCCCTGTTCCTGGCCATTGCCCAAGTTTGGTGCAAATTCTCCAAACCAAGCAGACGGACAACCAAATTCTCCATCCTAAAAAACATACCCCTTACTCTTATTTTTAGCCTCACCAACGCAACTCTCCCTGCCATTTGGCCAGATTTAAAAATCACAAAATTGGGTGATATCCACACCGGCTCCAACTTCGTAGACTTTTCATCGCTGAGGAAAAACTTTAACATCCCCCATTCACTATTCACAGAATTCATCCTCCTAAAAGACAATGTCCCCATATTTCTCAACTTAAAAATGAATTTCACTCACGCTTCCATAAAAGTCCTACTCAAGTCGCACCATAAAATTTTCTGTAGTCATGGTTTTGTTTATGACTCCTTCAACAATGATGATAGTTTGTCAAAAAGCCCTTATATGATTTCCTGGGAAAAAACCTTGAAATCCACCTTCTCTCCTGAACAATGGGAAGAGGCTCTCTCCAAAACATACAATTCCACAATCTCATTTCCACTTCAAGAGACATACTTTAAAACTATCAGTAGATGGTACTTTACTCCGGCAAAATTAGCACACTTCGGTACATCAAACCATTCCTCACTCCTTTGCTGGAGAGACTGCGACCTCAAGGGAGACCTATTACACATGTTTTGGGAATGTCCCAGAGTCAAAACAGTTTGGTCTTGGATCTCTATCACTCTCAATAAACTCTCCAACAAAACATTAACCCTCATCCCTCAAATGGCCCTTCTATCCCTTAACCTGGACGAAATAGACTTAGCACTTCAACCTATACTCATCCACCTCTGCCTTGTAGCAAAAAATGTCATCACTTTCCACTGGAAAAACAAAACACTCCCAAATCCGGAACTTATCTTCCATCTATCCCAGCAACATAGAGCACACGAACTGAATTTTGCTCTGATTAATAATCAGTTTGGAAAATTCTACAAAAAATGGAACAAATGGGACAAGGCCTTTCCGTCTCCCATAACTTAATTTTCTTCCACCCCCAACTTCTAGGTACAATACCTTTTAATTCTATACTTCGACTACTATTTATCGGTTTAATCCTTGTTAAATCCCTGTTCACATATGATTGGCCTTAATTGGCTTGCAATCCCTTGCTTGCTCGTTTGTTTGATTGTTTGCTTGATTGTTAGCATGTTGACTCGCCTACAACTCATGCATCCCCAGTGCCTTGAGCACTTTGTACTATTAAGGTACCTTCACACCGCGACGCTGCAGCGATACCGACAACGATGTCGATCGCTGCAGCTTCGCTGTTTGGTCGCTGGAGAGTTGTCACACAGACAGCTCTCCAGCGACCAACGATCCCGAGGTCCCCAGTAACCAGGGTAAACATCGGGTTACTAAGCGCAGGGCTGCGCTTAGTAACCCGATGTTTACCATGGTTACCAGCGTAAACGTTAAAAAAACAAACACTACGTACTTACCTTCAGCTGTCTGTCCTCCGGCGCTCTGCTTTCCTCTGCACTGTCAGCGCCGGTCAGCCGGAAAGCAGAGCGGTGACATCACCGCTGTGCTTCCGGCTGGCCGGCGCTGACACAGGATGCAGGAGGAGTGCAGAGAAGCACAGCGCCGGGGACAGACAGCTGAAGGTAAGTATGTAGTGTTTGTTTTTTTAATGTTTACGCTGGTAACCAGGCTAAACATCGGGTTACTAAGCGCGGCCCTGCGCTTAGTAACCCAATGTTTACCCTGGTTACCAGTGAAGACATCGCTGGATCGGCGTCACACACGCCGATCCAGCGATGTCAGCGGGAGATCCAGCGACGAAATAAAGTTCTGGACTTTCCTCAGCGACCAACGATCTCCCAGCAGGGGCCTGATCGTTGTTCGCTGTCACACATAACGATTTCCTTAACGATATCGTTGCTACGTCACAAAAAGCAACGATATCGTTAACGATATCGTTGTGTGAAGGTATCTTTAAGGTACCGTCACATTAAGTGACGCTGCAGCGATCCAGACAACGATCCCGATCGCTGCAGCGTCGCTGTTTGGTCGCTGGAGAGCTGTCACACAGACAGCTCTCCAGCGACCAACGATGCCGGTCCCCTGGTAACCAGGGTAAACATCGGGTTCCTAAGCGCAGGGCCGCGCTTAGTAACCCGATGTTTACCCTGGTTACCAGCGTAAACATAAAAAAAAAAAAACACTACATACTTACCTTCCGCTGTCTGTCCTCCGGCACTCTGCTTCTCTGCACTGACTGTGAGCGCCAGCCGGAAAGCACAGCGGTGACATCACCGCTGTGCTCTGCTTTCCGGCTGACCGGCGCTCACAGTGCAGAGAAGCAGAACGCCGGGGGACAGACAGCGAAGGTAAGTATGTAGTGTTTTTTTTTTCTACATTTACGCTGGTAACCAGGGTAAACATCGGGTTACTAAGTGCGGCCCTGCGCTTAGTAACCCGATGTTTACCCTGGTTACCAGTGAAGACATTGCTGAATCGGCGTCACACACGCCGATTCAGCGATGTCTGCAGGGAGTCCAGCGACGAAATAAAGTTCTGGACTTTCTGCACCGACCAACGATGGCACAGCAGGATCCTGATCGCTGCTGCCTGTCAAACTCAACGATATCGCTAGCCAGGACGCTGCAACGTCACGGATCGCTAGCGATATCATTCAGTGTGAAGGTACCTTTACTCTGTTATATTGTTATACTGTTATATTTCCTTATGCCCCTTCCCCACCCCCTACCCCTATCTTCTCCCCCCCACCCCACCCCCTTTTTCTTCCTCTCCCGCCCGCATTCTTGTTTATTCAAAATTCAAATAAAATCTTTGGAAAAGAAAATCTTACACGAAACTGTAAAAATGTGTGGAATTTAACAAAATAAAGAGCAGAAGACTAAACAGTCATTATATATACAGTTAAACTCGGACATCCATGTTTCGGACCACGATTTCTAGATAAACTCATCAGCTTCCTATACCTATGAGTCTAAGCTTGGCTCTGGAGAAACTCTGCCATTGCAGGTAATCCACGACCATACATCTGAATTCAGCCTTATCGTTAATATTCTTTTCTGTGACCTTC